>NC_054829.1:90187654-91437654 GCF_018345385.1 Vulpes lagopus | reverse complement strand
GAACTATTGGGACTTCATCAAGATAAGAAGCTTTTGCACAGCAAAGGATACAGTCAACAAAACTCAAAGGCAACCTACAGAATGGGAGAAGATATTTGCAAACGACATATCAGATAAAGGGCTAGTTTCCAAAATCTATAAAGAACTTATTAAACTCAACACCAAAGAAACAAACAATCCAATCATGAAATGGGCAAAAGACATGAAGAGAAATCTCACAGAGGAAGACATGGACATGGTCAACATGCACATGAGAAAATGCTCTGCATCACTTGCCATCAGGGAAATACAAATCAAAACCACAATGAGATACCACCTCACACCAGTGAGAATGGGGAAAATTAACAAGGCAGGAAACAACAAATGTTGGAGAGGATGCGGAGAAAAGGGAACCCTCTTACACTGTTGGTGGGAATGTGAACTGGTGCAGCCACTCTGGAAAACTGTGTGGAGGTTCCTCAAAGAGTTAAAGATAGACCTGCCCTACGACCCAGCAATTGCACTGTTGGGGATTTACCCCAAAGATTCAGATGCAATGAAACGTCGGGACACCTGCACCCCGATGTTTCTAGCAGCAATGGCCACAATAGCCAAACTGTGGAAGGAGCCTCGGTGTCCATCGAAAGATGAATGGATAAAGAAGATGTGGTTTATGTATACAATGGAATATTACTCAGCAATTAGAAACGACAAATACCCACCATTTGCTTCAACGTGGATGGAACTGGAGGGTATTTTGCTGAGTGAAATAAGTCAATCGGAGAAGGACAAACAGTGTGTGTTCTCATTCATTTGGGGAATATAAATAATAGTGAAAGGGAATATAAAGGAAGGGAGAAGAAATGTTGGGAAATATCAGGAAGGGAGACAGAACATAAAGACTCCTAACTCGGGGAAACGAACTAGGGGTGGTGGAAGGGGGGAGGAGGGCGGGTGTTGGAGGGGAATGGGTGACGGGCACTGAGGTGGACACTTGACGGGATGAGCACTGGGTGTTTTTCTGTATGTTGGTAAATTGAACACCAATAAAAATTAATTAAAAAAAAAAAGAAAAGAAAAACATATCAGGTTAAAGAAAGCTTTCTATGCAGGAAAGGTTTTAGAAAGAAAATGGCAGTTGAGCAATTATTAAAGTGTGAGAGATTTTCAGTGAGGCAGGAAAGAGGGAAAATTGTTCTTCCTGCCCTACGACCCAGCAATTGCACTGTTGGGGATTTACCCCAAAGATGCAGATGCAATGAAACGTCGGGACACCTGCACCCCGATGTTTATAGCAGCAATGTCCACAATAGCCAAACTGTGGAAGGAGCCTCGGTGTCCATCGAAAGATGAATGGATAAAGAAGATGTGGTTTATGTATACAATGGAATATTCCTCAGCCATTAGAAACGACAAATACCCACCATTTGCTTCAACGTGGATGGAACTGGAGGGTATTATGCTGAGTGAAATGAGTCAGTCGGAGAAGGACAAACATATGTTCTCCTTCATTTGGGGAATATAAATAATAGTGAAAGGGAATAGAAGGGAAGGGAGAAGAAATGGGTAGGAAATATCAGAAAGGGAGACAGTACATAAAGACTCCGAACTCTGGGAAACGAACTAGGGGTGGTGGAAGGGGAGGAGGGTGGGGGGTGGGGGTGAATGGATGACTGGCACTGAGGGGGGCACTTGATGGGATGAGCACTGGGTGTTATTCTGTATGTTGGCAAATTGAACACCAATAAAAAAATAAATTTATTATTAAAAAAAAAGAAATGTTCTTCCAAAAAGATCAAGTACACTTGCAAGTGGAAGAAAAAAAAAGAAAGAAAGAAAGAAAGAAAGAAAGAAAGAAAGAAAGAAAGAAAGAAAGAAAGAAAGAAAGAAAGAAACTCATGGAGATGTAAAATGATGAGTCTAGAAATTCTAAGTAATTCATGATACGTGCAAGGCAGAATGAAAACAGAGATGGGATGAAACCTAAAAATGGAAAGTTGAGCTATGCAAATATCAGAGAAACATTTTTTAAAGATCTCTATTCACTCTCCACATATATAAACAGAACAGTAGAAAAATGGCTAAGTAATATTTAACTGATTTCCTTATAGCTTACTGTGTAAAATGACAGATTTCTAGACTCAAGATCCCACAGTATGACCTTAGACAATATTACAAGTATGGAAATGTTTTACACTACCAATGAACCACCGTTTTATCACAGTGTTACAATCATCTAAACTTAGAAATAATTCTAATACTACTTTCTAAATGGATTCTTTTTTTTCTAAATGGATTCTTAAAAGCAATACATTCAAATTTAGAAAATGCTGAAGAATGATATAATTACTTCCATTGTGCTATTATGAATAAACACCTACACTTTTGTTTATCCTCAATGTTCTTCCAAATAAAGAAGAAAAATGAAAATGCATTTTAAAAACTATGCCCCTCAGTTATTTTAGTGATCTACTACTCCGTTATTAAAATCCACCCCAAATCTATTTTTTATGTCTAGAACACATTTCCCCAAATGCACACTACTAGGCTTGTGTCTTTTTCTATTCATCACATTCTCTATGTATCATTATAAACCCATAACAGGCATTCTGGCTATTTGAGAAGAAGAAATTGCACCTGACAGCAAGAGGTATGTTATATCCAATTCCATTTCCACCATTTTTGACACCTTTCTGAAAATCCCAGTGCTTAATTGAATACCTAGGGGTGTTATATGTGAAACACTTTGAAGTATTTCAATGGGGATGATTTACAGCAATATACAAGATGACAGGCGTGTACTGAGAAGGCTTGAAATGATCTTATGTGGTATATACACTGAGATGGAGTATGCCACCAAAATAATATTTATTACATCCCAGAGGATTAGACATAATCAAAATCTCAGACTCTGATGCCTATATATTTTGTAAATCTGAGGGTATAGGACTGACCTTTTTTTTAAGCACATGTAGGAGGAAAAAAATTCCATGGGTTGATAAAGTACACATTAAAAAAATCAAATACAGATCAATGTACACAAAGGCATTGTGGAATATGTGCTATTCCATATTCAGTATCATTTCCTCTGTATTAATGGTATTTGGTGAGCCCTATGATTATGATAAACATTTAAGAAATGGTCTAAATGTTTATAAAGGATGTGCATGCTGGCTCTAGAAGGTTCTAGGGATAGCAGGCTCCTCCCAGATAGCTCGACAACACTGGCAGACCTATGGGGACTAAAGACACCCTTTCTTTAATGAAAAAGATGCAGATGAATTACTATTCTGTTAAAGTATAGAAAAACAGCAAATACATAAAAGTACCTGTAAATACATATATTTACATACAGGGATATTTGTATGGGTAGTTATAATGTAAAGCAGGAATTGGCCATCCTAGGTTCATTCGGTCAAATGTGAATATGTGTTTTCCATAATTGTGCGCTGCTGTAGAAAAACACCAAAACTGCTATACTTTGCCATTTCTACTGTATTTAATTTGCAATCTATTTTTAATAATCTGTTTTTTTAATATCAAATTCCTGACTAAATATGAAAGGACTGAAACCGAAAATGCATTATACATACCTCTTCAATAGTCACCTCTCACACTCAAGTAATGAATTAGAATAAATTGCAACAAAGAAAAATTGAAAAGCAAAGAACTTAAAAGACAATACAAGATTTTGGTTGATTTTGGTTGATATGGGAAGACTAGAATACTAACAATGGATTTAGCAGAACAGAAGGAGTCTCCACTGAAATGCTTGCAAAGGGAGAAACAGTAAGAGATCCAATTGCCCTCAGACAACCCTTGAGAATCCTCACTTGGAAGCATTAGTTCCACAGCAATTATGGGTGAGGGGGCACAGATGAAAGCAAAAATATTTCTTTTTTTAAAGATTTTACTTATCCACGAAAGATAGAGAGAGAGAGAGAGAGAGAGAGAGGCAGGCAAAGACACAGGCAGAGGGAGAACCAGGCGCCACGCAGGGAGCCTGACATGGGACTCGATCCAAGATCTCCAGGATGAGGCCCTGGGCTGAAGGCGGCGCTAAACCGCTGAGCCACTCAGGTTGCCCCAGCAAAAATATTTCATAACAGTTAGTGAACAGAGTGGTGGAAAATTTCCAGTCTCCTTCTTAATCCTGCACAACTGGCACATTCCTTACCCTCCTATTCTCCATTGGAGAATTCTATCTGGAGAAAATAAATGGTAGTGCCCAGTAATCATGGACACTAGCAAAAACCTAGCATCCTATTCCTACTGCCTGTTGTGGGAGCCTATTGTTGTATTTTCAGGAATTTGGTAAGTGGTATTAAACACAGCCATTATTAAAATGTAAATTATATAAACTTTCAATTAAGTATATTATATTAAAGACAAAGACAGTAAATCCAAAACTCTTGCATTCCCAGTTATTTTACTATTAGCTATGCCCTTGACATTATTTTGTCTGTGTCTATATGGTAGAAATACTATATATTACTATATAAATATCAAGTATATAGCTAATAGTTTTAGGTATTAGGGTTATCAATGATTCATTTATTCCTTATCATTTTGTATCTTAAAAAATTGTATCCAATAAGTATAAATTGCACTGGCAAAGAATATAGGCATTATTGCCATAAAGTCTGTTTCTTTACTACTGGGTGTTACTATCTCTCAGTATGAATTGAAACCCAATCTCCTTGGTTCCAATTTGAAAACCTCCTCACTTTCTGATACCTGATTTAGAGCTCCAAAATAAATCCTTAACATATTTTGAAGAGAAATTCAATTTGAGCTTTCCAATCAAGAAATGCTTGGTTGTCATAAATTTTCCAATCCAAAGAAACTCTATGCTAACCACAATCATAACAGAAACTTATACTACTCTACTACTTGACCCAAATAATATGAATTAATAGATATTAATGCTATAAATTAAAATAGGCAATAAAACTATGGAAGATCATTTATAGCATATTGTTATGAATGAGGCACTAGAGTCAGACCGACTGAGATCAAATTCTCTTATACTTAACAATGTATGGATTTTGCCAGCTTACTCCACTCCTGTGTGCCTTGTCCCCCATGTTAGATGTGGATGATTATAGTACTACTTCATAGGACTGTCAGGATTAAATGATGCAATATGTATGGAGACTGCAGACTAGGACCTGGTAGATAATAAGCCTTTTTTACTTAATGATAGTTATTGTGTTGATTCTGCTGATTTGTTGACCATGCTGCTATCACACTGAATTTTAGGTAGAATAGAAAAACTTTCTAAAAGATATTCTGAAATTCAGAATACCACAATCAATGACATCTCACATAGTAAAATATAAGGAATAGCTAAGTATGTGTTCCATGTGTTTTTTTTTGTTTTTGTTTTTGTTTTTTTTTTTCAGGACGATATGCTCATTTATTCTTCGCGTGAGAAGAAGTAGGACAGGATGCACAGAGAGTACAAGTCAACTGGTGTTAGTCTTAGCTGCTCAACTCAATCCGGATGTCAATTTATTTGCAAAGAATCTACCATTTATGAAAATCTTCATCAGTACAAAGCCCAGAAGCTCCACTTAGGGGCAACAAACATGGCTGTGATGCTGAACAACTCTGGTCTTTCCCATAAAACAAGTAAGATCTAACTGACAGAGTATACTGACCCTTGAAGCAGCAACCCTCCGGTTTCAATATAGGCCTGGGTATTTTTTAAATAAGGCTAGAATGAGCTATGGAATTTTTAAGAATATATTGAGTGATAGATGGTGATTACATCGGGTGATCTGAACAGACCTGCATAGGTAATAAACCACGTCACACACATACTAAGTATGTGTTCCATGTGTACTTATATGTGCTGAAAGAAGGGACTGTTGATTGACTCAATCTCTAGATATTAAAGTCAATTTAAAACCCATATAAGGTTTTGGAACACCTGGATGGCTCAATAGGTTAAGGGTCTGCCTTTGGCTCAGGTCATGATCCCAGAGTCCCTGGGTCAAGACCTCTTGTTGGGCTCCCTGCTCAGCAGGGAGTCTGCTTCTTCATCACCCCTTGCCTCTTCCCCTTCTATCTCTCCGTCTCTCCCTCTCTTGCTCTCAAATAAATAAAATCTTTCTCAAAAAAAAAAGCTATCTAAGTGTTAATATACCTTGAAAAGCTTCATACACTCAGATGACTATTAATTTGCTTCTCTATAGATAGTAAGCCTCTCTTTAGGAAGCACTTTAAATCTCTGAAACATTGTTCTGTTAATTAAAAGAGAAAAAAGTGACTATTATTATATTATGGCCATTTTTGCATGGGTTCATTTATCTTCTGTAATTCAAACCAGAAATATGATGATGAATATTAATTTGTTTCCTATACATGGTAAGCCTCTCTTTAGCAGAAATTTTAAAACTCTGAAACATTGCCTTGCTATTATTACTTTATAGTCATTTGTTCAGGGGTTCATTTATTTTCAGTAGTTCAAGTCAGAAATATGATGATGGATGATGATCTTTCATAGCTATTGGTTACTGAGTATCTATTTTATGCCATTTGCTTTTATGTTTTTTCTAATTTTTATTAAAAAACTTATTCCTAAAGACTAAACTTTAAATGATTATGCCTATTATCACTATATAAATTTTACAGATGGGGAGATTGAAGCTTATACAGAGAGTTAATATATACAGGTTTAGAGCGGGTAAAAAAATGTGACTAAACTGAAATTTGATCTTACTGTTTCTGATCAGTCTTGAGAACTGGAGCTATGCCTGTGTGTCTTTGCAGAGTACTAGAAATTTTTTTTTTAATTTTTATTTATTTATGATAGTAACACACAGAGAGAGAGAGAGAGAGAGGCAGAGACACAGGCAGAGGGAGAAGCAGGCTCCATGCACCGGGAGCCTGATGTGGGATTCAATCCGGGTCTCCAGGATCGCGCCCTGGGCCAAAGGCAGGCGCCAAACCGCTGCGCCACCCAGGGATCCCAGTACTAGAAATTTTAATGTACGAGCCATAATATTAATATTAATATTAATTAGATGTATTAAATATGGCACTTTGCCATATATATATGGCATTCACACATGATTGATATATATATATCAATATATATTGATAAATATATGGCTCAGAAGTAACATTTTCCAAATTGTAACCACAAATTGAAGCCACATCATATGGCTCTATGTTTAAAATATGATGGTGAAATCCCATATACAGTGGAATTTTATGGGGCTATAACTCTAAGCAAATAAAAGTTGATAAAAATGAGAATCAAGGATACCTGTGTAGCTCAGTTAGTTTAGCATCTGCCTTCAGCTCAGGTCATGATCCCAGGGTCCTGGGATCGAGCCCTGTATCAGGCTCCCTGCTCAGCACAGAGCCTGCTTCTCTCTTTTCCTCTGCTGCTCTCTCTACTTGTGTGCTCTCTGTCTCTCTCTCTCTCTCTCTCAAATAAATAAATAAATAAATAAATAAATAAATAAATAAATATTTTTTTAAAACAAGAGAATCAAAATATGTGCAAAAATTAGGTTATATAACTCTGTTCAAAACATTATTAAATATTCTCCCTCACCCTTTAACACAGCTTGTTTTGAAACAATTGACAAAAATTATAATCATCAAGTTTATGGCATACAATTTCAGCTATGTTCATAGATAAAGTATTCCTGAATACTGCATTCATGGAAAAAATTGAATTCCAACTCAATGGTGCCGCCTTTCTCATAAACAGAAGGATGCGACTATGTGGGTGTTCGTGGTGCCACAGCATTTACTATGGTAATTACTCCAGGATAATGATAGCAAAAGAAAAAAAATCTTGCCTACATGAGCAGAATCAAGTTCTTCTTCAAGCTATTCTGGTATGAACACATGCCACTACCATCTCTGACTACTAGAATTTACACATCTTATGCCACTGGAATAAAATCTCCTCAGGGGAGGGATGATCACAGATGGAGATCTTTATATTTCCAGAACTTAGCTCCATGTATACATATATATTTCTTAAGTTAATAACTAAGTAAATAATATAGTTACATTTCATGTGAGCTGAAGGTATCTCTTTCATTGCCCAGGTCAGAGAAGATAAAGTCTAAAGTCTGTTTCTTTCTGAGTGCTTAATTATTATTATGCTGCACACAGTTCACATTTGGAGTAAGCAGGCCATATATATGTATAATGAATAAATCATATATTTTGCATGCTCAATAATTAAAGTTTCTATATAATAACTCTTAAATATTCTTTTGCAGCAATTAGTCCGAAAACCTTAGATTTTTATTAGGTTCATGCCGATCACTTTAAAGTTTATGTAAATATTAACTCAGACAAATTTTATTTTCATCTTCCAAAGCTTCCCAATGGTGCTAAACTTCATTTATTTGAACTAATGAACCCTTTTTGGCAGAAACAGAAGCTGAAGCTTCAGTTCTAGGATAGCATGGGACTGCATGCTGATGAATATGGGATTTAAAAGTAAACACCAGGGATCCCTGGGTGGCGCAGCGGTTTGGCGCCTGCCTTTGGCCCAGGGCGCGATCCCGGAGACCCCGGATCGAATCCCACGTCGGGCTCCCGGTGCATGGAGCCTGCTTCTCCCTCTGCCTGTGTCTCTGCCTCTCTCTCTCTCTCTCTGTGACTATAATAAATAATAAATTTTAAAAAAATTTAAAAAAATAAATAAATAAAAGTAAACACCATCACTTAATAGATCATATAGACTTTATAATCAATCACCTACTAGAATCTCACAATAAGCCTGAAAAGTCATTTAGGCATTTTTTAATCCCCATTTTACAATTCAGGAATAGTTGCTTAGAGAAATTACTTAAGAGCCAGATCCCAAAACAAGACTGTTGCTTTAAGACTCCAAGTTTGAGGTACTTTTTACTTCACCAGTTTAGATGATGAAGATGATTGTCCCAGAACCAAGAGCTAAATAATATACTCCATATATTACTACAGAATAGATGAAGTCTTTTAAATGTCCTCAGGAAATCTCTTTACAGAGATTAGTGTTCATTGTGAACAAATAAATTCTGGAAAAATCACAAGGGAAATACCAGAATTACTTCAAAAATTCTAAACCTTTTACTCTTCTCATTCTTACCATTCTCTTTTACAATATATGTCTTAAATATTCACATGTGGACTTAACAAAAACAAAGAAAATGTAGGAACAGCATCTATACCGAGAAAAATTACTTTCCCTTCCAATGGTTCATTGATTCACAAGACTTCTTAAAATTGTTAGAAAGTTCTGAAAATAATACCTAACCATAAAAATAAAAAATACTAAAATTTTGACCTCTATTATTTTGATAAATTCCTAATACTTCTGGAGAATCCCATGAAAGTCATTTTATAGAATCTCTTACAGATTATCAAGTTGACTCAAAAATATTTTCAGCCATCCTAATCGACTCGCCCCAGAAGCATTTCCAAAACATTCCCATTCTCCATTGCATCTTTCAATGTCCCATTGCCTTAAGTATCACTGAGATGATTATAATTACTTCCTATTAATTTCCTCAATTTTCCTCTCTGTATAAACAAATATGATTGTTCCAGTAACTCCACTGTTTCGTATTTACCAAAACATCCTGTTTAACACCTTTCTAAACCAAATCGCTGTCATAAATCTCTTTATTTCCCCCCACCTCCTCCCTCACTATGTCCCTCCCTCTCCATTCTGGGTATTTTTCTATTCAATTCAAAATACTCCCATCATGTATTCAATGTTCTACTAAACTGTAGTTATTCTTGTACATATAACTCTATCATCAAGCTTTGAAGAAAAAAGTCTACTCATGGTGTTCAGTCCTTCCCATCCTCTGACTCTTTCCTCCTTGGACTGGTCTTCCATCAACACCACTAACATTATAAGGAAACTACTTAGCAAATGTAATTCATCTCTAGAATCCATAGACCTTTTATATTCCTCCATCAAACAACATTCAATGTCAGTTAAGATAAGTGCCCCCAAAAGAAGAATTTTCTCCTCAGAAATAATGATATCCACTGGTTCTTCTTTCAATTTCAAAGTTGTTCTTTCCTTTTTTCCCTTCTCATGAAGGAAAAGTATTGGCTATGATATATCAATAGGTTTCTCTCCTCTTCTACATTCTTTTTTGTCAATTTCACCCACTATTAGCTCTAACTTTCACCTCCAGATAATATGGTCTTAAACCGTTGCTCCAATTCCTCTATAGGGGTTCCAGTTCCATCTTCCAGTTGCATCCTGATACCTATGTTCAGAGAGGGATTAAATTTCAACTCTGATGCTTATTAACTATTAATTTTGGTTAAGTTGACTAACCTCACCTCCTTAGTTTCTTAATATCTGCAAAGGCCTGTGTGAAGAGTAAATAAATAATTTATGTAAAACTCATACAACTGTATCTGATCACAGCAAGAATTCAATAAATGTTACCATTTACATTTACTTACTCCATATATGTCTTTCCTTTGGTGCTCCTTATTTTTTAATTGTATATTTGTCTAGATCTAAAGGCCAAAAGCTAGAAATCTTTGGCCCCAGAATTATAACAAGGTACCAAGTCTTCCTGCAGTATAAAGTATAGATTCAGAACAGCTCATCTTTTCCCCTTACACTACAGGTATCCAAGTCTGAGAACTTATTTACTCCCCTAAACTGTTTTAAAAGATTCCCAACTGGTTTCTCTGATTTCAAATTCCTGATCTCTAATCTATCACTTATACTGTGGTAAGCTATTTTCTTTATCTCAAAGTGTGTGTGTTATACGTGTGTGCCTATGTGTATAAACTGCCATTCCAGCATGCAAACCCTTTCATTTTTTGCTACTTCCTGAGATGTTAATTTAGAAACTTTAGCTTTATATTCAAAATCTATTACTAGCTTATTTCAATCTACCATGCTAATTTTATCTGGTCTTTAAAATAGGTAAAGTTCCAGACAAACTAAACTATTGACTGATCCTTATCCATAGTTCACTTTTCTAATATTCCTCTCTTTGTCTGCATTACCCTGATAAGGGAATTTCACATACTACATCCCATTCATGGTTTTGCTAAAATGATACTGCTGCCATAAAAACTTAATACTATGGTCTAAAGTTCTCCATGGCTTCTCTAAAGAAAAAGTGAGAAAGGGTGCAGAACTTCACTAATGGTAAAGTGTGGAACTCAGTCAATCTCATCCTCAAAAAGCAATGATAAAACTAGACAGAACTGACACACACAAAAAAGAATACTTTGGGGTTCTTAGTTCTTAGTTCTTGACTAAGGTCATACAACAAATTGAAAATCACCTGTTCAAAATTTAAAAAAGAAAGAAAAACAGAAATAGAAAAAAAAACCTTACTAAGTATTATATAAGAAGAGTGAGTCCATATCATTTTAGCCTCTTACTCAACCCCAGTCTTCAGCTCCATTAAAAAGATAGTTTTAACAGGCAAGGAAAAATATATGAAAACCAAAAGCTTCATGCCAGGAAGAATTATTTGGTTCAGAGTAGTGTATGGGAAAAAATCGTACTTAGGGGTTTCATAGACAATGATAATCATCTTAGTATCAAGCAGTTGAGGAAGGTCATCATCTTTGCAAACCTGAGATTGCAATACATATTTGATCAAGCAACACACCAGAAGACTAGCAAGAAATTTGACAAAGAGATCTGGGTTTTGTCATAGTGGGACCTGATAAACTCCTGTAAATCCGATCAATTTCCTCAACAAGATAAAGAACCTCTATTGAAAATGTATAGTTAACTATATACTCAAATATGAATCACTAAATGTTTTCCATCTGAGACTGGAAAAAGAAAAGGTTTTCTCCACTCAATGTTCTATTCAACCCTGCACTAGAAGGTCTAGCCAGGGCAATCAGGAGAGAACAAAAACATTAAAAGACATCCATTTTAGAAAGTGGATTAGAAGAAAGGAAGGATTAAAACTCTTTGTTTGTAAAGAAATCCCAAAGGATGCATGAAAAACTTCTAGAACAAATAATTGAGCTCATTAAGATCATAGATGACCAAATCAATATATACATAAAAATGTATGTGTGTGTGTGTGTATGTAGAACAATCTGATAATAAAACTCAGGAAACGATTCCATTCACGATATCATCAAAATGAATAAAATCCAAAAATATGAATACAATCCCAAATAATAAATGAAAAGTGTAGCCTTGTAGAGTGAAGACCAGCAAATAATAGAAAAATAATATTTAAGCGGATCTAATTCATAAAAGAGAAAACAATATTATCAAGACGGCAATCTTCAAATTGATCTATAGATTCAACATAATCCTCACCAATTTCTCAGCAGGCTATTATGAAGAAATTTAAAGTTGATCCTAATCTATATAAGAAAATGGGATGGACTGAATAGTCAAATGTAAGTCTGAAAAAAAAAAAAGGAAAATTCACATTTCTCAATTTCAAAACTAACTATAAAGCCACAATGTGTTACTGGCATAAGGACAGACACCTATATCAACTGACCAAGACTGAGAGTTCATAAATAAACCCTTATTTTTATGGTCAATTGTTTCAACAAAGATGCCAAGGCTATGAAATGGGGGAAACAATGATTTTTCCATGAAATAGTGTTAGGCAAATTGTGTACTCGCATGCCTCAAATATTAACACAAATTGCTCCCAAATCTAAATATAAAAGCTCAATATGTAAAAAATTTTGAGAATAGAAAAGAAAACAAATTACACTGACTTTAGATTATTCAAAGAGGGGACGCCTGGGTGGCTCAGTGGTTGAGCGTCTGCCTTCTGGCCCAGGTTGTGATTCTGGAGACCTGGGATCGAGTCCCATGTCGGACTCCCTGCGTGGAGCCTGCTTCTCCCTCTGCCTGGGTCTCTGCCTCTCTCTCTCTTTCTCTGTGTCTCTCATAATAAATAAATAAAATATTTAAAAAAAGATTATTCAGAGAGATCTTCGATGTAGTTAGTGCCAAAAGCGAGTTATTTAGAAGAAAAAAACTGATAAACTGGACTTCAACAAATAAAAATTTGCACTTCGAAAGGTACCTTTAAGAAAAATGGAAAAGAAAGACTTGGAGAATAAACTGCAAATCATTTAGCTGATAAAAATAATTTCTCAAGAACATGCAAAGAATATTTAAAGTTTAATAGGAAGTTGAAAATGTAATTAAAAGTATACATAAGATTTCAACAAATACTTCATTAAAGAATAGATAGATAGATATAGATATAGATATAGATATAGATATAGACATAGATACAGATAGATAGATGATAGATAGCCAATAAGCACAGGAAAAGGTACTTAATAGCACTAATAATTAGAAAAATATAAATTAAAACCTTAATTAGATACCACAACATGTGTTTCACAAAATTGACCAGTGAAGAAACTGAAACCCTCATACACAGCTACTGGGAATATAAAACTGAATAGTCATTTTGGAAAATAGTCATGCAGTTACTTAAGAAGTTCAACATTATTTTACCATATGACTGAACAATCCCTTTCCTTCACTAGGTATCTATCTAAGAAAAGTGTTTTGAATTGATGTTCCTGTCCCCCCAAAATCTGAATTTTGAATCCCTAAACACCTCCATGTGGCTGCATTTTGGGACAGGACCTCTATTGAAGCAACTGAGGTTAAATGAGGTCATAAGGGTGGCGCCCTGATAGAAAAGGATGTGTCTTTGTAAGAAAGGATACCAGAGACTTGCTGCACACAAAGAAATCATGTGAGCATACAGTGAGAAGGCAGTTATCTGCAACCCAAGGGAAGTTTTCAACAGACACCAACTGTACTGGCACTTTCAACTTGGTGCCGAGAACTGTGAGAAAATTCATTTCTGTTCATTAAGCCAACTAGTCTTGGTAAATTGTTAGGGCAGCCTGAGCAGACCAAGACACAAAATGAAAATTAGAACTCCATATAATAACTTTTACATAAATAGCCATCGCAGCACTTTTTTAAGTAATAGTATAAAAGTGGAAACAATCCAACATTTGTGAAATTGTGAATGTTAAAACAAAATGTGACATCTCTATGATGGAATACCATTCATCATTAGAAGAAACACATTCTTATTACATAGCACAACCTGGATAAACATAATAATTTCACTTAAAGTGAAAGATGTTAGACACACAAGACTACATACTGTCTAATGTCATGTATATGAAATGCCAAAAAAGGTAAGTCTTTAGAAACAAATTTGTGGTTGGGAGTGCTGTGGGAATAGGATTTGATTGATTGCAAATGGGTATGAGGAATTTTATTGGTGATAGAAATATTCTAAAGTTAGATTTTCATGATGGTTACACAATTCTACTAATAATTGAATTGTACATTTAAAATAGATAGATTTTATGGTCTGTAAATTATACCTGAAAATAGCTGTTGGAGGAGGAAGAGAAGGAGCAACAGTGGTGGCAGCAGCAGAGCAATGAAAAGGAAAACCACCACCCCTGTGGTGGGAAAAAATAGAAGTGGAGTATCTGGGTCTGCAACACTGGAAATCCTCATTAGGCTAGTAGGTGCAGTGGGATATCTGTTTCATTTAGTGAGAAGTTTAGAGAGGCCTGTATAATTGTTACACTAATGTTTAACCTACTGGAACAATGACAACCCAAATAGGGTAGGCTCTAAAATAATAGAGGTGAGTTTCTCTCACACATAGTAGTCCTCCCAGAGCAGCTCTACTCTACAGGGGAGCCCAGTTACTTCCATTTTGCAGCTCTGAAACCTCTAGTGTATTGTCCCTATCTGCATGGTCAAAGCTGGGTCAATATTTCAGGTCACTGAAAGTGGTGGGGAGAGTTAGTCGAGGACAAGTAACTTATTTTTAAATTGGAAATGACTTTCAATTGCCCATGTTTCCACTCATAATCCACTGGCCTTCTGCTAACTGTAAGGAAAACTGGGAAATACCATCCTCTCTGGGGAGGCGATGGACCCAGCTAAAACTGTGCTACTGTGGAAGAGAAGAATCTATTTTTAAAAATTTGATACAGTGAGTGAGAAGAGTTTATTCATATTATGATAACAGATAATAGCAATAATCCACAGTAAATTGTTAATAGTGAAGAGAGAATGCTTAAGTAACTAGCAGGTACATTTACTCTTCTCAATCTTGATGACAGGGTTTGTCTACACAATGAAAATATGAGACAGGCTGAATGTGTAGTGTGTAGAAAATGGTGCCTGGGGATCCCCTGGGTGGCGCAGCAGTTTAGCGCCTGCCTTTGGCCCAGGGCACGATCCAGGAGACCCAGGATCGAATCCCATGTCGGGCTCCCGGTGCATGGAGCCTGCTTCTCCCTCTGCCTGTGTCTCTGCCCACTCCCCCCACCCCCCGTGACTATCATAAATAAATAATTAAAAAAAAATTCTTTACGAAAAAAAAAAAAAAAGAAAATGGTGCCTGAATAGCAATGTTAGGGCTGAAGTTCAAATAAAGGACTTTAATTTCAACAAATTTACAAAAATAAGGCAGAGACTGAAGACATAATTGACTATGAGTACTGGCCAAAAAGTTAACAGATACTCACAAAGATAAAAGACTTATGCAGTTAATGAAAAGTGGGTATTCATGTGTCCTCAGATGATAGAAGAATTCCAGTTACTAATACTATTACCAGAATTTGTTACACACTAGGCTTTCTCCAGATAGTGACATCACTTGTTCCCTTTTATCTTTCCAGTGCCTGCTCAAAAGTCTTCTCAGAGAGCTCTTTTCCTGACCATTCTACTTCAGCATTTCTATACCACTAATGCTGCTTCATTTTTAAAAATCTTCATACCAACTTCAATCTCAAGTTGTCTATATTATTTGGTTGTTCCCTCAACTGGAATATGCATTCCAAGAAAGCAGGATATTTGTGTATTTACTACTACACCATGAGTTCTTGGAATAATTCCTGGCTCATACTAGACATTTAGTAAATGCTGAATTAATGGAGTAAACAGATTAGCAACAATGGCACGGTTGCAACAAATCTGAGATGATGCTAAATTACCTCAAATGGACTGTTACATTTGGTACCAAATATTGGGGTCACATTGAACATGCAGGAAACAAACAGGTATCTCCAGCAGTAAGTGAAGAAGGAAAAGCAAGGTAGGAAACTAATACTAGTACTCCTCAAAGTTCTGTAACAACTTCATCTTTACTGAAAATTCAGGATTTTATAATTTATTGTACTTTATGTTATGATGTTTATATCCATGTTAATTTAATTTATGCCCGTTACTTACTAAGCATAAGATTCTTAAAGCTAGAAACCACACTGATGAATCTTGGTATCTCTTTCAATACTTAGTTTAATTTTTGAAAATTATAAGCTCCCAATGTCTACTTAGATGAAAGAATAAATGAACCAATAATTAACAAACAATGAATACTGATTTGCACAGATTCCAGAGGACTTTTTCATTCAGATAAACAAGCTTCATTGGCCACTTTGTAATAATCAAATCAATAAAAACTTAATTTAAAATATTAACTATCTCACTTAAAGGGAAAAAGATCATAATCATAAACTCTGCATATAAAAACTCTGTCCAACTCACTTAGGAAACAATGTTTTCAAGTAAGTGCACAGTGCCATGACACAGAGTTATTGCACCCAATATTAAATGCATAGTAACAATCCTTTGAGGGCACTAGTTGATACACACACATAACACTTTTTATATTACAAAACTTTGGTGCTCATATCTTTCTTTAATGTGAAAAGCAATTACTCTTCTGTAGATGTGAAATAATTATTCTTAAAATACCACTTGCTCTTAAACACAGTGAGGTTTTGTACCTCTGAAGAAGTATCTTTGAGCTCAAATCATTTTCAGTACTTTTGCTGTATTTTAAAAGAAATTCTAAGATGTTGCAATATGAAGCCTAATATCTTTATTAATGTCCTTATTAATGTTTAAATTTTACTTGATGAGCAATGATTTTCTCCACGTTGAATCCACTTTTCTACCACTGGTTTCGGAAAGAGGTGACCTTGAAACTGGGAACAGGATAATGACCCTGACAGAAAAGTTAACATTGTTGTCCTTTTGGCCTGATGTTTTCATTTCCAGTGCACTCCTCACGCCACCCCACGTACATTTTTCACAGTCACAAAGACATATTTTTGAACAAGTCTGCTTCTTTGATTAGATCTTTTTCTCTTTTCAGGGCAGAAAACATAGCTTACTAGTTTTCTCTTTTATTTCTTTTTTACCTTCTCCCTCAACTCACCATCCCTGGTTGTAAACAATCTTATTATCTACTGAACTTGCTATTTTGCATGAAACTACTACCTGGTAATTATGCTATCTATACACATATATTTAATCTTCGTTAGTAGCTTAAAGCTCCTTGAAAAAGCAGAATGTTCTTAGTCACCTCTATGTTCTTTACACTACTAGTGTAATTCTACTACACTACCATGTATTGGGGTGCTGAATAATGTTAGATGGATGAGGGAATCAAAGATCTTATAATGCCAGTCATACTTTTCTGGACCTTCCTACTTCTCCTTCTGTTCTGCTGCTTGCTATTTGACCACTTACTCTTCATTAGTATCTATTAAACCATGAGTCGGGAAAACAAAAAGATAACATGCAAAACAGTGTTTTTAGAACTTGTTAGCTTCCCCTTATTACTCTTTATAAGTTACTAGATAACAAAAAACCTTGGCCATGCAATTTGTCTAACAATAAAGTAGGTTTTGTTTTGTTTTGTTCTGTGTTTCCCTAGCATCTTAATGAGGAGTCTAGATTTCAAGAAAAGGAAAGAATAGAATAAAAGAAAGATACAGGGAAAAATTTCTCTGTAGAAAATGGAACAAGATATTCAAGAATTTGTAAACAAATGGTTCATCAACAGCCTTAATCATAGTAGATGATGTTCAGAGACATTTTAGTATATATAACTGGAACATTAGTTAATAAAGATGGTTCCATTTGCCGTATCATTTTAAGTTAAAATAATAATATTTATTTAAAGAGTGGTCACTCAACTATGCTGTGGAGTAACTATTTGGGTATCAGTCCTGTTTCTGTTCAAACCTAGCACTTTTCTGCAGGGATAATTGCCACTGAACATCCTTAACATCAAATCAGCCTTTTTTGCACTGTTAAAATACCTATTAGGACATTAAGATTTCAGCTCATAAAAGACAGAAATTAAAGGTCTGTGTGAGGAGTTTTAAGTTTTATAATACGATGTATAGCATTAAGTCTGAGTAATACATTCCAACAGGTCATAGCACTTCCTGATTGGACTGGCCAAATCATCAAATCATTAAGAATGAGCTAAGATTAGCACTTCTACACAGCAGTAGAGTATAGTATAGTAGTTAACAGTGAAAGCAGTTAAAATCCCAGTAGAAAAAAAAAAAGGCCATTTGAAATAAGATAATTTGAGAAGACTTTATTTTTTGAAAAGGTGAATGACACAGGTGTGGGTATAGTATAGCAGGAACATGAAGGCTAGTCCAAGAGTTCAAAGCTTGTAGCAGTGAGTGGTTACCAGTACTGGTCCAAAGGGTAGATAGGAGAGGAATCTGTAGGTTTCTGAATGAGAATGAGAGTGATGTAGAGCAGACTGCCTTCAGAAAAGAAGGACTTTTGTGTAAGGTTCACAGCCAACCCAAGGTAACCTTACACAGGAAATAGTATATAAATACCTTGACCTCATTCTCCCTCCCACTGATAGCATACCTGAAACTTCCAAATGGAAAACTTCAACAGAAATCAGACTGTTCTAGACACTATTCTAAAGGTTACAGGTATGACAATTTACCTAACCTAGCTGCAACTCAGTTTCCTCATTGGCAAATGCTAATAAGAATAGTAACTATAGTTTATAAGGCAGTAGAAAGATTAGGGGCTTAGTTCATGGGATATAGTAAGGAAATGTTACTTGTCAGTAGTGGACTTTTCAAAGGAAGCTCTTTTGTCAGAATGTAAAACAACTATAAAAGCCATAAAATAATTCTTCCCAAGTTTTAGATATTACATATATCTCTACATTACTCTGTATTACAAGACCAGGAAAACTGAGTAAAATTCTTTCTTCCTTTGTTTTGTTTCATTTAATTTAATTTCTTTTTCTTTAGAATAACATTTACATGAAAGGCCTAAATGTTACTTCAGCTATATTCACAATTAGAGTTAGAGAAATGTGAATTTCAAATCCAAGAAAGATCCAGGAATGACATCTCCATACCCAGATGTCAGTGAATCTTCAGGATATACCAGTCTTCCTTTGGGAACGTACTTCATTTCTGAAGGGAAAACTAAAGCAGATTTGGGTAAAAAAAACAAAAAAACAAAAAAAACTCATGAGTAGCAGTGTTACCCAGCAAATAAGGACTTTGATGATGAAAATAAACATTTGTAAAGCAACGGATTAAAAACTTGAGAATTCAAAAATATTCTCATCCCTCAAATACAGAAAGCCAATGCTTCCAAATGGTTTTCCCATATGCAATTGCCAGAAATTTCCTCTTTGCATTGCTGGCTACTCTGAAACCTTAAATCTTAACTTAAATGTTACTTTTTTGTGTCTTCTATAATCAAAAATAAACTCGTGGTTTTAAATCACACACACATAGAAACACACACTCCATCTGTTATTTTCTATCATATTATTATTTATTTTCTTTTATATGACTCTTTTCCACTAAAAAAAATAAGTTATTTTCCTGTTTGGCTCTTTTTGTATATCTTCTTATTAGATTATAAATTCCTTGGGTGGCTCAGTTAAATTTGTCTCATTCATTTATATAAACTCCTAATGGTTAGTGCACAGTCAGTATATTAAAGTATCTTATACATAAGTGAACAATTATGATTTTAAGTTTTGAAAGAATAATGAATTGTTCTTGGTAATTCATTGTCTTCTGACAGTTGGTCAACCCTTCTTTTATTTAAACTTTAACCAATTTCCAAAGAAAGTAAGTATCAACTGGTGATCCCTCTGTGCCTTCATGGAATTCTGGCCTGAGATCAAATCTTCCCTGTTCCATTTTAACAAACATAGTACACTAAAATTAAAAATAAAAAAATAAATTGTTCCATTGAAAGGCATGAATCAATACTGAAAGAATACCAAAAAAAACCAGTGTCTGATAAAATTAGTATACATAGTATATATGTTATACATACACGGCATATATATACATATGGTATATAATGTATATGTTTAATATACACATGTGTATGGATGTATGTGTATGTGGGTAAATATATATATATATACATATATATATATATATATGTATATATATATATATGGTAGGTTAATATGGAGATCAATCTCCTTTAAATGGGGCAAAATACTGAGAACTTAAAAACTGAATAAATATGAAATCTTTATTTCCAAATAATAAAAGTTATTAACAAGTCAATGTAACAGAATGAAAACAGGATTTGGAAGAAGGTAGAATGAAGTTGATATGTCAGTTTCTTATTCTTTGACCAGTAAGAATGTTTCTCTTTTTAAAATCCCCTAGTTACTTTCTATTACCTCAGTTCTCTACATCTTGCTGAGTTTTAATAACATGAATAAGGAATCAGGACTATCCCAAAGTATCATTTATCTTTCAGAAGTATTAATTCAAAAGTAAAGTACAAAGATTATTATTGAATATTTGAAGTCATTCTATTCAAAAACAGTCTGTATAATAGTATTATTTCTGACTTTGATTTATATAACTTTTCCCCCACAAAATAATATATTTTAAGAAACATTTATTTTCCTCTTTGGAATATATTTCTCATTTATAATAGACATGTTAAGTCTTTTCTATGTTTTCTATATTTTAATATATATCTTATGGAATGAGCTTAGCCAATCTTACCATCATATTTTATTAGTCTACCAAAGAACAAAAAGCAAATATGTCTTGAAATGATGCATGAATTCCTGAGAAATAACATGATATCATGTATTATTGAAGAAGAATAGTACTGAGAAGTCAAGAAACCAATAACAAAGTTTCTAGAGTAAATATTTGCCCATCATAGTTGAAATGAAAATGTGCAGAACATAAAAAGACAACCTTTTATACAATCATTTCAGAAATAAACTCAAAATACCAGAGATGATGCATATCTTAAAGCATGAAGTTTTCCTTGAATTTATGTCTATATCTGACCTCCACATACATTGCTCATCTACAACATTATGCCTCCCTACAACTGAATCCCATTTAGTTATGACTCAGTGCCTTATTTACTTCTCTGATTGTATTAGGCCCACACAAATCACCAGAAGGCTTTAATTTGGTCTCCACAGGCTTTCTTTACTTCTCAGAAATGGTAACAAGGTATTTTAAATCCTCCCAACCTTAAGTACACATGTTTCAACATCACTACTATTTGCCAAATGAATCACACTACAAATATAATTCTCATCTTCCTCTGCTGACTAGCAGAACTAGCCCAGGAGAAAGAAAAAAAAGCAGAAGCATTTAATTTCTATATTTTTACAACCCCAGCATTCAGGATCTTGATAGGGAAACACTCATTGGAGGGGGGTGCGGTGGGGAAAAGGTGCTGACAAGGCAGATGACAAGGCTACTCAGTTCAGTGGTATCCATGGGAAACACCAATACATATGGTAAAGGGTGTTTGGAAAGGTAAGGTCCGGTCAGGGAGCAATAGAAATTTACTGATGGACACATAAAATAGTACTAAATCATCTACTCCACTATTATTGGTATGTATTTATATTAGTAGAGAAACCTGCATCTCATAATGACAACCCCACAAAATTGTCATATAATACTCACATAATCCTAGCGATCCTAATGAAATATGTATTTAGCCCAATTCTACATATGAAGAAACTGAAGCTCAGAGATATTAGGTGTGCCTAAGTTCTCAAAGATGATAAAAGATGGAACATAATTCATATAAAGACAGATTTATTTAATTCCATGACCCATGAATATAATTTTCATGGTTTTCCCCAAGCAGACTAAATGGCATCAAATTTAAGAAATATAAAACTAAATGAAATGTAGATATGCTGAGTGTATACAGCACAATACTGAGAATTGAAGATTAAAATAATTTGAATAAGGAGTTTAAGAAGAGTACTATAGTGGGAGGGTAAAAGGAAGAGGAGCACATACAGGTCAGTACCTAATACATGTAATAAAGGTCAACCTAACCATGGAAAACTACAGGGCAGCCAGTGGCGAGCACAGCGTGATGCTGAGTAATAGCTCAAGTCTGAATGCTTACAAGCACCCAAAAAGTACTTGTTGATTCATTCTCTTCCTTTCCCAGAAAATGCAATTTCCTAGTGTACATTGGCTTTGTGTGTGTTCCTTTCAAAAAGAGTGTTTCAATGATAATTCTTTTGAAAATTACAAGGCAATTCAACAAAATATTGCATGAATAGTAAAGACCACACATAGTACAATTCCCATAAACCTCACACACTTGCCAAGGACATGAAAAAAATAGGTGTTAAATATTAAAATAATTTAAAAATCAGGTCACTTTTTGTTCTAGATTAAAGCATGTAGACTATTTCATTTGAAACACTGATATCAATAATACTGGTAATGGTTTAAAAATTCTGAATATAGTAAAGTCATCTTTAATGTGAACTTAAACTATTTTTATGACTATACAATGGACTCATAACAACTACAGGATGTAGGTAAACGTGGTTTTTAATCTAATAAACCATATATTCAGAGTTACTTTAAGACAGATAGGTGAATTTTTTACCAAGTCAGTATCGTAAAAGACCGATTAAAGACTGAATTATGCTGCCATAAGCATGCTGAAAAGGCTGAAAGAGAAGAAAGTGGTCTGCTATTACTGTGTGAAAAATATTTGGTAGGGAGAAAGAACACTTAGCCAACAACAAAAAAAAATAAATCTTTACTTCTGTTAAATACAGCTTTTATAGAAAGCTGCTAAAGATTCTTCTAAATAAAACAAGATCCAGAGCACCACATGTAGCTAAAATATATTTTTTATGAGGTAACTTACACAAGAGTGCACAACTGTAGATATGGAGGTAAAAGACTTCAAAGTAAAAAGGCTATAAAATTATGATACAGATTTTCAGTCTATCCACAGTAGATCTGTTACCTTAAGAGCATAATGTTGAATGAGATAAGGGAAAGGCTTACCAATATAAGACACAAGAATAAATCACAGAAAACAAAGATCAAGCCATAAATTTGTATCTTCATTAAGTTAAAAAATAATGGATTTCCATAAGAAAGATATTCCTTCTCTTTTCTGAAAAGTAAATATTTTTAAAAAGTTATAATGTCCCCTTGTTATTTTTTATGATTAACATAATTAAAAACCCAAGTTACAGGTAGAAGGCACAATGACTGTTCATGCTTTAAAAGTCCACAGTCCTCCCTAAGTACATTTTTAAAGCTTCCCACAGTCCTAATGCTGCATCCTCTATTTCCTTTAAAATCTCCTATCATGTCTGTCCCAATCTTGGAACAGTACTAGGCATTTTAAGAGTACTAGGATAGACTGATTTGACTGAGTACTCTTGAAATTAGATTCTAAGCATATTCTATTTTAATTCTTCTTGATGGGGAATTCTTCAATGAAAAGGGTTACTGTGAGATGCTTGAAATAATGCATGCTGGTATTGTTCCTAACAGATACAGAATTCAGATGTTTAGTATCACACTGATGGTTAATACTAAAGATGACACACTAGGAAGATTCTGATTCCAGATCTTTTTAGCCAGTACTTAGAATGTAGCAGGTAGAAAGGAAAGGTGACCCAAGACTTGGGAGTGGATCACTAAATATCCCAGACTTGTGGAGGGAAACCAATGGTCCAGAGAGCCAATTAATGGGCATCCAATATCCCTCTTGATATGTGGATGTCTGGAGATGGCCAGTCAGCTACAGCATCTCTTCTTTCCACCCCTTTGCATAAATGTCTGGGGATTAGTTATACTGAGTACTCGGCCTAGAGATTGTGATTCAAAGCATAACACTTGTTTTGATATGGAAAGGAAAGATGGGATGAAAAAATGAATTAAAAAATGACCAAAAGAGCAGAATTATGCCACATTACATTCAGATTTTATTTCTTGGCCTGTTGGATCCAATCAATCCTCAAGTTCAATTTATTGTCAGGCAATTCAGAAAATAAGCTGGAATTGAAGCTATCAAAATTGGTCCAAAAAACACAGACTGATGAAGCATACACACTGCAGCCCTATCCTAGAAAAGCTGCAGAATACAATCTAAACATTTCCAAATTAGCAGATTTTTTATCACAATGAAGATGTCTTATTAAAACTGAGAGAAATATAAATTATGTGACTAAGCCTTGGAATAAAGCATCAAACAGAGCAGCCACATAAATCATCTTTTACATTTACACATTCTTTGAACAAGACTATTCAGATTTAGCCTATGGCACCAGAAATATTCATAGCAAATATTCATAGCAAATGGTGATGTATTTTGGAGAAGTACATTTCCCTAGTTACACTTTCTTACATACTTTTTTGGCTCCACTGATTTCCTGTTACCCCTTTACACACATGATACAAAGCATGTGTCTTTTATATATAACTAGAAGGAAATAAGACTAATTCCACAAACCATAAATAAAAGAAGCCACATTGTTTTATACTGAATTTTACTTTGAAGATATATGAGGCAAATTTGACTAAAATTATCACCGTATTAAAGTAAGATGTTTATTTTTTACAAAAGACTTTTTGAGAACAATTAATATTCATGTTCGATATACAAAGGAGTAATTTGAAATAATTTGAAGTAATTTGAAGGCTGAAACTTTAGATGATGAACAATGTTAACCATTACTGCTTTTTATTTTAAAAACAGCATTTATAACTATTTTATTTAAAATGGTTTGTGATAAAGCATAAATAAGAATAATTAAGATAGGTGCCCTTTTTTCTTTCAAATAGAATTATTTGTGATGCTACAGTATAATTCTGCCCTTAAACTCTTATCAATATGCAATTTCATTTTTAGGTGTTTTCTAATAAGAGAAAATATTTTAAAAGGTTTTAACTGAATCTTGCCATTCAATACCAATAGATGCTGTTTTATAGACTGCCTGATATATCCAATGATTATGAGTCATGAATTCTTATTTCTGCATACAATTTCCTATGTGAACATTTTTATAAATGTTATCCCTTTGTTTTCCCCTAACCTTATTTTTTTATAAATCCCCACCTTTCACAGACCACAGTGGTGTTAGTCTCAACTAGGAGCCAACAATATCAACAATTGTTATTGCTTTCAGTAGAGAAAATCAGTGTATTTCACACCACACATTTATGCATCTATGTTTTAGCCAGTTTATAGATGACACACAGACAACAATCTATAAGGGAGGAGTAAGGAAACTAACCAAGCAAAAGCTGTATTGATCATGTCACCTGAATGTGCAAAAGGCCCTTTCTAGATTGTGGTGATCATGGTTTCTTTAGGCTGCAATGAATAGTTATATGAGATAGCAGAACCAAGGACAGGTATCATATATCCTATTAACTTATTTTGAAGTAGGCCACAGAAAAACCATGAGACAATTTCATCAAGTTCAGTCATCGCTAAAGAAGAACTAAATAATTATCATTTCTATAATTAAATCTCTAAAACTGGATATGTGTTCTACAGAGTCATGAAACAATTCATCTATAGAGATGATACTACTTAAAAATGCATCGTGTTTGAGTTTTTCATTATTCATAGATGAGAAAACCAAGGATGAAAGAACAAGAGTAATTTATGTTATCAACTAGGATTTATCAACTAGATTGGACAATTTTTACTATTCCATGCTATCTAAAACCCATGAACATTAATAGTACCTATCAAAACATATAAATCTACTACAATTTTCTATTCTCCAGAGTACTTACTGAATTCCTAAAACAAATTGCGTGTTCTCTTTCATGTACATATGGTTAACAGATATATGAAAATACTAAGCCAGTGGTATGAAGGGCTTGGTTTAGTTCTTTCTCTTGCTATACACTTGCACCATGTGGGAGAATTACTTAACCATACTGCTCTCAATTACTTCATCTATTTGGAAAAACATTCACCTAAGGTTAATATAATTTTCCACCGGTATATTTTTCAAGGTTTTCAAAAATAATCCATATGATTTTATTTTCCTTTTGTATATCTTTAGCCCAGCTACCAAAATAGTCTACATACTACCCACCCAAAAAGTGACAAAAATAATTATACCAAGTTAAGGAATGAAAAATTCTTTGCCCCTAATTAACATTCCATGACTCAGAAGACAAAAGATGAATAATAGTTTAATTCCAGATTACTTTTCTAAAAACAGGAATTTATTTACTATATTTCATTTACCTAATAGTGCTGAGATTAATGTTAAAGGATAATGATAAAGATAATTGATATAATCATTGATCTCCAGAGAAAGGAGTATCAATCCTGTGTTATAACCAAGATATCTTCTTCTAGAAACTCATTGTAAAAGTAATTACTAAATATTAATTATTAAAAATAATTATTACAATGCAAAACTTACTGTAACCAAAGCTACAAAGGAGGATTTTAATAGCACCAATATTCTAACCCTATTTAAGTGTTAATAAGTTGTTTATCTTTAAATCCTTCTCTCATTAAATGCTGATAGTAGAAAGATAAAGCAAACAAAAATATTAAATTTGCAAAAATAAAAGTAATTTCCTAAATGTGGCTGGCTAGAAGAAATTCTAATAATAAATTGAGGATTTCAGATTATTAGTTTTCTTCTTTATTATTACCAAATACCTATATCCTTGATGATGCTCTTTGTTCAAGGATCAGATTTTCAAATTCAAACAAATAAAAAACAAAACTCAAAACCATGAATTTTTTAGAAGTTCACCAGGAGTGCTAATGTGTGAAAAATCAATAATAACTATCATTGAATCTTTGCCCTTCTTTAGAATGTAAAAAAAGAAGCTGATTTAAGACTGTGTGTTAAAGATTTTAATGGTATTGCAGCAAAGACAAGATCATAGAAAAACTGGCCATTCTCGATGGCACAACTGAGGTTTTTTTTTTTTTTTCTCCTAAGTTACTTTCTCAAAACATTTAACGAAATACCCCTGAATTATTTATTCTTTTTCAGTTGAATATTTTACCCTTTTTTCCCAAACCAATCAATTACAGAAAGAGCTCTAGAAAGAATTATTTTTATTTCTAAAATTAGCCAAGATCTTTCTTCATATTGAATGTGGAAACAAAGTAGTTCCAGTGCATCCTAGAACTTATTTCAGGTTCATTACCTAGAGCAGACCATCAAAATAACTGGTCTAGAACATCCTGTTAGTATCAGAAACCGTCAAGCATACTGTCAAGCTCTTTCTTCTTTCTTGACAAATACCTAGCGGTGTCTGTCTCTGAAACTTAAAACTTATTTCCTGTCTTAATTTGCTTTATGCACCACAAATGCTTTCAAGTCACACCAGTTCTTTTTGAGAGAGATTTTTGCTTCCAGAATTGAGCTGGCAGCATAATGGCTACACAAAGCAATATGTGAACAGATTAATTGTGGTATTTTAAATATTGTCTTCACTTTTCAGTCATAGTCTCTAAAAGAGGCATGAGGGAGGTATTTATTCAGACTTTGTAATTCCCTTCTATCCATTATGTTGTCTTCATTTATTTATTTCCAAACTTCTCAAATTGCCGTTTTAAAAGGAATGGATATTTTAGCCTGTCTTCAATGTTAATTTATAATTATTAATAGGTTATTAATAGGTTTCTTCTATTATTAATAGAAGAAAAACACGAAAATAGATCTGTCCTTATTTTTTTCCTGCTCTCATTACAGTCATTAAAACTAAGAGTCAAATGAATAATATTCTTTTACAATATTGGGCTTTCCTCAAATTCTACTTTATTATTTCACATTTTGCTTTATGAATTATAATATTAAATTAACATTTTTAAATGTTTCAACAGAAAATTTACCAACACATACTTTTTGCAGATCCTATATTTCCATAACAATTTTATTTTAAAATAAAAATAACTAGATGTCTTTATTAAACTTTTTCATTAAACTTTTAAATTGGCATATATTAGCAAATATCAATATTATCATAATAAGCATCATATTCTCTGCAAAAGTAACTCTTACTAAAACGCTTCTATTCATTTCAATAAAATAATACTTCTTCACTCAATCAAGTTATTAAGAAGGAAAATTCATTACATCGCATCATTCTACGTGTTCTTTTACTGACACAAGTAAATATAAGTAAGTTCAACAGTAGCCAATGCTACTGGCCAAAAGCATATTCCAGTAAAGGTTTCCTGTATATCATGCAGATGCAACATTAGATGAAAGGCATTTTCTTCTTTATATTTTCAAAAACATTTATATTTATTTTCCTTATCCTTTCAATATTTGTCTCTAAAACTTTCCTGCCAAACTTTAGTACTTTTAGTATCTTGTCTGTCTTTTCTTCTGCCAAACCCGCTTTAATTTTTTTAATGAAACAAGTGCTCATTTGACTAAACTTTGTATTGGTATCTTTAGTCTAAATACATTGTCAAAATAAAACATAAACTAGATTAGCAGCAATAATTTTATGAACAATGAGTGCTTTGCCAATAAAAAGGCTATTTCATTAGAATTAGAGCATCAAAAATAAAATTCTATTACTCGTAAATCTTTCAATCAAAACCTTCATTCATACAAATGATCATTCCAGTATAATAAAAATTATCTGTATTCGTATGATTTGTCCCTATGAAAAATGTTAATTCACTCAACTATACAGAGAGAATGGAGGCAAATGCTTTAATATTTGGCATACTGTAGAGAGTAAAAAAATTACCCCAGTGCTAAATCTTTGATTTGCATGGAGTGCCTACAAGTTTTCTTTCCACCAATGCATTTGTCATGAATACACTGAAAATGCCATCATACGTTGTAACGACACTCAAGGTGGCCATTATCTCAAAAAAGTCAAAGCTAAAAATTTAAATAAAAAGTCATAGTTTTAAGGAGTACTTAATGTACACTGCGGTCATAAAATATTATAAAACTTTTCCTGGAAATACTATGTTCATTGTCACATATACTTCAATTAAAACAACTTTCCACACCCTGCCTTTTCAGAAGCGGAATTCAGGATTAACATCTACAAAAAGCATTGTTGAAGAAAAGCAATGCAGCAAAGATGCAAAAATGACGTCCATGTTGATGGCTTTCTACAAATCTAATTTTATCGCCATTTAAATTGAACCAAAACAGAAACAAAATAAAAACTGAACTGCTGTTAGACCTTACCTTCTTGAACTGCTTGGAAAGGGTTGCTTCCATCAACAAATGTCACCGAAAATGTGATTTTTTCAGTTTGTAAAATCTCCTCATTCTGGTTGAGGTCACCAACTGCTGTGCGAAACACCTCATCATCCTTTTTGGCAGATTCATCAAAAATTGCTCCTAGAAAGAAGTGAGTGTTGCCATTAAACAATAACATAAACATCCTGTCATACTTTCTGGAAATATGCCAGAGACGTATATATTTGAAAAATGTATACTTCCACTTAAAGCATGCACTTTATTTATTACTGAAACACATTGTACTGGAAGCAGTGTAATAGCTAAGCAGGAATGTAGTTACTTCTTCCAAATGGAAATGATGAATAGTACATCAAAGTGTTATTTCAGGAAGAGCTTTGAAAGACAATGTAAGTCCAAAAAGCTTTTGCAGAACAAAGTGGCTAATACTTTAGATGTTTCGTATCATGGTATCTTTAGGAGTTCATAGTTTGAAGAATATTTTTCTAAATAATAGGAGATAAAATCAGGAAACTTCTCGAGAGCCATTCACACAGTGTAAAGGAAATCAGACTTCTATTGTGATCTTAACTTATTTTTCATTTTTCTTTTTACTTCCTTTCTTTTTATTTTGAACAAGGGTTTAAGTATCTTTTATGGTAGCAAATTTAATAATATTTATAGAAAATTTAGACACATACAAGCCTTTGAGAGAGGTAATTTGGGAAATACTCCCTGAAGAATTAACAAAAATCCTAGTGGATAATTATGGCCTGTACACTTACATACAATAATAATGATGATGAGAGTTGTGGCTAACTTCTATTTGAATGATTGCATGTCAGCAGGGTATTGGTTAAACACATTCTAGGAGTAAATTGATTTCAAATTCTGACCGCCAGGTGTTAAGCATAGGACCTTGAACATGGGATTCAAATTCTAAACCCTCAATTCATCATCTGTAAAATCTAATAATAGTATCTACCTGTAAGGGTTATTAACTACATTAAGTAAGATTATCCATGTAAAATGTAAATAAATTTTGCTAAATAGTAAATTTTCGATAAATCTTAGCATTTTCTTATTTTTACATGCTGTAATCCCAACAGTACTTAACATTTTCTAATAATCATTTTTCTATATTGCAGAATCTCATTCAATCCTTAAAATTATTATGTGATACACATACTACTATATACACATACAGTTATGAAAATTAAGTTTCAGTGCAAGGAATATTTCAAAGGAACAAGGGCCAGAGTCTTGACTCCAATGTCTGCTCTAAATCATTATGGGATAGTGCCTTTCAGAAATTCTACCCATAGGAAATAAAAGTATTTTATGAGGACTTCATTGAAAATCTGGGAGATTCTTTCCCATATGGCCACATATGCTTTATTTGTGTTCATTCTGATTCTGCTAGTTCTAAGCAGGAACACATTTTTAAATTGTCTATTTCTAAAATATAAATACTGGGACAATGTACTTTTTGCCTTTTTGAGTGAACCAAATGAATTTCCTCTGGGCAAAAAGAGACATACATCCCAGGGTCAATAACACAATAAAGAAATGACTACACATACATATCCATATACGTATCCCCCTACACATAATATTGTTCTTGATTATAATATTCTCTGTAGTGTGTAATTACAAAAATAAAATTGTGTTTATTAAAATGTCTTTTTTCCATATGTAAATACAATACAGGTACTATGTACACACATATAGAAAGATAGACATAAGCTATATATACAGACACAAATATACATATGTTTATATCTATACTCATATGTATACATAGAAGTAGACATTTTATATGACACTTCTGCTGATTTTATGCATTTATGACTGAAGCCCAAAGCCTTCGAATGAAAGACAGATCATGATATTAAACATGCATTATTATAGTCAATACATGATAAAGCAAGGGTGAACTTTGTCCATTTCTGACAAGTGTGGCAGGTTACTTTTGCCTCTTCATCTTAGGTGGCCTCAGGATGGGGAGACGATTATTAATTTTCACTAGAGAAAGCAGAGTGTCTAACAGGCTTTTGTGTGAACCAGCTTTCTCTTGTCTCTGCTCTCTTATATTTGTATGGATTTTACTAACTTTGAACAGCCTCTTCAAGCCCTTGCTTTCTATTTCCTAAGTATACTTTGATTATCTGCTGAGGCTAAGAGCATGGGAAAGGATGAAGAATTTTTTAAATTGATATATAAAGTATTCCTCAATTATATTATTGTATATCTATTAGTCAGGATTTTTATTTTGTTTTATTTATTTATTTGACAGAGAGAGAGAGAGAGTGCACAAGTAGGTGGACTGTCAGGCAAAGGCAGAGGGAGAGCAGGCTCCGCACTGAGGAGAGAGCCCAACTCAGGGCTTGATACCAAGACTTTGGGATCATGATCTGAGCTGAAGGCAGATGCTTAATTAACTGAGCCACTCAGGTGCCCAGTCAGGATATTTTAATATTTTATTAATATAATCAAAATATAGGGCAGCCTGGGTGGCTCAGAGGTTTCGCACCGCCTTCAGCCCAGGGCGTGATCCTGGAGACCCGGGATCAAGTCCCACGACAGGCTCCCTGCATGGAGCCTGCTTCTCCCTCTGACTGTGTCTCTGTGTCTCTCTCTCTCATGAATAAATAAAATAAAATCATATATATATATATATATATATATATATATATATATATATATATAAACAAAATATAGAGGTTAACTTTTGACCTTGTGTATCACTTCTGAATCAGATTGAAATCTACTTCAGAAACTGTTTTTGTGGGACACCTAGGTGGCTTGGTGGTTGAGTGCCTGCTTTTGGCCCAGGGCGTGATCCTGGGGTCCGGGGATCAAGTCCCAAATAGGACTCCCTGCATTGTAGCTTGCTTCTCTCTCTGCCTATATCTCTGCCTCTCTCTCTATGTGTGTCTCTCTTGAATAAATAAATAAAATCTAAAAAAAAGAAACTTTTTGTGAAATTTTTTAGACAATAAGTATTAGATGTATTTTGCTCATTTTAAGTCATAGTCATGAAGACTCGTTTTAATTTGTCATAATTGTGAGAATCTAGATTAATCATTACATGGAAATAAAATACTATCAGATTCAGATATACAAATTTCTTTGGCACTTTGTTGGAAAGTGTGATACAAATGTAACTGTAATTGGAAGTGAAATAATCAATTCATTTTAAACCAGATAATCTAAATGTCTACTCACAAAAAAGCGATGTATGTTTGTATAAAGATACATTAGCTTGTCATGGATTCTAAATGGGTCTTTTAAAAGAAAAGTTTCTAACCACCATTGTTTTAAAGGAGGTGATATTACTGACTTCTGCTGAGTATCAGTACCACATTTTTAATGGAAGCATTTTACTGTTACCTGAGAGAACACTTAAGACTGCCTTAAACATTAAACCTGACTTAAGAAATAGCAGAAACCTATAGAAATGATAGCGAATTAGTCATTCCATGCTGAATTAAGATACACTGAAAGGAAACGCACAAAAGAAGTAGTTCATCTTTCTGCAAACAGCAAGAAGTACAGAGAAGAAACGTTTCATCTTACTGTACAGAGTATAACCAAACAACAAGAAATACTATTAACACTTCAAATCCAGTTACTTGTTTACTTTTTCCATTTACCTATAAAATCGCATCTTAGATTTGGCTTTTAACCAAAAGAGTATATGCAGCATTTTGTATTAAGCACAAGTATTTTGAAAACAGCTCAGTAAGATCCACAGGCAGAACCTCACAAAAATGGTTCTTTTCTTATTTCATGCACTTTCAGTAGCATAGAAATGCCATCTCCTTATCCTTTCTATCTATACACATATTACCAGCCTAATCTGGTATCAAATATCTTAGATTTACTTTTTCTGAAATTTATAAAGTTCCTCGACTTAAAACTACCCATAATGCAACATTCCTAACTATAGAGTTAACATGATGTCGCAGCATCTTGTTCTTTCCCAGCTATTTTTATGATCTTTACTTTTTTTAGTTTTTAGTTTAGTTTTTTTTTTTAAGTTTAATTTTACAACCTTGAGGAGAAATGCAGATTAAACTTATTGTGAGGATGAAATAATTCTTCCACCACTTACACACACGCACACACAAAATGTGATCAGCAGATTATACACTACAATTCACACTGGTCAAAATGGAAGGAAGAATAACCAAGCACTAAAGCAGATAAGAAACACCTCCTAAATATTCCCATTATACCAATTTGTAATCAGTCATGTCCATTATAGGGACTGATGATCTGTTCCATCCATGAGGGGGGATAAAGGCTTTTCTTATCCTTATACAAAGAGAGTGACATACACAAGCCAGGTGCATACATGTTTTATTTTGTTTTTAATTATTTTATTTATTTTTAGGGATGCCTGGGTGCCTCAGTGGTTGAGCACCTACCTGCCTTTGGCTCAGGTCATGACCCCGGGGTCCTGGATCGCGTCCCACATCAGACTTCTCACAGGAAGCCTGCTTCTCCCTCTGCCTATGTTTCTGCCTCTCTCTATGTGTCTCATGAATAAATAAATAAAATATTTTAAAAAGAGATTCTAAAAAAAAATTACTTAGAGAGAGAGAGAGCATGTAGGGGTGAGAGGCAGAGTGAAGAGAAATGGAATCCCAGGCAGACTTAGCATGAAGCCCATCTTGGAGCTTGATCCAACAACCCTGAGATCATGACCTGAGCTGAAATTAATAGTTGGGCACTTAACCAACCGAGTCACCAATGCATCCCACATATATGTTTTTAAATACAAGCTACATCATGTTTACTTGTATTCTTATATCTTAGAAAGTAAAGAATTACAGTTTATGGTAATGTTAAAACTACCCTGATGTCATCTTTTTTTGCTTGTTGTGTAGTGTTCTGTACAAGTCAGTATTTTATACTATAAAATTATTTTACACAAATTAATATTTACAAATATGTTTGCTAAATAAAACATTATTAGAAGCAACTAACCTGATCAACTCCATAATTCTCAAAAACATTAGAAGCTTTAAGAAACATTAAGCTTAGAAGAATTTTTACCTTCAAGCCTTTATTCAGGGTATTGTCTCCATCATGGATGGATGGATGCTTGTCTCACTAGCATAGAAATTATAACAACTATATAAAATATATAAAAGTATTTTTATACTTTCAGTATATAACAGGGAGCCTGGATATATTAGATAGTCAAGAAATAGTAGTTGATAAGTCTTTCCTTATGTTTGGTTGGACATAGTATTATAAAACAGGATAACTAGATTCAAAGACAGGAGTAAAAAGTTGAGTTACAACTAACTCTAAATTAAAAGAAAAGTAGACTTTCTAATGTACTTGCCAGTGAATTTATTATCACAGGCATTATCATGACTCCAGAATACTCAAATTATTCAGCAAAGTATTAATCATGCACTTGTATTTTTAGTTTGAATATTTAATTTTTTTTCTTATACATATAAGCAGCAAGTGGAGGAAACGTTGTTCAGCTGGTAAGATAATAGAGGAAAATGTCTTCAACTTGCTCAGAAATTCCCTAAAAATATTGAGAAATGTTTTGATATATGTCTTGAAATTTTTCTACAGTTGGAATTCTTAGATCTGTATATCACATTTCATATAACTAATATACAAAAAAACCCTTTAAAATAAATAATTCTAAAAATTGAAAGCAGACACCTGGGTGGCTCAGCGGTTGAGTGTCTGCCTTTGGCTCAGGGCATGATCCCAGAATTCGGGATCAGGTCCCATATCGGGCTCGCTGCATGGAGCCTGCTTCTTCCTCCTGCCTCTGTCTCTGCCTCTCTCTTTGTGTCTCTCATGAATAAATAAATAAATAAATAAATAAATAAATAAATAAATAAATCTTTTTAAAAAAGGAATAAACTTTTCAAAATGCCCTATGGGGGATCCCTGGGTGGCGCAGCGGTTTGGCGCCTGCCTTTGGCCCAGGGTGCGATCCTGGAGACCCGGGATCGAATCCCACGTCGGGCTCCCGGTGCATGGAGCCTGCTTCTCCCTCTGCCTGTGTCTCTGTCTCTCTCTCTCTCTGTGTGATTATCATAAATAAATAAAAAAAATTAAAAAACAAAAAAACAAACAAACAAACAAAAAAACCAAAAGTGCCCTATGAAATGACTCTTTATTTTTCTTTGAGGCAACAGAATATACTCTCTTGGCTTTGCCCTTTGTGCATGTTTTCCTCTTTTATTTTTTCTTTCCCATACATCCATGCATCCAGCAAACCACCCCTCAAAATACCCTTCCCTCAACACAGATAATTAAAATCAAGCCTCTTTGTTTCTTAACAAATAATTTGCCGACAAGGCAGTTGAAATCTATTACATGTTGAATCAGAACATATTAAAGTTGGCAACGGAACTGGGCAACTGGAGATTTCGTAGACTTAGAGCTGAAAGAAATCTTAAAGGTGGTATACACAAACTCCATTTCTTCAGAAAATATAGTGAAAAGAGTTTAAGTGATTTGAACAAAATTACACAGCCAAAAGTTAGAAGGAATGGAGAAGGAATGTAGGTTTGGTAGTTTCAAATTTGGAGCTATTTCTTCCAGATTATGCTTTTCTTTTTCATTTCAAGCATTTACTTTAGGAAAAAACATACATACATATAATGTCAGATATATGTATGTATGTATATATATATTAAATATATAATACACCATGTCATTCATCTATATATGTACTTATGTTTGTGTGTAAAAATATACACACTCAAAAACTAGCATTACCTCTGGTGATTAACATATCATATTCATTTACTATAAGCTATGAAGTACTGAAAATTAAAGAATCAAGCAAAACTTGAACATAAGACTATTTTCACATAAAATGAATTGCATTTGCCCTAGAGGCATTAACAATTTAACTTATAAGGTTAAATAAAGAAAAAAAGCAAAACCCTCTGCTTTGGGACAACTGAGTGGTCAGAGTAGGGATTATAGTTCTTTAGAGCTATTCAGATTTGTTAAATCATTGTATATATTCATTGTTTTAGATGCTACTATTCACAAGTAGGTGGGTTTTTTTAATTTAAATAATGCACTCTGAATATACATTAGCTGTGTGATTTACAAATATCCAAATTAAAAGATCTTTAACCTTTTTTGTTAAAATATATCATCTACTAATATAAAATATATCATCTATTAATGATATACACACTATGTCAGTAAAAATTGTACATACACTTCAAATAGGCACAAATAACTAAAGACATTATAAACACTTCAAAAATCAGATTTCCCCTGTATTTCACCCTCTACTTAAATTGCTCTCAGTTCAAAGAAGAAAGAAGGTTAAACGTGTTCCATACTTTTAGACAGCAAGAGAAATGAACAGAATTGTAAGCAAATGAAATAAGCATTTTCTATACCATTTGGCATCTCTAATTGAGCATCTAGACTACTCTTTCAGTGGGATACTATTACAATTAAGATAGTATGTGTGTATGTATACATACATACACAGATATACAACTATCTGTCCAGATAATACTAATTACATCGAGATAGCTTCCACAAATTAATTCTGTATTACAATGTTTTCCATAGTCCCTTCTCATTCAACAGAAATATTACCAGTATGTTCTGTGGTGATATCCTGACAGGCATGAAGTAGGGTTTTTAGAACTCTTTCTCCTTTCACCAAAAGATGTATTTTCCTCAGTTTACCTTATCTAAACCTTCACACTCTGACTAACGAAGCAAATCAAAACAATAACTCTAAATATTGGAAAGGAAATGCTGGATATACACCAAATTCATGAACAATTAGCAAATATTACTTTGAATCAGAGACATCTTTAATCTGTTGTTTTTCTATCAAGTTCATAATAATTGAAATAATAATAGTGAAAGCAACTAACATGTGTGAGTAATAAGCACTGTACTAAGTGGTTAACTGGTATTATGTCATTCAGTTTTGATGAAAAACCTCTGATGAAAAATGAGGCTCAGATTAATTAACCTTTTGCAAATCCAAAGCTAGTAATGACTCACAGAATTCACAGCTCTCAGTTTCAAACCTTCCTTAAAAAATTGTGAGCTTAATATATGGCAATATATTCATTATTATAAATTTCTATATTATCAAATAATAGGAATATTTTAATTTTCTTGACTTTCACAATAAAAATTATATTTGAATGTTAAAATTCTCAAATATGTTAATTTTTTTTGTTGTTGGAGAAAGATTTATTAACTAGGACTAGCTTATAAAAGTAAGGGACGGGGATCCCTGGGTGGCACAGTGGTTTAGCACCTGCCTTTGGCCCAGGGCGCGATCCTGGAGACCCAGGATCGAGGGGTTGGGCTCCCCGGTGCATGGAGCCTGCTTCTCCCTCTGCCTGTGTCTCTGCCTCTCTCCCTCTCTCTCTCTCTCTCTCTTTCTGTGTGTGTGAATATCATTAAAAAAAAAAAAAAGTAAGGGACGCCTAGGTGGCTCAGTGGTTGAGCATCTGCCTTCAGCTCAGGGTATGATCCCTGGTCTAGGATTGAGTCCCACATTGGGCTCCCTGCGGGGAGCTTGCTTCTCCCTCTGTCTCTCTCTCTCTCTTCCTCGCTCTCTGTGTGTCTCTCATGAATAAATAAATAAAATATTCTAAAATTTTTTTAAAGTCTTCAAATAATATTTTTTGCGTAATTTTTTAGATGCAATATTTACCACAATGATTTATGCTATACTATTTAAAGAGTAGTTTAGTTCAAGTATTTACACAATTTTTACTCAAATTTATGTTTAATTTTTCTTTTTCAATAACCTCATATATAATGAATTAAATTGAAGTAAATTTTTAAACCCTAGATTAAATGACAATTTTTACAGTTACTTTCGAGGAATGTTAAGTGGACTCTGGTAACATATGCACTTCGATATGTTCTTAAATGCAGGGTTCAGAATGAATCTCAAGACTTTCATTTTTTAAGGAATTAGATTTTTTTCATTTAAGGGACTAATGAATCTGATAGAATGACAATGCCAAAGTCATTTATATATTAAAGGTCTCTAATAATTTACTTGGGCATGTAATATTCAAATTGTGACCAGGTATAGAAACTAACAGGTTCATTATCTCCCAGTGTCTAAAGATTACTTAGCACTTTTTTCTGAGTCTGAAGTACATTACAATATTAACTTCCACTTTATCCACCATAATTATCTAGTTTATACATAAGCATCATTCTTGTTTTAAAGATAATCAGTTCAAAGAAGATAGTGCCAAGATCACAGAAGGAATTAGTTAGGAATATGGTGTGGAAAGATATAAAGACATAAAATTCCATGCAAACCATTAAAATATTATACATAAATACTTGAAAGTATATTATAATATTTTTAAAAAATATATTGTAGATACCTTTATATTTTCATTTTTCTCAAAATATTATCATAAAGTAACTTAAGATAAGAGCAAATCATAAAAAAAAAACTAAAAAAAAAAAAAAAAAAAAAAAAAAAAAAAAAAAAGAGCAAATCATAGACCAAAAATCCAAATTTTCAATGACTATACCTATGATTTCAGACAAGGGGATTTATGTTGGAATTTATGTAGTAACATTCCATCACAGTGTGAGATAAGTGAAATTCATGAAGGGGTTCTTCATTTGAAGACAGGCCTTTTACTCAGCCCAACTCTCCAATGACATTTGAATTCTTATTTCATTTGGAATTCTTGTAAAGTTATACAGAAACCCAAAGCACCTATGAACTGATATTTTCACTTGAATATCTGACTTTGCTGTATGTTTTCCAGATGTCTGTGGAGCAAAAGGAAATGTAGGCTGCTTAAGGAATCTGACTCATCCATGTGGAGGTAATAGGAAGCTAATATTTAACATAATCATTTAATGTTGGAATATAGATCATCCCTGGATAGATTATGCATTTTTATGTAAGTCTAGTGTTTGGGGAATAAATATTACACATCAGCTCTTCTAATAAGAATTGTTGGTAATTTTTAAAAGAACACTAAATATTGAGAGATTAATAATCTATATTTTTTCTTTACTAAAATAGCACTATTGGAGCACTTGGGTGGCACAGTCAGTTGAGCGACTCACTCTTGGTTTCAGCTCAGGTCATGATCTCATGGGTCATGGGATTGAGCCCCATATAAGACTTTATGCTAAGTGGGGAGTTTGCTTGAAGATTCTCTCCCTCTGCCCCTGCCCCAACTGGCATGTGCACACATGCTCTATCTCCAAAATATATAAATAAATATTTTTTAAAATATCACTATTTACAGAGAATTCTAGGAAGATGGTGGAATGGGAAGCACAAAGAATTTGTTTCCCTATCTAAACAATAATTGTATTGGTAGATTCTGTTTGATGTAACTATTTTGGAAGTCTGAAATATATTAAAGGATTGCAAATTCCAAAGAAAGGCTTAGAGGATAAACTGTAGTAAATTTTGGTCAATTTCAGCCTTTAGGGCAGTAACAACTAACCATCTTTAACCTCTTAGCCATTTGGTAGGCAGCTATAATTTTAAGCCTTTCTAGGAACACCTTGCATATACAGCTTATGGGAGCCAGGATAGGCAAAAAGAATTCTGTCCTCTAAACACAAGGGATCTGTGCTCTGGCTCAGATGGCTGACTGTTGCTTCTGATTTTGAGGTAGGAAAAGACACAGGGAACCACTCTTGCTGCATTCCCCTCCACTATTGCAAGCCCCTCCCTCTCTGGCTGAAGGGACTTCCAAAAGACTTAGAGTCACCACTCATATTTTCCCCCTTCATTTTTCTCTTTTTCTCCTTTGGGAGCCAAAATTACCAACCAGGACATTGAAAAGCAGCTATATATACAGGAAAATTGAAAATGTCAATGTACATGCCTAGAAAAAGACACAGGTCAGGACAAGAACTGAAAAGACCTTAAATTTACATTTCAGGCAGATCCTTGAAAGGGAGATGACCTATAATAATTAACAACAAAACAAAAACAAAAAACAAGTTCTGAGAAGAAAAAAAAAAAGGAGAATGTGACTTCCAGAGTTACTCTACTTTTTGGTTGAATAACCAGTTTTCAACAACAAAAAAAAATCATGTGGTATTTGAAGAAAAGAGGAAAATATGGTCCATTTTATGGAACAATTTAAAGATTTTATTTATTTATTTGACAGGGACAGAGAGAAAGAGACCACAAGCAAGGGGAATGGCAGGCAGAGGGAGAGGGAGAAACAGGCTCCCCACTGAACAGGGAGCCTGATGTGGGCCTGGATCCCAGGATATTGAGGTCATGACCTAAGCTGAAGGCAGATGCTTAAATGACTGAGACACTCAGAAGCCCTAAAGGAAAAATTTAAGTCAACAGAAATCATCCCAGAAAAAAGACCTAGTGGTAGGGCTATTAGAGAAATATTTTAAAACAGCTGCCTTAAAGATGATCACTGAACTAAAAAAAGATGTGAATAAAGTCAAGAGGGGCAAAACAATTGAGGGGCAAATTGCAATACCAACAAAGGTATTGAAAACCTAAAGAGAAAACAAAAACAAATTATGGAGCTGAAAAGTACAGGAATAGAAATGAAAAATTCCCTAGAACGACTCAAAGAGCTGGCAAAAGAAAGAGTCAGTGACCTTAAAGATATAACAATGGAGATTACCAAGTCTGAGAAAAAAAGAAGGAAAGAAAAAAAAAAAAAAGGACTGAAGAAAAGTGAACAGAATCTAAGGGACCTGTGAGACAACATCAAGAAGACCAACATACACATTGTGGAATTCTCAAAGGAAAAGAGAGAAAGAAAGGAAAAGAAAGAATAACTGTGGCAAGATTAGCTTAAAATGTCCAAAATTTGGTAAAAGACAGATATAAACAACCAAGCAATTCAGTGAACTCCAACAAAGAACTCAAAGAGACTCACCAAAAAACATTATAATCAAAATTTCTAAAGCCAAACACACAGAGAAAAAATCTTGAAAGCAGCACGAGAGAACACACTCATAACGCAAGGCATCCTCAATAGTATTATCAACAGACTTCTCATTAGAATTTTTGGAGGACAGACTCAGCAGGCAAAATTAAGGTAAAAATTAAGATATACTCAGATAAACGTTGAGAGTATTCATTATCATTAGACCTACTCTGCAAGAAAAGCAAAAGGGAGTCCTGCATGTTGAAATGAAAGACATGTCATAAGCACCTCAAAGCCACATGAAGAAATAGATATCATGGTAAAGGTAAATACATGGGCAATTATTAAAGTCAGCATTATTGTAATGACAATTTTTAACTCCACTTTTTAAAATTTCAACATAATTTAACACACTAATATATATTTTATAAAAAGTAATTATCAGTGTAGAAGCTAGTATTATTGTAAGTTTGGTTTTCTACATAATTTAAGAGACTAACATATATTTTAAAAATATTAGTTTATGTTCTGGGACACAATGAATATAAATGTAATTTTGTGGCATCAACAACTGAAAGAGCTGGGGATGGAGTTACAAAGGAACAGAGTGTTTATACATTATTAAAGTACAGCTGGTATAAATTTCAAGTGGACTGTTTTAACTTTAGGATGTTAAGTATAATCCACGTGGTGACTACAAAGATAACACCTATGGAATATACAAAAAAGTAAGTGAGGAAGGAATTTAAATGTTTAAATGTTAAAATATAAAATTTTAAATGTTACCCAAAAAACAACTTCACAAAAAAGAAGACGGTGATACAAAAAATGAGAGACAGTAAGCTAAGACTCAAAGAAAACAAATAGCAAAATGACAGAAGTCCCTTCTTAGTAATTATTTCATATGTAAATGTTATAAACTCTCCAGTCAAAAGAATTTGGCAAAGTGGCTTAAAAAAAATGATCTAACTATATACTCTGTGCAAGAGACTCACAAAATATTTGTAAATCATATATCTGATAAATTAATATCCAGATATACAGAGAACTCTTAAAGCTCAACAAAAAATAGGGATCTCTGGGTGGCTCAGCAATTTAGCACCTGCCTTTGGCCCAGGGCATGATCCTAGAGTCCCAGGATCAAGTCCCACATCAGGCTCCTTGCATGGAGCCTGCTTCTTCCTCTGCCTCTGTCTCTGCCTCTCTCTGTGTGTCTCTCTGTCTCTCTCATGAATGAATAAAATCTTAAAAAAACACTCAACAAAAAATAATCTAGTTCAAAAATGGACAAAGAATTTGATCACACATTTTTCCAAAGAAAATATAAGTGCTCAGTAAGTTCATGAAAAGATAATCAACATCACCAATCATTATGGAAAATAAATATCAAAACTACACTGAGATACCATCTCACACTAATTAGAAAGGTTACCATCAAAAATAGCTAGAAATAACAAGTGTTTGCAAGGACCTGACAAACTGGAACCCTTCAGTACCACTGTTATAAGGTATAGCTGATATATAGAAAACAGCATGGTGGAAAAAAAAAAGAAAGAAAGAAAAGAAAAAAAGAAAAGAAAAGAAAGAAAAGAAAAGAAAAGAAAGAAAGAAAGAAGAAAGAACAAACGAAAGAAAGAGAAAGAAGAACGAACGAACGAAAGAAAGAAAGAAAGAAAGAAAGAAAAGAAAGGAAAGAACAAAAGAAAGAAAGAAAGAAAGAAGAAAGAAAGAAAGAAAAAAGTAAAGAATGAAAGAAAGAAAACAGAATTATGATGTAACCCAACATTTGCACTTAAGACTATATGTCTCAAAAAATTGAAAGCAGGGTCTTGAAGAGATATTTGTACTCTCAGGTTCATAGTATCATTATTCTCAATAGTTAAAACATGGAAGCAACCTAAGTGTTTATTGATGGATGAATGGACAAGAAATGTGATGCATACATACAATGAAATATTATTCAGTCATAAGAATGAAGGAAATTTTGACATATGGTACAATATGGATGAACTTTGAGGATGCTATGCTAAGTGAAATAAGCCAGTTATGATAAAACAAATACTATATGAATCCACTTAAATGAAATGCTGAGAGTAGTCAAAATCATAGAGATAGGAGAATGGTGGAGTTCGGGGCTAAGGGAGAAGGGAATGGAGAGTTTTTGTGTAAATAGGTATAAAGTTTCAGTTCTACAAGATGAAAGGAGTTTTAAAGACATAGTGGTAATGATAGCACAACATTATGAATGTATTGAATACAGCCAAACTGTATACTTAATAATGGTTAATGAATAATCTTTATGTTATGTGTATTTTACCACTAAAAAATTGGAAAAGAAATGAGTTGTTTAACTCTTTAAATTATTTTCCAAAAAAAATAAATTATTTTCCATGTTTTCATATTGAATCTGCCACGTAATCCAGAGCCTTATATCTTGTTTTCGTCCCTTTCTGCGTATCATACATTTATTTGAACCAATGTCCTATTATTGCAAATGTAACTACCCTGGCAAGAAAAGAAAGAACTGGTTTCTGAAAAGAGACTTTTTAAACATTGCATAGAGATTCAAACGGCTCCCAAACTGAAAAAGATGCACTTTCAAAAAAAAAAAAATTGTAAGAAAGTAGCTTCTTGAAAAGCACATTCTCTGGGAAGACTTGCAGATATTTTTAGATTGAACAGATATATTTTTTTCTTTTGTAACAATACCCTAGATCTTTTTAATGTACCTTTAATTACCATAAAAAGTATGAGAACTGGTATATGGTACTATAAGTAAAATCATATATAAAAGAAATACCTACATGAAAATACAGTGTGAATTCTATGCTCTTGGGAGAGTAAAACTCATTTTACATATAAATAATTCAACTTAGGCTGCCTTCTACATAGTAAAAATCTATTTTTATGCCTAAGTCAAAAATTCAGCCTGCTTCTAGTTAAAAATAAGTAATTTAAGATCTGAGTTGACTTATATAAGTCACTTGAAATTAAGCATTTTAGAACTGTAAAGCATTGTCTTCATTTATAAAGAAAAGAAGGCTTCAGTTGGCCTATTTCGAGTAGGAAAAAGGTTACCCTTCTGACATAAATCTCAAACATCATAGTTTGATTAACTCTGAATCCACTTGTACTTTTTTTTTTTTATCTTCTGTATTATAAGAATACCTTTAACATGCAAAACTAAAAATGTTATGGGAATCTACGAACTTTTTTTTCCCATCATGTCCTACTTTGGGCTGTTTTATATATCGAATAAGGAGATGTATTAGGAAGCAACATATAGGTATTGCTAGGAAGTTGCCCTACAAAATATTTCACGAACAGTGAAAAAACTGTGGTTCTATTATAACTGTAGACTAGCCAACAGTAAGTGAGACATGAGTTTCCTTATGAGAATGAAAATATTTTGGAGGGGGGAGCTGTATTTAATAGCTGTAAGTGTTTGCAGAAGAGTCCCAATTTTACTCATCTATAAAGATCTGTCTCATAGTTTTTTACCATTTACAAGTCAAATATTTGAAAGAAATAAACTTTCAAGTACTGTTTTAATTTCCTACATAAAACAAATATTACAAATATGGACAAAGTGGCATACGTATGCTTGCCATTGTTTTATTCTTTTTTTTTTAAGATTTTATTTATTTATTCATGGCAGAGAGAGAGAGAGAGAGAGAGAGGCAGAGACACAGGCAGAGGGAGAAGCAGGCTCCATGCAGGGAACCCGACGTGGGACGTGGGACTTGATCCCCGTTCTCCAGGATCACACCCTGGGCTGAAGGCGGCGCTAAACTGCTGAGGCACCAGGGCTGCCCACCATTGTTTTATTCTTAAGAGTAATAATATATTTAAACTTTGAAATCCCTGTTTACATAGCTCTTTTCATCTTCATTTTACAGATACGGATACCAAATTACAGAATCACAATGTTAGGTGAATTACCGAATCACAAAGTTAAAAAGTAAATTAACTAGGACTTGAATATAGAACTTTCTAAATTTAAAAACCTATAGCTTTTATACTAAGGATGTGTATCTATGTTCAAAACTTAGTCCACTAATGAGGAAAAAAATATTCTGCTTTTAAATTAATATATGTTGATAAAAGAGACAATGAATGCCTTCAAACTGTGCCCTTAATTCGCCTCTTTAGAAAGTCCAAATCAATGACATGATATACTGCATCCTACTTTTGAATTCCTATATGAGTTCTAGCAATTTGGGGGCGGAGTCTTTTGGGATCTCCATATATAATATCATGGCATCTGCAAAGGGTGGGAGTTTGATTTCTTTTTTGCCAGTTTGAATGCCTTTTATTTTTATTTTTTTGTTGTTGTTGTCTAATTGCTGAGACTAGGACTTCTAGAACTATGTTGAATGACAGTGGTGAGAGTGGGCATCTTTGTCCTGCTCTTGACCTTAGGGGAAAAGATCTCAGTTTTTCTCCATGAGAACAGTATTTGCAAAAACCAAAAAAAAAAAAAAAAAAAAAAAAAAAGAGAGAGAGAGAGAGAGAGAGTAGTATTTGCTGTGGGCTTTTCAAGATGGATTTTATGATATTGAGGAATGTTTCCTTTATCCCTACACTTTGAAGAGTTTTAATCAGGAAACGATGATGTATTGCTTTCTCTACATCAATTGAGAGGATTATATGGTTCTTGTCTTTTCTTTTATTAATGTGATCTATCACATTGATTGATTTATTAAGGTTGAACTACCCTTGCATCACAGGGATAAATCTCACCTGGTCGTGGTGAATAATCTTAATATACTGTTGGATCCTATGGCTAGTATCTTGGTGAGAATTTTTTGCAGACATGTTCAAAAGGGATATTAGTCTGTAATGCTCCTTTTTGGTAGAGTCATTGAATTCTGGTTTCAGGATCAAGGTAATGCTTGCCTCATAGATTTTAGAAGTTTTCTTTCCATTTCTATATTTTGAAACAGTTTTAGTAAAATAGATATTATCTCTTCTTTAAATATTTGTTAGAATTCCCCCAGGAAGCCACTTGGCCTTATACTTTTGTTTCTTGGGAGGTTTTAGATGACTGCTTTACTTTCTTTGCTGGTTATTGTTCTGTACAAGTTTTCTATTTCTTCCTGAATTACTTTTGGTAATTTATAAGTTTCCAGGAATGCATCCATTTCTACCAGATTGCCTAATTTGTTGGTATATACTTGCTCATAATACATATTTAAAATCATTTGTATTTTCTTGGTATAGGTTGTGATCTCTCCTCTTTAATTCATGATTTTATTAATTTGAGTCTTTTTCTTCTTTTAATAAGTCTTTTCTTTTTTTAAGAATATTCACAAATATTTTATTAAAACATACTGTCATATTCCCAGGATACAAGAGCCCTTGAGACACTGCCCTGTACTGAAAGACACTAAATGTGCTCAGGGCCTTGGTCTTCTGACTGGTTGAAGTGACCCATACTCCTTTAATAAGACTGTTAGGGTTTTGTCTATCTTATTAATTCCTTCAAACAACCAGCTCCTGGTTTTGTAGATCTGTTCTACAATTATTCTGATCTCTATTTCCTTGAGTTCTACCCAAATCCTTATTATTTCTCTTCTCCTGCTTGGTTTAGGCTTTATTTGCTTGTATTTCTCCATTTCCTAAAGGAAGGTTAGCTTTTGAATTTGAGTTTTTTCCCAATTTTTTGAGAGAGGCTTGTATTGCAATGTATTTCCCACTTAGGACCACCTTTCCTGTATCCAAAACTTTTTGAACAGTTGTATTTTCATTTCATTACTTTCCATGAATCTTTTTATTACTTCTCTAATTTCCTGGTTGACTCATTCATCTTTCAGTAGATGCTGTTTAACCTCCAAGTGTTTGATTGCCTTCCAAATTTCTTCTTGAAAAAAAAAATTCTTCTTCTAATTGATTTCTAGTTTCAAAGCATTGTGGTCTGAAAATATGCAGGGGAAAATCTCAGTCTTTTAGTACTGGCTGAGACCTGATTTGTGACCCAGTATGTGATTTATTATGTACAGAGTTCCATGTGCAGTTGAGAAGAATGTGTATTCTGTTGTATTAGAGTTGAATTTTCTGTATATATCCATGAAGTCCATTTGGTCCAGTGTGTCATTCAGAGCCCTTGTTTCTTTGATGATCTTTGGCCTAGAAGATCTGTCCTTTGCCGAGAGGGGAGTGTTGAAGTCTCCCAATATTGATGTATTACTATCTATGTGTCTCTTTACTTGGTTATTAATTGGTTGATATAATTAGATACTCCCATATTAGGGGATAAATATTTATAATTGTTAGGTATTCTTGTTGCATAGATCCTTTAAGTATAATATAGTGTCCCTCTTCATCTCTTAGTACAGTCTTTGGTTTAAAATCAAATTTATCTGATAGGAAGATTGCTACTCCAACATTCTTTTGAGGTCCATTTGCATGGTAATCAATTCTCCACCCACTCCTTTATAGGTTGAAGGTGTCCTTAGATCTAAAATGAGTATTTTGTAGACAGCATAGAGATGGGTCTGACTTTTTTTATCCAGTCTGACACCCTGTGTCTTTTGACTAGAACTTTTAGATCATGCACTTTTAGAGTAACTATTACAAGTTATTAATTTAGTGTCATTATATTACCTGTATGGTCCTTGTTTCTGCAGATTTTCCCTGTTTCTTTGGGCTCCTTTCTTCTCTTATAGGGCCCCCCCTTAATATTTCTTGCAGGACTGATTTGGTGGTCACATAATATTCATTTAGTTTCTGTCTGTCCTGGAAGCTAGTTATCTCTCCTTCTATTCTGAATGATACTCTTGCTGGATAAAGTATTTTTGGCTGCATGTTTTTCTCATTTAGTACCCTAATATATCATGCCAGCCCTTTCTGCTCTGACAGGTCTCTGTGGATAGGTATGCTGTTAATCTGATATGTCTCGCCCTAAATGTTAGGAATCTCTTGTCTCAAGCTGCTTTTAGCATTTTCTCTTTATCTCTGAAATATGGAAGTTTCACTCTTATATGTTGGGGTATTGATCAGTTTTTGTTTATTTGGGGAGGGTCCTCTCTATCTCTTGGGTATGAACGACTGTTTCCTTCCCTAGATAGAGAAATTCTCAGCTATGATTTGTTAAAACATACCTTCTGGTCCTCTCTTTCTCTATACGCACTCTGGAATACCAATAATATGGATGTTATCCTTTTCAAACTATCACTTAATTCTCCAAGTTCCTCTTCATGGTCTCTTAATTGTTTTTCTCTCTTTTCCTCAGCTTCCTTCCTTTCTCTTACCTTATATTCTTTGTCACTTACTTTCTCTTCTGCTTCATTTACCCTAGCTATTAGAGCATCCAGTTTAGATTGCATCTCAGAGTATTTTTAATTTTGGTCTGATTAGATCTCATTTCTGCAGTAAGAGATTCTCTAGTTTTATGCTTTGTCAAGCCCAACAAGTAATTGTATAATTGTAATCATAAATTCTATCTCCAACCTCTTACTTAAATCCACATCCATTAGATTTGTTGCAGAGAGTATTACGTCTGGTTCTTTTCTGGTGAATTCTTCTTCTAGTCATTTTGTCCACTGCAGAATGGCTTGCAAGAAGTGATCTCTTTTCTATTTGTAGAGTCCTAGCTGTTTTTATTTTACATCTCAGGTTGAATTCATAGGTGTCTGGATGGTTTAAAAGTTATCTAGCTAAATTTGGGGAACAGATGAAACAAGGACCCCTACTCTTCCTCTATCTTGCCTCCCTTTCCATAAGTAGATTCCTCGGTATCCCCTACTACTGTTCCCTATCTTAAGACTTGAAGTTATATTTCAAATAATATTGTGGGGATTTTTTCCCAATAAAAACATAAACAACTTTTCTTTCCTTAACATAATTTCTAAAACAAATTGACATAATATTTATATCGGTATATTCTAGCTTGTCGGTGTATAGATGGATGTTTATTATGTTCAGTTCTATGCACTTTTCAGTGTTTTTTCAAAATATTCATGTTTTAATAGTGAAATAATCTAAAACAAATTTCTTGAACCAGAATTTGAATAAAATGTACACAATGTTATAAATGAACTATGTCAAAATCATGATTATAAGAATGAATATATCCATACTTATTATTCATGTAATAATACCTATATTACTCTATATTTAAAATATTATTTCACTTATATCGTGTTTTATTAAGAAGTCAGTTGCCCAAGCTTCAAACAATCAGATGTGAAAGTCCATAAGACATTTTTTAGGCACTCATTATAAATAAAAATTTAAAAATTAAGTTTCAAAATGGTTCAGAAATTCATTGCATGACTCTATCTGGAGCTCAGAAAGCCTCTGAGATTCTTAATGAGAATGTAGGCCAGCTAACCCCATCATGATTTTCACTTCTGGCATGTTGGGTTACTGTCAAAATGTATGTTTCTTTAATTATATCTCTTCATGTTCTCTATTTTTCTCTAAACTAAGGTTTCCTATATGTTTGCACAAATATCATTCTCCAATCTGACCACCTCATTTCATTGTAATCTATTCTATTAATATTTTCAGCTCCTTTATAGACAACTTCTAGTTTTGGATAAACCAAACTTTCTCTTGAAGACACTGATCAAATGCAGATTTCTATCTTAAATGCTAAGACCTTCTGCAACCAGAAATAGGAAGTTAACACTGCTTAGCTCCTTAAAACAATTCCAAACTATTATCCCCCCAAAAAGTAAAATCATCTCTTCTGAAACCCTTGACATCTATTATCCTCCTCACTGTTGTCACTGGCCACCTCTTCACTAACTAACTGATACATTGCATAAAGTGGAGCCTGGTTCAGAAATATTTTCTCTATTCCAAGTCTTGTCATCATCCTGAGTGATACAGTTGATAGGTATATGCTGATGACTTATTATGAGAGATACATATTGATGATTCATTCATCATACCAACAATACAATTCTGGGTTTTCTTAATTCCAATGTCCATTAACTTTAACTAAATCCATGACCAATCACTTGTCCCTGAACCACCTATACAAATTCTGCATGAGAAATATTGAAATTTAACACCTTACTCTCTACAATGTTTTTCCAGACATTGCTTTCTTTCTAGACACTGCATTCTAATGAAAAACACTTTTTCTTTGAAATGGAAGACACATTCTATTACATCTGTTCTTCAGCCACATAGAGACTTCTAATCTGACCACTGAGTGAATGAAGGTTCCTTTTACAAAACAGTGATAACTACCAGGGTAAAAAGGAGGTGAATCTAAATTTCCTTTTTGCATATTTCATGTATCAAATGTCTATTGAAATGCAAATGGAGAAGTAAGGTAGGCAAATGAATACATGGAAATGAAACATAAAGAAAGAGGTCTGAGTTGGAAATACATAATTAAAAGTCATCTACATACATTTGAAAATTACAGCCTGTGAGTGGACACGATCATATAAGAAATAGTGTAAATGGAGAGAAGGTGAGGGACCAGAACAGCCCCCAGAGGCAATATAGTCTTAGAAAGAGAGAAGCAAGAATGGGATAGATTGGAAGGAACAATCCTTGATACAGAAGGAAAACCAAGTAAGAATAACATCAAAAAAAGCAAAACAAAACAGGAAAAAAAAGGAGAGTTTTCTAAATAATTGGGAATGGTAAAACATAAGAAATCCTACTCAAAAAATTAGTCATATGAGTACAGATAAGTATCTTTATTCTGTTTTTGGTAAAATAGACATTGATGATTATTTTCATAAAAGCAATTCAATTTCAACAGTTCTGTTCAGAGTGAAAGTCAGATTAAAACGGGTTAAACAGTGCATGGGAAGTGAGACAGAGTTTCAACCGATTTTTTAAATAATTATGGTGATAAAGGCCCTATTTTTATAACTCATTAGACTACAAGCTCTCAAAAGACAAGAATAATGTTTGAATTTTGATCAAAGTTACTACCCCAGTGTCTGGCATATTTTCTTCCATTTAATAGACACTCAGTATGCGTTTGCTGAACTGTAGTGGTAAAACCAGAATTCTGAAACTTATTAATTTGACTCAGTCAGTGATAGATCTTTAAAACATAAACATTCCTCCAATATATTAAATCAGAATCTTTATGAGTCTATAAATGTATTAGGCATACTTTTTAAAAAAGGTATAACAACGTGAAGAAACTTTTTTCTTCCAATTAAACTATCCAAAAGAATGTAATGTCCTTCCTATTGTAGTTCAGTAGTATTTATAGAGGCTGAAAAGCATTAGAATTTAGATATTATAAAATGATAGGGTAGGTACCTTTAAAACCCCTCCAAGTCTGAAATATTTACTTCTTATTTGTATTTCAAAACAATTTTACACTTCAAAGTCTGATAAGATGACATGTCTCCACATTCCTGCCACCCAAACCAAATATGCAGAAAATTCAGAAGAATAAAGTACTATGTATTTGAGGAACTAACATAAGAAGTCAGAAAACTTGGTGGAGACAGAAAAATTGTAAAAGCTAGCCAGAATGTGGAAGGCCACCAGGAATGTCATCTCACCATATCTGCAAAAACAGTCAAATTATTCCAGGGACTTACTGAGTCTTTTTAGAGACCCTCGTATTCATCCTGTTGCCCCTGATATCCAGTTACCCTAGCCTCCCTGTCATTCCTAGAACATACAACCCATGTTTCCATGTCAGTAGACTTCATCTTGTTCTTCCTTCTGCTTGGGATGCTCTCCCCTATAGATAAATGCATAACTGGCTTTCTCAGCTACTACAGGTCTTTGCTCAAATGATATCTTCTTTATGAGACCTCCCTTGATCACTCTATTTAAAATTTAAAATTCTGCCTCCACTCCCTTTCCTCTTTCCAGATTTCTTTTTGACATAGTATATATTACTATCTAACAGACTACATAGCTTAACTCTTTATTTATTATTATATCCCCTCTCTAGAATACAGTTTCCATGATGCAAAGGATTTTGTTATATTCATAAAAATTCACCAGTGCGAAGAAAACACTTGTTGTATATTAGGCAATAAATATTTAATACATGAAATATAATTATATAATCAAATATTTAAAAAGCTACCACCAATCATAACATGAATATATACTGATACTTCTACAAAATATTTAAACTACATATACTTAAGATCTTGTGTCAAAATTAATGTTCAGAGACCCACACCTCAGCTTTATTTGCTATTGGGTTCACTGTGAAGATATCTTTTACAAAGTAGTGAAAATTTGAAAAGAATATTCTAAGAAGTTTCATGCTCGAGAGTCCTATTTTCTCAATAAAATTCTTTTTTTTTCCTCTAAACACAATTAGAGATTTATTTGTGTAAATACTTAATAAATTCCAAAGGTCCTGGGATCCCTGGGTGGCGCAGCGGTTTGGCGCCTGCCTTTGGCCCAGGGCGCGATCCTGGAGACCCGGGATCGAATCCCACGTCAGACTCCCAGGGCATGGAGCCTGCTTCTCCCTCTGCCGATGTCTTTGCCTCTCTCTCTGTGTGTATAAATTAAATTAAATTAAATTAAAATAAATAAATAAATAAGTTCCAAAGGTCCTTCTCAAATTAAGATATAAAAATAAAGCAGGAAAACTAATCATAGCTTTTAATGCTTAATAAAATTTCAAATATGCTATGAATCTAAGCAAGCAACTTTTTATGTAGAAGTTGCAAATACAAGTTTAGCATTTCTTATAAAGATACTACAGTTAAAACTGGAAATTCATCAGGTTATAATCTAAAGGAGAAGAGCTCTTAAAGGTCATCTAATTCAGATATAAGGAAAGCCAGCATGTAGATAAATAATACTTTTACATATCTCCTAGAAATAAGACATAATCCATTTTTAAGAAAATTTATAAATATAATTTTTGAAGCTGAATGTGTTCAGAATTACGAAGGAACAAAAAAAGAAGAAACAACATCATTATATAGCTTGCGAATGACAACTAGAGACTATTTGAAACAACAAGTTTTGGTGGTATTTGAGCCATTTCATAAATTAATGTCAACGTACTACTTTTGTAGTATGTCAACATCATAAAAGAAGTATATTTACAGGTTAGTGAAAAATCAAATGCAGATGTGAACATTTTAACTTTTAAAGGGATAACTATTTACAGAAAGGATATTTGGAGGTACAATGTTCACATAAGGAACAAAATCTCTAGACTAGGCAGCATTTAGAGATATGAGATTGAAGAGTTTTTTAAAAAGGTTCCTGACCCAACCACTGTAGTGACAGTCATTCACAACTAAGCATCAGCATCACACAAGAATGACCATACTTTGGATGAAACATATTACAATATGTGCCAAAATTGTCTTATCTTTGACACTTTTTGGCATCATGAGGTACCATGTTCTTATAATTACAGAGAATTTCTTTCATTTACTTGTCTTTAACGTGTACAAAAAACAGTACCTATACTGTTCCTGTATATAGATTAAATTAGTTATCAGTGTTTAATAATAGTCTAATTTCTTACTTATCCTGGAGAAAAATATCTCAATATACAATAAGGATTGTGGAGGGTGAAGGCACTTGGTATACATGTTGTTTGCAAAAGTAAGGAACTTCCTGTGGCTTTTCTGCAATTGTGAAGGAGGCGTGCCAGTTGTTGACAAGAGAATGAATAGATTCAGTCAGGCCTAACATGCCTCCTATTGTCCAAAATTGCATTCATTGGATATGTCATCAACAAATTTTCTGGTCTCCCTTTTGCTTTGTTGGCAAACTTTTAGCCCTGTAAATGCAGTTAGAAATTTATGTGTTATACAGAAAAGTGACTCTGTGGAATCATTTTCTATCTTCAAAAATAAAAAAAATAAAAATATTGCCATAATGAATTGAATGGCAATATGAAGTTTCTGGCTTTTTTTCTATGTATGGATACCATGACATTTTAAGATGCTGCCCCTTGAATAAGTTTTACTTTTAAGATGCATTACACATACCTCACTAAAGTGAATAAGTACTTCACCACAAAAAATTGCACCAACTGCTAAGTATATCCACAAGGTTTATTGAAACCTGCCAGGCCTTCAGAACTATCAATAGTCAGCAAAACGCACATAAACTCCTACTGTTTCCAAAGATGTGAGCTGATACACAGGGATTACATAGGTAATAAATAAGCTATATACAATATATCAATGCCTTCTGTTTGAAGAGTAATATCCCAAAGAAATATATCCAGAAACAGTTGATGTCAAACTATTTTCTTTCTTCATTTCTTTCTGGAGAGAACATTTTCAACTTGGATTATAAAAGCAAATCAGATGACAACTCAAACTGCCTAAAAATCATTGAGTAATATGCTAATTATTAATTTCAGAAGTTTTAATACATCTCACATTTTACCAGAGTATATTATATATGTGTGTCATTTTCATAAGTATATAGAATATCTAGATCAGATAACAGATACTAAATAAGTGCACTTTCCCCTCCTCTCCAAACCCCTTAATAATGCTAATTTATAGCTGAACTCTTGAACATAGGTTTGAAATATGTGGGGTCCATTTATATGCAAATCTTTGCCAGTAAATAACACATTAAAGGACTGTAAAGGTACCTTATCTTCCTTACGTTTTTTTCATAACATTTTCTTTTCTCTAGCTTACTTTATGCTAAAAATACAGTGAATAACAAATATAGCATACAAAATGTGTGTTTATTATTCTTTTATAATATCAGTAGGCTTCCAGGCAACAGCAGGCTATTAGTAATTCACTTTTTCAGGAGTCAAAAGTTATAAGTAGATCTTCAATTGCTTGGTGTGTGTAGAGGGGTCAACTTTTAAATAAATGCAAATATCAAGTAAAGAACATTAAAGTTAAAGAACTCTGTGTATTAACTGGCAACATAAAATTGGAAAGTGCAGTATTATACTTAACTTTATTATTATAAACTTCATAAAAGATGACATGTGCCAAAAGATTATAAAATACTGTACTTAGATTTTATTTAAACCCTTATTCTACCTTGGGGACTTGGACAAATTTCTTTTTTGATCATCTATGTAGCAGACAGAACTCTAAAATGGCCCTTCCAAAATTCCTGGCCCCTAGTGCATATACAACTTCTGCCGGTGACTCAAATCCTAACTTATGGTTGCTGGTGCAAAGATTTTTCAGATATAATTGAGGTCCCAAATCAGTTTATGTCAAACCAGGCAAATTATCTGAGTGAGACTGACCTAATCATATGAATCTTTAGCAGCAGAGAGCTTATTCTTGCTGGGAGCAGAAGGAGAAATCAGAGATTCCACCACGGAAAAAATCGGATCTGCAGTTGCTGGCTTGAAGACGAATGGGGCTACAGAACAATGCAGGCAGGCAGCTTCCAATAGCTGAGAAAGGCCTCCAGCTATCAGGTAGTACGAAATGAGACCTACTGTCACTCAACCATGAGAAACTAACATTGCAAACATGATTTCAGTAAACAGAAAATCTACTGAAAAAAAATCATTTTGGATAAAAAACACTAGTAACTGACAGTGTTGATTCACATATTTTACAATATTGTCTATTTTTTTCCAGCCTGGGAGTTTTTCCTGTAAATAAGTTTCATTTGTAGACTATCTTTTCACCAAATTACCACTATAAAATTAATAAATCCCTAATATAGCATAATATGAAGATACTCATATGAAAGTAGTAACACAACTACATATTTAAAGAAGAAAAGGGAAAAATAAAAATAAAAGGGGAGTAGGAGACAGTTCAATTACTTATCAAAACCACATTCCTTGTCAAAGTCATTTTTACATTTGTAGTCCGAAGTTAAATTCAGATTCAAGTACAAAAACTAATAATTACAAAGTCTGTATTTTAATGGTTATCACTTGCTGTTAGAACAGCAAATGTATTCTGGCATGGGATACATTTCCTTCTTTTGATGATCAGACTCACCACCTTCATTGACAACACAGGGTATATATTTTATAACTTGGAAGAAATAATATATTTGTACCAGCAAAATGTATTTTTCATAAACAGATACAAAATTTCATAAACAGATAAGACTTTACAACATATATCACAATTAAGTCTCTGCATTTCAAATGTGTTGATTTATCTCTTTTATGTAAAGCTCTATTGCCTTGTGAATTAATGACAGAGATTCTTTTGGAACTTAAATTTATATTCTCAGCTGTTGATCAGAGATAGAATTCTACCAATTTTCTTTTTCTTAAAGATTTTATATATTATTCATGAGAGACACACACACACACATAGAGAGAGAGAGAGACAGGCAGAGGGAAAAGCAGACTCCATGCAGGGAGCCTGATGTGGGACTTGATTCCAGGACTCCAGGATCATGCCCTGGACCAAAGGCAGGTGGTAAAGTGCTGAGCCACCCAGGGATTCCCAAATTCTACCAAAATTTTTCTAAATAAATTTCTACCCAAATTCTATTTTCTAAATAAATTTCTACCCAAATAAATTTCTACCAAAATTCTACCCAAATTTTTCTAAATAAATCACCCCCCTCAATTTTACTCAGAAAGTAATACTTTATATTACCTTGAATTTTATGAGTCCCTCACTATAAGTAAACTATGAAATACAGGACTCAGGATTCTGAGAGCTAAACTAAATTCTGATACTGAGCTCTATCCACAGGCCCAAATAAAATTCCCAAACAGAAAGTGTTAACACCTCAAATTACCTCAAATTCATGTAAGAAATATTCAACTCTCTCTCATGTATCATCAATGCTCCAACTATAAGTATCAACCTATAATTATTTCACCTTGCCATATACTAATGTTATGATTGTATGTCTTTTCCATGTAGAAATCTGCCCTTGAGGGCAACAGTGTTTTCTTAATAAAATTTGGACCTTCTATTTATTTGTCTATGCTAGCAAGTATTGAATGTCTACTACATTAAATTCAAATTTGTGCAACTATGTTAAAATTAGCCTTATTTGAAATGAATTTAGTTTTGCTTAACTCCTAAAGAGTTTTACTTTTCCCATGTAAAAGAAAGCCTAATATTAAATGACAACAAACATAGTCTCTGGCTTAACTGAATGATACTTTAGTAGTGAGGATAAGATAGCCCCACAAATTCTTAAATACATAATAAATTGCAATATATCCTATATATGAAATTTGAATTAAGCATTATAGATATTCAAAGGGATTCAGAGTTCATGGGTAGATAAGAGAATATTATGGTGGAAGAAGGTCATTTGAACTGGAGCTTAAAAAATTGGTAGAATTATACATTTTAAGAGTAGAGAAAGGAAAAATTGAGAAAGGAACAAAGTAATAGAGGTGGAGAAATAGAAAAATGTAGCGGTGCATTGACAAAAGTTATTGTATGTGGCTAGAGACTATTCATGAGAAGCTGTAAAGAAGTAAGAATAATTGAATAAGTTGGAGCCAGAGGGAAGATAATGAAAAATATCTGGCTAATGTGATACAATTATATTTAGGATATAATTAATTTTACATAAATCTCTGAAGCCAAAAATAATATGAGTTGACTGCCTTTACTCATTAGTTATATGTTGAAAATTTGGTAAAGAAAAATATCTGTAATAATAGGACAATATCCTAGGCAGTCACTAATGAATAAAAAGCAAGAAGCATTCAAGTGTATTTGTATGAATATTCTGAAGTTTGAGTATCAGTGTTCCTAATAGAATTATATTCCGAGATAGGTAGAAAAATTAGAATTATACATAATTTTCCCCTGTTATGTTTTGCAAACGAAAGTAGTAGCTCTTACGGAAAAATTACTCCTACTATTATTAGGCTTGTTAATAATTTTCACCCATTGTAGGCATAAAATCAATTTTCCAGCCCAAGGATTCTTTAGTTTATATATTACTCACACCTTACTGAGGCAGAAAATTTGATAAATCTACCAGCTTTTGGTAGGATACCACAAACAAGTAATGGCGGAAAATGTGCTTCTAACCATCAGAAAAGAGAACTCATTCCATTTCTTTGTAGCTTCTCATTTCCAGAACCTTGCAAAAGTGTAACTAAAGCACATAATACTAACAAAGTTACTCTTTTTAATCATTAAACTGGAAAGGTGGGGAGGAGGTAACATAGTGATAGGTCACAATTTAATCCTTTAAAAACCACTCGGATAGGCTTATTTGATAGGCATTGGCACCAGGCAGTCTCACATTGGTGAGAAAATGGTTGTAAAAACTTCACAATTCTCTGTGCCAAAGAAAAAAGAGAGTAGGCCTGGATAATTTAGAATTAGAAATAAAATATTCAATATGATTCATATTGATAAATATGTCTATAAATTATTTCCATAGCAGAATTTCATAGCAGAATTTCTTATAGAAGAACTATATATACGTGAGTCCTATTATGATTATTGTACTCTGCTAGGTATTTTACATACATATGCTCTTTAAATCTTTACTAAATTTTTAGAAGTAGATATTACAGATAACAAAATTGTGATTTAGAGAGCCAAAATGCAAATCAAGATTGGAATCCAAAGCGTGAGTTCTTTCCATTACAGCCACTGTTTGTGTTTCTATGTACCTCCGGATCTGGCACAATTAGGCATGAGAACTTGGCAGCGTCTGTCTGACCTGCAAGGGTCTGGAAATAAAGCAGCCAATGCCAAAAATTGAGAATTGACTAAGGCACTGTTTGGAACATAACTGCAAAAGTATTTATAGCAAAATTCAGTGTTCCCGAACTTTAATGAAATACCTATCATTAGGTTAGTTGTAAAGTTATGGTACTTATCATCAAATACAGATTTTTTTCAAGATTATGTTCACTGCTGATTTTCTATTCTTCTAATTAGCACTGGAAATTATTAGAATATTGCAATATCATTTAAGTGTCACTCTGCCCATTAATTAACCTGAGAGAAATCTGAGTAATGTCATCAATAGGCTACAAAGTTAAGCACAAAACTGAATTTTCCCTGTTCATCATTGCAAAGGCCTCAGTCTAAGTAAACTCAACTTGTTCTTTCCAAGGATATTTCATGTTGTTACAGAGGAAAGAACTCACAAATGAGACCCTCTGGGCAAGAATGGATCATTAGGCTAATTATGAGAAATGGATCTAAAGCAAAACAAATCTTTAAAACCTTTGATCCAAACTTTGTCAGAGTTTAAAAAAAAAGTGTGCATCTAAATAAAAATAAATTACTAATTTTAACTTTTTATTTTATTATTTGTTTGTTTTAAAGATTTTATTTATGTATTTGAGAGAAAGAGAGAGAACACAAACAGGTTAGGAAAGTGAGAGGCAAGTTCCCTGCTGAGCAGTGTACTTTTTTGCCTATTTAAGACAACTCACTATTTGTGTTAAGGTGTACCATAGGTCTATTCGCTCAGCCTTCTAGAGAATACAAAACCTCTCATAATAATGGTTTCATTAATATTTTGAATTATCAAACTGCCCAAGTCATAGCGCCACCAGAAAATTGCGATCTTCTAGGTATGCATTACTAGAACATGAATGATAATCACATTTTCTGTATTTGAAATAATTGAGGTAGAATATATATGTGAGGTCATCTAAATAATACAAGAACCTACCAACTCTTAGTAGTAAGGTTAACGTAACAAAATAAGTGACATGGCATCCAAAATTGGGACTTAATGCAAAAAACACTATTTTCAATGAATGTGATAGCTACGTATCTTTTATGTCATAAATAATGAATGTTTTTGAATGTAAACAAAATGATGTAACCATACTATGATGCTTTGCTCTGACTAAACTCATCATCTTATACCTGGAATGTGTAAGATTGTACTGAATAGTTAAATATGCATATGACATATTTCCTGCCTCCACAGAGAGAACATACCAAGCTCCATGAAGCAACTCAGGGCCTCCTGGGAAAGAGTGTGGAAGAAGCATATTAATCTATTTGTGTTACCTACTCTGTATGAAATATTTCCTATTTTTCAAATGCAAAAACAGAAGGAATTAAAGGAATTAGGGAAATATCATATGATTAGTTAGTAAGCCCCAAAAGTAAGTGGCGCTTGAAGTACGTTTGTAATACCTGTCTGGCCCACAAACCTATTTCTATTTCTCCAGCATTTCTCATGCATGTTCTATAGAAAGGTAATAGTACATGAAACAGGATGCAATTTTATGAAAGTTTTTGAAATGCTGGGTTAAAGAAGATGAACAAACTTTAATGTAGGACTTTCTAAAGCTTTTGATATGCCAATATTCTTTTTAAGCATCCAACAGTGAGATAGAATGTGTGACATTTTTCAAAATCATTTCACTTCAAAAATCCCATTTCAAATGGGGATATTCAAAGAACATTTTGGAAAATACTGTGCTATACTGTTATCACTACCACAAGGTACTGGCAATATTCGAAAATGATTTCAAAGGAGGGTGTGATTCACCAGAAGTAGAGTAAAAAAAATAGAGAACTTTATGGAGAAGGAGGCCTTGTACAAGGCCTGGGAAAATAAATAGGATTTAAATGAGTAAAGTTCCAGGCAGGTAAAGGAATGTAAACAAAGGCACAGATTAACACTACATCTTTGTGAAACATTGATCAATAATTGACTAAAAAATATTGCAAAGGGCTTTAGCATCATTTGCCATTCCCCTTCCCCCCAAAATCAATATTTCATCCCCTGTTGTTTAAGGCTCAGGGTGTGGGCTGGGGAAAAAGAATAAGACTGCCTTAGAAGGGTGTGGCCAAATTATAAAAAGCTTCAAAAGAGAGAGAAACAAAATATTTACTCATTAACCTTATTAATAAAATCCATCTGGCATCTACCTACCCTCTAACAATGACTTTGTAGGGTGTGTGTGTGTGTGTGTGTGTGTGAAGGGTGCCCAAAGGGAGGATATCTCCAGAGCATGTGAGTAGAGATTTGATTTTGGACCTAATCCATGTCCATACTAGGAAGGAGTCCATCTGCCTCTTGCCAAGCAAGTTCCACTCTCCTGCTTTCTTCACCTTTTTCCTTTATCAGAACTGCCCCATTTTGAATCATAAAATATGCAAGAGAACTACCTCTCATTTAGAGCTCTTAAAATGTCACTTTCTTTCAATATGTCATTTGTTCAGCAATGATATAAAGACCAATATATTCTACTAATACAGACATTAGGAAATACAAAGAAAATTTCTTTTAGAGTAAATTAAGAGTGATAATTTTTTCTTTTTTTTTTTTTTGGCTTCAAATCAAATTGCAAAAAGCTTAACATTAGTAAAAACTTAAAATTAATTATAAGTTAATGATGATATCTTTCCACATGCATGAGCGCTTTGCAAACCTTGTGAGTTAGGACTGAAGGTCTGAGGTTCAGTAACTATTAACAGCCCCTCCTTTTATTTATACACAAATCTTCCCCTTAAGTAGGAATATTGTTATCAATGTAAAAAATGTGCAATTGATTCTTGTTTTAATATATGAATTGGGGCAGCCAGGGTGGCTCAGCAGTTTAGCGCCACCATAGGCTCAGGGCATGATCCTGGAGACCCGGGATCGAGGCCCACATCAGGCTCCCTGCGTGGAGCCTGCTTCTCCCTCTGCCTGTGTCTCTGCCTCTCTTTCTCTCTGTGTCTCTCATGAATAAATAAATAAAATGTTATATGTATATATATATATGTATATATATGTATATATATATATATGAATTGGTAATTACTTATGTGGAAATATTTGCTCTTTCTTCTAGTTTATGCATAGCCAGCAGTCTTAATGGGATTATCTTCAGCCTATGTTTGATTATTTTTTTATTTCTACTTTTTTTTGATTATGGTAGACAATGAAGTATTTGTAAAACTGGTAAGAATAATAATAAGAACAAGAAGGTATTTCTCATGGGACGCCTGGGTGGCTCAACTGTTGAGCATTTGCCTTTGGATCAGGGGGTAATCCCGGATTCTCGGGAATGAGTCTCACATCGGGCTCCTTGCATGGAGCCTGTTTCCTCTCCCTCTGTGTCTCTGGCCTCTCTTTCTGTGTCTCTCGTGAATGAATAAACAACAACAACAACAAAAAAAGTCTCTCTCAGAGTTAGATACTGATTGTGGTTTCAGTAATCAGCTTATAATAGTTGATAGTAGGATGTCTACATACAATACATATACTCTTTAAAAATATGTTAGTGAATGCTATGCATAACACAAGCATATGAAAATATATTTGTATAATATCCACCAAACTGTTGATATACAATAAGATTAAATTAAGCAAAGTAGGGATAATTTACTTACAGATTATGGTTTACTATAACTTAATCATAATATGGAGCAAATAATGAAATGAAATTTTCCTAAAAGATGTTATTTTTTAAAAGGTGAACATAAATCAAGTGGAATAAAGAAAACAGCTAATGGTAAAATGAATATGGAATAGGGTTCCAGCCACAATAAATGTATTAAAGGTTTTACTCATCTCTTAAGAGATATAAAAGCAGTCATTGTCTCATCTTCTGTTGACCTTTGCCACAAATATATTTGAGATCAGTTCCTCCAGGCGCACTATCAGTTCTAGTAATGGATTCATTATTTCCACCCATCTTGCAACAAATATTCATTAAATGTGCCCTACATGTAAAGCTCAGTGATGGACACTGGGAATACAAATGACTAGAGAATTTATGAACTGGTAGTACCCAGATGATAACCTAACTGTCATAAAATGTAGTATCTGATAGGGTCTTTGATAAAAACACAAAGAAACAAAAAATAAAGACTTATTGGGGAGATCAGAAGTGGAAGGATTTTTTTAAAGATTTTATTTATTTATTCATGAGAGACACAGAAAGAGAGACATAGACATAGGCAGAGGGAGATTCAGGCTCCCTGTGGGGAGCCTGATGCCCAACCTGATTCCAGGACCGGGGGATCACAACCTGAGCCAGAGAGGCTCAACCACTGAGCCACCCAGGTGCTCTAGTAGGAGGATTATAACTAGCAGAGCTCACTGGGAAAATCTTGTTAGAGAAGGAAGCATTTGACCAGGGACTTGAAGAATTAATTAGATTTTTATTTTATTTTTTTAAGATTTATTTATTTTTATTTATTTACTTTTGGAGAGAGAGAGAGAGAGAGAGAGAGAGAGAGAGGGAGGGAGGGAGGGAGGGAGGGAGAGAGGTAGAGACACAGGAGGGAGAAGCAGGCTCCATACCGGGAGCCCGACGTGGGACTTGATCCCGGGACTCCAGGATCGTGCCCTGGGCCAAAGGCAGGCGCTAAACTGCTGAGCTACCCAGGGATCCCCTAGTTAGATTTTTAAAAAATTTTTGAAATGAGGAAGTGTGAATTTCAAGTGTAATAAATGCTTCTTGCATACTATAAGAAATACAGTGCTTCTAGCATGTACTACTAGAAAAAAAGTGCAAATGCTTGCCACAAGTTTCATGAGAGCTTAACATAGGAGTCTGGCCTTTTTTAAAAAATAAGGAATAGGATGATATCAAAGTGTTTTGAAAAGAAGAATGACATCTTCAGAATACAGCCTGTTCATTGCCATGGCTATAACCCAGTCAATGTCTCCAGCATCTACATAGACAGGTGCATAAAATTGCTAATTGATCTGTCTTTCCTCCATTCTTTCAAACTATGTGTGTATATATCATGATATTGTACAAAACGATGGGATTTTAAAAGATGACATCTATGATGCTCCATCTCATTTCCAAGGAGCAATGTTATGCATTACCAAGCATTTTGGGAAGGGTTGGGAAATTAGAGAAACCTATTGATTCCAAAAATATAGTCAATCTTTCAGGCTGAGATTTTAAACTCCACTCTCAGATTTGACTTGACAAGGCATAGATTGACTATAAGAATACCATTAAAATTAGTCTAGTTCTGTGATTCTATGCAAAGTATATGCAGCATATTTTCAACGACTGCACGACACCAAGGTTCCTTAGAATGTAGCAAGTATGCATATATTTATAGAGAATACTGACAATTTGGTTTTATTTCAGCATCTGTTAATGTATGCTAAGATAAGCCTGCTGCCTGTTGAAGAACATTCCCCTATGAAGAGGCCCACAAGGCAAGGAAGTGATGTCCCTAGCCAACTGCCAGTGAGAACTTAAAACTTGCCAATAGCCTAGTGAGTAAGCTTGGAGTTGGACCCTCCCAAAATTGCACCTTGAGATGACTGTAGTGCTGGTCAGCACCTTGACTGCAACCTTGGGAAGGACCTTGAACCAGTCACCCAGCTAGATACTACTTAGATTCCTGCCCTACAGAAACTATGAGATAATAAATGTTTGTGTTATAAGCCACTCAGTTTAGAGGAATGGGTTAAACATGAACAGATTACTACTATATTGCAAAAATCAAACACAAAAATAATTCAATGGAAATTAGCTTAAGTTGCCTTTTATTTCAAATAAAGCCCAATTTTGTAATTAAGTATGATTATTTGTTGAATCATTGAAGGGCAAATGTATTTACATGTATTTTGTAATAGCTGAAATACGCTTTTAATTTTTAAATTAAAGCTTTCTTGGATCTGAGAAAAAAGAATCAATCTTTAATTATGCAAATTATATAAAAATGGGCATTATTTTGGAAAATCTTTAGAATATACAGTGATCATGTGGAGGTGTTTTTTGGTTGTTTGGTTGTTGTTGTTGTTGTTATCAGAATTTGACACCTTTGCAAGGAAATTCTACTCAAGACGCCTTTATACTCTTGACCCTTTTTCTCATCTTAGAACCTACAAATGGTCCACAACCAAGCCTTACAGTTTTCCCTGTAGATCACATCTCAACTTAGATTTGAGTTCCTCTCAGGTTCCACTGTCATGGGTCAGAGAGGCCGAAGAATTTAAATTATTGAAGTGAAGTAGAGAAGAAGAATAGATGCTTGTAAGGTAGGGACTCTGCAGCAGTCATCCCTGAGGACCATCTGCCAAAGAATTTAGAGCTCACTGTGGCAGCCTCTAACAACTGAGAGAAAAGTGAGAAGGGTGAAATACAAACTTTTGCTAGAAAAAAGAAATCAAAATAATAAAAAAAACTTTACAGAAGTGAGGAGCATCTGTGGTCCAATATGCAACATCACACCCCTGATATTTGAAGATAACTCCATCCTCAACGTGGCTGGTAAGCCAAATCTCAAATCTGAGAAGACAGGAAATGTGAAAGCCATCTTTATTTCTGACAAATCACAAATGAGAAGATAAAAGGTTCTAAAACTTGCCAATATGCAATTAAGTAAATTTCATCCCAATATTTTAGGAAGTTCTTCTTTATTTTCCTTCATTGCCAAACTCCTAGAAGATATGATTCATGCCAAATGCCTTCATTTTCTCACCATCATTTCCCTGAGTTTCTTTTGCAATCTGGTATCATCCTTAACAGTACTGAAATGGGTTCTCACTATCCTCAATGAAATTAAAGATAAGCTCCTTATCCTCCCAAATATTACTTGAAATTTCTGGAGCTTTGACTCTGAAATTACTTCCCTCATCTTCAAACTTTATGATTTTTGTGATATAAATTATCCTCCTTTATTTCTAGTTACATTATGTCTTATTGCTACTTTATTTCAACCCAAACCCTAACTGCAGATATCTCTCATGGCTTAATCTAATCTTTCATTTTCTGCTCTCTCTTGACATTCAAGCTCTTAAACAAACTATGCCTCCCACACCATCAGGATATTAAAGATATTTTGACTCCTGGATTTAGCATCTGAGACTCGCTTTCTTTAATATATTAAGGTAATTATGCTTCCAAATTTTTCCTCACGCAACTCGCATAACTAGAACCCACTTTCAAAATCATCCCTTTTTCTCTGCTTTTGAAAAGTACCTCCCGTTTTTATATTACTTAATTTTATGAGGCAATTACAATTTAATCTTTGCTGTCTTTTTATTTCGTAAATGTGTTCATTGACTCTCTTATCGACAACAAAATCAATCTACCATAATTTGGTTAGTTTAAAACAAAGGACAGGAGGTGATAAAACCAAGGATATAAAAAAAGTGTCCAAGATAACACAGATATGCAATGGAACAGTAGGTGTGTACTAGATCATCAGATGCTTGATTCAGATTCTGTTCAGATTGAGAAGAAAATTTATACTGATCATTTATCTTAGTAGTTACTGCCAGTAATATCTACTTTTACTGTAACTTCTTTTTACATATTAGTCCACTATAATAAACAAAATATTTTGCATAAGGTAAAGTGAAAAATGTCCCATGTATTGTTTTTATTCCATCAAAAATTATATTAGCTGTAAATAATTTCTGAGAATCAGGATGACAAGCAAATTACCTGATTAAATCTTCTCAGCACTACTGTGTTTTCATGTCTCTGACATAAACTTTCCTAAATGAAAATTTCCCAATTTTTTTTTTATCATTTTGCCTACAAATTTGCAACAATTTTCTTTAGTGAGACATTATATTTGTACAGAACTTCATATATTTCCAAGGGCTGGAAAACCTTAAAACTCAGATTTCATGTGTATTTATTACGTTAGAATAGATTGTTTGTTGTCTTCTAAACCATGTTATTCCTTCCATTTTCTGTATTATATTTTTCATAAAGTATGTCACTATAGATTTAACCTCACATTAATTAACATACTACTTACATTAAGGTCTAGAATATTGGTAGCAGCATGGTATTTACCTAAGTGCACATTACTTATTCATTGGCTGCTTTCCTGCCAGGGACAAACACTCTCCTGTATTATCAGTCTTTGCTTTTCTCTTTTTAATTTATTTATCAGTATATATGCACCCCTCTCTCTTTCATTGTTTTAAATTTTTGTGCAAGTCTGCCCACAAAGGACATATTCTGACATACCTGGTGGTATTCTCAATTGAGAAGAGCTAGTTGGGTGTAGAAAGGGGAGAGACTGGAGTTGTTCAGCAAAGTGAAGAATTAAGTAGACCTATTATGTTGTCATTTTAAGTAATGCTCCATGTTCTCTAACCCAACTTTTATCAGTACTAAAGCTGAAATTAAGCCTTCATTTGTCTGGGACTTTATTTGTTGATCCCTCAAACCTTCTACCTTCCTATGTGTTACTGTAGAACCTCTTATCCTTTCCCTCAAATTCTTAAAAGTCATCTTTCTACTTGAGTTTTAGAATCTGTTCCAAAAGATATTAAGAAAATGTCCTCTCATAGCAAATCTTACATTCTCCCTCCAATTCAGGCTCTTCCTTCTCTTTGTCTATCATTTATCTCACTAATTTCTCATTTGAATATTTATTTCCTATATCTACTTGACACTATTCTGCTGTCAAACTTTCACTGTCACTATGTCTTCCTGAAACACTCCTTTCTTAATCCACTGTCCTTTTTCTAATCACAATTTTACTACACTATACTATCAAATGTAACAAACAATTTCCTTTTTATAAAATTATCTTTCCTCAGCTCCCACTTTTCTGCCTTCTCTACTAATGCTAGTGTAGACATGTGTTTCTTTTAAATTTCCTTTTTCTCATTAGTTCCTGGGATACTGCCACTATTTTCTTTTCTTTCCCCTTTTGTCCATTCTGTATCCCAGTGTAAACATTCTCTCATGTTCAGTATTTGGTCTTTTCAATATTGCATTAGATATCTGATTCTTCTTCATAGTTCATACTAAGCCCTGCTAACTCCAAATACATGATGCTACTTTTTCTTCTAACTTCAGTTTGAAACTTCATCTCAAACTGATAGATATGCATCTATCCAAATACATGATGCTACTTTTTCTTCTAACTTCAGTTTGAAACTTCATCTCAAACTGATAGATATGCATCTATCACCTCAAAATCAACCTCACCCAAACTGAAATTGTCAATGCTTCCTCCAAAACTGTCCACCTTATAATGTTTCTATTTCCATTTTGTCATTGCCTCAGGATTAAAATTACCGTTTCTTTTTCCTCTCCTACTTTCTATTTGAGAGAGAACCATCCCTTATATTTCTTACTTAATGTGTTACTCATAACTATGAAATCTTCCACATTCCTGACAGCATCCTCCCAGCCCAAACCCTTCTCATTTCATGCCCGGACTACTCGAGCAGTTTTAGCCTCTAGTCCCACCAATGCAAAATATGTATAATTATCTGATATTATGATTGATCATGTTGTCTATGTTTGTACTAGTGTCTTATGATTTATAAATTCTTTCTTCTTACAGTGTAAGTCCACTAATTTACCTCCAAGATCCCTATTAATGCCTGGACATTTATGTGTTCAATAAATGTTGATTGCATGAATGAAATATAATAAATGAATGATTGGATGAATGAATGAATAAAACAAATTTAATCCACCCAGGTATTGAGATATACAATTTATCTGTCAATGAGATAAGGCAGGTACTATTAGTGCATTCTTTATTTGATGAAATTAGTTTTAAAGAAGTTAAATGCTACAGACTTCTAAGAGGCAGATTCTGGGCTAGATCCCATGATATATGACAATGCTTTATGTCTCTTTAACATAATATTTCTCATACCATATTTCAATATTTTAAGCAAATCTTCACGGTATTAGTACTGAATACAGATAAGAGAATACACACACACATACACACACACGCATGTATGTTTGATTTCAAGATTCTTATTTGTTGGTTTACAAATAACACAGTTAATTACTTAACCTCTCTGGACAAACAAAAATGATAAAATCTATCCTTCCCAGTTCATAGAGGAGGGAAAATGTGCCATATGAAAATCTAAGATATAAAGTAGTATGCACACTATGCTGTGAAACATGTTTCCAATTATTTCCATTTAACCAATCTGATGAAAACAACCAAGATGATGTTATTTTTTTCATAAAAATTATTTTTATTTATCTTAGGAAAGTTGACTGATTTTTAAATTAAGTTTTTAAATTCTGAGATTAGTCTCTGTAATTTAACTGGCTACATTAAACTACAAACATTTTTATACTGCTTAAATTCTGATGTAATCCTTTACATATAAATACTATTTATCTTATCATAATGGATTTGGTTCAAATATTAAGAGTTTTTAATGTGGATAGAAGAGATAGCTCTAAAGTAAGGAAATCCGTGAGCACAGGACTATTTGATTCTACATGTTCCCAATCTTTCTTGAGTTTGGCACTTTGTAGTGTAACTGATTCTTCTTTTTATTTCATCGTAGTTATGACACATGAAAAGTCAGTCCTCTTATTAGGATCTTCTCAGTGCTGTGAAGTGCTCTGAAAGTATTGAAGGTGCCCTCAATTAGGCTGAGAAAACAAGGATTCCAGAGCAAGCTCTTCACAGCCTCAGACAGAAAGCCCTTCTAAATTGGTCTGCATATTTTTAGAATAAATAATCATAAATAAATATGCGTTACATTTATACCCATAAGAAAGTCAGATTAAACTCAAGATTTTGAAAAGTGTCGTCTCTAAATCTATTCAACCTTCTAAAGAAGAGATTTTGTTACATTTAATGGTAGGTGTCTAATGAACATCTGTGGAATATGGACTTAAAAGAATGGATTGACAGTTCTTAACATATGATCATAAACTAAATATGTGTCACACAATTCCTCCTTTTATAAATAAGAATTATTCTACACCTCACAGATGTTCATTACATATTTCATAAACACTCAGAGACACAATGTAATTTACGTGTTCATATTTAGAGTTTCCTAAATTTCAGCAAAAATTAGAAACTGGATTCCAAGAGTATAGGTCTTGATTATAATCATGAAGTACTGAAATGAAACATTTTTGTATGTCATCTTTTTGCATGGTAAAATCACTGTTTATCTGTATACCGTATGTATATCAATGTTTTGTTATGGCAATTGAGATAAGATATAAAATGTTTAACTTTCTCACTGTAATTTATGGTAGTTTCATTAGGAATTTATCATTCACAAAATATTTCATTTTACTTAAAGAGTTCTTCTTAATATTATATAGGTATCTCTTGAGTTTTTCCCTAGAAAGAAATTAAAGAACAATGGAATAGCATATCTTGTTAAGAGAATAAATATTTTTTTATCTATTAGCATGTCTTCTAGAGTTGTTATAGGGCATATAGGTTATACAGAATATCAAATACCATATATGTACATGACTAGTAGGTTTTTAAGAAGAATAAGGGGCATCCTTTTTTAAGCTATAAAAGTATGCACGTACATACATACTTTAGGAACAACTTATGTGTAAACTAAACTGCAAGTCATTGTCTTTCTGAAATACAAGTAACAGAAAAAATAAAAATGCCTTAAATTCTAGGTTTTCTTCTTGCTTTTCCTTTTTTTCTTAAAGATCTCTGGCTAAAATATTTCTTAGATTCCTTAAACTTGAATAGTCATTCAATGACATTTCTCATTCAATGGCATTAATTTGATCCTGCATCACTTGAGAATCACATTCTAGAAAAGTTTCCCAAACAAGGATGTGCCAAATTGCTGGAAGTGTGAGTGATGTGTATGAATGTTGTGAGTGAAGAAAGATAAAAATGTGATTCAATACATGGAGAGGAGATGATTTAATATAAATAGAAATGGTGGCAAGGTGTAGTAGAAAAATCCCTGGGTTTGACCATAACTCAGTTTTGATACTTATGATGATGCAGAACTTATCATTGCTGGGCCTCTTTCTTCATTTTTGAAAAGGCAGTAATGCCTTTTGAAATGAAAGGAAAAAATACCTTTTATATTAAACAAATACTTAAGTATCTGCTATGAGCCAGGTTATGTCTTATATGCAGAAAATACTTTAGTAACACAAATAAACATAGTCTCTCACTTTTGATACATAAAACTATGGGGACATGGTAAAGTACAGATACCACTACAATACAGGATGTTGTTAGTACAGTGAATAAAGTAGAGTGCATGCAAAGTATGACAATTGGTTCAACTGGGAAGACAGGAGATCTGGTAGGAAGTACCCACAAATCTGAGAGCTGAAGGATGGCACTAGGGAAGAATCAGTGGGGAGAAGAGAAATATATTGACTCAAAAAAGCAGATTCCATAAAATTTGATGATTATCCAAGTTGGGGGATAAAAGGCAGGGCAAGGCTGAGGAGGTTTTTCAAATTTCTAATCATGATATCTACATGAAGAGTAGGATTAAATCATGAATTGGTCAGTCAGGAGAAGTCTAGTACAGAATTGGATATATGGATCTGAAGAAAATAAAGACTAAGTCTGAGCTAGAAGTGTCATTTTAGGACCCTACAGCAAATATAGGGTCATAAAATCCATGGGAATAAAGCAGATGACCCTGAAATGCCTGTAGAATAAGAAGGAAGGAGGATCTATGTCAGAACCTGAAGAATACTAACATTGAAAGGATAGAAAAGGGAATAGTCTGAAAGGACATAGGAAGAGCAGTCAGGATGAAAGAGTAAATGAGGAGAAGGTAATGTTATAGAGATTAAGGAGAGCATTTCCAGATTAGAAAGTGAACACATACCTTTCGTTTATACACAGTACTTTATATAACATATCAAGTATGGCAAAGACAGAAAAGCAGTTAACTGATATGGCAAACACTGAAAACCAGGAGCCTTCTGGAGAGGCTGGCAAATATAAGAGAGATGATAACTGAACAAACAGAGGTTAATAAGGCTCCCAGAGTGATGTCAGTGGACAAGAACATGTCAGTGTGCAAGGACAGTTTTTTCTGACATTTGGTTGTGAAAGGAAGAAAGGCTAAGCCCTGTGTAATATGGGGAAAGCTTAAATCTTACACAGTGTGGAGTACTCCCTTCTATTCCTCATATAGAAGTAAGGTTATATTTGAGTAAGGTTTTCTCATTCCTTTACTAGATATGAAAAAAAAGAAAAAAACACTTTTTTTTTTCTAATCCGGAATTGTAACAAAAAAAGAATCTACTGACACTGAGAGTTGTTATGTGACACAATAACCCACCACAGGAGTTCATAATACACTAAAGAGCTAGAAAAGTCTGATTCAGAATCCAATTATTTTCCCCAAGGCTTAATACACATTATCCAATGTAAATAATTATGACCAAGGGGATAAGTCTGTTATTTCTCTATCCCCTTGTTTAGTCTTTATTAACTACACATTATTACTTAAGTACGAATTCTCTCTTAATTAAAAAAGAAAAAAAAATACTAAAAACAACTTAATGCTAACTAGCTAAGATACAGCTGCAAATCTAAAGACAGTTTCACCTAAGTTTAGATATATTTATTTAGATATTCCTGACCTCTTAAAAATGTTTTTGTCCTGAATAAAATTAAATAATTATAACCAAACAAAATACTTAAAAGCATGTCATTGAATAATTGATACTATGGCTAATTCCTTCTAATTACCTAAATGAATTCAAATTATTTTTTTTTTGAATTCAAATTATTAACAAAATTGGATTTAATGCTTTAAAATTTTTTTCTTGGCTTTTTTACTCTCCAACTCTCAAAACTACTCTATGATCATTGAAATCTTAAAGTAACCATGGCAATGAATTCACACCTGTCAATGTATTATTCCATGTTTTTGATAAAGATACTTGGAATACAATGTATTGAAAATAATTTTTAGGTATTTTCTAAAGTTTAAAATGGGTGTGACATTTTCACATTAAAGATAATTTGTACTGGATTATTTGATAAAGGTATCTTTTTTGGGGGGAGGGAGAATCAAAAAATCTTTGCTCCCAACATCTATCATTAGTTCTTTCCTACCTTCATAAAATAAGAGCTTCCTATCAAATTTTACTATCAAATTTGGTTCAATTCAAAGTGACTGACTGCCTGCTATATGGAGAGCATGGTGCTGAGCCTAGACATATAAACATAAGGAAGACATGGAACTTTTCCTTCCAAAGTAATACATCCAACTTAACATACTACTCTTTTTTATTGATAATCTTGGTTTTGTCCTTTCCATTCTTTTTATACTTCTGAATACTGCTAGTGAACAGGGTAAATTTCAGAGTGTTATATTATTCCAAAGGTCCTTCAGTTCCCTGTATCTTCCTGGATTTTCTGGATTTATCCTTTTTTTTTTTTTTTCCAGACTTCCTTATTGTCTGAAATTCAAGAGAATTCAGGTATTGTAAGTTCTTTTTCTATTTAATTCTGTTTCTTAAAATGCATTTTTAAGTATATATTGCCGATTTTCTCCTTTCCTTTTATAGAATTCTGAATTATGTGATCATTTAGTTATTTCCACTGAGGTTTTCATCATTTTCATAACTTCAATTAATTCTTCCCTACTTGTAGGATCCAATTACGTGTGAGAACAAAAAAGTTGCAAGCTGCGAATATGTGAGGTTTACTGGCACATAATGAAATCAAAACAAAACAAAAGAAATAAATTCCCCTTCAGGGTCCTTAACTGTTACCCCAAATAACAATAAAAGTTAAGTGATTTATTTTCCAGTCTTGTTAAAACAAAATTTTAAATATTTTTCAGGTTTTTTTTTTTTTTTTTTTTTTTTTTTAGTTTTAGTTTTTGTTTTGCTTTGTTACTTTGTAAGTATATAAACTGAAAATGTCACAATGTCATCTACATTCCAAATAAACCTTTCTCCGTTTGGTTAAGTATTAGAATTTTAAGACATTTTTAAATCTCATGGATTTAAAATTGCTTTTGATTGTTTAAAATGTTTTAAAGAACTGATATTTTCGTTTTTATTTTTTAAAGAGTTTATTTATTTGACAGAGAAAGAGTACAACTAGGGGGAGCAGCAGGCAGAGGGAGAGAGATAAGCCGACTCTGCACTGAGCACAGTGCCCAATGTGGGGCTCCATCCCAGGACCCCGAGACCATGACCTGAGCAGAACACAGGTGCTTAACCAACTAAGCCACCTAGATGCCTTAGAATGATACTTTAATATATAATATGAAATATAATATATGTTAAAAGTATATTGAGTACTGTATTTGTACTAGGTTGAGAACTGTACCTATAAAGATTCACTCCTAGTACTACTATAATCCTATGTCTGACAGTATATATTCAGTAACATAGATTTATTTTATTATTGTTAATTATTCTTGTAATTAATTACTATCATTGGTTAAAAGTTATGTGCCAGACTTCACTAAGTGATATACATTTATATATCTTTTACAGTGAATATATATGTATTTATTTAAATACTAATCTGCATGTAGATTATTATTTGTATTTTCTGCATTTTACACATGAGAAACAGGCTCATAGCTCATTATAACTTAATTTTCCAAAATAAGATGGGGTATGATAAAGTCCAATGTTAAGATACTAAAGAAGCTACTGATTCCAAGTTACAGACCCTTTATTTCTGGAACAGTAATTCTCAAAGAATACTAGATTATAGATGTAGGAATGACTTAGGGGCAGATGGGCCTAAGCAGGGAAAAATAAGGGAAAGGCCCAGGGTCAAGATCCCAGAAATCTGTAGGCTCTCACAAACCCCAAGGCGACCAAAAGGCAGAGAGTCAGGTTCCTACCCATCCAAGAAAACAAGAGATAAGATAGTAAAAACGGAGAAAAATAATAAACCTGGCTCCCCAGCTCCAAAATGTTAGAGAGTATCTCCACTTAATAGCTACTAAGTAATCACAAAAATACCAGACCACAAAAAAATGTGTCATTAAGGTATTATCAATAGTCCCTGCTCAAACCTAGACTGCACAAGAATCTCAAGGCCTGTGGGTTCCCTGGCTAGGTCCTTAATGAAGACTGGCACTAAAACTCCTCAGTGGCAACCCTGTTGGGACTCCACTCACTTCTGAGAGCTTTCTCTGTAACTCCGAATAATAAACTTCTATCGCTTTGCTCACTACTGTCCTCAAGATTCATTCTTCGACTCCGTGAGACAAGAACCTAGCTCTCCCGTATCATTAAGATTCAGAAGACTTTGGTTCTAGTTCTGCTTCAGCTACTCAGCTCCCACTCTTTGTAAACTTCATAGCTGAGAGACTCAGGGACTATTGTGACCTCTGCAAGAAGCATTTAAGGGTCTTTAGACCAACTTTTTAGGATATAGCTTTAAACATTTTTGTTGAACCCTTTCATACTGTGCTAAACTTCTGCAAATTGGTTATATAACCTGTTCTCAAGGTCAAGTCTTCCCTGAATATGTTGCTATATTCACTACTGATTATTTTCTTCTGTAGGTAAAATATTCTATTTGAAAAAAGCTAGGAATCAAAGAGCAATCTTTTTCAACTCAAGTCTGTGTCTTTGGATAGTTTCAATTACACTTAAGAAATGCACAAAGGGTCATCTCAGTGATTTCTTATTTTTTAAATCCTTATATTATGTTTGATTATGAAAAACATGAGTATACTCATATGTATACACACACACATTCATCAACATCTTCTAAATACTAGACGACCTTCCTTTTTAGTTACCCACCACATAATCGCACTATGAAATAAATCTTTTTTATGAGAAATCTGATAATGTCATAATGCCAGTCTACAAAGCCATTTTTATGGGTCACTGCCTTTCTTTCCATGATGCAAGATCTAGTTGAACACACAGCATGATAGGAGAAAAGTCTCATAAGCAAAGTTTCTCTTCACAGCTTTTAAAACACGTTACCTATAGTAAATTACAATTTACAGAAATGTATAAGTCAGGGGGAAAGGTATCTTCTCAATAGCCAAATACAGAGTTAAATCAACTAGGTTAAACAGCTTTTTAATATTGTACCAGATATAAAAGGATATGGCTCTTTACTTAAAAGTAGATTATAATAGAGAAGCTGGTCCTTTGCATATCTAAAACTTAAAAAACAGTAAATTATATAAAAGTGATATTTTAAAATTTGATCAACTGAAGAACATCTTTTAAGATGCTCCTACAATAAAATGGTATCAGGAAAAAATAAATTTGTAACCAGTTCTAATAATATTTCCTATTTGGAGATTCATATTGTATGTTAGCATATACCCAATATTCTTGAGAGTCCTTGAAGGACCTGAAGATGTTGGACAAGGAACATTTTGAATTTGCCTGGTACATATGAGAGTGCACAACCAAGTGAATCAAATATCCCATTTTACCCATGTTACTTTAAAAAATTTAAAAATCATATTAAAAAAATCACATTCAAAATAAATCATTGATTCTTTTCTAAAGATTCTCAAGTTCCACAGAAAGTAGAAAAAAGAAGACATCAGAGCATTAAGCCAGGGCAAAGGGGAGATTGGGTGGCTCAGGTGATTAAGCATCTGCCTTCAATTCGGGTCATGATCCTGGAGTCCCGGGAGCAAGCCCTGAATCAGGCTTCCTGCTCAGAGAGGTGTTTGCTTCTTGCTTCACCCTTCCTCTGCTAGTGCTCTCTCCCACTCACTCTCTCAAAAAAAAAAAAAAAAAAGAAAAGAAAAAAGAAAAGAAAGAAAGAAAGGCAAAGATAAGCAGTTTACTACATTACCATAATGTCAGGTAACACAGGAAACAATAGTATGACTCACATTTATGTAAATGTAATGTTTGCATTTTACATTAAGAATAAAATATTTACATTTAATTTTATATATATATATATATATATATATATTTATTTATTTTTTGAGGGAGAGAGAGCAAGCAAGCGTAGGGGAGAGGCAGAGGAGAGAGAGAGAATCCTAAGCAGGCTCCAAACTTGGTGTGGAGCACAACACTGGGTTTGATGTCAGGATCCTGAAACCATTTCCTGAGCTGAAATCAAGAGTCAGACACTTAACTAATTGAGACACTCAGGCGCCCCTGAAATATCTACAATTAAATCATGTGTGAATTTTATCTTTCAATCTGCCAGTGATGGAGATATAATAATAATAATTTAAAAAAACAATAGACTCTATTTCAAACATCAAAAGTATTTCAATAAGCATTCTTCACATAGTGATTTTAACGTTAAACCTTTTAAATTCTGGAACTTGAGCTCATATGCTTCATATCAGCAATTTTAAAGAATGCCATTTAAGTATGGATAAACATTCAAGTAACATTTTTCCATTGCACATGCCAAAATCTAGAAGCAAGCTTTAACGAAAAATCAATCTGAGGAACGTTTTAAATTTAACCTGAATTCACTGGACCTATATTTTAAAGCATTATGCTAATTTCATTCTACTCTTAGATGTGACCTTGAGCAAGAGAAAACTGGAATAAGAATTACCTTGCTTAGGATAGCATTGCTATGATATTCATAGGCAGTTATCCATGGGGACTTAGAATACAAAGCTGTTTTTTTCTTTTTCTTTATTGTGCAGTGCTGAAGTTCCAGCAATAGTCCTCATTTCCTCTGCTGTATGCATCTACCCCACAGATTTCACTTGCTTTAGCTGACATAGCAACTTGGGTTAAAAGAAAAAAAAAATTTTCATTTCATTTTTTTTTTCAGTTTGACCACATGTAAAAGTTGAAGCTAAAAGTCAGCTTAAAATGTAGGGGTAACATCAGCTATAGTATTTAGGTAAATGTCTTGCGTCTAGGTAGTTGCATGAGTCAATCATTTCAAAAAAAGAAACTGGCTTCCCAAATGCATTAAGCTTAAAGCTAATTTGAAATATGAAATTCAGGATATATTTCTGGGGTACCATAAAAGTCTAAATGAAACAGCATCATAACTGGGCTTTGACTTAATAAACAGATTCTATGTCATTGAAAAAGAGAATGTGGCATGATTTAAATGAAATCATACTGCTGAAACCTGAAAGAATTTTACCAAGGTCTCTATTAGATACAAGTTAGGAAAACTATATGTGCATTGTCACAAATAGTATACATTATTACAAATTAAGCTAATACATAAAGAATTTGGTTAATGAAAGTGAATGGAAAGTAGATCAATTAGCATAGACTGGCATATCACTGAGTTCTGTGACCTTGGCTAGATCCTTTTACCTCTTCAGGTTATGCTTTCTCTTCTGTAAAATGAAGAGAATGAAGCATATCCGTGTTCCTTTCATAGGTTAAAACAGTTCACAGATCATATAACCACTTAAACATTTGACTTCAAAAAAAATCAATGCAATGCAATAACTATATTTAAACGAAAAAACAAAAAGGTTTTTCTTGAAAAAACGACATATATGTGAAGATATAAATGCACTGGCACCGCTACACAGAAGACATAACATAGACCCATAGAGAATAAGGCTGAATGACAGAGTAGTAAATGAAAACTGATATGGGGTGTTGTGGGATTCAAATACCATAAATGCCATTAGATATTTTAAAATATTAATTAAGTAAAAATCAGCCTTTTACCACTTTACATGATAGTTGCACTTTTGGAAAATTTACTGTTTTAAAATCATGCAAAACTTAAAATTTCCTTTTATGGTAAATGGAGATGAGTCTAAGCCCAGATAATTATAAAAATAGGACAGTAATTTCTCATGAGGAACTCTCCTAAGAATTGCAGATATTAAGCATTCTGTGATTCTGACCATAAGCAAAAGGAGAAGCCAGTTTGTATAATATTGGGGAACAAAACCCTCCAGATTTTGTAGTGTTAATTTCCACAGTGTAAATATTCCCACCATGCCTCATTTTCAGCTACCAAGATGATGTCACTGTGTGAAGAGCTGGAATCAGCCTCTGAGATAGTTCCCATACCACTGGTAAAACTCCCTAATTATTGTGTCAACAAAATATACTACAAATTGCCATAATGTCCCTTTGAGAATCACTGAACAAAATTATCTATTGATATTTACTATCATTTTTGATAAAACTCAAAATCTAACAATTTTATTATAATCTTGTTTTTGACACAATTTGCCATGTTTTTTCCTGTCTTGATTCTTTTATGAATAAATATGAAATGTTCTCCCACACTAAGAATATTAGAAAAAGAATTACTTTTTGATGCAAATGTATTTAATAAGAACATCCTATTCCCAAAGTAATCCATTCAGTAATTAATTTAGCATTTATTTAGTTTGCCAGGTTCTAATCTTGGTTTTAGGACAAGCAACTTAATTGTTAAGTATTTAATAAGGCAGTACAAACATAAAAATACTTCTTTAAAGAAACTAAAGTATTTGATGGAATGGACTAACAGATACATGATTATTATTATTAGGAAGTTAAATTTTATTAAGGCTAATATAATTGGAGTATTCTAAGAACAAATAAACAACAGAGCTGTTCACTCAATTCTGCTATCTTATTAGCAGTATGACCTTGGATGATTTCCTGACTTGCATAATAGAGATTATAATGCTCTTTGTGCTGGATTTCAAGAGGTTTAGAAATAACATAGCCTACATTTCACATGTAGGAGCAGTATTAGCAATATTATATTATAGGTCTCATTCTGCCTCCTGAACTCTTAAGTGTTCAGGGAAGATTCATTTCTCCTTCCATTATAATGTCTAACAATAATTTGCACATTTTTATCCTCAGTAAACATTTTGTAGAATGAATGAGTTCCAAGACTATGAGCCTATACTAGCCTATACTTGTTTATTTATTTAAAAATGACACAACACACACGCATATAACCAAAATGCTGATAACACAATTCTAGAAAAATGTAAAAAAAGTAAAACTTTTATAGATATGCAAAATAATTATTAAAAAGATAGAGTCTACTGGAATATATACATACTTTAATTAGTGATTGCCTTCTGATTGTTGAAATGTTAGTAATTTAGTATTTATTTGATCTTAGCATTTTTAATGTATCCTAAACTTTAATTATTTTCTCAACACCTCTGCGGAGAAGACAAGAAATGTTATCTTTTTTGGAGCATATTCAAGAAAGACCCAGGCATGATGGCTTCATATTCATTAAGGCTTTATGACAAGGCAATGAGAGAATAAAGAATATACTCAGAACTGCTATCATTTTAGTCACTCTATAATTATTAAACTATGCCAGTTTTGTAATAAAGCAATGAGGATATGCAAAGTGATTTGGGAACTGGACTCTGGCATGCTCTTGACTTTAGACCAGCTGTTGTTACAATGCTATGTCTCTTCTTGAATCTTATCCCCCAAAAAATGTATTACAAGGTTAATATGGAAAAGAAACCACAGACCTACATTTCCCACAGCACATCCATATTCTAAGAATCTTTATTTTGGGGAAGAAGGTATACAAAAAATCATTCCAGTATTTAGTGAAACTAATAGTACTTATATAAAGTAAAGTAAATAATACTATTACTAACAGCATTATACGGTGATTATATATATATATACACATATATACTTTTAAAGATTTTATTATTTATTCATGAGACACAAAGAGACAGAGAGGCAGAGACACAGGCAGAGGGAGAAGCAGGCTCCACGCACGGAGCCCGACGTGGGACTCGATCCCAGGTCCCCAGGTTCATGCCCGTACTGAAGGCTGCGCTAAACCGCTGAGCCACCCGAGCTACCTCATAAATATCTTACTAGAAAATTACCCAAATACACTTTATACATTGAAGGAAACATAGTTTCTTCTTTTAAAAGCCATGTTAATTGGGGATCCCTGTGTGGCGCAGCGGTTTAGCGCCTGCCTTTGGCCCAGGGCACGATCCTGGAGACCCGGGATCGAATCCCACGTCGGGCTCCCGGTGCATGGAGCCTGCTTCTCCCTCTGCCTGTGTCTCTGTGTGTGGCTATCATAAATAAAAAATTAAAAAAAAAACATGTTAATTTCCTTTCACTTTTCATTAATATAGTGTTTTATTTTCTTCCCTATCACACATATTAATTATAGCTCTTTTAAAATAAAACAGCGTAGCATCCAAAATGATGTTTTCCCATATATTACAACCCAAATTTTCAATAAATCTTACCGACTTTAATATGAATATGCATTGTTGTGAATTTGCCATCAGAAAATATTGAATGGATTGGATACTATCAATTACCTCAATGTAAAATCAAGATAAGGGTAATATCTATTTCTTCATATGTCCTGAAGCTTTCAAATACAAAGTTTAGAATTTTCATTTGATTTTATTTTTCATCATATTATAATTCAAATATTTCTTGGTTTCTTTGACCATAAAATTGTTTCTTGAGGGCAAGAAGCTTGTGGTTTCTCTAAAACATTCTAAGGCATGTCACAGATCATTTGTTACATTATGTTTGTTCTTCCTTCATACCTTCACTTTTTTCACAGAGAAGTCTGTCTTAAATGTGAAGTCCAGTTCTTGCATAATTATATTGTTAAAGATCCAACCGATTTTTAGACTTATTTTAAATGCTTATAATTAATTGAATGTAAAAGTGAAAGCTAAATAGCACTGTTATTTTTACAGAGTAGTCCATTATTTTCCCATTTTAACCAAATGAAGGAGAAGTCAAATAATTTGAGTCAAAAAAAATTAAGTGAAATTCTCCAAGTGTGCTCTTGGCCAAAGATAAATACCAATTTTTGCATTAAGCTGTGTTCAATTTCATGAAAAGCACTGCATTCCTATTTACTATTTTGGTAGAGAATCAGAGATCCCTCTATGCTCCAAAACAAAAGGAAAATATTTCCTTTAATTGAACACTAGAAAAACTCACTGATAAAAATTTAGCTAGCCACTTATGAAAAAGCAGTGGGAATTCCGATAAAATTGATTTCTCTCTTCCTTTTCTTTTATACTGCAACCCTTTGGTCTAGAAAACATATCTTAAAAATACGATAGCTAATTTTAAGATCTTACTGGCATGCTAAATACTGTTTTTCTAATGAAGCCATCCAAATTTCAAACTGTTAGCTAAAAAGAGTACAGTCAATAGAACAGAGACTAAGAGATACCTTTTTCTTTAGGCAACTTGGACGAGCAACATAAATAGAACCAAAGCAGCCCGGGTGGCTCAGGGTTTAGCACAGCCTTCAGCCCAGGGCTTGATCCCAGACTTCTGGGATCGAGTCCCACATCAGGCTCCCTCCATGGAGCCTGCTTTTCCCTCTGCCTGTGCTTCTGCCTCTCTCTCTGTCTCTCATGAATAAATAAATAAAATCTTTTAAAAAATAAAAATAAATGGAACAAAATATACATTGAACAGTTTTTGTTTTGTTTCTTCCTTGGAAGTTATCTCCAACAAATTGCTTTGTATTTTTAAAATCCCAAGCCTTTATCTCTTTTTCAATGAGTCAAAATTTATCTCAAGTCAAGGTTTTCATAAAGTCCCATATAGAAGGAAGTGAAAAAATAGAATACAAACAGAAAGTAAATAATAAGAAACAATTGTGAGAGTTTGTTATTTAGAAGAAACTGTTTGGGATTGAAATGATATTACCTTAACTCATTCTTACAATTACCCTATTAGGTAAGAATTAAGATGAATAAATTGAGACTAGGGAGACTATTTTGCTCAAAGTCACAATGGTATGGAATTAAACTGGACCTGAGCTTTCCGCGTTAAGAATTCAATTCTCCAGGGGATCCCTGGGTGGTGCAGCAGTTTAGCGCCTGCTTTTGGCCCAGGCCGTGATCCTAGAGACCTGGGATCGAATCCCACGTCGGGCTCCCGGTGCATGGAGCCTGCTTCTCCCTCTGCCTGTGTCTCTGCCTCTCTCTCTCTCTCTCTCTGTGTGACTATCATAAATAAATTTAAAAAAAAATTCAATTCTCCAAACCATAATTTATAGATTACAGTTTTATTGAAAGATATAGGAGCATGTTTATAAAGTGCAATCTGATAAAAGAACAAAAAATACTCTAAAGTGAATGAACTAGTTTTAAGAGGAAAATATAATTTAACACAATCTGTGTCAAGCCCAATTCTTTCCCACTGTCTCCTTCCTGGAAATTTCAAACATTTATAAAAAAAATATATGATTTTAAATCTTTGTAATAAGATTGTTCAAGAATGAAAAAGTAGTCTTGTGATATGAGTTAAAATCTCTTATTAAATAAAGTGAGAAAATCACATTTTTATTTTTAACATCAGTGATGTCATTATATTCAGACAAAAAAATCATTTTATAAAACACTATACTTTTTTATTTTCTTACTACTTCAATACCTTAATGAACAAGTCACTAGTATTTTAACTCATATATTGAGATAGATAATAATTTGTGTCAATTTTTAATCTTTTAGAACCTTATTTTTATTTTAAAAAATCTTAGAATGATTCAATGATCACTTAAACATGAACATTATAAAACTATACACTGAAATTCTCTACTTTTAAAATCTCTTCTACAATATCTCTGAGAGTATTTCGTCTAGTCAAAGTATAAACATCTTCTTTAGTGAATGATTTACTACTTGCCAAAGCAGTCCATCTCCAGACACTAATAATTATTCCCAACATTTTCACACCCATGGTGCTATATAGGTAATGGTATTATTGTTGTCACTATTTCTTTGCATGCTATGATTAATATTTTCAGGTAGAGAATATATCTTGTAGGTGTGCCATTACGGTTTATTGATTACCTAGTTCTCAGAATTTTACTAAAATAAAAATTGTCAAGTAGTATGATACTAAAAAAAAAAAAAAAAATTGCTGGCTATCTGATTTTTCCTGCAGTCTTCTCCTATTGAGAGAATCAGGATCTTTTGGCTTAAAAAGTCTTCATCAATGTCCAAAGTTTGTGTTTTAAAAGGAATTAGGAAGTATTTGAATGACATAAAGGAATATAGTCACAGCAATTTAGTGTTGAAGTTAGGAGAGAAAACGAACCTGAATCTTGTGTGATATTCTGAACTGAAGTTAAATAGAAAAGTACAGAAAGATGTAATGGTATCAAAACAGTTAATACTAAAGTAACTGGAAAAACTGGCCAATTATGACTCTTAGTAAGATTCTGTGTAATATATGCAAATCATTCATACTTTTGTTTTCTGATTCTATCTTACTAAACTACATTGTAGAGCAGATCTTTTTAAAAGAATAAACAATTTTCTATTTTTAGTCTTTAAGTTTTGGGACAGGCTCTGCCTGCAAACACTAAAATTTATTTATAAATTTGTTGTCATTATTCTCACTGCAATATGACCGAATCACTGGTGTCAAAATTATTGACAGCAGAATCCTAGCTATTATTAAATTGTAGTAATGACAATCATTAAACTGGTAGTGATTGACAAAACTCTTTAAATGTAAGAGTACTAATTAGAAGTTTATTTTTCTCTCTACAATGTAAATAATCAAATAGGAAAAACCAAAAAGTTAATGACTTGCCTATGATTGTAATTATAAAACACTATCCCAGAAGAAATCAAATTTTAAATAAATAAATGCTTGAAATGAATTACCTACAAGATATGAGATCAATATTGTCAGAAAAAATACTTATCTTAAAATGTGTATTTTAATATGAATAAATATTGGTTTATTCCTCTACTAATTTTTAGTCACCATTAATGCACAGAACAAAAGCACTATTTCATATTAAAGAGTATACAGACAAAAACAGTCACTGTATATAAATATAAGGTAAGTACTCATTAGCTTCAAAACCCCAACAGAAAACAAGAAATACCACACATCCTACCCAAAATGGTATACAGTGTTGTGCTATTATTATCTGTCTTAAGCAGTAAGCCTTTCTCATCTTGACTATAGATAAATGATAGGCCCTTGCGTCGGAATGCATTTCTCAGTTCCTATCACCTACATTTGTTAAAGTAAAACTCAACATTCATCTCCTAATGGACACTTTCAATGATGTTATTCACCACACTCTGACTTCCCTTTATTCCAGTACCTCACATTCATTAATATTCATTCAACACTTAATTTGTGAACATTTTGTGTACTCAGACCCATGCTAAACATACAGATGCAGTAATAGACAAGTGTGATTATCTGTAACCTCACAAAACAGCAAGAGTAACAGCTATTTATGGAGCATTTGCTGTGGCAAGTGCTTGGCCTACATTACTTAATCTTCAAAACAGCCTTGTTGGACAGACAGCAACTGCTGGATACAACTTTTATCTTTTGTGTTTTCTTTGTAGAACTGCAAAAGCCACACTTTCTTACAAGAAGAGATACTTAATAGCACTTCTTATAATTTTCTTCTTCCAGGACCAGTGAGCATATTAGTCACTCATAAACATCACTGAATTATAGTATCATCTGTGAAATGAAAACCAAAAAGTCATCCCAGGACACTGATTTCAAATCTACATTTATCAGACAATGATGAAATTTTGGGACACCTAAAATTGATAAATATTTGAATCTTGGAAAGAGTTTAGAAGAATAAGAATAATTGCTAAGATTATTGCATGTGAAGTAATATAGGCTTGGTTTCAAATTACAATCTGTTTTTCAAGAGCTGTTTTTTAGAATAATGAGAAAAGACATGTAAGGTGCTAAGTACAGAATGAGCAATGAACAAATGCTTACAGGTAGTTATTTATTATTAAAGTATTAGAGATCAGTTCTAAGTGAAGTAATGAATTTATCAACAAATGCAAGACAGAACTGTGAAGTGATTTCATTATGATTATATACAAAATCATGGTGACTACCTACGTCTAAGAAAAGAACCAGAGTAAACAGACTTAAACTATAATCTCAAGGATTTAGGTTAGATAGAATGTAGAATTTTCTAACAGAGATAGAGTGAGGGTTGATAATTTATTCAATAAACTGTCAGGATAGGGTAGATAGCTCATTTTATATCTATTAGTACCAATTTTCTGGATGACCTTCCTGAAGTTTAAAATACACACACACACACACACACACACACACACACGTGCGCGCGCACACATTCCTTGGAAAGCAAGCTGTTCCTCAAGTTGTTTGTATCCCAATAAGGTCTTTGAAAAGGCTAATAAACTGTTTGCAAATACAAACCATGATCACTACTCAAAAGACAAATGCTATCTAGAGTTCCATCCAGAAGAAGACATTTAGGGTGTAATTACTCATATAATATAGCATATTTGTCCTGGGCAGACTGTGGCAGGAAGAAATATGAGAAAATCTATTTTCTTAAAAAACTTAAAATCTAAATAATTCATCAAAAAAGTGTCATAAAAAACTATGCCATAAATACAAGCATGATCAAGGATTGCTGATTACAAATCCATTTTACCTCTGTAATTAAAGGGACACATTCAATGCAGCTGACTTGCAACATTATAGTGTCCACCAAAATGTTTCATTATTCCTGAAGTACACAAAACAATCTGCTATCCCCTTTGTGAAATACAAATTTGTAAGTTTAGGTGGAAAGGAACATTATATAACTGATCTCAGTATGGATATAAACTGACTCTCTACAATAACATGGGATAAAATTTTATATTCATTACATAATGAAGTACATCTTCCACCTTCAAAATATAATGAATGGACAATGGAAAATGTAATTGTCAAGGTAAAAATTATAAAATAGTTAAAATATAACATTACAATTTATAAGTGAAATTATGTACTGTAGAGTATAAGGAAGTGGAACATAAATTCATGTTTGAGACTATCAAATATAAAGTTGAAGTAAGCCTACTTATAAAAGGAAGACTACTTGTGCCTCTTTCACCTAGTATACACAAACATCTGTTCTTTTGGGAACTATATATTGGTTATATAAGGCACTGGCTGATAAAAACATAGTAACTATTCATCTAGTCTTTCCACTCATATGCAAAGAAACAGAAAAGAAACATTTTTGCCAAGTCTAATTTTGAAAATGGCCTGATAGCAGCTGATTATTATGCTTTGTCATTCTTGGGCATTTACTTGCCATCCATTTCTCTCAGGACATTTGAATTTGAGGAAGAAGGACTGGTAAACAAGAGACATATGAGACAGAAAAAAAAAATGGGCCAAAATTATCTTTTAGAGAAATAACGAAAATAGTACATTTTTAATGGTATTTCCATATTTACATTACATATTCATACACACATAGAAATGGAAAATATAAGATGCAAATGGAAGCCAAAAAAACCTGAGATAACACAATTTTCATTAGAAAGATTTAGGTAAATCCAGTTTTCAACTTTGTCTTAATTCCTTAGGTAGTTCTTTAGATTGGGGAAAAAAATTGGAGAGCTATTATCGATTTCATAGGATATCAATTTTAATTCTGCTGGGTAAATCTAGTCCTATGGGGCATATAGTTAGATTTCTATACAGTATAACTTAACCACTAACTTTAATAATAATGGAGTTTAATTGATACACTTTCAGTTATACCTTCAATTATTTTTTAGTTTATCTCTTGGTTATTTTCATATGACCATAATTACAGTACTTCTAGCCTTTTTTTCTTTTTCTTTTTTTCAATTTTATTTTTACTTTTCTGGCCTTTGATGACTCTTCTATCAACATTTACCAGCTCTTCTAAGAACTACCTTAGTACATTAATTCATTACTGCAGCCACAGGGACTTTATGATATATGGTTCCAAAACTGAAAGTAGAGAGTTTATTCCCTCGAATCTCCATAGTTATAAAATAAGTTATATAAGATTGTTGTTTCTGTTGGTTTAAACACTTTATTAATTACAGTACTTGGGCAAAGAAAAATACTGTGGCACAAAGATAAATAATAAAAAGTTGAAAAGAGGCATCTGGGTGGCTCAGTCAGGTAAATGTCTGCCTTCCACTCAGGTCATGATCCTGGAGTCCTGGGATATAGCCCCAAATCAGGCTTCCTGCCTAGCAGGAAAGACTGCCTCTCCCTCTCCTCTGCCCCTCCCCTCGACACCTACTGTCTACTTCCGTGGGCATGCGCTCTCTGTCTTTCTCTCAAATAAATAAAATCTTTAAAAATAAAAGTTGATTATCTAATTCTTGATATTCTAATTGTACTAGAAAAACTTTATTTCTATTTAACTTCTTTAGTAAAAACCATAATTTTAATATGTTGCAGATATATGCTTTAGTACTATAAGCATCTGAGCATATCAGAATAATTACACATATATTTCAGAGAACCCAAATGATGAGATTTTAGTCTAAAAAAGTTTGCAATTGTTCTTTGGTGCAAAACTAAATTAGCTGTATAGAATAAGAAATTCACTGTAATTTCCAGGTCTAAACGAGAATGCTGCTCTTTAAAAGAAGAGAGAGGGATGCCTGGGTGGCTCAGTGGTTTTGGGGCACTTGCCTTTGGTTCAGGACATGATCCCAGGGTTCTGGGATTGAGTCCCACCTTGGGTTCCCCGCAGGAGGCCTGCTTCTCCATGTATCTGCCTCTCTCTCCCTCTCAGTCTGTGTCTCTCATGAACAAATCAATCAATCAATCAATCAATCAATCAATAAAATATTCTTCTTCTATTTTGGCTGCTACTAATTATTTAACTAAAATGTAAATCTGTAACCTGTATTATATTTTACAAAAGATTTCCATCATTAAAGGATCAGGTTATGAACTAGGGCCTGCAATTATGTCACTTTATTGATGAGTTAGTTAACTTTCTCAAAAGTTCAAGTGAGCTGCCTCCTTTCAAATTTGCTCACTCATAATACCAAATGTCTTTTAATATCAAAGGTATGAAAATACTTAATGTTGAAAAATGAAAGCTAACGATAAATATTTCGTGGGGTGCTCTCTTATAATGCAAAGTCTCCCTATAAAGCACCCCTATTCAAATATGTGACAGAAGATGGTGGATTCCTATGGAAAAATGCAGTCTTCATAATACCGTCATTTTGAAAAATGAGACAAAAAGCTAGTTCATATTAATTATTAATAAACATAAGCAATCAAGTAGTAATCATATTCTATAGTTGAATGAATGATTTTGCCCGTGGTCACAAGGGAGTTAGTGACTGTTTAAGGATTAAACTCAGGAATATCACAAATCTTCATCTATGATTTTTCCCAACTGTTTCTACCTAGGTTTTACTTTCATTTCATCAACAAAAAAGATAAGAAGGATGATTAGTTAGATTTTTGTGGAAAGATTGTGGGCCAAATTTGGGTGGTCTACATTAGCGAAAAGAAATGGAAAATTCTCAAATTTGGTATGCACTATAAAAACAAAATAGTACCCTATCATTTTTGTACCTATGTCTACACTACTGTTAAATATGTACATAAAAGATAAGAGGATAAACTTTTTTTTGAAATACAAACTACTTCTAGTTCAGAAGAAGAAATTAGGACAAATTCTGGATCCAGGATTAAATGTTAATATATACCTTGATCATGAAAAATAATAATCAAACTAATAAAATTTGTCTAAAATTATCTTTAAATGACTTAAATAAACAATTTTTGGAAGACACATGCAAACAACATTAATAATTTATAATTCCACACAATACTTATGTTTCCTTTAAATACTTAGGCATAGAGTTTAAAGCCTAATAAATACTCAACACCTCGACATTTAATAGTGAAGATTGCAAATTCCAAAGATAAAGAGAAGATCCTTAAAAAAGCATGAGACGAGAAATATCTAACTTTTATGGGGAGAAATATTAGATTAAGAGCAGACCTCTCCAAAGAGACCTGGCAGGCCAGAAAGGGCTGGCAGGATGTATTCAGGGTCCTAAATGAGAAGAACCTACAGCCAAGAATACGTTATCCAGCAAGGCTCTCATTCAGAATAGAAGGAGAGATAAAGAGCTTCCAAGATAGGCAGGAACTGAAAGAATATGTGACCACCAAACCAGCTCTGCAAGATTTTAAGGAGGACTCTGTAAAAGAAAGAGGGAGTCCAATGTAAAAATCCACAAAAACAGGGACTGAATAGGTATCATGATGACACTAAACTCATATCTTTCAATAGTAATTCTGAACATGAATGGGCTTAATGACCCAATCAAAAGGTGCAGGGTTTCAGACTGAATAAAAAAGCAGGACCCATCTATTTGCTGTCTATAAGAGACTCATTTGAGACAGAAGGACACCTACAGCCTGAAAATAGAAGGTTGGAGAATCATGTACCATTCAAATGGTCCTCAAAAGAAAGCAGGGGTAGCCATCCTTATATCATAAACTAAAGTTTATCCCAAAGACTGTAGCGAGAGATGAAGAGGGACATTATATCATATTTAAAGGATCTATCCAAGAAGAGGACTTAACAATCATCAATATATATGGCCCGAATGTGGGAGCTGCCAAATATATCAATCAAATAATAACCAAAGTTAAGACATACTTAGATAATAATACACTTATACTTGGTGACATCAATGTAGCGCTTTCTACCCTTGATAGGTCTTCTAAGCACAACATCTCCAAAGAAACAAGAGCTTTAAATGATACACTGGACCAGATGGATTTTACAGATATCTATAGAGCTTTACATCCAAATGCAAATGAATACACATTCTTCTCAAGAGCTCATGGAACTTTCTCCAGAATAAACCACATACTGGGTCACAAATCAGGTCTTAACCATTACCAAAAGATTGGGATCATCCCCTGCGTATTCTCAGACCATAATGCTTTGAAATTAGAACTAAATCACAAGAAGAAGTTTGGAAGGATTTCAACACATGGAGGATAAGGACCATCCTACTAAAAGATGAAAGGGTCAACCAGGAAATTAAGAAGAATTAAAAAGATTCATGTAAAATAATGAGAATGAAGATACAACCATTCAAAATCTTTGGGATGCAGCAAAAGCAGTCCTGAGGGGGAAATACATCACAATACACGCATCCCTCAAAAAACTGGAAAGAACTCAAATACAAAAGCTAATCTTACACATAAAGGAGCTAGAGAAAAAACAGCAGATAGATCCTATGCGCAGCAGAAGAAGAGTTAATAAAGATTCAAGAAAACTCAATGAAATAGAGACCAGAAGAACTGTGAAACAGATCAACAAAACCAGGAGTTGGTTCTTTGAAAGAATTAATAAGATAGATAAACCTTTAGACACCCTTATTAAAGAGAAGAGAGAGAAGACTCAAATTAATAAAATCATGAATGAGAAAGGAGAGATCACTACCAACACAAAGGAAATACAAACAGTTTTAAAAACATATTATGAACAGCTATACGCCAATGAATTAGGCAATCTAAAAGAAATGGACACATTTCTGGAAAGCCACAAACTACCAAAACTGGAACAGGAAGAAATAGAAAACCTGAACAGGCCAATAACCAGGGAGGAAATTGAAGCAGTCATCAAAAACCTCCCAAGACACAAAAGTCCAGGGCCAGATGACTTCCCAGGGGAATTCTATCAAACGTTTAAAGAAGAAATCATACCCATTCTACTAAAGCTGTTTGGAAAGTTAGAAAGAGATGGAGGACTTCCAAATTCGTTCTATGAGGTCAGCATCACCTTAGTGCCAAAACCAGACAAAGACCCCACCAAAAAGGAGAATTATAGACCAATATCTCTGATGAACATGGATGCAAAAATTCTCCACAAGATACTAGCCAATAGGATCCAACAATACATTAAGAAAATTATTCACCATGACCAAGTAGGATTTATTCCTAGGACACAAGGCTGGTTCAACACTCGTAAAACTATCAATGTGATTCATCATATCAGCAAGAGAAAAACCAAGAACCATATGATCCTCTCATTAGATGCAGAGAAAGCATCTGACAAAATACAGCATCCATTCCTGATCAAAACTCTTCAGAGTGTAGGGATAGAGGGAACATTCCTCAACATCTTAAAAGCCATCTACGAAAAGCCCACAGCAAATATCATTCTCAATGGGGAAGCACTGGGAGCCTTTCCCCTAAGATCAGGAACAAGACAGGGATGTCCACTCTCACCACTGCTATTCAACATAGTACTGGAAGTCCTCGCCTCAGCAATCAGACAACAAAAAGACATAAAAGGCATTCAAATTGGCAAAGAAGAAGTCAAAATCTCCCTCTTTGCTGATGACATGATACTCTACATAGAAAACCCAAAAGAGTCCACCCCAAGATTGCTAGAACTCATACAGCAATTTGGCAGGATACAAAATCAATGCCCAGAAGTCAGTGGCATTTCTATACATTAACAATGAGACTGAAGAAAGAGAAATTAAGGAGTCAATCCCATTTACAACTGCACTCAAAAGCATAAGATACCTAGGAATAAACCTAACCAAAGAGGTAAAGGATCTATAACCTAAAAACTACTGAACACTTCTGAAAGAAACTGAGGAAGACACAAAGAGATGGAAAAATATTCCATGGCCATTGATTGGAAGAATTAATATTGTGAAAATGTCAATGTTACCCAGGGCATTTTACACGTTTCATGCAATCCCTATCAAAATACTGTGGACTTTCTTCAGAGAGTTAGAACAATTTATTTTAAGACTTGTGTGGAAAAAAAAAGTTTTGTGTGGAATCAGAAAAGACCCCAAATAGCCAGGGGAATATTAAAAAAGAAAACCATAGCTGGGGGCATCACAATGCCAGATTTCAGGTTGTACTACAAAGCTGAGGTCATCAAGACAGTGTGGTACTGGCACAAAAACAGACACATAGATCAATGGAATAGAATAGAGAACCCAGAAGTGGACCCTCAACTTTATGGTCAACTAATATTCGACAAAGGAGGAAAGACTATCCACTGGAAAAAAAGACAGTCTCTTCAATAAATGATGCTGGGAAAATTGGACTTCCACATGCAGAAGAATGAAACTAGACCACTCTCTTGCACCATACACAAAGATTAAACTCAAAATGGATGAAAGATCTAAATGTGAGGGGATCCCTGGGTGGCGCAGCGGTTTGGCGCCTGCCTTTGGCCCACGGCGCAATCCTGGAGACCCGGGATCGAATCCCACATCAGGCTCCCGGTGCATGGAGCCTGCTTCTCCCTCCGCCTGTGTCTCTGCCTCTCTCTCTCTCTCTGTGACTATCATAAATAAATAAAAAATTAAAAAAAAAAAAAGATCTAAATGTGAGACCAGATTCCAACAAAATCCTAGAGGAGAACACAGGCAACATCCTTTTTGAACTCGGCCACAGTAACTTCTTGCAAGATACATCCACAAAGGCAAAAGAAACAAAAGCAAAAATGAACTACTGGGACTTCATCAAGATAAGAAGCTTTTGCACAGCAAAAGATACAGTCAACGAAACTAAAAGACAACCTACAGAATGGGAGAATATATTTGCAAATGACGTATCAGCTAAAGGGCTAGTTTCCAAGATCTCTAAAGAACTTATGAAACTCAACAGCAAAGAAACAAACAATCCAATCATGAAATGGGCAAAAGACATGAAGAGGAATCTCACAGAGGAAGACGTAGATATGGCCAACAGGTACATGAGAAAAAGCTCTGCATCACTTGCCATCAAGGAAATGCAAATCAAAATCACAACGAGATACCACCTCACACAAGTGAGAATGGGGAAAATTAACAAGGCAGGAAACCACAAATGTTGGAGAGGATGTGGAGAAAGGGGAACCCTCTTGCACTGTTAGTGGGAATGTGAACTGGTGCAGCCACTCTGGAATACTGTGTGGAGGTTCCTCAAAGAGTTAAAAATAGATCTGCTCTATGACCCAGCAATTGCACTGTTGGGGATTTACCCCAAAGGTACAGATGCAGTGAAACGCTGGGACAGCTGCACCCCGATGTTTATAGCAGCAATGTCCACAATAGACAAACTGTGGAAGGAGCCTCGGTGTCCATCGAAAGATGAATGGATAAAGAAGATGTGGTCTATGTATACAATGGAATATTACTCAGCCATTAGAAATGACAAATACCCACCATTTGCTTCAATGTGGATGGAACTGGAGGGTATTATGCTGAGTGAAATGAGTCAGTCGGAGAAGGACAAACATTATATGTTCTCCTTCATTTGGGGAATATAAATAATAGTGAAAGGGAATATAAGGAAAAGGAGAAGAAATGTGTGGGAAATATCAGAAAGGGAGACAGGACATAAAGACTCCTAACTCTGGGAAACGAACTAGGGGTGGTGGAAGGGGAGGAGGGCGGGGGGTGGGGGTGAATGGGTGGCGGGGACTGAGGGGGGCACTTGACGGGATGAGCACTGGGTGTTATTCTATATGTTGGAAAATTGAACACCAATAAAAAATAAATATAAAAAAATAAAGTCATAAATATAGCTTTATCAATATATAATATAATATTATATTATATAATATACTTTTTAAAATTGTAAATTACATCTATTATAAAATTATCATCCTTTAAATCTATGGTGACCTAACGGTTTTATCCTAATGATATAATACCACTTGGCTTAAGTCTTTATTTTTTTTTTTCATATCTTCTGATTGTGGCCTTAATCATCTTTGATTAACTGTTAAGTATATTTATGAGTATACAATATTTCCTCATAGTGGTCAAATGAGAGCAAATTTTAGAGACCTACTATGTTTGATCAAGGACAAAGTACTTTCATTACATATTTGACTTTTTAGATTTATTAACAAGAAATGGTACTTTATTCAATTTCCCAAAAGAGGCAACACTTCCATTCTGCTTACATTTTATTCTCTTGGCTTTTTATAAATATTTCACTTTCATATGTAGCAACTCTTCTCTCTCCAGACTTGATAACAGAAAATCAAGTGAAAGAAAGGAGATGCACAGTTTGTATGTTTCTCTCGTTAGCTGGAGGTGGTGACAGAGTAGAGAAAGAAAGCAATAATCAGATCTTAACTAAACACATTTATTTTTAATATATATGTTACTTGCATGTATTTGCATGACTACCCTAGTATTTAGAACCTTACGATTTTTCAAACATGTTTTTAAGAAGAAAATTATTTCTGAGTTTAAAAGCCAATTCCTTATCTTCTTCGGGCAAAAACTAAGAAAGATGAGAGCTTTTATAATTTTTTAATTTTTTTGTAAATGTTTATTGCACTTTCTTGCACAAGCCATCTTCTTCTTTGACTCCCTATATATATTTAGATTGAACTCTTGTGAAGGTTTCCTTGAAAAAAATATAAAATTATAATGGCAGTATTAGGTATGACAATGAACATTTATTTTGGATGGAATCATAAAGAGTTATGAATTTTAAAATAGCAAAATATTCTAAATGTCACAAAATGTAGAAAATAAGAAATCTGGTGGGGGCGGGGCTAGATGCCTCAGTTGGTTAAGCATCTGCTTTCATGATCTCAGGATCCTGGGATAGAGCCTCCTGTCGGGGTCCCTGCTCAGGGAAGAGTTTGGCTTCTCCCTCTCCCTCTGCGCCTCAGAAAGAATGAAGAAGAAAGAAAGAAAGAAAGAAAGAAAGAAAGAAAGAAAGAAAGAAAGAAAGAAAGAAAGAAAGAAAGAAAGAAAGAAAGAAAGAAAGAAAGAAAGAAAGAAAGAAAGAAAGAAAAGAGAAGAAAGAAAGAAAGAAAGAAAGAAAGAAAGAAAGAAAGAAAAGAAAAAGAAAGAAAGAAAGAAAGAAAGAAAGAAAGAAAGAAAGAAAGAAAGAAAGAAGGAAGAAAAGAAAAGCAACAAATTTTTATCAATTCATTGCCTAATATGGCTTGTAAGGATCTTTCTCCTGTCCTTTAAGGGCTGCATACTCTATGGTATGTCTTTACGTGACAACACTTCTGGTTAAAGGGCATATATTGTCAAAATTAGGGAAACTTAAATCTCTTGTAAACAGGAGCAGTTATAAACATAGATAACACTTATAATACCAAAAGTTAATGCTATAAAAACAACAGGGAACTGGATCAATTATATTTTCATGAAAAAGAAGAAAAATGATATGGTATTTTATGATTATATATGTTGTATTATCTAGTATATTCCAGACATGCAAAATGTCCATTTTGGCCAGGTATTGATGAGAAGCAAATGTCTCACTTTTAATTTTATTTTTCTAGCTCTCTACATCTTAAATTTTATTTCTACTTTCCACAGGTTTCCAGGGCCAAGCACCATGGGACAAGTTACAGTAAAAATGATGGCCTGTGCTTTTGTGTCACAATGATTTTTTACAGTGTGGGTGGAAGGAGAATTCCTATAAACCATTCCTATGCCTACATGGCCAGAATAATTTAAACTCCAATTGGACTACATACAATATATCCCACTCAATCTAAACTAAAAGCATTCTCAAGTCAAAGTCCTTTTAGTAAGATTCTACAAATGCTAGTGGTCACTCAAACACCACTGTATATGAGGGAAAATTTGTGATACAAGTTGTAACAGTAACACCCAACATCTTATTTTTTGTGCTTTTAACAAAATTCTATGTTCATGCACACAGATTGAAAGGGCTCGGATTCTCTTACATTTCTCTACTACCAAATAAAGTAGAAAACAAAAATAAAAGTGAGCATTATTTGAAAAGAGAAAAATTTAAGAGCCAATCTTTTTGAAAGGATACAAAGAATTCTAATGTCTTATTTCTAATTTGTTCATGAGTCCTTTTCTCTCTAGCTTTCCAGTCTTTTCTCTTCTTTCCATGATCATTCCTCTAAAATTCCTCTCAGTATAATTACCAATGCAAATCATTTCAAAATCTAATGTATAATACATTCATTGTTGACATATATGGCATGTTGGTGACTCTCCCTTTTTTATAACATCATCCTCTACCCAACTGCTGAAGTGGTGGTTCAAAGTGCAGCATCTGACAGCATCGCTACAGATTTTAAAATGCTTAAATCCTCAAATGGTTCCTTAACATCTTAAGGTGAAAACCAAGCAAAGCCTTTCATGATCCATTCCCACTTTGTGCCAACTTCACTTTCTATGATTCCGCAGTCAGCTTCCTAGGCTGCAGTTCCATTTAGCTATATTTAGTAATCTGACTTTGCAGGCTGTTTTAACATATCTTTGTACCTGCTAATTCCCAGGCTTTCTATTCCCCTTTGTTTCTGATCTCCAAATCAATATTCATCCTTTCATACTGAACTCAAAAGTCAACTACACAATGAGGTCTTCTCTCATCTTTCCAGACAGAAAAGGCATTTTGATTTGTGTTTTAGTTCCTTGATAGCCTTTAGGCACACTCTGTGATTGCACCAATTACGTGGCTGAATGATTTGTATACCTGTCTATCTCTCTCACTAGACAATAAGCTCTTCAAATGCAAGGACATTCTCATCTTTGCCAAATCTTCAGTGCCTAGGGCAGTATCTTTTGGCATATGATATGTACATGGTAATGATGAATTATGATTGGTCCTATGAAGAATATTTTGCTTGTGTTCCTTTCCCACCCACTAAATAAGTACCCCCTAAGCTCAACTTTGGTTTCTTAGTTTCTTACTTTCTTCCTCTTTATTCAGATCCAGTGAAAGCCCATCTACTCTGGATTTCTCATCTTTTATCCAGCTTCCTATCTTCTGTTACCTACAGTGTCATTTCACTCATATATTCTACTAATTAAGGTGGTTTCTCTGATATATATGAAACAATTCTACAAATCTAACATAAATTTTTTTAAAGATTTTATTTATTTATTGAGACACACGGGGAGAGAGAGAGAGAGAGAGAGAGAGAGGCAGAGACACAGGCAGAGGGAGAAGCAGGCCCCATGCAGGGAATCCGACGTGGGACTCGATCTTGGATCTCCAGGATCACAGCCTGGGGGGCAGGTGGCGCTAAACCGCTGCGCCACTGGGGCTGCCCTTTAACATGCATTTTTGCTCATATTGTTCTCTGTGGAGTAGTCTACCTCCTTTCTGCTAGATATTTTTTTTTTACAAGATTTTCTTTCAATGATAATAAAGAAGCAACTCTGGAAGAGCTTGTTCAGAAACTTCCCTAGGATGTTTGATCTCTCCCTTCATTTTCAGTCTTTGAAAGATGGATTTGCAAGATTTTATCACACTTCTTTAGTTGGCTTTTCCCTTTACGTATGTATGTTTTGCCTCCTTAAAGAGACTAAACTTCTCAATACTACAGTCAAACATTTCTCTCCTAATAAATACTAAGAAGATTGTTAAACAGTGTGCGCTTTAAAAAGTCTATATGAGGGATCCCTGGGTGGCGCAGCGGTTTGGCGCCTGCCTTTGGCCCGGGGCCCGATCCTGGAGACCCGGGATCGAATCCCACGTCGGGCTCCCCGTGCATGGAACCTGCTTCTCCCTCTGCCTGTGTCTCTGCGCCTCTCTCTCTCTCTCTCTCTCTCTCTCTCTCTCTGTGACTATCATAAATAAATGTAAAAAAAAATTTTAAAAAAAGTCTATATGAATAAAAAAAATACCATGTAAATTAATGGGTATTACTTCTATAGTTTTAATCATTTTGAAGGTTATTTTCAATGTCATATTCCATTTTTAACAGTATTATCGTTATTTTAAAAAGGAAAAATTTAAATGTTGCAGCAAAAATACAAAGATCAATCTTCAAACAATTCTTAAAATGAAACAATTAAAATCCGTAAATAATGCACATACGTATATACCCACAACCCAAGTAACAAGGTACTCAACTTAAGCTTGCCTGTGATTTCATTTACTTCATTGTTTTTTCCACTTTAGTAAATAGCTTCATTACTGTCTAAAAGAGATCATAAACCACACTAAAACTGTGTTTTAAGAGTAGTAACTGATACTTGGCATATATACAAAATCTTATTTTTTCCTTCTGTTGGGTCTCATACCAACCAAACAGAGAAGATGAATCCAACTGGCTTCCTCATGTATTTTGCAAGCAATAAAAGTCATGATTCAAATTATAAGGGAAATGTCCTTTTGTTTAATCTTTAGCAATATAAACATCACTGTTTATAATAAGACACAGGTAAGGGAATAAGAGAAAACCACGGTAACCAGTCTCCTGTACTGAAAAGTCAGACTAATAACCATGTTGTTAGGTGCAATAATGCCATATTCACAAAAAATGGGAAAAATGTTTACTGATAATCTGCTTATTTAGCAAATGCTGAGGTTGCAGACTGACTATATAAACTTGAATGTTATACATTTATTTTCATTTACTCATGAAATGTCAAAAGAAATGCACTTAAACCTAATAAAAAAATTTTGTAGCTTTGTCATGTGCTACTAACAAACCAAGTTAGGAAAATAGAGGCTTGAATTTTTTCCATTTTCTTTATTACCTTGGCCATGTAATTCTGATATAAAATAGGTAGTCATAAATGTTCTCCCTTGTAAATGTATTTGGACATATTCATTTAATGCTTCAGCTATTTTAGGATCTTGGATCACTACATCTTCCATTATAATTTGTAATACTGTACCTCCCTCCTTCTGCTCCATCTTCCTATAGAAATCTAAAAAATAACTTTAGATATGTCCAAACCCTCTTGATTTCATATAAATGCCAAATATTAAATGGCATATAATTATTGTCCTACTAATTTATAATTTAAAAATACCCAGTGAGATCAGAAATTTATTAAACAGCCCTAATACCTTCAAATTTGCTTTCCAAATCTGAGGAAAATCATTTTGTAAATTCTTTCCACACTCAGTTTACTTTTCCTGCAGCATTCATGTAATCAGAAATGTTTATAATTCATTATTCACATTCTAAGAGGTTGTGAAAGCTTACACTTCTTTCTCATTGAAGTAAATGCATATAGATCCCATTAGGAGTGATAGACAGTAACTACAAAGAGAGAGACACACATCGCACTGCTTCATGCCATTCTTCAAAGCAGGTCTCTACTTATATTATTTTACCCCCCCAATCGATAATCACATCCTTATCCGTCCATGTGAACAAATACTCAGCTAGTAAAACTAGATTGTCAATTTTAAAAGGGAAATCTCAAGATAAAAGCATTATTTATATATAACATATATATGATATATTTTATATATACACACATATACATACACACATTGATATGTTCAGTTGTGTAGATGCTTAGTTTAATGCTAGAAATCACCTAACTTAAGACTTCCATTTTAGTATTTAAAAACATAACCATCAAAGTTTTTTTCCTTTTTAATGCTTTCCTGCATAAATAAATGATAGCATCAGGAGCTGTGTAGAAAGCACTATAGGATGAATCCACTCTCATAATAACACTAGAAAATGGGGATCCCTGGGTGGCTTAGTGGTTTAGCACCTGCCTTTGGCTCAGGGCGCAATCCTGGAGTCCCGGGATCGAGTCCCACGTCGGGCTCCAGGCATGGAGCCTGCTTCTCCCTCCTCCTGTGTCTCTGCCTCTCTCTCTCTCTCTCTCTCTCTCTCTCTATGTCTATCATGAATAAATAAATAAATAGATGATAGATAGATAGATATAGATAGATAGATAGATCTTCAATAACACTAGAAAGTAACCTAATGATTTTTTTCTATTTCTTTCTATTGAATTCCTCCTTCCCTCCTTTTCCTTCCTTAGTTTCAACCGTATGATTAAGGAAAACTCCCTATGGATGAGACATCTAAGACTTACTTTTGGGCTTTTGTAGCATTTACAAAGATTGCCATCAATTCTTAACATGATCAGCTTCCTACTATCAATAAGGCTTCTGGCTTTATTCATGCTATTCTAAATCTATTAAAATGTTCCCTTTGAAAACTTCATCATCACTTCTAACCTTCATTAGTTAAAAAGGTAAATAGCTTAGAGCCTTTACCTTCTCTTGTGTTTTCACCAGCATGGAATAGTGCACCATAATTCTTCTCTCTGGCCCCTATAAATCCCCAAATACATATAATCAGCTTTTCCTTGAAAAACTTTGTTAGGCCTTTTCAAATATTGTTTTATGGTTAACAAACATTCCCGAATCTTTACTTTTGTTCCTTAAATATAACTGAAGTCAAACCAAAGTTTTTAACTTCCTCTGCAGCTTTCTTCAGGAAAGGCTCCTTATTCTGAACCTTTTCTGTAATTTGGGGCCAGGAGATGGAGGAAGCATTCTTCTGATTCCCTAAAGCTGTCTCCAGATCATTTCTTATCTATAGTCAAGTATAATCTCTGCTCCTTTGTTTCTCATGTCATATGTCAGTCTGTACATCTATTACAAGTACCTCCATATATGACTACTTTTCTGAGAGTTCTCCCTCAGTGATTAAGGAATTATTACCAGTCTCATGATCTTCCTATTGCAAAGTCAGCTATCATCACAGATAACTTAAGGGTACATTATGAATGATCCATCCTACACAATAACTTTACAGATATTTGAACTTCTCCATTTCAATGGCCATCATGCCCATTGTTCTTTAACTATTTGTTCTCATGATTATGTCCTGGAAGTTTTCATCACGCTGAACTAATATAACTCTGAGATATTAAATCCCAAAATCCTACTCTTTAAATATTGTTTTTCTGACTTTCATTTCCTTAAATACATCATAGCTACTTTTTCATCTCACAGACAGATACAACCACTTTCTTTTTTTTCTCCATTTTCCACCCCATACTCACCCACCCCTACAGTCTATCAGCCTTTTCCTTCTCTAGTGTTTTTGCTAACAGGACTAGACAACATGGCTCATTCTGCAACATACTCTCTCACTACCACCTAATTTTTCTGTACTCCTATTCTTTCACCAAAACACAAGTCTGAACTCTGATTCCATGCTAAACTCAGCGTTTACTAACCTTTTATTGTGGCGTGTAAGTATCCAATTCCAAGATTAGCATCATTTCAATTCCTAGTCTCTAATTCAGGTTGACCCTCAGCATCAGCCATTGTGATAGGCCGAATGATGGTCTCACAGACATGCCCATTTCTTAATCCTCGGAACCCATAAATATTAGGTTACATGGCAAAGAAGAATGAAGGTAGCAGAGAGAATTAAAATTGTTAATCAGTTGACTTTAAGATACGGGAATTAGAGCCGCCTGAGTGGCTCAGCGTTTGAGTGTCTGCCTTCAGCTCAGAGCATAAAACATGGATCAGAGATTGAGTTCTACATCAGGATCCCCATGGGGAGCCTGCTTCTCCTTCTGCCTAAGTCTCTGCCTCTCTCTTTGTGTCTCTCATGAATAAATAAATAAAATCTTTTTAAAAAGATAGGGAGATTATCTTTGAAAATTTGGACATGTCCTATATAATTATGAGGGTCCTTTAAATGTGGAAGATGGAAACAGAGAAGTCAGTGTGAAGTACTAAGATGTGAGAAGGTACTGTATGGCATTGCTGACTTTGAAGATAGAAAAAGATAGTATGCCAAAGAATTCAGTCAGCATCTAGAAGCAGGAAAAGGCAAGGAAATAGATTGACCCTAGAGTCTAGAACAGAAAGGAACAAAACCCTACTGACATCTTGATTTTAGCTAGTGAGACATGTCACACTTCTGAACAATAGAATTAGAAAGTTCTAAAATTCTGAGGTTTTGTCACTAAATTTATTGTAATTTGTTTTTGCAGCAAAAGGAATCTAGTATGCCCGTTAACCTTTTACTTTGACATGTTTGGATTTACTTTCTATTTTCATCTTCCTCTTTTTTTTAAGATTCTATTTATTTATTTCAGAGAGAGAGAGACAGCTGGAAAGAAAAGCAGACTCCTCATTAAGCGCAGAGTCTGATGCAGGGCTCAGTCCCACAACCATGAGATCAGAACTTGAGCTGAAACATAGAGTCGGAGGTGAAGCCACCCATCCACCCTCAATTTCCTTCTGCAGGTACTCAACCCTACATTCCCAGAAAAGGCAACTTGGAGTGCTTTATTGAGACATTTGTGGTGATAATGTATAGCCTTCCTTAACTTTCCTTCCCTTAATCTACAAATCTATGTGAATGTAAGCTCATCTCACCAATTTTTCTGCCATTTACACTGAAGTATCACTTTATGCATATCCTACCCACTTTCTATAAGATATTGCTCAAATTCACCTCTTTCCTATATTCTCTCCTCCTAGAATGGGAGAGATTTGACACTATGAGAAGATAAAATGATTCTCTCTTTGTCCCACAACATGGACCTATATTATCATCTTTTCTTTCCATGTATTAGTTCTTGAAAGTGTAGTCTCCTTTTCTTACTCCAACTCTCTAATAAGCCATTTGTTGTCAGTCTGATTCTACCCTGTACCCCCTTCCTGTTGATCTTTTTTAATCCTTTATTTTTAAGGCCAGTTTTATGTTAACAACAAAATTGATAAGAAGGTAGAGAAACTCCCCACATACTTTCTGCTCCCATACACACATAGGCCTCTCACTATTAACCAACATCACTCACCAAGGGGATACATTTGTTACCAAGGATGAACCTAAACTGACATCCTAATCACTCCAAGTCCACTGGTTACTATAGGGTTCACTCTTGACATTGTATATTATATGGGTTATAAACAAATATATGACATATACCCATGACTATAATGCTGTATCCAGTATTTTCACTGCCCTAAAAATACTTTATGTTTCAACTACTTATCTCCCCACTGCATCTGCCAAAACACACATATGCACAACTATAGGCAACAACTTATCTTTTCTTTGTCCTATAGCTTAGCAATTTCCAGAATGTCATACAATTGTTATAGAGTATGTAGCCTGTTCACTTCACGGCTTCTAAGTCACTTCTTTCACCTACTCATGTGCATTTTAGGTTCCTCCATGTATTTTCATGGGTAGATAAGCTCATTTGATTTTAGCCCTGAATAATATTCCAATTTCAAGATAAAGCATAGTTATCCATTCAGCTACTAAAGGATATATTAGTTGTTTCTAAGTTTTGACAATTATGAATAAAGCCACTATACTCATATGGAAACCTTTGCGTAGCTACAGTTTTCATCTCCTATGAGCAAATAGCAATGAGGGTAATAACTGAATAGTATGACAAGAGTATGTTTACTTTTGTAAGAAATCATCAAAGGGTCTTCCAAAATGGCTGCACTATTTTGTGTACACACAGAAATGGATGAGTGTTCACACTCCTCTACACCCTCACTAGCATTTGGAGTTATTAATGTTCTAAATTATGGCCATTCTAATAGCTATACAGTGATATTTCATTCTTGTATTAATTTGCCTTTCCCTGATTATAAATCATGTGGAAAATATTTTCATATGCTTATTATCCGTGTATTTACTTTGGTGAGGCGTCCGTTAAGGTCTTCGGCACAATTTTGGTTGGCATGTGTGTATTCTCATTGTTGAGCTTTAAGAGTACTTTGTATATTTTAGATAATAGTCCTTTATTCAATGTGTATTCTGCAAATATTTTCTCCCAGTCTGTGGCTTGTCTTCCAATTCTCTTGATGTTGTCATTCACAACACAACACAAATGAAACAAGCAAAATGAACAAAAGTTCTTAGTTTTAATAAACTCTAGCTCATTAATTATTTGTCATGGATTGTACCATTGGCATTATATATAGAAAGATATCATCATACCCAAGGCCATATAGGTTTTATCAAATGCTGGCTTCTAGGACTTTTATAGTTTGTATTTTAATGTAGGTCTATGATTCATTTTGAGTTAACTTTTGTGAAGGGGGTAACATCTGTATCTTTTTTTTTTTTTTTGCATATGGATGTCCAGGTGTTTTAGCACCATTTGTTGAAGAGACTGTTTTCCACTGTATTGCTTTGCTCTGTTGTCAAATATCAGTGTGTGAGGAGATCCCTGAGTGGCTCAGCGGTTTAGCGCCTGCCTTTGATCCAGGGCATGATCCCGGAGTCCTAGGATCAAGTCCCACATTGGGCTCCCTGCATGGAGCCTGCTTCTCCCTTTGCCCGTGTCTCTTCCTCTCTCTCTTTCTGTGTCTCTCATGAATAAATGAATAAAATCTTAAAAAAAAAAAATCAGTGTGTCTGTATGCGCGCGCATGCGCGCGCGCGCGCGTGTGTGTGTGTAACCATTTCTGGGTTTTCAATTTTGTTTCATTGATCTATTTGTCCATTCTTTCACCAGTATAACATACTTTTTTGATTACTACATTTTTTTATAATAAATGTTGAAGTCAGGTAGTGTCACTCTACTGATTTTGTTTTCTTTCAAGAATGTGTTGGTTATTCTGGATTTTTTTTTTTTTTTTGCCTTTCCATATAAATGTTAGAATCAGTTCATCAATATCCACAAAATGTCTTGCTGAGATTTTGATCACAATTTCGTTGCATCTATAGATCAATTTGGGAAGAACTGACATTGTGACAATATTGAAACTTTCTACCCATGAACATGGAATATCTCTCCATTTATTTACTTATTGATTTTTTTAATCTGAATTTTGTTTTCTACTTATAGATCTTATAAATATATTTGTTAGATATATACGTAACTATTTTATTATTTGAGGGTACTAATAAACATGATACTGTGTTTTAATATCAAATTCCACTTGTTAATTGCAAGTATACAAGAAAGCAATTGGCTTTTGTATATTAAGTTTGTATCCTGTAGCCTTTCTATAATCACATGTTAGTTCCAGGAGTTCTTTGTCTATCTTTTTTCAGATTTCTAAGTAGACAATTGTGTCATCTGCGAACAAACACAGTTTTGTCTTCCTTCCCAACATGCATACCTTTTATTTTCTTATCTTGTCTTATTGATTAGTAAGGACTTCCGGTAAAATTTTGAAAAGAAGGTGTGAGGGGCAACATCCTTGCCTGTACACATTCTTAGTGGGAAAGTTTTGAGTTTCTCACCATAGTTGTACGTTTTTTGTATATCTTTTAAAAAATATTTAATTTTTTTAAAAAATATTTTTTAAAAAATATGTAATATTTCTTTGAGAGAGAGAGAGAAAATGAGAGAGAGCATGAGCACGGGGAGGGAGTAGAAAGAGAAGAAGAGGGAGGAGCAGACTCCCCACTAAGTAGGGCCCCCAATCCCGGACTAGATCCCAGGATGCTGGGATCATGACCTTAGCTGAAGTGAGACACTTAAGCACCCAGGCAACCCTGTATATTATCTTTATCAAGTTGAGAAAGTTCTCCTCTTCTCCTATAGTTTACTGAGAGTTGTTTGTTTGTTTGCTTGTTTGTTTTTATATACTGAGAGTTTTTATCATGAATAGATATCGGATTTTGTCAAATGCCCTTTCTCCTTCCATTGACAGGACTGTGTAATTTTTCTTCTTTAGTGTGTTGCTGTGATTGATTACATTAGGCGATTTTCTTTTCTTTCTTTTTTTTTTTTTTTTTATTTTTATGATAGTCACACAGAGAGAGAGAGAGGCAGAGACACAGGCAGAGGGAGAGGGAGAAGCAGGCTCTATGCACCGGGAGCCCGACACGGGACTCGATCCCGGGTCTCCAGGATCGCGCCCTGGGCCAAAGGCAGGCGCCAAACCGCTGCGCCACCCAGGAATCCCACATTAGGTGATTTTCAAATGCTGAATAAGCCTTATAAACCTGTGATAAATCCTACTCGGTCATAGTGTGTAATTCTTTTTTATGCACTGTTGGATTTGATTTGCTAATTTCCTATTGAGGGTTTTTGCTTCTATGTTCATAAGAGATATCGTTCTCGAGTTTTCTTGTATTATCTTTGTCTGATTTTGGTATTAGGATAATACTGGCCTCACAGAATGAGTCAGAAGTATTAACTCTGCTTCAATCCTCTGAAATAGGTTGCAGAGAATTGGTATAATTTCTTCCTTAAATGTGGAATATGGTAGAATTCACCAGTGAACCTATCATGGTCTGGTGCTTTCTGTTTTGAAGATTATACATTATGGACTCAATTTCTTTACTAGATATAGGTCTACTCAGATTATCTCTTTCTTTTGTGTGTGTTTTGGCAGATTATGCCTTTCAAGCAATAGGTCTAATTCATGAAGGACATCAAACTTGTGGACATAGAGTTTTCATAGTATTCTTCTATTACTCTTTTAATGTCCATGGGATCTGCAGTGATAGCCTCTCTTTCATTTCTGATATAGTAATTTTGCCCTCTCTCTTTTTTACTTACCATAGTGGAGACTTACTAATATTACTGATCTTCTCAAAGAACTAGCTTTTCGTTTTGTTGATTTTCTCTACTGATTTTCTATTTTCAATTTCACTACTTTCTCCTCTAACTAACTCTTATTTCTCTTCATCTTTTTACTTTGGTTTAGTTTGGTCTTCTTTTCCTAGTTTCCTAGGATGGACACCTAGAGTATTGATTTTAGACCTTTCCTCTTTTCTAATACATGCATTCAATGCTATAAATTTCCATCTAAGCACTGCTTTCACTATATCCTAACACATTTTGATAAGTTGTGTTTTCATTTTCATATAGTTTAAAATGTTTCTTCTTGACCATTTATAGTTGTGTCCTGTTTTTTGATTCACTGACAATCACTGTCTTTTAATTGGTACATTTCAGTATGACTCTTTATGTGTAGTCCATCCCTGCAATCCTGTACTTTCACCTATCATCAGAATGGTCATCAACATTCTTGCTTCCAGTGCACAATGTAATATTTTACAGTGTGACTGTGTAGAAGACATTTTTGAAAATTTTAAATTCCCTTATTACTGACTCATGACTGTCCTTACTAAAACCAGTTTAAAATATCTTTCATGTGTCCCTCTTCTTTTACATAAATATCAAGTAATTTTAATTATTTGTTTTATATTTCGGGAATATTCCACTTTCTACTCTCCATGATACCCTCATCCATTTTTATGGTCTCAATTTTAACACTAATGCTATTTTCTCCCCAATTTCTACACTCCATTTAGCCATACCCCAGGAATTCCTACTGGGTATCTTTCAACTGTCTACTGGATATCTACACCTGAATAAGCCACATGAACTGAAATTATAAAGGGTCAAAATTAAATGTGAATTTCTTACCCCTAAACATGCTTCTCCCCTTTATTCTTTATTTCAGATAATGGCAGTTACATTTAGTATGAGAATAAATTTAGAAAAAATATTTTATTCCTCCTTCTCCCTAAGATACTCAAAACCAAACAAATGCCCTGATTTTTACCTCTGAAGTATTTTTCAAATCATCCAGTGCTCTCTTACAACATTCATTATTTGTTCCCACAAATTGACTTTCTGGATATTTGCAACCAACTACTAACTGGTATCTCTAATTTCAGGCTTTCCTTCTTCTAGACAGATATTCCACCTAACCACCAGAGAAAATTAAACTAAAGCACACAACTGACTGTATTTCCCCCTACCTGAAATGTTCCAGTGGCTCTCCACTATTTAAGAATACAACTCAAGTTTATGAATATCTAATCACCAGTTTTTCTCCTTTACTTGGTTTTCTAATAAACATCATCAATTTACCGTATCCGAAACTGAATTCTTGACTTTTCTCTGAAAATCTGTCCCTTACTGTTTTTTTTTTTTTTCTATCTCATTTGATAAAAACTCCTCCTAATTTCTCTGATTAAAAATTCTGGAGTTAATCTTGACTACTTCTTGTTCTGACCCTGCATCCAATCCATGAGGAAGTTCTTTGGGCTCTATCTTCACAGCACATAAACAACTTGACTTTTTCTCAATATATCCACTGATAACACCTTGCTTGAGACAGTATCAGCTCATGCTCAGACTGTATCAATAGCCTTATTAGGAGAGTACCTACTTTCACCCTTACTCCTTACATTTATTCACATTGCCACAGCTGGAATGACAGTTGAAAAACCTGCGTCAGATCTCAGATCTTGTCTCCTCTACCTAAAACCCTTTAATGGTTTCCCATTTCACTCAGAACAAGAGTAAAAGCCCTTACAATGGCCTATAAAACTCTACAAGTTCTTGCTTTTAAGTGTCTGTACTCCTTTCTCTTACTTTCTTCATTATTCACTACAGTGGTGTCTCCTCCGGCCCCCTGCTGTTCTTAAACCTTCCAGGGACAATTCAACCTTAGGATATGTGCTCCTTCTCTTCCCTATCTCTAACATACTCTTTTCCCAAATATCTACTTGACTATCTCCTTTACCTTATTCAGGATTTTGTTCATATATTACCTCCTCAACGAAGCCTATTCTTTATATTTTTTTTAAAAAATTATTTATTTATTCATGAGAGACACACAGAGAGAAGCAGAGACATAGGCAGAGAGAGAAGCAGGCTCCCCGCAGAGAGCCCAATGCGGGACTAAATCCCGGACCCTAGGATCATGCCCTGATCCAAAGGCAGACACTCAACCACTGAGCCACCCAGGTGCCCCATGTGAAGCCTATTCTTATTTGACTGTACATAATACTGCCACTTGCCCATCTCTATCTGCCACACAGATGACTATCTTTAGCTTAGTCCACCTTTTTTTCCTCTCTCTGTAAAGTACTGGTCATCTTCTAACATAAAATATAAGTTGATTAGGGCTACTAGTTGAATAGTAGTTGTTTACTACTATTTTTAAAACACCTAGAATAGTGCCCAGCATATGGTATATACTCAATAAATCAATAAATTTAATTAATGAATTAATTAATATATATGACAGAGTCCTTCACAAGTTGTTATCGGCCTCTCCAGTCTCTATTCTTAACCACTCGATGAACATTAAACTGTATTACCTGCCATAGACAGGTACATGCATATTTCATACTGATTATCACATTCATGCCTTTTTTATAATGTCACCTCTGCAAGAAATGAACTGAGCAATGTGATTCTTGACCTAAATAACACTGATTTATCTTTTAAGATAAGCTCAGAAATCATCTCCTCCAGGAAATTCTGTCTGATTTTGGATCTCTGGCCAATTAACACAGTATTTGTCAAAATGTATTCAATAAAAAACTTTGTGTGAATAAATAAATCCTATGACACAGACTTAAGCAAGTAACAGCAGTGATTTCTGAGCATTTTAACAATGCACTGATTTTTGCAAATGCATTTTAATATTTTTTGCATAATCAACACCTAGAACCTAAAATACATATTAGGTCTTTTACATGTTTAAATTTTTTATGTTTGTGTTATATAGGAGTTTGCATAACATAGATAAATCATATCAAAATTATTCACTTCCATCTAAGGCAACTATAGCATTTCAATAGTAATGGGAGATATACCTCCGCAGAATTTTTTTTCCTTTTCACATGTGTACCGGAATAATTTCCTAATAATATATATAATCTCAACTTTGAAAATTCACTTTTCTGTAACTGAAATGTATCACTTTAAATATTAAATTATTAATATATTCACTCTTTGAGATAGTTTTTGTTCTAAAAATATTATACACTGTCCTGAAAGGAATAGAATTGTTTTTTTCTTATTACTTGGCAACAGCAATTACTATTTTGGCTCATGGATCAATAATTGTTTCTTAAATGCTCTCTTTGCTTTTACTTCAACTTAGACATTTAATATATTTATTATATTTATTTATATTTATTTTTTAGATTTATCTTAGCCTACTTTCAAGTTTGATTTCTAATATGCCACAAACTGAATTTGCAAATTTTTAAACCTGGTAAGTCTGTATAAGAATAACAATGAATAAATGATGTTCTCTCCTTTGACAAGTTACACAGAGTGGTTAATTTTACATATCAACTTAACTTGCCCATGAGGAGTTCAGGTATTTGGTTTAACTTTACCCTGGAAGAGTGTATAAGAACGTTTCTAGATAAAATTCAATGTTTGAATCAACAAACTGTGTAAAGCAGATTGGTTTCTCAAATTTGAGTAGGCCTCATTCAATCAGTTGAAAGCCTGAATAGAATAAAAACTGAGTAAGAGAAAACTTACTCTCTCTGTTGGAAGGTCTTTGAACTGGAACATTGGTCTTCTCCTGCCTTCAAACTCAGGCAAGGGCTAGAACTTACATTATTGGCTCTCAAGTATCTTCAGCAGGCTAACTATAGATCTTGGAACTATAGGACGTTCCTGCACATATAGTACATGAGCTCTAGTTCATGGAATCAGTAGGAAGGCCTTTCTATGTAGGTGTGTGTGTGTGTGTGTGTGTGTGTGTGCGCACATGTGATCTCTGTGTGGGTGTGATCTCTTGTTTATGGTCCTTTCTATATTGCACATGAGTTTTTCAAATAAGTTATTTGTGATCCTTTGGTTCTTAGAACTTTGAAATACAGTACTTTGGGTCACAAAAATTCTTAGATATCACAGCAGGTAAACATCTGAAGCTATAAGGGCACAATGTGTTTCTCACAGTAGCCCATGGGCAGAATGGCTTCCTTAGAAAAGTTAAAAATTAGATGGCTTTTTTCTTTGGTGCCTTTTAGGCAAATGCTTCTCAAATTTCAATTTGATCATTTTTAAAAATATATTCAATTCCAAACTGCAGCTGATCTTTATTTTAATATAAAAACTACTTGTAATAACTAAACAAACTAAAGCAAGATTAAATTTAATACATTTATTAAAAAACATACATATTTCCTTTCCTTATACTCCAGACTTTGAGCTTCTTTTCTTTTCTCTCTGTCATATAGCCGTCATATAGCCATGGATTGCCTTTGGTTTTTGGGTTCTGGGCTTCTGTTTCCATTATATTAGTTAAAAAAAAAAAAACTATGTCAAAAAACTTCATAGAGACTTAAGTAAATGTCATACTTTCCCCCAAAGGGCTTTTTATTTTAAACTAGATTTCTATGTGCAAGAGAAAAGTTTATAATATCTTAATTTATGGAATAGTTAAGTACTGCTGACTTTCAGAAAAACGAAGATAATTAAAAATACTTCTTGTCACATTCTAACAAATGAATACACTTTGAGGAAATACATTATTTCTTGTAAGTCAATGATCGAGTCATTGATTAGTTGGTAATTGTAGTTTTTAAAAAACACACGTTAAAAAACCATTTTCACTTCCCCTACACCTCTGGCAACCAACATTATACTTTCTGTTTCCATAACTTGGACTACATTAGATACTTCATAAAATAGAATTATATAGTATTTGCCTATTCGTCTTTCTTGTGGTTTTTGTTTTATTTTTAAGGTTTTATTTATTTATTCATGACAGACACAGAGAGAGAGGCAGATGGAGAAGCAGGATCCCTGGAGAGAGCCTGATGTGGGACTTGATCCCAGGACTCTGGGATCACACCCTGGGCCAAAGGCAAGAGCTCAACCACCAAGCCACCCAGGTGCTCTTGGTCTTTCTTGTTTTTAAATTCCCTTAACTTTTATCAGTAATTAGCTTCAGTTCTCAGCTAAGTGCACTATATTGTGGTTTCTCCCTATAAGGTTTAATTCAGTGCATAGAAAATTGGCTCTTGGTGCAGAGTTAATCTGACTTTTGTATGTTAGCAGGGTCAAATTTGAATTTGCAGTATGATAAGCCTATTGGGCTAGCCTTATCCTAACTCTAACTTGGCCATTATCAGGCAAAGAATCTATTGAAGAACCCAAATCCATCTTAAAGAAAGAAAGGAGAAAGAATAAGAGAAAGGGAGGGAGAATGCAAACGTGCACACATACACACACACACACACACAATGAATGGGGGAGATGTACACACAGTAATTATGAGGTTGTAGAATTAGAAGTATGGATATGAGGAATATATTTATCATTTGGCTACTATATATAAGCATTAAGAGATTATTTCTCTTTGTTCAGAAAACATGATAGTTCTCTAGAAATCACTTTTAAAATCTTAAGCATTAGACAAACTACAAAAGCCATTCATGACAAAGTATGTTTAGAGGGAACATGCCTCAACATAATAAAGGACATATATTGAAAAATCCACAAAACATTTCACTCAATGGTGAAAATCTGAGAGGCTTTCCTCCAAAAGCAGGAACAAGACAAGAAGTTCATTTCACCACTTCTATTCAAAATAGTACTAGAAGTCCTAGCCACAACAATCAGATTTAAAAAAAGAAAAAAGATATCCAAATTGGTAAGGAAGAAGTAAAACTTTCAGTATCTGCAGATGACATGATACTATATATAGAAAACCCTAAAGACTCCACCAAAAACCTACTAGAATTGATAAATTAATTCAGTGAAGTTGCAGAAAGCAAAATTAATATAGAGAAATCCATTGCATTTCTATACACTAATAATGAAGAAGCAGAAAGAGAAATTAAGAAAACAATCCTATTCACAATTTCAACAAAAATAATTAGGGCAGCCCAGGTGGCTCAGCAGTTTAGCACTGCCTTCCGTCCAGGGCGTGATCTTGGAGACTCAGGATCAAGTCCCGTGACGGGCCACCTGCATGGAGCCTGCTTCTCCCTCTGCCTGTGTCTCTGCCTCTCTCTCTCTCTCTCTCTCTCTCTCTCTCTCTCTCTCTGTCTCTCATTAATAAATAAATAAAATCTTTTAAAAAATAAATACCTAGGATGAAGTTAACCATCATGAAAGAAACTGAAAATGACACAAACAGATACTTCAAGCTCATGGTCTAGGAGAACAAATATTGTTAAAATGCCCATACTATCTAAGTAATCTATAGATTTAATGCAATCACTCTCAAGATACCAATTACATTTTTCACAAACTAGAACAAATAATCCTAAAATTTGTATGGAACACAAAACATACTGAATAGCCAAAGCAATCTTGAAAAAGAACAAAGTTGAAAATATCCCAAACCATATTTCAAGATACACTATAGAGCCACAGTAATCAAAACAGTATGGTGATGGAACAAAAACAGACACATTGATCAAAGGAACAGAATAGAAAGCCCATAAATAAACCTAGGCTTTATGGTCAATTAATTTATGACAGAGGATGTAATAATATACAATGAGGAAAAGACAGTCTCCTCAATAGTGTTGGGAACACTGGATGGCTATGTATAAAAGAATGAAACTGGGCCAGTCTCTAACACCAGGCACAAAAATAAACTCAAAATGGACTGAAGATCTAAATATAAGACCTGAAACCATAAATATCCTAGAAAAGAACACAGCCAGTAATTTCATTGACATCATCCTTTGCAAATTTTTCTAGCTATTTATCCTCTGGCAAGAGAAACAAAAGCAAAATTAAACTACACGGACTATACCAAAATAAAAAGGTTTTGCACAGATCATCAATAAAATAAAAAGGCAACCCACTGAATGGGATACAATATTTGCAAATGATATATATGTATAAGGGATTAATATTATATTAATTATATGAAGAACCTACAAAACTCAACACTAAAAATCCAATTAAAATTAAGGCAGAGGACCTAAGTAGAATTTTTTCCAAAGACTACATATGGATAGGCAACAACATGTTTTCTCAGCCTTTTGGCTAAGATCAAGTGAATATGGATAGGCAACAGATATGATCAGATGCTCAACATCACTAATCATCAGAGAAATGAAAATTGGAATGATAGTAAGATATCATTGTACATCCAGTCAGAATAACTAAAATAAAAAACACAAGCAATAACAAGTGTGCCAAGGATGTGGTGAAAAAGAAACCCTTGTGCACCATTGGTGGAAATGCAAGTTGGTGCAAGCATTGTGGAAAACAGTATGGAGCTTCCTCAAAAAAAATTTAAAGATAGAATTACCATATAATTGAGCAATTCCACTACTGTATATTTACCTCCCAAAAAGATAGAAACACTAATTTAAAAAGGTAAAGGATTGCTATGTTTATTGCAACTTTATTTACAATAGCCAAGATACAGAAGCAAACCAATTGCCCATCAGTAAAGGAATGGATAAATAAGATGTGGTATATATATATACATACATAATGGAATATTACTCGTCATAAAAAAGAATACAATCTTACTATTTGCAACAGCATGGATGGACTAAGGGGATAAAATGCTAACATAAAATAAGTTAGTCAGAAAAGGACAAATACCATACGATATGTGGAATTAAAAAAAAATCAACAAAGAAAAAAAAAGACAAACAAAAAACAAATTTCTTAAATACAGAGTACTAGTGGTTACCAGAGGGGTAGTGGGTGAGGAAAATATGGGATGGGCAATTAAGATTGCACTTTAATGAACACTGAAAAACAAATATAATTGTTGAATCATTACATTGTACATCTAAAACTAATGTAACACTCTATGTTAATCATACCTAAATAAAATAATTTATAAATTTAAATAATATATAAGTAAAATATTGATACTATATAATAAGACAAATTGCTTGCCTGTTTACAAATGTTCATTTCTGACTTACCTCAAAAGTATAGAGTGACTTACAGATAGGGATATAAAATTGGAGTCTCCACTTAGTGACACTAAATGATGCATAACCAAGTAAAATTTATTTGGAATTTTTCCCTGAAAGCATTTTCATATGCTTCCACAAATTTTTAAAAATTCAGTATTTAACTGTGGAAAACTTGAGGTAAAAACTCTTATCTCATGTAGGTGACATTACATAGTCCTCTGATTAAAACCCAAGTACTATTTGTGTTTCAAATGTTTAAGACTGTTTTTTTTTTTCATATTACAAGGAAAACAATATATGAAGCCAATACAGTTGAAAGATATTTAATATTCTTTGTTATCACACTCACACATAAGCAAACAAAAGGATATCTAAAGTGCAAAAAGCCTTCCAAGGCTTTTATTTACAAGATATTGTGATATCCTCAAAAGTTAGACACTATCTTTTTTGTTTACCAGCTTTCAATAAATATGATGAAAGAAAATATAAATAAATATCCTGAGTCATAAATAAGTTATTGAATGAATAAAGAAAACAAGCAAAAGGTTCAAACAAAATAGGGGATACTAAAAAATAAAAATAATTATAAAATAATTTAAAAATTAACAAAAATAGGAAATACCTATTCTTTTCCTATTGTTTTACTTTAAATTCACCTAGAGGAGTATTTGCTATAAGAGAAGAAACCATCTTGCTGAGGGATTTGTCTGGAGAGTGAAGTTTGCAAATGGGCAGCACCACAAATGGATCTGTCTTTGGAAAGATGAAAAGATAGGCAAGCTGAAGAGGCATCCAATAGGTAGCAAATGAGTCAGTTATACAAACCAAGAAGAAGAATGTATAAAGTGAAATATATCTTGAATATATGTAACTATCCCCCTGTACAATTTCTTATCCCCCTGGCATGATGATTATTAGTCACATCTTTAAAATGGAAAAAAAGAGCTGTGATTCTATTTTTATGAATAGTAAGACCCCAAGAAGGGGAGTACTTAATGGCAACCTGACAAAAGAATACAAGCTGACAATATTTCTGGGAAGGTTAGAAAAAAAGGGGAATGTCGAGAGCCAATGGGAACTAAGAGAGTAATTTAAACTATGGGAAGGCTGCACGGTAACAGACATATGGCAATACTCATTTTATTGCCTGCTTCCATAGCATTTCCTCTTAAGGAGGAATATAGCTTTCTGCCACCATGATTGATGCACAGAATCACAGACATGTCACAGCATTAAGGAGCTTCATGACTACAAAGACATGCTGCTTTAAAGTGAGCTTTATCTGAGCTTAAATATAGAGCACAACTGTCAAACTGCACAGGGCTCTCTTCCAATCTGATATCATTAAAATGATATTTTGAACTGATTGTAATTTGAAATGATAGGGATGCTGTTACTAGAAAAGATGGGTCAACTCTGTGTCAAACCTGAAAATCATTAGTTGCCTACTACTAAAAATGTTTTGTTTTAATGACCCCAAAGAAACAAAAGTGTTGGTTATCTTGATCATTTGATGAAGTGATTACTAGCCTTGCCCTACAATTCTAAGAATTGTTATACAATAAAGAATATCTAATAAAATAAGGATGATATAATAAACCAAAGGTCAAATATTATAAGGAAAATTGTATCTTATTATCAAATAAAATTTATCAAAACAAAAGTACTGACAAGTCTTTCCATTTAGGAGCAGTTGATTCTTTATAACATACTTTAAGCATTTCATCCACATTATTTCAAATAAAGTATTTGAGATGTGAAAAACAGGTAACAACTACAAGACTTCTGTGACTTTTCTTTCTACATGCATCTGAGAACTACAATGATCTAACAAAAACATAATGTGCCATGGTTTCAAAGAAGGAGAAATTTAGTGATTCTGGGTCTATGGTATTCTCTTGCTTGAGCCTGACTGGAGTTCAATCTTTTAAAAATATTCTTTCCATGTAAATATTTTAATCAACCTGACAAATGAAGTGAAAAACTGTGATAACTAATATAGAATAATTTGCCTTCATTGAAAGTCACAAAATGTAAAAAAAAAAAAAGTCACAAAATGTAGAGAATATCAACAAACAAAAGAGCACTATTCTTTTGTCTGTTAATCACAGAATGTATCCAAGCTTTTAGAATAACACTTTATACATAGTAGGTACACAATAAATATGCACAGCATAAATAATAAAACTGTAATAGCTGTACCATTTGTTTAATTATAATATTACAATTCTACAATAGCCAAGGTATATTTTAAGCAGAAAATATGAAATATTTTCAACAATTAGCCCAAGATTTCCAAAGTAACCATAGAGAATCAACCCATTATTAGGTAATTCACCAGATTTCTTCACTTTTTAGAATCCACTTTTATTACAATTTCCAGGATCTTAGATTGTTCTCAGCTGAAATTCAGCCTCTCTGTAATAACTTAATAAGTTAGAAAATAGATTTCAGAGGGAAAAATTAAAGCTAAACAAGATAATATTTTATCCTTTAATGCAAAATAACTCACTCTCTTTTATATTGTCTATTACAGTTAATAGTCTAACTGGCAATTCGTTTTATTTTAAGAAAAAAATGAATCTAGCATTACAGTGAAAACAGTTTATTAGAGATGGACACTAATTGGGTTTCAGGGTGAAATTTATATGGAAACAGGAATAAAAAATGAGGAAAACTTTACATAGCTCAGTAATCTTTCCTCATCTTTATGGTGGAATTCAGTACTGAAATTATAAACTGAGTAAATTATAAACCACAATACATAATTATATAAATATATACAAAATATAATAATATTGTATTTATTCACTGTGACCAAAAACAAAACAAAACAAAACAAAACCTATTACTCTCAGCTTGATATTTCTGCACATGCAGGACATTTGTAGGGACTCCGTAATCCAAGCCACTGTTGGATGGAGACCTGAGGTGGAGTAGTGCAGAAGAAATACTTTATACACATGCTGAACCACAACCTCTAATATCGCTGCTTAGAAAGAAGAGAAGCAGACAGACCAACTTGGAACATGACTGTAAGCATGGGGTGACTTTTGTGATCAAAGGAGTCTGGCAGGCTTTGTGACTAAGAGGCAAAGACTCAAGCAGAGCTGTATTTTACAAATAGCAGCAGCAGCAATAGAGCCAAGTACAAGTTTTAACATGTGTATAATGTGGATATGACCACTGGCCACTCTGTCCTTTTTGTCACTTAGTCTATGTGGATAGTGACAGCTATAGAAGTGCCATTTTTCATAGAAAGATCAAAGATTTTAATACAACCATTCCTCATTGGGAGAACATGTGAGGTCAGCTAGGACACATCAGTTACCTGGGACAATAATAGTAAATCTACTTAAACTTGACAGAATATAGCAGAGTTAGATTTCTGCAGCATGTGACAATAGCAGATTCTCCTCTTGTTTAGTTCAAATGAAATATAAAATATCTCCAAATTAAATAATCTACCTGGGTCAGTACTTGGTGCACAAAAATACCAAAGAGTTGCTATTCTAACTGCTAATAATAAATCAATAAACTTCCATTTATCCCAAATGATCATGAAGTAAATTATTCTGTCAAATTACAGCTATTCACAGGGATTAAATATGAGAGAATTAGAATACAATGAAATGTGTGGAACACTAAAATAATCCTGGCTATATAAAATTTAAGCTGTCATGGGCAAAGTAGCACTTATCATTTGTACCATATAAGCAGCTTAGTAAGAACTCAGCAATTGTTTATGGGTTCTGATTTCTAGTCTTCTCTTGAGAAATGCCTGCCCATCAATGGTCTTATTGTGTTTCACAGTTCCAAAGTTTCAATTCAAAGGATGAAATAGACATTTAATAACAGCTCTGAAATTCTTTATTTTATTTTTGGGGGGTGCAGCGTGGGGAGGGATAGGGAGAGGGAGAGAGAGAATCTCAAGCAGATTCTGTGCCCAGTTCTGAGCCCAGTGCAGGGCTTGACCCTATGACCCCAAGATCATGACCTGGGCAGAAATCAAGAGTCAGATACCCAACTGATTTAGCCACTCAGGTCCCCACAGCTATAGAATTCTTATTGTTCAACTCTTACTTGAAATTCTGAAGAAATTAATATACAATTCCTTAATCTATACTATACTTCCCTAATTAGAAACCTTTATAATACATTATATTCACATAAAACACATATATTTAAAAATTCCCTCCATATGTCTTTATCATTAATTCATTCACCCACTAATTCATCAAATAAATTTTTTGAATGCCTACTATAGTGTCACACATTATGCAAGGAAACAAGGATACAGCAGTGACGAAAGCAGGCAGGATCCCTATCAACAAGCAGCTGACAGTTTCTTATGTGAGATAGCTATTATTCAAATAATCATTAAAAAATTAAAATAATAATAAGCATTAAGAAGAGTGCTATATTGTGCTAGACATTATATAGTAGAGGGAGCTGACTTAAGTTACAATCTAAAGATTTCGTTGTGAAATTAATGATTGACTAAAGGTAAAGAAAGAATTCTTTTTAAGTAGAGGTGAGTCTTTGTCCAAAGACTTTGGAACAAGAGCATGAGTCCAATAACTCAAACTTTCTCCTGTTAATGTAGAGTTCCAGAATTGACAAAGCTCCATGCATAACAGGGATATAAACTTAATCAAAAATTTTCCTTCTTCAATCAACCACCTTCTCCTAAACAATTTTAAGAGGTCAGAATTCAGTGACAACTGTGTTCTTCTGCATTGAATTATAATGTTGCAGAATCTAACTGATGACATTGGCAAGAAAGGGCAAAAGGCTAATTAGGAAAGAGTCAGCTTTTAGTAGCAGAAAAATATCATAGCAATTAGCATTGGGACAGCTTTATTTATACACATACATCAATTTAGGGAAGTTGTCATTGCTGTAAAAATCCTCCAAGTGTTCTTTTCACACTTTTTGCTAAAGTTTCCACTGGGAGTCATTCTGTTTGTTAATCCTGTACTCATGTTTTATGATATATTCAGATTTGTGTCCTGTCAATGCTGTGGTTCAACCCAAAGTAAATTAAAAGTCTGAGATTCAAATACAGTATATATAATCAAACTCCAGATGATAATTTTAAAAATACCAAAGCCAGATAAAAAAAAAAAGAGGTAGAACAAGAACAATAACATAATCATATGTTAACATTTTCAAGGTTGTTTTTTACTGGTTTATACAATTTATACTATTTGCATTCTGATTCAAAACCAATGCTCCTGACTAATTAGACATTGAAAGTACAATGAGGATGCTTTTTTTTTTTTATCACATGTAGAATGTGTCTCTAGCTACCTGGTACTTTTTTAATTTAAAGCATTTAAGATTGATTGCTATTTAAGTTACTATGTTGTCTCCCTAAAAGATATTTGTTGGACATAGAGACAAATCCTTCATCTCTTTTCCAGATTCTGTATGATCCCAGAAAAATATATAAAGCCCACAACATTAGATTCCTTTTGTCTTAATAAAATAGTATATAAGAAAATAATTGAAATCAGGAACTCAAATAGATATTTGTATAACTATGTTAACAGAAGCATTATTTACAGTAGCCAAAACATAGAAGTAACTCGTGTCCACTGACAGATGAATCATAAACAAAATGTGGTATTTACATACATAAAAATGAAATATTATTCAGTCTTAAAATTCTGGCACATGCTCCATCATGAATGAATGTTGAAAACATATACTAAGTGAAATAATCCAGTCACAAAAAGACAAATACTGTATGATTCTACCTATATGAGGTGCTTGAGGCAGTCATATTTATAGACACAGAAAGTAGAATGGTGTTTGGCAGGGGTGGAGGAAGGGAGAATAGGGAGTTGTTATTTAATGAGTTTCAGTTTCAGAAGATGAAAAAATTCTGGAGATTGATGGCACTCTTGAGTCCCACAAAATCATGAATGTTCTCATTGCCACTAAACTTTACATTAAAAAATATTTAAGTAATATAATATAATCCCAATTTAAAAAAAAGAAAAACCTTTTCACTCTTATAACCTCTTCTGGTTCCACCTCATTTTTTTTTCTTTATAATAAATCTTTCGAACGATTTGTTTGTTCTTACTATTTCCAATTTCCTTCCTCTCATTCTCTCTTGAAACTATTCAATTGGACTTTTCTTTCTAAAACTTATCAAAACCTTTGTTCTCAAGGTCATTTAGCCCTGTGCATCACTAAATGTAATGATCATTTCTCAGTCTTCCTCATACTTGAAACATCACTTCATGACTACACATCCCAGTTTACCTTGAATAGTACTGGTTTATGTTTATTGCTCAGATGTAATTTAGTAATGATCTGTTTCACTCTCAGAATTGTGCCAGATTGGATCATAAATCTTATTGTGAGCCAAACTATCAGTATTTTATGTATAGTTGCTCACTTCTTCCTCACTTACATGGCTTCCAAGATATCCTGCTCTCCTGGGTTTTGTTTAATTAGCAGCATACACTTTAGCTGACTCCTCCTTATCTCTATGATTTCTTAATTTTGAACTATCCAAAGAGTTGTTTCTCTTAACCCTCTGATAATCTTACCTTGTCTTTTAACTTAAGATACAGATAACTCGGGCAGCCCCAGTGGCGCAGCGGTTTGGCGCCGCCTGCAGCCCAGGGCGTGATCCTGGAGACCCAGGACTGAGTCCCACGTTAGGCTCCCTCCATGGAGCCTGCTTCTCCCTCTGCCTCTCTCTCTCTGAATGAATGAATGAATAAATAAATACATCTTTTTTAAAAAAAGGATACAGATAACTCTGATGTTTCCCAAATCCATAACTCTTAGAGTGAACATCTTTCCTCCTATATTACAGACTTGTGTAGACAGCTCCTGCCTGTTATTTGCATTTGGATGTCCAATGGATATGTCAAACTCAGTATATCCCGATATGAGCTCCTCATGTCCCTTTTTCTTCATCTCAGTAAATGAAAAATCCTTTCTTCTAATTGTTCAGGCCCAAAACCTTATATGATTTTCTCTCATGACCTTTATAATCCTATACATCACCAAATTCTGTACATTCTAACTTAAAAAATATATCCAACCATGCCTCCCAACATTCAGCTATTCACCTTGGTTTGGGCCAAGACCATGTAGTAGCTGTTTTTCTCATATCTGTCCCCCCAAGGCATTATCTTCCTAACACAAAGTCTAGAGGTAGCCTATTAAAGTGTATATCATAATATGTCATTTTTCTGTTGAAAACCTCTCATTGTCTTCCCATTTTTTGAGTAAAAGACAAAATTAGTAAAATCTCCAATATGCCTCTACATAATCTGGCATATCCTTACCTCTTGGAATTCATGTTCTACTATTTCATCTCTTTCCCTCTGATCCAGCAACACTGGCCTTTTATTGGTGCTGGAACATGCCAAGCATGCTGCTACTCAGGGCTAGTGTAGATTCTGTAAATTTGCAATGTCCCCCTCACCTCAACTGTCTTTTTCTACTTAATTTTCCTGCTGCATTTATCACAATCTATTATTTTATTTATTATTTTTATATAAATAATCTGACTAGAATATTAGCTTGTGGTACCTATTTCACTCATTAATATATCCTCATTACCTCAGTGCACTTAGCACACTCCATTATATCTGTTGCATGAACATAGGCTGAAAAAATATAGGAATAAAAAGAGTGGTAATAACTATTTGTTGATTAAGGTCCAGGGATGATTACTTTTTATTAAAAACATAAATACTTTGATGAGCACTATGCTAGAGAATATAAAGAAGACTAGCCAGGGGCCCCACCCTCACTGAATTTATATTCCATTAGAGATATGAATCAATGGTTATACTTTTCCCTAATTTTTCTCCGTTATTAAATAACAACATCATTTGTATCACATACAATCAATTTTTAAAGATTTATTTATTTATTTTACAGAGAGAGGGGAAGAGGAATAGAAAGAGAATCTCAATCAGACTCCCTGCTGCACATGGAGTCCAACACAGGGCTTGATCTCACAACCCTGAGATCATGACCTGAGCACAAACCAAGAGTAGGATGTTTAGCCAACTGGGGTCACTGCAGGCACTCCTAATCCATTTCTATTTAATACATCTTCAAAATCCATCTTGATACTATCTTTCTTATCACAGAGCTACTAAGGTCATTCAAACCATGATTATTTCAACCAGGACTTTTGGTAGCCTCTTACAGTGATCATCTGTCACTCCCTACAAAAACCTTCCAAAGTTCTCCCACCAGATTTGGGATGAAATCAAACCCTCCTTTCTCAGACCCAAAATGTCCAAGTCCCTCAATATCATTTTTCACAACTTTTATCTTTCTTCTTCTTCAGGCACCCTGGTCTTCTTGCAGTTTCCACAACATGGTGTACTCATTCTTCTCTTATGTGTATAGTTTTTTAAGCCTCTTGCTTAGGTCTTTGTTCCTTCACATTATGCAGGTCTAACTCAATGCCACTTTCTCACTGAAAGCCTGCATGATTGCCTTCCAACTTCAGATCTGTCATTCCTTGGATTGTATCACTCCTTGATTCACTTCATAGAATTTATTACTATGTAAAATCAGATTATTTAATGGTTCTCTTATCCCTCTCTAAAATGTAAGTTTCATATCAAGGAATTCATGTATTTATTGCTACAACCTGAGAACTGAAATAGTGAATGGTATCTATCACACAATAAATATTTGTTGACTGAATAAATGAATGCATTGAAATAAGTGATTTAATGGAAGCACTTTGTCAGTAACAGTTATTTAATACCTACTATGTATCAGGCACTTTCTAAAAACTCTGTTTACAAGGAATAAAACATAGCACTCTCTTAAGGAAAAGTGTAGTCTATTTTGAGCATCAGACAAATAAGAAACTTCTAATAAAATATAATGCCATAATAAAAAAAAAGATTAAAATGCTATTTGAAATGAATATTTCTGCCAAAGGCAAGAATTATTTACAAGGGAAGTGAACTTTCCCATTGTATTTTGAAGGGATTTACAATGCAAGAAAAGCCAGGAAAGGGTATTCTACATGATGTAAGCCATAGAACCCAAGGCAGGGACTTATGAAAGGGTTTGTTGGAAGCATGATACCTAATCCTGTGTCAATAGAGCATGTAGTATGACAAATTGAAGAGAATGACTTGAAATGAAGTTATATGCTGCTTGCCAGAGTGTAATGGATGCAAGAAGCACTGCTAAGAAGATACTGCATCAGGTTAAAAAAAAAAAAAAAAGAAACAAGTAGAAGAAAAAATTGCATATATAAAATAAATGTGTATATAATATATAAAAATATATATATATAAATATACTCGCTGTAAAGGCAAATAAAAATGGAGGACAATATTGAGAGCTCTTACAGAAGTAAATCAAAAAGAGTACGCAGAAATTAATTACATACATGGTATGAGATATGCAAGAAAGAAGATGATTTTAAGTTTTCTCTCATCAGGACCAAATAAAGAGCTATGCCCTTCAAAAAATGCATTATAGGTTGAAAGTACATTGTAGCCATGGAGTAAGTAGTAGGAAATAGCATAATTTTAGATTTTGGATGTCTTAAATCTGAGATGCTTTCCTCCAGGTGATGAAACATTGAGAACAAGCAGCTGTCTGAAAGAGCATAAACTGGGGATATGCTCTGTAATTTCAGAGAGAGATCTGTGCAGGAAATGTGTGAATGGCACTCTTTAAAGTAAACCTTAAATAAGAGTAAGACTCAAATAAAATAAATGCACATAAAGCATTCCAAAATGCTAGCTACACATGCTTCTGAGAGAGCAGGATCATCAAAATATTGAGGACAAAGGAAGGGAGACTGTAAGAGATTAAAAAGTAAATTGACAGCGAGGAAACACAGAGTGAAGTAGACTGCTCTGTCAGGAAGAGGTTTGCAGTGAAATTAAGGAAGAAAAGTAACAGTAGTCCAAGTAGGAGTCGAGGATGAAAAAGTATTGGAGAAAAAAATACTTGTGAGTAGAATCACAAGAGGCTAAAAAACAGAGAACTAAAGAACCACAGTAATAAGAGGAAAAAGAGAAACAAAAGGCATTTCAGAGAAGTTAAAAAGATTTCCAGAAACTAAGGATTAAAATCTCCCCTACCTGTTTTGTTTGTTATATCATGATTAGAAATCTGACACATTCCATATCAACACATGGTCTCAGAAGACTTGAATGCTATTACTTGAGAGTTATCTAAGGCTCTACACTTTCAAATTCCCAATAATTGAATTCCACAAAGCAAAATAAAGGAACAGAAATTATATTACTGCATACAGTTAAGGAATGCAATGACTCTTCTTAATCTAATTAGAAATGCAACTTTTAAGCTGTCACTAAGTCAAACATACACAATCAGTACTCACCAGTCAGGACAATTGTTTCTTAATATGATTAACAATATTGTTTCTTCAGTGTCTTTATCTCATGCAAATGAAATATAGTATATTTACTTTAAGAAATAGCTTTCCTTTTGGGCACCTGGGTGGCTCAGTGGTTGGGTACTAATTATATTGAATAAGAAAGTTACATCAAACCATAATAAGTGAAAATAGTTTTATAATACAATTAATAATTCATCTGTATTTGCATATTAACTAGGGAAAGGAGAAAGTATATAATAAACTTACAAAAAAACTGCTTTAAAACTAGGGAGAAATTTTGATCTCTATTTTGTTTTAAGTTGAGTCTGGATCAGGTCATGATCCCAGGGTCCTGGGATCAAGTCCCACATTAGGCTTCCAGCTAGTGGAGAGGCTGCTTCTCCCTCTACGTAAGTCTCTGCCTCTTTCTCTGTATCACTCATGAATAAATAAATAAAATCTTTAAAAAATAGCTTTCCCTTTTCATATTTCTTTATTTTTTAATATTTTTTAAGATTTTATTTATTTATTCATAGACACAGAGAGAGAGGCAGAGACACAGTCAGAGGGAGAGGGAGAAGCAGGCTCCATGCACAGAGCCCAATGTCCTGTGAACAGAAATTAGAGGGACTCTAATTTGAGAGGGACTCGATCCCGGGTCTCCAGGGTCACACCCCGGGCTGCAGGCTTCATATTTCTTTAATTAAATTTTTACTTAACATAAATCCATTTTGACTATCCATGACACTTTTAATGGCCATATATATTGTGCCACAAAGTTACTTACAGTCCTGTACAAAGATTTAATGTTGTTCTCATCTTCAATTTCCTCAAAAAGAGTTTAATTCTTTTATCATAAAATCCTTTAGAATTCTACCACCACTTTCTAGAATCAAACTTGTCTAAATTTGATTTTTTTTTATATTGCATGTCATACATCTTTATATTCTTTAAATCTTGGCCACATATACTTCTAGAAATTTGGTTAATACTACACTAAACTGCCCAAATTATCACAAAATACAAATCACAACTTTCTCCTTATTTTTTAAAGATTTTATTTATTCATCACACACACACACACACACACACACACACACACATACACACAGAGGCAGAGTCACAGACAGAGGGAGAAGCAGGCTTCCATGCAAGAAGCCTGACATGGGACTCGATCCCAGGTCTCCAGGATCACACCCTGGCCTGAAGACGGCGCTAAACCGCTGAGCCACCCGGGCAGCCCTCTCCTTAATTTTAAAGCAGTTTTAGTAAGTTTATTATATACTTTCTACTTTCTAGTTAATATGCAAATATAGAATTATAATAGTTATCTAAACCTATTTTCATTTATTATTGTTTGATGTAACTTTCTTATTCAATGTAATTAATGCTACTTTCTATAATTATTACCTCTGACATATTTCTATGTTTTTCTACATGCTATCTGCTTAACATCATCAACTGGAATCCTTCTTTTCAAACTTACTCAGGTAGCACTTGCCTGGCATATAATCCTCTTCATCACACAGAAGCCCCTAAGGAATTCCATTTTTCCTTCCTTTCTGCTATTTTTCTCTTAGAATCTCATCTCACAGGATGGATCTTTCACAGTCACTCATGTGTACATCTCTATGATCTTGCTAGATCTTTCCATTTGCAAAGAATAACCTTTTATCCATTATTCGGGCCATCCAAATTTTACCTATTCATGACAATTATTATCCCAATTTATATAAAAGTCTTTTATCAATGCAGCATTCTGACGTGCTTTTTTTTTTCCTTCTTATTTAGTCTTATTACAGTCTGCTTCATATAGTTAACAATCATCATGCACGACACATGCACAACACATTTCTGGTCCTGAATTGATATATAAATCTTTATTGATATCTTCATGTTTTTACTTTGCATGTCTTCAACACGACCATTACTGCCTGACATCATGGAAAATGGTTCACACTTCCTGAACTCCTACAGTTCTTACATCCGTACCTTGCACCTCATTAAGTTCAATAAATATTCATGACGGTTATGTAGTATAACTATTAGCAATCCTTGGACATTGTATTAAGTACTTAAAACTTCCTTTATAGACTTATCCTATCTTTATAATATAGAAAAATAATTCTTAGCATTAACTTATGACTATAAGTTGCATAAGAAAAATAAAAACATGCATTTGAACATTCAAAGGGAAGGTAATTATGCTGCTCTAGGATTGGGGATCAGTTTCTCAGAGGATTTGGCATTTATGGCATTTAAGCGGACCACTGAAAAGTCTACTGGATTGAGAAATGGAGGTATAATGAACTGCAAAATAAGCTCATAATGTATGATCAGATACTTCGAAGAACTTTAAAAATTCTTTTAAAGAAGTCTCATAAAAATTGATAATGAGCTCAAGGAATTTGAATGGGACCATAAATCCTAATCTAATTTAGAAAATCTAGTTGTGTATCTCTTTGAGATGGGGTAGATTAATTTGATGTACAATTAAGTTTCTGATGCCAAGATATTATAATCTTGTTTAATGACTTACTTCTAAAATGACGTTAGTAAACTTATTATCTAGAGATTTAAAAGGCAGAAAGAAACTCTACCTTATTTAAAATTAGAGTCTCTGATATTCAACTAGAAATGCTTTTTGTTTCAGGTTTTGTTTTTGTTTTTGTTTTTAGAATTTAGTACTTGCTTACTATAATGAGTATAGGAGGCATTATTACTTTATGGTCACATTCTCAGCTGCAAATGGCATGCACATAATTAGTACAAGGAATTTCAGATTTCTAGAAAAGAAAGTATTTAAGACTATGATCAAAGTATCCATATTTCAAGGGACTAGTTTTAAAACCACCTATAATAAGAAGATTCAATTATTTACTTTGCTTTTGAAAATCACATGGCATTAGATCACTGCTATTATCTGAAAAATAATACCATCATTTCCACCTAATAGAGTTCCAAGAACTCAGAAAAATAACACATATCTTTGTATCAAAATTAATCCACCCTTAAAAACACTTACATGGTAACTATACTTTTGATGTTTCAGACCAGCATTCTTACTTAAAACATTTCTTTCTAATATTTGAGGTGGATGTGAACATGTTACTTTCAGTAAAACCACCTAAAAACATCAAAATAAATTCCTCTTTTGTGTTAATTCTTTTTCTGTTTACCCATTCGATTTTAGTTTGGTAACATCTTTACCGAGAGTAGGAAAGATCTGCAAAATATCCTCAAGAATATCTGTTTTTTAATTTCTAGTAATTATGGAATAATTGATATTGATTCTAATGAATAATTTTTAAATATCTATTATTTGAGAGAGAGAGAGAGAGAGAGAGAGAGAGAGAGACAAAGAGTGCAAGGGTTGGGGGACCAGTCCCACCACCCTGATCATCATAACCAGAGAAGATATTCAAAGTCAGACACTTAACCAAACTGAGTGGCCCAGGTGCCCCAGCCCATGAATGATAATTTTTAATAAAGCTGTTAGTTTACATCTAATTTTTAAAACTAATGTAAGTATGCAAGGTGATTCTTTCTAGCACTAATTGAATTTATAAGATAGAAATAGAAATTTTCTGAACTGTAAGAGAAATACATTTTTAGAATATTTTAAATGCTTGCTCACTTTGTGGTAACAGTATAATCACTTTTTATTTATTTTTATTTTTTTTAAATTTTTTTTTAATTTTTATTTATGATAGTCACAGAGAGAGAGAGAGAGAGAGAGAGAGAGAGGCAGAGACACAGGCAGAGGGAGAAGCTGGCTCCATGCACCGGGAACCCGACGTGGGACTCGATCCCGGGTCGCCAGGATCGCGCCCTGGGCCAAAGGCAGGCGCCAAACTGCTGCGCCACCCAGGAATCCCCTATAATCACTTTTTAATGGAAGTAGTTATTTTAAAAAGAAACATTAATTACTTAATTTATAATTTGTCCAACAACCAATTTCCAAATGAATTACAAAAAAACCTAAGGTTCATATATATTAGTAAGCTATTCTGCCTTGAGGTCACATAAAGACAACAATGACAACAAAACTGTACTATGATCCAAGCATGAAAATCAGTTCAAAAATTTAATGCACCAAAAAGATGCAATGTCTATATTTAGAAATAAAATCATTCTGCTATATGTCTTCTGATTATTTTACTCATCTTCACTGTCACATTAATCGCAATCTCAAATATATGTATAAGTAGTCATTCACTGCTTAGGATAAAATTTTAAAAGTGTATCAGGAAGAAACTTTAAACACTGATGACAGTACAGACCCACAATAGCACCACTGTGACTTACTGGACTCCAACCTCAGACTTTGATTTGCAGAGTTGAGCAACCAGATCACACAGAGAGTAGAGGCTGATGTTTTATTCGCTAAAGCTTAAGAAGACACATACCTCAGAGAGTATACTAAAGAACTTGTAGAATTCTGGCACTCAAGGGAGAAGACATGGTTAGATGGTGCTGCTGTAATATTGTCTTTATACCCTATAATCATTTATCTTGGAGAAGACTGTGAAGCTGGAAGTCCCCATAAGTTGACATGCTCATCATTGTCATCATGCCCCCTGTGCCAATCCCTATTTTGTGAGAAAACTGAAAGCAGGATCTTTGTCTTACTCATATTTCATCTCATAGACCAGCTTGACACAGTACCTAGAGTATACATTTGTTCAACAAATGTCAAATTCGGTTGCTACTTGAATGAGCCCTTTGGCATCACCTACCACTCTCCAGATGCCAGTAGTCATTTCCTTTCCTGCCACACAATAGTTGGCTACCCCCAGAGCATATTATCTGCTTCTACAGTAGAAAAAGTAAACTACTGCCAAATTAGTCCATTAGAATATATTTCTGCAAATAAATCATTGGGAATTTCTGAAGGCATTCCTGGTGTCATTCCCTTGCTAATCTAATTCAATTCACTAGCATTTCTCCTAAGAGAAGAATCTTCTGGCACTGTTGGGCAGGGCTGCAGCATCTGAGATAGTCCCATACTTCTACTGGCATTTATTAAAAATAGCATATAATTCTCTGCAATAACAAAAGTATGGAGAATAGAGCTTTAAGACTAGGGGAATGCAACAAAAAAGTCTGAATAAATCCCAGAAAAGAAAGGGAGTTCTCGTAGGTGTAATATTGGAAAGCTGTAATGAATTAAAAAGAATACTCTTTAAGAAACATGCCCCCAAAAGACCTGAGTTGTCTCAAAAACCCAGAGCACCTGTCAGACCAGGTGTTGGTCACTGTTCTCCATAGTTCTCAGGCAAGGAGAGCCTACCTTTGTGGTTGAGAAAATCAGCGAGCAGACAGGATTTCTCTGATTCCTGGAGAGAAGAGAGATTCTGTGCCAGCTGGTACCATTTCACAGCTAAAGACACAGGCCCACCAGTTTCAGAATTGAGCCGCTTAAAGCATCCCAACAATGAGACTAGAGTATGGGTAGGCAAAGTAATGTCACTCAGAGAAATAAATAAAATACACAAAAAAGATTATCTCCAAATAAATGAGAATTGCTAAGAAGTCAGATCACAGCCTTAATAAAAATTAAGAGAATGTAAAGAGATTCAAGTCCATTTAAACAAAGACTTTTTTATTCAATCCCCAAAGGAATAGTATATACAAACTAAAAAGAGAATTCAACTTTAGTAGATGAAGTATTTTATTATCATAAAATACAGAACAAAGCACAAAAATAAAAATATGAAGGAAAAAAATAAGATTTTGGGAAACAATATTGACTTTGAAAAACTTAAGCTAGAAAAGAATCACTAAGTTCCTGGATAAAGGTTGTTAATAAAAGAAACTGCTGAAAACACACAGAAAGTCTGAAAAAAACTATGTTGTACATTTACAAAATTGACACAGTCTGGACCTGTTGCACATCAATAAGTTTACATTATCTTTTTTTTTTAATTTTTATTTATTTATGATAGTCACACACAGAGAGAGAGAGAGGCAGAGACACAGGCAGAGGGAGAAGCAGGCTCCTTGCACCGGGAGCCCGATGTGGGACTCGATCCCGGGTCTCCAGGATCGTGCCCTGGGCCAAAGGCAGGCGCCAAACCGCTGCGCCACCCAGGGATCCCAAGGTTACATTATCTTATTAATTTGCACAATACTTTCAGAAATGTTTTAACTTAGTGTCTGGTACATTCACAGTTTAAGCAACTTTTAATTTGTCGTGTTTAATTTCTTTATCCCTAGTCCATCTATTAAGCAATTAATGAGTTCTAAATCAATTAAATTCATTAGAGCAATTATTTTTTTTTTAAATAGACCATTATAGGAATTACTTTGAAAGTAAATAATCTTCTAATATTAATTATCTTATTTTTATCTGCTCAGCAAATTTCTCTTCAGCATAAGTTTCTTATCTTTGTTACTTAAGAATAGTTGATACATAAAAATGCTCTTAATGCCCAAAGTTCACTATTTATAATAATGTGGAGCTTTCTTCTAAATAAGTTCCTAAAATTAACTCTATTGTGCAATCAGTCCTGAATTGACTCAGCTCCCTAATAATCCTAGTTCTTTATCTTTAAAGCACACTAACCTCATACTACTTTAGAAAACTATTTAAAGCAAAAATAACTAAAATATTCATGTAAATGGGGATTCTTTAATCTTCTTCTCTTCATTTTTATCTACAATTTCCTTCTCACTATCTTCTTTCTTTCCCTCTCATTTTTCCTCCCACCCTTCCCACTTCCCCTTTTTTATTGTCTTTCTTCATTGTACATGTATCTCATTTTATTTTGAACCATAAAATATTTATTTTCTTTTAGTCCATTTTTTATTCTCATTGAATTCATGATATCCTGAATACCATTTTATTCTAAGTATGTACTAAATGTTCAATTTCCCATTTATATTTATTATTACATATATAGCATAAGATTTAAGTAGCTTTTAAAAAGAGATGAGAATTTTCTACTTCTTGAGATAAAAACAAACATATGCTATAATCTTTTTTCATAAAAATATTTTAATGTGTTCAAACTTAGACACTACCATAAATGCAAAAGTTTCTTAAACTTTGCAAGCAAACAGAAGCTAGTAGGAAGATTTAAGTGTGTATTAAAATAAAAGCTGAAAATAAGAATTGTGTAGAGAAGTTAGCATCAATGATGTACAAGAGAGGAAAAATTGAGATGTGCAAAATATTTTAAATTCTCCAGTTCTTAAAATATGCTTTTAACATTTCTATTCTGAGGAATCATCAGCTAGATTTTCAGATGTCTTACATTAAAAAATCTTAATTCAAAACGCTGTCCTAAGTAATGCTCTAAAAGATCACTGGATACAATTTATGAATGTATGATTTAGCAAACATTGTGGGTTCATATATAATGATTTATAATCTCCCTATATATTTTATATTTAAAATAGTACTGCTTCTAGGTAGTTAATGCTGGTGTTGAACAACATCTAGCTTTTTGTTTCACAGCCCTTCTTTTAGGTTTCTCCAACCTGGTTAAACTAAATAGGATACACACAGATGGTAAAACCTTATGTTATCCTACTCTGTAAAGATTAGCTTCATTAAAATGAAAATTAGCTACCACCTGCTAAATATGTTTTGGCACCTACTAAGTGGCATTCCCAAGAAAAAAATCACAAATCCTTTTTTAAGTCTTCGATGAAGCCCTGAAATTATAATAAAGTATTAGGATGTACAACAAAGAATCAAGATTTTTTTTCCTAGAAAAAAATCATTCTATTCAGTTTGTCTTTCTCCAACTATTGCTTTAATGTATAAAAGAAGACTAAAATTAAACTGAACTAAGGTCTAGAAATGGAGCTGACTTACTTATATAAATATAAGGTAGAAGACCAAAAGGAGAAATGTATTATTAAGTATTTGGTTTTTTGTGTGTCCATTTTAGAGAATAAAAGGCAAAAGTGTTGGCTGCAGAGAAACAAAAGCAGTTACAAATTGTAAAATTAAATGAACTAAATAACTTTTTTTTAATTCACTGAAAAAATATTATACCTGGAGGATTTTCTAACACACATGTCACTTTTAGGTGACGTAATCATAAGTCAATTCTAGTAAGCCACAGAAAGTCTTAGTTTATACCTACTGCCCTAACATAATTAGTAATATCACTCTTTATTCAATATCAAAATATTCTAGTTTAAATGTCAAATTATATTATTCTTCATATTAGTCGTGTACTCTATGAGATAAGAATTCTAAAACTTAACTCCAATAATTATATTTAACATAAATGAAGGTGATGGTTGGGAATATGAAAGATCAAAAAAGGACTCCATGAAAACTCTCTGGAAAGAACACCAGATGTGATCTAAATTAAACTTCTCCTCTTTCAATCTAGTGCTTGAATTTCCTTTACAGTTTTAGTGATGATTGTTCAAGTTTTACTTGAAGTCTGATCTATAGTCCATTCAACTGAAAGCAAAAGCTGCTAAATCTTCACTCAGACCTATATTACTTACTGTTCATTTATATAAGATCTAAGAATCTGGACCTTTATTTCAGATCCCAATAGACTGAAATCTTCAAAAGTAGCATACAACTAGAAGGAGCGTCAGGGTGTACCAAAAGCAGTGACTGCAGATGCCCAGAAAGAAAAAAATAAAAGGTAAAGTAACATGTGCATAAATCTTTAAAAAATGAGTCATTCTGAAATTAGAATTAATCAGTTTTGAAAAAGAATAAGAATGTGCAGTATAGCTTGTAATGATTTGCAAAATATTTAAAATTAATTTAAAGGATATGACCCTAAAAAATAAAAAAATAAAGGATATGTCCTTTATATTATTAGATGTAAATTATAAGGTATAAATTCAGTCAGAATACTGTTTGTTGAAGAAACAGTAGAGTTTTTTTCTCAGTTTTGAGGAAACAGAATTTCATTTCATATATATTTCTTAAAAATCTGTCTTCAATTCATTTAGCCATGATGATAACTCAGAGTAGGACCAAAAATTTAGCACGCTAGGTGTAGTTGCAAATGTCATGGACCTAAAATTCTTTCAGATCTTACCAAGAAAGCATAAAAATGTATTTTTCTCAGGTTTCTTCTTCACCACAACTTACCCAACCATCAGGTGATGTGCAGCTCAAATAAATAAACATTTCACACAGTTTCCATTTAACTTAGAATTATCTCAACTCTATTCGAGTTAGTATATTTTATAATGTCTTATTTTATATTAAATTTATTTTACAAATAATAAATAACCAGTTTAAATGACAGATGAACATGGAAGAATTCTTCATTCAGATTCCATGGTGTCTATGTAACCTCACTCAATCTTGGCTACATTTCAGTTACATCACCTCATGATTGAAAAATTTCCATTATTCTACTCTTATGCCTTAAAAGGATGATTTTATCAATTCTTCTAATTGTCTCAATAGCTATATAAAATAATCATCGTTTGTGCCTGCAATCTCCTCAGTACCTAAAATTCTTCTATCATCCATTTTATACCAGATGTCCCCTACCTTCTTTTATTCATTGCATAATTGGGAAAATATGTTGCTAATATGCATGCTGAATATTTTCCCACAGTAACTAACAATATATCGTAGGAGAATATTCTTCCTAATGATTGATTAATTAAGAGTTAAAATAAACCTATAAAGAAGGCTATATGGACATGAAGAGCTGGAGTGGGCACGTCAGCGCCTCGGGGAGAAGCCAGGGGTCAGGTGGGGGTTCCGGGTGGAGGGGGCTGCGCCCTGCTGCCTTCGGAAGCTGCCGGCCCCTGAGCGAGATTCCAGCGGAGCAGGCCCCGCACCCCAGGGCGCCGGAGGGACACAGCCCAGAATCCTGCGCTCCCCCTGGACAGGTGGAGTCGAGGAGGGCACAAGACAGGGAGGACCCTCCTGCTGTTGAGCGCCCCCAAGCTGTGCAGGTCAACACACTCGCCCCGGAGCATCCAGGCCAGTGCGGATTGGGAGCTGCCGCAATTACTGTGTGAGCTGACTCCAGAGCTGGAGAGCTGGCCACCACCAGGGTGGTTGTTCCTCCTTGTGTCACCCTCTGCCTGGGTGGGGTGGGGCCCCAGGGAACAGAGGCCTCATGAAGTAAACAGCTCCCACTGAGCCCAGCCCCTGGCAGGAGGTGGGGCAGCTCCCCCAGGTGCACACACCTAGGAATCAGCACAGCAGGCGCCTCCCCCACAGACCAGCTGGAAGGACAGGGGAAGAGCAAGTTCTTGACCCAGCAGTGCTGGAAAGCTGCAGGGGAAGTCAAGGTATTTATAGTATATACAACAAGAGGGTACCCCTCCTTTTTTTATCTTCCATTTTCCAGTATAACTCGTTTTTATATCAGATTGTAATTATCCAACTTTTTTCTCTTTTCCCACCTTAACTACAATTTTTTTTACCAACTCTTCATTTTTAAGATTCTTGGTTTTTGACTTTCATATTTCTACAATTACAGGACATAGATTTTTTTTTTTCCACTTCTAGATTCCCTTCAACTTAATTTTAGGAAACATACAAGATATGTTGTTTGTTTTGTGGTTTTTCTTTTCTCTACCTCATTTTGTTCTACAATGGCAAAAGTTAATACCCTTAGGGGTCCTTTTGTTTTATTTCGTTCTGATCTTTGTTTTCAGTTTCTGGTCTCTGACCTCCGCAGAACCATCTAGGGTGAAATTTACTTAGGTTGCGGTTGATATTCTTGATATAGTGTGCCATACAGCCACTCTGCACTGAGCAAAATGACTAGAAAGAAGAACTCACCACAAAAGAAAGAATCAGAAACAGTACTCTCTGCCACAGAGTTACAGAATATGGATTTCAATTCTATGTCAAAAAGCACATTCAGGAGCACAATTATAAAGCTAGTGGTGCCTCTGGAAAAATGCATAAAGGAATCAAGAGGCTTCATGACTGCAGAATTTGGATCTACTCATGCTGAAATTAAAAATCAATTACATGAGATGCAATCCAAACTGGAGGTCTTAACAATGAGGGTTAATGAGGTAGAAGAAAGAGTGAGTGACATAGAAGACAAGTTGATGGCAAGGAAGGAAGCTGAGGAAAAAAGAGAAAAACATTAAAAGACCATGAGGAAAGGTTACAGGAAATAAATGATAGGCTCAAAAGGAATAACCTATGTATAATTGGGGTTCCAGAGGGCACCAAGAGGGACAGAGAGCCAGAAAGCATATTTGAACAAATCAGCTGAGAACTTCCCAAATTTGGGGAGAGAAACAGGAATTCAGATCCAGGAGATAGAGAGATTCCCCCCCCAAAAAAATCAATAAAACCCGTTCAACACCTCGACATTTAATAGGAAAAACCTTCAAATTCCAAAGATAAAGAGAAAATCCTTTAAGCAGCAAGAGACAAGAATCCCAAACTTATATGGGGAGAAATATTAGATTAACAACAGAACTCTCCACAGAGACCTGGCAGGCCAGAAACGGCTGGCAGGATATACTCAGGATCCTAAATGAGAAGAACATGCAGCCAAGAATACTTTAACCAGCAAGGCTCTCATTCAGGATAGAGGACACAAAAAGCTTCCAAGATAGGCAGGAACTGAAAGAATATGTGACCACCAAACCAGTTCTGCAAGAAATATTAAGGGGGACTCGGTAAAAGAAATAGGAAGTCCAAAGAAATAATCCACAAAAACAGGGACTGAATAAGTATTATGACACTAAATTCGTATCTTTCAACAGTATCTCTGAACGTGAATGGGCTTAATGATCCCATCAAAAGACACAGGGTTTCAGACTGGATAAAAAAGCAAGACCCATCTATTTGCTGTCTACAGGAGACTATTTTAGACCTAAGGACACCTACAGCCTGAAAATGAATGGGTGGAGAACAATTTACCATTCAGATGGTCCTCAAAAGAAAGCAGGGATAGCAATCCTCATATCAGATAAATTAAAGTTTATCCCAAAGACTGTAGTAAGAGATGAAGAGGTACACTATATCATACTTAAAGGGTCTATCCAACAAGAAGATCTAACAATTATGAATATCTATGCCTCTAATGTGGGAGCTGCCAAGTATATCAATCAATTAATAACCAAAGTAAAGACATACTTAGATAATAATACACTAATACTGGGAGGCTTCAACACACACTTTCTGCAAATGACAGATATGCTAAGCACAACATCCCCAAAGAAACAAGAGCTTTAAATGACACACTGGACCAGATGGATTTCACAGATATTTACAGAACTTTACCTCCAAATGCAACTGAATACACATTCTTCTCAAGTGCACATGGAACTTTCTCCAGAAAAGGCAGCATAGTGGGTCACAAATCCAGTCTCAATCAATATCAAAAGATTGGGATTGTCCCTTGCATATTTTCAGACCATAATGCTTTGAAACTTGAACTCAATCACAAGAAGAAATTTGGAAGAAACTCAAACACTGGAAGTTAAAGAGCATCCTGCTAAAAGATGAAAGGGTCAACCAGGAAATTAGAGAAGAATTAAAAAGATTCATGGAAACTAATGAAAATTAAGATACAACTGTTCAAAATCTTTGGCATGCAGCAAACACATTCCTAAGAGGGAAATACATCACAATACAAGCATCCTTCAAAAAATTGGAAAAAACTCAAATACACAAGCTAACCTCCTAAAGGAACTGGAGAAAGAACAGCAAATAAAACCTACACCAAGCAGAAGAGAGTTACTAAAGATTTAAGCAGAACTCAATGAAATACAGACCATAAGAACTGTAGAACAGATCAACAAAACCAGGAGTTGGTTCTTTGAAGGAATTAATAAGATAGGTAAACCATTAGTCAGCCTTATTAAAAACAAAAGAGGAAAGACTCTAAATAAAAGTCAAATTGGCAAAGAAGTCAAACTCTCCCTCTTCGCAGATGACATGATACTGTACATAGAAAACCCAAAAGACTCCACCCCAAGATTGCTAGAACTCATACAGCAATTTGGCAGTGTAGCAGGATACAAATTCAATGCCCAGGAATCAGTGGCATTTCTATACACTGACAATGAAACTGAAGAAAGAGAAATTAAGGAGTCAATCACATTTACAATTACAACCAAAAGCAAAGGATACCTAGGAATAAACCTGACCAAATGGATAAAGGATCTATACCCTAAAAACTACAGAATACTTCTGAAAGAAATTGAGGAAGACATGAAGAGATGGAAGGATATTCCAGGCTCATGGATTGGAAGATTTAATATTGTGAAAGTCTCAATGTTAACCAGGGCAATTTACATGTTTAAAGCAATCCCTATCAAAATAACCATGGCCTTTCTTCACAGAGTTGGAACAAATAATCTTAAGATTTGTGTGGAACCAGAAAAGACCCTGAATATCCAGGGGAATATTCAAAAAGAAAACCAGAGCCGGGGGGAGGGGCAGTGCAATGCCAGATTTCAAGTTGTACTACAAAACTGTGATCATCAAGATAGTATGGTACCTGCACAAAAATAGACACGTAGATCAACAGAACAAAATAGAGAAGCCAGAAATGGGCCCTCAACTCTATGGTCAACTAATATTTGACAAAGCAGGAAATACTATCCACTGGAAAAAAGACAGTCTCTTCAATAAATGGTGCTGGGAAAATTGGACAGCCACGTGCAGAAGAATGAAACTAGACCACTCTCTTGTACCATACACAAAGAAAAACTCAAAATGGATGAAAGATCTAAATGTGATTCAAGAAACCATCAAAATCCTAGAGGAAAACACACATGGCCAACAAGCACATGAGAAAATGCTCCGCATCACTTGCCATCAGGGAAATACAAATCAAAACCACAATGAGATACCACCTCACACTAGTGAGAATGGTGAAAATTAACAATACAGGAAAGAACAAATGTTGGAGAGAATGTGGAGAAAGGGGAACCCTCTTGCACTGTTGGTAGGAATGTGAACTGGTACAGCCACTCTGGAAAACTGTGTGGAGGTTCCTCAAAGAGTTAAAAATAGAACTACCCTACAACCCAGCAATTGAATGCTGGGGATTTACCCCAAAGATATAGATGCAGTGAAACAGAAGGGCACCTGCACCCCAATGTTTATAGCAGCAATATCCACAACAGCCAAATTATGGAAGGAGCCTTGGTGTCCATTGACAGATGAATGGATAAGAAGATGTGGTTTATGTATACAATTGAATATTACTCAGCCATTAGAAATGACAAATACCCACCATTTGCTTCAACGCAGATAGAGAATTGGAGAGTATTACGCTGAGTGAAGTAAGTCAATCGGAGAAGGATAATCATTACATGGTCTCATTCGTTTGGGGAATATAAAAAATAGTGAAAGGGAATAAAGATGAAAGGAGGAGGAAAAAAAAAAAAAGAAAGGAGAGAAAATGAGTGGGAAATATCAGTGAGGGTGACAGAACATGAGAGACTCCTAACTCTGGGAAATGAACAAGGGGTAGTGGAAGGGGAGGTGGGCAGAGGGGTTGGGATGACTGGGTGATGGGGCCCTGAGGGGAGCACTTGATGGGATGAGCACTGGGTGTTATGCTATATGATGGCAAATCGGAATCCAATAAAAACACATACCAAAATATGAAATAGATTCCACATGAATGCTCCCATTGCTCTACTATCACAAAAGTGGTTTTTAAATACTCTTCACACTTTCTGTATATGTGTAATAGTTTGATTATTTGTGATGTATTTTCTTCTATTATGGGATTTTGTGCTTCATCCAAGTCAAGAATATAAAAATTATTATAAATGTATACTGTTATATTATCTAAATCAGCAATATTACTGCAGAAGACAAGATTGAAATATTTTAACTAATAAATTTATTTAGGTTTTAAATATGTATTAAAGTGCCTACTATATGCATAGTCTCTGTCTAGTAAAATTAGAAATATTACTGTATGATGAATAAAAATAAAATATATAAAATTAATATTAAAATATACATTTTATCATTCATATAACAAATTCATGTCATCCAGTGTTTATAAGCAGAAGCAATTATACCAGAAGACTCAGATTTGACCCTTGCACTTATTATCTCTACATCTTGGTAACAATAAGCAAACTCTCTTTTAGAGGACCTTAATGATTAAAAGTACAACATACTTCCTAACTTATAGTACCTGCTCAATTATTTTGTTATTAATATTACCATAAGCAGTATTATTTTGTCATGTATTATGTAAAATAATATACTTAAATAATATATTTAAATTTATCTGCTGATGTATTATACATTGTGAGGTAATTCTGATTTTATGACCTGGTTTTTTGATTATCCATGAATAAAAACCCTTTAATATACATATAACAAATGCATAACAACTAAAATTTTTTCCTAGAAAGAACTTGTCAAAATATCCAGAGATTAAAGAAAGGAAATACATAAGACATCCAAACTGGCACAGAAGAAGTCAAACTTTCACTACATGTAGATGACATGATACTCTAAGTAGAAAACCTGAAAGATTCCACCAAAGTGGAAGATTATAAAATCAATCTCCAGAAATCTGTTGCATTTCTAATAATGAAAGAGCAGAAAAAGAAATCAAGGAATCAATCCCATTTGCCACTGCACCAGAAACAGTAAGATAGCTAGGAAATAAACCTAACTAAAAAGATAAAAGATCTGTTGTACTCTGAAACTATAGAACATTTATGAAAGAAATAGAAAAGCATTCCATGCTCATGCATTGGAAGAAAAAACATTGTTAAAATATGCATACCATACAAAGCAATCTACACACTTAATGCAATTCCTATCAAAATATCACCAGCATTTTTCACAGAGCAAGAACAAATAATCATAAAATTTGTATGGAACCACAGAAGACTGTATAGCCAAAGCAATTCTGAAAAAGATAAAACTAGAGGCATCATGATTCTGGGTTTCAAACTATGTTTCAAAGTTGTAATGATCAAGACAGTATGGTACTTGCACAAAGACAGACACATAGATCAATAAAAAAAAATAGAGAACCCAGAAATGGACCTTCAACCTATGGTCAACTAATCTTCAACAAAGTATGAAAGAATATCCAATGGAAAAATAGTCTCTTCAACAAATGGTGTTGGGATAACTGGATAGCAACATGCAGAAGAATTAAACCAGACCACTTTCTTACATCATACAGAAAAACAAATTCAAAATGGATGAAAAGCTTAAATGTGAGACAGGAAACAATCAGAATCCTAGAGAACACTGACAGAAACCTCTTTGACCTCAGCCAACCAACTTCTTATTAAACATGTAGCTGGAGGCAAGGGAAACAAACAAAAATGAACCACTGGGACTTGATCAAGATAAAAAGCTTCTGCCCGCAAAAGAAACAAGGCAGCCTATGGAAAAGGAGAAGATCTTTGCAAACAACATATCCAACTAAGGATTAGCATCCAAAATCTATAAAGAACTTATGAAACTCAGACACCCCCAAAACAAATAATCCAATTAAGAAACAGAAGACTTCCAGAGAAGTCATCCAGATGGTTCACAGTCACATGAAAAGATGCTCAACACCATTCATCATCAGAAAAATATAAATCAAAACCATGATAACATATCACCTCACACCTGTCAGAAGAGCTAAAATTAACAAGAGAAACAACAGGTGTTGGTGAGGATGCAGAGAAAGGTGAACCCTCTTGCACTGTTGTTGGGAATGCAAACCGGTGCAGCCACTCTGGAGAACAGGATGGAAGTTTCTCAAAAAGTTAAAATTAGAACTACCTTACAATTCAACAATTGCACTATGAGGCATTTACTCAAAGGATACAAAAACACTGATTCAAAGGGGTACACGCATCTCAGTGTTTATAGAAGCATTATCAACAATAGCCAAACTATGGAAAGAACCCAAGTGGCCACCAATTGATGAATGAATAAGGAAGATGTGATATATAGATACAATGGAATATTACTCAACCATCAAAAGGAATGAAATCTTGCCATTTGCAATGACATGGATGGAGCTAGAGTGTTTTATGCTAAGTGAAATAAGTCAGTCAGAGATCATACCATATGATCTCACTCATATGTGGAATTTAATTAAGAAAGAAAATAGATGAACATATAAGAAGGGGACAAGAAAAAAAGGAGAATGGGAAATAAGCCAAAAGTCACTTAATTATAGAGAGCACACTGAAGGCTGATGGAGGGAAGTGGGTTTGGAATGGACTAAGATGTGTGATGAATATTAAAGAGGGCACTTATTATGATAAGCTCTGGGTGTTGTATGTAAGTGATGAACCACTAAATTCTACACCAGAAACCAATATTGCACTGTATGATAACTAACAAAATTTAAATTAAATAATAATTATAAGAAGAAGAAATAAGAAATTCTTCACCCAAAAGAAACAAAAACAAGGTTCACAGACACAAACATGACAAAATAGAGTTAAATGTGGAAGAGCAACCTTGGTGAGATACACAAAGTAATTATTAGAAATTTCATGAATAGTAGGCCTGGATCATTTTAGGAAACTTTGAATACTGTAAGGTGTACAGAACAGAGAATTTGGGCCCTGGGACAAGGAAAGAAGGGAGGGAGGAGGAAGAAAAAGAAAAGATACTATAAATTTATTTAACTAGTAGTAATACAGAAAGCTAATACTAATTTTTTTTATCCAAGTCTATATTTCTTTTTGCTTTTTCAGATCTATTGTATCTAACATTTAATCTGGAAATGAAGTAGTGTAACAGTGCATGGTCACTGGGTATCTCACTTGGTTAAATTTCTGACTCCAGCTCAGGTCATATTCTCTAAGTGCTGGGATGGGCTCCCCACTCAAATGGCAGTGTGCTTCTCTCTCTCCCTCTGTCCCTTCCCTGCTTGTGTTGCCATGCTCTTTCTCCCTCCCTCACCCCCTTTCCCTTGAATGAATGAATGAATGAATGAATTCTAAAAAAACTAAACCAATATATTTTATTGTATGTTAACCAATGCTTCAGTTTGGTGAAAAATATTTAACTGGTTACTCTGTGTGGTTATTTCTGATTATTGCTATTGGAAATAGCTACAGGTTGGAGTCGAAAAAAAGTCAAATATTCAAAATGACTGCAATATCTTAAGGAGTTTTATGAAACAAACCAGAAATCTAAGTAACTTTAGGTCAAAAAGAAATTATAACTGTCAAGTTAAGATGATCCTATGGTCAATTGAAGTTGAGAGATAAATAAGAGAAGTGAAATAATTAGTTTTGAAATCAAGTTTTAGAAACTAATTAGCAACAGTATTTGGGAAAGGCAAGGAAGGTAAAAGAATGCAGGGAGCACCTCTAAAGCAACTAGACTTGAATTAAGAGAGCTGATGACAAATACAACCATTAATTAAAGGTTAGTCTCAGAAGGATTTAGTTAATATGGAGGATGACTGAGCTTTAGAATTTAAGTTCTGTGAGGGAGGGCTGTGTCTGCCTTAATCACTCGGATTTCTGGCTGGCTTCTGCCACAAGTTGAATACATCTACCTTGTTCACTATAATTTATCCCTAAGGAAAGATCCTCCTCATAAAATCTGCCTGGCCCTAGTGAATATATACAATCCTTTAAGAAAGGTATGAATAAAAAAAATATTTATCTGAAAGAAGCAAGCTAGAGAATGACTAAAGTTTCAGATTCTAAGAACATCAGCCAGTAGTGGTATCTGGTAGAAGGAAAGCAATAGTATGTTTTTAAAAATGTTTGAATTCACTGAATTTGAAGAGACTGAATTATCTCCTTCTCACTGACTTTGAAAAGTTCCAGAAACCCCTTTTGGAGGAGAATTCTTAGGATACAAACCCCTTTTTCTTTTTGGGGAAATGGTAACACCAAGGCTTAAAATATATCCACTTTTGCCCCAAACATTGTTTAGTTATTAGGGTAATTTTTGAGAATTATATCATGTCATGGGATTTCAGATATGACTCCTTACTACTTCTTATGCGATGTATCATTTAAAACCTTGTTAGTCCCAAAGAGCCTTTGAGTTTCCTATTTCAGAACTACAATGACACACTTACTTTGTTAACAGAGAAACTTGTCTGTGCCTTAGATCACACATTGAAATGAACTGAAACTAGACAAAGGCTCTGTGGATATAAAACTGTTGTCCTGTTTTCTAATCAAAGGGTATCTGAAAGAATGCTCTAATTAAATATGGACATTCTAAATAGTGATCATTAGAAGATGAGTTTTGCTCAAACTCTCAAATGATACATGCAAGTATGTATCAATGCAATTGCCGACCTGGTTACACAATAAACCCTGATTAATATTTATACATCCAATAAACATTCTATTCAAAATATTTGTCCCACTTGTTGCTAATTACATAGCACTGAGGAGGGTTAAATTCTTGTGACTAATTTACCATGAGAGAACTCTCTAACTTAAGTGATTTCAGGCAAGTTAATAACTAATGAAGAGAATTGTTCCTTACAGTTCATTAGTCTTTCCAGAATATGCTTATTGGAAACCAACAAGTTTAGTAAAGTCCTTTTCTATATTCAAAGTCTTTTTAAGATTTGTCTTAGGTAAGGATCTTCCTCATAAATCCACCTGCTCCTAGGGAATATACACAAGCATTTTAGGATTGTTTTAAATAAAAATATTTATTTTAAAGAGGCGTGTAGAATAACTAAAAATTTAGATTCTAGAAAGTGTTGATCTCAAGGAAAGCCAATCTCACACACAAACAAACAAAAAACCTCTTCAATCACCTTTACTTTTCTGTGCAAAATTTAGGAAAATATAAAATGCCTAGTTTGAGAAAAATAGTATTATTACAGCACTCTAAAATTAATTTGATCTAGTATCCCAAAAAATGTGCCATAAAATAATATAAGAAAAGGTTAGAAATGATACGACCTTTGAAATCCTGTGAAGAAATCAAAGAATAATTAACCACAATCTAAGTTTATACACAATAAAATTGTAAAATATAAAAATGAATTTGTCTTGACATCAGGTGCATACATACATACAGACCAAATAAAAGAAACCAAGTGTCTGTTTTCTAATCAAAGACTTAAAGAATTAAAATATTTATGCTGGTACATTTTAAACATGAAAACATAGTTGTGATGTGTTCTCTAAAAAACATCTAAATATTAGAAAAAAATACAAAGGGAAGGAAATGGGCTCATAGATAAGAACGAAATGACATAATCAAAATTTATTTAACATTTCCCAATTATGTTGATCAAGACAAATGTGTAAAATATGACAATGAAAAAATAATAACTCAATAAAATAAATGTCACTAGTGACTCCATCATTCATCGTCAATTACCAAGAAAAGAGAGTGAAGTAAAACACTCTGCTTTAGGCAGAGAGATCAGTTCTAAGGTTGTTACTGTAAACTAATTTTCATGTGATAAAGAATGGAGTTAAGCTCATAGCTATGAGAAAATGACTCAAAAAGTTTTGTGCTGGGCTTGAGGAGTAGCGAGTTATAGCACAAAGCATCAATATACCACAGGAAACAGAACTAGAATTGTTCAAAGTTGTGAAAATTGAAGTATTATTTATATTATGTAAGACTTCTTTAACCAAGATAATTGTCATAAATAAGATACATAAAAACATATGTAGTAGACCTTTCACTCACAACCCTCTTTAAAGACATTCACAAATAAGTGTTTCAGCCAGCCACTGATTACCTTCAGAAACAGTGGTTCATCAAATATTTATGGAGCTAATATGTCAGGGAAAAAAACTAGGTACCTGAGATGCAATCATGTACATGACCCAGAGTCTGCCTATAAGTTGCTTATTGTCTAGTAGGGAAAGGTAAGTAAACAAAAAGACAAAATATAAAATGACAATACTAGTTGATTAACTGCTACTCCAGTTATTTTTCTTATTCCATTCTAATCAGTTCTGCTGTTATTTTTAGATAGATTTTTGGATTTTATATTTCAACTGTACTCATTAGGGGCACTTATGATTAATTATGCAAAATATAAATCATTCATTAGTATTTTGAATATGTTTTTTCTAGATTTTTAAAGATTAATGCTGATAATTTAAAAATAATCAAAATGGCATCAAGGTATCAAAATACATTTTTAGGACTTTAGAGTGACTATCTCCTATCTCACAGAGGAAGACATGGACATGGCCAACAAGCACATGAGAAAATGCTCTGCATCACTTGCCATCAGGGAAATACAAATCAAAACCACAATGAGATACCACCTCACACCAGTGAGAATGGGGAAAATTAACAAGGCAGGAAACAACAAATGTTGGAGAGGATGCGGAGAAAAGGGAACCCTCTTACACTGTTGGTGGGAATGTGAACTGGTGCAGCCACTCTGGAAAATTGTGTGGAGGTTCCTCAAAGAGTTAAAAATAGACCTGCCCTACGACCCAGCAATTGCACTGTTGGGGATTTACCCCAAAGATTCAGATGCAGTGAAACGTCGGGACACCTGCACCCCGATGTTTCTATCAGCAATGTCCACAATAGCCAAACTGTGGAAGGAGCCTCGGTGTCCATCGAAAGATGAATGGATAAAGAAGATGTGGTCTATGTATACAATGGAATATTACTCAGCAATTAGAAACGACAAATACCCACCATTTGCTTCAACGTGGATGGAACTCGAGGGTATTATGCTGAGTGAAGTAAGTCAATCGGAGAAGGACAAACAGTGTATGTTCTCATTCATTTGGGGAATATGAATAATAGTGAAAGGGAATATAAATGAAGGGAAAAGAAATGTTGGGAAATATCAGGAAGGGAGACAGAACATAAAGACTCCTAACTCGGGGAAACGAACTAGGGGTGGTGGGAGGGGAGGAGGGCGGGTGTTGGAGGGGAATGGGTGACGGGCACTGAGGTGGACACTTAATGGGATGAGCACTGGGTGTTTTTCTGTATGTTGGTAAATTGAACACCAATAAAAATTAATTTAAAAAATAAATAAATAAATAAATAAATTTTCCATCAATCTCATGCTAACATGGAATTGTTTCAAGACAGGGTTTCATACTGGGAATTCAGAATCAAATTTCATGTGTTACAGCAATTATCCCACACTACTTCTTCAATTGGGCATAGTAATTGTCTTTAATGGAGGTGAACACAATAAACCAGTGAAATCACTATCCAGGTTTTAAATCATCTTGGAAGTCTAATGGCTTCAGTACACTGTCCATCTCAATAAAGTCTGTGCCCATTTGTTATTCAGCTTAATAAAGCCTTAAGATAAATCCACTAAAAATTTATCAGATCAGAATACTGTATAATGGCTCATAAATTGAACAGAAATTACAAGCACTGAGGAAATCTGGCATTCCATTTTTCATAAACCACCAATGAAGATACTTATAATTTGTACTTCTAACTCTATTCCTGTGTGTGCATTCCTAATTAATTCTGATCACCTGCCATCCTCTCCTACCCACACCATCCAAATGCATCTTTTAACTTTGAATATGATGAAGGCGACAAACAGGCAGAATAAATTTCCATATATTTGCTACCTCATCAATTTAAACTGGAAAGAGAACATAGAGTCAAAAAACTTTAATAACATGATCTGTTATTATAATACGTGAGCATCAGAATTCTTAGCTCCAAGATGATATTCTTCCTCAGGAAAACCATAGGCAAATAAATTATAAAAGAAAATAGTGACACTGGTAACTAATTCTAAGGAAGTTTTCTTTGAGTTGTATTGTTTCGAACACTAAGATTTCTTCAACTTTAAAATTTTAATAAATGTGATAGGTGGACATTCATCTTTTAATACAAGAGAAAACATTTACCTTCAATGAGGAGCAAAGTCAATGCATTATTTCATCAGTGTGTAATTTTTTAAAAATGCCATTCTTACAATAATATGATTTTATTTTCTGGTTTTAGTGTTACTTGGAAATACTCATCTGTGCCTATCAAAAATCACCAAGAGTTTTGAGAAAGACTTGTACAAAATTGAGACTTTGACAAGCTACTGAGTGTCTGAATATGCTTTTGATGGATCTAATAATGTTTTTGATGTATTTCAAAGTAATAAATAATATGTAGAACAAAAAACATTATTTTTGTAGTGATCTTATTGTAAACTTATTGTAGTAACAATTTTACAATACATACATACATGAAATCACTATGTTGTACACCTTAAGCTAATACAATGTTATACGTCAATTAATCTCAACGAAACTGAGGGAAAATAATTTTTAAAAGACGAGGCTGTTTACCACTCCAAAACTCAGACATGAAAGGTCATAGTAAAAGGTGATCCAGCACCAACATTTTTGTTGTGATGAATTAAGAGAGTAAATAAGCATGATCACCCAGCCAGCTCTTCTGGTTTGCACCCTTCATTTTCTTTCTGGTGTATTTGCTCCACTGACTTGAAATTCACAATGGCTGAGGCACTCTTGCTGGGGAGCAGACAATCTACACCAAGAGCTGAAGTGAGGCTATGGCACAGACTCACATTGGTCTTCTACACAAACAAGAATTAATAGGAAACTAAACTGTCTAAAATCAGCCTCTGCAAATTTCCCAGACAGGATATTTGTAGCACTTGCCAGCAAAGTTCCATTTGGCAGTGAAAATGTCAACTCGATCATCATCCTGGTAAGAACAGCAACAATTAAGAAATTTGCCAACCTTTCTGTGTTGGGAAATGGCTGACTTCAAAAAACTGCCCTTCACTATGTAATTTAGATAAGACTCAGGTAAACCTCATTTTACTTATGACAAAGACTGACCCCAAAAAGCTATCCAAATTCTTATTTTTGTCTCCTAAGTGATTAGCTGAATTGAGCAATCTGGACAAAATGCACACTAACTTGACCAAACTTTAATCAGGCTTCTCTTCCTTTCCAGGCCCCTAAACCTTCACCCACTTTTGATAAAAGCAATGCTGAAAACTGATTAACAGTCTTTCATGAGAACTGGCTGACCTCAAGAAAAAATATTCCCTAATCAACTGTCTTATCACACCACCACTCATCCTACTCTGTATTATGTTTTAAAATCAGGAACTATGAGCCTCCAACCTTATTCTTTTTTTCTCAGGATTGTTTTGGCTATTTTAAGTCCTTCGTGGTTCCATACAAATTTTAGGATTTTTTTCTGTTCCTGTGAAAAATGCCATGGACTTTGATAGGGATATAATCATCAGGGAAATGCAAATAAAAAACACCTGTTAGTATAGATATTATAAAAACAACAAGAAAACAGCAAATATTGGCTAGAATGTAGATAATTTAGAATCCTCATATAGTATTAATAGGAATGAAAAATTGTGCAGGCACTATGTAAAACCATATGAAGCATCCTCAGAAAATTAAAAATGGAACTATGATTCACCAATCTCACTTCTGGATTTAGGCCCAAAGGAACTGAAATCAAGATCGCAAAGCAACTTCTATACTCCTATGTTCACTGTAGCATTATTTACAATAACCAAGATATACAAAAGACCTAAATGTCCTCCAACAGATGAACGGATAAAGAAAATATTCTATATACATACAATAGAATATTATTCAACCAGAAAAAGAAAAATCATCTCCCATGCTACAAAATGGATAAACATTGAGGGTATCAAGCAAAATGAAATAAATCAATCTTGGAAGGAAACTCGAATGATTCCACACACAGTATCTAAATCAGTCAAATTCATCAAAGCAGAAAGTAGAATGGTGCTTTCCAGGGGCTGGAGAGATAGAGAAACAGAGAGCTGCTTCTCAATGTTTAGAGAGTTTCAGTCATGTGAAATGAAAAAGTTAAAGATTTCTGTTGCACAACATTCTTATTATAGTTAACAACATTGTACTGCACACTTAAAATGTGGTGAAGGTAGATCTCATGTTGTTTTTACCACAATAAAAAGAATCTATTCAAGCATACGAGCTTAGCTGGCTACTATTCTTTTATAGTCTACTTCAGTCAATCCCTACCCACTTCCCCAAAAAGACATATGAATTCTTCTTCTGTGTTTGCTATATTTTGTAGTCAAAATACTGTCAATTATATCACACACTGTATGTCTTATAATATTCCCATATGAGATTTTCCTTTTAAAATAGGAAAGATTCCATATGCCAAGAAACCTGATTTTTAATATAAATATGTGTATATGTACATATATATGTACATATATATGTAAGATTATAATGCCACACATACACATATATATGTAAGATTCTTCTTTCCCCTTTTCTTTTGTTGTTTTGGCTATAATGAGATTTATAATGCTATACTAACTTAAATCACAGATTATGTCAACTCATTAAGTTAACATATTTTACTTTTCCATCATGTCAAAGATTATTGTGCTTGTTATTTTAGATTAACCGTTTTGTGAAAGTCTGTGTATGTGTGTGTAAATCTGTGTGTGTGTAAGAAAAGGGGGGAAAGCAATTGGTAAGGTATTGTATATCATTTTTTGAAAGAACAGAATACAAATGAACCTCAAACATAAATATAAATCTGATTTTTAAAGACAAATTGAAATAATGTTATTTTAAAGCTGCAAGATTCGCTATATTTCCTAACACGACAGGGAATACATCCAAAAAATGTAAGAAACTCAATTTATATAAAACATGAGACTTACAGGAGATGTACCTTTCTTTTACCTTTCCTTAATTTTTGTGCTAATATACTCAACAGCAAGACATTAAATTCACTGTTTTTTTACTAAGTGGTTCTAATAGGTTGATAAAGGTGATTTGATTCTGTCCACAGAGTTTAGTTTTTAAATGATTAAAAACAAACATTTTTCTAAAATTAGTGTTTTCATTAATAGCATTGTATAACACCTGGATTGTCAAATTGACCAGCTTATCTTTTATAGAGTCAAGTGTACATGTATGGACTACAAGTCCATCAAATCAGTGTGGGTGTTAATGAGATCCCATTAACATAGTCTAGCTTTTTTCACAGCTATCACCACTATTATTAATTACTCTATTTACATCATCAGTTTTCACTATACTCACTTTTCTTGCAATTCCAAATCCTGATTCAAAGTCCAGAAAATGTTAGAAAGCTATCATGTACTATTATGTGGGTCAAACACACAAACACATAAAATTAATATGGTAGACATGATACACTAACATGTATGTAAAGTTTGATGCTCCAAAATCTACTTCTTCATGCTTTTTCATTACAGATACTTTTGTAGACCTTTTTCCTCTGTTATTAATTGTCCTAAGTCATGTTTTTACCTCTTCTGGAAGCAAACCTATTATAAATAATGAATAAAAATATATAAATAAAATATGTTTAACTATAAATATTTGAATATTCCCATTAACTCTTTATTTTCCCCACTATCATACTCTATTTATAGGCCTCTTTATCCCCTTTTATACTACTGAAATTGCTTTCTAATTGGTTTCTTCACTTCTATCTCTCTCCTTTTTCATCCACCCTATATATCTTTGCCATGAATTTCCTAAAGTCATTAGCTATATCAAATAATAGTAATAGTAACAATAAAATTAGTAATAATCCAAAGATGTATTTATAATAGCCCTTCAAAACCTGTTTATTTAAAGAACAGATAATTCGTAAATTTAAGGCAATCACTGTGCTCAGACTTCTACATGAAATTTTTGATATAATGCAGATAATAACCAAATGAAGCAAATATTTTCATTAATCTGAGTTTACATCTAAGCAACAGAAGGCATAATAATAACAGATGGCTTAAGTAAAATCAGAGCTAATATGTAGTAGAATTGAGATTTGGATCAAATCAATATGACTCGAAAGTTCATAAATCTAACCACTATTCTGCTTCTTCATAGGGTGCTCTTCATATCATCCTATTATCTCAACACCTACTAAATCTGGGTCTGGAATTTTTGGCTTGAATCTTAGGCTCTCCATTCCTATTCTAATGTGGCTTTCCAATATATGTCACATTAGGCCTCATGCAACTAGATTTGCTCTGTATTCTGCCTTTGCCTAAAATTGAATTTTTCTCTACCTTTCTAAATACTCATTATATTATACTCATATTCATAACCTTTAATCCTTCCAGATGTCTTCTTTAAACATTTTACATAGATGTGGTCTTTATTATCTGGAATTGCTATAACATTTTGTTTCTCTCTTATGCAGTATATAATAAAATATATTACTACTAGAGGTTCTATATATCCAAAATGATTTTTATCTACACTCTTTTCCTAATTACTAAAAGTTTTTTCAGGTGAGTGACTGAAACATTATGTAGTTTGTAGAAGGCATCTCAGTGCTTTGCCTGTAGAAGCACTGCTTTAGTATCCTGCTCTAAATCATTTTCTGGGGGTTCTGATCCCAATTGTGGTAGTTACTATCTTTGTGACTTTGAGGAAGATACTAAAACCCTCTGTATCTTGGATTAATCTCTATAATGGAACAAATAATATCTAACTCAGGCCACTGTGTGGACTGAATGGCGAAAAACATGTGTAAAGCACTTAGAGCAATATCTGGCACATAATAAATACTGATAAATAACAGTTAACAATTATTAAAATGAATCAAAACACTGGCGATAGTCATTATGGCTAGTTAAAATTTTCTATGCCAATATGTGAATTTTCATTTTCCTATCATATATTTACCTTATCCTATTATAACATGGGTAAAAACAAAACAAATTTGGGAATACTAAGTATTTATGAGGGACGCCTGGTCAGCTCAGCAGTTGGGCTTTTGCCTTCGGCTCAGGATGCGATCCTCATCTGGGATCGAGTCCCACATCGGGCTTCCTGTGAGGAGCCTGCTTCTCTCTCTGCCTATGTCTCTGCCTCTCTCTGTGTGTCTCAAATAAATAAATAATAAATAAATAAATAAATAAATAAATAACTATTTATGAGTTAATGTATATGAAGAAACTCTTGTTTTGTCATTTGCATAGTTTAATCTTCCTTCACAGGCAAATCAGGGAGTTTGACTAAAGTTTACTAGCAATTATACATTCTCATATGCAGTTTTTCCTTTTTTTTTTTTTTTTTGGAATTTTTCAAATATATTTAAGCTAATTTGCTTAGCTTTGCAGTATTAGGTGTGACCCCAATAAGGGACACTCTACTAAACATGCTAAAGCATATTTTTTCTATTGTGTGGTTATAATCCCGTTCCTATAGGATCCTGAAAGCACTCCCCCAAATATCTCAAATATGACTTCCATCATTCTGACTTCAGTTTGGCAAGACGAATCATATTTTTTATATCTGCTTCTCTCTGATCCTATTCGCAAGACAAATGACCCCAAGTTGTTAACCTCATTCAGAATTCAGACTACTCCCTATATTTGGTAGTTGGTGACCCTTATCCAGCATTTATTCTAGTTTGGCTAGCCCAGTAATATTTATTTGGCAAGGAGAGGTTTAGTGCCTCTCTTCAACATAAAAATTGACTAAGTCTTGACAAAATAATCTGACAATACATGCCTAGACCACTTGAAAAGAGGAAATTTAACTCAAAAAACTATCTGATACCTCATATAAAACTAAAATTCTTTGAGTAGTGTAAGATTGTATTTGTGACTGACTATCCCAGTTAAGCAATAAATATATGTAGATGTGTTTAGTGTGCTTTGTCAAAACATTCCATGTAAGAACACAATCCATGATGCAGTGCATCTTTGTAACTAATATGTCATAGATTTCACTATTTAAAACTAAAAAAAAGATTTTCAAAAACAATGATATGTAGAATTTAGGAAATCACATTAATAATAAACCAAACATTTAAATCTGTAAAATAGCATATTAAGTTATAACTATTAGATGTAAATAGTCAATTAACAAATATTCTCTTCCATTATGATTCTTATATTATGCACCTTAGAGCCTGTTGGCCAAAGAAAAGTCCAAGATAAGACAGAATTGGGTAACAATATCTTCCCTGGGATATGATTTGAGGATAGTCTATAGGCTGACTAGACCAAGCACAGGTAAAACATAAACCTCCTTTCCTAACCTGAATTTCTCTCTGGTCTTAAAGGAATGTGCATTTGTGTAAAACTATTGTGCTATCTAGAACAATTAGCATAACTAAATGGAGTAAAATTATATTCTTATTTCTCTTTCACCAATTCAACAGTATCTGTCTAGGCCTGGGAGAGAGTACAAGAATATGAGAATATTTTAATTAGTGCTTACCATTCATGTCCATTCTCTATTACCACCACATTAAATGAGCACTCACCCCAGTGCAATCACAAGATACCTTTAACAGTTCTTCCCGTAACTGCCCAGAACAAAAAGAGTAATGTTCCTCTACATCAAAAAAGTTTTAAAAATATAACATAGAAAATAAAAAAATAGAACAGGGTAAAGATGTAAAAATTAAAAGACTGTAAGCAGGCAGATCCCTGGGTGGCTCAGCACTTTAGCGCCTGCCTTCAGCTCAGGGCGTGATTCTGGAGTCCTGGGATTGAGTCCCACACCAGGCTCCCTGCATGGAGCCTGCTTCTCCCCCTGCCTCTCTCTCTCTCTCTCTCTCTCTCTCTCTGACTTTCATGAATAAATAAATAAAATCTCTTAAAAAACGACTGTAAACAATTTTCTCAAGACTTTTGAGTTCATTAATCCATAAATTCTGTGTACTTATCTAGTAACAGCTGCATTAATTCTAGTTTTCCATGTTTGTGTTCACAGTTTACAGCTTCAGCCCATCCTGCTGCCTTCAAAACTTTAACTGTGCATGGAAAACTAATTCTATTGTACTTAGACCAGTCAACCTTGCTTTGTCAGCATAAAGAGCATAAGGGATTCAAGGAATTGGATACCAAATCAGAAAAATAAGATGAGAAGTCTTAAAAGTTGGTAAAGATTTGGAATTAAGAGTTGACAATTTCCTAAGTGCTACACTGGGGTAAGAGGGAGAGCACAGTTAGCTAGGGCAGTAAGCACAGACAGAGATCAAACTATAAATTTGAGGAAAGCTCAGAAGAAGGAAAGGAGAACTGTATGGATTGAGTGGTGGCCCTCAAAATATGTCTATTAGTTTGATCCCTATAACTTGTGGAAGTTACCTTATTTAGAAAAAAAGAGTTTTACAAGTATAATTAAATAAAGAATCTTGGGAGAGCTGAACAGATTACCTTTGATTATCTAAGTGGACCTTAAATCCTATAATAAATGTCTTTATAAGTGATAATCAAAGAGAGATTTTAGATAGATAAAAGAACGGGAAGCGATATGACCACAGAGACAGAGATCAGGGAGAGGCAGCCACAGTTAAGGAATGCCAGAGCGCCAACAGCAGCTAGAAAAGGCAAAGAATGGATTTCCTCCTAGGGTCCCCATAAAGAACACAACCATCCTGGAGTTGGGTTTTGGACTCCAAGCCTCCAGCACTGTGAAAGAATATATACTTACGTTGTTACAAGCCATCACATTTGAGATTGTTATGGCAGCCACAGGAAACTAATATAGGCATCATGTCAAGAAAATGTACTTCCCAATATCCCTGGTGCTCTTCATAATGTCTTACCAATAGTTAAGACTATGTTTCCTATTAGAAAAGAAAATGTGGAAATGTTTTTGTATACTGAAATCTACACTGACACAAGAAAACTATTAACTAATGTCATACAAACTTATGTAAAATAAAATTTTATATCTGTGATTATCATAAAAAAGGATATTCACTTTAAGCAAGACAAGTAAATTATATAAGAAGTTATATAGGAAGATAAAAGAAACAGAAAAGCAAACAAAATGAAAAAGAATTTACACAATGGAAAAAATTTATGAACCATATATCTGATAAGGTGTTAATATAAAAAATATATAAAGAACTCATAGAATTCAATACTCAAAATACAAATAACTCAATTAAAAAGTGGGCAAAGAGCCTAAATAGTCATCTCTAAAATAAAAGAACTTTAAATGGCTAACAGGTACGTGAAGAAGTGTTCAGTGTCACTAACAGTCATAGAAATTGTGACTGACACACAGTCATAGAAACCAAAATGAGTTATATCCTCACATCTGTCAGGATGGCTATTATCAAAGAACAAAAGATATCAAGTGTTAACAAAGATGTAGACAAAAGAGACCCTTTGTACAATGTTTGTGGAAATTAGTATGGCCATTATAAAAGCAATATGGAAGTTCCTCAAGAAATTAAAAATGGAACTACCATATGATCAATTTAGCAATCTGACTTTTGAGTATATATCTAAAGGATCTGAAATCAGGATTGCAAAGAGATATCTGCTCTCCCATGCTCACTGCAGCACTGTTTACAATAATCAAGATATAGAAACAACCTAAATGTCCTTTGACAGATGGATGGATAAAGAATTACACCATAAAATATTATTCAATCATAAAGAACAAAATCCTGCCATTTGTGACAATGTGTATGTAGCTGGAGGGCATTATGCTAACTACATATGCAACACAGAAAGACAAACATTGCATGACTTCATTTATAAGTAGAATCTAAAACAGTCAAATTCATAAAAACAGAATAGGACAGTGGTGACAAAGGCTATGAGGAGGGGAAAATGGTAGAAACTGGCCAAATAATACATGTTTCACCTACACAAGATCAATAAGTTCTAGAGACCTAATATACAGCACAGTGAAGATAATTAACGATATTGTAACTTTGAAATTTGTGAAAAGGATAGAACTTGACTTAAATCTTTTCAGCATACACACACAAAATGATAACTATGTGGAGGTGACAAATATGCTCATTAGCTTGATTGTGGTGATTATTACACAATGTATATATCATATATATCAAAATATCAAGTTGTAAATCATAAATATATACAACTTTTATCTGTCAAAGATGTTTCAACAAGGATGTTAAAAAAAGAAGCCTACCCATTCTACTCCTATTCCATCTTCCTCATGGATGCTGACCATCTGTTTTTCCTTCACACTAACAAATTAATATTAATCCTACATTTTAGTGGAACTAAGAAAATGGATGTATTTTTGACAAGAATTATTATTAGCTTTTGGAAAACAAATAAGAAAATTAAGAATAAGGGAAAATACGACTCAAAATAATTGTAATAATAATAACACTCAATGTCTAATAGAAAATTTTAAACTAGGACTAATCACAAAGTTCAGAAAGAATCAGATTCCTATTGATTATTCTTAAAACTGAATTAATAAAATATTTTGATATATATATTTATCTGAAAAGTATATTAGCTTGCCCCAACAAAACATAAAATGCCCTCTTTTATCTTTCAAGCCTCAACTCTACCCTACCGTACTTCCAGCCACTGCAGCCCACAGCAATCTCTCTCCCATAACTGATTAATTTGTACTACTTATTTTTCACCTAATGTATTTTGTTCCCATTGGTCAATTAACCTATGTTATCATTCAACAACTAAAGTTAGAGAAGGTCTGGGGTACAGTGGCCCAGCTGTTAAGCATTTGCCTTTGGCTGGGGTCATGGTCCCAGAGTCCTGGGACTAACCCCCAGGCAGACTCCCCACTGAGCATTTTGATAAAGTGGTGTGTCTCACACAAGCAGTTACAATCTTACACAGGTCAGCTCAACAAAGGAAGTTGACAAATCTTGGTTTGCCTTTGAGATGTCCCATATGGGCCCTAAAATTGGATTTTTGTCATTCAAAGCACTACTGTGAGTACTCCCATCCAGAATTATCACTATTAGAAAATATTTCAATTAGGGAAAAGTAAACAGAAAATGGAGTCCAAATTTGGAACAACACATTGGTTGAGGTAGAGGGGGAAGAAAGGAGAAAAATGCCAACAAGAATGGGATGAAAAAAAAAAAAAGAATGGAATGAAGACTATGATAGTGTCAAAAAGGGGTAAGAAAGATACAATAAAAATGTGTTCAAGGCAAGCCATCTACTTAAGAATGTCACGGAAGTATGATCATTGCATGCTCTTCAAAATTATTTCCATATTTTCCCTTTGGCAACTCACATCCAAAGGAACTTGTTCCCAGTAGCCATCAAGGGAACATGCAAAATCTGAAAACCTGAAGGAATTTACACACTAACTACTTCCAAATAGTCAGACTAAAAAGCTTTCATGATACTACGCTCCAAATTTACATTTTAGAATTCAACCATATGTTTAGCTTGGGCAGGAAAAGGGAACTGAAAAATGAAAGCTCAATTGTTAAGAAAACCAAAGATATTGTAATAGAAATTATGTAGTGAACAATATTATAACTGTGATATTGGGTGAGATGCAATTAATTTTCTAAATGTTGCTTTGATTGATTTTACAGATAGTTTCTTCATTTACATATGCAGTCATTAAGTCTATAGGTATTTCCTAAGCATGTACTATTTTTCAGGACTGGTATTTTCCTTTAAAAGATGTAACTCTTATCCAAGAACAAATTTATAATATGTACGTATATATGTGTGTGTGCATATATGTACATATTTGTGATGTATATGTATTCTACATAAATAAATGAATTCAAATTTTATCTTAAAATTATAAGTTGTTGTCAGAAAAGGAATTTAAGGTATTTATCTTTTTTAAATTATAAATTATATTAAAACCAAAATATAGCCCAGTGTATTTATGACACTTTAGGAAAATCCAAATAAATCTGTGTGTTTGTATTCATCTGCCCTAGAGGGTTAGAGTGATAAATGGTGAGTAGAATGCATGAATTCACATATTGAAGGTATTCAAGTATAAACTGACACAATCGAGCATGCTGTCTCTGGCTCAGTAAGCACAGAAACAGTATTTAGAAACCTAGAGTGAACCATGACAGTAATATGCCAAAAACTGGGTCATTGGAAACTGTATCTTTAAACTGCAAAGATGTGTCTGTCTGTTTGTTCTAAACTAAATAACTTGATATTAGATTCAGATTACTACTCTCTCAGTGATTCTAGGATGGGTTAACCACTGAGACCTTAAGTATCTTGCATATGAGAAAATAAGTGTTGCATTAGCAAAGTATAACATTGATAGTTTTTTTAATGCTAGAATTCTTCCAGTTCAGAGTTGCTGCCTCATGACAAAAATATTCTTCCAAGTTTAAAAGATTTAAGTACATCTTTACACATCTAACAATATTAAACATAAACACACACTCTCTCCCTGTCTCTGTGTCACTCTCTCTATATATCAGACAAATTGAATAGTTTAGCCATCCCTGTATTTGCAGATTCCCCCCTTACCCATTTAAGACAGTTTGAAATGATCACATTTCATTTAGTAGATTTTGATGACCCAACCCTCACAAATTATATATTTTATCAACTTGATCAACCTTATAAACTGGATACTAAAAAACAATTGTCATTAATCAAGGAACTCTGTTGATTGACTTTGTTAATAACTCTAACTTAAGATTACATCATTCTACAATAGCAAATTTTATATGTCCAAATTTGGCTACATGTTGTGACTATATATATATATATATATATATATATATATATATATAACTTTTAAGAATACAGTTTTAATCTGAGTGGAAATAAATAAAATAAAGACTAAAGAGACAATTCAGATCAATAAACCTAACAGCTAATAATTTGAAGATTAAAAAAAGAAAATTGACAAAGCTTTAGCTAGACTCACCAAAAACCAGAGAGAGGGAGAGCAAAGTCAGAAATGAATGAGAAGCTACAACTAACACCACAGAAGTATAAAGGATTATAAGAGAATACAATGAACTTGTAAATGCCAAGAAATTGGACAACCCAGAAGAAATCAATAAATTCCTAAAAATTTACCATCTTCCAAGACTGAATCTTGATGAAATAGGAAATTTGATAGACCAATTACTAGTAAGGAGATTGAATCACTAATAAAAAGCTTCCCGACATACAAAAGTCCAGAAGGATATAGCTTCACAGTTGAATTCTACCAGATACTCAAAGAAAATATAATATCTATTTTTTTCTCAAAATCTTCCAAAAACCTAAAGAGGAGGAAAAGCTTCAAACACATTTCTGAGGCCAGCATTATTACCTCAATACCAAAACCAGTGAAGGACAATATACAGAAAAAGTAAACTACAGGTCAAAGTACCTGATGAACATAGATTAAACTCCTCAACAAAATAATAGCAAAAAAATTTAAAAAACACATTAAAAGAATCACATGTTATGACCAAGTGGAATTTATGGTTCAACATCTACAAATTAATCAACATGACACACAACATGGACCAAATGACAGATAATAATCATATAATCTTAATAGATGCAAAAGAAGCTTTTAAAAAATCCAACATCAATTTATGATAAAAACCCTCAACACAGTGGGTATAGATGTACTATAGCTTACAGAATAATGGCCATATATGGCCATCCATAGCTAATATCTTATTCAATAGTGTAAAGCTGAAAGCTTTTCTAAGATCAAGAACAAGACAAGGATGCATACTTTCCCCACTTTTGTTCAACATAGTGTTGGAAGCCCTGACCACAGCAATCAAACAAGAAGAAAGATAAATAAAAGGCAGACACATTAGAAAGAAAAAAGTAAAACTGTCACTATTTGAGATGGATTATACTATATATAGAAAATCCTAAAGACTCCACCAAAACTACTCCACTATTATAACTAGTAAATGAGTTCAGTGAAGGTGCAGAATATAAAATTAATAAACAAAAATGTGTTGCATTTCTATACATCAATAATGAAGTGGCAGAAAAATAAATCATGAAAAATCCCATGTACAATTGCATCAAAAAATAAATAAATAAAGTACCTAGGGATGAATTTAACCAAAAAGGTAAAAGGACTGTACACTGAAAATTTTGACATTGATGATAGAAACTGAAGACACAGGACAGCCTGGGTGGCTCAGTGGTTTAGCGCTGCCTTAAGCCCAGGGCATGATCCTGGAGTACCGGGATGAGTCCCGCGTTAGGCTTCCTGCATGGAGCCTGCTTCTCCCTCTGCTTGTGTCTGTCTGCCTGTCTGCCTCTCTCTCTCTCTCTCTCTCTCTATCTCTCTGTGTGTCTCTCATGAATAAATAAATTAAAAAAAAAAAAAAAAGAAACTGAAGACACAGGTAAATGGTAAGATATTCCATTATCAAGAATTGGAATAATTAGTATTGAGGGGGGAAGGGCGAGATGGCGGAAGAGTAGGGTCCCCAAGTCACCTGTCCCCACCAAATTACCTAGATAACCTTCAAATCGTCCTGAAATCTACGAATTCGGCCTGAGATTTAAAGAGAGAATGGCTGGAATGCTACAGTGAGAAGAGTTCGCGCTTCTATCAAGGTAGGAAGACGGGGAAAAAGAAATAAAGAAACAAAAGGCCTCCAAGGGGGAGGGGCCCCGCGAGGAGCCGGGCTGAGGCCGGGGCGAGTGTCCCCAGGACAGGAGAGCCCCGTCCCGGAGGAGCAGGAGCTGCACCAACCTTCCCGGGGGAAAGGGGCCCGCAGGGAGTTAGAGCAGGACCCAGGAGGGCGGGGATGCCCTCGGGCTCCCTGGGACACTAACAGGCACCTGCACCCCGGGAGAGTGCGCCGAGCTCCCTAAGGGCTGCAGCGCTCGGCGGGACCCGGAGCAGCTCGGAGGGGCTCGGGCGGCGGCTCCGCGGAGGGGGCTGCGGGGCGGGAGCGAATCCAACAGCGCAGGCCCCGGAGCACAGGGCGCCGGGACACAGCCCAGGATCCGGCCTCCCCCGGGGACAGGCAGAGGCCGGGAGGGCCCAGGACAGCAAGGACGCTCCTGCCTGGAACTGAGCAGATCAGCGGCCCCGCCCGGGAGCCCCCAGGCCCTGCAGACGGAGAGCTCCGGAGCTACTGCGGGAGCTGACTCCAGGGTCCCAGAGCTGCCCCCGCCACTCTGGCTTCCTCCCGGGGCCTCACGGGGTGAACAACCCCCACTGAGCCCTGCACCAGGCAGGGGCAGAGCAGCTCCCCCAAGTGCTAACACCTGAGAATCAGCACAGCAGGCCCCTCCCCCAGAACCAGCTAGACGGACCAGTTCCAGGGAAAGTCAAGGGACTTAAAGTATACAGAATCAGAAGATACTCCCCCGTATTTTATTTTTTCTTTTTGATTTCTGTTTGCTTCCCCCAACCTTTTTTTCCTTTCTTTCTTTTTCTTTCTTTTTCTTCTTTTTCTTTTTTTCTTCCTTTTTACTTTTTTCTTTTTCTCATTTCTTTCCTTCTTTCTCTCCTCTCTTTTTCTCCTTTTCCCAATACAACTTGTTTTTGGCCACTCTGCACTGAGCAAAATGACTAGAAGGAAAACCTCACCTCAAAAGAAAGAATCATAGACAGCCCTCTCTCCCACAGAGTTACAAAATCTGGATTACAATTCAATGTCAGAAAGCCAATTCAGAAGCACTATTATACAGCTACTGGTGGCTCTAGAAAAACAGCATAAAGGACTCAAGAGACTTCATGACTGCAGAATTTAGATCCAATCAAGCAGAAATTAAAAATCAATTGAATGAGATGCAATCCAAACTAGAAGTCCTAACGACGAGGGTTAATGAGGTGGAAGAACGCTTGAGTGACATAGAAGACAAGTTGATGGCAAAAAGGGAAACTGAGGAAAAAAGAGACAAATAATTAAAAGACCATGAGGATTAAGGGAACTAAATGACAGCCTGAGGAAGAAACACCTACGTTTAATTGGGGTTCCCCAGGGCGCCAAAAGGGACAGAAGGCCAGAATATGTATTTGAACAAATCATAGCTGAAAACTTTCCTAATCTGGGAAGGGAAACAGGCATTCAGATCCAGAAAATAGAGAGATTCCCCCCCACAAAATCAATAAAAACTGTTCAACACCTCGACAGTTACTAGTTAAGTTTGCAAATTCCAAAGATAAAGAGAAAATCCTTAAAGCAGCAAGACACAAGAAATCCCTGACTTTTATGGGGAGGAGTATTAGGGTAACAGCAGACCTCTCCACAGAGACCTGGCAGGCCAGAAAGGGCTGGCAGGATATATTCAGGGTCCTAAATGAGAAAAACATAGAACCAAGAATACTTTATCCAGGAGGCTCTCATTCAAAATGGAAGGAGAGATAAAGAGCTTCCAAGACAGGCAGGAACTGAAAGAATATGTGACCTCCAAACCAGCTCTGCAAGAAATTTTAAGAGGGACTCTTAAAATTCCCCATTAAGAAGAAGTCCAGTGGAACAATCCACAAAAACAAGGACTGAATAGATATCATGATGACACTAAACTCATATCTTTTGATAGTAACTCTGAACGTGAACGGGCTTAATGATCCCATCAAAAGGCGTAGGGTTTCAGACTGGATAAAAAAGCAGGACCCATCTATTTGCTGTCTACAAGAGACTCATTTTAGACAGAAGGACACCTACAGCCTGAACATAAGAGGTTGGAGAAGCATGTACCATTCAAATGGTCCTCAAAGAAAGCAGGTGTAGCCATCCTTATATCAGATAAACTAAAATTTATCTGATTATTTATCCTGAAGACTGTAGTGAGAGATGAAGAGGGACACTATATCATACTTAAAGGATCTATCCAACAAGAGGACTTAACAATCCTCAATATATATGCCCCGAATGTGGGAGCTGCCAAATATATCAATTAATAACAAAAGTTAAGACATAATTAGATAATAATATACTTATACTTGGTGACTTCAATCTAGTGCTTTCTACACTCCATAGGTCCTCTAAACACAACATCTCCAAAGAAATGAGAGCTTTAAATGATACACTGGACCAGATGGATTTCACAGATATCTATAGAACTTTACATCCAAATGCAAATGAATACACATTCTTCTCAAGTGCACATGGAAGTTTCTATAGAATAGACCACATACTGGGTCACAAATCAGGTCTCAACCGATACCAAAAGATTGGGATTGTCCCCTGCATATTCTCAGACCATAATGCCTTGAAATTAGAACTAAATCACAACAAGAAGTTTGGAAGGACTTCAAACATGTGGAGGTTTGAGGACCATCCTGCTAAAAGATGAAAGGGTCACCTAGGAAATTAAGGAAGAATTAAAAAGATTCATGGAAACTAATGAGAATGAAGATACAACCGTTCAAAATCTTTGGGATGCAGCAAAAGCAGTCTTGGGGAAATACATCGCAATTCAAGCAGCCATTCAAAAAATGGAAAGAACTCAAATACAAAAGCTAACCTTACACATAAAGGAGCTAGAGAAAAAACAGCAAATAGATCCTACACCCAGCAGAAGAGAGTTAATTAAGATCTGAGCAAAACTCAACGAAATTGAGACCAGAAGAACTCGGGAACAGATCAACAAAACCAGGAGTTGGTTCTTTGAAAGAATTAATAAGATAGATAAACCATTAACCAGCCTTATTAAAAAGAAGAGAGAGAAGACTCAAATTAATAAAATCATGAATGAGAAAGGAGAGATCACTACCAACACCAAGGAAATACAAACGATTTTAAAAATATATTATGAACAGCTATACGCCAATAAATTAGGCAATCTATTAGAAATGGACACATTGTTTGAAAGCCACAAACTACCAAAACTGGAACAGGAAGAAATAGAAAACCTGAACAGGCCAATAACCCGGGAGGAAATTGAAGCAGTCATCAAAAACCTCCCAAGACACAAAAGTCCAGGGCCAGATGGCTTCCCTGGGGAATTCTATCAAACGTTGAAAGAAGAAACCATACCTATTCTACTAAAGCTGTTTGGAAAGATAGAAAGAGATGGAGTACTTCCAAATTCGTTCTATGAGGCCAGCATCACCTTAGTTCCAAAACCAGACAAAGACCCCACCAAAAAGGACAATTACAGACCAATATCTCTGATGAACATGGATGCAAAAATTCTTCACAAGATACTAGCCAATAGGATCCAACAATACATTAAGAAAATTATTCACCATGACCAAGTAGGATTTATTCCCGGGACACAAGGCTGGTTCAACACTCGTAAAACAATCAATGTGATTCATCATATCAGCAAGAGAAAAACCAAGAACCATATGATCCTCTCATTAGATGCAGAGAAAGCATTTGACAAAATACAGCATCCATTCCTGATCAAAACTCTTCAGAGTGTAGGGATAGAGGGAACATTCCTCAACATCTTAAAAGCCATCTACGAAAAGTCCACAGCAAATATCATTCTCAATGGAGAAGAACTGGGAGCCTTTCCCCTAAGATCAGGAACAAGACAGGGATGTCCACTCTCACCACTGCTATTCAACATAGTACTGGAAGTCCTAGCCTCAGCAATCAGACAACAAAAAGACATTAAAGGCATTCAAATTGGCAAAGAAGAAGCCAAACTCTCCCTCTTCACTGATGACATGATACTCTACATAGAAAACCCAAAAGACTCCACCCCAAGAGTGCTAGAACCCATACAGCAATTTGGCAGTGTGGCAGGATACAAAATCAATGCCCAGAAGTCAGTGGCATTTCTATACACTAACAATGACACTGAAGAAAGGGAAAGAAATTAAGGCATCAATCCCATTTACAATTGCACCTCAAAGCATAAGATACCTAGGAATAAACCTAACCAAAGAGGTAAAGAATCTATACCCTAAAAACTACTGAACACTTCTGAAAAAATTGAGGAAGACACAAAGAGATGGAAAAATATTCTATGCTCATGGATTGGCAGAATTAATATTGTGAAAATGTCAATGTTACCCAGGGCAATTTACACGTTTAATGCAATCCCTATCAAAATACCATGGACTTTCTTCAGAGAGTTAGAACAAATTATTATAAGATTTGTGTGGAATCAGAAAAGACCCCGAATAGCCAGGGGAATTTTAAAAAAGAAAACCATAGCTGGGGGCATCACAATGCCAGTTTTCAGGTTGTACTACAAAGCTGAGGTCATCAAGACAGTGTGGTACTGGCACAAAAACAGACACATAGATCAATGGAACAGAATAGAGAATCCAGAAGTGGACCCTCAACTTTATGGTCAACTAATATTCGACAAAGGAGGAAAGGGGGCACTTGACAGGATGAGCACTGGGTGTTATTCTGTATGTTGGCAAATTGAACACAAATAAAAAATAAATTTATTATTAAAAAATTAGTATTGAAAAATTTCTATACTATCCATCACAATCAACAGATTCAATGAAATATCTATCAAAAATATTCCAATGACACTTTTTCACAGAACTAAAACAACTCTAAAATTTGTATACAAAAAAAAATAAATAAAATAAAATTTGTATACAACCACAAAAGACCCAAAACGACCCAGAACAATCCTGAGACAGAGGAACAAAGCTAGAGGTATCATGGTCCCTGATTTCAAACTATACTATATATATAATCAAAACAATATGGTACTGGCATAAGAACAGAAATAGACACACAGATAATAAATGCACCTATGTGCATTTAGAATAAAGAGCACAGATATAAATGCACCTATGTGTGTTCAATTAATATATAACAAAATAGGCATGAATATGTAATGGATGAAGGACTCTTCTTAAAAGTCTCTTCAATAAATGGTATTCAATAAATGGTACTAACAACTACATGCAAAAGAATGGCACTCAGACACTATCTTACATCATAAGCAAAAATTAACTAAAGTGTACAAAAATTAACTAAAGTGGATTAAAACCTTGAATATAAGACCCAAAATTCTAAAAATTCTAGAAGAAAGTAGAGGTGGTAAGCTACTTGATATCAGTCTTAGCAATACTTTTTTTGATCTGACACCAAAGATTAGGGAGACAAAAGCGAAATTAAACAAATGGGAACACATTAAATTAAATAGCTTCTGCACAATAAGTGAAATCATCAACAAAATGAAATGGCAACCTACTGAATGGGAGAAGATATTAGAAAATTATATATCTGATAAGGGGTTAATATCCAACATACATAAAGAACTTATATAACTCAATATCAAAAAAATCTGATCACAAATAGGCAGATGGTCTAAACATTTTTCCAAAAACATATAGATGGCAAACAGGCACATGAAAATATGGGCAGCATCACTAATCATGAGGGAAATGCAAATCAAATCCACAATGAGATTATCACCTCACACTTGTCAGAACAGCTAAAGACAAGAAATAAGTGTTGGTGAAGATGTATGGGAAAAGGGAAGCTTTATGAACAATTGGTGAAAATGTAAACTGGTGCAACCACTATGGAAAACAGTATATAATGTTTCCTCAAAAAATTAAAAATACAACTACCATATGATCTAGCAATTCCACTACTTAGTATTTATCAAAGGAAAACAGAGATACTAATTTGAAAAGATATATACACTCTTATGTTCACTGAAGCATTATTTACAATAGGCATGATATGGAAACATCAGCATCCAAGGATGGATGAATGGATAAAGAAAATGTGTGTATGTGCATACACAGACATGTACACACACAGAATACACAGACATGTACACACACACACACAATAGAATACCACTAAGCCATAAGAAAGAATGATATTTTGCCATTTGTGATAACATAGATGGACCCTGAGGGTATTATGCTAAGTGAGGCAAGGAAGATAGAGAAAGACAAATACCTCATGATTTCACTTATGTGTGGAGTTTAAAAAACAAAACAAAGAAAACAAAATCCAGACTCCTAAATATAGAGAACAGATTGGTCTTTGTCAGGGGTAGGGGTAGAAATTGGTGAAGGGAATTAAATAGTATAATCTTTCAGCTATAAAATAATCATTTAAATGTAATGTACAGCATCTGAACACAATATAACACTGCATTAGCTTGCAAGATGGCAGATGGTAACTGGACCTATTATAGTTACCATTTCCTAAGGTGTACAAATGTAAATCACTATGTGGTATATTTGACACTAATATAATATTGTATGCCAATTATGCCTCAATAAATTTTAAAAAATAGACTGTAAAAAAATACAACTTTAAATACCATGATATTTAGAAAAATCTATCAAATATTTTTTCTCTACATAATGGTTAGAATGTTAATAGGTTCTGATATATATGTAAGATTTATTGATCATTAATAAGCTATTTTATTATCTTAATCATTTTTCAACAGGGAACAAAATTGGACAACTAATGTAATGAAGAATTAAGGATATATAAGCATATAACAGTTTTGTTTCAACTTACTATAAAATTTTACTACTTGTATTGTCTTGAACAAATTATATATCCCCTGTGTGCTATAGTTTCACCTTCTAGGGTTACTATAAGAATCTACTACATTGAGTTGTAATAAAAATTAAATAACAAAATTTTGCAAAACTTTCAAATAGTAGCTTATATTTAATATAAAGCTAATCTTTAATTTTTTAACTTTAAAATAAAAAAAAAACTATCATCACATCAAATCACTATGCAATGCCCTATGATACCTAGGCTATCACTTGTTCAGAGTACAACTGTTCCTTAAACATTATCCTAATCTTACATTTCCAACATTATTATAAGATTTCAGAGACAAATACGTTTTTTTCAAAATGTCTTATATATGTCCTACAGTGGGCAATATAATGCTGGTAAAGCAAATGTTTAATGACTTCTTATTGAAACAGTACATTTTTATATATTTGAAAATTAACAGTGGGTCTTTTCTACTCTTATCATTTTTCTAAAAATGATACATCTCTAAGCAATTTCTGAATAATATGTTTTAGTATATGCTTTATTAGGGAAATATTTTAATATAATAACTGTACAAAAGTATTAAATACAATTAATAAAACATAAAGCCATATGTTTACTGAGAAAATTCAAAGATGGAATTGTTAAACTATCACTGAGTTTCTAGGAAACAATAAAATACATTTATTATTTTTGTAGCTTTATTGCGGTATAGTTAATACAAAAATTTTACATAATTAGTATATACATTTTGATGCTGTTGAACATATGCATATACTCATGATACCATCACTACGATGAAAGTAGTAAATACATCTAACACCACCAAAAAGTTTCTGGCTCCACTTATTTATGTGTGTGTGTGTGTGTGTGTGTGTGTGTGTATGTGTAAGAACACTTAACATGAGATATATCTTCCTGACAAGATTTTAATTGTACAATACCATATTATTCATTTATTTTTGATGAGTACACATAGCATTAACAGCTAGAACTTGGAACAGCTTTGAAAAGTAATATAAGATTTTCCAAGGACTAAAAATTACTAATATTAAAAATATATATGATGTCTCACTTTCATTTCCAGCCAAGAGAAGTCTGAGGGACCAAATTTAACAATCCAGCAAAACAACTAAAAGCTGAGCAAGATATATGAAACAACAGTTCTTAAATTTTTTGACATCAGAATACAAAGGACAGTGATATCTAAGGGACAAGAAACAAACAAGGTAAGTCCAACAATTGTCCTACCCTACAGCCTAAAGAACATTTCTAGACCATGGTAAAGGACAGGAGACTGTAAGACATTCCAGAATAATCCCAAAGTACTTGTCATGTTGTAGTCAGCAGAGTACTCATTAGTGCATATGTGTTAGTACACTGTCTAAAACTGGAGAAAGAAATCCATGAAAGTTGTAGGCGTATCATCCACCAAGGTTTACTTAAGGCTGAGGCTATTGGCTATTCTTAATACCAAAATAGAAAACCTTATAATAGGGCATTAATTACTTAGAACAATTTGCAAAAGAAAAACAACCTTGAAAAAACATATTAGAAACTACTCAAAATGAAACACATAGAGAAAAAATAAATTAAAAGATAGAGCATTAGTAACTCATGGGAAAACAAAGAAATCTGTACTTGTGTAGTTAGAATCCACAAAGAAAGGAGAAACAGTGCTATCTGTTCCTGGAATTTGAGGCATCAGCAGGTAGGGATCACGGATTAGGTAATGTAGTTCATTGAGCCAAGTTGGCAGTTTGCAAAGGATTAAATTCAGTTCATTAATAAATCTACTAAACCTGACAGAAAAGAATTCCAGAAGATTGCCATGGCAACAGCAATATAATGTGCTATAATGGGAATCATTGGCTTTTTTTGTGAAATTGATCTATATCCCTATCAATAACATCATTGTTGGTGGCTGAACACTCCTTTACAAGTTTTTCATCTTGGGTATTAGTGAACAAGTGAGGATTTAAGAAGTTCATGAAGTAAAGATTTGCCTATATGTTTTGTGTTTGTTTTGTTTTCTTCCAAGATATTTTGTATTTCTGAATTTAAATAATTTCAAAAAAAGGAGCAGAAAAATATAATGGTTCTTTTTTATTCCTGAATTTGATGAAAACTATAAACCTGTAGATTCAAAAAAATTAACAAACCCCAAGCATAAGAGATATGCAAAGGATCAGACCATGGCACATTATAATCAAATGGGTTAAAACTAAGGAAAAGGAGAACATCTTAACAGCAGCTAAAGGAGGGAGAAAAAACATGATATACAGAGGAACAAAGATAAAGAGCAAACTGACGATATCAGAAACAATGCAAGCCAGAAGACATGGATCAACATATTTAAAGCACTGACAAATAAATTGTCAACTAATGATTTTCTTACCCAGAAAATAACATTCAAATACAAAACTAAAATCAAGACATTACATAAAAAATATATAAAATCAATCACTAGTCAGACCTTCATGTATAAAGAGAATGATCCAAATGTAAATATGGATTGGTACAAGTGAATGAACAGCCTTAGGAATGAAAAATATGTGAATAAATGTAGCACATTTTTCCTATTAAAGGTCTTTAAAACATTGACTATTTAAAGAGAAAAATTATGATATAGTGTGAGGTTAGAACATATCCAGAAGTAAAATATATGGCAACAATAACACACAAGCCATGGGAGGAAAAAATGGGGGAACAGTGATTTCAAATTCCTCTACTATTTTATTTATTTATTTTTAAAGATTTTATTTATTTATTCATGAGATACAGAGAGAGAGGCAGAGATATAGGCAGAGGGAGAAGCAGGCTCCCTATAGGGAGCCCTATGCGGGTGAGGAAGGGACCTTGATCCCCAGATGGGGATCACACCCTGAGCCCAAGGCAAACGCTCAATCTGAGCCACCCAGGCATCCTGATTTCCCTCTACTATTTTATTTTATTTTATTTTATTTTATTTTATTTTTTTTAAATTTTTATTTATTTATGATAGTCACAGAGAGAGAGAGAGAGAGGCAGAGACACAGGCAGAGGGAGAAGCAGGCTCCATGCACCGGGAGCCCGATGTGGGATTCGATCCTGGGTCTCCAGGATCGCGCCCTGGGCCAAAGGCAGGCGCCAAACCGCTGCGCCACTCAGGGATCCCTCCCTCTACTATTTTAATGTGGTGTAGTATCATTTGATGGTAGACCCTGATAAGTTAAATATAAATACTATAAATCCTAAAGCAACCTCTAAAATAATACAACAAAGTCAATAAATAAGTCAACCAAAAGGCTAAAAGAATCAAAAACAAATCCTCAATTAATCCAAAAGGAAACAAAGAAAGGTAACAAAGAACATCAGACAGAAAAAAAATAGCAGGATGTTAGACTTAAATTCAACCATATCAGAACCACTTTAAATATAAATGATCTTAACCAAATTAAAAGATAGAGACATTGAGATTGGATTAAGATTTTTAAAAAGCAACATCCAATGATATGTTGCCTATACGTCATACACTTTACTTTTTTTAAGATTTTATTTATTTATTCATGAGAGACACAGAGAGAGGGGCAGAGACACAGGCAGAGGGAGAAGCAGGCTCCATGCGGGGAACCTGATACAGGACTTGATCCCAGAATCCTGGGATCACAACCTGAGCCAAAGTTAGACACTTAACCACTAAGCCAGCCAGGCATTCCAAGACATACACTTTATTTATTTATTTATTTATTTATTTATTTATTTATTTATTTATTTTTAAAGATTTTATTTATTTATTCATGAGAGACATACACAGAGAGAGAGAGAGAGAGAGAGAGAGAGAGAAGCAGAGACACAGGCAGAGGGAGAAGCAGGCTCCATGCAGGGAGCCCGAGGCGGGACTCAATCCTGGGACTCCAGGATCACGCCCTGGGCCAAAGGCAGGTGCTAAACCACTGAGCCACCCAGGGATCCCCAAGACATAAACTTTAAACACAATATACAAATACATTACAATAAAATAATGGAAAGCAAGATACTGGGCTTGCTCCAATCAAAGGAAAGCTGGATTAACTATATTAATATCAGGCAAAGAAAATTTCTGAGCAAAGAATACTGCCCTTTCTGAACAAACTATTATCAGATACGGAGAAGTTCATCTCCCAGTGATAAAGGGGGCAATGCAAGAGAACAGAACAACTCTAAATGTTTACGTGTTTAATAACATCTGCAAAAACACACATGGCAAAAACAGACTGGACTTCAAAGAGAAAACCAAAAATCTACAATCCCAGAAAGAAATTTCAACACCTCTTTCACAATAATTGATAGAAAATATATACAAGAATTCAATAAAGATGTTAAAGATTTGAACAACAATATTATCTAAAGCAACATTATTGATAATTATAGAGCACATCAACTAACAATAGCACAACACAAATTCCTGTCCGGTTAGTAGAGAATATTTACCATGACAGACCAATTCTGGGTTGAAATTCTGAGGAACCTAGAAATAAAAGGAAAATGCCTGAACCTGAAAACACCATGTATGAAAAATCTACAGCTAATGTTATACTTACTGGTGAAAACTATTAAGATGAGAAATGTGTCAAGAATGTTCACTCTCCTGTCTTTTACTCAACATTGTGCTAGAGATACTAGTTGATCCAATAAATCAGAAAAAATAAATATATCATCCAAAATTGAGGAAATAAAATTTGACTTACCAGTAGATGATATAATTATCATCAACAAAGAAAATTCAACAGAATCTACATAAAAGCCACCAGGACTAAAAAGTGGTTGCAAGGTTTCAAGATACAAAGTCAAATGGATCAAATAGACAAATTGATCAAAATCATTAGTCTTTAGAGAAATGCAAATTAAAATCACAATGAGATACTATCATGCTCGTGTTTCAATGTCTGAAATATTTTTCTTAAATGACCACACAAAGTGTTGCTGAAGACAGAACAACTGGGACTCTCATACTATCAGGGAGTAAATAAAATGGCATAATTATTTTGGAAAACAAATTGTCAGTTTCTTAAAAATTAAACATACATTCATTACATATAAACCAGCTGTTACACTTCTAAGCATTTATCCAAAATTTATATAGCATATATACATGCAAAGGCTTGAGCAATAATGTTCACAGCAGCTTTATTTGTAATAGCTAAAAATTAGAAACAATCCAAATGCCCAACAATATATGAATAGGTAAAAAAAATTCAACATATATTCATATAATAGAATACTACTCAGCAATAAAAAAACCACAATGAACTACTAATAAACACTGAAATATAAATGCCATAATATTATGACTGAGTTAATGAAACAAGATCACAATGGAATATATAGTGTATGAGTCCATTATATGTGTCTCTAGAAATGCAAACTAATATAGCAACAGGATAATCAACATTTGCCTGGAGATGGAGTTTGCAAACCGGAAATGTGAGAGGGAGGAACTACAAAGAAGCAAATGAAAACTGATGTGGGGGAGATAATCATTATCTTGATGTTATTATGGTTCATATACACATCAACTGTACAAATTATACAATTTAAATATGTATAGTTTACTGGGTATCATATATACCATAATAAACTTGTAAAAATATATATGTAAATTATTTTAATTGATTCTATTTGTCATTTACTACTATCACAAAAATCTTACCACTTAGAGTTAAAAAAAAGTTACACAAATATAACGTGTAATGTACCAGAAATGTTACAACTATAAAACTATGCAGCAAGCATAGCAGGAAAAAAAAAATAGGAGATCTGTGTTCTAGTTCTGGTTTTGTAATGACTGGCTCACTGACTATGATTAAATCACTAAACCACTCAAGCCTTCTGTGTGCTCATCTGTAAAGTGAAAGGTCTGTACAAGATCATTGGTCTTTAGCCTTGTCTGGATTTATAGACCATTCTGGAGTATTAGTTTTTAGGAATGAGCAACTGAAGGAATTGAAGAATCACCCACAAAATTCTCTGTAAATCAACAATAATTAAAACACAATCCTTAACTTATTCCAATACCACACAGCAATTTTTAAACAACCCACACTTAACATGCCATTTCCTTGCCTTTCTACTGTGTCATTTTGCCCTTACACTGCTCTGTTATATATACAAATGGTAAAATTCTCAAATGTTCCAGGAAATATGTTATCTTTCCTTGAACTGGCTTTACCTAACCATTGCATTTTGCTATTCATTGTCAGGATTTGTACCCAACACAACAATATACTACATGTCTACTTAAGATATTCTAGGAATACTGTACATGGAAAGTATTAATTTGCAAAACTTAAGTACATGTTTCTCAAAATTGAGCAGTATTCCAGTGAAGCAGTGAACACTACTGTTGTAAGTAATCTCTAAGGCCTGTTTCGGATCACTATTTTAAATCTGTAAAATCTGAAAAATTGTATTGATCATTCTTGTTTGTTGATTTAGAGATAATATCTGTGTGCTATGAGTCACAGCTAACACACAATAAATGGAAATTCTGCTCACCTACGAAACACTAGTAGTTTCATGGCCTTGGACATCACTTAGCATACAACTGTAAGTCTGAACTATTTTAGCCAATTTTTGCTTAAAGCCCCTTTTTCTCCTTCTTAATACATTTCAGTTTTGGGTAAACTTTATTCCTTGGTTAGGTGTGGCAAACCTCCAAGAATCCAGGTAATTCCTTATATTTAGAAATATTGCATAAAGAATAGTCCCGGGGATCCCTGGGTGACTCAGCAGTTTAGGGCCTGCCTTTGGCCCAGGGTGTGATCCTGGGCTCCAGGGATAGGGTCCCGCATGGGCTCCTGCATGGAGTCTGCTTCTTCCCCTGCCTGTGACTGCCTCTCTCTCTGTGTGTCTCTCATGAGTAAATAAATAAAATCTTAAAAAAAAAAAAAAAAAGAATAGTCCCTATTAAAGAGGGATGAGGGCTTCCTTTGACAATACATAAATAAATTTGTAACTCTCTTTTTCAGAAATGAATAAAGGTTGAATTATTTTAAAGCTTAATAATTGGTATTATTTTTTAAATCAAATTGGTATTATTTTTAAGTCAAGATATTGAATTATGCTCGGGCCATGTTTGAGAAGTTATTTTTCTACAGGGGTTAAAATTAAAGTGAAAAACATGTGCCTCCCTCTTCCTATTTTTTGGAAGTTTTATTTGGAAGTTTTTATTTTCTAGCTAATAAAGAAGAGAGAAATTTAGTATTCAGGGAAAACTATCTTCTAAACTCAATGCCCACATCCAATTATAGTTTAGGATACTTACTTAGAGCCTTTAGAAATACCAGTGAAAATGGATCTTTTTCTATTCTCTTATTTGGGTTAAAATACTTGGCATCCTTTTATATAATTGCTTTCAAAGCAAAACTTTAATATATCTATGACATTATCTGTGCATTCAGTATGTTTGGAATATATTACAAACTAAATATTTTGTGTATATACAATGTTCTCTCCTGGAATATAAAGAAATCAGTGTCTCCTTAATTTATTAATATAACTTAATTTTCCAATTTTAATCTTATTAAAGTAATTTTAGCATTTACTATTGTGAAAATAATTCAGAAAGCAATGAACTCTTCTCTGTGACTAAGCACCATGATTTGCTTTATTACCTCCAAAATTCTCCATTAGCATATTTTTTTAAGATTTTATTTATTTATTCATGAGAACACAGAGAGAGAGAGGCAGAGACAGGTAGAGGGAGAAGCAGGCTCCATGCCGGGAGCCTGATGCAGTACTCGATTCCAGGACCGCCAAATCACGAACTGAGCCAAAGGCAGACACTCAAACACTGAGCCACCAAGGTGCCCCTCTCATTAAATTGTTTTTAATCATGCCTTCAAAGAAATAAAAATTATGGGGACCTCAAAGCTGATGAATTTGGGATTATTCTCCAAGATTTTTTTAATTTAAATTCAATTAGCCAATATACAGTACATCATTAGTTTCAGATGTAGCATTGAATAATTTATCAGTTGCATATAATATCCAGTGCTTATCATATCACGTGCTCTCCTTAATGCCCATCACCTAATTACCCCATCCCCACATCCACCTCCCCTGAAGCAACCCTCAGTTTGTTTCCTAGAGTTAAGGGTCTCCCATGGTTTTCCCCCCATCTCTGATGATTTCCCATTCAGTTTTCCCTCCCTTTTCCTATGAGCCTCTATACTGTTTTTTACATGTCACATATGAGTGAAACCATATGTAACTGTCTTTCTCTGGCTGAATTATTTCACTCAGCATAATACCCTCTAGTTCCATCTACGTCGATGTGAATGGTAAATATTCATCTTTTCTGATGGTTGAATAACATTCCACTGTGTATATATATAACATTAAGATTCTGTATTTTTGTTGTGGTTTTGGTTTTCATTTCCTTTGTTTGGCCTTGTAGTTTGTGCCTTTTTCTTTAACTCTTCTCCTGTCCCAGTATCAATTTGTCTAACCCCCTTCTCACTGGATTACTCCAACACTGAAGTCGATGCTATAACAAAAAACAAGCCTTTCATTCTCCCATAATAGTATTTGAGAACAGAATACAAAATAACGGGAAACTAAAGAAAATATCTTCAAAGTAATAAGTCTCTTTGGTTAGGAATTTTCCTGATTGTTTAATATATAACCAAATATTTTGGGTAAATGGAAGTACATTAGATAATGGACAGAGGTTTTGATAGAACTAAGATCTGGTCCCAGTTCTTCCATTTTCTACTAGCTGAGTGACTTTGGTAAAGTCATTTCATTTATCTAAATTTTAATGTTCTTACCTCAAAACTTGAGCAAATTGTAGCACCTATTCAGGATGATTATTGAAAACTTATACTACCCAATGATGAAAGCTTTTAACATGGAAACTGCTATGTTATGAACACTCAATAAATGTTAAATAACAATACTATTGCTTGTATCTCCAGAACATAATCACAATGCTTGTAGTATGTAACTGTATTTCAGTTTGTATTGGGGGGGTGATGAATTAACTTATCCTTCACTAGTTTATTTTTATTTTTTTTATTTTTTATTTTTTTTTATTTTTTTAATAATAAATTTATTTTTTATTGGTGTTCAATTTGCCAACATACAGAATAACATCCAGTGCTCATCCCATCAAGTGCCCACCTCAGTGCCCGTCACCCATTCACCCCCACCCCCCGCCCTCCTCCCCTTCCACCACCCCTTCACTAGTTTAGATAATAACTGACATAGCCTGGGTTAATTAAAATCTCTATGATATATATAAACTATTGATAATCTAGTTCTTCTTTGGGTTCAATTTTCATATACTCAGATAAATTTACATTTTTATTATATATGCAGCTTTAATATGATTATTTTATATCACCCCTTTCCAAGACATTCTAAGCTCTTAAAGGACATATAAAATATAATTTATTCAAGATGAAAAAAATGGGGTCAATTTAAGCCTAGCTTCATAGATATTAACAATTTACAGAATGTAGAATAAAATTTAAAAGCTACACAGTCTAATCGGTTTAACAGAAAAATAAGCTTAACATAAAAAAGGGGGCGGAGGGAGGAGTAAAATAGAGAAAAATCAAAAGAAACAATCTAAAAAAATAAAAAGTGCACGACTCATTTTTTAAAAAAGAAATACAGGTATAAATCCATGAAAAATTCTAAAAAAAATGAAAATCTAAATGAACAATACAAAAGGATTTTGTGAGAATGTCAACCTCTGCCTGTACAGGATCTTTCTTTTGTCTACATTGTCTATTGCTTACTAGAGGTAAATTAGTAAAATTTGCAATTTTGGTTGTTTATTACCATATTTATAAGTCAAGATTTATGCATATGTGTTAGACGCTTTTCTCATTGGTGGAAATAAGTAGAAAACTGAACTGACCCTGGTATTAACATCTCATTATTTATTCTCACCTAATTTAATACCAAGACTAAACAGAAGGACATGTCAAGCAAGATTTCCAAACAAACAAGATTATGATGCTTTATGAACTGCAAATAAATACTTAAGTAGATACTTTTAAAATGAAAGATTCAATTAGAGGAATGTTAAGTTTTTTCCTCATGAAGATTCTGATGAAACTGCAAAGAAAAATGCCCCATCATTCACATCCCCGGTAGGTTTTATTTGCTGCAGGTAAATTATAACTCTATGCAACTAATTTTTAAAATAAGTTCCATAAAACCAGTGAACAAACAAATCAAGCAGTCTGAAAAACGATGCCTTATGCCAGAAGTATGGCATTTTCCTGTTTGACAAAAATCTAATTTATCTAAAAAAACATTCTTTAATAAATTAACATATTGTTATTAAATAATATCTTCTTGAATTTGTATTACCTCTTTTTGACAAATATTCCTACTTATCCTTCAAAATTCTGCCCACAAGAGTTTACTTTTTTGAAATACTGCTTTAGCTTCCTATGGAATTAGGCATTTTTCTGTACAGGTACTGTATTTTATTAATGCTCCTATTTTTAAATAAACAAACCTTTTTTATAATTAAACACATTTCTAGCTCCTATACAAAACTGTAAGCTCCTTGAGATCAATGAACTTGTCTTTTTCATTTTTGATTCCTTGGAGCCTGACACACACTATCAAATGATAGTTGAACTGAAAATGATACATTGGATTTACACATTACCTTTTTTGAGGTGTCAAACACCTTAAATATTATATACAGTGACAGTATTAGTAGGCATCATATTGCTTTTCATCAGGAGAAAATAGGTAAATATATTGTCATAATTCATCTAGACTATGTTTAAGTACATAGAGCAAAAAGTTAATATACCTACTAAAACTTTCCTGATATGAAGGGATACAGCTTTACGTCGAATATTAAAGAGAACAATCTTTCTTTCTTTTAATTGAACTTAGTTGATCTAAAGCCTCTGTTTGAATTGGGGTTAGGAGAGGGAAGAGAATGTAGCAAAAAAATCCTCTTTAGAATACAGTGAGAGTAAATTGTTGCTCACAGAAAAAGTACAATTAAAGTAGTTTCAACCAAAGCTATGCTATTTCCACTCTTTCTCATTCCTTTGGTCCTTGCTAGAACAGCCCTAATTTCTTCATTAGAAACAGATTATAGACTATATGATATGATAGGAAGAAATGATGGAGATGAGAAAGATCATATGCTCTACAATTTAGGAAAGGCTATTTTATGAATGTTCAAGAATGGGGTGAGGAATGTTCATTGAAAGTGATTTATCATATAAATTGGGGGGAGCAAAGGGAAGCAGTATTTAAATGGAAGAGAAGCTGAAGAAAGTAGTAATTGGGTTAAAAAAAAAAAAGGAAAAGGAAAAAAGAAACAAATAGAGGTGGTAAGGTAAGACTCTAAGATGGAGACTGGGACCAGCAGATTCCACAGACCTCAATGAGTCTAACAATTAGTATCCCAATTCTCACCCATGGAAGAAAGGTAGACAAGAAAGAGTCAAATCTCTCTTAAGATTAGCAATAGGAAGCGTAAATCCTAATATTCCTGACTTTTTAATATAAACTTCATTAAACAAAAAGAAGATGTGTAAGGACAGATATAAGAAGAAAAATAAGTATGGAAATTAATAAATGAAGAGTGACCTTCAGCTCATTTTTATAAATCACTGTTGACCATTTCAGTGAAATGGATTTGATACCTCAAGTTTGAACACAGATTTGTCTAAGTCCCTTGATTTCTGTTGATCTTGGAGTTGAGACTCACCATTGTTAAACTTACCACAGACTTTTGTTTTGTTTTATTTTCCAAAAGATATATACGAATGATTAAAAATAAGACCTAAGTAAGTTAAACTATCCTCATAAATGGTGTGGTTCAAAAATTTCAGAAAAAAATCTGTGATGATAGAATTTATTCTGCATATTTAAACTCAATGAGATGAATCTGTGTGTATACTTAAGTATACACATCAATATCCCAAGTGAGGGCTTCTCAGGAAGAGTGAGTTTACAATTTAATGGCACAGAAAAAATACAAATGATTCTACAAGCAAGAATCCTTAAAGAAAATTCTAAGTGGATGAAAGCAAAAACCTCGGTTTGAGAGAATAACTTACAACATTTAGATTGACAATAGTTTCTGACCTGAATTCTGAAATAGAATTATGAAATAAAACACTATCAGTTTCACATGAGAACTTTACAGTAACTAATTACCACATTTCAGAATCATTGTTGGACTTTCACTGCAAATTCAATAAATAATCATTTAATAAGAGCCTTAAAATTGATAAAAATATTATAAACATAGATATTATTATATATTTACATATATAAGTATATATAAAAATAAATATTACATAAATAAATATTTATTTTTATAAATAATATATGGTTTATTTTATTATGCTATAAATTTACCTTTCTTATATAAATATGGATTTACATGAAAATTGACATTAAATCTATCCAAATTTGAACCAGAGAAAACTGTGTCCCTAATAATAAATGAGAATCTATTTCTTTAGATCTTTAGTGGCCTCAATAAAAATGAGAGCTTAGTCAGACATCACAACACATTTGTGTAGCCAAATGTAACTGTGTAACAGTTCTCAATGGCTTCATCTTTGGTCTGGAAGACCCTCAATGATATATCAAGAGTGACTTAAAGAGTGTTCTATGAGGAAGCATTTACTTTTTTTTTTTTTAAAGCAAGATAATTTAATTACCTAACTCAAAGTACAAGAAAATAACTGTTTTAGGAATATATCTTGGTTAGGGAAGCCCTTAGATTACAAACTAGAATATCATCTCCCTAAGTAGCAAGTCTTTTCCTTATCTTAACCAATTCTCTTTCTTAAGTATTCAGAAAATAACAACAAAAATATTTTGATATTTAATGGTGATCTTCAGCATTATTGAAAATCTTTATTCTTTTTAAAAAGATTTTATTTATTCACAAGAGACACAGACAGTGAGGCAGAGACACATATATAAGGAGAAGCAGGCTCCTTGCAGGGAGCCCAATGCAGGACTCAGTCCTAGACTAGGATCACGCCCTGAGCCAAAGGCAGATGCTCAACCACTGAGCCACCCGAGCATCCCAACCTTAACTTTATCTTAAGCTAAAATATATATTTGATTCTAACTAAGAGTTGATAGAAAAAAATCAACAGACACATGAGGACCCTTTTTAAAAAATTTATCATATTTTTAAACAATGATACAGTGAAACAAAGTTGACTTTCTCTCACTGTATCTATCCCGAATAGCAAACTCTTTGATAGGAATGGTCAAGAATCCTGCTTGAGTACAGTGGTACAATTAAAGGTACAATTAAAGCCTCCTTGCCAGATTGTGATGGGTAGACAACTGCAGTGTTTGACATCAACCATAAGTACACTTTTAATTTAGTGATGTGAGTATTAAGAGTTGTAATTATATATTGCTCTTTATCGACCTTCCCAGAGGGAAAATAAAAATTTGTTTGCTTTCTGTTTTCAAACTCCTGGCCAGGAGCCCTAAAGGAATTATGTGTTCATAAAGTAAAGTACTATGTTCTAGAGCAATGCTTATTACTACTTGAATGCATAAAGTCTTTCTATATTTTGTAATGTCCCAAATAATAGGGCATTCTATCTGTACAGAGATTACCACAATATACAAAAATTTCAGCTACAGAGGATGCAGTATAAATATTTCAGGGGCATGGTTAAAAATACATAAGGACTTGAATTATACACTTCTAAACTGATGAACATTTTCCTTGGGAACAATACCTACAAATTACCTGCAAATTTAGCATGACAGAAAATGGAAAATATTCATTGAAAATAATCATTGTGTCAAATCTGCTCTAATGTACTGAAAAAGATAAAATGAAAAATAACTACCCAATCTACACTGATGACCATATAAAAAAATTTAAACAACACTCAAAAGAAAAACAAACAAAAAAGCCACCACACATAATCATTCAAAGCTTCCTTGAGATTAAAATTTAGATACAATCAGGGGGATCCCTGGGTGGCGCAGCGGTTTGGCGCCTGCCTTTGGCCCAGAGCGCGATCCTGGAGACCCGGGATCGAATCCCACGTCGGGCTCCCGGTGCATGGAGCCCGCTTCTCCCTCTGCCTGTGTCTCTCTCTCTGTGACTATCATAAAAAAATAAATAAATAAATAAATAAAATTTAGATACAATCAGATATCATATGTAAAGCACCTAGAGAAGACACTAAAACTTAATTGGGGTATGATATAATTGGATATAAATTTTAAACTTATCATTATGAGAAACAAAAATAATTTCAAAAGCTTCCTGCAGAAAGTATATGTCAGAATTAAGGAAGGAAACACAAGTGTAAGTTTAGGTTTTATGGGTTTAAGAAAGAAAATCTATACTATGACTAATATGTTTTTGGAATCTATAATTTTATAGGAGGTAGCTATATAGTCATCTATACTAGAAGATTATTTGACCTCTTAGGAAAAAGACCTACAGAGAGTATATGGAATCATTCCTCATTTTACATTTATTGGAGTTTTTGGCTAGAAAACATGACAAATATACCTGATTAAATATTTTACTCTACATGTTACAAAACATGTGAACTAACATGATGGATAGATACTTCACATAGTATACTCCTTGGCTGAGTTCTGTAGGAAGTTCCACATGCTCAAACTCAATTCTACTTCCATACCTATACAATAAGTAGAAAAAGTAGGCTTAGGGGCACCTGGGTGGCTAGTGGTTGAGCATCTGCCTTTGGCTGGGGTCGTGATCCTGAGGTCCTGGGATTGATTTCCACATCAGACTCCCTGCAGGGAGCCTGCTTCTCCCTCTGCCTATGTCTCTGCCTCTTCTCTGTGTCTCTCATGAATAAATGAAATCTTTCAAAAAAAAAAAAAAGAAAAAAGAAAAAGTAGGTTTATATGCTTAAATGTGTAAATATATGTAATTTTCTGGAAAAACTAGTGTAGATCTTAAAACTTGCATCAAAGAATTTTAACTAAACTTTGGAGAAAATATTTTAAAGGACTGAATCATTTTTCACAAACTTGAAAACTGATGAACACTTTAAAATCTCACTGTTGAATGGAATATGTAAAGAACACTTACTAAGATATTATTTTTACAAAGATATACACAAAGATTATTCAGTAAAACTGTGTATATTGTATTAGAACAAATTACAAATGAATAAAATATACATCTGCAAGATAGTAAAATTCTTGTGGTATCTTTGTAAAGTAAAAAAAAAAAAAAAAGCAAATGATCTATTGCAATGCAAGTGCATAAACCAGACTTATGTAGACAATGATGGCAAACATCAAAAAGTAGTAACTGACAAAAGTAAGTTATACAAATATTCTGTAGTATATATCACACATAAAATTTTAGATGTAAAACAATAAATATTTATGATAAATACATATATGGCAAAATAGGTATAAGGAATAAAGGAGGAAAATAGATCAGGGTGGTATATATATTGAGCTTCAAAAGTTTCTTTATGTAATATTATTTTTTAAACAGATCCCATATATTAAAATGTTGATAAAAAAAAGAAACCTGGCTGCCTGATATGCACTTTTTTCCTAGATTATTCATTCTCCTTCTTTTATATCATGGTGTATTTTTTTAAAAGAACAAAATAATGACATTAGTGTACAATTTTACTAAATTTACAAAAACTTTCAAGAAATATATTTCAGATTCAAAGAGTTCAGAATTTCAAATAAGACCTGCTTATTTTAGGCTCTCAAAGCCTGTGATAATCATATTTCCACTAAAAGTCAAAGCAAGACAGAAGAAAAGAAAAACGGTCACATTACTTTTAAAATCATTTGGGAACTAAATTTAAGAACCAAATAATGATTATAAATAACAACTGTAAGTATTATATATTACTGAAGTTAGTTTTCCTCCATTCCAGGTGGATATGTTAGTAGTTCTCCTACTTTGCCATCCATCATACATGACATGTGGGGAACTTTTGTTCAATATCCAGGTTTTTCTCCATGATATTTAGGAGGAAGGAAGTAAGGAAAGGCTGGATAGTGTTGCTTAAGAACTACAGCATTACTGGATTCTCTGATGTCCCTTTGTAAATAAAACTGAGTACTTAACTGGCCTACATATTCACACTAATGCTTCTTGCCTCTGGAAGAATATCTGTTCACTCTATTATCTGGACCATACCATATTGCCTTTCAATATCTATATCACTGTATTACATTACATATAAACGGAGTTATTTCTGGCTTAGGCCAAATTTTTTTTTTGTTCAAACAAACACCTATAAAATGTTCAGTATCTTCTAGGCCTTAAAGCATTCAGGGCCCCTCAAAGAAACAGAAACTGGAGATATATATGTAGAGTAAGTAATACATACACACAGATACACAACATTTGCAGAGAGAAAGAGAGATTGATTAATTGATTGGCTGATTATGAAGAACCAGCTCACTCAATTATAGAAACTTAGCAATTCCAAAACATACTGGGTAAGTTAGAAAGCTGAAAACCAACGGAAGAGTTGCACTCTGAGTCCAAAGATGATATACTGGCAGAATTTCCTCTACCTCATTGAAGATCATTTTTTTCCTATGAAGCCCTTCAAATGATTGGAATGGGCCCACTCAAAATAGGAAGGATGATCTGCTTTATTCAAAGTTTACTGATTTAAATGTTGACCTCATCTAAAAACTGCTTTCACAGAAACATCTATACTGCTGTTTGACTAAATATCTGAGTATCATGACCTAGCTACATTGACACATAAAATTAACCATCACAAATGAATATACACTTCCGTTAACATAGAGTAAAATCTGGGGTAGGCATGGTGTATATGTTCACATTTTGGGGAAGACAAACCTTAATGTTCAAAGACAAAATAGAAAGGAAGAAAGACAATATAATAATTAACATGGGTGATCAAACAAACCTGGAATTCTGGAAAGTAAAATAATAAGATTTTTATATTTCTTTTTTCATGCAGTAGTACTTTTTACTTTGAGGTTGTTTAAGTAAATACTAAAGATAAATCATAAGCACTGTTTAGAGGTGCTTTATTTTTGTTTTTTTAAAGATTTTATTTATTTACTTATGAGAGACACAGAAAGGGAGAGACACAGGCAGGGGGAGAAGCAGGCTCCATGCAGGGAGCCCGACGTGGGACTCAATCCAGGGACTACAGGATCACACCCTGGCCAAAAGCAGGCGCTTAACCGCTGAGCCACCTAGGCATACCTAGAAGTGGTTTAAACTATACTAGGTTATGCTAATACACAATACATTAAGAGTGCTCATGTCCCAGTGGATATTTCACTTAGACTCTGACATATTTGCATACTAAATTATTTATAACAATTACACACATTTCCATATTTATACTTGAGTCACAAAGATATCTATACTTCTTTTAACCTATGGACTTTTTATATGCTTTCCACTCTTTTTTTATAGAGGTTAGAATCTGTCATATTGTAATAAAATAACGTGAATAAATGATGATTTTGAAAATAAAATTGTTTTCAAATATAATATTTCCTCCTTCAAATAAAGCATCTTCTTTAAAATTAATGTCCTGAAATAAAAAGTGTTTCAGTTCCAAAAGAGAAACTGAAATCACTGGAATTAAAACAAACTTGCATCAGTCTGCTATTATGGTCCTTTAGCTGCCAGGTGCATGAAGCACAGGAAGTACAACATAGTTTCTGCCAACACTCTTTAATGGCACTTTATTCACATTTCTGGCATAACACCCATCACATGTATTTTTTTTCCTTAGATATTTATATGACTAACTTCCCCAGTAGATTTTGAACTCTGTGGACTCTGAATTTCCAAAACACTAGGTACAGACCTCAGACATGTAGAAAACTTCTCAATACAGGTTTGATAAGTGAATAAAATGAACTGAATGCCAATTACATTTACCTGGAACTATCCATGCTCCATAGAAAAGTATAAATTAATTAAATTATTGATTTATGAAACGTAGAAATAATTCAATGCAGGGAATCTACTACTGTAAAGGTAATTTTAACACATAATAAAATAGAAGACAAAAATACTAAAAACGGTGGTACTTAGCATACTATAGCTCTCCGTCTTTCCAGGCAGTTCCTAAAGAGACTCTGTGAACCACTGTGACTCCTCTGAGAAGTTTAAAAATTACCATTGAAGACTAATCCCCAAATCTGGCAGATAAGGTTTTTAAGGTAGAATGTATTTAGATGAATTGACCAAGGTCACAGATTTAATTCAGTGACTGACAACTGACCCAGGAGTAGAACTGGGTCATCTGATTCATTGGTTCATCTGCCATCACCATGCATATAATTTTGGAAAATTTTGCATCCTTAAGAGTTTCTTTTGGGAATAAAATAAACACAAATTTAAAGTTACAAACATTTCACTCTCGTGCTAAAATGAAAAGATACGATAAATTTTAGCTAGCAGAACTTTTTGGCATAGTTGAAATATACCAATTATGTTGAAAGGAAAGTACTTCCAGCTATTTCTAACCACGTAGTTCATGCCTGATTTAGTCATTCCCCTTTATGTCATCACCTCATAGTGAAAAATAGCTTCATTTATAATAGGTGTTGAAATTATTTGCAAAAACAATGTTATAAAGGCAGAAATATTATTTTTATTTGAAAAAAATAAAAATGTGTAGTAGATAAATTTCTTTAAGGGAGAGGGAGCAAGAGTTCAACTCAAACTCCTATATACAGACTAATATAGGCTTATCCCAATTAAACTTTGAAAATACTTTCTTTTACGTTTTATCCTTAATATATATTCATATACTTTCTCTAAGAAGAAATGTCATATTTCTTGAGAAGCTCAGCTAAAAATGTAAATCAATCTTAAAATTATAAACTATCTATATAATACTTCTAGCCCAAAGCTGATGCTCAATAAATTACTGTGGAAAAGAATTTTAAGTGAATGAGTAAGTAAATGAAAACTATATTATTCTCTTCCCTTTAATAAGACAGTTCTTCAAGTCAGCTAAATACTCAGCTTGATTTGCGTATGTGGATGAAGCCTATGTTCTCTTGATGCATATGAAAGTAATATATATTTCCCCTTTACATATTTATTTATTCATTCTAGGTGTATTTTCTATGCAAGGCACTGAGCTAAATAACTGAGATATAATCCCCGCCTTTAAGTTCCTTATAATCTAGCAGATAGACATAAATAATGCAATGGAAAATGTGACGTGCTATTAAAAAAAAACATAGTTAATGTATCATAGAGAATACTTTGATGAATAAAAGACAAGATTAGGGAAGGGCTCATGGAGTTCAAATTCAATTTCAATTTGGTTTTAAAATATAGTCAGAAATTGAGGTGATAAAGAGGAGGAAGAGAAAATAAATACAGGGAGAATAATGTGAACAAGCCTGAAGGTAAGAAAACACTGAATATATAGACTACAAGAGGTTCATGTTAGTTTCAGGGAGTGTGGAAAATAACCCTAGAAAGACAGGTTAATGCCTGTATTAATGCCTGATATATAAAGCAGAAGATTAATTATTGAAGGATTTGAGGCACAAATCTTGCCTAACATATCTGGATTTAAAACAACAATATGTCTAATTTAGATAAGAGGGAGAAGATAAAGGAAACAGGATGACTAATTAGGGGTTTATCATAACAAGCTAGCAAAGGGGTAGTGAGAAATAAACTCGTATTTCCTATTAGTGTGTAGTACTTTACTATTACTGTAATTTACATATTGTTTGTCATTCCATACATAAAGTATAACTGTCAATACATGATACAGATTCCAGAACTGATATTTACATTTGATCTTTTATTTTTTTAAGGATTTATTTATTTATTGGGCCGAGGGGGCAGAGGGAGAGGGAGAGAAGCCTTAAGCAGACTCCCCTGCAAGAGCAGAGCCCAAAGCAGGGCTCAATCCCAGGACCCTGAGATCATGACCTAAGCTGAAATCAAGTTGGATGCTTAATCGACTGAGCCTCCCAGGTGCCCCTGATCCTTTGCTTTAGAGCCACACCTCACACAGACCTTATCTTTTTCATTAATGCAAGTGACTTTGACTTCTGTGACTTTTTTCTCTGATTGGCATCCTCTACACTATCCAATGTATTCATTAGACACCAATATTGCAGGTTTGAATTTAATGGAAAGAAGTTAAGATCTCCTAATTATCAAATTCTACTAGAATAAGAGATTACTCATAAGATTTTACTTTTAAAATATATTCCATAGCTAAAATATATAAAAAAAACATAAGAAACAATATATGTGGGACACCTGGGTGGCTCTGTGGTTGAGCATCTGCCTTCAGCTCAGTCGTGATCCTAGGGTCCTGGGATTGAGTCTTACATCGGGCTCCCCATGGGGAGCCTGCTTCTCCCTCTACCTATGTCTCTGCCTCTCTCTCTCTCTCTCTCATGAATAAATAAATAAAATTTCAAAAAAAAAACCCGCAAATGTTGGTGATGATGTGGAGAAATAGGAGCCATTATACACTTGTTAGTGGAAATGCAAATTGGTACAGTCACTTGTGGAAGACAGTATGGAGGCTCCCCAAAAGCTTAAAAATAGAACTATCCCGAGATCTAGTAAATGCACTACTGGGTATTTACCCAAAATGTATGAAAACATGAATTCAAAGGGATATATGCACCCCTATGCTGATTAAAGCATTATTTACAATAACCAAAACATGGAAGAAACCCAAATGTCCATCAATAGATGAATAAAGAAGATATGGTGGTGAGGCATATATATACATATGCATATATTTCTGTCATATATATGTATATATACTTATAAATATATATACACCACATAACCATATATATATATATGATAGAAAATTATTCAGCCATAAATAAGAATGAAATCACCAGTTGCAATAACATGGATAGATCTATAGACCATAATACTAAGTGAAATAAGCCAGTCAAAGAAAGACAAATATCAATTATATGTGTAATTTAAGAAACAAAACAAACAAGCAAAGTTGAGGGAAATGGAGACAAATCAAGAAACAGACTCTTAACTATAAAGAACAAACTGATGGTTACAGAAGGGAAGTGGGTTGGGGATGGGTTGAAATAGGTGACAGGGATTAAGAGTACACTTATCTTGATGAGTGCTGAGTGATGAATGGAATTGTTGAATCACTATACTGTACACCTGAAACTAATATAACATGTATGTTAACTACATTGGAATTAACATTTAAAAATAAATGAAATATCCATTCATCTTTCGATGGACACCGAGGCTCCTTCCACAGTTTGGCTATTGTGGCCATTGCTGATAGAAACATCGGGGTGCAGGTGTCCCGACGTTTCATTGCATCTGACTCTTTGGGGTAAATCCCCAACAGTGCAATTGCTGGGTCGTAGGGCAGGTCTATTTTTAACTCTTTGAGGAACCTCCACACAGTTTTCCAGAGTGGCTGCACCAGTTCACATTCCCACCAACAGTGTAAGAGGGTTCCCTTTTCTCCGCATCCTCTCCAACATTTGTTGTTTCCTGCCTTGTTAATTTTCCCCATTCTCACTGGTGTGAGGTGGTATCTCATTGTGGTTTTGATTTGTATTTCCCTGATGGCAAGTGATGCAGAGCATTTTCTCATGTGCATGTTGGCCATGTCCATGTCTTCCTCTGTGAGATTTCTCTTCATGTCTTTTGCCCATTTCATGATTGGATTGTTTGTTTCTTTGGTGTTGAGTTTAATAAGTTCTTTATAGATTTTGGAAACTAGCCCTTTATCTGATATGTCATTTGCAAATATCTTCTCCCATTCTGTAGGTTGTCTTTTAGTTTTGTTGACTGTATCCTTTGCTGTGCAAAAGCTTCTTATCTTGATGAAGTCCCAATAGTTCATTTTTGCTTTTGTTTCTTTTGCCTTCGTGGATGTATCTTGCAAGAAGTTACTGTGGCCAAGTTCAAAAAGGTTGTTGCCTGTGTTCTCCTCTAGGATTTTGATGGAATCTTGTCTCACATTTAGATCTCTCATCCATTTTGAGTTTATCTTTGTGTATGGTGAAAGAGAGTGGTCCAGTTTCATTCTTCTGCATGTGGATGTCCAATTTTCCCAGCACCATTTATTGAAGAGACTGTCTTTCTTCCAATGGATAGTCTTTCCTCCTTTATCGAATATTAGATGGCCGTACATTTCAGGGTCCACTTCTGGGTTCTCTATTCTGTTCCATTGATCTATGTGTCTGTTTTTGTGCCAGTACCACACTGTCTTGATGACCACAGCTTTGTAATATAACCTGAAATCTGGCATTGTGATGCCCCCAGCTAAGGTTTTCTTTTTTAAAATTCCCCTGGCTATTCGGGGTCTTTTCTGATTCCACACAAATCTTAAAATAATTTGTTCTAACTCTCTGAAGAAAGTCCATGGTATTTTGATAGGGATTGCATTAAACGTATAAATTGCCCTGGGTAACATTGACATTTTTACAATATTAATTCTGCCAATCCATGAGCATGGAATATTTTTCCATCTCTTTGTGTCTTCCTCAATTTCTTTCAGAAGTGTTCTATAGTTTTTAGGGTATAGATCTTTTACCTCTTTGGTTAGGTTTATTCCTAGGTATCTTATGCTTCGGTGTCCATCGAAAGATGAATGGATAAAGAAGATGTGGTTTATGTATACAATGGAATATTACTCAGCAATTAGAAACGACAAATACCCACCATTTGCTTCAACGTGGATGGAACTGGAGGGTATTATGCTGAGTGAAATAAGTCAATCGGAGAAGGACAAACAGTGTATGTTCTCATTCATTTGGGGAATATGAATAATAGTGAAAGGGAATATAAAGGAAGGGAAAAGAAATGTTGGGAAATATCAGGAAGGGAGACAGAACATAAAGACTCCTAACTCGGGGAAACGAACTAGGGGTGGTGGAAGGGGAGGAGGGCGGGTGTTGGAGGGGAATGGGTGACGGGCACTGAGGTGGACACTTGACGGGATGAGCACTGGGTGTTTTTCTGTATGTTGGTAAATTAAACACCAATAAAAGTTAATTAAAAAAAAAAAAATAAAAATAAATGAAATAGATCCAAACTAATATATAAGACCATTTAAGACTTTTCCTTGTAGAATTGCATGTTAATGCCGAATTTCTCATGGGAGTGCAATTTCCCATTCTTACAGAGCCACCAAATCCTAAAGGTACTAGGAAAAATATGTAATTCCCAATACACACTGTGTAATATTATATATAAGTCTCTAATGTGAGTTTGATTATTTATAATTTTCCCTACCATTCCCCAAAATGCTAAGCAGATTTTTTTTTCTGGGAAAGCTGCCAAAAATTTCATTTTATTGCTTCCATTGAGAAACACATTTTGTACTTTAGAAAGAACACTTTTCATTGTAATATAATTTTGGAATTTGGAAAGATTGGAGAATGTCCTAAATTTCTGATGTATCATCCACCAACTGACGTTAACTCATTTCTAAATAAATAATTTACCTATACAAATATGATCTTTATAAAATTGTTCATTAAGAATTGAAAAATCTGGCAGCCCGGGTGGCTCAGCAGTTTAGCGCCACGTTCAGCCTGGGACATGATCCTGGAGACCCCAGACTGAGTCCCACATCAAGCTCCCTGTGTGGAGCCTGCTTCTCCCTCTGCCTGTATCTCTGACTCTGTGTGTGTGTGTGTGTGTGTGTGTGTGTGTGTCTCGTGAGTAAATAAATAAAATCTTGAAAAAAAAAAGTGAAAAATCTCTGTGATCTGATCAAGAATATCACAAGCATATTAAGATCATATAATTTACTATTACACTCTGTATCAGTGACCTAAAGTTTAATAAGCTCCCTACATTTAACAAAATACACCTTACATTTACTCTTACAAGCTAGATGAGGACACATTTAGAGACCTCCTACCCTTTTTTCCAGCCTCTCTTCCCAGGTCAAGTAAGAGGAGCTTGCTTTCAGAGGCCCAGTCACAATGGTCTCGTATTTCCTAAAGCATACTGTTCCTCCTCATTTCCTATTAGTATGTCCCCATATTCTATTCCTTCTCACTAGAACACTCTTCCTCCACTGTATTCCTTGATGCTGTTTCCTCATTCTCCAGATTTCTGCTCCCACAACACACTTTCAAGGATAGCTCCCAGGCTCAACTCTAAGCCTAGCTGAGAATAGGCTCTTCTGATTCCTTGTACTTTTCCTTCCTACATTCTTTCCAGGTGCAATCAAGTAATCAATTATGTAGTGGACTATTTGAGGGATATAAGAGCATTAGAAAATAAGTTTTTTGATGAATACTGGAATAAAACCTTTGCAAAAGCAGAGAAATGTCTCTATTTTCACCCAACACTTATTAGGTGAGAAGTATTTTACCTGTGAAACTCACTGAATCCTTATGGGATAAATGAATTAAAAAATTACTCCAAATTATTAAAAAAATTAGAGGTATTATTTTTTCTTACACATGAATTGCAGTGCCCTTCAAAGTGATACGCTCTATTAGATGTTTCCTGTTGTTCCACCAACTATAACTGAGAAATAATTTCCTTTAAAATTGTTTAAATTAATTGAGATTTAATGTAGTACTATAAAAAGTAGCACAAATTTTCATTCCTCAATCATGAGGTTGTAAAATATTGATGGCTAGAAGCACAATAAAATCTCTACCATACCGGAAATATATATATTAATAACATTTAAAAGTCAACTTTTTAGAAGGGATTTTATTAATACTATAGTTCTGTTTTGTGAGTTTTTGGGTAACAAAAAATATGAATTACTGAAAAGTAATCCAGAAACACTGTAGAAGTGCAGATTTAATGTGAATATTCCCCATGGTACATGAAACTACAATATTTGTGCATACATAAGATTCTCAGAACAATTTTCAGAGATAAACATAATGGATTTTTAGTTATACTTATGTTTCACTTTACCAATAAAACTGTATGTATATGGAGAATCAATAGTTAAGTTCTTAAGGTTTGAAAAAATGTGTATCAAGAGACCTAAAGGTATTGGCCAAATTTATTATTGTGCTTAATACCCACAATCCACCAACCTAAGTGTTCTTCTTTATATTCCTCCCTGTCCATAACAGAATTAGGAAGTCAAATAACCACGAAGTGGAAAAAGATACAAATGTTATTATTTTGTCATTGTTTAAGGTAGGTAAAACATTTTTATGACTTGTCTACAGGCACTTACATTTCATTAATACTACCAGAGCAAACAGCATGTAATCTGGTATCAATCATATTTCTCAAAAAATGTCACGACATTCATACACACTTTGTAGCACTGAGATATAGTGTTCTTTTTCTTAAGCCCTAACTGGGAGGTATTTCTGAGAAATCTAATTATGCTTTGGCCATGGCCAAAAGTGTGCATCCCATGGTTTAGTGCATATATATTTGCAATTATATTAAGTTTTCTAATATTGCCTTTGCCCATAATCATTATTTTAATGTCATTAAGGAAGAAACAGTAGTCTTGATTTTTGTACGAGGAGTGTAATTTAGCTTTCCAAAGTTATGAAGTATTAAAAAAGGATCCTATACATAGCTTAAATATTTTCTACTTGTAAAAGAAGACAAACATTTGAGAGGAAAATTAAAAGATGACTTGTAGCTTTTCTTTTCTGGATGCTAAAAATAATTCAAAAAGAGTAGATAACAGTATACAACAATGCACCCAATGGGCAATTTGCTTGTGTATTTGTATTTTCTGATATAACAGATAATAATACATGGAAATTTTAATACATAAGTGAAAAAAAATCCTGAAAACAGGGTATCCTAATAATGTGATATCTAGGATAGTACCTTAAAATGAAAATATTTTAAAGTATTCATTAATAATTCATTAGGAGGGGGATTCCTGGATGGCTCAGCGGTTTAGCACCTGCCTTCAGCCCAGGGTGTGGTCCTGGAGTCCCGGGATTGAGTCCCACATCAGGCTCCCTGCATGGAGCCTGCTTCTCCCTCTGCCTGTGTCTCTGCCTCCCTCTCTCTGTGTCTCTCATGAACAAATAAATACAATCTTTTAAAAAAATAATTCATTGGGAGAAATAAATATGTATTTAAAAATATATATATACACACACATATATGTGTGCATGCATGTACATATATTTTGTGGCATCCATGAAAATGCATCGCTTCCATTGGCCTCCCCAAATTTTCTAAACCCTCTGCTGTATCTAAGTTTCTGCCAATCCAACTTTTTTTTTTTTTTCTTTCTCTCCTCCCTTCTCTTATTTCTGCCCAGGGATCAGACTTGCATCATTGTCTGTGACTCCCTGCCTTCTTTGGACTCTTCCCTTCCTTTCCTCACATTCACCTAATATATCTCTGCATAACTAATTCTGAAATGACATTTGCTTTTTAGAGGACAAGATCTAATGAATATGTGCATACACATATTCACATATACCACATATTCATAAGTAGATAGAAACAGAGACAAATAAATGAACAGGTATGTGCATGTGTATATGCATATATGTGTGTGTGTATACACACGCAATCACATGAATGAGTAGGGGAAAAGTGACAAAATATGATAGGAATAAGTACTTCCACATGTTTTTCTCACACATTCTAGTTATGTGCACTATTCTCATTTTTATGCTTAAAATGACACAGAACACTTCATTATTTTGGATTAACAATATGTAAATTTGCTAACCAAAGCATGATAGTAAGGCAATGCTGATACTAGTAATAGAATTTTCAGGAAAAAAAAAAGAATTTTCAGATGTGCTATATAGGACATATATATGGCATAAACGTTATTATTTCTATTAAAATTTTTACTTCTAGGGTATCTACGTTTGGTAGTTAAAGGTCTAAAAGTAGTTTTCTACTATTATAAATACATGAAAGATTATATCTGTCTTTGTACTGCTGTGTTCTTAATGGTTATAAGAGCTAAGAATGAATAATGAATTGAATGAATGAATGAATGAATGAATGAATACAGAGAAATTCAATCATAACTAGAAAAAGCCTCACATTTATAGAAAAAACATGTGTTTTCAACTAAGAAAGCAGAATACCAGCAGCCCGGGTGGCTCAGCAGTTTAGCGCCACCTTTGGCCCATGGCGTGGTCCAGGAAACCCAGGATCGAGTCCCACATGGGGCTCCCTGTATGGAGCCTGCTTCTCTCTCTGCCTGTGTTTCTGCACCTCTCTCTCTCTCTCTTTCACGAATAAATAAAACCTTAAAAAAAAAAAAAGCAGAATACAAGGTAGTCTAATTCTGGCTTTGCCTTGGTGCTTTATTTCTAGTTATAATAAAGTCCAAATACTTCCAACTCAACTCCTTAGACCCTCCAAAATCTAATTTTCCAGGTTCACTCTAAAATAAATATTTAGGATTATTTGTTCCAACTCTGTGAAAAAAGTCTATGGAATTTTGATAGAGATTGCACTAAATGTGTAGATTGCTCTGGGTAGCATAGACATTTTTATAATATTTATTCTTCCAATCCAAGAGCATGGAATGTTTTCCGTCTTGTTGTGTCTTCCTCCATTTCTTTCATAAGCGTTCTTTAGTTTTTAGAGTACAGATCCTTTACTTCTTTGATTAGGTTTACTCCTAGGTTTCTTAGGATTTTTAGTGCAATTGGGATCGATTCCTTAATTTCTCTCTTCAGTCTCATTGTTAGTGTATAGAAATGCAACCTGATTTCTGTGCATTGATTTTGTATCCTGCCACATTGCTGAATTGCTGTATGAGTTCTAGCAATTTGGGGACAGAGACTTTTGGGATCTCCATATACAATATCCATGTCATCTGCGAAGAGTGAGAGTTTTGATTTCTTCTTTGCCAATTGGTTGCCTTTTACTTTTTTTTTTTTTGTCTGATTGCTGAGGCTAGGACTTCTAGTACTCTGTTGAACGACATGGATGAATGTGGGTATCCCTGTCCTGTTTCTACCTTATGAAAAAAGCTCTCGGTTTTTCCCCATTAAGAATGATATTTACTGTGGGCTTTTCAAAGATGGCTTTATGATATTGAGGTATGTTCCCTCTATCCCTATACTTTGAAGAATTGTAATCAAGAAAGGATGCTGGATGGGGCAGCTCAGCCCGGGTGGCTCACCCACCCAGGTGGTTTAGCGCCGTCTTTGGCCCAGGGCCTGATCCTGGAGATTCCGGTTGAGACCCGGGATGGAGTCCCACATTGGGCTCCTTGCAGGGAGTCTGTTTCTCCCTCTGCCTATGTCTCTGCCTCTCTCTCTCTCTCTCTCTTTCTCTCTCTCTGTGTCTCTCATGAATGAATAAATAAAATCTTAAAAAAAAAGGATGCTATATTTTGTCGAATGCCTTCTCTTCATCAATTGAGAGGATCATATGATTCTTTTCTTTTATTAATGTGATCTATCATATTGGTTGATTTATGAAAGTTGAACCACCCTTACATCCCAGGAAAAAAGCCCACTTGGTTGTGGTGAATAATCCTTTTAACGTATTGCTGGCTAGTATCTTGGTGAGATTTCCCTTCCAAGCTTATCAGGGACATCGGTCTGTAATTCTCCTTTTTGATGGGTGTTATGCTATGTGTTGGCAAATTGAACTTAAATTAAAAAATAAAAAATAGGGGATCCCTGAGTGGTTCAGCGGTTTAGCGCCTGCCTTTGGCCCAAGGCGCGATCCTGGAGTCCAGGGATCGAGTCCTGCGACGGGCTCCCAGCATGGAGCCTGCTTCTCCCTCTGCCTGTGTCTCTGCCTCTCTCTCTCTCTCTCTCTCTCTCTCTCTCTGTCTAACATGAATGAATAAATAAAATATTTAAAAAATAAAAATTAAAAATAAATAAAATAAATACATAGGCTATTCTTACATTTGGGCCAAGTAGAATTATTCTGTGAAAATACTCTTCTATATCTTAGTTTCCATAAATTAACTCTCAGTCTTTTCTCAGCCTCTGATGTTCCAAATTCTCAGTAAGAGTCATCATTTAAGCCTGAGATCAAAGTTGAACTCCTGTAAGAAGCATTCATCCATATATTTACTGAAAAGGGTTTTCTTTCTTTATAACACTCAGAGTATTTGCCTCACTTTCAATATGTATTCATCAAATTCTTTATTTTAACATAATTTGTTGTTTCTACTCTATGTACATCCATAAAAAATTGGGAAGTTATTGCACCTTATTGCAACTCTGCTGTATGTGTATGATTGCATACTGTAAGTGATTTATATACTCTAAAAAGCTGCAAGTGCCTGGTGGCCAAATCATTTATCTCATTCAGTTTTATCTTTCAAAATATTGGCCTCAGCTTTTCACTATCTCTAAACCTCCAGATGAATTCTCCTTAAATCCAGAGTGAATCTAGGCAAATTTTGGTGGTATAATAAATATCAACACTGAGATAAATATGTTTTCATGACATACCCGGAATCCATCAGTCTGACTCAAATAATTATTGTCTAATTCCCTATGGGTACTATGATCTCGACCACTGTCTCCTCTTCCACTGTCAGATCCAAAGTGAGGTCACTCCCCAAGTCAAGCCCATCTTTCTAACTCTCATAAACCAGGACTTATAACTCCAGAATGCTTTCACTTGAACATATATAAATTATGTTACCTGGCAATCACAAAATTAGAGGTATGGCCACCGAATATATCTTTGTTAGATATTTCTTTTTTAAAAAAGATTTTGTTTATTTATTCATGAGAGACAGAGAGAGAGAGAGAGAGGCAGAGACAGAGGCACAGAGAGAAGGAGGCTCCCAGCAAGGAGGCTGATGCGAGACTTGATCCCAAATCCCAGGATCATGCCCTGAGCCAAAGGCAGACACTCAACAGTTGGCCACCCAGGCATCCCTGTTAGATATTTCTTTATGTGTGGACTAAACATAAACAGATCAGATACCTCATTTGGTCATACTCATAAATTTAAATTTTTACATAAATATTTCATTTTCTCATTTTCAGTTTTAGAGAAATATTTTTCACATATAAAAACATGATTGGCAGATTAAAATAAGGGAAAGTGTTTATGGAAGATTCTTCAGAAAAGTACCATTAAGATAGTACATTAAAAAGTAATGGTACTATGTAGAGCCAAAAAAATCGAGTAAGCAAAAATGGTTTCATTGAGCTAAAACTCTGCCAGCAAAGCCTACCTCAGAGCAACAACAGTTTATGGCAAAACAAAAGTGAAGCTGAAAAGATAGAGAATACAGTACAACCAAAGAGCAGAGGAACACAATTCAATGAGCACTGAAAATCAATAAAGGAAAACTGGTGTGTCCCTGATAAGGAATGAGGTGAAAATGGGCTATTTTTGCCTTCATTGACTTTCAGTGCTCATTGAGTTGTGTTTATCTGTTCTTTCAAGGTCGTATAGTTTTCTTTCTTATTTTTTTTCAACTCCTAAGCAAGCCTTTTGGCAGTCACACAGGTATTATGAGGACATGCATAATGACTTCTGCACCTATTACATGTGAGGAACAAAGACGGACACCTTAGAAGATCAAATCATACATTATCATTGATGAAGTTTTGTGTGTGTGTGTGTGTGTGTGTGTGTGTGTGTGTGTAATGACTCTAAAACTACTTTATCTTTCAGTATGAGAGGAACTTAACTTTTGCTTCTAAGGAACAGTGACCAAACTTAGCCAAGTTGAAAACAAAGCTGAAATTACTTTTTATATGTGACATATTTGATACCCAATGACAGAAGATTAGAAACTCTCAATCAAGATGAATTATGTTTTACATGCTCTTACTGTTAGCCAATATCCTAATTCTCTTTTAAACTAATTGCTTTCTCTGAGATTCAAAGCCAGCTTTGATCCAGATGCTTTGATGAAGATACTTTCCCATAAGGAAGTGGCTTTTCTCACTGACTAAATCATTCCCACTAGTCTGTGGTACTCTGAAACTGTGACTCATAACATTAAATATATTGGTAAGAAGGAGTTAATGAAACATCTACGGATTCCTGACTATTCTGAGATATAAATGAATTTGGCTTGATTTATACACATCAGCAAGAAAATATAGATTAAATCATATTACAAGTAAAATCTTGAATACATTAGTAAAAATAAAACTAAATTTCTTAGAAATAGTATTTTTGCAGTTATGACAGATAAAAGCTTATTATTTTATAAAAAGCCTATATAACGATCAGAAATAATATTAAATTTCCTAATATAAAAAAGAAAAAGTGCATCAAAAGAAATTTTGTACAAGAGAAATACTCATGGATTTCCTACATATGGAAATTTTTTTAACTCCATGAATCTCCACTAACACAATAATTGTATGTTACACAAATCTGAGAAACAATAAAAGGTAATTTTTGAGAACATTATAAAAAGTAAGCACCAAATACTAACAAATTTGTGAATTGAGTGTTCATGTATCTTTTTGTAGCACTGTGAGTTATGTATGGCAATTTTGTATTATGAAACAAAAAACTTAAAATTGTTTTGCCCTTCCGATCTAATAATCCCACTTTTGTTTACCCCCCCCCCAAGGAAATAGTTCAAAATATGTTATACCCTAAAGACATAGATCTCTTCAACTGTTCTTATATAATAGTAAAATCTGAAAGCAAGCATATATGGTGGTGGGAAAAATAGCTAACTAAATCATATTATCCAATAAAACATTACACAATAATTACAATTATGTCCATAGCTAATAAGGTGAGAAATGTTTATAATAAAATGTCAATTGATGCAGAGAGATTACATATGACATGACCAGTATGACAAATAATTATATAAATAAATATTATAGAATGAAGAAATGAAAGCTGAGGCTCCAGAACATTGACAGTGGTTGAGGTTGAAAAATAAGGTTGAATGTGATAGCTATTATTTTAATTTAAAAAATCTTCTCGGAAAAAAAAAATCTTCTCGGTATTAATTCCTGTGCTTTAATAAACTATTTAAATGTATTTATAACTGGTTTTCATTTTAACATATCTCACAATTTTACTTTAATTTTTATTTTTTAAAGATTTTTTTTTTTTTATTCTTGAGACACAGAGAGAGAGGCAGAGACACAGGCAGAGAGAGAAGCAGGCTCCCCACGGGGAAGGTGAAGCAGGACTCCATCCCAGGACCCCAGGCAGGACCGCACCCTGAGCCAAAGGCAGAAACTCAACCACTGAGCCACCCAGGCATTCCAGCAGCTTTTATTTTATTTAAATAATTGTATTTAATTTAGGAATGTCTCATTTTAAAAATTTTCCCCATTCATGTAATTCTGTTTAGAAGCTAATCTTCATATTTGTTTAATTAGTGATGTATTATTTCTCTAAGAGAAATGTATATAATATGGTAGGGGTAAAGTAAAGCAAATCTCCTTTAAAAAAAATCATTTTACTGAGAATTGAAATCAATATTGCTAGTCCTCAGAGGAGTCTTATCCAAACACATCTGTACACCGGTCATTCCACATAAGTCTACTTGGCCATGAGGTACCTACCAAATGTGAGAAATGCATTATTATTTGATTATTTTCCATCAAGAAATTAAGCCTTGGGATCCCTGGGTGGCGCAGCGGTTCAGCGCGATCCTGGAGACCCGGGATCGAATCCCACGTCGGGCTCCCGGTGCATGGAGCCTGCTTCTCCCTCTGCCTGTGTCTCTGCCTCTCTCTCTCTCTCTCTCTCTCTCTCTGTGACTATCATAAATAAATAATAAAAAAAAATTTTAAAAACCGCCACCTACCAATTGGGAGTGGCCTAAAAAAAAAAAAAAAGAAATTAAGCCTTGTGAGAGCCAGCTATTTATAAAGCAAAGATGGGAAAATAATAGGACTGTGTAGGCTGATAAAAATGGCAACTACTATTTGGTTTGGAAAATAAATATAAAGGGACTCTAGTGAGACTCAAAAGAGCACTTGACACCCTTGAGCTGATTTTCACTCACACAGATGTACACAATCTGCCATTAGCTGCTCTGCCAACAGTTTGCCTTGGGAGGTATTTTCATAGACATTTCTAAAGATATTATTATTTTCTTTTTTCCCTCTAAGGGGTCTTAACCCTTTACTTTATTGGACTAGTTTCCTTCACTAGCAGAAGGAAACCATATAAACAAAGCAAATCTATTTTTGAGGTTTTGAGGCAACATTATCACATATATATGAACTGGAATATTTTTTATGTAAAGTTAGTTTTTTACAATCTCGATGCATAACTGTCTAAACTTTTTATTTATGGTTGTTTTTAAGTACTGAATATATCAATTATTAAAGTGTTTTATTTAAAGAGTTACTAATATTCATAATTTGGGGGTTGTAAGCATGGTAATTATATTTAGTGTTTTCTAACCCTACTGACTACCTGAAATGTTTTTGAAAAATAAACAAGTGATAAAATATTCTCAGGCTTTATACTAGATCTGCTGAATAGAATCCAAAAAGGGACAATACAGGAACAAATATATAAATCTGCATTAATTTAAAGGTTACAGGCAAAACTTGAGAATCTCTGTACTAATCATTCATGCAGAGATTTCCATTCTCTGCATTTTATGCAAGTAGTCTACCACCGAGGCAAGGTGTTGAAGTAGAACTTTCTAAAGATTTAACACTTACACATAAGTTTCCCATAAGTTACGGAAATACATAAAATGTACCTAGGCTATAGGCACTAAATACTAAGTGAAGAGATTCCCCCAAACGAGGGGCTATTGGGTGTTATTGGCTAGTAGAGCTAAGAATTTGCTCTAATGAAGGCTAGCTTGTATTCAGAATGGATCTCCCATATCAGAGAATTCTACGAGGGGGGGTTTTCCAAAGATTTCACATATGAGGTCCATGAGAGAGCACACAGAAGTTAGCAAAGAAAGAAGAGCAGCAACTGTTGAATAAAGATACAGTTAGCACTTTTTGCCCATTCTTCTCTGACCTATTGAAGCAGTTATACCTTAAAAAGGAAGAAGGACATTTATCTGAGTCGGCCCATGATCCACTTCCTCTTCATTCCCAGCTATCATTGCTTCAGTTTAAGGCCACACAGGGGAAAGGGGAGAATATACAGGTTAGATCAAATTTGAGATCAGAGTTTTAACTTAATTTTAAAAGCAAAATAGATTAAAATTAAATATTTATATCTATGGCATTACAACTTGAAAATGATGATCACAGCTAAAAATATTAACTGGGATAAGAATTCAGAATTATGCCCTAACCAAAGTGAGACTAGTATTGTACTAAATCAAGTACAACATATTAATGCAGCCCATCTAAAATTGAGTTTACTTGGGCAGCCCCGGTGGCCCAGCAGTTTAGTGACACCTTCAGCCCGGGGTCTGATTCTGGAGACCAGGGATCGAGTCCTGCGTCAGGCTCCCTGCATGGAGCCTGCTTCTCCCTCTGCCTGTGTCTCTGCCTCTCTCTCTCTCTCTCTGTGTGTGTCTGTCATGAATAAATTAATAAAATCTTTAAAATAAATAAATAAAAATTTTAAAAATCATTTAAAAAATTGAGTTTACTTTTATGGGAACCACACCACAATGGGGGCTAGGCTCTACTAAAATCCTTAAGACTTTTTCACATGGTTTGTTCCTGAGTCAGCTCTTCCTTATGCTCCACTTGTTTCATGGTTTATTGGCTTCAAGCACAGTACCTTATATTTATCCCCTGCTATATTTATTGTAGGATTTATCCCATTGCTGTTTTTGTATCCCAAATCTGTCACTTTAGCATATCACCTTTTCATCTCTCTCAGCTTGTCTTGCAAGTTTGATATAGCTTCCCTTAGTATCCTCACAGCAGATAAAAATTTCAAACATAAGATAAAGTTCAGGCAAGAACCCTAAAGCTTCTAATAGGAGTCTTCCTTCACTTTTCCAGACATACCTGTTTTTTTTGTGCTTCACTATTTTTTTACATTTCATAGATATTTCCTTATTTTGTGGTTGTTAACAAATTGAAAGTCTGTGGTAATCCTGTGTCAAGCTACTCTATCAATGTCATTTTTCCAACATTTGGCCATTTCATGTCTCTGTGTCACATTTTAGTAATTCTTCCAATATTTTAAACTTTTACATTACTATTATATTTGTTATGGTAGTCTGTAATTAGTGATCTTTAATGGTACTACTACTGTAATTGTTTTGAGGTGCCGTGTACATTGCCCATATAAGCTGGTGAATTTAACTGATAAATGTGTGTTTTGACTACTCTACCATATGGCTGTTCCTCCTCTACAGACCTCTTAATTGCCTAAGGAACTAATATTGAAATTAGGACAGTTAATAACCCAAGTATGGCCTCAATGTGTTCAAAAGAAAGGAAGAGTCACACATCTATCACTTCAAATCAAGTTAGAAGTGATTAAGCTTAGTAAGGAAGGCAGGTTGAAAGCCTTTTGCATGAAACAGTCAAGTTGTGAACACAAAGGGGAAGTTCCTGAAGGAAACTAAAGGTACTACTCCAATGAACACATAAAAAGAAAGAAAAATAGTCTTATTAATGATATGAAGAAAGTTTGAATGGTTTGGATAAAAGATAATCGTTCTCTTAATAAGACGGTTTAGACAGGGAAGCCTGGGTGGCTCAGCAGTTTAGCGCCACTTTCAGCCCAGGGTGTGATCCTGGAGACCCAGAATCGAGTCCTACGTCGGACTCCCTGCATGGAGCCTGTTTCTCCCTCTGCCTGTGTCTCTGTCTCTCTGTTTCTCTCTGTGTCTCTCATAAATAAATAAATACAATCTTTAAAAAAAAAAAGACAGTTTGGACAGAAGATCAACATTCTCCATATTCTCTTAGGCTAAAGCCCAACCCAGAGCAAGGACCTAATTCTCTTCAATTTTATGAAGGCTGATAGAGGCCAGAAAGCTGCAGAAGAAAAGTTGAAAGGTAGCAGAGACTGGTTCATGAGGCTTAAGGAAAAAAAAACATTGTCATAACATAAAAGTGCAAGATGAAGTAGCAAGTGCTAATGTAGAAGCTTCATCATATTATCCAGTAGATCTAGCTAAGATAATTAATGAAGGTGGCAATAGATTTTCAATGAAGATTAAAAACCCTTCTATTAGAAGTAGATGCCACCTAAGACTTTAAGAGCTAGAGAGAAGTCATTGCCTTGCTTTAAAGCTTCAAAGGACAGGCTGATTCTCTTGTTAGAGGCCAATGCAGCTGTTGACTTTAAGAAAGCCAGTACTCATTTATCATTCCAAAAATCCTAGGATCCTCAAAAATTATGCTAAGCCTACTCTGCTTATGCTGTATAAATGAAACAAGGTCTGATGATGGCACATCTGTTTACAACATGGTCTACTGAATATTTTAATCCTACTGTTGAGACCTATTGCTCAGAGAAAATATTCCTTTCAAAATATGACCATTGACAATTCTCATCATTCAAGAGCTCAAACGGACATGTACAATGAGATCAGTGTTGTTTCCATGCCTGCTAACACAATATCTATTCATTAGCCCATGGATCAAAAAGTATTTTCAACTTTCCTGTCTTATTATTTAAGAATTACATTTTGTAAGACTACAGCTGTCATAGTGATTCTTTTGCTGTATCTGGACAAAGCAACTGAAAACTTTCTGGAATGAATTTCCCATTCTAGATGCTATTAAGGACATTCATGATTCATGGGAAGAGGTCAATATATCAGTATTAAGAGGAGTTTCAATGAACATGATACCAACCCTCATGGAGTACTTTGAGGGTCTGTTCAGGACTTCAGTGGAGGAAGTAAGCACAGATGTGATAAAAATAGCAAGAGAACTAGAATCCAAAGTGGCCTCTGAAGCTGTGACTGGATTGCTGTGACCTCATGATAAAACTTTAACAGATGAGGAGTGGCTTGTTATGGATGAGCAAAAAAAGCAATCTCTTGAGATGCAATCTATTCCTGGTGAAGACGCTGTGAAGTCTGTTGCAATGACAACAAGAGATTTAGAATATTAAATAAATTTACTTGGCAAAGCAGCAACAAGGTTTGAGAGTATCGAGTCCAATTTTGAAAGAAGTTGAGTCCAATTTTGAAAGAAGTCCTACTGTGGGTAAAATGCTTTCAAACAGCATTGCATGCTAATATGGAAATCATTCATGAAAGAAAAAAATCTATGAGGCAAACAGTATTGCTGTCTTATTTTAAGAAACTACCACAGCCACTCTAGCCTTCAGCAACCACCATCCTGATTAGTCAGCAGCCATCAACATCAAGGCAAGACCCTCTACCAGCAAAAAGTTTACAACTTACTGAAGCTCAGCTGATGGTTAGCACTTTTTCTCAATAGTGTTTTTTAATTAAGGTATGTATACTTTTTTAGACATACTGCTACTGCACACATAATAGGCTACAGTATAGTATTAACAAAATTTTTACATGCACTGGGAAGCCAAAAAATTCATTTAACTTACTTTGGTGGTCTGAAACCAAATCTGCAACATCTCTGAGGTATGCCCGTATATGTTGATATGATACTTGAAGAATAAAAAACAATGATTTCTATGATATCCCATTGCTCTCAATTGATTGATATATAACATTATGGGTAAAAACCTGCATCCTACAGCCAGAAAGCTTAGGATTCACATTACCCATGCTAGCCTGAGTTTATCAATGAAACAAACAGTATTACCTTCTTTTTTTTTTTTCTTTTTTTTTTCTTTTTTCTTTTTTTTTTTTTTTTTAAAGAGAGAGAGAGAGGCAGAGACACAGGCAGAAGGAGAAACAGGCTCCATGCAGGGAACCTGACGTGGGACTTGATCCTGGGTCTCCAGGATCACGCCCTGGACTGAAGGTGGTGCTAAACCACTGAGCCACCCGGGCTGCCCCAGTATTACCTTCTTAACAGAACTACTGACACATTAAGATCAAATGAGTTCAGAAATATGAACTACTTAGGAGAGTCTCAGGCACATAATAAGCCTTACATAAATATTAAGTATTTTTACTAGGTGATCAACAATTATGTCTTGAAGTCCAGATATGTAGTGTTTTCCACAGCTGCCTAATAATCATAATCCTGCCATAAACAAACAAACATGTAAATAAGGTATATCTGATAGAACTCATTTTGTTAAGCCATGCCATAACCTGGTTATTATTTCTTCTAGTAATTTCTTATTGATTTGTTTGAAAAATTACTCATTTTCACTTTTTATGACAGAATATTTACTCATTTGTTTAAATAGTAAAAGTGATAACAAAAATACATCAATCATGCAAATAAATCAACTGTCTGTGCTAAATTTTTAGGATATATTTTGGCATTCTGTACTTACTATGTTGTGGTAGAGACTATTGTAAAGACGTTTAACAAAAAACAATCATTATATATCAGTGTAATTTATGAGATACTTCATGAATAACTGCACAGGAGACATTGTTAAAAAAATCAGGCTTTGTGTACATAAGGATATTCATCTTGAAGGTTATATCAAAGCAATAAAGAAAATTCAAAACTATTTTAATGTTAAAAAGCACCACTGGGAATTTTCAATGAACAGAAGACACTGATTAACTAGGTGGCATGGCAACCAATGAAGAGCTCAGACAATCAGCATGAACATGTGCTGCATTAACATACAGGTAGGAAAAAAAACATACAGGTAGAGAAAAAACAAAAACATAGAGAAAGTAAACTGCCACATACCAGTCATAGATTATTTTATATTCAAAATTATGTAACATTTGAATCTGACCAGATTTTATATTCAAAATTATTTAACATTTGAATCAATGACAATTGATTTTTCATGGCTTATCAAACACATATTATGAAATAAAAACAAAGAAAATGCTGAAAACTGAGTGTCAGATATTAAAATAAAGGCCAGGGAGTATGGGAAACACAAAATTGCATGCAATAAAGTGACAAACAATCCCTGCATTTGGATTTAGGTCTAAGCTTCCTGTTAGCCTGATTATTTTTATGACTAATATATCACACCATTCCCTCAGCCCTTCTTTTTTTTCCAACGAGGGTTAATTTACAAGTGTGTAAAATAGTTGGCCTACATTTTAGAGTATAGAAGCACATAAGCCTACTGGTTGATTTGATTTGGACAATTCTTATATTTTGTACCCTAATTTTAAAATTTTAAAAAATGAAACATTGCTAACATCATCATGAAATTTATCAGCATGAATTTTTGTGTTATTTCTGACATATATACATATAAAATAATTACAATATTAAAGATGAAAAACTATGACTTGCCTAATTATAGGTAATTAGGCAATTATTAAATGTTCCTGCACAAACTCAAGTCAGAAAATGAATTCAAAAGAAGCATATTAACTTGGTTCAAGAGAAACTGATACTAGTAAGGAGAATTCAAAGAAAGACTCCAAGACACTGATTAATATTGAGGTATAAGCCATTTTAATAAGCAATAAAACATCTAAGCAATTTTTTAATGTATATTTCTAAAGGTGGTAGTTTGCCTTGAGCCCAAGCAAATCAGTTTAACGGAACCTCAACTGCCACAGGTTGACATATAGATGCAATATGCAGAAAGGAAGAGAAACAAGTTCTTAAGTTTGCTTGATGTTTAACACATTTTACATATTAATTTTGTTAGTGAAATGTTTGGGGTTTAGCAGAGAAAAGAAATATGAATAATCAAATATCAGTAATATAAAGATATTTCCATTCCAGACCATATATCTATTAACAATATTTTAATCATTCCTGGAAACAAAGTGTTAGCAACCAGTCAATGTTGTAAAATATCACCATACTGATATTTTTACACATTTTGAATTTAAATCCTCTTATATATTCATGTAAAATTCATTTTTAAATATTATAAGGTCCACATAATTTTAATACAAAGAATTTCATCAATTATAAACAAGTACACCAATCAAACTGGAATATTTCCTTCAATATTTACTTTGCAAGAATACATTTAGTAATACTTTGATTAAAAATTGCTACAGCAAAAGCTATAGCCAAACCGAACTTGTTAATGTATTTTATACTACAATATTTGGTACATAAAAATTCTAAAAATTGCTATTTCATGTAATTAACATGGATGGTTTTAAATAAATTTTCTATTTTTTGTACCAATATACACCATTTCTATGTAATCAATAAGTTGTTTCTAAAGAAATTTTCAAAAACTATCAGGCATTTAGGAAAATGTTTTCCTTTTGCTTTCAATAAGAAATTTATGTAGAAATATATGGATGTCCATTTCATATATATATATATGCATATGAACATGTGTGTATATGCACACACAGATACGTCTAAAGGGATTATATAGGTATGATACAGTATGCTAATCTTACTAATTTTCCATTGGACTATAATTGTTCAAGACTGTGCATTTCACAACTAGAAATAGTAAACAGTATTAATTTCAGTTGAACAAATGTAAAAATAAAAACAAACACACACACACACACATACCAATCCAGGAAAGGCTGAATGGCTGTGTTGTTTCATAAATCAAATAAAACTAGGGGATCCCTGGGTGGCTCAGCGGTTTAGCGCCTGCCTTCGGCCCAGGGCATGATCCTGGAGTCCCGGGATCGAGTCCCACGTCGGGCTCCCTGCATGGAGCCTGCCTCTTCCTCTGCCTATGTCTCTGCCTTTCTCCTCTCTGTGTGTCTCATGAATGAATAAATAAAATCTTTAAAAAAAATAAAATAAAATAAAGCTAGATGCCCAGAATGTTTGCACTGAATTCTATAGCACTGTAATATCAGTATGTTAGAAGTTCATCTTGAAAGAGAGAATGTTACAAGAAATAATTTTTTTATTGCCACATCACTATATGCTGAGAAAATTTTGAGAAACTAATATATGCTTTTCTGAATTTCAGGTCATCTAAACTTTATCATTTTCACATTTATTGATGTAAAAGTTTGTTGCTTACCCACCAAGGAAAAGTATTTTTATATACTGATGGTTACTTATAGACATTGTCATTATTTGTCTTCCAAGAGTCATTCATTTAAAGGCAACTGTGACTTTAGTGCAGTGCTTGCAACTTTGTGGTATGTTTTCATAGAAAGTAGGATTCACTATTATATTAATGTTCCTTTCAATATGAATACATGAAAGATATTCTTAAATCCTCATTATTCAGAAAAACTTCTCTGTGAAATTCCCTATAAATTTTAACATCTTTGCACAGGGCACAGTGACTCCAATGTGCCCGAAACTATACCAAACAATGTCAGAGACAATAAAAATTCTATCAGCACAGGTCTAAAGGAAACTCAAGGATGAAAAGCTTCCAATTTACTAGGCTGTTAGGATATATCCTCTCGATGAAAATATCCTGAACAAAAAATACTAGAACAGATATTTCAAGTGATGAGGAACTCACTACTTCTGAAGGCAGCTCATTCCAGAACGAATCACAGTTATTTCTCACAGTGAATTTAGGTCTCCCTCAATACAACTTCATCCATGAATCCTAGTTCTCATCTCTGAAATGGCACAGAAAAGTTACAGCATCTTTTACATGAGAGACATGCCAGCATTTATAGAAAATAGTCAGAAACTTTTCCTCTTCAGCCCAAACATCCTAGCACCTTTATTAAGTTTTCATACACTGATATACGGAGACTTACTCTCTGGTTTCTTCTGCTCCATATAGGGTCTGGTTTATCAAACATTTCTCCTAGCATATGGTCTGACACAAAGTAGAAGGGAACGAACACCAGCTCGGCTTCAGACACGTAAGCTCTCATGAAAGCCGTGGCACATTTTTGTTATCCAAAGTACAGAATACATTGATCTTCTTCACAACTTCCATGTATGCTTCATCTTCATGTACACTGCCTTCAGCTAGGTTTGATCCTTGTTTACTTTTTAAGATTTATTTATTTGAGAGAGAGAGAGAGAGAGAGAGAACACAAACAGAACAGGCAGACGGAGGAGAGAGAATCTGCAACAGTTTCCATGCTGAGCCTGACTTGGGGCTCAATCTCACAACCATGAGATCATGACCTTAGTCGAAACCAAGAGTCAGCTGTTTAGCTGACTGGGCAACCAAGGTGTCCCTGATCATTTTTTTTTCTGATGGTTATGGTTTATTCTCTCTGTCAAAAATTCTTTTGTTATGGTTTATTCTCTCCAAACACTCAGTTTGGAACAATTCACCTACTTCATGGGGCGCCTGAGTTGCTCAGTTGGTTAAGCATCTGTCTTCAGCTCAGATCATGATCTCAGGGTCCTGGAATTTAGCCCCATGTCAGGCTCTCTGTTCAGTAGGGAGTCTGCTTTTCCCTCTCCTTCTGTCCCTCCCCCTACTCATGCACACCCTCCTTCTCTCAAATAAATGAAATCTTTAAAAAGAGTATACTTTAAAAAAATTTATATACTTCATACTACATAAGAAAATTTGTAAAGTGTCCCAGTGATCTCCTCAACGCTGTTATAAATGAAAATATGAATGTGACTCTGTAGGCCAAGAACAAAAGAACCTTGCAGGAAAAGTATAAATGGGATATCAATTTGCATACGGCTCAGTGAATCTAAAAAAATTGAGAGGTACAAGATCCTTTGATACAAAACACAGAAGGCAGATCCTTCTATTATAATACTGTTGGGCATGAGTAGGTCCTTTCATATTTTAATCACTACATAATTAGAGAATGCTAACATTTGAATTGGTGGATTTTATTCCCATATGATAAACAACAGTAAATACTTTTCTACTTCTAAACATTTGAACTTTTTACAATATTAAATGGATTTAATGATACTAAACTTTCATACTAATAGTTTCTAAAATATTCAGTAAAAAACATAGGTGACTTTCAGAGAATATTTATATATAATATATTAATTTCCTCAATTGACAAATTTTTATCATTAGAAGATATTTTCTTTAATTTGAAATTCTTTCCTAAAAGATATTAAATTTATTGAAACCTGAAAAAATTGATACATGTTAAAACTAGATAATATCAAATTACTCCACCTGGATTTTATTTGGCTTGCCTCCATACAAAGTATAAATGTTGGATTGCCAACATTTAGCTTTTGCCCTTCATAGATTCTCCAACTTTTTCTTGAATGTATCATTCCTATCCCATCCCATTTTCTGGCCTTTTATGTGCTGTGAATCTGATTTTAACTGATATAAAAATCATTACGGGTGTAAGACAGATAATGTGTATTTGAATGCACTGTTTCTTTACACTTATTGATAATTTAACTGCAAGGGAAGATTGCCTAAGGAACAAGGAGACTACCCAAAGTCCTCAAAAATACTGGCACTTGTTGATCCAACCAGGCAGTGTGTCTATTTCACTCTACAGACTTCTCCATATATTGCTTTTGCTTAACTATATTTTGCTATGATGCCATCAAAGGTTATAAAAGAAACAGTCCATAAAATTCATTGTGGAAACTCCTAAAGGATGTTGTTGAGAATAATTTTATTGTATTAGAGTGTCTAGGAGAGGATTCCACTTGGAAAATTTCTATTTTGATATTACTACTGAGAACAATTTTTCATCTCAAAAATAGTTGGTTATTTTTACTCTTATAAGCACCATGAAAGGTGTAACTGATAAGATTTCCCTTTAAATTTGATTCATAGAAAACTGATAGCTAAATCTGTGACCCATCTGTATAGTAAGTATATGATTTGAACTTTGGGTCTCATTTTAGGAGCCCTTTTGATATATATGTGCTGCCGAAGTGAGCACTTAGGTTCCCATTTGAATCTAAACTTTTTTTTTCTGCTTACTTGCTCTTTTAATCTTTGTTGATATTTGTAAGTCACTTAATAACAGAGGGGATAATTACTGAGATGATAAATTAAAATACTATTTTATAACCATCATAGAAGCAGCATAGAAAAAGGAACAGTAAAACCCAGGAAATGTAGCTCTTAGCTTCATATAATATCTCTAAAATTCATGTTTTTCATCTCTAAAATGTGGTAAATAGGGGATCTCTGGGTGGCTCAGCAGTTTAGCGCCTGCCTTCCACCCAGGGCATAATTCTGGAGTCCGGGGATGGAGTCCCACATCGGGCTCCCTGTATGGAGCCTGCTTCTCCCTCTGCCTGTGTCTCTGCCTCTGTCTCTCTCTCTCTCTCTCTCTGTGTCTCTCATGAATACATAAATAAAATCTTAAAAATAAAATAAAATAAGGTAAATAATACATAACCTAGTTTACTTTGCTCTTATTAGCAAGTGAAACAACAAATATAAATAATATACAAAGTAAGATGTTTAATAAAAAGAAAATTATTATAAATATTTTTCATTAATATCATTGGAAAAGGATATATGGGAATGTACCAATTGTCCAAATTAAGAAATATATTGATTATATTTATGCTCTTCTTCTTTGCTTCCTTTGTCAAAAATTTAAAACTATAAAAAACAAGATTATCAAGGGAAATGTCAGAAGAGAAAGAAGACAATAAGAACTAAGACGAATTTATTACGATGCCTCCAGTAAATTGTTTGGAAACTTAAAAAAATTTCAATCAAAATGCTATTTTACAAACATTCTGTTACTAACCATAATCAAAAACTTAAAATAATACTCCTACTAATCTCCAAGGAAGCACAAAGCAGAGAATATTTTCACAATGTCTTGATTTTTTTATTTTTTTACAATGTCTTGATTTTTGACAAGTTTTTAAATATTCTATATCAGAGAAGACAATATGCACAAGAAACATATTCATTAGGTTAAGAACATATGCAAAACTATTTACTAAAAAACCTTGTACTTTGGGGTTTATTTTAGCATTAAAATAATTAAACTCAGTGATTTTGGGGTTAATTAAACCCCATTAAACAATGGAGTTAATTAAACTCAACAATCAAATGGAACCAAGATAACTGAGGGAAAAAATACTAATGGACTCACTCTATGTTGCATTCTCTTTTAAAAAAATTTTTACACCCTTCACCAATTTCTCCCACTCCCCACTCCTCACTTCTGGAAATTACCAAAATATCTTTCTATGAGCAGTGGATTTCTGTTTATGTTTTTTAGATCACACATTATAAAAGAGATCATTCAGCCTTTCTCTGACTTATTTCACTTAGCATAATGCCCTCAAGGTCTATCTAATTTGTCATAAATGGTAAGATCTCAGCCTTTTTAATGGATGAACAATATTTTATTGTATATAAATATCACATCTTCTTTATCCATTCTTCAGTGGACACTTAGGTTGTTTCTATATCCTGGCTATTATAAATAATGCTGTGGAGAGCCTGAGTGGCTCAGTTGATTAAATGGCTACCTTTGGCTCAGGTCATGATGCCAGGGTCCTGAGATCAAGCCCCACACTGGGCTCCCTGCTCAGCAAGAAAACTGCTCTCCCTCCTCCTCTGCTCCTTCCCCCAGGCTCATTTCTCTCTCTCTCTCTCTCTCTCTCTCTCTCTCTCTCTCTCTCCCTCTCAAATAAATAAATAAAATCTTATGTTATTATAAAAATAATGCTTCAATGAACATGGGAATGTGATCTCTTTTCTTTTTTACTATTTTTCTCATTTGTTTCTGTTTTCTTCAGATAAATACTCAGAAGTAGAACTGATGTACATATGGTAGTTCTATTTTTAATTTTTTGAGGAACCTTCATACTGTTTTCCACAGTAGCTACACCAATTTACATTCCCACCAAAAGCGCTCAAGGGTTCTCTTTTGTCTATAGCCTCACCAATACTTGTTATTTCTTATCTTTTTTATAATAGCCATTCTTTTTTTAAATTTTTTTTAATTTATTTATGATAGTCACAGAGAGAGAGAGAGAGGCAGAGACACAGGCAGAGGGAGAAGCAGGCTCCATGCACCAGGAGCCCGGCGTGGGACTCGATCCCGGGTCTCCAGGATCACGCCCTGGGCCAAAGGCAGGCCCCAAACCGCTGCGTCACCCAGGGATCCCGATAATAGCCATTCTAACAGATGATATCTCATTATGGTTTTGATTTGTATTCTCCTGATGATTAGTGATGTTGAATATGTACTCCTGTATCTGTTGTCTTCTTTGGGAAAAATGTCTTCAGATCTTCTGCCCATTTTTTAATTGGATTGTTTGGGGTTTTCTGCTATTTAGTTATATGAGTTCTTCAGACATTTTAGATATTAACCCATGATCAGATACAAGATTTGCAAAAATGTTGTCCTATTCAGTAGGCTATTTTTTTATTCTGTTGATGGTTTCCTTTGCTGTGCAGAGAGGCTTGTAAGTTTGATGTAATCACACTTGTTTATTTTTGCTTTTATTACCTTTACTTGTGGTGTCAGACTTAAAAAATTATCACCAAAACTCATGCCAAGGAGCTTACCACCTGTGTTTTCTTCTAGGAGTTTTATGGTTTCAGGTCTTATATTCAACCTTTTAATCCATTTCGAGTTGATTTTTGTGTATGATGAAAGATAATGCACTATTTGTCACCTTCTTAAAAAATTAATCTCCCTATGATGATATCTTTATTTACAGTTTTTTTAAAAATTAATTTTCTGGGCAGCCCTGGTAGCTCAGCGGTTTAGCACCTCCTTCAGCCCAGGGCATGATCCTGGAGACCTGGGGTCGAGTCCCACATCGGGCTCCCTGCATGGAGCCTGCTTCTCCCTCTGCCTGTGTCTCTGCCTCTCTCTCTCTCATGAATAAATAAATAAAATCTTAAAAAAATTACTTTTCCATCATGTAATTATATCAAGGTAAAACAGAACATTTAGGGATTGTTTATTATGCCCATCTTTTCTTAGTTTACCTTTCTATATGATATTTGAGATAGACTATGAAAACAGTGAATTTAATAATAATATCAAAACATTTTCGCACAAAGTGAGTTGTAACATAGTCCATAATTCAACAAACTATGTATGCTGTCCTTTGCAATGTTATGGTGCTGTTTCTCCCAATCCACTCATTTTCTCTTGCATTCATCAAAATATACTTGGGATATATTCTAGGGAACATAATAGGTCAACATAATATGATGCAAATACTATGAGAGTTCCATAAACTGGAAGACACTAAAAAAACCAGAATTGATTCAAGAGAAATGAAGATTAAGGCAGGAATGAAACTATGTGTTATTTGGAGCATCCTTATAATCCTTTCAGTAAGAACACAGTTCAAGAATTTAGTGAGACATTAAGCCAATGATAGAGCAAACAAAAGATTGAATTCAGAATCAAATCCATTAAGTAAATCAGCAATTCAGTACGAACTGAGTTTCTAGTAGGTGAATCTGAAAAGAAATAACATAAACTCAGGGAGTTTAGATGCCAGTAGTCAAAAATCTGCATCTACTCATTAACACATAAGCAGTTATGCCCAACCTCCTCCATCCTAAAATACATGAGTCATTGTTTAACTCCCAGGCTTGATATAATTTCTGTCAGTTAATATCAGAAGGCTTCTTAAGAGGTGAACTTACGCTCTGTGAGCATATTATATAGGGATAGAAGAGAGAGGATGATGACTCTTTAGGTCTATAAACAAGGGCCTAGAGCAATAGAAAGATAAAGTATACAGCCATTATACATAACACATAATCAAAAGTCTTTTAACCTTGAATATTGTGCCATTCAAGAATCAAAGAAAATTTATTTCTTCTTGTCGTTTGCTGTTTTATTTCCTTTTCAAACACAAAACATTTCCGTAGTATTGTTCTCTATATACCTGAGTGGCTAGGGAGCCTCACTTAACAAACAGTATTTTCTGTGTTCATATGAAGCAATCACTTCTATATATCTGAAAGTTTTGTCACATTTATATTCTTGCACTTTAGCATTTGCACTCTGACTCCTGCTTTCATTTAAAATGTGCACACTATGTTTATCAGACATTTGCAGTTGTTTGCTATTCTCAACTATGTCACATTGTTTTAACATATCGCTTAATCTAAACTTTACTTTGCCCACCTTAATTCCCACTCTCCTGCTTCAGATATCACATAAAAGCTCTTTGTACATCATGCAATCACACACTCTCTAGTCCCAGGAATTTGTGTTACTGTAAGTATTTCAATGCTGGTTGTCAGCAAATGCTCATGGGTCTCATTATTAGTTATAGTTTCATGAATTCCAACATGAATTTCAGACATAAAGTTGATCAAATATCTGAAAACACCACATACGAGAGACATAGCAGGTATGTGTTCTACAAAAATGTGGAACTGTATGTTGAATTATAAAGCATTTATTGCATTTGTACTATGTGCATACAAATACTCAGGTGTTAAAATGAGATGCTAAAGAGAAAGAAAATGGGTGGGATTGGGACATGTCTCCAAGGCTAAGGAGGATAGAACCTTAGAAAGGTAGAGAATGTACAGTAAAATATTTTCTAAAAGATTTTTATTTATTTGAGGGAGAGAGAGAGAGAGAGAGCACAGGCAGGTGAAGGGGCAGAAGGAGAGAGACAAAAAAGACTCCCCATTGAGCAGGGAGCTCAAAGCAGAGCAGGATCCCAGGACCACAAGATCATGACCTGAGCTGAAGTCAGATGCCTAATGGACTGAGCCACTCGGGCACCCCCAGTATAATATTTCTGATCATAATACAAATTAAAATATTAGCTAGTATTTACATAGGCACTGTTCAATACTTTAAAAATATTATTTTATTTCTCACTCAAAGTTAGATGACATTATTAGCTCCATTTTATAAATTATGAAATGGGGGTACAGAAAGGTTGAGTAACTTGCTCTAAATCATACAGCTGGGAAATGATGGAGCAAGGATTGAAACTAGGCAATGTAACTCCAATCTGTTTTAGCACTCTAGACAAATCTATTTTGAATCTGTATGGGAAAGTAGTAAGCTTCAAACATACTAGATGTGGATTGGTTCTAATTAAAACACCATACAATTTAGATTGTATCTGAAATGGTATTCTTCAACCTGGGAAGAAAGCACTGGTTCATAAAATATCCAGTGAAAGCATAAAAGTTCAAGTAGGTGAACTTGGATACAAGTTGAAGATTTTGTGATTATCAGTCCTTAGCTAATACACACACACACACACACACACACACACACACACATATATTTTACTCAAGTGTGGTTTTGTGCTCATGTTTGACATTTGTGGGCAGTCTTGTTAATTAAGCAGAAGTTATCAACAATTAACGTAGTGTGAGCAGTTCCCAAAGTATTATAAATAATACAGTGATTAATTGCCATATCTAAACCAGTCACCCTTTAGTACACTTCAAAGATGGATTTTCTTCATTGAATTTGCTATTGTCTACTTAATAATCAACTCTTGTGGAGAAAAATCATCTTCTTGTTTCCAACAGAAAATTATATTTACACTATTTGTTATAAGATGCTTGTTTTGCTTGGTAGCCAAGAAAATTCTTGTAATTATTATAATAACCTTAAAATTTCTGCTGAATTCAGCACAACTGAAAATTTAACTGCCTTACTAAACCGTTTAATAATTATTTAAAACTTAATTTTACCATTTAAAATACAATTTAGATAGTCATGGGAATTATGTTTCACACTCATTCATCATGCTGTTTTATTTCTGGTAAATAATAATAGTTATTAGCTCATCTTTGTACGTACAAGCAACTTTTGAGTCTTTGCTACTTTTAGGAGTATAAAAAGTCCTTTTGAAATATTAGAAGGAGTTAGAAGTGTGCCTTGTACTTTCATTTAGCTCAAAAGAATATTATTACCATGTCAAAATGGTGAAGAAATAAGATTGTTAAATTGATTTACACATTGACCTTGAGACTTTCTTCCTATATTCAGTAAGTTGCTGGGTTAATTGTTGTCGTTTTAAGTCTTTTTACAGATGTTTGGTAGGTATTCCCAAGTACTACATTTTTGTGGCTTGTCTGATAGTGGTCATAGGGAATTACTTCCAACTGTCATTCTAGTCATCATCATGAGAATTTCTTAACTACCAAAACATTATCGCTAATAAAGGTTTTGAACTTAATTTAAAAAATCAATTTACTTCATCCAAAGGAGTTGGTCACCTTACCATATCACACTAGAATCACAGAGTATTTGCAATACTGTTCCGTTCTACCCATAACACCCTATAGAAAAAAAACTGGAATATGTGGTCTCATATGTATCTAGAAATAGACAGGAAGACAGGGGTACAAGTCCTTTGCAGAGAGGATATCCTCGAACTATTTTCTAATAATTACCAAACCTTAGTTGAGAAAATTTTATGGAAGATTCCCTGAAATAAATGTATTTTATTGTGATCAAGACAGACTACTAGAGAATTATGAACTTGTGTCAGACTACTTGGTCACCTGTAGAATTGTTTTTATTGAATTTCATTTCAGTAATGGGATGTCATAAGAAACCCAAATGCTACCTGCTATAATAGGTAACGTTATCCTGGACAATTCAAATGAAATAGTTTTAACAGAGCTTAAAATGCAATGGAAGCTCCAGAGATTTCCCAAAGAATAACTTTTCCTTTTGATTCTCTCTTCTATTTTTTAAATTTACGGACGTTATAAATTTTCTAATTTAAGTAGCTTAATTAATTGTATTGTCCCTCTTGTTTTGTTTATTGAGAACAAATCTGCAGTTCATGTCTATCAACATCTCTATTCAATACATCTGTGCTAGCTTAATTTTGGCTTCATAATTTAACTATCCTATCTCTTCCAACCAACTTGTGTATGTTTAAATTTTATTCTAGGATGTCCAACATATTATTGAAAATTAACTCTATTTTTAAAAGGAAGATTAGATATAAATAAGATAATGCATAAGAAGTATCAGTCCTTCTGTTTAAGCCTATGCCACCAGAATATAACTCTTCTTTTATTTTTAAACTCTACATCATCTTCCCCCTTATTTCTTCCAATCTTTCTGTTTTTAAATACATTACGGACTCATATAACTGAAAAATGTACATCTCCAGTTATATCTCTCCCTTGATCTCAACTCCTTTCTGTGTAATTGCCTAATCAGTATGAAATCTCTGTTTTGACTTCTAACAGGCCTTAATTTTTCCTCTGAACTCTTTTGTTCCTCCTTCCCCATCTCTGTAAATACCACTAAAATTACACTCATTTGCTTAAAAGTATTAGCATTTTCCATTTTCTTCCCTAACAACTTAAGAGCTCTCCCTATAAAACAGATTCAAGATATGATCATTTCTCACCACAAGGATAGCTGCTAGGCTATCCTCTTATTCTGAGCTTTCACTTAGGCTACAGCAATGTTTCTACTTTTGGTTCACTACAGTCTACTTTCTATAAAGTTACACTATTTTTGTTGTACTTTCTGCCACTTGACATTAAATAAAATACTTTTAGATTATTTTCTGATTCTACTACTAGAATGTAAGCTAAAGAAGCAAAGAATTTTTGTCTTGTTTACTCACTATTGAACCCCAAGTGTCTAGGACAGTACCTTGTAGGTTTCTTCTACTGTCAACTTATTTAAGTTAAGAGCTATGTTGCCCAGAATCATCTTCCCCTTATAGTACTGAGTTAGAGATGAACTAGAAGAGGAATTTGCAAAAGACTTGGAAGATGATAGTGAGGCAGTGGTCATTACTCTCTAAGCAAACTCTGGCATCAGATAAAGCGACTAATACAAAGATATCCAGCAGATTCTAGCTTGTCCTCACTCTCTTCTGTTTCCATTCTTCTTTCCAACTAGTAGCACCACTTGAACAACAGGAACCTTATGCCCACTATCAGATATGTGCCTGTGGACCAAGGTGGAGCAGAGCTCACAAAGGCAAAAGCTTTTGACTTCTCCACAAGTTTCCAGTTGCAGATCCACTTCAACAACTGAATGTGCCTTGGTTCTCAGCATTCTTGTGTTAACTCCTATGTCACTAACAACACTGCCTTCAGAAGGCTGATTGGTAAACTTTTCTCAGATCCTCTAAATCCCCCCTCCATCCGTTCATTTCCCAGTCTCCTCCCACAATTGTATAAATTCTAACTCTTACAATGTATCCCTTCTGCCAATATACTAGTTTAAGTACTAGATATTCAGAAGGCACCACTGGGTGTTACTGAATAAATATAAAATACTTTGCACATATCCTAGCACATAAATAGTATCTAAAATGTTAGTAGTTATGATTTATATAATTATCATTAATAAATATAAATAAAATTTTAAATATAATGCTCTCAGTATTGTTCATGCACAATATGGAGGTATTTAGAAACCAGCCATATGAATGAACAAGTGATAGAACTGAAGAAAACCAAGAACTATTCTCATTGATCTTTATAGGTTCAACATGGTAACTGGCTGAGAATATGTGTTAAAAAATTACTGTGTGAATGCCATGGCAGCTTTATCTATTTGTAAAGCTATCATTTGCAATTGGTAATTGCTTTACATATTTATGTATTCTGTGAAGGACAGAACTAGGGATTGAAATTAGTAGGAGACAAATATTTAAAAAAAAACATGTATCAAAAAGTGTCTTGTGAGCATGCGACCTTCCGTTTGTTAGCATTGTTTAGAATATGCTAATAATTGATCTTCAGGGATAAAAAGATTCCCGTATTGAGTTGGAGCTTACATGGAATAATCACAAAATTGTCATAAAATCTTCATTTCTATGCTTTCTTTAATAGGTGCTATCTGTACAATGGCACCACACTAAGTGTTAAACTTTATATGTTTATTATGTAATAGTTTAGTATTATATATGCTACCTGGCAAAACTATAGTAGAAAACTGACAAAGAATGGGTTTGTAATCATTGCAGAATTCTCTGAAAGTGATTTTCCAGTTGGATGCCTTTCATACAATAGATTTTTTTTTTAAGGAGAACTAAAGCCTCTTCAATGCAGACATTAATATAAACCCTAAGAATAAGTTATATGCTAAAACTCTATATGAACTAATTAACACTTAGAATTTTCTGATGTTTCATAGTAAAGACTAAGTAACGGAAGGGGCGCCTGAGTGGCTCAGTCATTCAAGGGTCTGCCTTTAGTTCAGGTCGTGATCTCGGGGTCCTGGGGTAGAGCCCAGTCGGGGTCCCTGCTCAGGAGTGGAAATCTGCTTCTCCCTCTCTCTGTTCCTCCCCTATCTCATTCTCTCTCTCTCTCTCAAACAAATAAAAATAGATTTTTTTTAAAAGATTTTATTTACTTATTCATGAGAGACACACAGAAGAGAGAGGCAGAGACACAGGCAGAAGGAGAAGCAGACTCCATGCAGGGAGCCCGACATGGTACTCGATCCCAGGTCTCCAGGATCATGCCCTGGGCTGAAGGCAGCGCTAAACCACCGAGCCACCCAGGTTGCCCTAAAAATAGAACCTTAAAAAAAAAAAAGAAAAGAAATGGATGCTATACTCTTCTTTATATTTTCAAAGAACAGTGTCAACTTTGAATTATTCAAGTAATTAAAATAGGCATGTTTTTTAATTTTCAGAAAATTATTTTCTGATGATTGCCATGATTGTTCATATGAATGATCAATATAATAAGTGTCCTAGAATGTTTCTGGTAAAACTTCTCTTTTTCAGTTTAAAGCTGGCCTAAATAAGTACTTGTTCTTAGAGATATTCTTTTTCTTTTTTTTTTTTTTATTAGTTTCAGAGGTAGAATTTAGTGATTCATCAGTTGCATGTAACGCCTAGTACTCATTATATTAAGTGCCCTCCTTAAGGCCCATCACCCAGTTATCCCCTCCTCCCCACCCATTTCCCCTTCAGAGATGTTCTTTAAGCAAAAAACGAAATAGGGAGAGGATATGAAATTGTGCACTATATCTTCTTTGTCCCATAGTTTACTCATTCTCTTCCCTTTTCTAATTCCTACTCAACTTTAAGAAGCAGACCACAAGAGATACTCCTTCTAAAGCAGCACTTCCTACTTAAACTTGTCACCATCACCATACAGACCAGATACTACTTCAATCTGAGCTCCAGCTCTTATAGCATAGGCTGAATGCACAAATATTTTGTCCATGTTGTTGACATTTATTTGAGACAGTTTAGCCCTCATCTTAATTTACCAGGGTTGACATTCAGTACAGGTTCTTTGGTTATCTATTTCTCAATTTTCTCCCAAGGCATTCAAATCCATATCCACAGCTTCAATTAACCCTAGAGGCAGATTATTCATTTCTTGAGCTACATATAAGAATGTTAGGGGGTCTAAACCATATTCCCTTCCCCTCATAAGTTAAAAGCCAATTAAGAAATAATCACAGGAGAAAGACAAATGAAGGATTAAAATGCGAAGCTTTATTACTGGAAGACTCTTTAGATATAGTCCACGTCATATCTGTGACCAAAACAAGCTGGCAACATACCACACCTGCAAAGGACAGGCTTTTCTCTGTTATCCTAAGTAGCAGAGACTCATTAATTAAGCTCTTATGCTCTCTAGAGAAAAGTAGAAATATCTTACTCTACCAAAGAAAGAGAGACAGGTAGAGGGGGAAGAGAATGGACAGGAAGCTGGAGAAGGAAGAAGAGAGAAAGGTGAACAGAGGGAGCAGAAGCAGGAAGAAGAGAGAATATGTTTATATCAGTTTCCTCCTCCAAAATCATTAACCAGATAATTTTTCAACTAGCATGACATACTTAACATACCATGTATGGTGTCTCAGAAAACATTAAACTCCTGTTCTTTTGGCGGAGATGGAGGGATAGATCCAAATTCAGTAAGTAGTACTAACCAATTAAGCAAGCATCTAATTAAGCAAGTGAGAACTCTAGATGTTACGCTTGACATCTTTTTTTTCTTTGCTCTCTGTACAAAATCATTAGTAATTCATCTCTATCTTATCCAATAATTAAATCTTGCATCTGCCTCCACTTCACTGTGTCCAAGCTGCCATCATTTTCTCTTTGTTCACTCATCTATGTATACTCTTAGCCCTCTCCATTCTTTCCTCTACATTATAGCCAGAGTGACATTTTAAAAATACAAATATGATCAGGTCACAAATCTGCTACTTCCACCCCAGCCCTGTCCTGTCCCACTGTCCTCAATACCTTATACATAATCTAACGTCTTTAATGGTCTGCTCTTCACCTTCACTTAGCCTCATTTAATACCATACTCCATTTTACTCTGTCCTCCAGCCATTTTAGCCTTCCCTTAGCTTACTGCATTTATCACACCCATTCCTGCTACAGGGCCTCTGAACACGCTCATTGCTGTCACTTATGTTTAGTCTTCAAATTGTAGCTCAGTCATTGCTTCCTTAAAGAGGTATCTCTGACCAACAATTCTACTTTAGAATCTTCCATTATGCAATCTAGTAGCTGTGTGTATTGTTCCTTCTATCACATAGAACTATCATAATTTTATATTTTTGTTGATTATTTGATTCACAATCCCAACTTCATATTTATTAAACTATAGATTCCATAATAGCACATAACATGATTATACATGAATATTATATCTAGTGTTTAGTACATATCTGATATCAAAAATAACAAATTTGAATTAGTGAATAAGTGATGATCACTGCACCTTCACCTTCCTATTATAATCATATACTTTACTAGATTATGAGTTCTTTGAGAGTAGGAGCTTTGTATTTTCCCTACTTGAATAATTTATATTTCATAGTATTACAATTATTCATTATCTACTAATCTTAATTTATCCAAAGTTGTTAATACAAAATACAATAAAGAAAAATGAAGAAAAACAAAAAAATAAAGCCATTTTTTTCAAGATAATCTAGTAAATTTTCTTTGGCATTATGTTTCAAAGTATGTTACTCTCAAATAATTTTCATAGGGTTTCTAAATTTTGTTACCTATATTTAGAATTTTTTTAATTTGGGATCTTTAAATGTAATTATAGGACATTTCAAATCTAATTTTTATTATTTATTATTTATGGAAGCATAATCATAGTACATTCTTTTCCTTTATAAAAGGGAAAATTATTTTCATGAGTTACCATATTACTATTTTTCTTATTATCATGAATAAACTAGTTAACAATCATTTTTGCCACCACTTTGAGCATTAAAATGATCTATCTTTGCTGGAGAGTTTAATGTAACTTAGTGTACATGAGCTAATGTACATGAAAATAACTTATTAACAATAAAATGATGTAGGAAGGTGAATTGCTGCTAATATCAACAATTTTGTTAGGATATATCAGCAAATTACATGTAAATAAAATATTAGATGAAAAAGTTTGTCTCAAACTGCTTTTCATTGTAATAAGTTATGAAAGATAATTTAATAGGTTAAAAATGGCTCATTTATTTTATCTTGCTCTTCTCCAGTAAAAAATAAGTCAGGGTATCAAGCATGCTCTGGATATCCTAACAAACCTCTTGTCTAAGACATCCTGACACAAGTGGAATGAAAAAGATTTTTTATGAAGTAATGAAAAGCTGACACACTTTATCAGAGCACTACAATTAATCTCTCAGATTTTAAATTCATGTTTTAATTTTAATTGTAAAATGCTATATTGAAAATTTTTCCTATCAGTCTTGGACATAACCCTATAAATGATTAACAATGAAAAATTAATGCTTGCTAGATAAATATCCTACTAAGAGAAACTAAATATTTAGAAAAAAATCTTCATGCAGTATGTATATACTAGTATAGAATTTATAACCAAGACGAACCCTGGAGACATAAAGGTATTTCCAAGGAGAAGTCTCTTTCTAAACTAACTGTTCATAACCAAAAGTTTTTCTCTGTTCCAGATACTGGGAAAGCTTATAACCATCACTGACATCATCAGCCACATGATGAATTAAGCATCAACTCCTTCTATTTTTCTTTCTCTACCTCAGATGCAACCTAGTGTTCATCATTTCTGTTATTATCTAAACAGTATACTAACTCATTGGCTGTTGCTGCTGCTGCTGCTGCTGCTTCTGACCCATTTATGTAGTATTTACTCTGAAAAACTCCAAATTTGCATTAACAGTCAACTATTTCCTTTCCCTGACTACTAAGGCCCTGGAGAAAATCACAAAAGCTTTGCAGATTTGGGTCCCTATGGATTCCCGTGTTCAGACTCATTTTTGAATCTTCAGGGCTGCCTGATAAACCTTCTATATATCTCTAGTTAGCTTCTTATGTCCCCAAAACAATCGTTCTTAACTTTTACCATTCTGTTAAAACCTAGCCTTCCCACTAGCTATTATTTTAGACAATGGCATTATTTTCTACTTCACTGAGAAAACAGAGAGCATGATGCAGCAACTTCCTCAAATTAATGACTACAAATTTATTTATTTAAGATGTCGAGCCTTCACTACACGTCACCAGTCTCAAGGCAAAGGAGAATAGCTTTGTTTCTATGATTTCCATTTTGTTATATACTTTCAATCCTTCTCTCCAGTTTTTCACTGTAATCTCATGTCAACTTATTTTTTTAATTTAACCTTAACATGGCTAGGTTATTCCTATATTTAAAAAATCCCCTGACAATTCCACAGCTTCCTCTAGCACAATCTGGCTTGCCCTTCCTCACAAATTGTAGACATCACTACAATCTTAAACTTCTTTCTTCATTATTGCAACAAAATTGCCACCATTAACATCAGCAGTGTCTCCCAGATACATTTATTGAACACTATTAACAATTACTTCCTTTTGATACTGCCTTCACCTTTCAGTTTCTAGGACAATAATCTCTCCAACTTCTGCTGCATTTCCCATCCCATCCATTTAAAATCCTTCACGATCACTTTGCATATGGAAACTCCTTAAATGGTGACATTCCTCATGTAATTGTTGGTTCTGTAGGTTCTTATGTTGTTTTATCTTTAGCACCTTTTCTTCCTTTTTGATTTATATACTTCATATCTGATCTTTCTCCTTTAGCCACATAACTTTACTGACTTGGATAGTACTTTGGCACCACAAACTCAAGGTTTAAATCTAAACATCTTCTATTCTTCTACATCCTCCATCATTCAGATTATCAACTGGTCTCAGCCTAGCATTTACATCTTTCCATGAACTGGATCATTCTTTAAGTAACATACATAGTTTAATTTTAATCTAATTTATTTTAAATGCATATACAATCAACAAAAATATAGGGAATACTTTGTTAGGGGTACCAAGATGAATGAGCCACAGGCCTACTCTTAGGAAACCCAGGAAAATTCATACAATATAATATCATAAATGCAAAAGCACACATGTGAACAAGGTAAAGAGGAATAGAGAAGAATATCATAAGTAAAACAAAAGAATGCTCCTTAGGACTGTCAAGAGAAAATTTTTGAAAGTGATAACCTTCGCCTTACTTTGAAGGTCACAGGATTTGCTTCAGTGAGCAAAGGAGAGGAGGACACTTATTATAGGCAAAGGAAAGACAAGTGCAAAGAAAAAATGTCTGAAATGCCAGGGTATGTTTGGTGACCTATAAGCAATTCAGTGTTTCTGCCTTGTAAAGTGCAACAGGGTGTGTGGATGGGCTAATAATGCTAAATGGAATGGCAGAAATGAATACTCATTGTTATTACAAATTTTCTGTTAAGGAAGTTTAAGGGTAATGAATTAATGTGAAAATAGAGAATAAGGTGTGATTAACTCATATAAATTAATTTATTTCTAAATTGAAAATTATTTTACATGGTAAATGAAAATCTTTGAAGTTAGCTAAAAGGCAAAAAATATAAATATTACAGATCAACATTACAGAAATATTATCATCAAGGACAAAAAGTTAATATCATTCTCTTCTCTTTTTCTTTTCCTCCACTTCTACATTTTCAGAATTAGAAGCCCCAGAAGAGAAACTTATTAAGGCTTTTGTAATATTTATTGCAAAGAAATAATTTGTTTTTAGGATGAAGCACAAATGCTCTTCTTAAATATGCAATAAATCATTTGGCACATAACATACTCTCTAACTTCAAAATGGTTTTATTTCGATACTGAACTGCAACGAAGACTTCTTATTTCCTGAAAGAATCAGAAACTAAATGATGGTTATTTTCCTAGGCTATCTCACAAGAGCCTATTTATTTGTTTATTTATTTATTTTAAAGATTTTATTTATTTCATGAGACACACACACACACACACACAGAGAGAGAGAGAGAGAAGCAGGCTCCATGCAGGAAGCCCAATGCGGGACTCGATCCCTGGACTCCAGGATCACACCCTGGGCCAAAGGCTGGCACCAAACCGCTGAGTCACTCAGGGATCACTCACAAAAGCCAATTTAAAATATACACACACATACACACACAAACAGAATATTGTATATTTCTAACAGAAAAAGAAAATAAAGATCTTTAGTGAATAGAGAGGATGGATCCTGGATCTGAAATTGGGGGGAAAGCAAAGAGAATAAATACACCATACACACACAAAGTACACGAAATGCCTTGCTGGAGAGGCTGGAGAAAGCACGCAAAAATCCTTACAATGTAATACTTGAAATTTGTAATAAGTAAATATATTTAAAAATCAAGAAAAGGGAGAAACTATGGTAGGATGTAAAACAATACCAAGAACACATAGAAAGTACAGTAAGTTTTACAAGGTTCTGTTTCATGTTTCCACAGAAAAATCCTTAAAGGTCCATTTTGTGAAAATAATTTGAGGACAGGTGTGATGTCAAAAGAAATGAATTCAAGTATATGATTTTCAGCTGGAGTGACTAATTCAATAATACTTTTTTTTTTACTTACTAAAGAAATAGCCAGACCAATGTTGAGATTACTGATAGATACAAACTCACCACACATTAGAACCTGTGCTGAGAAGATATTAATTGCTCTCTTCAGTCATCATAACAATCCTGGGAAATAGGTACTATAGGTCTATAAACATTTAGATATAATTGTGATATCCAAAAACATAGTTAAAACCAAAGTTGGTTTTTCGTTGCTTATTTTTTTTATATAAATCTGACACACAAGCAAGCCCCTTTGATGGGAAATATTGACCTGAACTGAGGTGACGTTACTTATAGGTTTCATTTATTTCACTGTAAGTGACTACTAATATATTTTTTGAAAAAGTAAAAGTTTTTGTAGCAGATCTGCTGGGGTTATTACATTTCGCATACATATGTACCATATGTACCTTTCTAAAAATCCAGTTGGATTCTGAACCATATCTGCCCCCAAAAGTTTCAGATAAAGGATCATTAACCTATATAATTATATGCATTTCCTAAGTGAAATAAGAGAAACTCAAGAGCACACATCCAAAATGCGTCCAAGATGTGAATCCAGGTATAACTTCAGAGTTTAAACTCTTGAAATATATATATATATATATATTACCTCTGTATAAAACTTGTGTTTCTAGTAGAATGTCAGCTCCATGAAATCAGGGATTTTGTCTAATTTACTCAATTTGTTGTTATCAATGCTCAGAAAAGTATTTGGGGGATTGCAAACAAAATAGGTATACGATAAATAAATGTTTGTGATGCATATATCGTACCTGTCAATTCAGTTTTTTGTAGATATTGACATACATTGAATTCAAAATATAGTTCCTAATAAGGAAAGCTTTCCTGTGTTCAGTTAAATGTGCTGCCATGTTTTAAAAGTCAACAAAGAGTAGAACAATAAATCTCCCTCGTGAAGGAAAGAACCCTAATGAAATTACATGCTCAAACGTGAAGCCCACTACATAAAGATATGTGGTTGAAGAGTTCTCAAGGGCAGATCAAAGATGTTTCCCAGAAAGACATGTTAGGTCTATTCTAACACATAAAATTTAATTGCATTTCAAGGAATATGGCCAAAATTAGCATAGCCTAGAAGAAAGACTAATCAGCTACATCAGGCTTGGGATATAACATTTAATTTTCTTTTAAAATCAGTATGCAAAGTCTTATGAACTAGAGAGGGCATACCCAGACCATATTCTTCTTTTAGCCATATCCTGATTCTCTCTTTATGAGGAATGCTGAAAGCAAAGAAAAGCTAGTGCAATATCCAAGGGCAAAATAATACAGCAAATATTCCACAAAATGAACAACAACAAAAACCAGCACTGAATGGGACCAGGGCACACTCCTTGAACAAATTCTCAGTAGGTCAATTATACCTCTCTTTCCTTGATCCCAGAGTATCTGCAGTGGTGCTGAACCCTAATATGTAGGATGGAGTTTCATATTAACCTAAATCAATAATTGGATCATTTTCATTTATAGCACAGATACATGTTATATCTACTATACACATTTTAATTTATGTTTAGTATTAGGTTTCATTTTCATACATCATTGTGCATTTTACTATACTGACATCTGATGTCTATTAAAAATTCAAGTTCCTGAAGATTCTCTAGTCTCAATTTTGAGAAATAAGTGTTTGAAATGACAATTTTTAAATTCACCTATAGGGATCCCTGGGTGGCGCAGCGGTTTAGCGCCTGTCTTTGGCCCAGGGCGCGATCCTGGAGACCCGGGATCGAATCCCACATCGGGCTCCCGGTGCATGGAGCCTGCTTCTCCCTCTGCCTGTGTCTCTGCCTCTCTCTCTCTGTGTGTGACTATCATAAATAAATAAAATTAAAAAAAAATAAAATAAAAAAAATAAATTCACCTACAAAAGTAATAATGTCTGGAATAAAAAAACAAACTCCTTAATACAGAGAACTAGTGGTTGCAAAAGAAATAGCAGGTAGAGGGATGGGTGAAATGTAAAGAGGATTTTTTTTTTTTTTTTTTACAATTTATTTATTGAGACAGAGAGAGAGAGAGTGCAGTAGGGAGAGGCAAAGGGAGAGATAAAGAGAGTCCTAAGCAGACTCCACACAGCAAGGAGCCCAATGTGGGGCTGGATGCCCCGATCCAAGTTCACAGTCCAAATGGAAGCCAAGAGTCACTTGGGGCTCCTGAGTGGTGCCCCAGGTGAAGAGAATTTAAAAGAGGAAAACTGAGACACTATGAACTTTAAGTTGAATGGCATAATCTACCAGAAAGCAATAAATATCTATAAATCACTTATGGTAGCCACATACAGTATACTATAGTTCTCTAAAGTTAATTTGCAGTCTCTCAAATCTTGTGTGGCTTGTTGGAAGAGGTCTCTTTAAAAGAATGGGGAAATATATTAATGGAAATGAAACTCTATGACAACTAGAGGAAAGACAATCCTCTCTCTTTCCACGCCACCGCTTCTATGACAGGTTTGTTTTGTTTTGCTTTGTTCGTTTTTCTGTTGTTGTGGGGTTTTTTTTGTTTTTGTTTTTGTTTTTGGCACAGTAACCACAAAAAAATGATAAGAAAAGAAAAGAGAAAAAATTCAAATAAGGAAATGAGAAGAGATGACATAGGAATAAAATAAAGTTTAAAAACAAAATAAACAGAAGCAAATTATAGACATAAAGCCTAAAACTATGTTGTTGGTGATAGGTTAAATAGATGAGTATCAGGGAAAATATATAATACCCTTAAAGGAATTACGATACATTGAAATCATATAAGTTATCAAGATAAAGTTAAAATTTAAAGCCAGGAGATTTAAAAATTGAGAGAATTTTACATTTCCAAGACAGAGAACACTAAGAATACAAAATAAAGTACCAAAAAAGGTAAAAATCCCTTTGAATGCATAAGCATGACTGAATATTAGAGATAAGTTTAAAATAATGTAAAAGAAAGATCATTAGCAAAATAAAATACATGAATGTCAAACTGAAGTGTAGTAGGCAAAAGATCAAAGAAAACCGAGTATGTTCCTTACTGAAAGCACATGTTCAAAGTGGTGAAAACAAACAAACAAACAAACATAGATATAGACAAGGATCACAATCCCTAAGCACTGCATAAAGACTAACTCCCAGTCTCTCTTTAGTAGTGGACTCTTCATAACTGAAATCCTAGAGGATCCAGAGGATAGCAGTGCCATTAGATTCCCCAGCCCCTTCCTGCTACCAACTGCCGAAGTTAAGAGTGTACCATTCTATTTATAACCCTTAGGATCAGTCCCCCTCATAGAAACAGGCACTGTTTCCCCTGCACAAGCAATGGCTTATTCAGCCCTGCAGAATTTCCCAGCTAACTTTAATTTAGAAACTGAACCGATATCTGCAAATGACGTATCAGATAAAGGGCTAGTTTCCAAGATCTATAAAGAACTTATTAAACTCAACACCAAAGAAACAATCCAATCATGAAATGGGCAAAAGACATTAAGAGAAATCTCACAGAGAAAGACATGAACATGGCCAACATGCACATGAGAAAATGCTCCGCATCACTTGCCATCAGGGAAATACAAATCAAAACCACAATGAGATACCACCTCACACCAGTGAGAATGGGGAAAATTAATAAGGCAGGAAACCACAAATGTTGGAGAGGATACAGAGAAAAGGGAACCTTCTTGCACTGTTGGTGGGAATGTGAACTGGTGCAGCCACTCTGAAAAACTGTGTGGAGGTTCCTCAAAGAGTTAAAAATAGACCTGCCCTACAACCCAGCAATTGCACTGCTGAGGATTTACCCCAAAGATACAGATGCAATGAAACGCCGGGACACCTGCACCCCAATGTTTATAGCAGCAATGTCCACAATAGCCAAACTGTGGAAGGAGCCTCGGTGTCCATCGAAAGATGAATGGATAAAGAAGATGTGGTTTATGTATACAATGGAATATTACTCAGCCATTAGAAACGACAAATACCCACCATTTGCCCGACGTGGATGGAACTGGAGGGTATTATGCTGAGTGAAGTAAGTCAATCGGAGAAGGACAAACATTATGTGGTCTCATTCATTTGGGGAATATAAATAATAGTGAAAGGGAATATAAGGAAAGGGAGAAGAAATGTGTGGGAAATATCAGAAAGGGAGACAGAACATAAAGACTCCTAACTCTGGGAAACGAACTAGGGGTGGTGGAAGGGGAGGAGGGCGGGGGGCGGGGTGGGGATGAATGGGTGGCAGGCACTGAGGGGGGCACTTGACGGGATGAGCACTGGGTGTTATTCTGTATGTTGGTAAATTGAACACCAATAAAAAATAAATTTATTTAAAAAAAAAGAAACTGAACCGATAAATTGCCTTTCCCTGCCTTATCCCCCAACATCTTTTAAGAACTTTCATTTGTATTATTTACACAGTCTCCTGGTTTCTTAAGGTTAAGGCAACAAAGCATAATAGAAAGCACAGTGGAGGAGGCACCTGGGTGGTTCAGCGGTTGAGCATCTGCCATTGGCTCAGGGTGTGATTCCAGGATGGAGTCAGGCTTTGGGTTCCCCACAGGGAGCCTGCTTCTCCCTCTGCCTGTGTCTCTGCCTCTCTCTGTGTGTCTCTCATGAATAAATAAATAAAGTCTTAAAAAAGAGAAAGCCCAATGGAGTATGTAATTAATGAGGGAGAAGGGGCAGAGAGATGGACCCCAGGAAGAGATCCAACTTTCCTATTTGGAATATCAAAAGAGAGAAAGGAAAGGGTCACATCTGAAGGTAAACCTTAGTTTCATAAGTAACTTTCTGTGCTAGAAGCCTTATAGCCTAGATGTTGATCTCAAAGTCTTTTTTCCTAGCCAAAACTTGGCCACTTGCCCATGTCTGACAGTCATACTATCCTTTATCCAGGACTGGCTAAACCTTAGGTGTATGCAATGATGACAGGATTGGGCAGGGAGAGGGAAGAAGAAAGATACCCTCTAACTGAAACCCAAGGGAGAAAGACTCAAAATTTATTTAGAGAAATTTCCAACCTTCTTTGCAGGAAATTTTTAATATTCTCCACCTATGTATATGTTATGTGATTGTTCAGCTTTTCTAAATAGAGCAGTGCCCTGAACAACTGACCAGCAACTTATTCAGGCTTTATTTATCGTCAAGTGTACATAAGTAAATACAATCCATTTAAGGAGTCATTAGTCACGCTCACTGGGATACTCCCCTTTCTACACACACAGACACACATATACATTTCTCTTGCCCTACTTTGTTAACTTCTAGTAATGTTTCTTGCCCGACCTGGGGGGAAAGAAATCTTACTCAAGTGAATTATGAACACTTTACCCAGCTCATCTATTTATGATGAATTTTTTCCCAAAATTTTCTCTACTCCTTCAAACCAACAAGCTTGGCAGAATTAGCAGGTCAGTGTGTGCTTGGCTGTGAAAAGGGAAGAAATGGCTGTCCTATTCTTCTTTTTTTTTAATTAAATAAAATACAGATCTCAAACAATATATATGACATGGAAATTGTGTTGATACTAATTTGTATTAGTTTTAATAATTTACATAAATAACTACTGAAATTATAAAAGACTAATACTGACTTCATTGTTTCCAAGACAGAAAGCTTAAATCTGGGATTATTTGACTATTTAGTTGGGAAAAGAAGACCATAAAGCCCCCTTAATCTTCTGCAAAGACAGTTCTCTATACTTCCCAAGGCAAATACCCCTATTCATTTGCACATAATACTATCCTGTCTTCTCTTCCTAAACCAGGTGTCTTGTTCTTACTTTTTTCAAATTCTAATCACCATTGTTAACATGACTGATGTTTTATACTGACTCTACAATGATAGTGACTTGCTTGACTTTTGAATATTTCTAAGACCAAAGACCTGAAATTTACAGGGATAAATGTGCTTTTATTACCTTGAAATTATTTAATGTTATTCTAATGTTATATAATTTATACCCTCATTTCTAAAAAGGAACTGGAATAGTTATATTGAATTCTATGTAGAGGAAATGTGACCTTATGAAATATTTTCATGTGCTGAAACTTTTTTGTATTTCTGAATATAGGCTATGACCTACTTTTGAGATTAGAGTCAGGGACACTTTTATCCTAATCAAAAATTTTCTCCTATATACTGGTATGCTGAACCTCTACATACATTAAAACACGAATTATAGTACAGACACATGGGACATCAAGCATAAAAACGCCTTATCCTCCATAGCACATGATGGAGAACTACTTCATTACTGAACTATTTAATCCCTTTTATAAAGTTTTAATTGTACTCTTTTCCTTTTCTACATATAGCACTTACCAAAATTTGTGATTACATAATTATATGTGGTTTTTAATTCAATCTCAGTCTCTGAATAGAATGTCAGTTCCATGATAGTGATCACTTATATTTTCTTAAATAGATATTCCTAACATTTTATAGTAGTAATAATATGCCAGGCACATTTAAAATATGCAAGTATGTAAAGTATGAAATGTAAATATGTAAATACATTTAATTGAAGTATGTAAATACATTTAATTCTCAGAACAGTCCTATGATGATGATTATTTGTACTTTGCAAAGAAGGAAATAAAAAGAAATTAATTAACTAGCCCAAAGTCCAATTGCTGGGATGAATGGAAGCCACTCTTCAAACCCACATAATTCCTTAGCTTTGGTATTTGTGTTCTCAATGACTATGTTACTTGGCTTGGTTATAAATAGTTTCTAGAATTAGACTGCCTTTTTTTAACTCTAGCACTACTGCTTAGTAGCACAGTGACTTAGGTAAAATTCTTACCTCTCTGTTTCTTTTTGGAAAAAAATAATACATAATATGTACCACAAAGAATAGGTGATAAAATTAAATTAGTTGTTACACAGAAGCACTCAGCTCCTGAAGTAATTCTTGCTTCACTGCAGATATCCAAAAAAGACTTGTTGAATGAATGAAGGCAAAATTACTATATAAACACACGTAACATATCCTTCCTAGCTTGTTGCTTGTTTATTTTCTAACATATTGTCAAATTGCATACAATCAACTCCCTTTGGGGCAAGAATTGTTTAAAATTTAAATAAACTCCCAGAATAAAATACAGGAGTGAGTCTTTGTGACCTTGGATTAGGAAAAATGGCTCCTAAAATATGACAACAAAAGCATAGCAATGGGAATATAAAATGGTGTGGTCATTTTGGAAAACAGTTTGGCAGTTACCCTCAAAATGTTAACAGAGAACTATTTATCACAGGACCCAGTGATTCAACTCCTAGATACAACTCAAGGAAACTGAAAATATACAGCCACACATGTAAAAAATGTTTGCAGTAGCATTATTCATAATAGCCCCAAAGGGGGAAAAACAACCAAAATGTTCATCAGCTGATGAACTGATCAACAAAAAGTAGTATGTTCACAATATGGAATATTATTCAGTCGTTAAAAAATGACATATACTATAACATGGATGAACCTTGAGAACATTTAACCAAGTGAAAGAAACCCACTCACCAAAGCCCACATTTCATATGATTCTATTTATCTGAAAAGTCCAGAATAAGCAAATCCATGGAGACAAAAAATAGATTAATGGTTGTCAGGGACTAGAAGGAGGAGTGAATGGAAGTGATTTCTAATGGGTATGGATTTTCTTTTTGGAGTGATAAAAATGTTCTAAAATTAGTGGTAATGATTGTATGACCTTGTGAAAAAATTAAAAACCACTTAACTATACAATTTATAAGGATGAATTTTATGGTATATGAACTATATCTCAATAAAGCTGTTGTTACAAACGTAAAGGAAACCACAGCGTCTGGTTGCATTACTGACAATAACTAAGTCTGTGACAACGTACACATTCATTCATCCTGAGTTTCAGTTCCCAAGACAATGAAATGAATAGTTGAGACTTTAAGATGTTTTACCACCCATGAAATGTTAGCCATAAAGAAACATTTTGCCTCACTGAAAAGTTACATAATTATACCCACACACATATATACTAACACACATATTCCACATATATATATATATACTTAATTAGCTGCTTTTATTCTACATAATAAAGTTACACTATGAAATGTATAATTACAAATAATTTTTTTCTAAATAGCTTCTGAACTGAATTAACAGATTAAACATTTCTTTGTCAAATAATGAAAATACAGGATATTTAAGCTTAAATGTTGGATTTAGCTACATAGTCATCATCTTTTCAATATGACTGCCAATTGAAAAGACAACAGAATGTTTCATGGGATAAAAGGATCAATAACTGTTAGTGGAGTAGAAAGTTTGCAACTAAGAGCACGTCAGAAGCTGGGGATAGCTTGAAGGGTTGCAGGTTTTTGGGTTCAACCTGAGAAAGATCATGGCAATTTTGAGAGTACAAACAGAATCATGACTCAGTCCACAATTCTGAAGGAAGCAACCTGTCCTCAAATTATTATTTTGAAAGAGTAACCTATGGTACTGCAGAATATAGAAATTTACACTAAGTAAGTACGTTTTCAATTACATACCCTTTGAGTCCTTTCTGATATATGCATGTTTGTTACTATATCTCTTCTCCTGAAAGTACAATGTGGATAGTTAAAAGAAAATGGCTGACCAATAGTTTAGTCTCTGATATTTGACTTGTAATGGATTTTATGAGATTATCTGATCCTTTTACTATGTTCAGGTTGTTACATCACTTGTAAAGGTATGAAGCACCTCAGTCCCACTTCTAGCTAATAACATGCCTATTAAATGGAGTATATTAATTTCACTTTAAATAGTAAGGTTGAAAACCTTAAAGACAATAAAAAGTTACATAATCATGTAGTGTCTCTCCTTTCATTTCCCCTCATTTAATTCCTTTTTTCACCTCTCCTGCAAATGATGACTTATTTGGAGTTCCTAAGTATAAATCCAGAATTTTTATGCATATACAAGGATATAAAAATATAGAATATCCTCACCTCACGTTTTAGGGTAAAAGATTATATATGATACACACTGCTGTCCTGCATCCGCTTTCATGTTAAAGTGTTTCTTGGAGTCAGTATCTAGACATTTTCCATTATCTTAATATTTGTATATTATTCCATTGCTTAATAATGGAATATTATTATTAAACATTATTAAACATTATTATTAAACATGCAAGTGTTTGCCATTTCAGATACTGCTGCAAATGAATGTTTATGCATATATATATAATACCAGAATATCTGTAAGACCAATTTCCTAAAGGGGATACTAATAGGGCATTATTTACATTTAAATGCATCATCTACATTCTGAAGCAGCTACATGGATACATGATCTCTGGGTAAACTCAGATTTTTCCATGCCACATGAACATAGGGTTGGTTAGACACAGTAATGGTAATCAACACCAGTTGCTCTGACTCAACCTTCAAACACAGATATGGAAGAAATCAGAATCCCTTCCATATGGTCCCTCAGTAATTACCGAGTAACTACTCATTCTCTTAATTAGTCATGTTCCCTCTGTCACTCACACAGATAGTATATGGGTCTTAGGTTGTTATTATGATTTCTGTCTCCTTCATGTCATTATGTGAGCTATATTTTCATGTCTCCGTCATCCTCTACTCCTGATATTACTCTATGGATGTCCATGCCATTTCTATGACACATTACCCTGATCACTTTCTCTTATCTTTTTTTTAAGATTTTATTTATTTTTATGAGAAAAAGAATAAGAAAGAATGCAAGGAGGGCAGAGGGAGAAGCAGGCTCCCCGCTGAGCAAAGAGCTCAATGCATGGTTCAATCCCAGGACATGGGATTGTAACCTGAGCCGAAGGCAGATGCCTAACTGACTGAGCCACCCAGGTGCCCCCATCACTTTACCTTAAAATGAGGAACTTCCTCTCATTTTCAGTTTATTCCATACACTCAGGTGATATACATAATTCATTTTTCCTTACTCTTGATTTTGGGTTTTCAAATAGCAAAGAATATATTAAGCTAGTGATCCCTTCTGGCTATAATATTCAAAGATTCTTTACTGAAGTCATTGCTGAGCTTCCTAACAGCCTAAGCTCCTCAATTATTTCTTCTCTTTGGAGATGTACTAACACAGACACAAACACACACATCCACACAAATTTTAATTGTCCTTTTAGTTATCTCTTTTGTTCTTCCTTTCAGCATAGTTAATAAGTTATTACTGAGAACTTGGGACTTTTAAGAGACTTCTAAATTTTTTAAATAATATTTAAACTTACAAAAACCAGTAGCAATTTATAGATATTTTTGGCAAAATACAACATCCTTCTTAAATATTCTATGATAATTATTATATTGTTCTGAATTTTTGAAGTCTTACATAGTTATTTCAGAGGGCTTCAAGAACTTAATGATTCAATTTTTCATAATTACACCTAATGCTGGTTTTAGACTACTTGCATTGTAAGAAATAAAAGAATATTTATCTTCAATCTTTGTTTTACAATTGTGACTCATTCTGGTTAACTAATGTTTGATCTTATAATTCAAGGAAATATAACACTGGGCAACAGTTTTTCTATTAATGGACAGTTTACTTATCTTTACAAAAGCAAATTAAAAAGTGAAATCATTTTATTTAAACTGTTGCTATGTCAACACTGCTGCACTGGAGCTCATTATTTAGAATTCACATACAACAGGCAACACCTAACATACTGAACCTGTCCTTACCTTTTCTGTTCTTCAGAACTATCTTTTAGATTCTGACCTCTGCTAGATGAAAATAAACAACAATGGGTTTATAATAATTTCATAACAATTATTATCTTGCAGTTATGGTTTATACCCATCTTTTGGCATTTACATGCTACCTCTATTGTTTTATGTTTATTTTTTATCCACTAATTAGGCCCTGACCTATGAGGTTAAGTCACTCTATATGCTACATCTCCAATGCAATGCCTCTCTCATGGTATAAACTCAAAAATTACTAGCTGAAGATGATTGTGTATGACTATGATAATATAAGTCATACTGTTAATTAAATGGGATAATTTATATTATAAAAGGATTTAGCACAGATATTGACACACACAAAAAATCAATAAATGTTTCACTGCATTTATCAAATGTCTTTGGTTAATATGACATGTAAGACAGAAGCCCAGAAGGCTTCACTTATGTATTTATTTACTTTTATTTAAACCCCAGTTAGTTAACATACAGTGTAATACTAGTTTCAGGTGTACAATATAGTGCTTCAATAATTCCAAACATCACTTGATGCTCATCACAACAAATGCACTCATTAATCTCCATCACCTATTTAATCTAGCACCCCACCCACCTCCCTCTCTTTTTCTTCCCTTTGCTTATTTGTTTCTTAAATTCCACATATAAGTGAAATCATTTGTCTCTGTCTTTCTCTGACTTACTTTTCTTAGCATAATACTCTCTAGTTCCATCCATGTCATTACGAATGGCAATATTTTCATTCCTTTTTTATGGCTGAGTAATACTTGATTGTTTACACATACTACATTTTCTTTACTCAGTCATCAATCAATGATGGGAGCTTTCCATAATTTGGCTATTGCAGATAATGCTGCTATAAAAATCAGTGTGCATATATTCCTTTGAATTAGTATTTTTGTATTCTGTAGGTAAATAAATACCTAGTAGTGTGATTGCCAGCCATAGGGTAGTTCTATATTTACCTTTTAGAGGAACCTCCATACTATTTTCCATTGAGGCTGCACCAGTTTACTTCCCACCAATCCTGCAAGAAGGTTCCCCTTTCTCCACATCCTTGCCAACACCTGTGGTTTCTTCTGTTGTTGATTTTAGCCATTCTAAAGGGTGTGTAGTGATATCTCATTGTAGTTTTTATTTGTATTTCCCTGATGATAAGTGATAACAAGTATCTTTTCACGTGTCTATTGGCGATCTGTACGTCTACCTTGGAAAAGTGTCTATTCATGTCTTCTGCCCATTATTAATTATATTATTAGGTTATTTATTTTTATAAGCTCTCTATATGTTTTGGATGCTAAGCCTTTATCAGTAATGTCATCTGCAAATATCTTCTCCCTTTCCATAGGCTATCTTTTAGTTTTGTTGATTGTGCCCCTTGTTGTACAGAAGCTTTCTATTTTGATGTAGTACCAATAGTTTATTTTTTATTTTGTTTCCTTTGTCTAGGCTGCATTTTAAGTAAAAATATAATACAACATAAGTCCTTTATTATTCCCTTAGCACTTTAGCTCTATTTTTCAGTTTAAAGATAAAATACCTACTATCAAAGTAAGTTTCTCTGTCATTTTGGATAAAATCATAGCTAATTCTTTTATCTCATTAAACATTGCATATACTTAAGAAATCTGCTAAGAGCTTATTACATATTTCAAAAGGTATAATCTATGTGATACCAAGGACACATTAATTTTATAAAATATAGTTTTCTGTACGTACAAATATTCAAAGAAGCAGACAGAGCTTGGTCTTAAGAGCTAGACTTCATTTTGAAAATAACAACTAATATTTGCCAGTTGTTAAAGTTAGTATTCCTAGCCATAAAATGAAAATTATACCACCAATGTCAGATTATTTGGAGTGCTGCAAGGAATGGAAAAACTAGAATTAAGTATATAGTACCTTTCATTACCATTAATCAGCAAGAATAAACAACTGAAAAGTAAACAATTGGGAAGAAGTCTAAAAGTAATAATACTCAAATGCAAAAGAGCAAATTACATAAATTTTATAAAATAACAGCTGTTAAAAGGAACTCATGAAAATAAATATACTAATTTACACAAATTTATAACAATTAAGGATTGTAAATGGTCCTTATATCAAGTCACAGTAAATGTTTACTGAGTATACATATAATTATAGAATTCAGGCACTTGGTGGTGGCCACAGCACAGATAAGAGGGACTTTACTCACTTGGGCACTCCAATCCATTTCCTGTGCAGCCAGGTCCAACAAACCGGATATAGCTGAGATTGAGAACTGAAGACAGAAATGCAAGAGAAAATGCCACTGCCTTCAAAAGAAATAATATAACAGGAGAAGTAAGCAGGCAAATCATAATGAGGTATGCACCGCCAATATGTACTGTACACTCCACAAGCATTGGCTTATTTTACTTATTTTAGCTATTTAAGTTTATAAGACTCAAAGAGGTTGGATTAAACTTATGACTGTGTGCCCCTTTTCACATCAAAGAATTGAAAGCTACATCGATGAAGGCCATACATGCCTCTCCCATCTGTCTGTCTGTCTGGCAAAGAAGGAAAAGAACTTGTATTATGGTGAATGAAGAATCTGGGTGGGAGGACAGTGAGATCTAGAGTAAATACCAAGATGGTACAAGGTGTTCTGCAGACTGTAAAATGCAGTTTAAATCAGAGTGCATTTTTTGTTGTTGTTATTCAAATGATTTTAATTACTAGAATGCACAATTTTTAAATATGCAAATAAAAATCTAAAAATCTGAAAAAATTTACAGAAAACTAATAATTCTTACAACTTGGACTTCAGAAAAACTGAATAATTTTTAAGAATTAAAAACCTATTATTCAGTGTAGAGATTTGAAAGTTTATTGATGCATCTACAATTTTTTCCTAAGATGTTATTCATCATCCTTGGCTCAAAGTATTTATATATTTTCAGTTAAAAAATCAATAGAGAGCTTTACACAGTGTCATCTCTGAACTACAGACTCCAAAACCAGCCACGCTGCAATATCTAGAACAAGATCAAGAAGTTTGGCCTCTCTGAAAAAAGTTTCCTAGAATTTATGCATAATGGATAATACTGGTTATTAAAATTAATATACTTTATACTGATCAATAGGCCATCTGGTAAAATTACTGTTCACCATCAATAAAGAGCAATTCTCCAATATAATCAGTGAAAATAACTTCTTCAAAAAAAAGATAACTTCTGCACTCTTTGGCTAAGGTCAAGTGTACTTAAGTAAAAATAATTAAGAAATCATAATATAATAAAAAATGTGGGGGCGCCTGGGTGGCTCAGCAGTTGAGTATCTGCCTTCAGCTCAGGGCGTGATGCAGGATCAAGTCCCACATCAAGCTCCTTGCGTGGCGCCTGCTTCTCCCTCTGCCTGTGTCTCTGCCTCTCTCTCTTTCTCTGTGTCTCTCATGAATAAATAAATATAATCTTTAAAAAATGTGGAACTGCATATGATTATATTACTACAAACACAAATAACATGATGCTGGTCTTATTGAAACAGAAATTACAGTTTGATAATTAAGCACTGAGGTGTCACATAAAAACCTAGCAGATCCCATAAAAGATCAGTAGTATTTCCATTGGCTTGCTAAGTAACCTTGGATAAACCAAATCACCTTTTGCACTTTGGCTTCTTAATTTTTGAAAACATGGTGATGAAGCAGATAAAGTCAAATTGGTCTTACTCAAAATGATGGATACTAAAAAAAAAAAAAAACAACAACAACAACAAAAAAATGATGGATACTAACTGCACAAATATACCTAACAGGGAAGGCATTTCAATAGATCAACAGATTTGAACATAAAAATTCCAGAAGAATGATTTTCCAACTAGTTTCATTTTCTGAGCTATGTTCACTCAGTTGGTCAATAATCTTTTATTTGCCCCTGACTGGGTCAATAAGTATGGAAGATAATGCTCTCCAGATTATTTCTTCTAGTTTGGGAGTTAGCTAGATCTTGAGTTTAGGTATCAAATTCAATTATGAATTCAATTGGACTGTATCTGATGATCAAATATTCTAAGAACGTAGTTTGTGTTAATTATCAAATGGTAGATGATTTCTAAAAAAAATAAAATTCAAATACTGAATTTCTAAGGATGCAGATAATATAAAACCATCTAAAAACATGGTTAATACATGGCATCTATCCTACTACAATTGTTAAATGATGAAATAGAAATCTATATCTCCAATTTCCAAATCCATATCTCCATTTTTCTCCATTTTTTAAGGTGAAAAATTAAAACCTTTCGTGTTTTCACAAAAAAATTAGTAAGAAACAAGCATAGGATCATGGTTGTCTCTAAATTCTTCAAGTTTAAACACTTAAGTTTTTTATAAGAATTATTCACAATTTTTTTTAAATACACTTGACCCAGCCATTTTGCATGTAGGAATTATTTGAATAAAACAATAGAAATTACCTAAAGAAAAGTGAAAAACATGGAGAGAACTGAAAATTAAAACAGAAAATTATATTTATTAAATTACATTTTATATATTATTTATTTTCCTATATAATTTTCCTATATCATTAACTGCAGACCACATGTATATTTAAGATGATTTAGATTTCTAAACTAAATAATACACAGATTTATTTTCATGATATGTAGGTGAAGTGAAGAGAGGTTTCAAAAATAAAAATTCAAAAAATGTAATTTAGCATTAGTGTGATCATGGCAGTTTCAAGACCAGTCATTGCCTCTTTTGGTATTTTTAAATTCCACTATATATTTTATACATGTGTTTTATAATTTCATATGAGTGTTATCTCTCTTATTAAGTTACTACATTTTTAGTACTTCCGTATTCTCATTTACTTATTCACATTCAATCATTATCTAATCCTTCATTTGCATACTTCCTTTCTTTTATTTCTTTAGTCTTGATTTTTTTTTTTTTTTTGCTTATTTGTTGAAGTTTTGGGTTTTGACTTCATTCCTTCATTGTTTATCTTGTTCCTCCTTCAAGTTACCTTTTTTTTACCTAAATTCCTAATCTCTCTATGCTTTTGTGTGTGTGTTGTGTGCATATTTGCACACATGACATTTTGACTCATTGGCATGAGTAAGAATATGATCAGAAGAGGAGGCATGGTAATCAAAAGCATGATAAAGTCATTTTAGTATCTTCAACAAAATGGTTAGAAAGCAACATTTTGAGAACTGACTTTAGTGATGCTTTCCTTAGTACCAGTTTTACTAGATTACTGCCAATCTTTACAGAACTGAGACTATAGAGCAGAGTATATTTTACATATAATCACGTTACACTTAATGTACTTTACCTGTTCATTTGTCCTAATCATATTACACATTTTTCTTTGTAAATTTCTAAGTATCTTTCAAAATAAGGAAACTGTTTATAATTTCTTGTTCCCATAGTTTTTTACTATGATTTAAAACTCTAGTGGAAAATGATAACTCTGCTCATACTTCTGTCTTATCCTTTAACTGAGATTTATCTAAAGAACTAGATGTAATCACACACTGTATTTCCATCCAATGGGGCCTGAAAGAAGATCTGTGTAGTCTGGCACTAAAGGATTAGGAATATGGCATTGCTGGTTTGTCACAACATTATTTAAATAAAACTATCAATCAAAAGGACTGAAAATTCACAGATGCACAATGCAACACTTTTAATGTTTTCTTGGTTTTTATCAAATGAAAGGTAGTAGTGTTAAGAATTTACCCAATGAAACATTTTTATCAGCGATTAAAAAAAAGCAATAAACCAGACATTTTTAAAACATGATTTAGAAAACTATCAAAACTGTCAGTCAATTCCTTGAAAATACATTTCTAGAAGCAGTTTTTGAAAATGAATTTATTAAAATATAGTTTGATATATTTTATTCATATGTTTGATATCTGTATTTAATATTTGATTATATATTTCATATATGTTATTTTATACTTCATTTTAAGATTTTTGCTCTGTATTTTCCATGTAATTATATATTCTTAACTGACATCATGTTTTAAGATAAATACATACATATGTCTTCAAATGAAAGGCTTCCTTGGTATATTAGTATTCTTTATTATGTCTCTAGTAAGATCTATTAATTAATCCCAAATTGAATTCACATTTAGAGTTCTGAAAGGAAGCAACAATTAAGATTACAAGATTTATATGCTCATGTTAGATTAAATTTGATTTCCACATTATAATTATCAACATTTTGTTTTCTTTGGGGTTACTGTATCTGCCTAATTTTTAAGCAAGAAGCGTAAATTTACATGGATAGGTAATTTGTCCTACTCCTTTAGAAAATAATGTTCAACCGTTAAGAGAGAAATCTTTTATTTTTACATGTATCATTCTACAGATTGCTTAATCAAATAAGGTAGGAAAAACGATATGAATGAATATGATTGTCCCTATATGATTGGTAAAAATGACTAAAACCAAACATTTCAGTAACAGAGTGTAGGAGAAGCAATAAGGGAATATTAAGGCAAAACAATAATTTTTAAATTAGCCATTTTTTTTTCTCTTAGCTATAAAGACATTTCCGGGGAAAATAACAATATTTTAATATTGTTAATATTTTAGATAAGTGGTATGATTTCAGTGTTTTCTAATTCTAATAACTATTACAGGAAGTAAGAGATTATTTTTGTCATTTTGGAAATGCACACTAATGCATCTAGAATTAAAGAGTTGTCATGTGTGCTACTTATTCTGAAATGGTTCACAGTAATATATATAATTTTTTAAAAGCAAAATTTTTAAAAGATGAGACAGGCTCAGGCTAGATGACTGAAACATGCCTTAGGTCAACTAATGTAAATTTGCAATGACTAAAGTCATACTGAGTCATACTGGTAGTTGTGACTGGTATGTTTTCATAAAATAAAGTTTCAGACAAAAAACTATAGGTTTTTCAAAACCAGAGTGAAGACAAAGACACCATGATAGGCCTGTCATGGCCTGAGGGAGGGTCATTTTTTTTAATGGCTCTTTCAGAATCAATTTCAGCAGCAGCTATCAGTGTGGGAGTCTTTTCACAAAAGCAAGGAAAATACTATAATGGGAGTGCGCTAGTCTTTTATAGCAAAGCTGCCTATGGCAACTCAACTTACTATCATGTTTCATTCCTTCAATAGAAACAATGGAAAAGGTTTGCACCTAAAAGGACCAAAATGGTGAGAGGATAAAAATGGGCTCAGTGACAACACACTCTAAAGGACAAAATTTTAATATATATCTGTAATCCACTTAATCCTCTCTTTATCTCATAACATTTTGTTTTTCTAAACATCAGAAGAACTATGGTTTTTTGGGGCAAAGCCCCAGGGAGCATTTCTAAATATCATATGATATTTATTACAAACTTCAATATTTATTTTGAAGTTTAATAATGTGAGTAGTCAGCGGCTATAATAAGAGTAATACTACTATTTACTGCTAATATTGAAATATTGTTTTTATTTAAAATCACTCCATGCCCGAAGCAGCATAAAGTGCTTTATAAAAATGTTATGGCTTTTAAAACTTAAAATAATTTCATGAGGTAGGTACTGATAGCTTCAGGTGAATAAACAGAAATTATGAATTGCATAAATTGTTCAAAATCATACAAGTAACAAGTACAAAACCTTAGCAGTTTAACTTCAGAGCTTATATTATACCTCTATGAAAGTTTGTTGACAATATGCCACTCGACAATGTATAAAACGTTCCAAAGTGTATTCCACATAAATACTAAAAGATTAACCAATCAATTATGGGTCACTATTTCTAACATGATTTTTTAGAAAGTACAGTATTCTTTGACATTAAATTACATGAATCTCTTGTGAACTTATGAATTGCAAATCATATGAATATTTCTTTAGCTGACACTAAGGAAAACACTATTTACGAGTAAGGAAAATGTAATTTGCTAGGATTAAAATTGAATCTAAAAATTTCTAGTTTGATTTTATTTATTCAACAAATTTTATTAGGTGCCTATCTTGTCCTTGGTACTTAGATGGGCGTGGTCAAGCAGGCATAAATTCCTGGTATCCTAGAAATTTCTTTCTACTGAGAAAAACAGAAGACAAAAATATAGAGTACAGTATAAGATAACAAGAGATGGGATAAAAAGTAAAGCAGCAATATATAAAAGGTCTGTTTTATGTTCAGTAAAATCTACAACTCTCCAGATTCCATTCATTGATTCTAGTTTTTCCCTGTTTGGAGACAAACAGGAGAAAAAAGAATTTTTTTTTTTTTTAAGAAAATAGACTTTGAAAAAAAAAAAAAAAAGAAAATAGACTTTGAACTATGTTAAATCTCTGAACACATCCAACCAGAAAACTTTATTTAAAATACCAGATTCCAATTTCATTAAATGTACATGATATGAAATTATTTTGTCTATTCTCCTCTAGTCTCGATCCATTCTATTAAAGACTCTGCAGCCATGGCCAGACCTAGAAGAGCTACCAGATGTGTAGAGATCAAGGCATCATCACCTGTTTCACTCTTTCTTTCTGTATCCCAGAGTTCTTTATCCTATGAGTAACAACATGAATTCTAATAGATTTGGGATAAAGGTCAGTTCTGACATTTATTTGCTAAATGATTTTGAACAGGTTATTTTCATCCCACTAATTTTCTTTATTCATATAATATTTATAGTAATTTCAATCTCATCGATTGTTGAATATAAATAGGTGAGTATGTTAAAGTGACTACCCCAAGGTATACAAATAGAATACAGTTAATGTGAGTTTCTCTCTTCCTCCCATATTGAGTTCAGACTTAAGCTAAACTTGCATGCTTGTAGTCAAATAAAGTGTATACTACTCTCTCATTGTATACTTGTTTTTACTTTCTAGCCCGCATCTAGTTTTTTTTCAAGACTTTAGAGTTAACTCTCTTAAACACCATTTGACAATCTTCATCTAATCTATCAGTTTTTCCTAGTTTTTTTGAATTTTAATTTTGTAATTCAACATATTCAATATTTTTACTATTCTTTCCAGCTTCCTGGCACCTGTAAGTTTGAAAAGACTATGTCTAATATTTTTAATCAGGGCAGTGTGGGTGGCTCAGCGGTTTAGCGCCGCCTTAAGCCCAGGGCCTGATCTTAGAAACCCAGGATCAAGTCCCACGTCAGGCTCCCTGCATGGGGCCTGCTTCTCCCTCTGGGTGTCTCTGCCTCTCTCTCTCTCTCTCTCTCTCTCTCTCTCTCTCTCTCTCCCTCTCTCTCTGTCTCTCATGAATAAATAAATTAAATCTTAAAAAAATAAAGCTATCAATTTAAAAAAATAACCAAAAAATAATATTCTTAATCAAGTTAATCATGAATATGTAGAACATGACAGAGTCAGGGATGGAGTCTTAAACCACTAGTAAATCTTTAAATTAATACTATTTCATGACTCACAGTTATCTGAAAATATTTCAACCAATTATAATCCTGCCTGGTTCTTCCATCTGTCAATATTCTTCCATCTTGCCAAAAGAGCCATTAAATGAGATCTTTGAAATGACTTCTTAGGACACCTGGGTGGTTCAGTGGTTGAGCATCTGCCTTGGCTCAGGGTGTGACCCCGGGTCTGGGGATAAAGTCCCGCACTTGGCTCCCTGCGAGGAGCACGCTTCTCCCTCTCCCTGTATCTCTGCCTCTTTCTCTGTGTCTCTCATGAATAAATAAATAAAATCTTAAAAAAAAAAAGAAGGAAATGACTTTTTAAAATCTAGATACATTAGCTCTACTTTTTTCCTTACAATGTACATGAAGAAAATTCCAGTCTTAAAAATTGTAGTACCTCTTTGAGAAATAATTATTCATAGCATCTACTAAAATGGAATTATATGCTATTATATATTAAAATAAGTCCTTATAAGTGTGAAGCTCAACATGACACAGTTTTAACAGTCCCCAGTGGGTTTTTCCCTACAGAGAAGTTGGTCACGTGATTTTGTGAAGGGAATCAGGGTGATGCTATATCAGTCACTGAGTTTCTAAGTGATAAAGGAAAATTATTTAAATAAATAATTTTATAATTTTTAAATGTGCAAACACTATACTGTTCTTTGCCCATTCCTCTGCTGTGTATGAGGAGTACAGTAACATTAATTGAATGACCACTTTTAATAAACCATAATTTCTATGTAAAAATATCAGATACTGGTGGCCATATCATAGTATTGTAGAAATTATTTCTATAGAGGTAGCCCTGGTGGCGCAGTGGTTTAGCGCCGCCTGCAGCCAGGTGTGATCCTGGAGACCCGGGAACAAGTCCCACATCAGGCTTCCTATATAGAGCCTGCTTCTCCCTCTGCCTGTGTCTCTGCCCCTCTCTCCCTCTGTCTCTATGAATAAATATAATCTTTAAAAAAAAGAAATTATTTCTATAGATAAGGATTTTACTAAATACCTAGTTTAGAGTTTCTTTCTAAAATGCCAAACTTTCTAAATTATCAACATCATGTTATTCATTAGTATGCTATAAAATTGTTATGTATACAAATCTATTTTAAAATTGTTAGGATAAATAGAATAAAGGGTCAGTTTCTGTTACTTATGATGCTACTTAGGATAAATGCTAATGCATATCGTGAACCCCCAAATAGAGATGCAGTATGTCACATTACTTATGATCATTTATCACAAAGCCTAGTTTTTTTCATATTGCTTACTAATATTTCCCAATTTAATCTTTGTAATAGTTATGGTTATCAGAAGACAATATTTTAACCACAAGAAGTATTATAGGAACTGATGTTGGTTAAGAGGTCTGTCTGTCTGTCTCTCTCTGTCATGCACACACACAAAATCATAGGAGACAAGGAATCAGGAATTGAATTAAGTATTTCTGTGTAAAATGAGCTTCATGAGAATAGGGGGCGCTCAGTGTTTGGTGGTCACGCATGGAGTACCATATATCTATGGTATGTTCCTAAAAGGAACGAGACTCAAGAGTAATGCAAGATCTCAGTGATATGAACTTAGAGTCCTGAAGCAAGTGTGGTTTCTGCCAAACCTAACTGATATGTGGCACGCTGATTTAGGTTGTACTTTTACCCTTCCTCAGGATGAGGAATTATATTAGCCTTCACATTATCTAGTCATGAGCAGTTATAGAAGGCAGAGGCAAGGAAAATGAGGTGGCTGATGACTGAAAAAAGATCCAGGGATACTACTGTGACTATAGTATTGAAAATACTATTGTGACTTCAGGAAAATACTAAAACTACATGCAGAATATTGTGAATATATAGTTGAGTCAGGGAATCCAAAACTTTCTTCTGGTTTTCAATATAACCAGTGACCTAAAATAGTAAAAAAATATTCCAGGTACATAAAACTCTCCTTTTTTTTTCTGACAGCAATATCAACAATTGCCTTCAGCAAAACAATCTGGAAGAAAATTGATCTCTTTTAGAGTTCTCTGGCAGAAGATGAGCAGACAATCTCTTTAAGCACCGGGTAGTACTGGTAGAAAATACATAGTAACTCTTTCAACAACAAGAAGAAAGATTTTTAAAATACTGGTTCACGAAAGAAGGAGAATATTGAACTTCTGAATTAGTCAAGAAAAATTTTATGTATGCTACAAACTTTAAAACTCTATTTTTTTTAACAATTTTATTTATTTATTTGATAGAGAGAGCACAAGCAGGGCGAGTGGAAGGCTGAGTGAGAACGAGAAGCAGGCTCCCTGCCTACTGTGCACGAAGCCCAATGTGGGGCTCCAGCCTAGGAGCCTGGGATCGTGACCTAGGCTGAAGACACCTAACTTACTGAGCCACCCAGGGGCCCCAAAACTCTATTAAAAATATTTAAAAGCCCCATTCAAAGCTGAGAAATTGCTTAAAATAGGCAGTCTATCATCTCCATGTTCCAGTAATTATTCCTGCACAATATTAAGTCATAATATTAAGATAGTATCCACAAGAGATAGCTTTCCATTTAAATCTCCGTCTTCCTTTCTGTCCACAAAGTATACCCTTTCTGCTCCTGGGCACAGCTAACATAATATGGCTTAGTCTCCCATTTATCCCAGTCTAATACACTCATCAGCCATGAATTGTCAAGGAAAGTAAACTTTGATAAATATTCCTGTCTTTTGTTCAATGAGGGATAATTGGGAGATATGATCAGGGCTTGTAAAAATACACTTCATAAAGTATCTCATTCTCTGCATACTTGCCTTCTTATATGCAGAGTTGCTTTCACCGTTTTGTCCTTTATAATATCTCCTACACAAAATAAAGACACAAAGTATTTGGGGTACATAAGAAGGAAAATAACAGAATTTGTCATTTCTAGATATTTCTAGGTATGACCCCTTAATTTCTATTACATCCTCTTTTACTTTTAAGACTTATTTACTTATTGAGAAAGAGAGAGGAAGAGAGAGGTGGGTAGAGGGGCAACGAGGGAAGGAGGGAGACTCTTAAGCAGGCTGTGCACTCAGCAGGGAGCCCAATGTGGGGTCTGATCTCATAAACCTGAGGTCATTACCTCAGGTTTATGAAATCATGACCTGAACCAAAACCAAAAAATGACACCTAAGCAACTATATCACCCTGGAGCCACTCTATTACATCTTCTTTATTCCTGGAGTTGAAATATTGATTAGGACAGCGAGAAACACCATATTTCTGAGTACCTCAAGTTATACATGGCTTAAACAATTGAACTGAAATATTAAGTCTACATAAGGAGATAAATCACTATCAAGTATTTTAAACTCATGGCTCCAGTTTACATTGAAATTGTATATTCCACTAAAAATGTCTGATCTAATAGGTTTTGTTAAGAATACTACATGTGCAACTGAGAAATAAATGAAACATAGATAGGTATCTTCCATTTTACCTTATTATCAGTACCAAATTAATCACTGACATATAGTGTGAATAATTTTTACATCAAATTTGTAAATATGACAAAAATATCTAAATACCTCAATTAAATTTTGTAGTCCTCCATAGCATTGTCTGCTTTTTCTTCCCTGATACCTAGAAAATTAGTCATAATATTTTGTACAAATTTAAAATTATTCAATAAACAGTGTATTAAACAGCAGGTTTTTTAAATACATAGTTTCTTGTGAGCAACTTTTAATACATATCTTATGAAGCAAGACAGATTTCATTATTATTTAGTGCTACAGAAAAGTCTTAATATCTAATAGGGATTAATTTAAGAATACTTATCTTTTGCTTTGAAATACTTTCTTTATGCTACTACCTGATTGTCCTTCTCAAAGATTTTGTTTTTGCTGCCAGCAATGCTAAAGTACATAATAGCTATATTCTAAAATTAATTCCCATGTATTTCCATAACATATCTTTGTCATTATTTTGCCACTACTAAAATAGATAGTGTTGACAGTTTAATCTTTAATTGTAATACATTTGGACTTTAAAATTAATACTATAGTTCTAGCTTTTCCTTAAGGAATATACTATAGAATACATAGTAAATATCACTTTGATGATCACATTAGCAATGCCCTCAGTATCAATGAACTGAGTATGAATACAGAATAAGTATCCTCAATAAAATCTAGCCTGTAAATCATAAAGGAATCATGATAAAGTAGCAAAATGATAGATGTGCTTCCTAGTTAGGTTGTAACAGTTAAAACAACAAAAACAACAAAAACAACAAAAGATAGAGATTATCATTTTGAAAACAATTTGATCTTGTTGCAGAGTTTTACCTGGAGGGTATCATTGATCAGAATATCATACAAAACTACTACCACATAAAAATGAATTTTAATTGTCAGATCACAAAGCAAGTCTCTGTGGGGTGTGTGGTGGGGGGGGTGATATTTCACAAAGGGCATATTTTATCTACTGAAGTACTGGAAGACTTATTTCAAGGGTAAATCAGCTATTTATATATAACACACCACAAATTGTTTCATTTTCTTTCTTTAACTCTTTAGGGCCCAGAGGGCATGCCACCTCAAAATGTGCCACAAAGACATATCTATTATTTTGAATTAAAGTTACTTAAGTAATAGTCAGTGCAAGAAGAACACTCTATCCTTTACCCAGAAAGCAGAAAATAAATCTCCCACATGAAAGGTACCCTCACTGTACCAGGAGGTAAAGAGACATCCTTCTTACCAGAGATAGAGAATTTAGAGCCAAGAAGACTGAATAAACAAATCTGGTTACTTTTACTAATTTACTGCCCCAGCTCAAATTCTGTTTGGATTTGGCTTTACTTTTTTGAAGCTTCCAAATATAAGTTTTCCTTGTCTTGCCAATTCATCACAGATTTATGTTTCTTTATTTAAAATATATAAAAGTTGCCCATCTTGGTCATTTGCAGAGAGGTCTCAATTTTATTGTTTGGCTTCAGTAAACATGTAATTAAACTTTGTTTTTTTTTCTCCTGTCAATCTGCCTCATGTCAATTTAATTCTTAGATCAGGCAAAGGTATATAGTAAGGTAGAGGAAAAATTTTCCTCTCCAACAATTCAGTCTTCACAATTGAAAACAAAGGATATGCAAAAGTAGCACTGTATTTACATAAACATTTGAGTATTTTAATTTGTTTTTAAATCAAATTTATAGAAACCTAATCATTCAGGAGCTCTAAGTACTGCCAAATGCCTAAACTTTTACAACTACAAATAAATGATATTAATCTTTTTTTTAAAAAAACACAGATGAAAAAACTGCAACAAAGAGCTATAGTTTACAAATCCCATAGCTGCTTTAAAGACTGCACATCATGACTTCAGTTTTTATTATAATATCAACACAGCTACATCAGACTAAAGATAACTTTAGAAAAAAAGTGATTTTATTTCCTTACCTCAGATTCTGTAAGAATGTCTCTATTCTTTATAACTACAAATGATACTCTGTTCCCACAAATAAAAACCTAATGTAAAAAATGACTAAGTATTTAAATAATTTAAAAATTCACCAAATGGCAAACAAATACTAACAATGTATAGAAACTACCCAAATATCTATTTACTCATACAGCTATTTCCACAAGTGTTCAAAATTTTTATTATAGCCAAAGAGGTATGTGATATCAAAGGGCAGGCTAAATAAATTTATTACAAATGCTTATGAGAATGTTTCTAACACTAGATGTTCTAAAATATGACATTTGAACTGGCCTATTTTTTCAACAGATATATTTTTGTATTTTAGAGGACAAATCAAATATGAATTACCTAACATCATTAAAGTGAGAAGCCTCACTTGATGATCCAGGCTTCTTTCACAGCCCCAGCTCTACCCTTTGGACTGCTTCTAAGGCCATTTCTAGAATGCCTGAAATGTATCATGGATCTCTATAGTCACTATCATTGAAATCTCAAGAGTTTTTTACTAGTTAACAAATGAAAAATACCTAGACACTTAGTAGCTTGAAACATCTTCTTGACTCTCTCTGCAGTTTTACTAATATACCAGTTGAAACATCTGTATGGCTCCCAATTATTTGTATGCCTCCAAGTAACTCCTCCCAATATTAATATGTATAACATTACCTATAGAAAAAAATAGAAATTCATGATCATTGGCTAAAAGAATGCAGAACTATGTTGTGAAGCTTTACTCCACATAAATCCCTCAAAGACCCCCCACATCTGAGAGGATAATGAGCCTGCTTTGTCTGAGGTGCCTTTATGTGCACTAAAGGTGTAAAAATGACAAAAATTCATAAAAGTTCTAACAGAGTTACAATCTAGTTGAGATTCTAGAGTCAATTCACACAAACACCCTCATTCCAACTACAGTATCTTTCTTCATCCCTTTTCTTTAATGCTTGAGATAATACTTTGATTAAAGAAAGAGTTCATCAAGGGGCAGCCCCGGTGGCGCAGCGGTTGGTGCCGCCTGCAGCCCAGGGTGTGGTCCTGGAGACCTGGGATGGAGTCCCACATCGGGCTCCCTGCATGGAGCCTGCTTCTCCCTCTGCCTGTGTCTCTCATGAGTAAATAAATAAAAATCTTTAAAAAAAAAAAAAAAAAGAGTTCATCAAGTAATGAACTCATCTTAGTGTACTAAGATATCATTAAGATAGAATAACATACTGCATTTGGGAGAAAGAAAGGAAATAAATTTGGTTACATTTTGACAGCGACTAGGAACAATGTGTATATAGGCTTAATATATAATTAAACATTAAGAAAATACTCTTGATTTTAATGAGATATATTATTTGGAAACAAACTCATAGGTGACAGATAAATTTTATAAATCCATTTTATAGTGAGCCTTCAAATAACTCAGGGAATAAATCAAGCATCATTAGGAGGTGGCAGGGGTGAGGGGAAGAAGGAGAATGGGAAGGGAGAAAGAATAGAAAGAGTAATAGAAACACAGAGAGTAAATACTGTATCTCAGATCAGTACAACTAAAAGGATCAGAAAACATCCGACTATTCAGAACAGTGGAGAATTAATCACTTTATCCTTTAGTCATATTAAGGGGCTTTCATGTATTTACCTTGGAATATACTCCAAAGCCCTCCAGGAATAAGTGGAAGACAAAATGCTGAACTGAAATTATTTTTAGGAGTAAGGCAGAATTGAGATCACAGGTACATTTTAACAACTTCTAACTTTTGTCTTTGGAACTTTGATATAATGCTTAATAATTTAGACTTGTAAAGTATAATACTTAAAAATTCAGAATTTCAATATATACCATTTTCAAAAATTTCAGTTTATTAGGAAGGATTTGCTCTAGAGCTATCTAATAATGTTCATGTCTATCTCCTACAATAACCAAAATGTATGATAAGATGAAGGAACTGATTTTCTAGAAGAATGTAGCAGTGTTTTATATATGTATATGAAAAATATTATATACATAAATATGCATACTTGCACACTCACATTGGAAAAATAAAAACAATTATGAAATAAGGGTCATCCCTTTTTAAATTTGAAAGTTAATTTACTTTACAGACACATATTTTAATTCTTCATAAGTAAATGTCATTGATGAATCCTATAGAATTTTTTCTCAATAATTGCTTTTAATTTCCCATAGCATATATCTATATTGACACAAACTTTAAGTGCATATTAACTGACTTTATACTACTTATCTAAATTTTCTAACCATTTTTTTTCATTAAAATCACAAATATGATGTGTAAGAGACTGAAAAGGCTAAAAAGACAGTAATCAGGTTTATTAATGGCTACACCTAACACACTGAGAAAGCCCACTGTAGTCCAGATTCAAAACTTTCCTTCTTCCTCCCCTGCTAGACTCTGCTGTTGCCACATAGCTATCCAGCCAGCACATTCTCACTCTCTTTTGTATGGGTGTTACACTGTTGCCATGGATATAGTTATCACTACATTATTTCAGTTCCTCTTTTAAAACATTTTTTCTTCGACCTCAGGAGAACACATAATGTCATAGACTCAATATAGTCACTTAATAGAATTTTAAAAATACACAAAAATTCTACATCCCTGAAATTATTTTAATCATAGCAAGCTATAAATACTTTCAAACCATAAATGTGGAAACATCTACCTACTACATTTCTAATACTAATGGAATGCTCACTGACATACAGACATTACATAGACCCCAAAAAACCATTTAAAAATTTTTATTTCGATTTAGAAGGGAAAAAAATCATTAAAAAACCTGAAAAAAAACAGTAATTAATTTCCAGTCTACAGAAACCCTGATCTTCACTGTCTTTATTATTTCCAATGGCTGTCTAAGAAAGAAAAGTGGAATGCTAAACAGTCACTACCAAACTTAAAACCACAGGGTAGATTTTAGAACACAATAATAAGAGCAAATAAAGCTTTATCCTAGGTGACAAATGAGCCAGAGTTCAATTCAGATTTGAGAATCAATTCACTGATTTTCCAAGTCAAATTTTTCACACGTTGAAATTAAGCTCCACAGCACTTCCTTTTATGGTGGTGGTGAATTCTCTTTAAAGATTGCATTAGAATAAAGCAACTTCAGCATTGTGGTGAAAATGTGTGTTGCCCAAATGAATCCACTGAAGCAGATACAAAAATGAATTGGTGACACTAGTATAGTTAGGTGCCAATACCTTCTGGATTACTGGCATTGCAGAAAAGAAAAAAAAAATTCCACCTTTTTTATATGACCATAGAGTTCACATAGTAGTATTAGTTAGTTGTCAATCTATCTTCCAGGAATCAAGAAAAAAAAATTGTCATTCTTCAGTTGATAATACAGCACAACTAGTAGAAAAACTATCCAACACATGTGGCAGCCCACTTGTCTCCAGATATAAAGTTCATACTAGAAGGAACAGAAATGATGTAGAATATAGGTGAAAAGTAGATTCTGAAGCCAGATGGTTAGGTTCAGATTCTAGCTCAGAAACTCAGTCATTGGGTAACCTTAGGTAAATTTATTAACTTATTGATGCCTTAGTTTTCTCACCTGTATGTAGGGATAATAATAGTTACCAATATCAGGTTATTGTGAAGATTTTATTACATTACATGCATATATAAGGTTCTTAGCATTGTGTCTGGAACCTAAATCTCAAGAGTGTTATACTATACAAATTTCCAGGAAAATTAATAGGTTAAAAGTGGAGGGGAGAAAAAAGGCTTTCTAGTTACAAAGTAATGAGTATCTAAGAATTCTTATCTTTGATGTTTTGCAAAACATATCATATAGTGATTATTGTGGGTTTGTGGATGAGGTGTAATGTCATATCTGCCATTTTAGTTATATAACTGAATTAGTCAAAATGCTAACTGAAAAAGCTGATTTTAGGTAAAGAAAATACCACCCTGAAGAGTGAATTGTTGTTTTACATTATGAAAACCTAAATTAAAAAGAAAGACTTTTAACCAAGAACTGATTTGTATTAATATACAAGTATATTTTTCCCAGAATACTTAAGGCTGCTAACAAATATACATGCAACATAAGTCAACAAATATTCTTAAAATAGGTGGAAAATGGGAATTTGGAGCCAAATCAAATATTCAGAGATGGGGGTGAGAAACTTCTTGTGAATACCTGGTATGATTTAACCTTCACTAAAACTCTATGATACAAATTCCAGATAAGAAAAATGAAGCTCAAAAAGACTAAAAAAAAATTGTCCTCTTGCAGTTAGTGAACAATTTCTTCAAGAAATAAATATGCTAAAGAACCAAGGATTTTTTTTTCATTTAGAATAGAAATGTTATGTTTGCAGTAGATGTTTTCTCCTAAACTGTATGATCTTACAATGATGTCATTATACTAAAAAAAAAAAAAAAAGTCAAGTACCCTCTATGTATATAACAAAGGGCTAAATGATAAAAAAATGTAAAAAGCATCCCAAGTATCAGTGGTAGTAGCTCTGCTACTGTTACTAACAATCAAGGGCAGATATTATCACATTAAAGATCAATACTTTTGAATCTATATTGTATACTAACGGTTTTTCACATAATTAGATCATTTTTAATCCATTTGACAAGGTTACTCAACATAAACAATATTTTCGTCTCCAAAGTAGTACGTAAAGGATTATTATTTGTGTAACCTGGCACTTCTGCAATCATACCTTAGGGATGGCTTAAAAGACAATTTAAGACCTGTATATAATTAAAGAAACTGAATAAATAAAATTTTATTAGATGCCTGTAAGGCTATTAAAATAAGCTCAGGGCGGCAGGGGAGAAGCTATAGGGATATTTCCAATCTTTTCCTGTGGGGATGATCAGTTTCTTACAGTGCAAGAATAGAAAATAGTATCACGAGAGGCCTCAGGAATTCACAACACTTGAGTAACTCCAATACATCTGTACTCAGTCTTCCTTGGTCTTCCATTTCTCTCCAGAGCCAATAATGACCATATTACACATGATCATAGTTTATCTTTGTGTAAAATAATAGGTTATCAGGGTGCCTGGGTGGCTCAGTGGGTTAAGCATCTGCCTTCAGCTCAGGTCATGATCTCAGGGTCCTGGGATCGAGACCCACATCAAGCTCTCTGCTCAGTGGAAAGTCTGCTTCTCCCTCTCTCTCTCTCTCTGTCCTTCCCTCCTGCTTGTGTTTGAGCATTCGCGCCCACAAGCACACTCTCTCCCACAAATAAAGTCTTTAAAATAAAATAATAGAATACAGCCCAATCCCACCATATCTCTCCATTATAAGATTTAATCATTGAAATTTAATTTGTATACAGTAGATCTTTAATTTTTTAAATTATGTTTTTAGCAATCACATCTTCGGATAAAAGTTAAAAATACATAAGCTTTTTAAAATTATGATTAGAGTCTTTCAGGGAGTTATATTATTTCCAGAAAATTTTAACAAAGTCTAAATCGAGTGAACAAAAGCATCCAAACAGCTATTAGCATCATATTGGATTCATTATACACGTGACTGAAACCCAAGAGAGATGAAAAGAATTGTTAACCTAAGGAAAACTATCAGATAAAAAAATTAATGTTTTAGCATATATTAATCACATCAATAATTACAGAAATAATCATATAAATACACATTTAACTATTTCATTTGACAATTAAATATAGTTGGTATTTTGCATGAATAAGCATAATAATAATCTTATTATTCTGGTGACAAAACTTTTTTTAAGAATGGGAAAGCAAACTTTCTTTAAAAAGAACATAATTTTAGCCTAAATATAAATAGGTTCCAGAGTTATTTTCCTTAGGAAAGTATTAATAATTATTTCTTAAATTATAATTAAATAAGGACATAAAAAGGACACTAATTGTTTTTAATTTTAGATAAATGAAGATAAACACACAGAAACATAGTTGGTTTATGGACATATGAATATATTTTATAACTGAGATTACTAGACATGAGGTAAATATTAGGCAGCATTAACATATAGCAAATAAAATGTTTTGATTCATGTTTATGGTGTCAATTAAGTGTAAGTCATTCTACTCAACATCTTTATGATAAAATGGTGTAATATTGGTCCAACTTGGTAAAAATTAGTAAGTATTTATTTATTATAATTTCAATAATTTCAATAAATAACAAGTATTTATTTATTATAATTTCAAAAAAAATTCAATTTTTTCAAATCCAAAAAGAATAAAAAATTCTAAGATTCTTTGCATATACCAAATTATATAGGTGAACTCTGTGTATGTGTGTATACATAAATAAGTTACTTTATTGTAAAGATTGATTCCAAGCAAATTTTTGAGTCAATGAATACAGTAAATATAAATAGTTGGCTGGTTTGAAATAATTTGAACATTCAACATAGTGTGAAAAATAAAAGCTAAATGAGGATTTAATTGTATTAGGTAAAGGAGCTACCCAATGATAAGCTATCACGGAGAAAATTCCTCAAATGGTGATACCATCATCAAACCAACATTCTTTTCACATGTACCCAAACATGTTAAGCCAGTCCTTTAAATTACAACCACCTATATAATGCACAAATATTAAAAAGAATGTCTAAGACTAGTTTGAGTCAATGTTTAGTAATTTAATGTTTAATCTTTTGACAACATTTAATTTTATCTACAGGGCTGAGGTGATTACTTAAAATCTTTTAATTTTCAGTTTTTGATTTCCAACAAGTTACCTTGAGAAGTCATTCAACTACTCTAGGTCTCCTTTTTTTCCTAATATCTATGAAAAAAACTTTTTAAATAATTTCTAAAACCATTTCCAATTCTAAAATTATATGATTTAATATAGTAAAGGATAGTGATTATTGGTGCACCTCAGGTATTTAAGTAAATGGAAGAACAACCTCAAAATTGTACTACAAAATTCTAATAATCACATATATCAAAAGGCTGGGTAAAAATTACAGTCATTATTCAGAGACGCCTGGGTGGCTCAGCGGTTAAGCATCTGCCTTGCGCTCAGGGCGTGATTTTGGAGTCCCCGGATAGAGTCCCACATCAGGCTCCCTGCATGGAGCCTGCTTCTTCCTCTGCCTATGTCTCTGCCTCTCTCTCTCTCTCTGTGTCTTTCATGAATAATTTTTTTTAAAGTGATTATTCATAATACAAAATTCTTATCCTTAGAACATCATTTTAACTTGGCTTCCTAAAAAGGTATTTGCTTTAATCCCTTTAAAATATTATTTAATTTACAGAATTCTAATCTGAATATAGCTTTTTAGGATCATAAACCAAAACCATTTTCTTTTAAACTTGAGGGAAATACAGACCTAAGAAGGTCCATCATGTAGCCTAAAATCATAAAAGACCAGAGCTAGAAGCTTCTGGATTCTTTAAATTCTAGACCCATCTACAATTTACATTTCCAATAAAATGCTGTTTTTTTAATGATTACCAGGCTGGCCATCTTTTGTTCTGACTAGTAAACATGTTAAACGTGAAATCTGTGAATTTTGTTAAATGAGAAATTCTTTGGTGTGACTGTGATTAAGTAGAAGTTATCTTTGTTAAATGAGAATGATTGACTCTACTGGTTTTTTTTATTTAATTAGTTTTTTACCACTACTAAAAAGTCACTAATAACAATTCCAGTAAAGGAAGATAGAAGTCAATGTTTTCTCTTGATAATTTTCACTTATGAAAATACAGCACAGCTAAAATTAGAGAACACAGCATTTAAGTCATTTTAGAAACACTTTAGAGTGAGCACTTTTATAAGAGAAGGTAAAAATTAAACACTAGAATTCATTTCACAAGGTTATCTTCAACAACAGAATATACCGAGAAAATAAAAATATAAGACCACTTGAAAGAAATCCAATTGAATCAAAATATTCTTTTTAAAAAATTATATTCTTTTGGCATTGCCCTGTATGAGGAATTATAAATTATAAAGTTGAGATGTTGTCATGTAAGTGCAAAGGAGCTCAACTTTAAGCTGATCCAAACAGGAAATAAGTCTTCCAAGGACTGAAAACGCCTCTTCTATATAGCAATTGTGCTAAAGGGAACTCAGACTCCAGGGAGAACATGATAGACAGCTGGGTGTATCAACAGGTGTAGAAGAGCTGCCATCTCAATGAAGTTTTGTTGGTATCTTTCTCAGGTGAAGTAAGGCTGATAACTACTAGAAGCACTTCCTAGTGAGGAGACTGAGGTCCTCTATAGAAATCAACTGATGAGAGACTTCGACTAAAATGCTATCCTTTGAGCAAATGCACGAGTTGACTTTTACTATTAAAAAGTAGCACCAAGCTGCCTCATTAAGAGACAAAAAAGGAGCAGGCCAAGTTCATCATGTAACACAGAGGAGAATGTACTTAAATGAAAACTATCTTCTTAACCATATGTTTAAGGTTAATCCAAGTTCCTCAAAATAAGGAGATATCAGAACCCAAGGAATCTATCTTTTATCTTCTTATAATACACTACACAGGTTAGGTTCAACAGAGTTTTCAATTAACCTCTTACCTTCATAAAATTCAGATATATAAAAACCTGCTATGTAGTAGTACATATTACTACCCAGACTATAGAGTTTCTATATTTCTATCAGTTGGAAGTTTCAAAATATTAGTATATTAGTGGGAAGAGTATGAATTCCATAATCTGTTTGTTTGCTACACATATATATTAATAACAGAATACAGAATTCAGACACTAGCAATAATTGCCTTTTTTTACTCATTATTTATCTAAGAAATATCTAAGAACTATAAATATTGATGACTCCTGAACAATACAGGTTTAAACTGTGTGGGTCTGGAACAGCTAGGTGGCTTAGTGGTTGAGGGTCTGCCTTCGGCTCAGGGCATGATCCCAGAATCCGGGATCAAGTCCCACATCAGGCTCCCTGCAGGAAGCCTACTTCTCCTTCCCTCTGCCTATGTCTCTGCCTCTCTTGCTCTCTCTCTCTCGAATAAATAAATAAAATCTTTAAAAAATAAAAAAAACTGTGTGGGTCCACCTTTATGTGGAGTTTTTTTCAATAAAGTAAATACTGTAAATCTACTGGCTCTACCTTACCATTTTCTTAATAACATTTTCTTTAGCTTACTTTACTGTAAGAATGTAGTTTAAAATACATATAGCATACAAATCACATTAATAGTTTATATAATCAATAAGGATTCTGGTCAACTGTAAACTAATAGTTAAGCTTTGGGGGAGTCAAAGTTACACATGGAGTCTCAACTATAGGCACCCCTAAACCTCATGTTATTCAAGGATCAATTGTATTCTCTCTACCTGTATCAATTTCCCCCCAAATTCTACATTTTCATAGAGGAAAATTATAATAATATGTTTTTAAATTGATAACTGGCATACAACCCTATTCATTTTATGTGTACAGCATAATAATTTGATATACATCTATATTGCAAAATGATCACCCTAATGAGTTTAGTTAACATTCATCACCACTTGTAGCTACAAATTTTTCCTTATGATGAAAACTTTTAAGATTGGCTCTCTTAGCAACCAGTAATAGTCATGTTTAATTAAGTTGAATAAAAATCACTGTTACTTTTTTCGTGTGTAGGGAGAAACATATCGTATGTGCCCTGAACCACTTATTCAAAATTACTCAATTCACATTACAAACTCTTGTACCTAACAGATGACAATCGGCAATTTAGTAAAATACATAGTTACAGCAACAATGTACCTATATTTATCTTGTATTTCTTACATAGTGCAATCAATTACATATTCATTAAACATTTTTCTAGCATAGAGGTACAACTACATAATACATCTGGATTGCAAAAAAAAGTGCAGCCCATTTCACAATGGACACCAAATGTGAAAGATGAGAGGACAGGAAGAAGAGAGCATTGAACATCTATTAATTTGTCATATTCTCCACCATTCCAAAGTAAATGAAGAAGGGTACAACAAGAAAAGGTGTTCAATATCATTCCTCCTCTCTCATTCTTTCTTATTTATGGCAAATAAGGCAAAACAAATGGAGAGTTCTAAAGCATGGTATGGTATTAATCAGGATCTTTGTTTTTCTCTCAACAAAATGAACACAGAGCAGTTGAACCTTGATTTTGTAGGAGATATCAAAATTTTCCATCTTTACACACTAAATCCACGCAAGGATACCTAATATGAAAAGGTGCAATGAATATATAACCACACACAAATTTTATGGGCTGTGACAGTTTTTAGTACATATTTTTATCATCTGCAAATTTCTACAAAAGTTTAGTCACCTCCATGAAATTCTGTGATCTCATTAGCATGATTCTTTGTTCCTCTTGCAAATTTTATGCATTAGAACTCAACATAAAATAAAATTATATCAAACTGAAGCTCCAGAAAAAGAGAAACAAGTCTTCTCTGAATTTTTTTAGTAAATACTGCACCAGTATATATTATGGAAAAATAAATAAAATGCAAATTTTTACATACATAGGAAAAATAAATAGGAAAAGCTGACACTTTCAAGGAAAAGGCTGATATGGAACATAGATCCAAATAAATGACTTTGCTTGGAAAACTTTACCAATTCACAGATAATGGAGATGCAAAAAGTAGTCTGGCCTTTTAATAAAATATCAGCATTGACTTAGCAATGTTTTTTTCCCATAACTCTCTGGTGCAGACTCCATAATCTTACATATACTAACTACTATATGATTCTATTCATTCGAAAACAATAGTTGCTCATCTGGAGAATATATTTGCCATCTGTGGCATCTGGCCCAATGTCTTGTGAATAAAACAAAAGTTTTGTCATTTTAATCACCTCTCAGAGTTTAGGTCCTTCCAGTGATTTTAAACAAATGAATTAAAGATTGTTTGAACAGTATGGATAATAATGAAAGAGTGTCATTCATACAACCTCATTTCTCTTATTTATTGTTATGATTTTAGTCCTTAACATAGAGTAATTCATATTACTCAAGATATACTTGAATATACATTTAATATACTGTGGACCCTCTATTGGTCCACAGTGCCACAGATGCAGTTAGAATGTTGAAGGAAAAATTATGTCCTAGAGTATATTTTCCTTAAATACATTGAAAGATGCACTCTACATTGTTGTGGCTGCCTTTCATTTCATCAGAGATTGCTTTACTCCTGAACATCCTTCTCCTTGCTCAGTCGTTTATTCTCGTATAAGGTAGTATTCATTTTATGTAAACCTGTCTCATATGTCAAATACTAACAGTATCTATTGTATGAATGAATGTCTTGCAGATTTGTAATCACATTTCTGATTTTACTACACAGTTCATCCTTAGTTATATTTGACCCACTGTTTATGGACTTTCAGAATTTTGCCTTTTTCTCGCCCTTCATCCTATTATACCTTTAAGTGTCCCTTCTAAACATGTGCTCATTGAACAACTCCAAGGTAAGGCTTACTGTGTCCTCATCTCATCATCTCTGCCTGTGGTATTTAAAACCCAGTGATGGGAACAGACATTAATGAAATAGGGAAACATGTTGTAGAGTTCAAAATAATCCTGTTACACATGAAATCATTCCATCATGAAATATGCAATTAGAAGTACATGCTACTACATGTGAGAAAGAGAAAGCAGTCCCTGGAAGCTGGCCTTACACTATCAGGTAGGCCTTAATGTTGCTATAAGTTTGTCTGACCCTCACTGGTAGGTCATGGTGCTTGTTTAATGGAACATAAACATTTTCATAGAGCACCAACATCAGATGGGGCCACTCTATAACTGTAATAGGTTGAGACAAAATAAGACCACTCTGTAGAAATATTTGAGCACAGACAAAAATAAGAACATTGCATAAACTACAAAATTCTACATACATCCCTTATTGGGGCTATTATCAGTAACTGCTTAATCTTTACTAATGACAGCTTCAACTTTAATAAAAATTACTAAACCCAAGTACAGAATTACCTCTGCTTCCTGGCAGCATCCAATGTAGGAAAAGGACCACTGCTTGAAACTGCTCCCAAATTACCTAATACAAGTCCATATCACATAATATATCCTTTCTAACACCTTCTTAGTTAGCCACCCTATGATTCCTCATCTGTGTGGTCTCCCTTAATGCAGTGCACCAATCAACCTGACTTGTTGGAATAAAAGTATGTTTCTGGTAGTTTTTGGCAAAAGGGCACTGACATATATTTTTGCGATAACTATTAGAATTAAGTATCCTGGACACCTGGTAGCTCAGACAGTTGAGCATCTGAGTCTTCATCTCAGGTCATGATCCCAGGAGCCCCACGTGGTGGGGTGGGGGGAGGCTCTGCTAGTGGGAGACTGCTTCTCCCTCTCCCTCTCTGCCTGCTGCTCCCCTGCTTGTGCTCTCTTTCTCTCTGTCAAATAAATAAAATCTTTTAGAAAAACAGAATTAAGTAACTTCATTTATGAGCTAAAATTTTCTGGAGTATCAATTATATAATCTAAGAATATAATCTAATCTCTCAACCCATAAATTTATCTGAACTTCCCGTGTATATACAGGCAAAGTAGCTATCATATGAAAATGAAAATATTACATTTATATACATTTGTTAAGTGCCCCAAATATAGTGAATACAATACTTATTTTTAAAACCGGGTCATCACTCCATAGATATGTTTTTATATCTGTTATATAAAAAGAACCCATGAACAAATGTTTCATATTATTATTTATCATCAAGGGTTCTTTAATTGGCAAATATTTTGCATGAGAAAATAATTTTCTTTGTTAAAAGAAGGAAAATAAATTTATTCTCTGCCTCTAATTATCAGAATAGTTCCCTCATTTATGAAATAAGATTGCTGGTCTACTTTCTTTCCTTTACACCCTTTAGGTCTATGTGGTTCTATGTAAGAATCCACAATTTTCCAGGATCCTAATCATACTCCCAACATCTGAAAATTTATTCAACATTTGTTAGCCCATATGGTCTGAATAAATTAGTTTTTGCAACATATTAATTAAATAGATACTGAACTTTGTCTGTAGTGAATGTAAGGATATTGCCAAAAATGACCCTGAAGCTGACACATGTTATAGGTACATGGTTCAGTCTACAGTGTTTAAAGTAATTAAGTCTGTCTTATAAACAAGCAGCTGCCCTTTGCCCAGAGCATCTGAGGGAAAATATTTGAAAAATTATAAAAATGTAAAGAGTAGGCAGCTTATATATATTTTTTCATCATAGTATTTTATATTGGAATGGTTTGGCTTTCAGGTAAGTCACCTTTTGATGTTCTTTCCACAGCTACAGACTACCTTCTTGTAAATTAAGGCCATTAGTTAACCATAGGAGAATCTCTGTAAAGAGAGTATTTATGAGGGGACGCACTCATTCTTTACAATAGTGGAAAGTCTATTATTTTTTCAGTCAACAGAGGTAACTTTGCACCCAAAAGATACTATATCTTTACTATCATTTGCTCTATTTTTACAAGGTATAACACTGGTTTATTATTTTGATCAGTAAAAGCTGATAAAAATGCTACTAATTTGGTCAAGTTTCTAGCACAATTATATATGGCTTACTTAATCAGTAGATATAAAATAAGGGGATAGAAGAGGTCCTCGTACAGTTTTTTTGAGACCCTGTAAACTAATAAATGATTTTAATTATTTATTGATTTATTTTTACAACTCATCCATTCAAATGAAACATGCCTTTAAAACTACCATAAATCTGTACCTACATATTAGTTCCATGGAATGATCAAAAGCTTAGGAATTGTTCACACTAGATGTGCCTTTATTAGAGTTGATTTTGCCTTCATGTCACATTTAACACCCTTTACTTTTCTAGTTCACTCTGCAGTAAAAAATGCTAGAATCATTAAATCATAGACTCTCAGTAGGATGAGACCTTAGAAGCCATCTAATAGAAACTCCAACCAAGTGCAATAATCTCTTACACAATGCCTCTTCACAGGTTTGTAATTAGATTATAAGCTCTTCATATGAGTTTAGGTTTCCCATAAACCAAAGAACTTAAAAATTAATCCACAGTGAATAGAAAACTAAGCTGTAGGCAAGTAATAAAATAAAAGTGTGTAATATAATTCACAGCAAAGTGCATTTATTAAAACTTTAAATATACTGTTATTGTGTTGTTGGACCATTAAGTGCCAACATTACAGCACGAGACATGAGACATCACAGGGAGTCACCAATAAAAAGGCCCATAACATTTAAAAAGGCTCAGCCATAAATCCCTCCAGTGCCCCACCCCCTACCTCCCAATTATACTCCACCTCTAATCTCCATGCCAAAAATGACAGCATTCAGGGCCACCACTGGACTAGAACTTCTAGGCTATAATCTTTGAATTTGTCTCATTACGTTCCAGGACAGGGCAACCAGATGACATATTCACCTGGGCATCTGGTATTACGTAGATTCTCAAGTCCATACTGCTTGAATCAGGCTAATACTACTGAAAGCCCCATCCTTCTTCCTATTCCAGCCCTTACATTTCTGAGTCTTCTTTATTCCCCCACTGTTGTTTCCAAATTATTATTCTACTTCCCTCTTACAAAACTCAATATAACACTGAGTTCACTACAACTGATTACCCCACCCTGTCCCTCACCTCTTCCTGTCAACTAGCACTCCTGGTCAGCAAGGATGATGGCACTATGTTTTTTTATTTTAACAGATCATTTTGAAGTCTGGAGGAGCTTGTAAGGAGACAAAACTAGAAACCTACTATAGTACAATGAGAGATAAGAGTAGCTTAAATAGTGATGCTAAAAGTTAAGACAGACCCAGTGAACAGATTTGCTTGTCACTTGCTCCTTTACAACCTATTCACTACAAAGAAGCAGTTGGTCTTGTTTTAAATCGTATCATGTCATTTTTTTTTTGCCTCAATCATTAAAATCACTTTTAAATACATTTAGAGGAAAAGAATGAGTCTTTTTTGAAAGATTTTATTTATATATTTGACAGAGAGAGAGAAAATGCACAAGTAGGCAGAGTGGCAGGCAGAGGGAGAGGGAAAAACAGGCCCTCCACTGAACAGAGATCTAGATGCGGGGCTCAATCCCAGGACCCCAAGATCATGACCCAAGCCAAAGGCAGATGCCTAATCAACTGAGCCACCCATGCGCTCAAGTCTGTACTAGTTTATACATCAGAAGTGATCAGAACTATACATTTTCCTTCAATCTCACCTGTCCACAGTCCACGACAGTCTGCCACACTGGTATATTCCCTCTTTAACCCAGAGCAGTACTCTTTGATTGAACTACCCCCATTCTTTACATGATAAGCTCCCTTTCTATTATCAAAACCTCAAAGTTTTAAATATCACTCACTTCATTAACCACAAATGAAGATAACCCTCTCTCAAATCATTCTCAATATCAGTGTATTCACTGCTTTCTTACCAGCACTTAACAGTTTGTAATTTTATTTGTATATATGAAAAATATGTCATGATTGTTCTCTCTCCCACTAAAAGGTAAGACACAATTAACTCATGTAGTGGGAATAATGAGATTAGAAAATCAGGATTTGCCAACATCTTAATACGTACTAATCAATTCAGGCAAAAATCACCAGTGGAAGCTAAAACTAATGGTTGAAAAATTAATTAGTAAGAGGACTATTACAAAGCACCACAAGTGTATAACCTAATAATGAGGAAATACCAGACAAACTCAAATTAAGGGATACTCTATAAAATTACTACAAATGTCAATGCCGTGAAATATAAGAAAACATTCAGGAATGATTCCAGATTAAAAGACTAAGAGATATGAAAAGTAAATGCAGGACAGGATCTTGGATTTTATTTTGCTTTAAAAGATAGTCTTGGAACAAATAACAAAATCTCATTAAAGTCTGTATATTGGAGAATAATATCTTTTCAATGTTAACTTCCTGAGTATGCTAATTTTACAGCAGTTAATAAGAGAAATATACAACTAAGTATTTATGAGCAAAAGTGGCATGACACATACAACTTATTTTTTAAAAGTTCTAAAAACTATCTAAATATACATACACACAAACACATAGACAAAGAATAGTGTAAAGATAGTAAATGTTAACATTTGGGAAATATATATAAAGAGTACCCAGGGATTTTTTGTTTATTCCTGCAACTTTTTCCAAATCTGAACTTTCATCAAAATAAAATAATAATAAAAAAAAAACAGTAACAACTCTTCAAGTAATATACTTTATTTTTAGTAAATATCTTTAAAAGTTATTTTCAAATTTCTCACTTTGGAGCTATATACATTTCTCATACTTTTATTAATTACAAAATGAGCTTTTAACCCTTCCTTGAAACTATTTTCAAATTTTGCAATGTTTCTGAGGAGTATGTCCTCAGTGGTAAAATGTTTTCATCATTGAAAAATGTATTTTGTTCCTATAAATAAGTAGAAATCACTTAACCTCTGGATTAGTAATCTGGAGAATATCATTTTTGAGACATGAAAGAAATATAATTATAAAGCAATCAAGCTAAATGCCTGTATTTCTTATACAGATTATAAGCTATATTTATTATAATTCTAATAAAATGAAAACTCTCTTGAATAACAGTAAAATTTTCAAGATTGATTCCCAAGGAAATAGATAATAATAGTAGTTAACTTTTTTGAGTAACTAATACATGGAAAGGACTGCATTAAAACCGTTAGATGAATAATCCTATTTATTCTTGCTAACTCTTATACATACTATTATGCCTCTATAGAGTAGAAAACTGAGGCTCAGATAAAGTTTTTAGTTTGCCAAATATTTTCCATCCAGCATGGAAACCCAGGAAATATAATGCCAAGTTAGAAATATTTAACCAGTGAATACCATTTTATTTGCTCCCAAAGTGGAAAATAAAGCAGGTAACATGGAACAGTGAAAAGCATGGAGGAACTTAATTGTAAAAGATTGATGCTTAACTGGATGTTTGATTATTGGAACATAAATTTAACATTTCTGAGCCTGTTTTTTCATCTGTAAGAAGAATAAAGTATTTTACTGATGTTGTAATCAAGTTTTTAAATGAGATAATACAAAAAGAGAGAGGAAGTCAGTGGTCATAATATGTGATAGCTGATAACGTTTATTATGAATTTAGGATTCATGAAGAGTTTTATACTTAATCCTTATAGTAATTCTTTGAAGTAGAAAATTTTATAATTCTCATTTGAAAACTGAGAAAACTGAGCTTTTGAAAGGTTAAGCGATTTAATAAGGATAGCAGTGCTAGTGAGTAGCACAGATGTGATTACCACTTAGATCTCTCTGACTCCAGAATTATCCCTCTTTAAACACTACTTTATGCTCCTAATTTCTACTGGAAAGGCTAGCCACATAGCCACTATTCTTAAAGTGTTCATGAAAGGATGTTGTGAAAAACAAAATAGTAGGTTTTGAGCTAGTTTGGATAGAGATTTGAGTATCAGTTTTAAAATAGATTCTATATGTCAGTGGTATGCATTGTGCTCTATAGTTTCAGGATATTTGGGGCATCTTACCCCCAAGGCTAATGCATGTTTAGAACAGAAAAGAAGATCTTGATAGGCAAGTGAGTAGACACAGATCACTGCAGAAATCCACAGGAAAAAGGTAAAGGTCTTCCCTTTGTTTCTGAGCTCTCTTCTTCCTCTATTTCCAACAAAAAGATCTACTCTCTACTTCTGCCAAACATTTGTCTAATACTCTCTGACTTTCCCAGAAGCTACAATTATACTTTATTTTTTTTTTTTAAAGATTTTTTTTATTTATTTATGATAGTCACAGAGAGAGAGAGAGAGAGAGAGAGAGAGAGAGAGAGGCAGAGACACAGGCAGAGGGAGAAGCAGGCTCCATACACCGGGAGCCTGACGTGGGATTCGATCCCAGGTCTCCAGGATTGCGCCCTGGGCCAAAGGCAGGCGTCAAACCGCTGCGCCACCCAGGGATCCCTACAATTATACTTTAAATGCTCAAGTGTGCATATAAGGAAAATTATGAAAAAATATTACCTTGAGTTCAGAAATATAGTCTGATGATAGTAAGTCTTTGTATTCTTCTATAATTTTAACTCTTCTATAATTTGAATTGTTAAACCAAATTTTATATCAATTTGTTAATTTAATAAGCATACAGATATGTGTGTGCATGCATATACACACACCCACACATATACATATATTGAGAGCTGACTTTGCGTCAGACATAATGTTAAGTGAAGCCCCCTAAAAATGAATAGACCAAATCTCTAGTGCTGAAAAAAAAATCACCGTATAATGTTAGTTTTGTATGTGTGATTGAATATAATTTCTTAAATGCTAAAAAACTTCGAACAAGTTACTTAATAACTCTTGGCCTCAGTTTGCTCATCTGAAAAATGACAATGATAACAGTACTTACCGTATAGATTTATAAGGAGTATAAAATGAATTAATACACAGAATGTCTCAAATACTTCTAGACACTCTCTCTCTCTCTCTATATATATATATATATACATATATATAAATAACTCTTCCCTCCTAATTCTATTCCTTCTTTATCCTCACTGACATTCAATCACAAAGACCATTCTACACTAAATGTTTGAGTAGGAAAAGAAAAATGGAGGGGTTATGGTATGTTGGAGAGAAGGAGGTCATAAAGCAGGGTCTAGAGAATGAAAGAAAAGACCTAGGAAATCTTGCATCTTCCAATAACCTAAGTAAACCCTTAAAGGATCCTACTGGTTTAACAAAATATATGGGAAAAGAGGGTTTAAGAGTAAAGATTTCTACATTTCTCCCCTCTATCTTCCTACAATGAAAGAAAATTCCTGGCTGTTCACCAAAGAATTTAAAAGATACACATGGTAACTGAGAGAGCCACTGGTCCCTGATCAAACACTTTGTGTCCATTCTTAGCTACAGAATGATGATTTGTGAGTCTAGGCAGACAAAGCCTTTGTAATCTGTGTTCAAGTGGCATGGGCAGAGCAGAATGGTTTGATGTCCCCACGTGTGGCTAGAAACAGCAGAGAACATGGCTAGACCTAAAGGAATCAGATAAAGAGGAAAGCAGGATATCTCAAAACTAGCTAATCTGAGGGTTGACAGATGAGACAGAACCACAGACACTGGTGAGATCTTCACTAGTGTCTCAAACCTTGAGAACTAGCTGAACATCTGCACAATACACTGGTTCTGGGTAAGTCCTCTGAAAGTCAGAATCAATTGAAAAGTCAAGTAGTAACTGAGTCTTGCTAACTTAGACTAGTTATCTATCACTTCCACAGGATAGTAAATCAAAATAGAAAGAAGGCTAAAAACAAGTAGATAAATAAATGTATGATTTCTGTACTCCTAAATTATGGTCTAAGATTTGTATCTGCTAAATGGGAGATAAAGTACCTTGAGATACCCTTGAGATCTAGGTCCCTATTATTTCTCTGATGGCATTTATCTACTTCCCTTTATCTTCTTGCATCAGCTCCACTGGCCTCCTTGTCAACTTCAATTACACCAACACTTTCTAGCCTCTGGAGATTCATAAGTATTGTTCCAGGTATCCACAAACACACCTTCATTTTTTCAGCTTTTTATTCAAAAGCCATTTCTTTTGAAGTGAGGTCCTGTGCAGCTATACTAATTAAAAAGTTTCAAGAGCCTCTACATCATTTCATACCATTTAAGTTATCATCATTAACATACTACGCAATTTACTCATTTATATTGTCTGTATGTCCCCATTGAATGACAGTAGGAATTTGTATGTTATTTTCTACTCCTATATGCTTACAATCTCAGAAAAACAGCAAACATGCATTAGCACCCAATACACGTTGTTGAATGAGTATATAAATCCATCCTTTAATAAACATGAGCCACAACATGAATTCACATAAAGAGTAACTACTTTACTGCACTTATGTTTAGCAAGGTGACTACCTTTTTTTTAAGTTTCAGCAGTTCAACTAATTATATTTCCCTTCACTAGAAAAGAAGCATAATATATTGCTATTGTATAAGTAAGGGAGAGATAGGCTGAGTGGAAGGGCTAGAAAATACATACCTGCAAGTAGTGCTGCCACAGGCTCTTTACAGAACAGGCCTCATACTCTACTAATGCAGTGTATAACTATGACCAACTCAGTCTGTTTTAGGGTCCGGGAGAAGACAAATATTTGCCTCTACTGCATCTATACTTCTATCATAAGCTATCAGATCTTCAAATCTTTTTTTAAATTATACTGAGTATAAATATTCTCAAACAAGAACATCACTTGAATTTAAATAATTATTCCTATTAACACTGTGCACTTTGGAGTGAAGCAGAAGTGATATACAGTAGAAAATATCATCTTGATTAGAAAGTAAAAATTAGTTAAATATAATTCCAGACATAAGAATTAATAAGAATTCATTTTAAAAAATGTGTGAATAAAGGACTACAAAATAATTTTTATTAAAAAAGCAAGCTAATAGAAATAAGCCTAATTCCTTTCACATTATTATATTTTAAAAATGCAATATATTATATATTCAATTTAGAATAAAATAGAAAATCTAAATGACCAATTCATTAGAGAAACAGTAAGAAATCCAAAGATCAGTACCCAGAAAAATGAATAGCTTTAAACTGTGTTAGGAATAAATCATTAATATTTGATCCTAGTATTACTAACAATCTTTTGAGTTGTCATGGATCAATTTTAAAAGAATATACAGCTATTAAGTCAGTAGTTCATAGTTTTGGTTTTTTTTTTTTACTTTGGAAAAAAAAAGTATGTCCAATTTAAAAGTTCATTGGTTTCATATCCTTTAACTAAAATGCTAGAAATGACCTTAAAGGTTCCTTATTGTTCTGAAGTCCCAATGAGTTCATACTTATTTATGAGTTCATACTTCTCTGAGCTAAAAATTTTGCCTTGTTTTAAAGCCTGAAAAAATGGAGAAAACAGTGGAATAACACTGAAAAGGTGGACAAAAAATATACTCATGAACACTGCAGTAAAACAATTTACTTGGGGATTTTGTTAAATGCAACTTCTAATTCAGAAGTCGGGGATGGCATCTAATAGTCTTCATTACTAGTCAGCTACCAAGTGATGCTGATGCTGCTGGTCTGCTGGCCACACTGAGTAATAAGGTTGTTGAAGTAATGTGCCCTCTCAGGTACATTCAATCAACAATATAAAAACATGAAAATTAAACTGACTCTAACTTTTCTCTCTCGTCTCTCTCTTTTAAAGAAGGGAACATAAGAGGAGCTGTTTTAGAACTGAGCAATCAGACAGAAGGATTCCAACACTGACTGCAAACTTGGACAGCCTACTAAAAATTAAAATAGTATATACTACACAGAGCTATGTCGAGTATTAAATAAAAATAATACGTATGATGCCACTATAATATTCACAAAATAACAGTCTGACTAGTCTGACTCTCTGCTCACTTCATAATTACCTTACATTATTTTCCCAGGTGAGTACTAAATATCTTTTAGTCCTTCTTATTTTGAGTTAAAACTTACGTCTCAAAACCATTTATCTTCTTTACTTTTCAAGATATATCCCAATAATTTAAGACAGATTTGGTTTTAGCTAGGTTTAAATGATCTAAAGGAGAAGTTTTATAATATGTATAATGTCACTCAACAAAAATTTTAAATATTAGGTAGGACTATAAATTAAAATAGAAAAATGTGATTGCAAACAAAAATCAGGATGCATGCATTTAATTAAGGAGCTGGAAAATACATGCTGTAGGGAAGCTATAGCATTTCAAAATAAGTTTAGAAATGTTGTTTTAGAATAATCAGACCATTTTTATAAATGACTTTTTAAAATTACCATTATTTTGTAATCTCACTTTATTTTTGGCCAGAAATCATACTTCCCACTTTGACCATGCACTTTATTCATCAAATTTGGCTAGTGTCAAAAACAGAATGGACACTAAGTTTGAAGATTTGCCACTGTTGAGAATTATTCAAAGTACATCCCACAGAATCCAAAGATAATACCAACAAAGAAGCCCCAGTCAGTGCAAGCAACGGGGACATAATTATACTGTTTGGCTTCTATTATAACTACTGTAAAAGGGACATCATTCATGCCAATAAACTAGTTTCAATATGTTGGTCACTCAATCTCACTTTCTAAGTGTTTCACCTCATATGTTTTTATGTAGATTTTAATGAGAAATGGAAAAGACTTGGATTTTTTTCCCTTCCTATTCTATTTCCAGGACGCTGTGCACCAATAACATAATTCTACAGCATTTGCTAGTATGTTAACCCCTGCCACTCCTCTAAATAACAGAGTTGATATTCCTAGAATGGAAAGAGGAGCTGAATTAAAAGGCAGATGCTCACTATACCACATTACTGTTGCAAATTCATTGGCACGCATGGGAGCCAGAAGTCCAGATCACAAGAATCATGAATTCTGGAGGTCCTTCCACTAAAACCAGCATACTGGAAGCAAAGGAGTTTGGAGACATAAAAAAGATTACAAGGGATTGGCAAACTTTTTTATATTCACTAGTTCTTCCAACTGCTTTTCCAACCTTCCCCATCACACCTGCTTCCTCTGGAATTGTCCAGTAAAGTTAGCTTCAGATACTCCGTTTTCTAGAAAATGACCATGCCAGATGGCTCCTACAGAATGTGGACACCTAAATACTAAGTGTACATAATAGAGATAGCACCACAGGATGGTGAAATAAATCAAAAAGTGCATTAATTTGATTTCCTTATTTTAAGAAATGCTCATTTAGACTTTAGCAAATGTATGTGGGGATGACTTCTCTGTGAAGGTAGGATAATGTATTTATTAAGAGTTATAGATTTGAAATTAGACCTTTTGAGTTAAATTCATAGTTAGGTAAGTCATTTGATCCCACTAAGCACTGCTTTTTAAAATTGTGAGAAGTAGTAATAATACCTAATCTCAGAGTTACAATTAAAAGTCGTAATTTGGAGTTAATGAAATCCACATGCCTGTTTCTTACTTTAGTCCTTGGTGCATAGTAAATAAATAAGTTATCAGTAGCAGTAGTAATAGTAGTACTATAGCAAGACCAGTATGGATATTATAAAGAGTAATAAAATATAGGGAAGACCCAGTCCGCAAACAATCACCAGGACAATTAAAAATGGAGCACATATATCTAATTTACCTAAATATATATTTCTTATCTATAAAGAATAGATCTTTTGGGTGATAAATGGGGGTAACCTCACAAAAGTTTTCAGTGGAGTTCACTTTGAATTTGGATTGTTGTGGTGTTATTTTTGGAGACCTAAGCTCTTAAAAATCTGATGGGTGCTAGAGTCCATTCTGCCTCCCCTCACCCAGATTCATCTTCCATTCTCTACCTAGAAATTCCTTATCTTTCAAGGCCTCATTCAGTTATCACTGATGTTATTTATGGAGCGTCCATGACCTAGTTGAACACTGCTGTGAAGTTTTTGAATATGCCTCTCTCCTCACACTTCTCCCATTTCATTATACAATTTGTATATACGCAGTTATGAACTTTTCCACAACAAGAGACACACTTCTATTATTCTGTAATCCAATGTGTAGCTATAGTGCTAAGTAATGATTTTGTTTCATTTACCAATCTGTTTTTATTTGAAGTTATTAATATATAAGTAGGTGTAGGTGACACAATGACAGGATGAAAATTTTACAGAGAGAACTTGGGAGAGTAGGCGTGTATCCCTGGTGAAGGATGACTACACAGAAAAGAGAGAGGTAAAGCATATCTACCTATAGCAAGTTTCCTTCATATTGTACAAGACTGAAAAAAGAAGCTGAAGCCAGAATAAAAATTGTGGAACAGTATATAGGTGTAAATCCAGAGGCAATTTGTTGCTAATAAATAACAGTAGGGAAAACCAGGTAAAGCTCTGTGCTTAATTAAATCTTTTTTTTTTCTTTCCCCCTTTCCTGTCTTAAAATACTTGCTGTGTTCACAGAATTTCTTTCTTATCTCCAGAGAGAGATTAGACTGCCCAAGCCAAAACATTAAAGGTAGTTTACAAAGAAATACAATTCAGATAGATGAGAATTCTCTGCTCAGTGAGGGATTTAGAAATACAGGGCTGCTACCCCTGGTACTCCTCTATAAAGATTTTTTTTCCAAAAATAGTCAATATCAAAGGTCACACATTTTAAAAGTCACTTGGAATTAGAAGCCCTAGGGAAAACACTGAGGAGAAAATGTTTTGGCAAGCTTTTAGAACCTTTCATTGAATTGGCAACAAGACAGACCACGCTGGCCTCCAAAGCAAGCAGAGCAGATGTGTCATTTCAGATGTGGTAGAAAGCTTTCCCGTCCCTAAACATCAGTCTCACCTGCTTCCATATCATCATAGCAGAAAAAAAAAAAAAAAAAAGGAGAGTGGTGGAGAGGAGTAAAATTAACTCAAGGTTAGGGACTATAAATTGCAGGCTTTTCATATACATATTGCCATTAATTTTAATTATCTGATTCACAAAGGAAAAAATTCTAGCTCAGAGAAGTTAAATAACATACTAAAAGCCTGTTAAGCGTAGAGCTAGAAAATAGCCTTAGGTCTGTCTAACTCAAACTGCTTATATGGTATTAATTTATAAGGTTATTTCTCATTCTTTTACGTCTTAGTATATTTGTCCTAAACTTTCCAACTGATCACTACATGGAAACATGATCTGGTAAGAGAAAGAACAAAAAGCACTGAAAGCACTGCATACTGGTGAGAACATAAAGATGAGAGTATAAAATGCTGAGAGGAAAAGTGAGAAAGCAAAGAAAAAAAATCTTACAACTTAAAATGCTGATAGTTAATTAAGACCAGCCCCTTAGGAAATCAGCTTTCCTCTACTACAAAGAATTTAAGTAGAATTTAATTACAATATTTGCATTTTGACTTTAAGAAATTTACTTATTTTTTTTCAACATGGAGGAACATCCCCCAAATAAGGCTTCCTGTGTATTTGGATTTATGCTACTATTAGTATTCAAAACATGAAATTACATATGAGTAGTTGAAACACAAAAGTACATTAAGAAAAAAACATGAAAGGAATAATATATATTTATATTATAATATTTATGACTTGTCAAATCATCAAATGAAACTGAAAAGACTTCTCCCATCATTATATATACCACCTTTTTGTTTGATGAAACAGAAATAAATTGGTAACAAATGAGGAAAGTAATAAGCTCTGCATAAAAATCTAAGTACATTCTACTGACACGTTATCCCTTTTAATATTTAAACATAACTATATTTGAAATCTATTCTAAATAGTCTACTAAACACCCAAATACTTTTAATATGTACTTTGAATTTCCAATCCCATATCCCCAAACTTTCTATTTATCCTTCCTTTCTTCTTGTTCTTTTGAAGATTCCTAAAATATTGATGTTCCCAAAGGCTCTGGATTTTTAAATTGTCTCTCCAAGTAAGTTAATCCACTCTCAGAACTACAGCACTTGCATATCTGAGCTTTTCTTAACTCTTAGATTTCTGCATTTTAAATCCTCTTCTTACCAGTTAACTCTTCCTAACATGTTCAATACATCTTAAGCAATATGCACAGTACACTGTGTACAATACAAATGCAACTATGTTAGTTTTCTCCTATAAACATAATACAAAAAAAAACCATCTTCCACACATTTACCTTTACTAATATGTTTCCTATGCTATAAGCATCCTGGACTGCTTATCATTCCAGGAAGCTGTCATGCCTCTCTTTTTATCTGTGGAAGTCTGCCTTTTCTTCTTATATTTTAAAAGGCCTCCTTCCAAAGCCATTTATACCATAAAGTAAGCAAAAGTTTCTCTAACCATTTCTTCATCTAATACTTTGTCTACAACTGTTATTGTAGGACTTGTCAAGTATGTCATACTTATTTTTAATCATGTTATCTCCAGGACTGCATTACAAAACATTTCTACTTCCATAGCTTTATTTATGATCATGATATCTCCAGGCCTGTCTTCATGAATCTCTGTATCTCCATGAGTCCAGAAGGATATATGTTCTTAAGGGCTGTTCAATACATTTATCAGATAAATATATACATTTAAAAATATTTTAAAATATCACATTTGAGGGTTACCTCGGTGATTCCGTTAGTTGAGCATCTGACTGTTGGTTTCAGCTCAGGTCATAATCTCAGAATCATGGGATCAAGTCCCTTGTTGGGCCCTGTGCTCAGTGGGAATCTGCTTGAAGAGTCCTCTCTCTCCCTCGGCTCCTCCCAGACCCCATTCTCTCTCTTTCTCTCTCTCAAATACATAAAATCTTTAAAAAAATAAATTAGCACATTTGAAAATATATCCCACAGATTTAACAACAGGAATCAGCTACTTAATTGATTTATATTATAGATATGTGTTTAATAATGTTGTTTTTGGGACACCGGGGTGGCTTGGTGGTTGGGCGGCTGCCTTCGGCTCAGGTCATGATCCCAGGATCCAAGATTAAGTCCTACACCGGGCTCCTGAGAAGAGCCTGCCTATGTCTCTGTCTGTCTTATCTCTCTCTCTCTCTCTCTCTCTGTCTCTCTCTCTGAGTGTGTTTCTCATGAATAAATAAATAAATCTTTTTTAAAAATAATGTCTTCATATTGGGAAATATCCTTTGTGCAGATCAGCATAAAAAAAGCTTGCATTATATGTTTGTTGTACTAAGAATAGGAAAAATGATGGGTAAATTCAGCTTACTTAATGATCATTAATACAATGATTATAACCAAATGACATGTAAAAATGGGAGTTAAAAAGCAAATGCATATCCTTTTCTGCACCAGTTAAGAGTTATTAAGATACAGGTAAGCTAGCTGGGTAAGGTAAGAAAAGCAAATTTCAAAAGAAAAAAAAAGGAAAAGCAAATTTCAAACTACTTTCAATTTTCAAAAGTATTTTGTGTTTCTGTTACTGTTTACTTAAATCACCTCTAATTTGTTACCATAAACATTCTGACTACTAGTAAATTTCATCACTAGCTTGAATATAGTTTTAATAAAATATCATAAGCTTGAAAGACTCATATTCTAATTTTTCCTAAATGACTTTCAGAATTACAATCATAAAGAAATAACTATAAATTGACCTTGTCCTTAGGCACTTGACATTCTTGCAAGACATAATTTATTTAAAAGTTTTCTAGGAAAGTCTTTTTTTTTTTTCTTTTCCAAATATAGGTATTCTTACATAGCTACTTGATCCAAAGTTTGGAAATAGTGGCTCAGTCTGGTAGCACTACCATAATCCTCTTTTATATTATAACCTCATACAGCCAGATTCAAAGCTATATACAGGGTATACATGGTTTTGTGGATATGTGTATATGTATTTCTGAAAACCATAATGATTTGGCCATATTTTTTATTAAAGATAGTGTATGGTGTTTACAACCTTGGCTAGACTATTTTGTTATAGAGAAATGATTTCATTTTGCTTTAGCTACATCCAAAATATGTGACCCAAGACAAACGCATTCACCTGCTCATCATTTACTAACCATTGCTTTGGTTGGCTTTTTACAAACTTTTGATTTGGAAAGTTTTCCTTTGATTTTCTGTTTTGATTTTTTCAATGCATTAGTTACTATAGAAACAACATTACTGCAATAGGAAAAATGTAGGGACACACCAAATCACAATAAACCATGTATTTTATATATGTATATTGATATATGTGTATGTATTCTTATATATATAAAACATAGACATTTATGCATTTATATATGCTTGTATACACAAGTGTATAATATATATACTTATATTGGTTTATTCACAGATCTATACATAATTTTAAATATATATATTTCATATATATATAAAACACATATACATATATAGATTGAGAATCCCAAAAATCAGAAGGCATGTAAAGTTTTAACAAATGGGGGGTGGCTAATTTAGTAAAAATAGTTAACAATAAAATAGAATACTTTCCCAAAAATTAGAGTGTTTAAAGAATATAAATACATAGAAAACCAAGATCAGTTTGTTGTGTGTTTAAAATTCAAAGCTCTAATATAAGGAGACTGTAAAATATATATATAAAGTAAATGTCAAAATTTTGTCTCAAATATTAAAAATTCTCATTCCAGATGGACAAAAGAAGATGGCAAATTGAGGGAAAACTCTTTCCTTAGCTATTTTCATATGAAATAACTACTTAAAAATATATATTTTCCAAATATGAAAGTTAATAAGTAAAATAACTTAAAACAAAGAGACCCCCTCAGTAAAGAGAAATAAAATATTGTAGAAAAGTACAAACATAAGGTCTACATTGCAATATATTATAAAAAATTTCACTCGGCACTTTAGCTTTTAAAAAATTATAACCAATGAGTATTTTATTCTCCACAATTTGTAGCTAGCAATTAACTTTTTGCACATAAATGACAAAAAAAAATCAGAGAGACACGCACACAGAGAGAGAAAGGCACAGACACAGGGAGAAACAGGCTCCATGCAGATAGCCCAACACGGAACTCGATCCCGGGTCTCCAGCATCACACCCTAGGCTTGAAAGCAGTGCTAAACCTCTGAGCCACCTGGGCTGCTCTGTTTTTATATTTTTAAATGATCTACCACTATCATGACTAAGACAAAATGGGAAGATGTCAAAAACTCAAAATACATAAAACAAAATTATATATGTATCATATATGTAATAACCAGTAGGCACAAGAATGATCTCAATAAATTCTGGAGAAGGCACATAACCTTATTCACATTTATAAATTGTATTTTAGGCATGGGAAAACTTTTCTACGCTTTGGAAATACTTATAAACATGGAAATTGAGTATTATTTTGTTCCAACTATTTTTTCTTTTTATGAAAAACACAATTTATTAGAAAAAAGCTTGATAAAAGGTAGTTTGAACTTATTCTTCATAACATAAAGTTAGATAGTACACTAGAATAAGCCATCTCTGTTGGCACAGGCTTCCCTCCTCCTCTTCCTTTTTCTTCATAATACAAAAGTCATTCTAAAAGAAATTTAAAACCTAATTGCTATTTACATAATATTTTAATAGTTACTTCATGAAAACCTGTATTCTAAACTCTATAAATTGCCCAGGCATAGACGAAATCTCTGGTTTGCTACTTCAAGTAGTACAGTCTTTACATGCCTATCTAAATAACTCCCAGAGACTAAAATATCAATTGGTCCCAAAAAATAATAATGGCAAAATATTTAGAGAGGAAAAACATCTACAAACTTTTGAGGTATACATATTTTTAGAAACTGGTTACATAACGGTGGTTGTATCTGAAAGAATCTCTGACTTTAAAAAGCTTATTTACATTCCAAAAAGAAAAGATAAACCACAAACATGCAAACAAACACATTCCAAATAAAGATAATCTATGATTTAATAAATACATTAATAAAAGAAAATAGCATTGTATGCTAAGAAAGGAGGTGAGTTTGAACTAGGATGATCAGAGAGGGCAGCCATGAGTAGGTAACATTTGAGTTGATTTCTGATGATGAGAATAGGAAGCATGTAAAGATCTTAAAAGAAGATTTTTTTAAAGATTTTATTTATTTATTCATTAGAATACACAGAGAGGAGAATGAGAGAGAGGCAGAGACACAGGCAGAGGGAGAAGCAAGCTCCATGCAGGGAGCCCAACGTGGGACTCAATCCCAGGTCTCCAGGATCATGTCCTGGGCCGAAGGTGATGCTAAACCTCTGAGCCACCGGGGCTGCCCTTAAAAGAAGATTCTGAGAAGATCTTCTTAAGATAGATCTTAAGATCTATCTATCTTAAGATCTTAAGATCTTAAAAGAAGATCTATTTTAAGATACAAAATCTTAAGAAATGGGAAAAATTTATAAGTCATTTTCTAAAATACAACAATTATAAGCGGCATCAGGGCATTGTGAGTGCAGGAAAAAGGTTTCATTGACCTATCATTCCCCTTATGATTCAATCCCTCCATTTTGTCTATATTATAGTAGGCAATCATCATAGCAGTGTCTACTAATTCTGAATAGTCTAGCCAAGTCTAGGTCAGCAGTCATCATAATGTTAACCAAATCTGTCTTAACTCCAGCCTATATAGTTGACATATAAAAAGTATGTAGTAAATTCCAATTGACTTGCTGACAAAATTTGAATGCTGTATGAAGCTTATCAAATAAACTAACTCATTTTTGTTACTTCTTTAGAAAGATAATACTCTGAAAACATGACTGTAGTAGCAAGAGTAGTGGCATGGCTCTTCGAAGTTTCCAAATCCCCATCAGAAATGAAACAGAGAAATAATATGACAAAAAACATACAGGTAACATTTACAAAATTTAAGTGAGAAAGTATCCTCACAAACCCCAAAATGCAGACAGATGAGGACAAACCACCAGCAATCTCAGACCTGCAGGTTTTGAACTCATACACAGAAGAAAGCAAGCCTCAAGCCCCAAATAGCCAAAAGCGATTAAATGGGAAGCACTTTGAAACCAGAACTTCAATAAATAGATGTGATTGGGTAAGCACCAGGTAGATCTAAAGGTGTGAAAATAAATGCCCCTGTGAACTTTCAAACTGATTAACCTGAAGTCTTTTCAAGTACAAGACTCCATACTAGCAAAAAATGCTGGGAGTATAATAAAAACTGGGCAGGATAGAGATACAAAAATAGTTACTCAAATGCAAGTCGAGCTAGGGCCAATCTGCAAACATCGGAAGAGATGGTTGCTTATTTGTTTGTCTATTTTTTTGTTTTTTGCCTCTTGCCATTTAAGGAAAACTCTGTCAAAGCACCAGCTAAACAAAAGCTAAAAAACAGAGACTTCACTAACCACACAAAATAAGGAATAACAACCCTGCAAAAAAAGTTGGGGAAACATCTGATCTCCAAAGTTACCACAACCTGATATTCATATTTCCACTTCAAGCAACAACAATAATAACAAACTCACATAGCATACAAAAACACAAAAGTACAGCTCATTTAAAGAAACAAAATAAATTGATAGAAACCATGTCTAAAGAAGTTCAGACATTAGACTTACTAGACAAGATTTTAAAGCTGTCTTAAATATATTCAAAGAACTAAAGAAAAACACATATAAAGAAGAATAGAAAACCAGGAAAACAATATACAAACAAAATGAGATTACCAATCAATAAATATAAATAATAAAAAAATCTAGAGGTGAAACAATTCATATTATTTTTTAAGATTCTATTTATTTATTCATGAGAGACACAGAGAAAGAGGCAGAGACATAGGCAGAGGGAGAAACAGGCTCCATGCAGGGAGCCCGATGTGGGACTCGATCCCAGGATTCTGAGACCACGCCCTGAGTGAAAGGCAGATGTTAACCATTAGGCCACCCAGGAGTCCTGAGCTGAAGGAATTCAAAAGCAAGTTTGGTCAGGCAAGAAGAGAGAATCAGTGAGCTTGAAGACAATTTAATTAGCAAGTCTGAGGAGAAGAAAGAAAAAAAGAATAAAGAAAACAGTTTCATTTTAATAACCTAAGGGAACAATGGAACACCATGAAGCAAATCAACATATCCATTATGGGGAGTTCCCAAAGGAAAAGAAATGGAGGCAAAGGGGATAAAAAATATCTGAAGAAACAAGAGCCAAAAATGTCTCAAATTTCATAGAAATTACAAAACCGTACATCTAAGAAACTAAATGAACTATTGAGATAAATGCAAAGAGAGATCAATACCAAACCACATTATAATCAGACTGTTAAAAGCAAAAGTGTTTAAAATGCAGAATATATAAAGAACTCTTACAACTCAAAACAAAAAGACAACCCAATTAGAAAATGGATAAAGGACGTTGGTTGAAATTTTTCCAAAGAAAATATACAAATGGCCAATAAGCAAATGACCAGATGCTCAACATCATTATAATTATAAAGGAAATGAACATTAAAGCCACCATGTAATATGCCCTCACACTCACTTAAATGACTATAATAATTAAAGAAGGAAAATATGAAGTGTTGATGAGGGTGTAAAAAATTTGGACATTTCATATTTGCTGGTGGGAATGTTAAATTATACAGTCACTTACCCAGCAATTCTACCTATAAGAAATGAAAAAAGGGACTCAAACAAATCTTTGCACACCACTATTCACTGTAGCACTGCTCACAACAGCCAAAAAGTAGAAACAATCCTATGGCCCATCAACAGATGCCTAGATAAAAATATGTGGTATATACATATACAGGCAATATTATCCACTCATAAAACAGAAGGAAGTTCTACAGGAAATTATGACATATACTAAAACATGGATGAGCCTAGAAAACATTATGCTAAATGAAATAAGTCAGACAAATACAGTCAAATATTTTAAGATTCTACTCATATGAAATATCTTGCATAGGAAAGTATCTAGATACAGAAATTAAAGCTTATCAGGAGTGAGAGAGAGAGAGAGGCAATGGGAGTTATTGCTCAATAAGTAAAAAATTTATGTTTGGAGTGATGGAAAAGTTTTGAAAATATAGTGGTGATGGCCATACAACACTGTGAATATATTTATTGGCCATGATGTCTATATGTAAAAATGAATGAAATAGCATACTTTATGTGAACTATATTTTGTAATAACAAAAATAAAAATCATCTTAAAATTATGACACTCAACTAGAAAGAAAATAAGAACAAATAAACATAACAACAATGGTCTAAAAATACTAGAAAAGGAAAAAGAAGGCAATATTAATTCCCCTAAGAAAAACAAAAATAAAAAGGATTGAAGATAACTAATAAATATCAAAGACAAGCCAAAAGATTCAGTGTACATATCTTAGGAGACCCTGAAGACTAAAACCAAAGCAAGGGACAAAAAAAATAATTATAAATTATAATTCAAGAAAACTTTCCTGAAACAAAAAAATGTATATGTGAAATTACATATTGAAGATGACACCAGGTACATGAAATAAGTATCCAGAAAGACCACCCCAAGTAAGAATCTTAAAAAGAGGGAAAGAGAGAGAGAGAGAGAGTGATACTATTGGATATTAGAGAACAACAAAAATTCCTTAGAGCTTTTGGGGGAATTTGATGGCAAGATATAAGGGGAAACAAAGCAGGAGAAAGAAAATCACATTAGGAGGAAACCTCAGCACCAATGCTTTAGACTAGGTGAAACTGAAGTAACACCTATTATACTCAAAAAATTAACTTAATATTCAACAAAACTGACCTTTAGACAACCAAAATGACTAGCAACAGCAGAAAAAGGACCAGAGGTGAGCAGTGATCATCCAGTAAATGACAAAAATAAGGCAATGTGGGAATATAATGGAATATGATATATAATAACCATATGCGCCCATGAAAATACATCACAGAACCATAACAAATAGAGGGAGAATGTCACTTTTGTGCACAGGGAGCAATTTGTGATTGTGTTGGGAGTAGATGAAGGGATTTACAGGGTAACTAGTAAAGTTCTATTTCTTCACTTTAGTGTGATTGCAAAATAATTTACCTTACAATTAATCCTTAAACTATACATTTTTGCATATTGACTTTCATTATCCATGTCTTATTTTACAATAAAAGGATGAATAAATGTTTTCCCCTAAAGATTACATGCAATATCTCTAATTATATTCCTTATGGCAATATACAATAAACATTAAAATACTATTTTTATAGTATACCCCTAATTAAATCTTTGATATGATAAATTTCCTAAACGTGTCCTGAAATTTATTCTTCATATATTTCTCTATTTCTCTCATTTCCTGCAAAAAGTCTTTTTTGATTTTATTTTAACTTGACAGTTGGTCATGCACATACTCTTTAAAAGCTGGCAAGATTATTATTTTGTGATATTATGGAGTTAGACTCTCCTTTTTAATCTTTTCTGCCTGGAAACACATTCAACTACCTTATCCTTATAAATGGATACTTGTATTAATTTCCATTGTGTAGATTTTCAAATCATCATTTTAAGGTACATTTTTTTCTGAATCTACTTTAAATTAAAGCTGGATTTATAGTCTGAAAAGCCAAGGGCAATCACATTTCCTAGCTCAGAAACATTACTATAATACAATCCAGGTAGCCACCGGTGGTCATTAATAAAACCTCTCCATTTTCTCATTACAATTAATACTGACTCTGCAAATAGATTTTTTTTTAAAGGGCGGGGGGACACCTGGGTGGCTCAGTGGTTAAGCGTCTGCCTTTGGCTCAGGGCATGATCCTGAAATCCTGGGATTGAGGCCCAAATCAGACTTCCTGCATGGAGCCTGCTTCTCCCTCTGCCTATGTCTCTGCCTCTGTCTCTGTGTCTCGAATGAATGAACGAATGAATGAATGAATGCATCTTAAAAAAAAAAAGAAAAAGAAACATGCTTTACTACTTGTAGTTTCCCAAATGTTCAATTAACACATATTAAATTTTCAGAGAATTCTCTTAAGTCCACCAATTAAGGCCAACAAGGCTCTAATTAATATTGTAATTAGTGTCTTTGATCTCTTTGTTTTGTAACGTATGCTAAGCAAGTTTCTTTCTACTCTAATTACATAGTTTTTATATTTAATTTCTATTGGGTTACATTTAGCTGTTAATTTTGTCTTACTTAACCCCTTGGAACATTGCATTTGGATGTAATGCCTCAGAAACCATATCTTAATCTCTGAGACTTCCTTAAAATATAAGTACAGATCCTTTACAATGTTTATGAAAAAACTGCCAAAGCATTCTTTGTCTTCTTACAACTCAATCCCTTTTATTTACACCTAGGCCAACAGGTAAAGCACTAATTTAGTTATAAGAAAGTGGCAACTATTCTTTCTAAAAGACATAATTTAATTAAATAAATTCAAAAATATGCCTCAGAAAACCTGAGTTCTAATATTTCCCCTAATACTGAATACCTCTGTTATTATATCATTTTTCCTTTGAAATGAACACTAATTTTGCACCTCTGTCAAGGAAATAATTTTGAAGTTAATTGATGCTAAAAACAATTTACATTAAAAAATTCTACAACACTGAAATTTCAATAACTAGAAGTATTTGCATTAAGAACTAAAGTCTGCTGCTTTCACTTTTGTTATAAAACTGTTGCTGTTTCCTGAGATGATTATTTTATAAGTGGCAATTTATTACTTTATTTGGACTACTGTATGAAAAATTTCTTCTCATAAATCATTTCAAAAAATATAAAACCTCTAAGCTTCAGCCTCTTATTTATATCCACTGTCTCAATTTTTAGGTTATCATCCTAAAGCTTCATCTAGCTTTAGCAGTAGCATATAATATGGATGTTTCATAATTTCAAAACTACTATAAAAAAATCAATATACTGATTTTTTTTGGCAAATACAGAATATAATCCTGTATGTAAAACAGGCGTTTGTATTAATTTTAAATTAATGACTCTGTCAACCTGTTCTAAGTATAGCTGGATCTTCAAACCAAAAATTATCCAATATATTTCCTGTGCTTTAATAAATCAACCAGAGAAGGAAATAAAACTCAGTTTAAATAAAATGATTAGGCATAAGTCTAACCTTACAAAGTGGATACATATTGTGATTTCATCGAATCATCAACCACCTACCACAATAATATGGAAGCACATATACATACATGCACAAACACATATATTCACATAATACACTCATGCATACCTTTATACACACTCGATTGTCAGGGAATAACCTTGTCTCCACAATGATACACCTAACAGTTGAATCTTACATCCAGTCACAATCTATTTAAAATGAACTCATTCCTTGGGCACAATTCTTTAGGTCAGGATTAAAAAAATTGATAAGAGCTTATTAGCTAATCAGTCCTTTCTGAAAAATGTAAAATTAGATAGGAAATTCTAATATCAACCTCCAGCTCCCTAGAATGGGAGAGAAGTAAACTTGAAGCTACTGGCAGTGACCATTTTCATCTATGTAAGTTAGAAAGCAGAAAAAATTATAACTGAAAAGAGTGAAGCAGTCAGTCAAGGAAAAGCAGAGGAAAGGATATAGCAACTGGATTTCATGAGTTATACCTGGGCCTAATACAGTCTTTCTCTAGTAGCAGAGTTCTAATCCTTTGGTCCTAGAAAATAAATTGTATCACTGAAATAATCTCTTCATGGTTAATTAACCCTTTGATTTGTATTTGATTGATAGGTAGATAGATAAACAGATATATATATTACATGCAACTAAAATAATTTGAAACAAAATACATTAAATTATTAAATGGTGTTCTAAAATAAAACATTTAAGCAAAAGAAGATAATTCCTTTAACTTATCAAGAATTTTCTCTTTTTTTAATTTTATTTATTTGAGAGAAAGAGATAGAGAGCACAGAGGGAAAGTGAGATAGAGAAGCAGACTCCCCTCCAGGCAGGGAACACGATGCAGGGCTCGATCCCAGGACCCTGAGTTCAATAAATTCAAAATCTCAAACCTGAGATTATGACCTGAGCCAAAGGGCAGACACTCTACAACTGAGTCCAAATTTATCAAGAATTTCTTTAACAATATAAGAAATTTCTTAAATTCTCTTTAATATTATTCCCACAGAATGAGAAAACAATATAAATGGTAGCTGAGTGTTGAAACTTTTCCTCAAAATAGTGTTTTCTCCCAGATACTGAATTTTAAATTTGGAAAATAAATACAAGCTTAAATTGTACTATAAACTAAATATAATTTTGTAAGGTGAGTCACAAGATAATTTTGTTTCTCAGACTTGCCTCTCCACACAAGATAAATGGGACAAAATAATGGAACTCTTCTCCATTGACTTGATCTTAGAAGGATTTAAATCAAATAAGAAAAGGCTCCGGATGATGATGTAACAAGTTCAGGTGAAAAAAACAGTGAGGAGCTGCCTTGCCTTTCACAGGTAAGAGCTGACAGTATAACACTAAAAGTAAGTAATTTCCCAGGCAGTAGTGACTACTGTAATGAAGATCTTGTTTGTTCTGATTATGCTTTTAGGCCCAAATTCTGACTTCTCCAGTAATTGAAGCTAAATACCTATAAATTAATAATGATACATTTTATAATTTAGTACCATTTTCATTTGTATACTGAAAAGACTGATAGTTAAATATGCTGAAAACCCATGGCTACCTTTAAGGCAGTAAAAGCAGGAAACTGAAAAAAAAACTTCATTCTAAGAGCTTCTCATTTTAAATTATAAAAGACACCAAGATAATTTCCTTTGAGAGAAAAAAAAATATTTGTATATTTGGGGCTCTTTTCCTTTATAAATCAGCAAAAGATATGGCAGAAATTGAGAATAACAGTAATTGCTTGTAAATAAATAAAAAGGAATCTTTCTCTGTGAAGTCTGAAAATTATTTTTACCATAATGTCACTTGTAATTTAGAACATGGTGATGGGGGTCCCTGGGTGGCTCAGTGGTTGAGCATCTGCCTTTGGCTGGGGTCATTTTCCTGGGGTCCTGTCCCACTTTGGGCTTCCTCCAGGGAGTCTGCTTCTCCCTCTGCCTGTGTCTCTGCCTCTTTCTCTGTGTTTCTCATGAATAAATAAATAAAATCTTTTTTAAAAGAATGTGTTAATGACTTTAAAACATGTGTGCAATATCTTTGCCCTTCTCACCATTAAAAGATTGGGTCTGTTTCTTCACCTCTCAAAAAGGGCCAGCCTTAACAACACATTTCTAATAAAGAAAATGGCAGGTGTGAGGCTGTGTCATGTCTTGGAACATTCATCTCCCCCTGACTCTTTATCTTTTAGGACACTCACCCTCAAAACTCAGGCATTTGTTGTGTGAGAGCCAACCAGCCACAAAAAAATGGCTGCAGATAGGTATTCTAGTCCTAATGCCAGCTGAGGTCCTAGCTGTCTCAGCATTTATACATTTATAAAGATTTAAGAAATGGGGAAAAAATCCTAAAATTCATATGGAACCAAAATAAACCACAAAAAAACAAAGCAACCTTGAATAAAAAGAACAAAATTAGAAGTATCAAACCCCTTATCCTCCCTGGCCAAGGCACAGGGCATCACACTTCTGGATCTCAAAATACTTTACAAAACTACAATTATCAAAACAGTATGGCATGGGGCACCTAGGTAGTTCAGTTGGTTAAGCATTTGACTCTTGTTTCAAGCTCCGGTCATGATCTCGCAGTTGTGAGATCAAGTCCCACATCAAGTTCTACATTGAGCTGAGCATGGAGCCTGCTTAGGATTTTCTCCCTCCTCCCCTGCTGCTCCTCCTCATCCTGCTCATGCACTCATTCACTCTCTCTCTTAAAAAAAAAATAATAATTAAATTTTAAGGAAAATTAGATATCCACATACAGAAGAATGAAAGTGGATCCATATCTCATACCATATACAAAATGGATAAAAGACTTAAAGACCTCAAACCAAAATACTAGGACAAAACATAGGTAAAAAATTCCTGACATTGATTTAATCAATGATTTTTTGGATATGACCCAAAGATGCAGGCAAAAAGCACTGACACAAATAATCACCCAAAGTCCAGAATTTTCACTCTTGGTATTGTCCTTTCTATTGGTTACGAAACTATATATATCCATTATTATAATATCATACATTGTATTTTCACAATATCTCTTGCTATTGTCTTTCTCAAGGAAGAAATTTTTAATTTTAATAAAGTCTAGGTTATTAATTATTTCTTTAATGGACTCTCCTTGATGTTGTATCTAAAAAGGCATCACCATACTCAAAGTCATCTAGGTTTTCTATGTCATTCACTAAAAGTTTTACGCTTTTGCATTTTACATTTAGATCTAGGATTCATTTTAAATTAATTTTTGTGAAGGGTGTAAGGTCTGTGTCTAGATTACCTTTTTAGCATGTGGATGTCTGGTTGTTCGAGCACCATGTGCTGAAATGAATATCTTTGCTCCGTTATATTGCCTTTGCTCTTCTGTCAAAGATTAGTGGAATATATTGATGAGGATCTATTACTGAGTTCTCTATTCCATTCCACTGATCTATTTGTCTATATTTTAGACAATACCACTGTTCTAGTTTGCAGTACTAAATACTATATCTTAAAATGAGGTAGTGTCAGTCCTCCAACTTTATTTATCTCTTTCAATACTGTGGTGATTATTCTGGGTCTTTTGTATTTGCATATAAAGTTTATAATCAGTTTATCAACATTCACAAAATAACTTGCTGGGATTTTAAAAGATAGTGCATTGAATCTACAGATCAAGTTGGGAAGAACTGACATATTGTCAATATTGACTCTTCCAGTCCATAAACATGAAATTGTTCCATCTATTTAGTTATTCCTAGATTTCTTTCATCAAATTTTTGTAGTGTTCTTCATATACACATTATATATACTTTGTTAAACTTATACCTAGGTATTTCGTTTTGGGGGTGCTATTATGGTATTATTAAAGGTATTATGTTATTAATTACAAACTCCACTTGATCATTACAAGTATATAGAAAATAATTGACTTTTATACATTAACCGTACGTTGCTACATGGCAATAGTCATTTATTCTTTCCAGGAGTTTGTCGTCAATTCTTTTGGATTTTCTACATAGATGATCATGTCCTCTGTGAACAAAGACAGTTTCACTCTTCCGCCACAAGCTATATATTTTTCACCTCCTTTTCTTGTCTTATTGCATTAGCTAGAACTTCCAGTATGACACTGAAAAGCAGTGGTGGGAAGGAACATCCTCATTCTCTTTCTGACCTTAGTAGGAAAGCTCTGAGTTTCTCACCAAGTATAATCTTAGTTGTAGGTTTTTTGCAGATATTCTTTATCAAGTTGAGGAAGTTCCCCTCTATTCCTAGTTATTGAGAGTTTTTACCATGAATGGATGTTGAATTTGTCAAGTGTATTTTCTGCATCTATTAATTTTTTGTATTTTTTATTTTCTTTTCTAGCCTATTGCTGTGATATATTACACCAGCTGATTTTCAAAAGTTAAACTTGGCTTAGACATCCAGAATAAATTTCACTAGGTTATGGTGTGTATGTAGTTCTTTTTGTACATTGCAGGATTAATTTTCTCAATTTTATTGAAGATTTTTGCATCTATGTTCATGAGAGATATTGGTCTGTGGTTTTATTTTCTCATAATATCTTTGCCTGGTTTGGGTTGAGGGTACTGTTGGCCTGATAGAATGGGTAGGAAGTATTCTCTTTGCTCTTTTCCTCTGAAGAGATTGTAGATAACTGGTATAATTTCTTTCTTAAATGTTTAGTAGAACTCACCAGCAAATCCACCTGGGCCTGGAGCTTTTGGTTTTGAAAGGCTGTTCATTATTGATTCAATTTCTTTAAAAGCTATACACCTATGCAGGGACGCCTTGGTAGCTCCTGCCTTCAGATCAGGTTGTAATCCTGGAGTTCCAGGATCGAGTCCCACATCGGGCTCCCTGCAAGGAGCCTGCTTCTCCCTCTGCCTGTATCTCTGCCTCTCTTTCGGTCTCTCTCTCTCTCTCTCTCTGAATAAATAAATTTTTAAAAAGAGAGATATAGACCTATGCAAATAGTACCTTTCTTGTGTGAGTTTTGCAAATTGTGTCTTTCAAGGAACTGGCTTATTACATCTAGGTTATCAAGTTATCAACACAGAGCTGTTCATATTATTTTTTATTATATTTGAATGTCCTTGTGATCTGCAGTGATGTCCTTTCTTCCATTTCTGGTGTTAATATTTTTTGTCCTCTCTCCTTTTTTCTGAGTTAGCCTGGCTGGAGACATTGATGTCCTTAAATCTTTCAAAGAACTAGTTTTTATTTTTGTTGATTTTTTCTACTGCCTTACTGTCTTTGTTTTTTTTTTTGGGGGGGGGAGGGGTGGGGTAAAGGGAGAGGGAGACAGAATCTTAAGCAGGCTTCCTGCCCGGCATGGAGTCTGATGTGAGACTCAATCTCAGGACCCTGAGATCATAATTTAAGCTAAAATCAAGAGTCAGATGCTTAACCAACTGAATCACCCAGGTGCCCCTATTGCTCTCCTGCTCTCCTGTTTTAAATGTCATTGATTTCTGCTCTAATTCTTTTTTCTTCTGCTTTCGTTGAATTTAATTGAGCTGCTTTTTCTAGTTCCCTAAGGTGGAAACTCAAGTTATTGATTTCAGCTCTGTCTCCTTTTCCTGTATATGCATTCAATGCTACAAATTTCCCTTTAAGTATTGCCTTTGTTACATCCCACAAATTTTCTAAGTTGTGTTTTTATTTTCATTTAAGATATTTTGAATTTTTTCTTAAGATTTCTTCATTGATCTATGTATTATATAGAAGAGTGCAATGAGGGATCTCTGGGTGGCGCAACGGTTTGGCGCCTGCCTTTGGCTCAGGGCGCGATCCTGGAGACCCGGGATCGAATCCTACGTCGGGCTCCCGGTGCATGGAGCCTGCTTCTCCCTCTGCCTGTGTCTCTGCCTCTCTCTCTCTCTCTCTCTGTGACTATCGAAAAAAAAAAAAAAAGAGTGCAATGAAAGCACCACATATTTTGGGATTTCCAGTTTTCATTCAGTTACTCATTTCTAATTTAATTCCATTGTGGTCTGAGAATAGAAAAGGTATGGTTTCTATTACTTTAAATTTATTAAGGTGGGTTTTATGGCCCAACAGGTGGTTTATCTTGGTAAATATTACATTAAATGAAAAGGATATTTATTCTCTTATCAGATGAAGTAGTTTATAAATGTGAATTAAGTCCTGTTGTCAAACCCAAATCCAATTGATTATGTTATCAATTTTCTACACACTGGATCTGCCCATTTCTGAGAGGCAGGTGTTGAAATGTTCAATTATGATAGTTAATTCTTCTATTTTTATTTATAATTCTAATTAGTTTTGCCTCACATAGTTGATTCTATAGTATTATTCTCTCTTCTTGGACAACCAATCCTTCTATGTTAATGTAATGCCCTTCTTTATCCCTAATAACTTTCCTTGAACTAAAATCAGCTATATCTGAAATTAATATATATACTACTGCTTTCTTTTCATTAGTGGTAGCAGGGTATATTTTTCTGTACCCATGTACCCTTCATCTATTTGTGTCTTCATATTTAAAGTAGGTCACTTTAGACAACATATAGTGGGTCTAATTTTGGATCCATTCTGACAATCTCTTTACATGACTGACATTTCTTCTATCATTATTTAGATGACTGACATTCAAAATCATTTTTGATACATAAGGATTAATATGTACCATATTTGTTACACTTATCTGTGGCCCCTGTTCTTTGTCCCTATTTTTATCTCCTACTCTTTTTCTACTAATTTGATTTTCATTAAAAATTTGATATGATTCCATTTTCTCTTTTTCCTTAGCATATCATTTATTCTTTTTTCACTTTTTTAGCCATTACTGGGAAGTCTACAATATATATTTACAGTTAATTCAAGACTACTTTGAATAGTCTACTACGATGCCACTTCCCAGGTAGTATGAGTACCTTATAAGAAAGTCAGATAGAGAAAGACAAATACTGTATGATCTTCTTTATATATGCAATCTTTAAAAAAAATGTCAAACTCATAAAAAACAGAGAGCAGAATACTGGTTACAAAAGACTGGGGAATAGGAATCTCTGGGTGGCACAGCGGTTTAGCGCCTGCCTTTGGCCCAGGGCGCGATCCTGGAGACCCGGGATCGAATCCCACATCAGGCTCCTGGTGCGTGGAGCCTGCTTCTCCCTCTGCCTATGTCTCTGCCTGTCTCTCTCTCTCTCTCTGTGACTATCATAAAAAAAAAAAAAAAAAAAGACTGGGGAATAGAGGAAAGGGAGAGATGCCGGTGGAAGGGAACAAGCTTTCAGGTACAAGATGAATAAGTAAGAGTATCGAATGTACAGCATGGTGACTACAGTTAATAATACTGTATTGTGGGGATCCCTGGGTGGCGCAGCGGTTTGGCGCCTGCCTTTGGCCCAGGGCGCGATCCTGGAGACCCGGGATCGAATCCCACGTCGGGCTCCCAGTGCATGGGGCCTGCTTCTCCCTCTGCCTATGTCTCTGCCTTGTCTCTGCCTTTCTATCTCCCTCTCTGTATGACTATCATAAATAAATAATAAAAAAAAAAAATTTAAAAAAAAATAATACTGTATTGTATACTGCAATAATCTAAGAGATCAGATCATAAACATTCTCACCACACATAATAAAAAAGTTAACTGTATGAGGTAATATATGTGTTAATTTCTGGTTGTGGTACTCATATCAAAAAGTATACATGTATCAAATCATCACACTGTACACTTTACCTACCACTTTGTATTTCAATTATACCTCAATAAAAGCAGGGGTGGGGAGGAAAGGGGTAAGAAGACTCTAGTTGCCATGCCTTGAGCTGCCTCAGGTGATTCTGAGTAAAGACAAAGTTGTCCCTGTCAAATCATGCCCAAATCATGAAATTCATGAGCAAAATAAATGCTGTTGTTGCTTTGAATCACATTTTTGGTGAGAAGAAGTTTTGCAGCAATAGATACTTTATATATAAGCAAAAAATCTTTAAAATGTTAGGTAAACAAGGGAAAAATAATAATCTAAGCAGTAGGGGAAGCAAATAGTTGAGAATTTGTAATTCGTTTCACAGTGATCCACAATTAGTTTCATAATCTCACAAAACACCTTATTTCTCACATTGAAACAAGGAAATGAATGTGCAAAAAGAAATTCAGATAACATTCCTACAGAAAACATATCTCAAATAAGTTAGCTAGCTAGTGTGATTTATTTTTAAACTAAAATCTCTGTGAGGTAATCATATGTTAGATGCTATATACTGTGTGTGTATATTGTGTGTATGCTATGTGTGTGTATATACAGAATAATACTGATTGTATCCTGCATGTTTATAAATACAAACACGCAGAGGCTGATTACGTTGAGACTTTCTTTTCCAGTTGGTAAAATCACTCACAATACAGACAACTTACAGAAAAGATAAATCAAAGTTTACAAAAGATATAATGAAAAACACAGACAAATCACAGTAAATAAGCAAAGGAAATATAAATTTGAGAATCCATCGAATAAAAATAAGCAATGATGATAATTTATTTTTGTAATGCCATTAAGAAAAGATGTGAAATAAGGCTTTCTTCATTTTACAATAATATCCCTTTTACTCATTTAACAAATATATTTTAAATGACTATTACATCAGGCTTAGTCTGCCCATTACATCATCCTTAGGATACACAGTGAACACAGAGACAAAGATCTTTGCCTTTCTCTTTCTATAAGCAGTCAAGTGATTTTCAGGATATAGCTTAGGAATAAGATAATATAATCAGTAAGATTAGGACATTAGGAAGCAGCTGCCAATTTGCAAGTATTTTAAGGCATCTTCCAATGAACAGATTGCCTAAAATCTGTATGCTTTTCTTTTACAGTAGCAATCCATATACTCCATCATATTACTGGAAACTACTTCCACCAAAATTGTTTGTAGAAGAAATCTATGAATGAGCCCTCACACTTGAATCTTAATTGATTTATCAGATTTTAACGATTTCCTTTCAAGAAGGCCTTTCTATAAATGTTTATTGATTATAAGTAAATGCACCTGAAAATTCTAGTTAATAGAAGACTGTTGCTTCTAAACACTTTAACTCAAATGAGCCAATGATAAGATCAGTGACCTCACTAAATAGATAATTTCTTCAGTCTCAAATCCCACTTCCATCAATAAACCTTTCAAGCTATAGCAATCACACTCTCTGAATTCATGTCACTTTTTGAACTTCTATAGCACTAAAATCTATACTCTCTTGGGTATTTTATTTATTTGTTTTATATTTCTATATTTTATTTAGCTCTTGAATTTTTATTTAACATTTTGGGTTCTTTTTTCCAAGCCTAATTTTAAAGCCTCTGATAATTACTTTAACTCATAGTTTTAAAATATTTTTATTGTCTCCCCAACTAGACTATAAGCTCCTGTAGGGCAATGCTTTGGCCTATTCTGTTCAAATTCTGAGTGCACAGCAAGAGTGCTATAGTCAAACAATGAACCCAAAAATGAAAGGAACCAAAAAGTATTTATTATTCAGTTTTTAAAGAGATACTATCTGACAAGGTACAATGACTATATTGTATCCTTCAAATTCTTACCTACACTTAAATTTTAAAAAAATAGCCAAAAATATTACTTTATCTGTAGGAGCTTAATGGATAAACCATGATTCTCAAATGTTTATCTATTTGTACCAGATGTGAGGGTAAGTCTGTATGGTTTCCACGCCATTCTCTTTAACATTCAGCAATAACCAAATTTCTTCTTAGAAATAGATCCTTAAGCTTACGGATTTCACCATGCAATGTCAGGCAGCACTAGGCTAATATTCTCAGATAAAGAAAGATTTCTAAATATCATTGATTTTGATTTGAATGAAAATTTTTGCTTTGCTCTGAAATCAAGCTTTTCCTGATGAGATGTAAAAAAGTTTTACCAAGAGAAGCTCTCAGCTGCATGTATCTCAGTAAAATTGAAAAGTCATCATGGAGTAATACTTTCCCTGTTACTTGTGCAAATATAGTTGGGTAAGCACTCACTGCATTGGCAGAAGGTATAACTGTACCTCTGGTGACCTGCAAAGACTGCCCTTCTCGAAACTCAGTGGTATGTAAAGGAGATCCCCAGGCAAATGATAGGTTTTTTTAAAGACCAAGGATTTTCAGAGGAAAAAAAAAAAGAAAAAGGAAAGCTAAATCCTTCCCAAAGGCCTTTACGATTAAGCATGTTTATAATCTATGTAAATTGAGGTCCTGAGAGATCCCTAGATCATGTGGTCCAGACTGAGGGCTAACAATTGACAAGATCTCAAAGTTCCCTGAAAAATAGATCAATTAGACTTAAGTGACTGAAGGACATGGGGAAGCTGACTTGCAACACAAGTTGTAGCTGGATAAAGATGCACTTCTAGATTTATTACTGGCATCATTTTTCAGAAGAATAGCTGAGCATATGATTAGAAAAATCAACTGTGAATGACCTCTCCTTCCTGCACAGAAGCCTAAACTAGCAAGGAGGACACAGAGACAGAATACACTATACCATACGAGGCTCATTTTCAGTACTGACATAATGTGGCATTATGATAGCTAGAAAGTGTACTGGTATGATAGCTGAAGTGTACTGGTAGACTGATGAGTCTCTCCAATTTGATTTGAAAAGGTAAATTCAAGAAATGCATAAACTACACAAATTAGGTGAAAAAAAATTTCAAGGACACAAGTTTACAATGAAGCAATAGCCCAACAGAAGCTGTTAATTCATGGGGTGCCTGAATGGCTCAGTAGGTTGAGCATCTGACTCTTGATGTTAGCTCAGGTCATGATCTCAGGGTGGTGGAATTGAGCTACATCAGGCTCCATACTCAGTGGGGAGTACACTTGAGATTCTTCCCCTCGCCTTCTCCCCTTCCCCTCGCCTTCTCCCCTTCCCCTCGCCTTCTCCCCTTCCCTCTGCTCATATAAGCGCTTTGTCACAAGTGCATGCTCTCTCTCAAACAAGTAAAAACAAATCTTTTTTAAAAGTTATTGCTTCACTCATTTATTCATTTATTTTTTATCTGTCACAAATACGTGCAAAAACTGGTTTTTTAAGAACCCCTATTGCAAGCTCACATAGACCATTTAAAACACTTGACACATATACTCTGTTTTGTGGCCTCAGCAAAAACTCTGAGACAGACAAGCCCCATTTTAACTTTCTGTGCATTACTCTGCACTGTGCCAGTCATGATGAACAAGACAAATAAGCCACAGGCATAAACTCTTAAGAGGTTGACAATATAATGGAAAAGTTACTGGTAAATAAGTAATTGCAATACAATATAGTAAACAGAGTGCCAAGTGAGACCTAAGAGAGGACAACTATCTCTCTCTGTTGGAGGAGGACACAAATATTTCACAGTGGAATATTTCTTTGAATTTGATCTTGAGATATAAACAGCTGTTTATTATATAAAGCTCCAGGTAGGGAAAACAGGATGGTCAAAAAAGCACCACGACGTGAACCAGCAGGCAGCATTTCTATGGAGCAGAGAATTAAGAAGGGCTTTGTGCATAATTAGAAGAGTTTCAAAGAATTTGGACACCGATACTAAGCCTCTGAGCTACTCTACACAGAAAATAACATTATATGTATTTGCTTCAGGATGTTCATGCTACAAAATGTGATAAACTGATTTGGGGAGAGTAAGAATAAAAAGACTTCATTTTATTGTTTCAGAAATTTGATTTATCAGAATGTTGACTGTATGTGTGTATGAGAACAGTGCAGACCATGTAAGGAAGAGAAAGAAGATGCAATTTCCAAACTAGATACATAATTTCTCTAATTTTTCATAAGGAATTGCCTTATTTTATAATTTTCTTAGATTACACTTTTTTATTGTTCATTTTAAAAGTTCCTTCCAAGAGAATTTTTAATCTACTTTGTGGAGAATGCATAAAACAAATTTAGTTTCCCAGATGCAAAAAATTCCAGAAACAACCATTCTTAAATTCAGTGTACTTGTGCTGAGTCCTTAGCTATGTGTTTTCAACATGAGCCTAAAAAAAAAATGAGCTTTGTGTCCTGGATGCTTCTCTTTGCAATTTCAGTGTTTATGCTTATTGGTTTGGCAGGAAACCAAATAAGCAGTTCATGTAGAAAAACTTGGCAAAGGAGAACTCTGCTTCTACTAGGAACTCCATCAAGTTTCATTTTGTTATTAAAATTATCTTGATATATATTGCAGATTCAGTGGAATCCAAAATAGTGAAATAGGCACAATACTGGAAAGGTAGCATTTGGAAATTCACTATTTTAAAAGGGCTAAAAGAATAAGCTCAAGAGTCACATTGCCTGGATTTAAATCCTGGCTCTCTCTCCAAGTAGCTCTGTGACCTTGAGCTAGCAAATTACCTGCCTTTTGTCTCCTTTTTCTCATGTTTATATTCTAAAGTTCCATCTCCATTTCAAAGGGCTATTATGAGAATCATAATAATACATGATAATGAATGAAGTATGACCAACCCCATGCCTAGAAAATATAGTCAATAAATAGTACCACTATTATTATATAAATATAAGAATATCACTGCAATGACTATTTTCTTCCTTTACTATCATAGGATAGTTAACAAATAGCCAACTGTTCTAGTTTTAAAGTCAATATGTTAAGCATAATATCTGATCTTCTTTCAAGTTCTTTAAAAGTCTTTCCACTTTCTCCTTTCTGGCAGTGAGACAGAACAGTATAGTGGATCAGCATTTTAAATCATCTTAATGTTTGTTATATCAATAAATGAATAATGGGAAATATTCGGATGCTGAATATGTAAATGTAACTCATATACTTAAACTATTCTTTTTGATACAAGGTAATTGCCACAAAATTATAATGGTTCACCTAAAATTATGCTGTCTCATATAACGATTGTGCCAGGTATCTCAGAGGAAGGTATAAATCTCCAATAATGTCCTTGTGGCAATGGTAAGTAATTAGAGTATTTCACACTTAAAGATTAATATTTTGGATTTATATTGTACCTTTCATATAAAGGCCTCAAAAAGCCTCTATAAACATTAATGCATTAACTTTTCAAAGGCCAACCCCTACCATAAGGTAAAGAGGTATCCAATAGTAATCTACAAATGAGGAAAATTAAATTGAGATTAGCTAAATGTTACATTTATGATTTAGTAGTCACAGTATACTGCAAGACTTTTTCAATATTTTAAGTACTGTTTATAGACTCTTAAGATTTTTTACATGTGCACAAAATCCTTACATGGTTTTGACTACACTGTGTTTCATGGCATTTCCTTTAAAAAACTTTTTAATTCTTTTTATGACATCTAAAAATATAAAAGTAAAATGTTTTAGAACAATCTTTCCTCATAAGATGCATTTAATACATATATAGCTGAGAGGGAGAGAGAATTTGTGTATATTTCCATATATTATAGGTTTCTCAGTACAAGGCACACTACCTTCCAATTTTGCATTTAAAAAGAGTAATGTAACATTCAATTAATAGTGCAGAAAAAAGTAAGATGTGCCTCAGCAGTAAAGATCTCTGTATTTACAGATCTACAGATCTTTAAAATTAACCCAAAATTATGTACATCTACTGAATGAAACTCTTTTTTTCTCTTTATTATTTTAATTTTTATTTATTCATGAGAGACACAGAGAGAGGCAGAGACACAGGTGAGGGAGAAGCAGGCTCCCTGGAGAGAGACTCCATCCCAGGACTTCAGGACACGACCCCAGCCAAAGGCACATGCTCAACCACTGAGCCACCCAGCTGCCCTGAAAACTCTTCTTAAGTGATGTATATTCTATGCCAGTATGGAATTTAAGGTCTCTTGTGATATAGGTCCAACTTATTTTTAATTTTAACTCCAAGTATCCACTCCTCAGTTAGCCTTTATTTTATAACAAATAACTCATTTTTCCCTAAAGCATACTCAGCACCATCCTCATTGTATTTTATTCCTCCCCCTCAGAAGGTTCCTTCTCTGTTGGTTATATATCAAAATCCTTCTTAATGCTTAAATGAGACCTCTTCCATAAAATCTCTAGAGGCTGTCTCTGTACCAAGTGCTCTTGTTGCCTTGTCTAGATCCTCTTAATTAGTCCAGGTACTGTAGGCTCCCATCTGGCACTTACACACACACACACACACACACACACACACACACACACACAGAGTTAATGGCTAAAGAGTAATGCATGTAAGTCCAGGCCACCAGTTTCCAAATATAAGAAGCACTGTGGTCCAATTTAAATTCCAGAGACCCCCCTTAGGGGTTGAGCGCTTTAGGACTGGGCAGAGAATAGAATTCTGGAATAATTTCTTGTTTAGCCTCTACCTAATGCCCTATCCTGCTTTGCTCATGTTCTTCAGTTTTCTTATGGGAGCAGTCTTCAATAAATTACTTGCACAAGAATCCAAACTCAGGATCAGCTTCTAAAGAACTCAACTTCATTACCCACAATTCAATGAATTCCTATATTCACTATAACTATTTAAATAGTAGACAATAAAAATAAATTGAAAGTCTAACAAGGGAGGCCTGATTAAATAAACTGTTTTCTATCTTCACAGTAAAATAATAGAGACATTTAAAACATTTTAGAAAATACTGAGTAGAGTTTATGATATAATAAAAGTACTAAATATTCTGTATAGTCTTATGCAAAAGACCATGCTAAACAACAGAGATATGGCTCTCTAAGATACAGTCCCTGACCCTATGAGGAGTACAGTACATGCAAAGTATTACACAATCACATGTTTTAATTTCTACTGGGTAAATGATGTGAAAGATAAGCACAGTTCATGGAAAGATGAGAGATTGGCTTGGTTTATAGAACCAAAAAGACTTCAGTGAGGGAAACAGTACGGAATTACAAAGGTGAAGCTTGATGGGGTGTAAAGTTGAGGTAATCACGTAGATAAAGGAAGTAGTCAACCCAATGGTCTGGGGGAAGAAGGATCATGATACATGAGGGAAACTGAAAAGACCAATGTGGTTTGGAGAGCAAAGACTGATGAGGAGGTAAAGGTATGAAAACCCAGAGCCTGGTATGATTTTATGTTTTGTCTTACAAAGTCATACAAGAACGTAAGAGATTTTAAACATAGTAGGGACATGATACCATGTTTATGTTTTAAAAATTACTCAGATACTCCAAGTAGACTCTTTTAGTGAGGATAAAAGATAAAGGTATTCAAATAATGAAGTTATTATAATACTTACAATAAGAGGTGAGCACTTGAACATAGGGAGTAGCATAGAGATTGATAGAAATAGATTTGAGATACTAAGGAAGCAGAAACAGTGGGACTTGTCTTTGCTTAGTTACGAGGATGGAGATGAGAGATTTCAAGAAATATTCCAGGGGTTCAGGTTTTCCCAACTGCCAGATGGTATTGTTTCCCACTGTAACAGACATCATGATGAAACAGTGGATAGAGATGAGGTTAGGAATGAATTTCAGTTCTAAACATATTAAGGTCAGGGTGGCTTTGCGACTCTAAGAATCACTAAGTATAAATGAACCCAAAACCCAAAATTACTCATAAATGTGTGCATTTGCACAATGTAGACATTATGAAAACTACAGTATGTGTGTGTAATAATGAAAATAAAGGATATACATCATAGTATTAACAATGCTTGTCCCTGAATAATAGACTTATGAAACAACTTATTTTTATTTTGTTTTTGTACTTATCATTTTTCAGCATGAACACATAAAATTTTCTCCTCATAAAAGAAGCTAATACAGTCTAATCTCTCTCCCATGGACTACCACAGGTCTTTGAAGACCATAAATTATAGTCTTCTATGCGGATTAAAGAAATCAATTCTTGGAAGAGTCAGAGTACATCCTTAAAATAATTTCAATACACATGTATGATAATTTATAATTTATACACATGTATAAATTCTGGCATTTGGCTTTTATGACCATTCGAGTTTAAATATTCAACCATCCCTTGGGATGCCTGGGTGGCTCAGTGGTGGAGTGTCTGCCTTTGGCTCAGGGCGTAATCCTGAAGTCCTGGAATCGAGTCCCACATTGGGGCTCCTTGCGTGAAGCTTGCTTCTCCTACCTCTGCCTATGTCTCTGCCTCTCTCTGTGTGTCTCTCATGAATAAATAAAATCAACCATCCCTCAGTGTAGCTCACCTTTCTTATTTTGCAAGAAATATTTATCATAAATAACCGTATACTTACTAAAATATTTTTTTAAATAATTGAAAACTTCAGTCTTCTTTTGATTACATAAAAGTGATACAAGTCAACTCAGAAATGTATTGACTTACTCATAACACTTAGGAGTCCTTTCTTTTAACCATACAAGTCATAAATGAGATTAAGTAACTACCTTATATGACCCTCCTCCGAGTCAGAAAAAAAGCAGGATAAATAACAATAAAAATAACGATTACTGAGTGTTTATTATGTGATAGGCAAAGCCTCTGGGTAGATTATCTTCTTTTTTTTTCTTTAAAGATTTTATTTATTCATGAAAGACACACACACACACAGAGAGAGAGAGAGAGAGGCAGAGACACAGGCAGAGGGAGAAGCAGGCCCCAGGCAGGGAGCCCAATGGAGGACTCGATCCCGGGTCTCCAGGATCAGGCCCTGGGCCAAAGGTAGGCGCTAAACTGCTGAGCCACCCCGGGCTGCCCTAGGTTATCTTCTTTAGCAGTAAGTCTATAGGAAAGTATACTTATTCTCTGATAAGGTAAGTAAATTTATATAGGTCACATACGGAGTAGCTGATGAGGCTGGGATTCCAATTCAATCAGGCTGACAGCAGCTTCATGCTAAACTTCAAAATATACTACTCTTATTCTGCAAAGGGTGTGGTTTGGTGTTAATTTTAGAACTGAGATTTGAGACATTATTTTCCTGGACTAAAGTTCCTTTAAAAGAGAAAATAAAAAGCAACAAGGAATGCCACCATTTCCAGTGTAGTAATCAACTACTCAAGGTGCCATGAAGTTAAGATTTATTGATTAATTACTGTATCAGGATGCTTAACATAAATAAGAAAACCTAAATCAACCTTAAACAGGAAATTTTTGACTTACATATGAAAAGTCCAAAGTGGAGGGCAGGCTCAAGGCACAAAGGTTTACAATACCATCAAGTCTTGGCTCTATTACTCTGTGATTCTCTTGGCTCTGCTTTGCTGTATTTGCTGGCTTTATCTCCAGGCTGGGAGCCAAGACAGCTCCAACAAGCCTAGGTTTCTCATACAGATACAGTAGCATTGCAGAAAATGACAAAACCTTTGTTCAAGTTTCTAATTAGGCCAGTGTAGGTCACATGTCTATCCATCACCAATTACCATGCATAAGAGGACTGAATGCACTGATTGGCTCAGCAGGTCACATGTTTCACTCTTAGTGCTATAGTATCAATAGATCTCCACAGGTATCCACAATGAAATCAAGATCTACTAGGAGGGGTTAGGGAAAAACAGACTCTGGGAAATCAAGCAGTAAGTGTTCTGTTTCATACTGTGTGTTAGATTTGCATATATATCATCTCATTTAAATTAAATCTAAAACTCCAATGAAAGAAAAATTATTAACTCCATTATATAAACTGAAATGCAGAAGATTATATTGTTCCATAAACCAGAATTTTTTATTGAATCTGGTTTAATAGCTTCTGCTTTTCTCACACTACTATTTGACTATTTATATAGAAATAACATCAGCTGTTGAGTCAATCAATGGTTGTCATCAGGCAAACAGGACATGTAAGGCACATTCTCAAGTATCTTGTGCTACACAAATACTAGGAAGGAGAGAGATGCTCAGGTAACTACAAAGCAGGACAGATTGAACTAAGTGTTCTAACTTGAATGTATTTACCTCCAACATGTGATTTTCAGACTGCTCATTCAACTGGCACTTAGAATGGTTGACACTAGTCTTCTCCTGTCTTTTCTGCACTTGATCTTAGCCAAAAGGCCAAGAAGTGATTCTCATGTCTTTTCTGATTAAAAAAATCAGTAAATGGTTTATGTTATAAATTCAATACATTTTAAATATTTATTTAAAAATTTTCTTCATAAAACATTACAGGTCAATCTGACACATCATTTGGAAGTAATAATGAAACTGCATGGACTGTGTCTTCCAATGATTCCTTTGCATGTTTCAAATCCCCTTTGCTATATACAATGAGGACAAACCCTAAAATACAATTTTGTGAAGTACCTCAGAAGACAGTGAATAATACAGGTTCTTGAATAGAGTAGTAATTGCTCAATAAAGATTTTTGAAAAAATCTTTATGAGCAAAAGGAGTTCCTATGCATACCTACTGAAATACACTTCATTTTCCTAGAGATGTAAATATTCTGATTGGGATAAATTTTGTATATATTGGATATGAGCTTGGAAAAATTCAGAATTTCTTTGCAATGTCGTTTCTCTCTAGTTAGTAGCTAGAATTTGTTTGTAAGACTTTTGACTTCAATAATAATTCACAAGCTAAATGCAGTATTTCTGATGGCTTCAAAACAGTTTGTCAGCAGTCTGTACTTCTAAGCTCTAAAAATCATCCCCATTGAAATGCATGCTTTGTAGCATTTCTACTCTACTCTTTACTCACACTCATTTTAATATTCAGCAGCACTTTAAATATCCTATTACCTTCCATTCTGTAAAATCTAATATTAGTGGGTCTCCCTTTAGAATTCCTACTTTATATTTTCTCTTTTATATTTATATATTTAGTTTATATTTTCTCTTTTGAAAAATCATTAAGTATATAGTATGCAGAGAGTTACTCTATTCATAGGCACTATAAGAAGAATCCTCTTGGGTTCAATCATAAAAAATAATGAACAAGGCATTTCCAAATACTGTCTCTGTAAGTAAAAATGTTTCTAAAAGTTCTTTTTTCTTGGCAGGGGAGTGGTTGCTGGAGGGAGAATCCTTGAAATCTTACCAACTCTACTTATGAATGGTGTCACAATTGGTAAAGTGGAACCTACTAATAAATAAAGATAGTATATAATTTGGCCTTGTGAATGCTCAATATAAAGTGATGCACACCTGTTAAGAGGTCATTACTACTGACACCAGCCATTCAAACCACAGCAGGTTCTCTGGTTACTGCTGCTGAGGAAGCCCTCCAAATGGGAAGATACCTCTGAAGGAGGATTTGTGTCTATTTCACTCAATCTTAGGCTCGAGAGCCCCTAATCAACACTCCCCCTCCCCCCTACACACACACACTGGACCCAAAAAATCCTAAAATTACAGGAAACTTGATGCAAACTTGTATAAAGAGCATGATGGAGAAGATCCAACAACACTAGTGCTACCCTTAGATAGGGGATCCCATGTCATGTTCCCAGGGTGGTCACAGAATGGTTTCTAGCTTGGAGCATAGCTTCTCATTTAAAAAAAAAAAAAAAAACACATAGTGAATGTAAGATTCTATGATACCTCTATCACAGTGCAATATGTGATTCCCAATGAGTCAAACAATAATCTTTTGTCTTCCTCTTTGAACTATTCTTCTAACACACTCACCCTTGCTTGCTCAAGGATAGCTATACTAACAACCATCTTTGTAGGTCCCTGATAATGCCTAGCATGTTTCTCTCTCTCACTTCTCTTCCTTCCCTCTTCCAGGGTAATCTATCACTAGATAATCACTTCATTTTAGTCTCTACTCTATGTTATTTCCTCAGAGATTTTGTCACTGACTTGCCAATCTAAATTAATATACTCTCATCGCTCTCTAACCCCTCACTCTGCTGTCTTTTTCTTCACACCCCTCTATATTTTTCTATTTCTTTACTGACAGTTTCCTACTTTAGAATTAAGCTTCAAGAATACAAAGCTTTTGTTTTCCCTGTTTTATGTATCACTGTAGACTCAGTGCTTTAAAAAAAAGAATACCTCATACATTTAGACATTCCACAATAGTATAACAAATATTTTAAAAATAAGTATATATTATTGTGCTTGGCAATTTTTCATTTGAGCCTCCAAATAATGCTTTTATGCAGATAGCATGAAAATTATTTAATGAAACAAAAACTACATAAGATAATAACTTTATCCACCAATATTATCTTTTAGATAACCACGGAGACATTAATCTGAGTACACATAAAATAGAGTAAGCAGGTTGGGAGAAATATGAATATGGTTGATTCATATTGAAACAACTTAGTGTAATCTGGGAAACCCACAAACACTGAAATTAGTGTGTAGATGCCATTTTTTTTTCTCTGCCTCTCTAATAAATGCCAAAGTTTATATAGAGAGGGCTTAGAAAGAAGCCAGAAGGCACAACAAATCTGTACTATCAACTCCATAAATAATCATAGCCTATAGAAAAAGTATTTGAGACTTTAGGTTCTAATCCACTCATGACACTTAACCATTTAGGATTGTTAGAATAGTAATTATTTAGGGCTAACAGTATTGGATAGTAAACTGTAAACATAGGAAGATGACTCTTACCAAGGAAATACATATATACAAACCTTTAACCAGAATGAGAAGGCTCTGGAATGTTAATTCTTTAAGAAAAAAAGTCATATAATGACTTATTCTAGCTTCAAGTCCAAGTCCAATCTCCTTTGCTTTGCTTCAAATATACATGATTAAAGTATAGTTAGCAAGTACATAAAAGTGAAACATTAAAACCACAAATTAATATTGAGAGAAGAACACTTGCCAGTAGGTATTAGCTAACCTTTGGCTATAGGAGTTAGAAAAGCACATTCCTAAAAGGTCTTTTTTTATATATATACTTCTGCTTCTTAAATTTTATTCTGAATACTCAGAAAAAAATGTTTTTAGTTACCTATAACAAATATTTTTCTCAGGTTACATTTTATTATGTTCTTTGTAACCAGTAGCATAAAACTATCTTTCAAAACAAGACAATTCAAGATAAAACAAAGGAAAGATAAAAGTTTCAGGCTACAGGAAATTTAGTATTACCTTCATCCTTTCTAGGAAAAGAGATAGTATCTTTTGCATGATTACTTGAGAAATTAAGAGAGGCTAATACAAATATAGCAGGAGTATAACTATATATCACAGAAACAAACTATCGTCATTTTCTTCATGAGCACAAGTGGATTACTCTGTTATTTCTTCTGAATCTTTACTTTCAACCGTCCTGACTGAACTTCCAAAAGTTCCACTCAGCAAATCTCTGGCCTACTGAGTTGCAGTCACTTATCTGGCTGACATTAGCTGAAGTGACCTCTCTGTCACTCTCTTGCACCCTCTCGCTGCATCAGTGTTCCTGCAGAGAAGAACATTTAACACAGCACAGAATGCAGCCCTTGTCCTGTTCCAGCAGAGACCTGGACCACATGCAGCTATTAGGCACTCTATAAAGGTCATTTCTCCTCCTGAATTTTTGTATTATTTGTTTTGTTCTGACTCGACATTTGCCACTTCTATCTCTATATACACTTTATACAGCCTCAAGTGGATGAGCATTATCACCTTATATATTAAAATACATAAGAAGCTTATTTAAAATATATCAGTAAAAGTAATCTATTCTGTGTCCTTATTTTCTTTCCCGGTGGCCCTTACCTAAGACAGAGTGTATCATCACACCAAATATACAAATAGTTTGTTGTAAATAATGCACTATGTCCCACTTTGTACATTACTGTAATCACTATAATTTTCTTTTAATTCCTTTCTATTCCACACATTAGGGGGACAACAAATACATGTTCAAAAATAATATTTGATAGGTTAGAGGAAAATGAAATTTCAGGTAAGAACACATTAAAACATATCATCTAGAAATTTCATGGGACTTTTTTAGAAATTTTGTTTTTTTAAGGATGTGAAACTAAAATAGGTATAATGTCATTTCTGTAAAACAATTAAATCAATTTGGTCCGGGATCCCTGGGTGGCGCAGTGGTTTGGCGCCTGCCTTTGGTCCAGGGTGCGATCCTGGAGACCCGGGATCGAATCCCACGTCAGGCTCCCGGTGCATGGAGCCTGCTTCTCCCTCTGCCTGTGTCTCTGCCTCTCTCTCTCTCTCTCTGTGACTATCATAAATAAATAAAAATGTAAAAAAAATCAATTTGGTCCTTGTAAGGGAAGACTGTTGGGCCTGACTACCTTAACCTAAAGATCTAGACAAGGAATCATTCTCATCTCTCAGTGGGAAAGAAGCTAAAATAGAACATAAGTGAGAGACGTCTGCTTACTCCCTGGTATGTGATCTACTCTAAAATGAGGATCTGATTGAGGTTTTCCCAGTAAGGATCAGAGATTGAGAGGGCACAAAGAACTTTACCGACTATTATAGGCAGAAACATAGCACATATCTTTAATTTTCTAGGAATAATGAGAATGAAGACTTAGCTAGCTTCAAGTACTTGTATAATCCACTAAAAACCAAATGGAAATCAATGAACAGACACTTAAAGATACAGATACAGGGGCACCTGTGTGGCTCAGTTGGTTGAGCACTGGACTCATGGTTTCAGCTCAGGTTATGATCTCAGGCTTGTGAGATCAAGCCCTGCATCAGACTCCATGTCAACAAGGAATCTGCTTGAGATTCCCTCGCCCTCTTCTTCCCCCTCTGTCCTTCCCCCTACTCACATGTGCTCTCTCTCCTTCTCTAAAATAAATAAAATCTTTAGAAGAAAAGATATACACAGAGCCAATTAGTGATATTTTTATTAATCACTGATATTGTATGACTCAGAGAAAACCACAATACAATAATACCACTTATAAAGCACCAAAATCAGGACTGATTTTTTTTTTTTTAATGACAACTCACTAGAAGAAATATTCTGGTTTTTTTTTTCTTTCAAGTTGGTGGAAAATCAAATGCAAGGCTACAAATATATATTTTAGGTACCCCCAAATGCATGGGGTACCCTGCACAATACCGATTAGGAAATCAGGCAGGGCTCTTAAAAGAGAATCTGGTTTCTTGGCACACTGACTATCAGAGGGAAAAAAAAAAACATGGAATGATGGGAATAGATAAAAACCCAATGAAAACTATTCCCTATACATGAATAAGAAGGGAAGAAAGGGGTACAGATGTCAGACTCTATTATTTATGTTCTGTGGTTGAATGAAATTGGGCAAATTATATAGCACTGCTAAACTTCCCTTAATTTCATTTGCAAAACAGGAATGATGACAGTACCAGCATGATGAGAGTTATTTTAACAATTCAATGAGATAATACCTACAAGGTTTCCCAACCATGATTGACATATTGAGAAGGCTGAATGAAAGTCACTCTAATTATTGGTCCTTAGATATGATTATGAATAACAACTGATATATTATTTTCATTACAGAGAATGGATTTAGTCATTTTCACTATATTCTTTTGTTATCTTCTATAGTATCCTCTAGGTGTTTCACAGAGAGAGAAAGGAGAACTAAGGGTACTATATCTATTTGTTACATTGATGATAGTGGCACCCAAAGTGGGCATACTAGTTCTACATACCCTTATACACTCTAAAGACACTATAGAGGGCGTTATTTTGAGTAATGATAATTCTAAGTGTACCACAAAATCAAAGTCCTCTTTCATTAAATTAAAATCAAATTGTGGACTTTACATTCAGGGTTCTAAACAAATTGTGGTGATCTGTCTTCAACTGTCCAAATAATTTAGTGACTTTTAATCAGTTATAAACCTGTAGACATAGCTCTTATGGTTAAAATAACATTAATAGGTCAATTCTGGAAGAGAAGTCTAATTTAACTGAAAAAAAAGAACAATTATTAATTCAGTACTGATATATAAAACTGCCAAGAGAATTAAATGCTTACCAAATTACTGTGACTTCTCTCTCCCTTTTTTTTCTCATCAAACACAATTTTTCCCTTAAGAAGCTTTTTATATAAGCATAGGACACGAGAAACAAACATTTCAGTACAGTAAATATGAGGAAGCTTAGAAAAAACAAATGATAATTTTAAAATAAAATTAGAACATGATTAATTTGTTATTGTAGTATGCACATTAAAAGTAGAAAATTATACAACTTGAAGAGATTGTGACTTTAAAGATATAAAAAGTATACAGTTAAATAGATTTGTAAGAACTTAAAGAAGAGTTATATTTCAAAATCAATCCAGGTAGCAAAAAGTTTATTAGCTTCTATGTAACTAGAAAATCATCTTTTTATGAAAGTTCACAAACAAAAAAGAAAAAGGATGAAAAAAATCCATAAAATTGCTTGAGGTGTTTTCTGTCATGTTAAACAAATAGAAAATCTCTTTGTTTTAGTTTGAAAATAAGAATATAAGTAGTCCATATTTTCATAGTTTTCCTCTTCACTTGACATAATTACAAAAATTAATTAATTCTAGCTTTAAGATACTTGGCAAATATACACAAAATAGAAATAAAATGTACAATTATTTAAATAAAGTATTATATTTATGAAGTTTTGATGGAGGACAATGAAGAGGAAAGTAAACTGATATATTATAAAAACTCATTCTATTCAGTCACTGGTTTTCTTCTAATTTTTCTCATTTATTTAATTTACTTCCACTTATCCCTTCAGGATAGGTGGTTATATCTACATTTTACATATGAAAACACAAAGGTTGAGAATGTTGAAATAAATTATCCTCAAGAATGCTAACAACTTAAGGGAAATGGCATATTCTATCAATTAAAATATATGCATAGAGACATGTTTTTATGGAGAAATAATTAACTTTAGTAAATATAAGAACCTTAACCTGGGTTTGTGGGAAGAAGGGGGGATTATGAAGGAGAGACAGTGAAGAAGGGGTAGAGTATATAGTCTGAGGAAGAGCATTTGGATTTGGCTAGATTCTGCTGTGCTTAAGTTCTAGGAGAAGTTCTAGAAGATGATATATATACTCACTGCCCCTAGCAGCTTGTGGGAATAGTTCTCCAACAACTGGGTTAACTACCTCTAACATTATATTAGCAGGCTTCAAAGGAATTAATTACAGCACTCTACAGCAATATAGTAGAGCACAGGTAAAATGGACCCTATGTTAATGAAAACAATTATCCAATTCTACATAATTGGGCTATTTCTATCTCCTGGCCAATAGCCCATTAATACCTCTTTGGTGATGTGAATATAATTACTTTTTTTCAGTAAAAATTATGCTTAATAGACTATTCAAAAATTCATATCTATGAAGCATTCAAATCACTTAACCTCTCAATCTGTTCATCAGCAACAGTAGGACTCTAGACTATAGACAATCTCTAATACTCCTTCCAACTGAGAGACTCTACGATTTCAACAGGGAAGATGACCCAAGGAACAGGGTCTGCCCAAGTTTAAAAACCACCACAGATGAAGAAAGGAAACTGCAATATTCTCTGGAGCATAGTATAGAAGCATGCTCTCAAGTTCCGTTTCACATTTGGAAAACATAGTAATAACTGGGTTTCCAGAAGAAAAGGAAATAAGGCTTATATGAACTAGGATTTCAGGAGAAAAGCATGAGTGTGAGGGCATCACCTTATCATTCTTGAGGTAAAACCAGACTTTGGAACAGAAAAGAAAGGAAGGTTAAAACAACCTAAAGATAATTACTCCTTTCAAACCAAACAGCAAAAGAGCATACTCCTGAGAGAGAAATTTGTAGAAGTTGACTCAATTAGATAGCACGGTAGTTTGTAATATAATTAATTCAAAATCACAAAACAAATTTTGTTTGTCCCCTATAAGAAAAATTAAATTGTTTTTAAATATACACCTTTGAAACTAAGTCTATCATCCTCTCTGGAGTATTTGCTAGTTTGTAATACAGTTCCGCAAAAAATTAAAATTAAAAACATTTACTTGATAATTCCTCTTTTTAGGAGAGAAAACAAGCAAATTTAAACTTTGCCATAAACTGTTTTTATATTTCTCACAGAACAGTCTACTCCAAATGAGAATACGTGCTCTGTATTTACTTAGGTGCAAGTTGATGCAACTGCTAATATCCAATGAGCTCTTCTAGGAGCAGTAGTCAAACAACAGGAAGAGAGAATGGATGTAAACAATAAAGGGTAAATTGCAGATACTAATTTCTGATTTTTAAAAAAGCAATTAAATATGTTTATCAAAACAAAGATAACCTATATTTAGCATTTTTCCTCTTCTGCCTATGAAGAAAAGTGGTCTAAGTAATTAAAAATAAAATGAAACAAAACCTAAGTCTATTTCTTTAATCATCAAAAAAGACCTAGATAAGAGGAAGGTTAGACTTGTTGCTAAAACAGAATTATTGCCTATTGAAAAGAATATGCCTAGGGGTGCTTTGAGGCTGGGCCAAACTGCAAACTAATTACAGGCCTGCAGGTAGGACTTTGAAAGAAGACTGCTGCCTTGTCCTGGTTTGCCTCTCACTGGGCCTAGTTTGTCCCTTTTGCCCCAACCCAAATCTTAATACTGCCATTTCTACTCTCAAGAGTCCTGGTCTAGAAGTTAAATCATAAGATCACTCTACTTTAAATTAAAGGGTATGGTCACAAAGGCATAGGTAAATATCAGTATTGGTGAAAAATAAAATTTTAGCCATCTATTTCACATAAATTTAGAGTGAAATATTATAGCTGAAGAAATAGTTAACCTCAAATTCAGTTACGTTGGGACACCTAGGTAGCTCAGCGGTTGAGCATCTGCCTTTGGCTCAGGGCATGATCCCGAGGGTCTGAGGATCAAGTCCCATATCAGGCTCCCTGCGAGGAACCTGCTTCTCCCTCTATGTCTCTGTCTCTCATGAATAAATAAATCAAATCTTTAAAAAAAATGAGTTACGTTAATAATGGCTTTCAATTTTGATTTATATGCTGTAAAAAAGCTATAGTTGTAGATCGAATTAATGTTTCAAGAACAGAGAATAAACAGGGAACCCTATCTGATCTCAGGTATGGCAACCACTTTCTAATGCACAATCCAGACCAAAAGCCATGATGGGCAGTGTTTTTAAATTGCAAGTTCAATCTCCTGAAATATGAATATTGACAATTTCTAGAACCTTCAAGTCTATATTTCAAATGTTATTAAGTTTGTCCTTATAACAAATGAGGTGGACAGGAAGCAGGAACAGGTAAATTTGAGATTTTCAAAGTTTCATTACTTATCCAGAGTTCACAGCTATGAAGTAAGCAAAGTGAACAAGGCAAGATTTTAATATATAACTGGGACATCAAATCTAGTGCTTCTGTTTAGGGTAGTATATGCTTCTCTGACCACTGAAGATGCAAAAATTATCAATCATCCCAGGCTGTGACTGATTCAAATCACTCAGGTTCTCCCTCACTCACTCTTAATGTCTAATCTCTTAATCTACTCTAAATCCAATTAGAGAGCCTAAGAACAAGATTGAGAGATGCTAGAATCCCTCCTCCCCAACTGAGCACTCAATTTTTCATTTTGGCTCTCTTTCAAGTGACCAACTTAGTAAGAATAAAAAATAGTGAGATGGCAAAGTAAGTTCTAACAATTTCATTCCTAAATTGTCTTTATCGGATTAAGCCTTCACACTATGTATTATAAAAACAGGCTGAAAGGCTAAACTGCAAACAAAGTCACATAGAGGCAGAAAGAACACCAGTTTATTTGGATCCACTTACTTCCATTCCTCAGTTCAACCAGTGTTTTCACACATACATGCAAACACACTGCCGCTGCTCGTATTCTGACTCCAGAGCAGTGTTTGCAAATATTTCTTATCTGAGAATACAAATCCTTAACTATGAAGCAGAGTTTTCTGAGACACTAAAAGAATGAGGCTTGAAATCCCTAAAAGATTCCATTAGTATATCCTAAATGGGACCTGTATCCCATTTTGGCTTTGCTTCTGCCATCCTAAAAGCACAGTGTTCCTTTCCTTTAGCTAATTATGTTACAGATAACATGTCACTAAAGAATCCAAAATTCTATGGAAGTATTTTTACCCTTTCATGTTTTACCCTTCTATTTATTTACATAAGGGAATTCTACTTGTAATATGAAATTAGAAAAGCAATCATGTATAAGAATTTAAAATTGTCATAATTTTATTCTACCTCTGATAACCTAAGATTCTGTCAAAGATCATTCAATTTTAAAATTATTTTGCACACCAGTCAAAATGGCCAAAATTAACAACATAGGAAACAACAGGGGTTGACAAGGATGTGAAAAAAGGGGAACCCTGTTCACTATCCGTGGGAATGCAAACTGTGCAGCCACCTGGGAAACAGAATGGAGGTTCCTCAAAAAGTCAAAAATAGAACCACCCTATGACCCAGCAATTGCACTATTATGCATTTACTCAAAGAATACAAAAATACTATTTTGAAAGGATACATGTACCCCAATGTTTATAGCATCATTATCAACAATAGCCAAATTATGGAAAGAGCCCAAATGTCCATCAACTAATGAATGTATAAAGAAGAAGCACTGTGTATATACGCACATACAATGGAATATTACTCAGCCATAAAAAGCATGAAATCTTGCCATTTGCAAAGATATGGATGGAGCTAGAGAGGATTATGCTAAGTGAAATAAGTCAGAGAAAGTCAATTACCATATGATTTCACTCATATATGGAATTTAAGAAACAAAGCAAATGAACGTAGTGGGGGGAAAAGAGAGGCAAACCAGGAAACAGACTGCATTATAGAGAACAAACTGATGGTTACTAGAGGAGAGGTATACAGGTGGGTGATAAACAGGTGATGGGTACTAAGAAGGTCACTTTTTGTGATAAGTACCAACCATTGTATATAATTGATAAATCACTAGATTCTACACATAAACAAATAAAATAATTTGAATAAAAGTAGTTATCATAGATGACCATACATTTCAGGGTCCACTTCTGGGTTCTCTATTCTATGGCCACAATAGCCAAACTGTGGAAGGAGCCTCGGTGTCCATCGAAAGATGAATGGATAAAGAAGCTGTGGTTTATGTATACAATGGAATATTACTCAGCAATTAGAAACGACAAATACCCACCATTTGCTTCAAGGTGGATGGAACTGGAGGGTATTATGCTGAGTGAAATAAGTCAATCGGAGAAGGACAAACAGTGTATGTTCTCATTCATCTGGGGAATATAAATAATAGTGAAAGGGAATATAAAGGAAGGGAGAAGAAATGTTGGGAAATATCAGGATGGGAGACAGAACATAAAGACTCTTAACTCGGGGAAACGAACTAGGGGTGGTGGAAGGGGGGAGGAGGGCGGGTGTTGGAGGGAATGGGTGACGGGCACTGAGGTGGACACTTGACGGGATGAGCACTGGGTGTTTTTCTGTATGTTGGTAAATTGAACACCAATAAAAATTAATTTAAAAAAAATAAAAAAATAGTTATCATATAAATTAACAGCACTAGTATCTTAGTATTAACTCTAGACTTTGATTTTTAAAAGTATACTCATATTAAGGGGCACTTGGGTGGCTATGTCCATTAAGCCTCTGACTCTTGATTTCGGCTCAGGCACAATCTCACATACTGGGATGGAGCCCTGCATCAGGCTCCCCACTCAGCAGGGAGTCAGCCTGAGATTCTCTCTCCCTCTCCCTCTGCCCTCCCTCCATACGTGCATGCTCTCTCTCTAAAATAATTAAATCTAAAAAACAATATATTCATATTAAGAAATGAGAATGAAAATATATACTTTAAAAGACCAATAATATTTAGAATTAATATTTCTGAAATTATAAATAAGCACACACACTAATTAAAAATCATAAGGCTCATGGTGTTATAAAGCCACTATTTTCAGAATATAAGTAGCTCAACACTATTTTAAATGGATCACATTTTAAATAGGAAACTACAGTATTAGGCAATGGATCTGAAAAAAAACTTAGGAAAGAATGACCAGAAAAAGTTTCCTTTTTTAGATCAAAATAGGGTTGATTTCTATGGAGGATGACCTTTCTTTTCTTCATCTGATCCAGGAAGAGGAATTATTGGAAAGCTGCTATCTGGGATGTGATACTTCGCAGTCATGCTAAAATAATACTGAATTCAAACTGACCTTGGTTTCTCTGTTCTCTGTTTCCTATGTTGGTGAATAACATCTGCATCTGCTCACTCAAGATAGTACTCAGGAATGGTGTTATACTTTCTTTTACTCCCACTTCTGAAGAATGACCACACTAACAGATGCAAGCTCCTTAGCATCTCTCCTACATAAATTCTCCTCTCCATACCATTTGCCACTCACTATTTGGTACCTTCCTTCAACAACACACACCTAGAGTACTGCCAAGATCTTCTAACTGGTTTCCATCTACCATATGCCACAACAGATCTTCTAACACAAAGTTAGGCATTTCTTAGCCTAAATTATTTAAAGAATTTCCATAGATCTCACAAGGACCTTCCTAACTTCTAGTCAGTCTCCTGTCTTGCCATATCCCTCATTGTAATTTATGTTTCTTCTAAATTACTTGCCTTTTCCCTCTTTTGCCATAATATTTCATAACTCTGACTTTGGCCACCATGTATCCATGCCAGATGTTTTTTCATGAAAATGGTGACCAAACTTCTTTTTTCCATGAGGGTCAATTTATAAAATAGGCCACATTTTTTTCCATTCAAAATGAGAATATTTGAATTGCAAGAATTTTTTGGGAGGGAAGAAAGTACTTATAATACACTTTACTGAAGAATAGAAAGCTGATGACAAAATTGATACATGTGATATACATATATTACATATATATTATATATATATATATATATATAGAAAGCGAGAGAATAGAATATTATTTAGAAAAAAGGAAATCCTGCCATTTGCAACAACTTGAATCACCTTGAGAGGAATATGTTAAATGAAATATGTCAGACAGAAAAAGACAAATACGCAGGATATCACTTATATGTGGAATCTTAAAAAGCTAAACCCAGACAAACAGAGTAGAGTGGTGGTAATCAGGGGTAGGGGTGTAAGAAATGGGGAGATATTGGTCAAAGGATACAAACTCCCAATTATAAGAATATCAAATTCTGGGGATCCCTGGGTGGCGCAGCGGTTTGGCGCCTGCCTTTGGCCCAGGGTGTGATCCTGGAGACCCGGGATCGAATCCCACGTCGGGCTACCGGTGCATGAAGCCTGCTTCTCCCTCTGCCTGTGTGTGTCTCTGCCTCTCTCTCTCTCTGTGACTATCATAAATAATAAAAAAAAAAAGAATATCAAATTATGGGGATCTAAAGTATAGCATGGTCATTATAGCTAATAATACAGTTTTATATACTTGTAAGCTGATAAGAAAGTAGATATTAAATGTTCTCACCACAAAAAGAAATTGTAATTATGTGATGCCATGGAAGTATTAGCTAATGCTACTTGGTGTTTATCATTTTGCAATATATAAATGTATCAGATCATACCTTAAACTTATACAATATTATGTGTCCATTATATCACAATTAGACTAGAAAAAAATAACCCCTCCTCTGCCTTCAAGGTTGTTTTGTGGAAGAGTTTTCCTCATTTCCTCATTTCTTCTGATTTATATGGATTAAAATATTTTACTGGAAATTCAATCAAGGGCCACATCATGAAGTTCAAGTGGCTATAAGAAGTTCTTTATCTGCTTATCACTGCAGTTTATAATATCTCAGTTTGTATTTGGGGTTAAGGATAGTTAATATTAAAATATTAATTAGCTTCCTTATCAGTTACCATAAACAGAATAACATCTAAGTAAGATCAAGAAAAAATTCTCTTCTTAGTAGTATTTCTAAGGACACTTTATAAAAGAATTGTTCATACTTTCTTACCGAAGGTGAGACAGAAGGTGCTAATGCTAGTGTACTATCAATCACAAAGTATTATATATTTTTTGAATATGTACTATAAAATATTAAAAGCATGAAATATTACAAGCTATGTCTCATTGCATTAACCTCGTTTTCTCTCTGTACATTGCTTCCCCTCTTCTCTCTCAGTTGAATACTTTAGGATACTCCCTGCACAAACTAAAAGGGAAACAAAGAAAAGGTACTCAATGATCGAGAAAGTGACTTGCTTGTGGAATCTATCACAGAGAGTGCCAGGCTTGAACACAAACTTCTCAATTATTCTCTGATTTACCATTTAATGATTATTGTATATTTTAAGTATTCTCATCCTCTCCAAAGAGAGTTAGGAACTGAGCCACACTATATGGTGAATGGGGTCTCAAGGCAAACGTCATTCTCTAACCATGGTAGAACTGAACTGAACCCGTGGATTTCTCAGTGAGCAGATACAACAGCAGACACATCAGTACTTATAAATATAACTTATGTATAATACACATATTACTTACATATACATATGAATATATATGAATATATATGAAATCAACATTTGTGTAACACTCAGATTTATAAGACATGTTCAATAGTGTTGAAACCATGCACCGCTCCTTGCTCACATCACATTCCCTCCTTCCCACTCTTCACCTCAATTAACCACTAACCAGACTTCTGTATTTACCATTGCAATATGCTTCACAGTTTCTTTTTAAAAGTGCCCTATTCAAATTTTTCCTTATTGTATACAATATTGCAATAGCCAGAAGCCAGCTGGGAATACACAATGCAGGTGCTCAGTACACAATATGTGTTGATAGGAACGTCAATCCAACACCTTTTATACATAATCTCCTGAAGTAGTTAAGAGGAAATCCACAGATTTTCTTTTTTAAAAAATCACCATATATACGATATATGGAACTAAGATAATCACAGAGGTCCTGGCTGTCAGCAGCATCTCCCCTGAAGGATAGTCTTTTCTCAAAAATATTCTTCATCCTGCCCCTAGCCTGTTTTATTCAGAGTATTCCTCTTTAGTCACCTGGAACCATTACTCCTCTTACAAGCCCAGCAGCCAAGAGCAAGTTCTATCTTCAGTATCTGGGCAATACTTTCAGAAAATAAACTATTTCTTCTCAGCAAGCCTGTGCATATGAGCATTCAGGGGCTGATTTTCCAGTTTATAGATTATCTAAAACCCTTTGCTCCTTCTTCCTTGCTTTTGGCCATTTCACTGCTCATTAGCATTGCCACTGAAGGGTAGACGGGAAAAAGAAAAAGAAAAAAATCAGAGCAGCTAGTTTTGCTATTTATTAGCTATTTATCAACCATAACAAGGACTCTTGAAGAGAAAGATGTAAGTATTGGTCAGTTAGTTTTTGAACTATCCTTTATTTTCAATTTTTGTGGTTTGTCCTAGTCTCAATTACACTTACATAATTAAAAGTCAGTATAAAAATGTTTCCCCAACGGTACTTATTCCACTTGTAAAAGTAACTAATTTTACTTTTTCTTTGACGTAATTTTCCCCCTTTGTTTACTAGGGTATAAAACTGTCATTTCCATTGTTTTATACATCCAGAAGAAAGTACAGATTAGTAACATGAAATAGTAATATAGTTGTAGGTTCTAAACTAAAGAAAAAAAGAAAATGTAATTTAATTTCTCCATACCCTAGAAACCATGCTTAATAGAATGATCTGATATGTTCCATTAAATTTAAAAAGGAACTAATTATTTTTATTAATTACAGAATAACTGGATCTTAAAGCTACCTCCTCCTTTACTTGACCTTAAAGCATAGCTATCAGGTCTATAGAAGACAGAAAGAAAAGAATAAGAGGGAAAAGGGAACATGATAGAGACTTTCCCTTACTACTTGCTAGGGCATGACCCTACTGACTGTGTAGTCTATAGGTATAAGACGGTGAATGAGCAACCATTAGGAAACTAACTCAAAGTTCTGTTATAAATTAAGACCTTCTATAAGTGGTAATCTCTCTATAAAAATACTATATTTTACCTGAAATATATATTTGTTTTATGGCACTTTAAGGGGACCATAAAGATGGCATTTTGAATTATCACAATCTCCCATGCCCCAGCAGAATATAGTCAGACAACTATGGGTCCTGAATTACTCTACTTCGGCTTTCTGATAACACAATATGATCTCAGAAGGCAGATATATTTAAAAATGTTTTTAAAGGATGGGAAATGGGGGATCCCTGGGTGGCGCAGCGGTTTGGCGCCTGCCTTTGGCCCAGGGCGCGATCTTGGAGACCCGGGATCGAATCCCACGTCGGGCTCCCGGTGCAAGGAGCCTGCTTCTCCCTCTGCCTGTGTCTCTGCCTCTCTCTCTCTGTGTGACTATCATAAATAAATAAAAATTAAAAAAAAATTTAAAAAAAAATAAAGGATGGGAAATGGGCAGCCCAGGTGTCTCAGTGGTGGTTTAGTGCCGCCTTCAGCCCCGGGAGTGATCCTGGGGACCCGGGACAGAGTCCCAAGTCCGTCTCCCTGCGTGGGGCCTGCTTCTCTGCCTGTGTCTCTGCCTCTGTGTGTGTGTGTGTGTGTGTGTGTGTGTGTGTGATGAATGAATAAATAAAATCCTTTACAAATAAATAAATAAATAAAAATAAAGGATGAGAAACATGTCGTAAGTGAATAGCTCCGTAATCACCTGAGTACATACTTACTCAATAAGTATTTGCTGAATCAAAAAAAAAAAAAAAAAAGAGTCACATGTTATGGTTTTCATATAAACCTAAAAGTAGGGACACCTGGGTGGCTCAGTGGTAGACTGTCTACCTTCAGCTCAGGGTGTGATCCCAGGGTCACAGAATCAAGTTCTGCATCGGGCTCCCCACAGGGAACCTGTTTTTCCCTCGCCTATGTCTCTGCCTCTCTCTCGGTGTCTCTCATGAATAAATAAATAAAATCTTAAAAAAAAAAAAAAGAAAAGAAAACCTGGGGCAGCCCTGGTGGCACAGCGCTTTAGAGTCGCCTTCAGCCCAGGGCATGATCCCAGAGACCCAGGATCGAGTCCCATGTCTGGTTCCCTGCATGGAGCCTGCTTCTCCCTCTGCCTGTGTCTCTGCCTCCCTCTCTCTCTCTCTCTCTCTCTCTCTCTCTCTGTGTGTGTCTCTATGAATTAATAAATAAATAATCTTTAAAAAAACCTGAAAGTATATTTTCCGCAAATGATATATGAATATAATGATATACACAATTTCTCTACAATGACAGATAAAATTCCGCAGCTTGAAAATAATGAATTATAAAAAATATCCAAAATATACCCTGTCTACACCACCAGGAAACAGAAAAGTAATCCCTCCCAAGTCTGTGTTTGACTCACCACCACACTAGTGATGTGTTAAAAATTTTCAATATTTTTGTTAATAAGAAATTTACAATCGTTTTCATAAAAAAATCAAGCCTCCTTTGGGCTCTGTAAGAGTTGTTGGCATTTGTAAAAAAAATTCACTAGTTTTCTGTTATCACCAATTATAAAAGCCACATACAAGAAACTGGACACTGAAGAGCATGATCATAATTACCACTGTACTACCAACAATTTTCTCTGTCGTCAGATTGTGGAGATTATCTGAAGAAAGAATCAGTCTTCAAAATTTTTAATTCAGTTTAAGCTACATGCAACAGAACAAAAGAACTGACTCTCTTGTCCCACTTTAACTCCTAAGATATTACTTGGCCTTCGGTTTTTAAAATACTAAGCCAATCTAAAAGGTGCTCCTTGTGAGGCATGTCATTGTAATGATTTCAAGGTTAAGTACCCTAAGCACTCCATCAATTTTAGGTGGCCGTTAAACTCAAATTTGTATTTAAACCTGCTAAACATTTCCTTCAAATGACTGTATTTCACTACCGCAGGAAGTTATGAACTAGCAAGTTTAAAATAACTTTTGATGTTATATATTAATTATGTTCTTGGCTCTAGCCATACTCAGCTAGCTTTTTATTAATCAGCCATTGCTGTGCCCAAACCATGGGACTTCTATCTCCTCACTGTTCATGTATTCCATGTTTATACATCAATTAATAGATGTAACCAATCAGAAATAATATGTGACATTCATATTGCATTCTCTCAATAAGACAAAATATTTTTATAGAGGAGATAGAACTGGAAATGAGAAAGAACACAAATATAATTCACCTACTACTGACATTCTTATTTTTATAAAAATATTCTAATTTTAGCGGCAGACCAATGAAATGTACATAACTTATGTGTGCATTAACAGGAGACCAGTGAAAGAACTAAGGTTCATTTTCAGAAGGCTGAATTCTGAAGTTAGAATATTTAGAACATTTTCTTTCCTCATTGTCACCTATGACTAAAGATCTGTCAGCTATAGTATGGCACAAATAGAAGTGAAAGTTCCATAAAAGGAAATATTTAAAGGTGTCACTGAAAATTAATATCATATGAATCTCTTTCATCTGTTTAATTTCTATGTGGCAATGACATGAATTGCCTTAGGAAAAAACTGTATTTTTTAAAAATTGTCCTAAAATGATTTAAGTAAACCAAATATACAGTAGAATTTACATAGAGGAAACCCAAAATCAACTGAAACATAACTGTAACAAGAGGATTTCATACTATTTTAATACCAGTTATCATACAGGAATATTGTGTGTTCTTAAAATTAATATATTATTAACACACTAAGTGTTGAATCTATTTATTATGATATGCCAATGCTCCTAAAGGTATAATCCACTCATAATTTCAGGTAAAAATTTTTACATAAATTTTAATACTAATCTGGGAAATTAAATGAAGCACAAAAGTAGAAAAAATAATAGAGTCTATTTCAGAGAGAGTGTCTAAACTCTAATCCACTGGCACGGGTCCAGTTTCACATGGTCCAAGATTACAAAACAAAACAAAAAGCAACAACAAGGACAAGCAAACAAACAAACAAAAAATAGTGCTATTCAAACACTTACTATCCAAACTCAGGAATCAAATCAAATAGGTGTGAATAAAAAATGAAATTTTATTTTAAATTCTGTAACTGAAAATGTTCTCATACTTGAAACTTAAAAATTTACCATACCTATCCCAACCCCCCCACCTTTAAAAACAAAGCCCACCTTTTACCTCATAGTCCCACACCCAGCACTCCCTAGTTCTCCCTCACAGAAAAACTGAGCGGTCCTCAAGTTCCATTAAATATTCAAATCCTCAGGATGCCTGGGTGGCTCAGCTGTTGAGCGACTGCCCTTGGCTTAGGGCATGATCCTGGAGTTCCGGGATCGGTGTGGAGTCCCACATCGGGCTCCCTAAATGGAGTCTGCTTCTCCCCCCCGCCTAAGTCTCTGCCTCTCTCCTTCTGTGTCTCTCATGAATAAATCAATAAACTCTTAAAAAAAAAATACTCAAATCCTCCCCAATCAGTAGTCATTCTCAGTCCACTGACAGTACTTTATCAAACTCATGTCTATCCTAAACATTTCCAAAACCAATAGTCAAGTCTCAATTTTGATTAACAGAATTTGACAGAGTTTTTCATTTCCTCCTTGAAATGCTTTTCTCACTTAGCTTCCAGAACATCACACACACTTACAGGTTTTCTTTCTCACAGGCCACTCATCTTTCTCTTTTCCTGGATCTTAGTTTCCCTAACTTCAACATTTTAGAATGTCCAGTGGCAGTCTTGGCATTCTCTCTATACAAGTATCCCTTAAGTGAGCTACTTCTCCCATTGCTTTAAAGACCATATCTAAAATGATGAATTCCAAATACACAGCTCAAATCCCTAATTCCCCCCTAAATTTCAACTTAATTAAATTCTGAAATTTGATGTTTAAAGGGACACCAAATTTAACAAACATAAATTTTTATTTCTATCTAAAACTTCCTCATTGTCCCATGTTCCAAATTTTGGTTAATAGTAACATATTTTACCCACTTTTTCAAGTAAAGTATGTTGTAAGCCTCTTTACTCCCTCTGGATTTCTTCTAGCCAAGCAACCCATCAGAAAATTCTATTTCTCCTATATTCAAAATATATCCAGTCTGACAACTAACTACTCATCTCCTTCAGCAAACAGCTTAGTCCAATTCACTATCCTCAAACTAATTTTCATATTTGTACTCCAACCGGTCCACCCAGAGAAGATTATCTTACTAAAATAAAAACCATTTCACATTGTATTTTTTTATCTCAATCCTCCAGTAGGCTCCCTATATGCCTGGAAGATCTAAATACTTTACCATGACCTATAAAGTCCCTACAGGATCCTCCCTAGTTGCCTCTCAGACCTAATTTCCTTCCACTTCCTACTTTGCTCAGTAGTAAACTGCATATTTGCTCCACACTGACATTCAAGATGTTCCTTAAACAAATGTTTCCTTACTGTCTTGTTTCATGGCCTTTATCTCTGCTGTGCCCTGCCTTCTGATATCAGATATCCTGTCTTTGAGTCCAGTCTCTGCTCCAGTGATTATTTCCTCAGAGAGGACTTACCAAACTACCCTATTCAAAATGGCATACTTTCTTCAACTGCCATTCTTTCATTTTTGTTCACACAATTTACCATTAAAACATATAGATTCTAGTTTATCTTGTTTTTGCCTCCCCCATTGAGAATGTAAGTTCCTTAACTTACAGAGTAAGAGACATAGCTTACTTGTTCAATATCTTAACTCCAGAGCCTAAAAACAGTGTGTCATAGAGTATGTCAGAATAAACATTTACTGAATGGAAACACATTTTCCCAATTAGCATACATACATGTTGTTACTAATTCCTACCTTACCACGTAGTTTCAGGATTATTAACTTCTAGAACTATAATGATTTTGACAATGAAGCAAACGTCTCATATAAGGTTACCACCTAAAACTCAGGTGTAAGCCAATAAAATAATTTATTTTTAAAATAGTACTTTGAATTATTTAGGGATAAAGGAAAAAGCGTAAGAACTGCTATTTTTTTAAGATTTTTATGTATTTATTTATTCATGAGAGACAGAGAGGCAGAGACATAGGCAGAAGAGGAAGCAGGCTCCTGTGGGGTGCCTGATGCAGGACTCCATTCCAGGACCCCGGGGCCATGACCTGAGCCAAAGGCAGACACTCAACCACGAGCCACACAGATGCCCCAGAATTCCTATTTTAATATAATTAATTAATTTTTTTTTTTGAGCAAAAGTATTTGTTAATAAGAAACTTAACTACAGAGATCTAAAATTTCTTAACACACACAGGCAGGCCTTATACCTTCTTGTGCTTGCTCTGGCCTTCCCTCTATTCACTCAAGGAAGCTTTCAGTGGATCACCCAGCCTCAGCTTCACACTAATAGCCACTTGACAACAGTAGAGTTAAAGCCAGAGCACCTGGAGCAGGAATCCCAAATTACGAAGAACACTGAAGAAACACTGGCTATTTCCTTTATACTCTGTATCATTGAGTGATATTGGACATATGTTTATATTACTAGTGTGCTTTGAGTTTATAAATTCTTTGTTTTGTTTTTTTTTTATTTAATTTTATTTATTTATGATAGGCACACAGTGAGAGAGAGAGAGAGGCAGAGACATAGGCAGAGGGAGAAGCAGGCTCCATGCACCGGGAGCCTGACGTGGGATTCGATCCCGAGTCTCCAGGATCGCGCCCTGGGCCAAAGGCAGGCGCCAAACCGCTGCGCCACCCAGGGATCCCGAGTTTATAAATTCTAAAGGCTATTGTAGGGATCCCTGGGTGGCGCAGCGGTTTGGCGCCAGCCTTTGGCCCAGGGCGCGATCCTGGAAACCCGGGATCGAATCCCACGTCGGGCTCCCGGTGCATGGAGCCTGCTTCTCCCTCTGCCTGTGTCTCTGCCTCTCTCTCTCTCTCTCTCTCTCTCTCTCTCTGTGACTATAATAAATAAATTTAAAAAAAATAAAATAAAATAAAGGCTATTGTAGTCTATGCAGGTTAGAACAGAAGACTACTCGTCCATCAACCTTAATAAGCACTAGCATTGTGGTACAAGAGTAGCTCTGAACGGAACACCTTAGCACCAACACTACACAAAACAAAAACGAAATCTAAAACAAAAAACGAATCCAGTTCTCTCAATCTGACATTGGAGTTATCTAGAATATCTGATAAACATATATTATGTATAATTCCTGTTCATATCCCCCAAAATTTTAATTTGAGTGATTAAGACTGTATGCTCCATTTATTTCCTCTGGTATTTTCTTCTTTTAAATTCACTCTGAACCTAGCTATTAGATATAGCTATATGAACCACACTTGATTGTATATCTTCTTCCAATTCCTCAAATATAGGAATGTGTTTTCATTTTAGTTCACATAATTTTAGAGGTTAAATGAAAATTAGTCTAAATTTTGTTTTAGCATTGATAGTAAATGAAGAGTAAAGAAAGTAACTTCCTAGGGCTTCTAGGTTCAGTTGGTTAAGAGAGCATCTCTTGATGTCAGCTCAGTTCATGATCTCAGGGTCCCAGGATTGAGCCCCATATGGGTATCCACACTCAGTGGGGAGTATGCTGGAGGATTGCTCTCCCTCTCCTTCTGCTCTCCCTCCATTTGCACACACTTGAGCACTCTCTCTCTCTCTCTCTCTCTAAAATAAATAAATATATTTTTTAAAGGGATAACTTTCATTTTTCCTCAATTAGCCATTGATAAAATTTGTACTTTGTCCCAAACCAGAACATTTTTTACTATGTCCTAACTTCCCCCCAAGCATGTAATTCACAGTCATTTGAAATTTGTGTCCATACCCAAATGCTAAAACTCACTAATGTAAATGACTTGAATCCACATAATAATCAATCCCAGAATTACTTAAGTATTTTCCCGTATCCTTTAGATATCCATCTGATTGCTTATTTGTCCTCTAAATTCTTAATTACACTGTTTTTGGGGGTTTTTAATTTTATCTATTTATTCTTGAGGGACACAGACATAGGCAGAGAGAGAAGCAGGCTCTTTGCAGGCAGCCCAATGTGGGACTCAATCCCCGGATAGGGATCACTCCCTGAGCTGAAGGCAGATGCTCCCCACTGAGCAATTCCAGTCATCCCCATTAATACACTATTTGAACTAATTTACTCTAATTAATATTGGTGCAAGACAAGGTCTAAAATAATATGATGAAGTATTCATTGATTTAACCTAGAACTACATTCTCTATGTGATTTTGCTAATATTAAACCGAATTCATCAGATTAAAGTTGAACTAAGTTTCATTCTCCATTAGTCTTGTAATGGAACATGCAAGAAGGAAGATTTTACCTCTTCAAAAAAATTAAATAAACAGAAAATTTACTAAGTGACCACAGATACTGGTTATAAAAGTATAAATTACCACACAAGCCCAATGGGACTGGTAGTGGTGGTAGTGGTATATGTTTGGAAGACACTGTTACACTACATAAAACTTATTATTTACCAAACCAAAATTATCTGAAAACATATATGATCATGCACAAAACTCAATGGGTAACATTGTTTTAAAATACATCTGTATTTGTGCTTATGTATATGCTATTTCATAGCTCTGTGTGTTTCATGTTATAAACATCATTTAGTCTGGCACCCCAAAAGTTCCATGAATAAACAGAACTACCACGGTTAAGAAATTGCTTAACAAGCTCCATCCACTAATTTGCTTACAGCAGCAATAATAAGCAAATTTGTATCATTTTTGGCGTCTCAGATTTTTACGGAGAGAATAAGTATTATAGAATATATTTCTGTTGTATTTTAAGTTTGTGACAAATTTACACCATTCAGTCTAGCAATCTAATCTACCTGGAGAATTGAGGGTGTTGACACATCCTAGAACTAAATTTTTATAAAAATAAAAGACAGGGATAATATTTCCTATTCTTTTTTGAAAATAAAAACCACTGTATCTTACAGCATCATAGACCTCATTGAATGACATTTTTTCTGAGAATTAAAAAATACGTATCTCATGTGATTTTCAAGTAGGACTACAAAGGAACAGCTCAGAATGCAGTGACACCTAATGGCAAAGCTATCTTTATAGCCATAAACGTATTTTCTAATAAGCATTATATTTGCAGTAAAACTGTGTAAGTATTGCTACTCACCAATATGCTGCCTATAATCTGAAATATCATGAAAATCCAAAAGCAATACCAAATACTTTACTTTTTAAGAGTAAAATAACATAGGCAAGTGAAGGAAGGGGGGAAGAAAACTTCCAGATTAGAAAGTGTGTTTTTAAAATTACAATACCCTTTGAGATTAAAATTACAATATGATAAACTTAGCCTTAGGAATTAGAATTAGATATAATTCATCTTCCATCACTCCTAACAATCTCAACCGGCATCTACTGTTTAAAAAGTTGAAAGTTAATAACTTCAATTTTTATTCGTATCTGAATTACAATTTAGGAGATATTTATTGGGTGTACACTTCACTTGGAGTAGAAAGCAAAGGTCCTTAGTGTAATGGCTTATTAGTCATGTCATAGTTGATAGTGTTGATTAATAACACTGTCTAACTTAATGCACATCTGAATTATGCTTCAAATAACTGTATTAAGGATGCAGAAAAGAACAGTAAAGTATACCCTTACTTTAAATTCATAAACTATTGTTCATACACTCTAGAAGTTCACACTCTATGTTATCCATAACATAGGGAGCAAACAACCACTGCAGATAATAAAGGGATAATTTCAATCATTGAGATATCTTATTCGATGCAAGGAGTTCTTGATGACGCCTGGGGGCTATTAATGTGAAGGGCTGAAAAAGAAACATGTTGGTAGAAGACACAGTACATCTTCTGGAAATACTTTTACATTCCATATTTCTCAGTGCAGAAATCATGAAAAAAATGTTGCTTCAAACCTGCCATCTATTATTGTTTTCAACAAGGTGACATTTTATTCACCCACCAGTTTTGTACTTTAATTTGAACTTTCTAGTGATGAAAATATTCCGTGCATTGTTTTAGGCTTCTGAAACATATCATAGTTAATGATTATGATCTCAGAGGATAAAGTATCATGTGCTTATGAGAAAAACATAAATAAACGTCTGTTTCTATTCCCTGTTGGCATGAGGCATTTTACTATGACTGCTAACAACAAAACTCTGCGAGTGATTTTTGTAATATATGACTAACTACGGTTTGAGCATATCCTTGTCGAGATCCATAACTGAGGATAGCTCATTTCAATCAGTTCTGTGAGCACAGGAAGCAGATAAAGAAATGAGCATACATTAAACTGTTAAAACATGAGATCCTCCATATTAGATTTGAAGCAAAACACAAACTGTGCAGTTGACTGGAAATGCCACCTAATCCCTGCTTAATTAAAGCAGTGCTCTACACTCCTGTTGTGTTTAGGGAGTAAAGAGTGTGGAACGACTGATGTATGAAGAAAATAGCAGTCAGCGTGGCTAATCTCAAAGACTTTCGAGCTTTCTAGCTACATAAATCAGAGCGACTTTTGAATAGCCTCATAAAACACAGTATCATTGCCATTCCGCTCACGATTTTTTGGTTCTTCCTACAGCATGCAGATCATTAGGAAACTTCTAAGCAATCAAGTAATGTGGGTCTGATGAAATTACTCAATCAATGCACAGGCTCAAAGTAAAAGCATAATTCAAAATTATAGATTTTATACATCAAAAGACCTTTCTTTTGGGGGGGCAAAGACTATCACAATCGAGGTGATTCACTTCTAAATACTGTGTTTGTGAATGTGCTTTAAACAAATGTATGTAATTACCAAGTATCTTGAAATATGATTTAACAGAAACTCCAAGTAATTATGTATGATATTAGCGCATTTTTTTTACTGAAAAAAATACACTGCCACTTCAATCATTGGAGTTTAACTATTATGATATATTTCATCATGGTAGTGAACTCATGTGTTTAATAAAATATATTAGAGTTTAAAATATGTAATTGACTTTTAAAAACTACCTGCATGAAATAAAAAAGAGAGAGAAGGATGGAGTTTTCCTATATATAATTCTGTTCAACACCAAAAGGGTTCAATATTTAAAGAACCTACTAGAACAATGTCTTTTTTATCTTTCTAGCTTGCCAGAACTACATATTGCAGCTACTTTCTACTTGAACAACACACTACATGAGGCTAGAAAAACCTTTCATTTCTGCATATCTCCTTACAACCTTAGAGTTGAAATATTCACTTTGCCTTCAGTTTCATCACATTCATCCCTTAAATCCTGACATAATACATTTGCCATAAGCATATTTCTCCCATTAATTATTTAAATGAAGGCAATCACCTCCTAAAGATAATTCTCTTTTGCTAATCAACCTGGTAAACTGATCCAACGAATATTAACCGATGGTTTAAAACTTTAATATGGGCATTTAGTTTTTAATTTATTATACTTTGGCTGGTACAGAAGTGGAAGCAGAAGGGGCTTTTAACCTCTGACCTGCACACAAATTAGTCTTGGTCATTCTTTTTTTTCTTTTTTTTTTTTAATTTGGGAAGTAATATTTATCAGAGTGTCATAAAAGATATGAAGCATTTGAAACATTTATCAATTTGCTAGCTTTATGGTAATATGAGGTAGCCTATAAAACAAGCTCAACCTCTTGCCTAATGTGCTAATTGCATTCAAGTCAAATTGCCTGATAAGTATTCCTTTTAATAGGATATACACAGCTCATGCATACAACTAGTTTTCCAAAGAAATATGTAATTTGTACACTGTTACCTTTTTTTTTTTTTTTTTGGTCTGGTTATAAATAAGTAAGCCATGTCATACTGACAGACAACAGAGCGCAAAGGAAAAAATACAACAGTTGTGTTCTATTTAGAAACAGATGATCAGACTGCATTGTCAAATAGTAGTCATCTGGTAAAGGACAGCAAAGCGCTGTAGGTGTTTGCAAATAATAAATTTATCCTGTACACCACAGAATAAACAATAAGATAAGCATTTATCCACAAGCCTTTTCTCCTGAGCGATGAAGAGCGTAAGGCATAAAGAAACCCCTAATCATAAAATGAGTGTAAAGGTACGTGGTGATATATATCCGCATCCTGCTCCAGTCCTTTACAACTGGACATCAACCTAGGGCATTTCTTGAAGAGGAGCACAGTTCGGGTCTGAATTCTATCAGGACATTACGGAGCCCCTGGAGAGGACCGTAATTCCTCCCTGAAAAGTTCTAAGCCCACAGGCCCTGTTAGCCCCCAGGCAAGACGTGACCTAGCGCTTGAAAGCTATCTAGTGCTTCGTTTACTTCATGCGTAAGCTCAGGGCCCTGCGAATCCTGACCTCATCGCCCTTACACAGAGACACGTGTGGTTCCATTGATACAAATGACAGGGGACGGCAGACATGTTCACCGCGACAGCCTCTGCGACCCAGGAGTGCCTGGAGCCGGGGCTGGCTCGGGCACAAGAGCCACCTGCAGCAGGTTCCCCTCCAGGGCTCTGCGGCGTGTGTGCGCGCGTGCATGTGCACGTGTGTGTCTGTGTGTGTTGGGCAGGGGAGGGGCAGGGGGACGAAAGGAGATGCTGAGACCCATCTGTCGCTTCAATCTGAAGACCATCCAGCCTTGCGGGCAGGTAAAAGTCCCGGAGAGGGGTCTCTCGCCGCCCCAGTAAATGAACCTCGCTGGCCCGCGGACGCCAATTTCCGAGAAGGAAATCGTCGCATTAACGCAGAAAAGGCTGCAGGAGCCCGTCTCCACTCGGCGCTCACGGATTAGCGAGCGAGGAGAGCTGGAGCCCGAAGCCGCGAGCGCCGTGCATGACAATGACGCGCGGCCCCCGGCCCCCGGCCCCCGCCCGCGCCCGCGCCCCCGCCCCCGCCCGCGCCAGCCGCGGCCAGTCCCGGCCCGTCTGGTTGCCAATAGGTGGGGCCGCGAGCATCCCCGAGCCGGCTCGGCGCCCTCCGTGGAGTCAGGCCTCGGCGGCGAGGCGGGTGTCTGCAGGGCAGCCCACGAGCGCGGCCCGCGCGCCCCGCGCTTCCCGTGCGCCCCGGGGCCAGCGTCGCCGCCGAGCCAGGCCGGGGGGCGAGTGTGCGAAGCCGCGAGGCGCGCGGCTCGGGTCCTCGGCTGCTCCGCCGCCAGCCCCTCCCGCCCCGGTCGCGGCCGCTCCGCGCGAGTCCCGCAAGGCCGCGAGGACGGCGACAGGGAGAGCAGGCTGGGGGCGCCGCCAGCGCCCCGTCACCACCGCGCAGCGCTGCGGCTAACGCAGCCCGCTCACGTTGCAAAACCACCTGTTCGATCCGAAGGCAGCTCCCCCCACCTCTCACCCCGGTTTTCGCCTCACAGGTGACACCTCTTCTCTCCCCTGAAGATACATACATACATGCATATATATATATTTATATCATTTTTTTTAATAGAGCAAATGTACATCCGGGAAAGAATATGGAAGGTAGAGTCGATGAAACTCCTCTCCGCTCACACTTCAGCCCACCTCCCTCCGCACCTGCCCCGCACACACGCACGACTGGGGGAAACTCGAGACCCCCGAGCACCCAGCACGCGGCGCGGTCCACCGCGAAACAACGGCCCAAGTGGAGGTTCGAGCATCCGCGTCCTGCCGGGGGACTGAGCAAGTAAGAGGGGGGTTAGCGACAAGGGGCAACGAGCCGAAGCCGGCGCCAAGAAGCCACACGGAGGGCGGAGGGGCAGGCAAGGGAGGCACCGCGAACCCCAGCGTCCCAGGTACCCACAGGCAACACCTGCCCTTCCTTACCGATGTGAATGATTGAATCCGCCTTCGCCGAGTCCCAGGTTCGAGACCACCAGATGGACAAAACCAAGAGCAAGGGGAAAACTTCCATCTCCTCGTACGCTGAATCTCTTTTAGGATGGTTTCTCTTTCAATATATATATATATATTTTTTTTTAAAACCAGCCCGAAGAGTTTGAGGTCACGATAGACTTTAGCGCAGCTTTTTCTATTTTTTTCTTTCTTCTTTCTTTCTTTTTTTTTTTTTTTTTTTTGGTCAAAATTCCTATCGCCAAGAGCAAAGCCTTTAATCGTCGCTGATGATGGCAGAGCGAGTGCGAGAGCCCAGCCTGAGGAAACCTCCTTCGCAGAGCCGTGTCACTTGGAGGGGAATTTTGGCATCGCCAGAGTTGTTTGCAGTTTGGCTTTCAAAAATGTAACCAGCCTCGGCTGCTCTCGGGCAGGGGCAGGGGCTGGAGCTCAGACCATCCCCATCGCTGCGCGGGGGCCGCGGGTCTCCAGTCCCAGCTCCGCCGCAACTTCCAACAGACCCCCCGCCCCCCCACCGCCACCACCACGCCGGATGTTCCCCTCCTCCTCCCCCAACCAAAAAAAAAAAAAAAAAACAAAAAAGCGCCCCCCGCCCCCGCCCCAACGGCCCGCAGAGAATCACTTGTCCTCGCTGCCAAAATAAAATCTAAGTGCAAAGGAAAGATTAGGAGGTTCCAGGCGGAGCAGCCAGATTCCAACAGGGAAGGGAGAAAAGCCCTCTCCAAGAGGGGTAGTAAAAGTGAACTTCAAGGTAATGCAGATAGTAATGCAGAGAAAATGCCTTTTCTGCGCGAGGCGGGGAGCGGAGCTCGGCGAGGCGGGCCCGGGGAGCCGGTTCGCTGGGGCGCGGCGGCGGGGGAGTTGCGCCGGGCGCGAGCCGCGGGGCCGGGCGGCGGAGGAGGGAGCGGCCGCGGGCCGCGGGAGGCTCGAGGAGCGGTTCGCCCGGCGGGATGCAGGAAGCGAGCGGGGAGCGAGCCTGGCAGCTTCAGCACTAGCCCCACGTTGCTTAGAAATGGATCGCCCAGGAGAAGAGCGAGCCCGCGAGGGAGCGGGGCTGGCAGGCGGAGACGGGGAACCGGGAGAGGAAGAGCCTCTCTCTAATAACCACCTCCTCCCCCTATCTGCAATACAAGGGAGAAACAAAATAGTGCTCTCATTTCCCTTGGAATCTTCAGCTGGGACTGAGGAAAAGGCAGGACTCCCGGAGAAAAAAAAACACGTTGAAGCTTTCTGTGTTGGTTTGCTTTGGTTTGGTTTTGTAGGAGGTGGAAGGCAACCTGAAACAGCCACCCCACTTATTTAACCTTGCTAGTGCTATTCTCCAACAGGTATTAGACTTTTTTTCTAGTCTTTGCCTGGAATTAGTCACAGTGGATAAAAACAAATTAGGGACACCTGGTCACTAAGGGAAAAAGAGACCTAGAAAGCTCTTAATGAGATTTCAATTATAAAGTTATAAAAAGGAGAGGACGTGCTAATTATTTTTTATACGGTGATTTTTTTTCTCTCTCTTTCTCTCTCTCTCCAGAGTATTTTTAGGCAATCAGGGTAACGGATGAAGAACTTGAAATTTTTAAAAATGTAGTAATTAAGTAAAATACATGCTTCAGTGAAACATTTGATCCAAGTATTACATTGAGTACATTGACAAAGGACCTATGTATATAAATTCAGAATGAGGAAGACGATTGCTTCTCCATGAAAAGAGCTGAAAAAGTATTGAATGACAGCCTCCCAGTCCCAGAATGGAAGGATTTGGGGCACGCTCAATCCTTGAAATATAGTCCTGACAATTGTGAGTGACTTCCTATCTTACAATGATCATCTGATACCCAGTCTAACCCCACTTCAGACTGGAGGTTTCTTTACACAACCAAGTAACTAGTTGAGGCCAGATATTAACAGGCCTGACGTTATTTCAGTTATAATTGGACTCCTTTGGAAAAGTTGCTATTTGAGATGTGTGGATGTCAAATTCTTTAAACAGCCTTTCAGAGCCCTCCCTTACCTACATAATTTGGTAAACCTCTTTTCTTCTTACTCGATACTTTCTAGCCTGGTATATTGGGCTAGTATGTCTCCAAACATAGTTGTACATTCTCACTTCTGTGAAATGCCTTCTTGCATTCATCTTGTGTACTTTTTTTCCCTGTACATTCCAGAAAATGGGATACCATCTTGTTACCTAAGTCAATAATTCTCTTGGAAGGTATCTATCCATCCTCCCAACCACTTTTTCTTCTGCCTCTTCAAGGCTTAGTTCCAATTTTGACCATGAAATAATGTCTAGTCCTTTAATATGGAATAAATCCATCCTTCTTCTGTGATCTCACAGCACACGCTACCTTTATATTAGAATTAGATGGGACTACTTCTGAATTTGATGGTCCATGCCGGGAGAGTGAGGACCATAGTTTATTCATGTTTTGTTCACTGCAGCATTTTACATAGAGCCCCTTTGTTGACTTGGATTTCATCATTTCCTTCTGAATCTGGCATAAATCAGTGCTTCCAAGAAGCCATCACTGATTAATTTGTCTCAATTTTGATCATTCTTTTATTTTTCCCCTTAGTATAAATGTACTCAATTTGATTATATTAATGTTATTGATGTCATTTTACTTCTTACAGAGTTCTGTTGTGATTTCATGGATCATATTTTGTTGTTACAGATAATGAGTTGTTTTTTTTTTTTTAAAGAATGGTGGATGTACCTCTCCATAGCTTGCTTCTATTATATTATGCACAAGGGTGTTTAAAAATCTGATGAGTCACTATGTGCTCTATGAAGAAAAAAATTGTGAAATAACCATTAACGTGGAAAGAACACTATAAAATGTTAGAATCAGAGAACTAGGAGGGACTTCAAAACATTCAAAACATTAGCTGGCTCAGTCCTGGCTTAATAAATGCCATTCATGGAGACAGCTAAATATAGTCAATTCATATCATCTTCTATCTCGGAAATCTGTTCAAGGGTATTATGAACAAAACATTTTCATTATTTCCCAAATCCTCCCATTTATTGATTCTCAGAGGTAGCTTCATTTTGGAATAACCTGGAAAGCTTTTCAAAAATGTCACTTCAGGCTAATCGAATCAAAATCTCTGGGGTTTGGCATCTAACCAATGCGTTTTAAACTTTCTGAGTGGGACTGTAATGTGTAGCCATGCTTCAGAACTACTGTTACAATATTCAAACATTTACAAGAGTCTGCATGACACATCACAAAAACCATAAAGGCATCAAAATGCACACTCTTGACATTCAGAAGAGATGATAGTACCATGAGATGTAGCTTTCTAAAAGTAACACAAAGTTAATGCAGAAATAAAGCAACAGTGGCTTATAGAATTTAAATTTTAGAATATCAATCAATCTTTTAACTGTTGAAATAATTTCTATACCAAATAGTCCTAATTAGTGGTTTTTGTATGAAATATGAGTTTAAACACATTTTTAAAATTATGTATTAATCATATTTCCTATTTAGAAAATTTCATATTGTGATACAATTAAATGGATACGAAATTAGTTTACTTAAGTTAGCCAGACACAAAGTTCTTTAATGTGTAAGTTAGATGTAAAATTCCAGAGGGAAAAAATAAGAAATTCAGTGGTTGCACTTCCATATAAGCTTTTTATGAAGGCTATCTATTAGTCTAATTAAGGCTACTTAGCTTTAATTCAAGTATCACCATATGGAAATGGCTGATACATCTGGCTTGATGCACTGAAATTCAAAACTTTGGCATTCTAAAGTATTTTTGTGCGTGTGAAAAAAAGCTTCCAATCACGAAAATGTTATACCAATGATTAATTTTTGGAATAAAAATGTAAAAGAACCATGAGTCATGAATTTACTGTATGTGGAGACTGTTGATTCAGTTCAGGCATGAGTTGTGTTATATGATAATACCCCCTTATCCATAGTTTTACTTTCCACAGTTTCAATTACCCACGGTAATCATGGTCTGGAAGCTTATGATCATCCTTTTGTAACATCAAAAGATCAACGGCAGCCTTGTGCTTTGTCACAATGTTAATGTCATTCACATCACCTCCTCTCATCACATAGGCATCTTATCACACTATGTCATCATTAGTAAAAGGGTGAGTACAGTACAGTAAGGTATTTTGAGAGAGAGAGGGAGAGACCCTATTCATATACCTTTCATTACAGTAGTTTGTTATATTAGTTCTATTTTATTATTCCTGTTGCTAATCTCACACTGTGCCTAATTTATCCACTAAGCTTTATCATAGGTATGCATGTATAGCAATAAACCTAGGATATATAAGGTTCAGTACTAGCCATGGTTTCAGGCATCCACTGTGGCTTCAAATACACCCACTGTAAGTAAGAGAAACTACCACAATTTAAAGAAGTGATAGATAATCTAAGCAGCTTTAAGATGTAAAAACTATGGTTAGTTCTATGGAAGAACAGAATTTGGGAGGACCATTAATTTGCATTTTTGGAGGGGATATGCAGGCTCCTTTAATCATGTACCATGTACTGTGTGTAAAGAAAGCAGTATACTGGAAATCCCTATAATATATAATTCTTTCATTTTCACATTAAACAAATACTAAGAATACCAGTGTCCAAACTTTAAAAATCAGGCGCTCACTGAATGTCCCAATGGTAGTAATTCAACATACATAAGTCAGTTTTTAAAAACTTCAGTAATACTCAGTGACTCAAGAGATGTATTTTGTTTTGGTATAAAACTGTAAATTTATGGGACAGCTTACTTAAAAATTAGGGTAAAAACAGCTTTAAAAAGAATATCAGAGAAAAAAATATAATGCATTTTCATCATTTTTTTCTAATTTGCTACAATTTTATCATTAGTATTACAAATACGATTAGCCGCACAAATGATTCTAAGTATATTGCAAGTTTAATTAATATGAATATGAAAGGAAAACTATGAGCTGGCAATGACTGACTACCTGCATATGCAGGCAAAACAAATTATGGCTATAAATTTATAATTGAGACGTTCAGTTGGAGAAGTTAAGGCCAAATTTTGTTTGAGCGGCTGAAATGGCAACTTTTATACTTAGCAGATCAAAGAAGTTCAAAGATCAATGGGACTTTAGGTCCTTTCTTATTCAATGCTTGATTTTCTAGAAAAAAACAGAAAGTTGAATCACAGACATTGTACTGATAACTGTTGAAAGATTCAAACCTAGAAAACACATCTTTTGACTTTTAAATATGCCTCAAGAAAATCATTAAATCACATATTTAATGTAACATATTCACATTGGTTATTCCATGTTCCTTTTTGTGGGGAGGAGAAGGGTCAACCTTGCAGTGGCCTACCACTTTCTTCTCTGTCAAACTATGTTTCTGTGAGACTAGTGCAAATCTTATCCTTAATAACAAGTGATCCTTCCCACCTTCTTTCCTTCCTTCTTTCCTTCCTTCCACATTAAATTCTTAATCCCTTCCTCTCTTTCAACACTTTCCCTAAATCCGGAAGTCTTCCCTGTCAGGGCAATATCATGTTTTCTTCTTGTTCGATGAGATATACATCCCAACCAAATTCTGCAAATAGATTGTTGATAAGGGTTTTTTTTTTTTTTGCGTTAATATTAGAAGTTTACCAAACTTATCTATTATTAAAGTTAATTTAAGTCGAAACTTTGGATTTCAAAATTTTTCCACTATCCATACACTAGCCATGATATTAAAATTTTTATTGTTTTTAATTTTTAATTCCAGTATAGTTAACATATAGTTTTATATTAGTTTCAGGTGTGCAATATAGTGATTCGACAATTCTACACATTACTCAGTGCTCATCATGATTAAGTGTACGCTTTATTCCCCATCACTTATATCACCCTGAACTTTTAAGAGCAAAAATTAGTTATATATAACAGGGCACCTCTTTTAGTTTAGATTTCTTATCTCTTCTGTCTGGTGTTGATGTGGAATTTTAAGTAGAATATTAATTAAAATCAAGCAAAGGTGGAGAGAGGTAACCCAACAGGTGCACTTTATTTTGAGATTGGCCCCTCACTACATTATATCCTGTCCCCACAAGATGGCAGCCATGCTTGATGTAGATTTGATCAGCTTACTTTTTGAATGTCTCAATACTTAACAGTTTACTAAGGTATTATTAACCCATGTTAGTGAAATGACTACATTTAAGAAACCTGATATTTTAAGTAATTTTTCAGGTAAGTTAATTTTCTGAATTTTTCTTCTAAAACTTACACATAGAAATAATAAATATTATTATATTTTTATATCTGCTTTACTCCCATCTTCACTGATTTCACCACTAACTTAAGGTTTAAATATCAGTAGAACAATCTTTAGTAATATGCCTCTCAATCTTATGATAATGATATTGTGATATTATGTGACTCAAATACTGGATTAAATACTAAAGTTTCAAAACAAAATTCAATTTAATTATTTTCTTTTCCTAAAGAGAAAAATTTATTTTATATATCTTATATTCTAGAATTGCACTTGGCCATGGAATATTGAAATTTTCTACTAATTTATGATTAATTCTCCAGGTGTGGCATACCACTTCAGGCAAAGTTCTAATAAATAGGTCAAAAGTACAAAGAAATGCATGATACAAACTACAGTGAATATCAATTATCATTTGACCTTTAAGAATAAGATATTGTTATCTTCCCATGGCTAACCATTTAATTCTGAAATTAACTTTTTGTTTCGAAACATATTTCTCTAGGCAAATATGTAACAAAGATCAAAGTGCACCTCTGTGTGCAATATGCTGCAAAATAATCTATACATTTTAGTTTAAAATATTGTTTTTGTAGCAGCAGATATCATGGGAAAAAGTTAAAAGGAAAAACAAAAACTCTGTTAACACTCAATCATCTACACACACATACACATGCTTATTGGCTTTAGAGTTTTCAAAGTAGTAATGAAACTCTACAAACATTTAAGTCCACTTCTTAGTTGATAAGAAGATATATAATCAGTATAGATCCAAATAAATTAATTCCTTATCCCTCACTGGTCCTGCAAATTGATGGTAAACTTAAGTCCAAATAATTATGAGTAAATGAATTAACTAGTGAGTGAATGAAAGAGTAAATTAAAAAATATATTGTAGAATATTACTCATGCAGTATAAGTCAATACCATCTTGGCACATTCCAAAATAAATAGATTACTGAGGTATCAAAGTGGTCTGTTCATAAAATCATTTCACCTATTTATCAGTCTCATTGTTTACAACACAGATAAGGATTATCTGATGTAGAAAAGACAGAAGGTGTTTTGAAAGAGTTCTTTGGAAGATGACAATAAAAATTATCTCGGCAACAAAAGCCCGAATAGGAATCTCTGCCCAAATTTAACTTGATTTATTTGCAGTATGCTTTATATGACGAAAAAGAATTCAGGGAGGAAAAGAACCCCTAAAGTTTGTGTTAGATCTCATAGAATTTATCTAAAGTTGGGCAACATAAAATTAATCATATTATAAGTGCTTTGTTTCCTACCTTTTTTTACATTTTGCTGCTTTATCACATTTTAAAAGTTTCATCAAGATACAGTCGAACTGTAAAATACTAGACACGACAACATCAAAGTTGTAAAAATGAGACAATATTAAAATGTTTTAAAATTTCTATGCTGTTAGAAATATCTAAACCAGCATTTCTTACATTGTGCTCTGTGGAATATTTTGCTTTGTTCTGTTAAAAAAAAAATACAAGATTTGGTGGCCACATCAGATTGCAAAATGCTATATAGACTTTTCCTCTCTAAAAAATCCATAGTGTACATTGACATATTAAAAACATGCCCTCTAGGGCACAAATTATTAATCCAAAATATCCCAAATTTATATAAGCATCAATATCCTTTTTTATATGTAGAAAGAGCAACATTTGTTACATTATTGCAATCCATTTTCTATTTCTTTTTGTTGTTGTTGTTGTTGTTGTTGTTTTCTCTTCTATCTGCAGTTGCCTATACTAGCCAAATTGAAAATCAGCAGGTTGGTATGTCATATCTGGGGAAAGATCCTGTTTTGTCCTGTAATAGGAATTTCTTGTATCTTTTTGACCTTCAATGATGAAGGAAAATATATCACCCAACTATAAATATGTTTTCTTTTAAAAATGCTTTGGGGGCTTCTGGGTGGCTCAGTTGGTAAGCTGTCTAACTCTTAATTTCAGGGTCATGAGTTCAAGCCCTGTGTTGGGTTGCACACTAGGTGTGGAGCCTAGTTAAAAAATAAAAATAAAAATAAAAATGTTTTATAGTTTTCCATTTCTTCTTAGGGAGAACATTACTCTGATCCTGACAATAAGAAAATACTGTATGATCTATAAAAATATAACTTTCCTTGACCCATCAGCGAGCTGAGGTGGTGAGACAAAAGTAAACTAAGTTCAAAAGACTGGCAAGCACCTCTAACAGGAGACAGGACACAAAACTGCTTCACTGTCACAGAGCACAGAGAAAGAACTGGCTGCCAAAGAAAGAAAATTAGCAAAAAAAATTAATACATTCCTAAAGGTTGAATGTGGGATAGCATTAGAGTTTAAAATAACTCCAAGTCAAGACACAAGGAGCATTTGCACTCCCCCAAACTCTTTATGAGTCTGCTTAGGGTGCTCATGGGAAAGAATGAGAACAGAGCAGGACACCAGATCTACCATGTAATTGTAACAGGCCTGGAGGAAGGTGGGACAATTTCAAAATGTAGCCTACTCCCTTGGACCTTTCTCATTTGCCTTAAGCTGCTGAGGGAAGGGCAGAAGACTGTCTTGTGACTGGGGACCAGGCAAAGATTTAATAGTTCTTTAGAAGCAGAACTCAACTTCTGGGAAGTGCCAATAAATTCTCCTTCTTGACACCAAGAACTGAGAAAAGATGACTGCTTCTGGGATGATAGATCAGGATTGTATGACCCTGTGGGAGGGACCAAAAAAAAAAAAAAAAAAACCCTTTATGGGTCACAATCCTGTGTCTGTGTAAAGCAGAGATGTCTTATTTCTGGGAGTAAGAAGGAGCAAAAGTATCTCTCCTATTTCAGAACCTCCAGATAGAAGTCTGAATATGCTGTCATTGAGATGAGAAGGTCAAGAATAATAACAAAGCCCCCTTCCTGATGCTCAGGCACACAGGTATTGTCTAAGGCCAGGCTTACACAAGAAGAAGCACAAATTCACTCCCTACTCTCACCATGAACCTAGCATTAACTAATAAGCAATAGAAGGCTACCACTAGTAAAGAGAAAGGAGTGTGGAGAGAGACCTGCTATTTGACTGTTGTGCCAGAGTTTCTAAAAACTGAGAGTAAAGCAGAAAAACTCAGAAAACCTTCTAGCACCACAGGCCCACCCTAATCACATAGTTCATACACCCCACCACTGAAGAAATTCAAAGGACAACAATATCAATAACAAAACCCAAACCGAATTGTATTATTCACTACCATTGTAATAGAAGAGTTGTATTCATTTCTAGCTATAAATACCCTTCACCTCTCTCTACTGTTCTTCAAATGACAGTGCTCAAAGACAAAATAGCAAGAAAGAAAAAAGCCATTGTCCAACAAAGCAGGTTGAGTAATTACACAAATGTTGAAACTATCCTTCAGGGACTTTGTAATTACAATGACTACAATTTAATGTGTTAAAGGATGTATAGTAGAAGAACACATATGGAGTAGATGAGGAATTTCAACAGAAAGATGGAAACTAATAAAATGAGTGAACTAAAATCTCACTCACTCCCCGCAAAACCCATGATATCTAAGATGAAGAATTACTATGATAATCTTAACATATCTGAGGAAGAAATTTGCGAATTTAAAAGTAGTTTGATACAAAATATTCTAAATGAAACATAAAGAGAAAAAAAACTGAGAGAGTATCTAGGAGCTATGGGACAATATCAAATAGTCTACCATGTGTGCTTTGATATATAGAGGAAAATAAATAGAAAGAGGAGGAAGTAATACTAGAAAAGATAATAAAGGATAAATTTCCAAATATAATGAAAGACAATAAACCAAAGATAATAAAATCTCAGAGAATTCCAAGCTGCGTATTTAAAAAGTAAAAGCACAAACAAAAAGGACCTAAACATAATTAAACTCCTGAAAAAAAAATACAGAGCCAATCTTGAAAGCAAACAGAGCAGAAAGGAAACACTGCATGCAAAGGAATAAAGAATTAAGGTATCCTTCCCATCAAAAATTATCCAAGTGAGAAGATAACGGAGTAACATCTGAAAAGTATTTAAAAAAAAAAAGAATTAATCAATTAAAGCATTTAGCCCAGCAAAGTCTTTCAAAAGTATAGATGAAATAAAGACTTCAGACAAACAGAAGCAACTACAATCTATTTCCATATAAGAGGAGCACCTGGGTGGCTCAGTCTGTTAAGTATCAAACTCTTTGTTCTTGCTCAGGTCATGACATCAAACCCCACTTTGGGCTCAATGCTCAGCGAGGATTCTACATGAAAATTCTCTCATTGCCCCTCCCCCACTTGTATATGCATGCATGCACTCTGTCTTTAAAATAAACAAATCTTTTTTTAAAAAATTAAGTAAAAGATCTCCATTACAAGAAATCCTAAAAGTAGATCATTAGGATAATTATGTATGATACAAATCGAAATTTGATTTATAGAAAGAAAGAAAAGCACCAGAAATAGTAAAATGAAGTAAATATAAATGTTACATTTTTCTCCTTTGTAATCTCTTTAAAGACAATTGACTATTTCAATAGTTAATTGAAATGATAGCAAGTTATTGTAAAATTCATGACCAATGTAGAAGTAAAATGTATGACCAACATTGCACAAAAGATAGAAGGGTGGAAATGAAAGCATAATATACAATATTTTTAAAGTTATACTGTGATAAATTAAATGTGATATTGTAAATGAAATAGCAATCATTAAAGCAATTTTAAAAAAGAGAAAACTAATAAGCTAAAATTGGAGATAAACCATAATAATAAAAAAATAATTATTTAAGCTACAAAAGGTAGGAAACCAGGAGAAAAAGGGAGCAATGAACCAAAAAGACAAAGAGAAAAATTGGTAAAATTAGAATTCCATCATATCAATAATTACATTAAACATAATTTATAAAACACAATGATTAAATTATGGATAAATGAAAATTGATAAAACATAATGACCAAATTAAATATAAATGCTTAAACAAAATGTTGAAATTGTAGATTGGATAAGAAAGCAAGTTTTACTACATGCTACTGTCTATAGGAAACAGACTTTGAATATGTCTAGATAGATTAAAAGAAAAATATAGAAAAATATATAACATAAAGCATTAATCAAAAGAAAGCTGAAGTGGTTATATTAATATCAGAAAACATAGACTTAAGAATAAGGACTATAAATCAGTGATAAGTAACTTTACATGATAACAAAGAGTTTATTCTTTCAGGTGACACAACAAATGTAAATTTGTACAAATCTGCCAATATGACTTCAAAATACATGAAACAAAAACTGATAGAAAAAAAGAGAAACAGAAATCCATAATTACAGTTGTAGAATTCAACACAGCTTTCTCCATAATCAACAGAAGCAGTAAACAGAAATCAGTAAGAACATATACCTGACATCACCCTCAACCAAACTGACTTAACTGACATTTAAAACATTCCATTCAGAAACTGCAAAATACACATTCTTGTCAAGTGCCCAAGGAAGATTCATCAAGGCAGAAAGTTTTCTATGTTATGAAGCAAACTTCATACGAACTATGGTAAAAATCAATGAAATAATAATATTTGGAAATTTTAATATATTTGAAAATTAAAAAACTTCTGGACAGCTTATGAATCAAAGAAAATAGATGACAAAATATTTCAATTGAATAAAAATGAATATACAAGATATCAAAATTTGTGGGGCGAAACTAAAGCACTACCTATGCAGACAGAGCATTAAAAAAGTGAGAATGGCAGAATGACATTAAATAAATAATCTAAGCTTTTATCTTAAAATACTAGGAAAAAAGAGCAAAATAAAACCATAGCAAACAGAAAGAAGGGAATAATTTAAATAAAACAAGGATGAAATCATTGTAATTTTAAAAAATAAAAGGAAATCAATGAAACTAAAAGCTGATTCTATGCAAAAAAAATCAATAAAATTGATAATCCTCTAATCATGTTAATAAAGAAAAAAACAAAGGCACACATTACAAATTTTCAGAATCTAAGAGGGGAATTACTAATGATCCAATAGACATTTAAAGGAAAATAAAAAGAATGTTATTTTTTAAGGTTTATGTCAATAAATTTAATTTGGAAATATATGCAATGGACAAATTCCTTAAAAGAAACAAATTTTGAAAACTCACTCAAGTATCTGCTAATCTCTGTAGATTATTTCTGTTACAGAGACTGAATTCATAATTAACCTTTCCACAAAGAAAACCCCAGGAACAAATCATGAATTATATCAAAGATTTAGGAAATAAGACAAAATTCTCACAAATCTTTCAGGATACAGAAGAAGAGAGAACACTCCCTAAGCTGTCCCTTAGTAGGTGAATGGATAAACTGTTGAATATCTAGGTACTGGAATATTATTTATTGCTACAAAGAATGAGTCATCAAGTCATGAAAAGACTTAGAAGAAACTTAAATGTGTATTGCTAATAAAAGAAATCAACCTGAGAAGGCTACAAACTATATGATCCCAACTATATGACAGTCTGGAAAAGAGGAAACTATGGAAACAGCAAAATGTCAGTATTTGCTAGGGTTTCCATGGGAGGGGCAGATGAATAAGGGAGCCCAGTGGACTTTTAGGACAATGAAACTCTGTATGACACTATAATAGCTGATAAATGCCATTGTACATTTTTCCCATAGAAAGTACAACAGTAAAGGTGAACACTAACATAAACTATGTACTTTGGGTGATTATTATGTGTCAATATAAGTCCATGTTTTGTCAGCGACATAAAACTGGGATATGGGTGTTGATAATGGAGGAGGCTGTATATGTATGGAGTCAGAAATATATGGGAATTCTCTGTACTTTCTACTCAATTTTTCTATAAGCCCAAAACTATTCTAAAAAATAAGTTCTCATAATTTAAAAAATGGACAAACTATTTAAAGAGACATTTTGCCACAGAGCTTAAAGGTAAATAAGCACTTAAAATATGCTCAATATTATTAGTTATTAAGGAAATGTAAATTAAAACAATAATTAGATATTTCTATATAACTATGAGAAAGGCTAACTTTCAACAAAGAAGAAGATAGCAAAGAAAATGTTGACAAGGAAGTGGAGTAATTGAAAATACTATATATTGCTGGTAGGAAAGTAGAGTGGTACAGTTACTTTGCAAGTTTAGCAGTTTCTCATAAAGTTAAACATACAATTTCCATTAGGCATAGTATTCTCACTAAGTAGCTATACAAGAGAAATAAAAGCACAAGTCCAAAACCAGATCTGTATATGAATATGTACAGCTACATTACATATAACTGGTCAAACCTGGAAACAACCCAGATATCCCCAAACCAGTGAATACATAAACTATTGTACATCCATACAATAAAGGGAAACAAATTCTTGATACATGCAATAGTATAGATGAATCTCAAAAGCATATGCAGAGGGAAAAAGCTAGACACAGAAGGCTATATCCTGTATGATCTATTGATATTCAGGGAAACACTAATCTATAAAGACAGAAATCAAAGTTTCTGGGAATGATCAGAGACTGGAAATGATAGGAAGAGATTATCTACAAAGGGGCATGAGGAATCTTTTGAGGGTGATATAAATGTTCTTTATTAATGGGATATAGTTGTTTTGGTACCAATCCCAATAGGAGGAATGGTCCCCCATACCAACAAGCAATTCTCAGAACATCTGCTGGGACCCCTAAAATCCAATTCAATTTTGATACTAACTGCTTGGAGATAGCATTGGATTCCACAGGTTAAGGTCTCAGTCCTACAAGACTGCCCTCCACACCCCTGTGCATTACACTTCAGGTGCAAGTCTCAAGCCTAGGTTGTTACCTGTACTTCTAACCAACTGGTTATAAATCAGAAATTCCCAAGACTGCCTCCTGAGGTTTGATTAATATTCTTGAGTAGCAAACAGAAATCAGAAAACATTCTACTTATTAGGTTACTGGGTTATTACAATGGCATATAACTCACTAACAGCCAGGTAGAAAAGATGCCTAGGGCAAGGTGAAAGGAAAGGTCTTGGAACTTCCATGCCACTCTCCCTAAATCTTCATATGTCACCAATCTGGAAGTTCTCTGAACCCTGTCCTTTTAGGTTTTTATGGAGACTTCATTACAGGGTCATGATTAAATACATCAATTACATCATTGGTTGTTGGTGACTGAATCAACCTTCAGCCCCTCTCCCCTCTCTGAAGTTTCAGGGGGTACTGAAAGTTCTAACCTTCTAAATCACTTGGTTGGTTCCCCCTGGCAATCAGCCCTGTAAATTATTCATTAACATAACAAAACAACCTTTCCTCTTATGACAGAAAATACCAAGAGTTTTAGGAGCTCTTTGCCAGGAATGGGGTGTAAGACCAAATTTATATTTCTTATTATAAATCACAGTATCACAAGGGGATTACAGGATTATATTTATTTGTAAAAACTCATCAAACTGTATACCTAGAAAGGGGGAGTTTATCTACAAGCAAATTATGCCTTAATAAACTTGACTTTGAAAATGAAATATAGTATGTAAAACTCATTCTTTATTATAATATCCAAAAATTTGAGCATGAATAAAATGCCAAGTTAATACAACAAGCAACTGGCGCATTCCAACTAGACCAACTAGACTGTTTCTAATGTAAGTTTGATTGATTTTTTCCTTCAATAATCTTGATGTAACTTCCATATTTAGTTAATATGACCTAATTTTCTACTTTTAATTTACTAGAAAGCCACCTATATAGAGGCTGTTGAATTTTTTCAAAAAATCTACGTTTTATAGAAAAAATTACTGTTCTCCTCATTATCCCCAATGTAATTCCATAGCAAAAAGAAACTAAACATTTAGTAAAACCTTTCATTATTTAAATAGGTCTAAAAACTATCACAGCCTTACTGCATATATTAATGTATTTTCACAATACTTTACATTTCTTCTTCTATTTTAATTTACCACCAGTGTCCAGAGTCATTAGAAAAAAGAATAGCTAGCGATATTCCAATTGTATTTCACTTAAAATCATCAATCTTCCACACTCATTTTGAAATAATAAACTTGGGCAATGATATCAAGCCTATGGAAGTAAGTGTTGAGTTAAACAACTTATGCCCTACTCACAATGACCACATACAGACTTTAGTGAGTTTCCGAAAAGGCAAATTGAAAATGTCTTAATATATGCTTATTATTAACAAGTGAATACACATTTTCTATTATGATCATGCATTCCTTTCTTCATAGTTGTGTAGGCTTAAGTTCTTTTCAGGTTTCTGTTGTCAAGAACCAAACTGTAGGGATCCCTGGGTGGCGCAGCGGTTTGGCGCCTGCCTTTGGCCCAGGGCGCGATCCTGGAGACCGGGGATCGAATCCCACGTCGGGCTCCCGGTGCATGGAGCCTGCTTCTCCCTCTGCCTGTGCCTCTGCCTCTGTCTCTATCTCTCTGTGACTATCATAAATAAATAAAAATTAAAAAAAATCTTTATATTAAAAAAAAAAAAAAAGAACCAAACTGTGCTTTGAAGTCAAAATATAAGGCAGAGACAGAGTCTGGGATAAAGTGGAACAATGTCTTTATTGCTTTGCTGGACAAAGGAGACCGCAGAAGCCTAAGGTCTTCAAAACTACAAGCCCAGCCAGAGGAGGGGACTGAGAATTTTACAGGGAAATACAGGATCTAGCTGGTTTTACTGGAATTGTGTACTGGCTGTCAGCCTTGTTCATTATGTCTTCAGGGTGGTATTGGGTTCCTGAAACAAAAGGCTAAGAAAGGAGAAGGGGAGATTTGCAGGATTGAGAAAGAAGTTTATTTTAAAATAAAGTTTCACTAAGGCATTACTGTAGCCATTTAAATTTTTGTTCAACTTTATGCTTTTAAGCAGTTTCACTTCAGTTGAAAAACTCCTATCCCATCAAAATGTATAATGAGTAAAAATGTTATAACCTGGCTGAAATATTCTATGATGCATTAAACATAATTTCTTCTTCTTAGAATTTGGATCCATATTTGACCATGACAAATAGTATTGTTACAGTAGATATTTTCCTTTTTGTACAGTGTTTCTATCAGAAGTTAAGAAAGACTCATGGTTCTGATGATATGACAACTAACATGATAAATTATTTGGTTACTGATGAAATAATATCTTCCTTATTAAATTTATTTTTATACTGTTACATAGTAAAATAGCAATTCTTTCCCCACCATGGTAATGATTAAATATCCACACAAACTTTTTCAAATCCCTCAGAAACATGTCTCCATAGCCCTTATTTTTTTTAAATCTATTCATTAGAGAGACAGAGAGCAAGACAGAGACACAGGTGAAGAGAGAAGCAGTCTCCCTGCAAGGAGCCTGATGTGGGATTCGATCCCAGGACTCCGGGATCATGACCTGAGCCAAAGGCAGACACTCAACCACTGAGCCACCCAGGTGTCCCCTCCATAGCCCTTATAAAATAAAATATTTTAATCACTTGTACTAACTTGTATGAAATAAGCTAAATGTACTTTTAAATATGGGCTAAAAAAACATTTTTCAGATTGAAAAATGATCTTTTTTTAAGATTTAATTCATCTATTTGAGAGAGAGAGAGAGCATGTGAGCACACAAGCTGGGATAGAGGCAGAGGGAGAGGGAGAAGTAGGCTCCCCACTGAGCGGGGAGCCTGATGCAGGGCTGGATCACAGGACCTGAGGACCATGACCTAAGCCAAAGGCAGATGCTTAACTGACTGAGCCACCCAGGTGCCCCCAAAAATGATCTCTTACATGATATTCCAAATATGTCCTTTACATGTGTTGTGCTTATAAAGTTTTTTTTTAGTAAAATTCAAATCTTTTTAATTTTGACTCAAATGGTTTAGAATTGAAGTATTTATTCAATAAGGAAGGAATATTTCTCGAATGTTTGCAGATATGTCTATTTAGGTTATATTATTGATATTTCTTCTGATCTATTTAAGTCAATGAGTAGTAGCTACCAAAAACTATAGGAATAACTGTAAGTGTATTTTTTTAAAATATTTTATTTTTTATTGATTCATGAGAGACAGAGCAAGAGAGAGAGGAAGAGACACAGGCAGAGGAGAAGCAGGCTTCAGGCAGGGAGCCTGATGTGGGACTCGATCCTGGGTCTCCAGGATCACGCCCTGGGCTGCAGGCGGAGCTAAACCCCTGCACCACCGGGGCTGCCCTGTAAGTGTATTTTTGATCAGTTACTATATATATCAAAGAATTGGTATCCACAGTTGAGATTGATAATCAAAGTAAATTCGGTATGTAACAAATGGAGTCCCTATTATGGGGTATATATTTTTCTTCTATCTCTTCCAAGTGAAGCAAGAGTCTGTTAGGTGGTGTTTCTCAAAATACAAGGGCAAAATAAAAAAAATCTTTAAAATAGATTTAATGAATAAGTATGTCTGTACAGAATAGCAATTGGGTCATAAAATCAACCTTTTAAAATATAAAAGACGATTAAAAGTTATTAATAAGGTGATGAATAATTAAATTCCTAATTATATAGTGTGATTACCAAAAATAAAGACAGTATAATAATGCTGTTACCTATCTAAAATAAAAATGACAAATAAAATGCTGTTACTTATCTGGACAAAGAAAATATCTTTCCAATTTAAGTATAGTAGAATGCTCACAAAACTTTTTTTAAAAAATAGAGCTTTGCTTTAGGGCAACAAATTCTAAAGTTTTGCAAAATTTTCTCTTAAGAAATGAGTAATATTGATGATATTTAACTACTTTATCTCTTTATTAATGTTAAGACTTAAATATTTGTTGAAAAATAGACATATATTAAGATTTTTACTTCATACTAAAAATAAATTAAATCATCTGTGTTTCCAAGGAGGGAAAGAGCTTTTCCAATTATATTTGTGAAAGAATCAGTGACAAAATATCAGAGATTTATATTTCCTACCTGAAAGCTGTAGGGTAAAGAAAGTCTGAAAGGGGGTTCATTATTATATTTTTGGGAAGAAACCTTAGATGTAACCTGGACAGTTTCCACTTGTCTTTATCTTCTTTCTGTATAGAGTGATCATTAGGATCCCACAGAATAGCTAAGACAGCATTATTAATTACATTTTTTAATCTATGAAATGCAGTGCTTATTTTTTTATTTGGAGAATTTGGGAATAAAATATTATGTCAGAAGTCAGAATTTCTGTTACACTTCTTTTATGCTGCTTCATATAAGGGGATAGGATAATTCCTAAGTGTTACATCCACACAAACTATCTCTTCATCTCTCTCTCTCTATCTCTCTCTCTTGAGCACACACACACACACACACACACACACTTGCTTACTTCACCTATAAAATCTTGTTTTTTCTTATACTTCCTTTTTCTTTTGAACTGTCTTTGGTCCTACCTCAAATTTTAATTAGTCTTTAGAATTTTTACTTTTCTTTTTTTGAAAATGAAAGTCAGGGTACTATGTGAATATTTTAGAGAAATTTAAAAATTAATAAAAATGTACACACAAAAATAAATGTTGTATTTGAATTTTCATAAAACAGCAATCCTCTTGTGATCTTGAGGTAGTATAGTCACAATAGTTATTTTCTTAAAGCATAAAAATATTTTTCTGTATTAAGGTTATTCAAGACAAAGGTTAGAGTTATTTTATTAGCAAGCTAAAGCTCTGTATTAATTACAAATGAATATGTACAGAAAAAGAAAAATACTGATCAAGTTTTCTCTGATAAGGAAATTTGTACTAAAATATTAATTATAAAAATTATTTTTATTTGCAGCTTTAGGTATTTATTTATTCATGAGAGACACACAGAGACAGGCAGAGACACAGGCAGAGGGAGAAGCAGGCTCCTTACAGGGAGCCCGACACGGGACTCGATCCCTGGTCCCCAAGATCACGCCCTGGGCTGACGGCAGCGCTAAACTGCTGAGCACCCGGGCTGCCCTGCTGCTTTAGGTATTAAGAATGTTAATTGAATCTATTCAGTATTCTCAAATATGACCTTCAATTTTATAAAAGTATCAGTTTGCTATTAGGCACTTATACTCTGAACTTTAAGAATCAAAGCAACACAATATTTATTACTAAAAATATTATCCACACAATAGTAATATCATAAAAAACACATTTCCAAACTTCATTAATACACTACTGGTGAGATAAAATGATATTTCTACATATCCGAATAAGTTGAATCCTGATGCAATTCACAAAAGTGAAAAATTGTTTACCTATACAATATTTCTCATGTCAGAGATAACTTATATGATGATCAAAACTTGAACCTTACTATTTAAACCACTTAGATTATTAGATGGGCATAACAGAAGAGGAATCATGCGTTTCTTTAAACATTTCTACAGATAACTTAAATAAAAGCAGAATTTATTTTCTCCATCCTATTGGTAACAGAATAATGCCTCTTCATGTATTTGGGTTTTATTCTTTTTCAACAGCCAGAGTTAACTGTAAGAAGAATCAAAGTTGACAAGCATTTGCCATCTCAAGGCCACTCCCTGAAGCTCTCTAATCAGCTGATTACTACTGCTGACATTCACTAAACTCAGCATCATTTTTCTTAAGTAATTATCTTCTACTAAGATGGAATCCAAACCCCCAGGAAAAGAAATATGAATTAGGTTTTTGATTATGTGATGACCAGTTGAAAACAACTCTTCAAAATTTAGAACTAGTAGATTTTGTTGTTGTTGTTAAGAAAATGATTTAAAAATATCTGGAGGCAGGAATGCAGACACAAATGGTCGGGAAAGTAACGTGCATGATGTTGGTGCTTAAAAGTATCAAACAAAATTCCTCTCTTTCTCAATTTTTCTAAGGCTAAAACTGATGAAAAGTTAGAGTGGTTGTTTACACTGAGCTTGCAATCAAATCAGTATGAAAGTCTCTACATAATCCAGTCGGTTAATTAGAATGCTACTTTGAGAAATGCATATTCAGACTTAGGTAGAAATCGGGAATCAAGGATTTTAGGAGAAAAACATCATGGTACTGCTGCCTGGAGCAACCTGAAAGCTTGGACTTCATGGAAAGCACAAAAATCACATTCATCCATAGAATAAATGAAGAAAAGTAAACTTAATAAACATTGGTTCAGGAAAGGCAGAAATTATATCTTCATGGTATCCTGGAGGTTAGTGTTACGATGTTAACAAGCATGAGCTAGGCTCCTGGATGATAAAAGTGATTCTGTAGCCACAGCTGACAACCAATCAATTAGCCTATTTGTCAATGTGTGAAAAACTATGCTTCATATTCTTGACCAGTTTTATAGTTTTTTTTCAAGGGAGGGCACATTACTCTGTCATGTAGTACCAGTTACTCTGTCATGGCCAAAAACAAGCAGAAATCATCATCTTAATGTTTTAACTATATCCCCCCAAAATGCTATAATTTAGGAGTTTGGAAGAGAGATTGAAGATTGTTAGGTATTTATAATATTAAAAATATAATTCCCTTCCCTATATAATTCCCTTTCCCTTCCCTATATCCGTATTTTTTCAAAGTGCCTTTGTGACTCCTCATATTAAGAAGTATAAGCTATGCTAGCTTTGTGATGTGATTTAATCACAGAATGTAAGAAAAAAAAGTGACATTATTCTAGATGTGAGACTAAGCTCAAGAGGCCTTGCACCACCCTGCTTTCTTTTGAAAATTGGCCAACATCATGTTAACAATCATAAGATAGGCTTTTCGATAAGGAAAGTGAACCTGCCATCATAGCTGATAGTTAACCAACGATACACATGTGAATAAGGTCTGAACTTGTCCAGCTCCCAGTTTTCCAGCAGACCAAAAAGCCATAAAAAACCCAAATGAAATCAAATGAGCCTGGACCAGATCACAAGAGCTGCCCAGCTGACCCATAAACATGTGAACAATAATAACTAATTATTGCTTTGAGCCATCATGTATTGAGATGGTTTGTTATGCAATAATAGATTAATGAAAGTTATCATTTTTATTTTCTTAGCTGATATAAATAATTGCTTTTTAGGTATTGATTTACTATCAGACATCTTAGTTTGCTCTGGTTTCATTTTATGCGGACTTCTGACTCTGAAGGTGCTGGAATTTTCAAGGCTGGATACCAGAGAAGAGGAACAGCAAGTCTATGTGGAGTTTCAGCACAGGACCTTAGAAAGAAGGCTGAATCTTCATATGGTCTGATAAGAGATTACTTATTACAGGGTATGTAGTGCTGGGAAATGTAGTATTTCAGTATAGCTGAAATACACAGACCATACAGAGCAAATCAGGTTTAATAGAAGCCTCAGAATGGATATGCCTTAGGGGGTAACTATCATGTATAAATAGAAGGAAGTCCTAGGACATATTTTAAAACTTAGAACCATTTTAGAACAGCACGAACTAAGCTTAATAATATCCAGAATTATCTATCAAAAGTTTAACAGTCTTCAAAATAAAATTCACATGTTTTAAGGAAGGGTGCTAACTCCAAAATCTTATAATTTATTACCCACATTATCTAGCATACAAGCAGAAGTTTCTAAGCATATAAAGACACAGGAAAATATGAGGCATAGTTAAGACAAAAAGAAGCAGAAATACACATAGACACCCACTCACAGAGGCACAAAGACATCACCTAAATATCGAAATTAGCCAGACCAATTCTGCAGACTTTAGAAGATATCACTGATACATTACAAATATCTTGTATCAATATATTTATAAATTTTCATGAAATAGATTTATTGAAAAACCAACTTAACAAACTCACTCAAGAGGAAATATAAAATCTGAAAGGTTTACTACTATAAAAATGGAATTTATTATTAAAATCCTTTCCACAAAGTTATCTAAAGACCCATAGGATTTTACTGGTAAGTTTCATCAAATATTTAATTTAGAAGTAATATTTAGGGACACCGGAATGGCTCAGTGATTGAGTGGCTGCCTTCGGCTCAGGGCATGATCCTGGGATCCGGGATCGAGTCCCACATCAGGCTCCTTGCAGGAAGCCTGCTTCTCCCTCTGCCTGTGTCTCTGCCTCTCTTTCTGTGTCTCTCATGAATAAATAAATAAAATCTTTAAAAAAAGAAGTAATATTTATTGTATGAACATACACATAAAAGCCTTTTAGAATATCAGCAATTGTAAGATACAAACATGTAAAAATATTACTATTACATGTTCATGTTATTTTATGATTTTAAAGTCAATCAATATAATTCACCATATTAAAGTAATAATGGAGAAAAAATATTGTATCAATCAGATTAGTAATTGTCAAAAGAGCATTTGAGGTACTAGACACTCAGGACTCCAAGATGGTGTCAACTGAACCAGTGAAGGAGAAGAAACTCTTGAATGTCAAACTAGGAGAGCTGCCAAGCTGGATAGGATTTCACTGGTAAAGGCATTGCTGGAGTGTTTCAAAAGAGGTTACTACTAGTATCATAATAAGTATGCTCATATGAAGAAAGGGGTTGTTGCTGGGGTTTCTATAATGCTGACAGCTTATGTACTTTTCAACCACTGTTGTTGCTACAAGGAATTCACACAGGAGGGACTTGGTAAATATCACTGAAGAGGGCCCAGTATGGAAGCACATTCTGCATTCCTGGCCATGAGCTTTACCTGGCAAACTTGAATCCTTTCATACCCTAATTGAGAACTAACTTTGAATTAAAAAAAAATGACTGGTGCTTGGAGGAAAAAAGCGTTAGGCAAAATGCATCAGTTATTTTTGGTTTAAAAAATTCAGCAGACTGGAATAAGAGATAATTTCTTCAATCAGATAGAGTGTGCTGTTGTTTCCTTGGGCTGCCAAAACAAAGTATCACAAACTGAGTGTCTTAAAACAATAGAAATCTATTGTTTCACAGTTTTAGAGGCTAGAGGTCTAAAACCAGTGAGCCACCAGGGGCATTCTCCCTCTGCAATTTATAAGGACAATCTTCTTTGCCTCTTATAGTTTCTGGGAGTTTGTCAGCAATCTTTAATATTCCTTAACTTGCAATTGCATAACTCCAATCTCTGCATTTGTCATCACAAAGAGTTCACCCTGAATGTGATTGTCTTCATCTGGCTGTCTGTTAATAAGGAAATCAGTCATATTGGATTAGAGGCTAACCCCATTGCACTATGACCTCATCCTAACTAATTGCACCAAAATGACCCTACTTCCAAATAAACTGAAATTCTGAGATATGGGGTTTTAGAATTTCAATATATCCTTTTTGGGGGGGGGGTGTTTTTGTTTGCAGCTTTTAAAAGCCTGATAGCTATTATCGCAATTAACAGTAAAATATTAAAGATTTTCCCCATAGGATGCAGAGTAAAGCAAGGCTAAATACTCCCTATAGTAAGTTTTAACATTCTAGTGAGGGTCCTAATTCACAGTTACTGTAAGAAAAGAAAAAAAAAAAAAAATATATATATATATATATATATATATATATAATTTGGAAAAGAAACGTCCTTCTTTACCGATGACCTGGTATTTATACACAAAAGCCTAAGTAATCAAGAAAAATGACAAACTACTAGAACTATTAAAGGAGTTCATTGAGGTCTCAAAAGTCAAAGTCAGCTTTATAAATTCAATTATGTTTCTACATAGTAGAAACAAACAATTGGAAAAAAATTAAAACAATTTTGTTATAATAGTGTAAAATATAAAAATATTTAAGAATAACCTTAAACAATGTATAAATTTCTACAGTGAAACTATAAAATATGGTTGAAAAAAAATAAAGATGTATATGAAAGCAAAAATAAACCATATTGATAGCTTGAAGATTAGATATAAAATATCCCATAAACTGATCTAAAATTTACCACAATTACAATCACAAATACAGAAATCTTTTATTAGAGACAAAGATATATTTCTTCTAAAATGATAAGTTTGACAAAATACAGCATCCATTCCTGATCAAAACCCTTCAGAGTGTTGGGATAGAGGGAACTTTCCTCGACATCTTAAAGGCCATTTACGAAAAGCCCACAGCAAATATCATTCTCAATGGGGAAGCACTGGGAGCCTTTCCCCTAAGATCAGGAACAAGACAGGGATGTCCACTCTCACCGCTGCTGTTCAACATAGTTCTGGAAGTCCTCGCCTCAGCAATCAGACAACAAAAAGACATTAAAGGCATTCAAATTGGCCAAGAAGAAGTCAAACTCTCCCTCTTCACCGATGACATGATACTCTACATAGAAAACCCAAAAGCCTCCACCCCAAGATTGCTAGAACTCATACAGCAATTTGGTAGCGTGGCAGGATACAAAATCAATGCCCAGAAATCAATGGCATCTCTATACACTAACAATGAGACTGAAGAAAGAGAAATTAAGGAGTCAATCCCATTTACAATTGCACCCAAAAGCATAAGATACCTAGGAATAAACCTAACCAAAGAGGTAAAAGATCTATACCCTAAAAACTATAGAACACTTCTGAAAGAAATTGAGGAAGACACAAAGAGATGGAAAAATATTCCATGCTCATGGATTGGCAGAATTAATATTGTGAAAATGTCAATGTTACCCAGGGCAATTTACACGTTTAATGCAATCCCTATCAAAATACCATGGACTTTCTTCAGAGAGTTAGAACAAATTATTTTAAGATTTGTGTGGAATCAGAAAAGACCTCGAATAGCCAGGGGAATTTTAAAAAAGAAAGCCATAGCTGGGGGCATCACAATGCCAGATTTCAGGTTGTACTACAAAGCTGTGGTCATCAAGACAGTGTGGTACTGGCACAAAAACAGACACATAGATCAATGGAACAGAATAGAGAACCCAGAAGTGGACCCTGAAATGTATGGTCATCTAATATTCGATAAAGGAGGAAAGACTATCCATTGGAAGAAAGACAGTCTCTTTAATAAATGGTGCTGGGAAAATTGGACATCCACATGCAGAAGAATGAAACTGGACCACTCTCTTTCACCATACACAAAGATAAACTCAAAATGGATGAGAGATCTAAATGTGAGACAAGAGTCCATCAAAATCATAGAAGAGAACACAGGCAACACCCTCTTTGAACTCAGCCACAGTAACTTCTTGCAAGATACATCCACAAAGGCAAAAGAAACAAAAGCAAAAATGAACTATTGGGACCTCATCAAGATAAGAAGCTTTTGCACAGCAAAGGATACAGTCAACAAAACTAAAAGGCAACCTACAGAATGGGAGAAGATATTTGCAAATGACATATCAGATAAAGGGCTAGTTTCCAAAATCTATAAAGAACTTATTAAACTCAACACCAAATAAACAAACAATCCAATCATGAAATGGGCAAAAGACATGAAGAGAAATCTCACAGAGGAAAACATGGACATGGCCAACATGCACATGAGAAAATGCTCTGCATCACTTGCCATCAGGGAAATACAAATCAAAACCACAATGAGATACCACCTCACACCAGTGAGAATGGGGAAAATTAACAAGGCAGGAAACCACAAATGTTGGAGAGGATGTGGAGAAAAGGGAACCCTCTTACACTGTTGGTGGGAATGTGAACTGGTGCAGCCACTCTGGAAAACTGTGTGGAGGTTCCTCAAAGAGTTAAAAATAGACCTGCCCTATGACCCAGCAATTGCACTGTTGGGGATTTACCCCAAAGATTCAGATGCAATGAAACGTCGGGACACCTGCACCCCGATGTTTCTATCAGCAATGGCCACAATAGCCAAACTGTGGAAGGAGCCTCGGTGTCCATCGAAAGATGAATGGATAAAGAAGATGTGGTTTATGTATACAATGGAATATTACTCAGCAATTAGAAACGACAAATACCCACCATTTGTTTCAACGTGGATGGAACTGGAGGGTATTATGCTGAGTGAAATAAGTCAATAGGAGAAGGACAAACTGTATATTCTCATTCATTTGGGGAATATGAATAATAATGAAAGGGAATATAAAGGAAGGGAAAAGAAATGTTGGGAAATATCAGGAAGGGAGACAGAACATAAAGACTCCTAACTCGGGAAAACGAACTAGGGGTGGTGGAAGGGGAGGAGGGCGGGAAGTGGAGGGGAATGGGTGACGGGCACTGAGGTGGACACTTGACGGGATGAGCACTGGGTGTTTTTCTGTATGTTGGTAAATTGAACACCAATAAAAATTAATTAAAAAAATAAATAAATAAATAAATAAATAAATAAATAAATAAATAAAATCTAGAATAGCCAAGACAACCTAGAAAAAGACAGCCTAGAATATGTAAATAAATTCCTAGAAACATAAAACCTACCAAAACTGAAAAGGGAAGAAACAGAAAATTTGAACAAACCAAATACTAGCAAGGATATTATTTCAGCAGTCCAAAAATTCCAACAAACAAAAGTCTAGGACCAGATGACTTCATAGGCAAAGTCTAAGACACATTTAAAGAAGAGTTAATGCCTATTCTCCTCAAACTATTCAAAAAAATAGAAGAAAAAGGAAACCTGCCAAAATCATTTTATGAGGCAGCATTACCCTGATACCAAAACCAAATAAAGACACCCAAAAAAAAAAAAGAAAGAAAGAAAAAGAAAGTACAAGCCATTATCTCTGATGAACATAGACGCAAAAATTCTCAACAAAATATTAGCAAAACATATCCAACAATACATTTAAAACAATCATTCACCATGATCAGGTGGGATTTATTCCTGGGATGCAAGGGTGGTTCAATATCTGCAAATCAAACAACACGATACATCACAACAATAAGAGAAAAATTGAAAGCCATTTGATCATTTAAATAGGTGTAGAAAAAACATTTGACAAAATGCAACAACCATTTGATAAAAGCCATCTATAAAATAGGCTTAAAAGGAACATACCTCAAAATAATACAGGCCTAAATAAAACCCACAGCAAACCTCATACTCATTGGTGAAAAACAAAGTTTTTCTCTAAGTTTAGGAACAAGCAAGAATGTCTACTTTCATCACTTTTATTCAACATAGTACTGAAATTCCTAGTCACAGCAGACAACAAAAAGATATAAACTAGGTCCAAATTAGCAAAAAAGGAAGTAAAACGCTATTTGTAGATGACAGGATACTATATTTAGAAAACCTAAAAGATTCCACCAAAAAACTACTACTAGAACTTATAATGAATTCAGTTATGTCACAGAATACAAAATCAATGTGCAGAAATCCATTGCCTATACACTAATAATGAAGCAGAAGAAAGAGAAATTAAGAAAGCAATCCAATTTAAAATTGTATCAAAAATAATAAGATACCTAGGAGCAAATCTAGCCAAAGAGGTGAAAGACCCATACTATGAAAATAATAAAACATTGATGAAGACATTGTGAAGATGACACAAAGAAATGGGAAGATGTTCCATGCTCATAGACTAGAAGAACAAATATTGTTAAATGTCTATATAACCTAAAGCAATCTACACTTTTAATACAATCTCTATTAAAATACCAACAGCATTTTTCATAGAATGAGAACAAACGATTCTAAAATTTCTATGGAACCTCAAAAGACTCCAAATAGTCAAAGCAATCTTGAAAAGGCAAAGCAAAGCTGTTGGCATTATGACTCTGGACTTTAAGTGAAGTTACAAAGCTGTAGTAAGCAATACAGTATGGTACTAGTGCAGAATAGATACATAGATCAATAGGACACAATAGAAAACCTAGAAACAAACCCACAATTATATGGTCAATTAATTTTCAAAAAGCAGGAATGAATATCCAGTGGGAAAAAGACAATCTCTTCAACAAATGGTGTTGGGAAAACTGGTCAGCTACGTGCAAAAGAATAAAACAGGACTACTTTTTAACACCATACACAAATATAAACTCAAAATGGATTAAAGATCTGGACACCTGGGTGGCTCAGTGATTGAATGTTTACCTTCCACTCAGGGCAGGATCAAGTCTTGAATTGGGCTCCCCCACTGGAGAGCCTGCTTCTCCCTCTGCCTACGTCTCTACCTCTCTCTCTCTGTGTCTCTCATTAGTACTTAAATAAAATCTTTTTAAAAAATGAATTAAAGATCTACATGGAGACCTGAAATCATAAAAATCCTAGAAGCAAAAACAGGAATGACATTGACTAAAGCAACATTTTTCTAGTATGTCTCAAAAACAAACTATTGAGACTACATCAAAATAAAAAGCTTCTGCAGAATGAAGCAAACAATCGACAAAACTAAAAAAACAAGGAAGAGGAAAAATATTTTCAAATGACATATCTGATAAAGAATTAGTATCCAAAATTTATAAAGAACTTATCAAAACTCCACATCCCCAAATGAATAATCCAATTAAAAAATGGGCATAAAAAATGGGCATAAGAAAAAAAATGGGCATAAGATATGAAGTAGACATTTTTCCAAAGAGGACATACAGATTACCAACAGAGACATGAAAAGATGCTCAACATTACTTATGATCAGGGAAATGAAAATCAAAACTACAATGAGATATCACCTCACACCTGTCAGAATGGCTAAAATCAACAATACAAGAAACACCAGATGTTGGTAGGATGTGGAGAAAGGTGAAAAGCTCTTGCACTGTTGATTGGAATGCAAACTGGTGCAGACACTATGGGAAACAGTGTGGAGGTTCCTGAAAAAGTTAAAAATAGAACGACCCTAGGATCCATTAATCACACTATTGGGTATTTACCTCCAAAACAAAAACATTATTTCAAAGGGATACATGCACCCTGATGTTTATAGCATCATTATTTATAATAACCAAATTATGGAAGTAGTCCAAGTGTCCACAGATAGATGAATGGATAAAGAACATGTGATTTGTATACACACACACAAACATACATAATGTTAAATATATTATATTATTATATAATATTATATCACCAATATCATTATATATAATATATATGTTATATACATAATGGAATATTAATCAGCTGTAAAAAAGAATGCAACAACATGGATGTGGAGTTAGAGAATATAATGCTAAGCAAAATAAGTCAGTTAGAGAAATACAAATACCATATGATTTCATTCATATGTGATTTTAAGAAACAAAACAAATGAGAAAAGGGAAAAAAGAGAGAGATACAAACCAAGAAACAGACTCAACTCCTGAGAACAAACAGATGGTGCCCAGAGGGGATATGTGTGAGGAGATGAGTGAAATAGGTGATGGGGATTAAATAGGGCACTTGTTGTGATGGGCACTCTGTGGTGTACGGTATTGTTAAATCACTACATTATACATCTGAAACTAATATAACACTGTATGTTAACTGTTTACTAGAATTAGAATTTTAAAAATTTGCGTCATAGTAAACCAATGAAGAATGGATAATATTTTCAAAAAATTGTGCCTGCATTATTGATATGTTAAAAAAGAACAAAAAAGGGAAACTAATTTAATCTAATGCTATACACAACAATGAATGCATGGTGGATGATAACTCCAAATACAAAAGCCAAATTTAAAGATCTCCTAGAATAAATCATCGCAATGTATTTTTGTGATTGATTGAGGGAGAAGTAATTATTTCTTAGATGGAACACAGAAGTCAATTTTTTAAAATCAGTTAAAACTTTTTTGGGGTGCCTGCATGGCTCAGTTGGTTAAGGGTCTGCCTTTGGATCAGGTCATGATCCCAGGCTCTTTGCTCAGCAAGGAGCCTGCTTCTCCTTCTCCCTCCGTCTGCTGTTTCCCTTGCTTGTGCTCTCTCTCTCTCTCTCTGTCAACTGAATAAATACATTTTTTAAAAAAATCAGTTAAAACTTTTTAATAAAATGGACAACATTAAGAAAATGAATAAGTGAGCCAGAAACTAGGAAAAAAAAAAAAACCCTGAGAAATTGGATCCAGAAATATACAGTTTCTGTGACTCAATAAGACAAATAAAAAATAGGCAGAAGACTTGAATATATCTCTTGAAAGGAAGATTTGAAAGTTGTAGGGCAAAGTGCAACAAACTTATGAAAAAAGTACTCAATTTGTGTCTCTTCCATTAAATGCAAATCAAAGCCAAAATATAATATCACAAAACACCTACTAGCATAGCTAAGATTAGAAAGTCTTTTGACAAAAAATATTGATGAATATGTGGAGCGATGATGATCTTCATGCATTTCTGGAAGTAGTGCCAAGTGGTTTAATATTATAGAAAAATTAGACAGTTCTTGTAATCAAACATACATACTTCCAAAGACATAGCAATTGTAAGTACCAATAAATTCCCAAGAAAATGAAACCGAGATCTATAAAAAGACTTGTAAGATAACATTCATATCACTTTTACTCATATTAACCTCCAAACAGGAAACAACACAAATATCTATCAAAAATAGAATGAATTAACAAGTCATAGTCTATACCTACAATAGGTTACTACCTAGCTATAAAAATGCAATGACTAATTGGCACATTTGATTATATGAAGGAAATTCACAATCGTTTTAGCAAAAGAAGCTAGACAAAAAAGAATGTGCATTTATCTCCTCAAGTGATGGAAACTTTATGTTCTTATATTGAACTTAGATCTTTATGTTTGTCTTGATAGATAATTATGGTGGAAGTGATACAAATTGATTTCTGAAACTAGATCATTAAAGTTCCTGAACTTTCACCTACTCTCTTGGGATGCTTGTTCTTGGAATTTACCACCTATGTTGAGGAAATCATGTGGTCTATAGAGAGAAACTGAACTCTCAGCTCACATTACCAGTAGATCTCACAAGTTATGGTAACACCAACTTGCTGGTAGTGAATATGTTGCTTTGAAAGTATCTCTTCAATATCTCAGTTAAGCTACCCTAACTGTTGCTTAGAACAAAGGTGGATGCCATTCCCATTGACCTATTTCTGATTTGCAAAGAAAATAAATGTCATTGTTTTAGGCTGCTAAGTTTTGGAGTGGTCTGATATGCATCAGTGATAATTGAAATACATTCTGGTACAGAAAGTAGGGTCCCAGTGTAACCCAAATCATAAAACATGTGGTTTTGGCTTTGGGGCAGTGGGGTAAGCCAAAGCTGGAAGGAATTTGGAAAGGGTAAAGGGACTAGGAAGTCTGCAGCTGAGGGAAAAAGAAGGAATGTAATATTGGAAACTGGAGGAAAGAATCTCTTGTATGAATTGGTAGAAAGTTTGACAACAGCATTTCCTTCAATAGTGTTTGGAATACAGATGATGTATGCTAAGAATATTTTCCAGAATAGTAATGAAAGTGTCACCTGGCTTCTTCTAATTTCCTATGACAAAATTTGAGAGGAAAAAGAAATATCGACAGTAAACTGTTAAGTATACAGGAACCAAGACTTTCTTGGTACAAAAATAAATCTATTTTTTATTTCTAGCCTTTTCTAGATGTTAGACAATTCTCAAATTAAATAAGGGTATCAGGCTAAATATCAAAGCCAGAGGGGGTCCTCTAAGGATTTTAAGAGTGTGGTGCCACAGCAGTATCAAAGGGAAATTAAGGTAGAGTAAGGTTTATCTCTAAGAGAATTGTTGCTGTTGTTTTTCTCTAATTGAATGTATATAAATTGTTGCATAAGAAACCCACATGGTTTTTGTGAGAATTGTAGTAACTGGAACCAAAAGGAAAAGAGGCCATATAAATGAAAAGGCATTTGGATTCCCAACCTTTTTTTTTTTTTAAAGATTTTATTTATTTATTCATGAGAGACACAGAAAGAGAGACAAAGGCACAGGCAGAGGGAGAAGCAGACTCCATGCAGGGATCCCGATGTGGGACTCTATCCCAGAACTCCAGGATCACGCCCTGAACCAAAGGCAGACGCTCAACCGCTGAGCCACCCAGGTGTCCCAGATCCCCAGACTTTTTAGCAGGGAATAAGCTAAGATCTCTACTCAGTTGTAAACATGGTGCACTTATTCAGGAAAAAGACGGATGTCTCAGAAAGCAGAATAAAGAGGCCAAAAAATGCCAGGAGCCCCAAGGAACAATCTCTAAGGATATGATTGAGACTTAATCAAGAAAATGGCAATATGTGTCTGACTGGATTGAAAAATTGTTATGGACAAATGACTGCTATGAGTCCCCCTTTTCTCCTTTTAAATAAGGATAGATTATAGCATCTATCATGTGTTGCTACACCATTGTATTTTGCTATTTGGATATCAGAGAACATCTCTAGCTCACAATTATTCATGTTGAAAGGATAACTCTCAAGAAGCTGAGCTGAATTGGAAAAGAGAAAGGGAGATGGGGGAGAGAGAGAGAGGCAAAATGTAGATAATGCACATAAATAGTGAGGTACAAGGTATACGAAAATACCCAGACCTTTCTTGCAACTTTTTGGTGAGTTTGAAATTGTATTTTAAAAAGAAACACTTAGGGGCAGCCCGGGTGGCTCAGTGGTTTAGCGCCGCCTTCAGCCCAGGGCCTGATCCTGGGGCCTCGGGATGGAGTCCTACGTCAGGCTCCCTCCAGGAAGCCTGCTTCTCCCTCTGCCTGTGTCTCTGCCTCTCTCTCTCTCTCTCTCTCTCTCTGTGTGTGTCTCTCATGAATAAATAAATAAAATCTTTTTAAAAAAAGCTTTTTTGTAATATAATCAAAAACAATTCAGTAAACCATGATTTCAACTGGTCCCTACAAAGACATTTTGTTGACTTTAGCTCATTAGTTACTATCTTCAATCTTCCTTAACACGTCCTTGTTGCCTTTATATTATCCAATTTGGGGTGGAAAAGCTCTTTATTAACCCCACTGAAACACTTAGATGCAATTATATATTTGTCCTTTTCACTGCCAAGAATCCATATATATGACATCCATTGCTTCATTATTCATACTCTACTTAATTCTTTGTAGTCTGACTTTCGTCTCCCAGAAACTATGAAAAATGCTTTTTGAAGGGTTTTTCTATGTCATATTTAACATAATTCTTAAGTCATGAAACTGTTATAGGTAGGGTTTGAATTATAGCTTGTAGAAGTATTTCTTTGACTTTCACATGCCTCTGAATGACTTGGGAAGTTAATTAAGAATTCTGATTCATGAAACGCTAACCTCAGAGATTCTGATTCATTGGTACTGGGGTGGGTCCAGAAGTCTGAATTCCTCACAAAAATGCAAGGTGGTTTTGAAGCGTTGAGTTCTACTCTTTGAGGAGATGCTCCCTAATAAAGTAGAGGAAAAATGAGAGCTTTTCTATCCAAAAAAAAAAAAAAAAAATCTCTCCTTTTTGCTTTTTTGATGCTACTAATTTTTTCTCCTTTATTTCTATTGTCTTGATTCTATTTCTTGATTGTAAACTTGTGCTAAGGAATAGTCCTGCACCCTTCCATATACTTTTTCTTCAGATATCTTTCACATCCAACTATTTAACTATAATATTTATGTAAAAAATTTAAATATCTGTGTTTCTTATCTATTTCTCTCTAACTCATCCATATCTTTAAGTACCCATTGGCTACTTACACATTCCAAGTTAATAAAATTAGTTTACTTATTTCTAAAAATGGGACTAGTTTTATATGCTTCCCCCTTTTTCCTGCTTAGTTTCTCATTTTTTAGTTATCAAATGCAGTTCCTGTTCTCTTCAAAATATCACTGACTAGCTTTAATTAGGTTTTATTTTCTATACATAGAGTCTGAGGAAACCCAGAGTTCTGAGAATAGAGTTAAAGGGACATGGCCAACGATTAAGAGAAATCTGGAAACAAGGAGGAAATAAAAAAAAAGGAGGAAATATGTATCAGATGTTTGTTTCCTGTAGGGATTTGGACGATAGTAGGGTTGGGCGTTGGGGATTCAAATCTCTAAGAAGACTTGGAAGATGCTAAGAACTTATACTCACTGGCAAATAAATAAAAATATGAATCCAGATTCTAGAGGGGACAAAGATCCAATATTTACAACTATAATAGAGAGTTTATCAAAATGAAAGAAGGAAACGTTTACCTAAACTGTGATTTGTTCAATCATTCATTCCGATATTCAGCAAATATTGAAAATCCCCTTCACATTAGACATTGCCCAAGGGCTAGGAATATAACAATGAACAATAGAGTCTCAGCTTTCATGAAGTTTAAATTCTTTTCTTAAAAAAAGATATTATTTATTTATTCATGAGAGACACACAGAGAGAAACAGAGACATAGACAGAGAGAGAAGAGGGATTCCTGTGGGGAGCCTGACATGGGACTTGTTCCCAGGACCCCAGAATCACAACCTGAGCCAAAGGCTGATGCTCTACCACTGAGTCACCCAAGTGCCCCAAGAAGTTTAAATTCTTAAGAAGAAAGGAATTAAAACATAAATGGTCAAGATAAGTTGGTGATAGTGCTGTGAAGACAATAAAAGGAAGTGTGTTGTAGAGTAATTGGGATTGGAGGTTGAGGGGGAAAAAGGGGCTACTTTAAGCAAAATGCACAGACAAGGCTTATCTGATGAGTATTTGAACTGAGATATGATTGGCAAGAATTCTCCAATTGGGAGTCATTTGAAAACCTAGAAGCAGAGTGTTTGATGCCAAAGGACAAAGAGATGAATAAGTAGAAAGGCACGGTCAGCCCAAATAAGATTTAGAAATGTGAAGAATCTAAAGAAAACTGCTAAGGATGGAGCTTAATGAACAATGGCAAGGAGATGGCAGTAAATGAAGTCAAAGAAGTGCTTGGAAGTGCTTTTAGGCCACATAGGTTTTGGGATTTTACTCCAATTGTACTGAAAAGACATAGAAAAAGTTAGCAAAAAAAAAAATGACAAATATATTTCTAAAAGTTAACTGTGAATTCTTCATGGAGAATGAACTGTAGAAACACAAGAGAGGATGCAGCCAAAATGGAAAACTATTGTAGAAGTCTAGAGGAGAAATAGTTATGGCTTTATCTTGGATGACAGCAATGAGATTGAAGAAAAGTGGAGATACAGATGATATATTTTGGAATTAAAGCCGATAAGATATGATAGATCAGCCTCAGGAGGGGTTCAGATAGAGAACAATAAAGAAGATTCTAGTTTTTCCAACTTGAGTGAATGGTGGTACCACACAATGAAATGGAAACATGTGTAGAGATATTTCAAAGAAAATAAATATTTCTCCTTTTCTTTTTTTTAAAGATTTTTATTTATTTATTTATTTGAGAGAGAGAGAGGGGGAAAGAAAGTGTGAGTGGGGGGAGGGGAAGAAAAAGAGGGAGAGAGAGAGAATCCCAAGCAGACTCCCTGCTGAGCTCCGAGCCTGACTCAGGGCTTTTACTCAGGGCTCCACTTGGGGCTCCACTAAGGGGTTCCATCCCATGCCCCCTGAGATTGTGACCTGAGCTGAAACCAAGAGTCAAATGCTTAACTCATGGAGCCGTTCAGGTACCCCTATTTCTGCTTTTTCTATGTTGAGTTAGAGAAGCCTAATAAATAGCCCAGGGTAGGTGTCAGAGAAGTGGGACTATAAATCTGGAATTAAGTGCAGAGATATACACTAGAGAATTATTTCAAAATTATCCATATTTTGGAGGAGTCTAGCAAACAAAAGAAGCTGAGAAGAAATAGGAAATGAGTCAGGACTGTAATGTTGCTTCAACCAGGAGAAAAAGAGTATTTTAGGAAAAAAGGAATAATTTATTGTGTCAAAGCTGATTTAAATTCCAGGGAGGTATAAAACTCAAAGAAACAATTGGGTTTAGCAAGATAAAGGTTTATTGAAGGCCTTTGTAAGAACCGTTTCATAAATTTTGTGTAAATGAAGGTGGAAACCCAATTAGAGTAGATTGAGAGGAGAAGGGGAAATGAGGAAATGGAGATGTTAATTATAAAAAGGCTCTTTGAAAACAACCTTTTCAAGGGTTTTTTGATGACAAATAAGAATGTAATAATACACACAATGTTGAGATTGTAGCTCACGAGATACGAGTTTTTAAATTTTCTCCACACTAAGCCAAAGATACCTGAGTCTAGGATGTAATTGGATATCTAAATAGAGATAACGAGATTCCTGTTAGGATACTTGCAGAGCTATAGGGCAAGCACCGAGTTCAGATTATAACTCAATATTAATAATTACAATTAAGTCTTTGCTGTATAATCAAGCTTTCAAGTATTGAATATTGGTTTTCCTATTTTGAATCTCAATTCTTCATACAACTCTGAGATCAGTATACCTAAGCCATAATTTCCCTACTTAAATGATTTTCTAGCACTAGAAATCATAACCCAATTATCCATGTTTCAATCTACAAAATGACTCCTGATATGCCCTTCACCTTGATTTCTCAGTTCTTTGATCTTTGTCTCTAGAAAGGTAATTCATTTATTGCCTGCTAAGCACATCTTAGACCTGTTTTGGGGACATATCTTTTGAAAGTAGTGAATAGTAGTTAACAACATGGATTCTGGCTTGGCCACCTAGATTCAGTCTACCATTTAATATCGGTGTGATCCTGTACAAATTTTTTAACTTTTTTATTCTTCAGTTTCCCCATCCATAAAATTAGTATCTTTCTTATGGGAGTTGTGAGGAATAAATGACTAATTCATGGAAACTAGTTTATGCATGATAGCAATTATCATTATTAATTCTTAAAATACCCTCCTCTTCTTCCCTTCTTAGAGTCTCTAAAGAATAATCCTTTTTGATATTTTTTTTATAAAACTTTGCTGATTTGTTCACTATGACTCTTACCTTTTCTCACTATAAAGTACTTGCTTGATTATGCCGTTTATTTGGCAATTTTTCATTTAGTAATTTATGAATTCTACATGTACTTGAGATTATCTTTTTAATAATTCTCTTCAAATATGTAATAAACTCCTTAAGACCTGGATCATGATTTTTAATTTTCCCTATTGGATTCAGCATCATTTTTCACATTTTAGTTTAGTAGAGATCAATTTATACAACTTCCTAATGTATATTTTATTATTTTTTCTCCCAGTTGTTATATATAGTTACATAAAACTATACTTATTTTAAGTAATCCATTAATATATTTGATTAATTTTGCTTTCATCTATACTGTTTAGGCCCTCTTTCCTTGAATTAGAAAGAATTACTGAAGTTTAGAATTATCCAAAAACTTTTATGCCCAGATCAGAGAAATCAAAGCACATATGGGCCACTGAATGCAGGGGGAGCAGAACAGAGGAGGAAGGTCAAACTTAGAAGCACTATAACAAGCAATAAGGGCAGCCCCGGTGGCCCAGATGTTTAGTGCCGCCTTTAGCCCAGGGTGTGATCCTGGGAACCCAGGATCCAGTCCCATGTCAGGATGCCTGCATGGAGCCTGCTTCTCCCTCTGCCTGTGTCTCTGTCTCTGTCTCTCTCTCTCTCTCTCTGTGTCTCTCATGAATAAATAAATGAAATCTTTAAAAAAAAAGCAATAAAAAAATCACAATCAAATAATGAACAGAAAAGGGAAAGACAATTGGCATATAAACATTGCCTAACATACTTAATTTCATTTGTAGTCAAATATAATGAAAATAAAAATCCAATTTTAATCCAGGAAATTCTAAAAGATATGACATATATAATACTTAGAAGGTGTACAATATTATAAAACAACAATAACAAGTACAATAAATAACTTTTATTGGTGGGCAGTACATACAAAGTACTGTTCAAGTTCAAACTTAGATTTTGCTGGTAATGTATAAAATAGTATTAGGTGGTGCTATTTTAGAAAATATTTTAACAATACCTATTAAGACTTAAAATCACAACAAGCTTAGAACCATTAATTATTGATACTGGAAATCTCTGAAGAAAACTCTCCAAAAAAGAAAGTAAGCTATAATAACAAATAACATGTACATGTTTATCCACCTGGCATATACTTTTCTAAAGGCTTATGTATGTTATTAATACATTATACACTTCTTGCAACAGATCTATGAAGTAGATGCTATTCTTATTTTTTCACATTTTTATTTAAATTCCAGTTAGTTACCAAATATTGTAACATTGATTTCAGGTATAGAATATAGTGATTTACCACTTACATATAACACCCAGTGCTCATCACAAGTGACCTCCTTAATACCCACTACCCATTTAGCCCATCTCCCATCTGCCTCCCTCCATCACCCCTCAGTTTGTTCTCTATAGTTAAAGAGAAGCTATTCTTATATTCTTATAACTACATTCTTATAGTTAAAGAGAAGCTTTGCAGTTGACATAGTTAAGACACATAAATTAATGACTTGCTTTTTAATGAAACTAGGAAGTGCTAGGGCTGCAATTTGAATTTAGGAAGTTGGGTTCCAGAGTCGGTACTTTTTTTTTTAAGATTCTATTTATTTATTCATAAGAGACACACAGAGAAAGAGGCAGAGACACAAGCAGAGGGAGAAGCAGGCTCCATGCAGGGAGCCTGATGCAGGACTCGATCCAGGCACTCCAGGATCACGCTCTGAGCCAAAGGCAGATGCCCAACCGCTGAGCCACCCAGGTGTCCCCAGAGTCTGTACTCTTAATCACAATTATGAGTGACAACATTTATTGCAATATTATTTAAACAAGCAAAATTTTAAAGCAGTCCAGATTTTTTCAATAAGTTTAGACAACAGAAAATGCTTATTTTATGTACAAAAGATAGTTTATTACTAAACTCAATATCAATTTTCCTTCCATCACACACACCTATGCATAGAATACACAGAGAAAAAGAAAGAATATTAAGAGTGTTAAGAATATGGGGTACCTGGAATATGGGGTACCTGGATGGCTCAGTTGCTTAAGCTTCTGATTCTTGCTATCAACTCAGGCCTTGATCTAGGGTTGTGAGTTCAAGCCTTGCTTTGGGCTTGGGCTCCAAGCAGGGCATGGAGCTCACCTTAAAAAAAAAAAAAAAAAAAAAAAAAAAAAAAAGGAATGTTAAGAATATTAAAGAATATTATTGTTTAGCATGTCACCACTGGTTTCTGTGAATTTTTGAATTTATCTTTATTGTTTCCATGTTTTCCAGGTTTTCCTCTTTTTTTTTTTAAGATTTTATTTATTTATTCATGAGAGACAGAGACAGAGAGAGAGAGAGAAAGGCACAGACACAGGCAGAGAGAGAAGCAGGCTCCATGCAGGGAGCCCGACATGAGACTCGAACCTGGGTCTCCAGGATCATGCCCTGGGCCGAAGGTAGGCGCTAAACTGCTGAGCCACCCAGGGATCCCTGGTTTTCCTTAATTAATACATATTAATGTACCATAAATAGTAACTTAGAGCAACATCACATGAGAACTTTTTACTTTATTATTACCACCTACTGTAGGAGTTTGAAAGGGAAAATAATGTGAACCTGGGAATCAACAAATAAGCAAGGACAAAATTATCTTCCTCTTTTTTATATTTTATAAATATATTTAAAATATTTATAATATAATATTTTATAAATATTATCCACTGAATGAGATCATACTAACAGTCATTGAAGCTTAAAATAGCCTATGAGTAAAAATATGCAGAAAAATCAATCAATGTTAAGTAGGATATATTTTCATATGGCTACCTTCAAAGGCATCACTAATGCTCAGTTCTCCCTTAGAATAATGCAGGTTATTTATAATCCTATTGATTTGAAATCAAATGCTCTATTTAAAAAAATTAACAAAACATTTCACACATGAAAATTTGAGTCAAAAATGTTATTCAACTGAACTACAAAAGGTTTGGAAGGCTATTTGTGTCAGTCAGCATTCTGAATAAAAGCATGCCCTTATTGACTGTACGAAAGCCCAGACATCGCCTTCACCTTAAATCTATCCAGCTGAAATTAGTCATTTAATAAGGCAATAATTCTGGACTCTTAAGCAGAAGTTACATCCTCTATTTCCTACTCCTTGTTTCAATGATGGGGAAATTAATGTATTTCTAAGAAACAAATATGATACATTAAAAAACATACACCTTGGAATTTCAGGTAGCGTGGAGATTTAGTCTATCAGTGGCAGACACTCTAGCCTTCAGCAAATCACTTAATATTTCTGAATTATAGTTCACCCATATTCATCTATAAAACACATACTTCCAACAGATGATCTCTAGGGCCTTTCCTTACTGCATTCTTAGAAACTGAAAAATTAAGGTTTTTTGGCATGTTATTATGCTTTAGAATTTTATGATTTATGGAGAACAATATTTGAAGCATATGCAAAGAAACAAAAAACTGGCATGCTTAGACCATATCACTTTCTTCTCCCCTGAATTTACTGGAGAGAACTAGTGAGAATCACTGCCCAAATTAAATGATTAACAAACTAAGAAAAACTAAGAATAACTAACATTAGTGTTGAGTGATAATCAATATTTAATGTTTTTTTTCTTTTGCTTTATCATTATTAAATACCATTTCAATTAAGTTTAAAACAAATACACATACTCAGTAGAGCCGACCTAAAATCTGTTTGAAAGCTTTAGGAGAGCCAATGAATAAGAAGGTTTTTTTAAAAAAATGAAAGTTTTTTTTTTTTTGTTTTTTTTTGTTTTTTTTTTTTTTTTTTAGAGTCATCTACCTTTAACTGTTGCACAAAGTCTCACAGACACCTTTAAATTTTAAGATGGGAATAACTCTCAGTGGAAGTAAACCTAAGAAAAAAAAATCATATTAAATTGAGTTAGCACAGTATGAGTCTGGCCCTTATTTACATGTACGATACTTGAGAAGAGAAACTGTAGCCCAAGGTCTAATTGAATGTTCTATCCTACAGAGGCAAGTACTAAAAAATTAACTTGGGGGTACAGATAATTATGGTATTAATATTCTGCCTAGCAAAGAAGCATATTGGCTCTATCTACATAAATTAATCCCTCTCTTGCTTTTGTTCCTTTTCACTTCATAACCTCCATACTAACTGGGGATGCAAAGTATATTTAACTCAAGTAATATATTTAAATTGTCTTATTGAAAAATCAACTCAAAGTGAATACATAAGGCAGCTTTAGGTTCCCAGTGGCAGAACTGAATTGGAGGACCACTGAGTTTATGATTCCGTGTGTTTTCATAATACATTTTTCTGCTTCACTTTTTTTCTTTGGAGGGGTGGGAGTTGGTTGGCAGAAGCATGTGGGGTGAAAGTGTACCTGTACAAGTTTGCTGTACATTTTGTAGGTGATTTCTCATCAAGGGATCACTAGTTTCATGGTAATTTTATCACAGCACTGTTGTTAAGAGCAATGAGGAAAAGCTGTAGGAACAGTTTAAGGAAGAGGTTAAAGAATCAATCTACAAATAGAACTCAGTAATGACTGTGAGCAAAGATATCTCCTTTAAAAAAAAAAACAATGACACTGACTGTACAACGAGACGGTAAAGGCACATCTAAAATGTGCTCTTGATACTGAAGGAGAGTCATGCATTTCTTCCTTCTATTTGTACAGCTAATTTCATATCAGGCTCTTCATGGATTAGCTGTGTGAAACTGGACAAGGCACATATGTGAGCTTCTGTTTTTCCTGTACCCAGTTATAGGAATTGAGAATAATGATAGGATTAAATAATTATTTTAGAATTAAATAAACATGTAAAGAACTAATAACTATGCATCATACATTAAGCAGGATGTATATGCTAACTATACTTATTTTTCTTTGTATATGTAATTTATTATATTACCATATATTACCATATAGGATCTAATAGAATCATAGGATATTTAAAGAGCTTTTTTTAAAAAGAGAATTCAAGATTCACAGGAAGATTGAGTGGAAAATATAGAGATCCCCCCATATACTCCTCCTTCACATAGCTTCTGCCATAATTACATCCCCCACCAAAATGGTACATTTTTTATAAGTGATAAACCTACATTCATAATTATAATCACCCAAAGTTCAAAGTTTACAACACAGTTCATTCTTAGTATTTTATATTCTTCTGGTTTGGAAATGTATAAGGACACACATCTACCATTATCCTATCACACAGAGTATTTTCATGGCCCTAAATATCCCCTGTGTTCTGGATATTCATCTCTCCTTCCCTACCAAACTCTTGGCAATCACTGATGTTTTTGCTGTCTCCATAGTTTTGTATTCTCCAGAATGTCATACAGTTGAGATCATAGTATGTAGCGTTTTTCAGATTGGCTTCTTTCACTTGGTAATATGCATTTAAGTTTCTTCTTTATATCTGAGATAAATTCCTCTTGGTCATGATATATAATTCTTTGTATATATTGTTTGATTTGATTTGCTAACATTTTATTAAGGAGTTTTATATATAAATTCATGAGAGATATTGGCCTGTAGTTGTTTTTTTTTTTTTTTTTTTTTTCCTGTGCTCTCTTTACCTAGTGTTAGTATTAGGATAATGCTAGCTTCATAGAATGAGTTAAAAAGTATTCCCTCTACTCCTGTCTTCTGAAAAAGATGCAGAGAATCCATATAATTTTTTCTTTAAATGTTTTGTAGAATTTGTCCTTGAGCCCATCAGGCCCTGGAACTTCCAGTTGAAGAAGTTTGTTGACTATTGATTCAATTTCTTTTTTTTTTTAAATTAATTTTTATTGGTGTTCATTTACCAACATACAGAAAAACACCCAGTGCTCATCCCGTCAAGTGTCCACCTCAGTGCCCGTCACCCATTCCCCTCCACCTCCCGCCCTCCTCCCCTTCCACCACCCCTAGTTCGTTTCCCAGTGTTAGGAGTCTTTATGTTCTGTCTCCCTTCCTGATATTTCCCAACATTTCTTTTCCCTTCCTTTATATTCCCTTTCACTATTATTCATATTCCCCAAATGAATGAGAACATACACTGTTTGTCCTTCTCCGATTGACTTATTTCACTCAGCATAATACCCTCCAGTTCCATCCACGTTGAAGCAAATGGTGGGTATTTGTCGTTTCTAATGGCTGAGTAATATTCCATTGTATATATAGACCACATCTTCTTTATCCATTCATCTTTCGATGGACACCGAGGCTCCTTCCACAGTTTGGCTATTATGGCCATTGCTGATAGAAACATCGGGGTGCAGGTGTCCCGACGTTTCATTGCATCTGAATCTTTGGGGTAAATCCCCAACAGTGCAACTGCTGGGTCGTAGGGCAGGTCTATTTTTAACTCTTTGAGGAACCTCCACACAGTTTTCCAGAGTGGCTGCACCAGTTCACATTCCCACCAACAGTGTAAGAGGTTAATAGATAGAGGCCTATACAAATGGTCTCTTTCTAGTGTGGGTTTTGCCATATTGTGTTGTTCAAGGAATTGGTCCATTTCATCAAGCTTATCAAACTTGTGGGCATAGAGTTATTTATAGGTTTCCTTTATTATCCTTTGAAAATCCATGAGATCTGTAGTGATATCTCCTCTTTCATTTCTGGTATTGGTAGTTTGTGTCCTCTCTTTTTTTCTGAGTTAGCCTGGCTGGAGGCTTATTGATTTTATTGAACTTTTCAAAGAAGTAGCTTTTGCTTTCATTGATTTTCTCTGTTGATTTTCTGTTTTCAATTTTATTGTTTCCTGTTTTAATCATTATTGTTTCCTTGCTTCCACTTTCTTTTGACTTTATTTGCACTTTTTCTAGTTTCCTAGGTTAGAAATTTAGATTATTGATTTTAGATCTTTCTTCTTTGCTAATATATGCATTGCATGCTAATATAATGCAATGTAAATTTCTAAGTATAGTTTTTGCTATATCCCATAGATTTTGATAAGTTATGTTTTAATTTTTATTTAGTTCAAAATATTTTAAAATTCCCCTTGAGATTTTTTCATTGATCCACTTATTATTTATTTATTTATTTTTAAAGAGTTTATTTACTTATTCATGAGAGAAAAAGAGACACAGGCAGAGGGAGAACCAGGCGCCATGTAGGGAGCCCGATGTGGGACTCAATCCCAGGTCCCCCAGGATCAGGACCTGGGCTGATGGCGCTGCTAAACCACTGAGCCACCCGGGCTGCCGAATCTACTTGTTATTTAAAGGTGTGTTTAACCTCTCTGTATTTTGGGATTTTTCAGTTTTCTTTCTACTATTGGTTTCTAGTTTAATTCCATTGTGGTCTGAAAACACACATTGTGTAAATTTTATTTTAAACTTACTAAGGTATATATTATGGCCCAGCATATGGTCTGTCTTGGTTAATATTCCTTGTGAGCTTGAGAAGAATGCTTATCCTTTTGTTGGATGAAGTAGTCTATAGAGGTGAATTATACCCAGTTGATTGGTATTGTGGAGTTCAACCAGTTTTTACTGATTTTCTGCCTGTTTGATCTATCCATGAGTGGGGGTTGCGGAAGTTTCCAGCTATGATAGTGTATTCATCTATTTCTCTGTAGTTCTTAGTTTTTGCCTCACATAGTTTGATGCTCTGTTGTTAGGTGCATATGCACGAAGGTTTGTTATATCTTCTTGCACAATTGACCCCCTTATCATCATGCAATGTCCTTCTTTATCCCTGCTGACTTTCTTTGCTTTGAAGTTGCTGAAATTAAAATAGGTAGTCCTGCTTTCTTTTGACTAATGTTAGCACAGTATATTTTTTGCAACCATTCTTAATTTATATGTGTCTTACTATTTAAAGTGGGCTACTTGTAGACAACATATAATTGGGTCTTCTTTTTGATACATTCTGATAATTTCTGTCTTAATTGGTGCATTTAGATCATTGACCTTTGAAGTGATTGATGATTTAGTTGGATTAATATCTACCACATTTGTTACTGTTTTCTGTTCGTTACACTTGTTCTTTCTTCCTGTTTTTGTCTTCCATTCTTTGTTCTGTCTTTTGTGGTTTTGAATGAACATTTTATATGATTCTTATGCCTACTTGTTAGCATATTGAATATACTTTTTAAAAATAATTTTGATTGATTGTAATATATATTAAAGATATACTAGAGTTTGTAATATATATTTACAGCTAATCCAAGTCCACTTTCAAAATTGCTTCATGGTAGTGTGAGTACCTTATAATAATAACAAAACAATCCTAATTCTTCCCTACCATTTTTTGTATCATCATTATCATTATTTCGATTAAAAATAAGTATATAGAAGCATATATAAGTGCATGAGCATGTATGATTCAATAAAAGTTGGCATTTTGGACATATTATGATCTGTTAGATTAATATAAAATAAGGAAAATTGAAGTTTTAATATTACTTTCCCTTAATCTTTCTTTGATGCTTTTAATTTACTTATGTAGATCTGAGTTTCTGAGCTATATTTTTTTCCAGCTCTCTGAAAAGTTCTTTGAGCACTTCTTGCAAAGTAGATCTCCTGGTAACAAAGTCTTTCAAATTTTGTGTGTCTGAAAAAGCCTTTTTTTTCTCCTTCACTTTTGAAGGATAATTTAATAAAATATAGAATCCTAGATTATCAGTTATTTTTCTCTTAACGTTTTGATGTTTTATTCCACTCTCTTGTATGCATGATTTTTGAGAGATCAGATATGATTCTTAATGTTTTTCTTCTATAGTTAAGATGTTTTTACCTCGCTTCTTTCAGGATTTTTCTTCATCTTTGATATTCTGTAGTTTGACAATGATACTCATAGGTATAATTTTTTGTTGTTGTAGTTTTTTTGTCTTGTTTGTCTTAACAATTATCCTGCTTGATATTTTCTGAGTTTCCTAGATGTATGGCTTGGTGTCTGACATTACCTTAGAGAAATTTTCAGTCATCTTAATCATTATTGTTTAAGGATTTCTTCTGTCCTCCTTTCTCTTTCTTCTTCTTCTGGTAACCCCATTACATGTATGTTACACGTTTTGTAGTTGTTCCACAGTGCTTGGTTACTTTGTTTTTTTTTTGTTTGTTTGTTTGTTTGTTTTTCAGTCTTTGTTCTCTTTGCATTTTTGTTTTTGAGGATTCTGTTGTTGTATCCCCTAGATCTGAGATTCTTTCCTCAACCATGTTCAGTCTACTAATAAGTCCATTAAAAGCGTTCTTCATTTCTGTTAAAGTGGGGGCTTTTTTAGGGTTTTGTTTTGTTTTTGTTTTTGTCTCAAGCATTTTCTTTTTGGTTCTTTCTTAGGATTTTTACCTCTCTTGTTCCATTGTCCATCTGTTTTTGTATGCTATCTCCTTTACCTCTTAGATACAGTCCCTAGTATATTAATCATGGTTATTTTATATCACCAGTCTAACAAACTCCAACATCCTTGTGTGCTCTTTCTGATGCTTACCTGTCTCTTCAGTTGTGTTTGTTACCATTGGGTATCCCTTGAAATTTTTTCTTAAAAGCTGGACATGTCCTGCTATGTAAGAGGAATTGCTGCAAGTAGGCCTTACTAATGTGGTGGTGAAGCATAGGGGGAAGGTAGTCATTCTACAGTCATTTGATTAGGTCTTAGTCTTTTAGTGAGATTTACCGTGTACTGTAAACTTCATAAAGTTTCTCAGAACTTTTTATCCCCCCTCAGGTTAGACAGAAAGGCTAGAGTAGGCTGAGTTGCATATTCCCTTCCCCATATCATTAGGCTCTGATAATACCACAGCATGCTATGCTTTTTGGATAACTAGTTTCCCCTGATGCCAGGATTTCTTAACAAAAACATGGTGTGGATATTTCAAAATCATTCCTTCCTCTTCCACCACTCACTGCTCCCCAGCCCGCAAAAGCAGATAATATTTCTCTGATATTTATTATGAGAACATGGTCAAGCTTTTATAGGTAAATCTCACAGTATTTTGGGGTCCCACTATAACTAGGTCTCCCTAGAGTTTTTAATTCTCAGTATTTTGCACATTGAGCCTCTAGTAATTCAAAAATTACAGTTTAGTTTTTACTACCTGACACTGGTTCCCATGGTGGCTTTTGTGATGTCTCCTCTGGTGAGCCATCCAACAGGCATTTGCCTGTGTCCTTTCCTTTCTTATGGATCCAAGAGCTGTTTTCAGTGTACTCAGTATTTTATTTGTTTTTCGGAGGGAGTGGTGACCTCCAAACTTCATACAATGGAACTGGAAGGTGAAAGTCCAGAATTTTTTTATGATTGAAATGTAAACATGATAAGCACTTAGAATAGGGCATACATTAAACATGATGTGTATTAGCTATAGTATTTTAATGTGTTATTTTATAATTTATCATGTTACTATATAGTCTTACTGTATTATGTAATGTATTTTTATTTATTTATTATTTTTAAAAAGATTTTACTTATTTATTCCTGAAAGACATGAGAGAGAGGCAGAGACACAGGCAGAGGGAGAAGCAGGCTCCATGCAGGGAGCCCAACGCGGGACTCAATTCCAGGTCTCCAGGATCACGCCCTTGGCCGAAGGTGGCGCTAAACTGCAAAGCCACCCAGGCTGCCCTGTAATGTATTTTTTAAAAATATTTTATTTATTTGAGAGATAAAAAGAGAGAGAACATGAACAGAGGGACAGGCAGAAGAACCTGATGTGAGGCCCAATCCCACTACCCCAAGATTTTGAATGAGTGGAAGTCAGATGCTTAACTGACTGAGCTACCCAGGTGCCCCATGTACTGTATTTTTTTATATATACCATTACTGTATTGCTATATTAAGTATAAATATATCACAAAATATTATATAATATTGCTACTTTACATACTTACTATTTGTATAGTAGCAAGCAGCAGATTCCTTTTGAATTATACATACAAAACAATACACAAATGATAACTAAATAAACGTGACAGATATGTTCTAATAAAGTGAACCTAACTGTGTAAAAAGTGTTAGCCAAACCCCAGAAGCTCTTTTGTGCCTGCTTGTAAGAAATAGTGGACCCTCTAATGGCACCACTTCTTTGACTTCTAATAGTCTATACTAGTCTTAACCTGTTCAAAAACTCATTCGAACTCTATATTAATGGGAACAATTTTCTTTTATCACTGGCTACATTTTGTTTGAAAGATTTATTAATGTATGTATCAGTAGCTCATTCATCTTCATTGCTGAATTGTGTAAATAAACTACAAACAATTTATTTATCTTTATTATTCTTGTTTCATTGGAAAAGACTGCTAAGACAGTGTTCATTAAATATACTAATAGTGGGCATGCTTGTATCATATCTAATATTTCTATAATTCATCAATTCACCATAAGGATGATGTTTATTTGGGGATTTCATAGATATTTACCAGATTAAAATTCCTGTATTCTTATCTTTCTAAAAATTTTTAAATGAATATTAACTGGTGTCTGATGCTTTACTGCATCTATTGATCATATTAATAATTGATGATTTTCCTCTTTCTGTCAATGTGATGGATTTAATGACTATATAATTGAGACATTCAGGATAAAAATGAGAAAATATCTTTCCTTTGTGAAAATAACTGATATAGAAAATATGCTGTAACAAAATTTAAATTTTGATAATATTTAAGAAAAATGATTATTTGTATGCACTTTCAAAACAAGATCTACGTTGTTTCCCAACCTTTTGGCTAGGATCAAGTGCAAAACAAGATCCACTAGAAAATTAATATACTGATTAATAAAATTTATGTATAAATAAAAGAATGGTTCCTAATAAGCCAAAAGAATGGTTCTGTGAAATTCAGTATTAGGGACTATAAGAAAAGATCAAATAATAGCTTCCATCCATAAACAAAAAGGATTGGTCTGTAAGGTACATAAAATATTAATTTTTTCTGATCTGAGACCAACTACACCACAAAAGGAAAGTATATGCTACCAATAAAATACGCAGTTCAAAGCCATAATTTAAAGGCAGCTTTATTATGCTCATGTAAATTCAGAATGCAGTATGATACTAAATTTGTGCTTTGAGATTACAAAAGCTGAAATAAATTAGAAAAAAGTATGAGCAACCTAGAATACAGAGATTTCTTTGCAGAATATGAATGATGCTTTCGATGAGGAAATTTAAATTTACATTTTTTCCCTTTTGTTAACAGTTGTTCTTTACATTTCTTTCTTGGGTATATCGTTGCATAACCTCAGTAAGCTTCCTTCCACCCTCAGCATCATAGTTTTTAAAAACCATATGACAACTATTTTATGTATTCTATACATATTATTATTATTTTTAAAGATTTTATTTATTTATTTATTCATGAGAGACAGAGGCAGAGACACAGGCCGAGGGAGAAGCAGGCTCCATGCAGGGAGCCAGACATGGGACTCAGTCCCGGGTCTCCAGGATCACACCTGGGGCTGAAGGCGGCACTAAACCGCTGAGCCACCCGGGCTGCCCTTCTATACATATTTTTTATGTGCCAACTATCATGCTTGGCATCATGGATATAGATTAGAAAACCCCTGACCTTCTGGAGCATCCGTTCTAGTGTATGTCTCCTAATACTCAGAATCAGGGTTTTGTGAGGGGGGCACTTGATGGGATGAACACTGGGTGTTATTACTGTATGTTGGCAAATCGAACTCCAATAAAAAAAAAAATACAAAAAAACTTTCCTTCACAGAGAAGATGATTAGATTATTATACTAGCAGTTTCTCTGACCTTGTCCTGGCCCTGAAGTTTCTCACGGGGGAGAGTCAGGGCCCCCGGCCCTGGGGAGGCCACCATGGGGGACAGTCCCGGTCCCGGGAAGACCCTTGCACAGGGTAACTGAGATAGTCCACCCAGGGGCAGTTAGCACAAAGCTTAAACCCAGTATCACTGAGACTCTCCTAAGTGACACTGACCCACTGACCCCCAAACCAGCTAAATCTCAGCTGAGGAGCACCTGTTCCGCTGCAGTGTCCAGCCGCGTGGACGCCGAAGCTCAGGGACAGCCATGTGCTTCATGCTCAGAGGCAGAGGCAGGGCGACTCTCCAGGCTTCGCTGAAACACCCTCCGAACCCAGTCGATTGGACCAGGGATCTAAAATCATATGCTCCAGGGCCACCCAGGTGGCTCAGCGGTTGAGCATCTGCCTTGGGCTCAGGGCATGATCTCAGAGTCCCGGGATCGAGTTCTGCATGGGGATCCCCACAGAGAGCCTGCTTCTCCCTCTGCCTGTATCTCTGCCTCTCTCTGTGTGTCTCTCATGAATAAACAAATAAATAAATCTGTAAAAAATAAAATCATACGCTCCAGAATAAACAGGACCCTAAAGGCGGGGGGAGGGGAATCAGGGTTTAGCTGCAAAAAAAAAAAAAAAAAAAAAAAAAAAAAAAGATTTTTCAGTAGTAGTAACTATTCACAAACACAAAATTTTGTTTGAACCCTTACACAGTTCTTTAGGTTAATTTTTGATATGACTTTCTTTTAGAAATAGAAAGGATAAATTCTGATGTGATAGCCAAAGGCCGAATTTGAAATGATGTTACATAATATTTGGAAGGGATACATCTGGTGACAGCTTACTGGGTTTGAAAACATAGGTCTCACAAAAGTAACAATTAAATGCTTTCTAGATTTTGAAAATCAGTTCCAAAAACTTGGGGTGACAGTTCTAAAAACCCTATATATATATATATATATATATATATATATATATATATATATATATATATATGACTGGCAGATATAAAACTCTCTCAAACTGATTCTTTTGGCTTTTTGTGTTATCCACTAATCAGGAAATAAAACCCTATTATGAAACATATATATTGTTATTTTATGACATATATTGTTCATTTCTTTGGCAAGGTAGATGTATTGCCAAGTTTATATTTGGCTTAATATTTAAAAAAAGTATTTTAGGAAAATAAATATAAGACTTGATTCCCAGACTGTACATTTTTTTGGCTGTCATCGTAGGAATGGTAGATATCCTCCTGGTAAAAGTGAAAAAAGACAAAAATGCTTTTAAATATAAAAATAGCTTTGGTAAATTCAAGATACATTTGGCAGTTCATTTTACAGAAATGAAGACCCACCCGCCTATGAAAATATGTTATCAAATATTTTGTTTATACAAATATAATAGATGAGTTTTTAAAGTTACTTTTGTATTTCAATCAGGGAGTCTCAGTTATGAATTCCCTAAGCTTTTCCTTAATTCTAATGGCTTGGCAAAGAAATATACTCTTGTGGTGTGCTATTTTAATTCAGAGTGCTCAAGTTTCTGGTTTATGAGATATACAAAATTCTGACAAATCTTTCATTTTTTGTCTAGCATTTTTTCTATAACATATAATATGGAATAAAAATATCTTCTTAAGCCTCAATAGAGTGTATTTCTAAACCATAATTTTTCTCTAATTCAAACATGTCTATAATATTTCATTTTAAAAGAACTCGTCAGTCATCAGAGAGATATTATTGAAATGTAACTATTTTAATGTTTTACTGCCTTGAATCTTATTTTGCCTAGATTTCCCTGAAGTGAGTGGGCCTCATCTGTAAGATTTCTTAGATAGCTTGAATTTATATTCTAGCCCTGGGAACTCTGTCTACTTTAACAGGGCACACAACTATCCTGTAGAAGTAGTGTTCAGAGATTTGTACCTTCTTTGAATATTTATTTCACATAGTTGCTGATTCTTAGGAATGTGGCGTGAATAGAATTTTTTTTTGAAAAATGTGCCTTCAAAAAAATCTACTTCAGGACTGCATAATTACCATAGGAATATAATGCCAATGTTTTCTTTTAAGAGAAAACAAAATATGTAAATTAACACTTTGTTAAAAAAAAAAACAAAACACTTTGTTTAGTCCCACCATGCAGTTGTATGAATTAAATTAATGAGAAACAATGAAAGTATTATTTTCTTATCATATGTTTATTTAAAATTATAAAATATAATTCCTGATCTTGTTACATTAAAGAAGTCAGTAGAATATTTGAGTTTTGAACTTTTGAACTGTGAAAACTTTGATATTTGCTTTCTTTGAAAGAAGTTTGGAATTTTTAAGGCATGCCTTTGGTTTAGTTAATTTATTTCAGGGGATCATATTTATAATTTGTCTTTTGGTAATGTTGTCCTTCTGGGTACAATAAACTGTAAATAGGTTCTTCCTTCATGTCTGGCCAGTTGGGTCTCAGAGAATGCATTTTCATACTATCTCATGGTACTAATTAACTTACTATAAAAATAATGAGATTCTTTAATCAATGCTAATTTTCAAGTGATTATGAGACACAGAAATACATTACAGAAAAAAGAAGGTTGTTAAAGTTTCATTATGTTCCAAACTTTAACAATTACTGATTGTATTTAATGAAATATAGAATTTTGAACTCATAAAGTTGACATTTGTTGGTTGTGAAACTTTGGGATTCATTCAGACTTCAATTCTCCATTGCCTTCAAAACAAAACAAAGCAAAACTTGTCTGTTTTATCAGAAATAAGCACCAGCATAATGGCTTTAGGAATGGCTTTATGAAGAGGCCTTGGAGCAAAGGTCCTTTCTTTTTTAGCTACAATTCTTCTTATTAAAGTTTTCTATATAATAAACCATATTTCAATATCTTATTTTCAATTTATATTATACAACAGAGAAGAGGAAGAAATATTATACTCTTTTCTCCTTCATTTAAGACTTTATGGTACCTTCTTTCTAGTCAGCATAATGAACAACTGAATATCCTACTGAGATAATTTATTTTATAAAATTATTCCTTTTATAATGTCTATCAAGTTTCATAAAGATATTTCAGCATGTTTATTATAGGAGGATTTTTTTTTAAATTAAAGAACCAAATTTACATGTTCTTTTTAATCTATTTAACCTGTTATGACCAGAAGAGAATAGATTCAAATGGTTTGGGTTTTTTTGGAGCCAAGTCTTTTCACAACTACCAAAATAATTACTAAATTTAGAATGAAAAATAATGTACTTTCTGTTTCCAACTATAATAAAATCATGAGGTTCAATTTTTATGTGCCCTTTGGGAGATGAGTTTGTTATTAATATTCTGAGACCATCAGAATATTAAACAACTATAGTTTTCCAGCTACATTTCTGAAACGTTACAAAAAATTTCTAGGACTAAAATAGTAAATGCTATTTAAAGAATTTTCTGATATCTATGAACAAATACCTAGTTTCCTTATTCTCTTAGTTTCATGTTCTTCTAAAAGCAATCATGAGACAAAAACTTGGATTCAGGTTCTGCATTTAGTAAAATTATTTGAAAAAATAAAAATGAGGGAATAGGGAAAATAATATTAGAGGAAAGAAAAAGCCATTATAGAGCATGATAATGAGTTATTGAGATTTAATTCTGTGGGCACCCTCTGCAAAACTGTGTTGGATGTGCCTCAAGATCAACTCATTGAAGAATAGGGAAACAATATTTTGTCTCCACAGTTTCAGGTGAACTCAGAAGTTAGTCAAGGGAATGTGGAGTGCTTTATCACATAGAATCCACTGATATCTATATCTTGCATTATTCAGAATATTGATTCCACTGTGTCACTGGCATTTCAAAGTGGTGGCTGTCTTCAATGTCAAAAGCATGAAATGAGAGGGTTGGTGACATCTATCTGCTGCCATAAATAGAAGCCTTAATTAGTATTTAACACCTTATCTACCTCCATTTTAGAGACTCATTATCTTAGTGTTTCTATTGTTCTATTTCCTTTGCCTCCTAGAGTAACATAGATATTTATTCCAGAGCTTCCGGTTACATTGTCATTATGAGGTCATGATTGCTGCAAGAGCTACAAGATACACTAGGAGATATTTCAGTGAGTTTCCTACACTCCAGAAATGTTCCTTCATGCCTCCCTTTTTGTAGCAGCAACTCTAGTATTCGTTATGCCCGTTATAAGAATATGCCTCTCAGATCTCTGACTGCAGGGATACTTCGTTTTCTGAGCTCTGAAATTAAACTCATGCTTCCCTTGGTCTATCCCCAGCCAATGACTGAGCATGTAATGAATCCTAAGGTAGACTCATTCCTGAGAAACGCAGGTCTCTGCTGACAAGCAGCTTTGGGTTAAGGACTCCCTGGCACCTTTGCCAAAGTGTAGAATTGCACTGTGTCTGAGATGCTTCTTCTTTGTCTTCTCTCTCCTTTACCTGGGATTAAATCTTCATCACAGCCTGATAGTTCTCTCTACCGCCTCTTTACAACTTTCCACTTTTTTTCCCTACAGCAATTGCCATATTAAATATATTTCATGGCTAATCCCATCTTAATGTCTGCTTCCTGGGAGACTTCACCACACAAGTGATACCAGGACAATAAACATTATAAAGTTTCCAGAGCAGAGATAGGGAAGGATGACTGTTTAAGGCAGGGGTACAGATGTCTCCCTCCAATTATGGACATCTCCATAGGGCTATCTCAGCTTCAGAACTCCCATTGCCTCAATTGTTTGAGGTCTTTTTGGCAACATAATCATCACTGTTCAACCTCTTCCTCTTTCCAGTTCTGCGTTGTCACTGCCTTTCTGGTGTGGTTCTTGAGAACACTGTCCAATAAACCCTTTGCATACAAATCTCCATTTTGGGGAACCCAACCTATGGCTGTGTGATGCAAGCATCCTTCATTGTCTCTACTATGGAGTCTTCTACAAAGTTTCCATTGTTCATTAATGCTATTGTTTAAATAGGTTTTTTTTTTTTTTTTTTGGTAAGACTTTTTAGGAAAAATTGAGCTCTAGATTTGGGTTTATATGACACAGAGATGCCCTAAAGATAAAGAGATATTTGGAGAAACTTTGTGAATTTGCACAAAAGTTGATGAAGGATTCCCCCAGGCATTAGATTGGGAAGGGATTGAGGGAAGAATACCAAGCAAAGGGAGACTCCAATTGACATCAGATACTAATTTGATAATAATAAATCTATGATATTAAGCTGTTAGATAATCTCTGCAAAGATTGTAATGTACTTGGAACCAGAACATCAGTGAGAAATAAGGCTGAAAATTAGACTTGAGTGTCTTTCCACTTGAAGATAACACTTGAAGCCATAAAATTACTCTGACACTCCCTGCTTTTATTTCCTGCTTTGCTATTCTTCATAGCTTTTTGTTTTTTATATTTAACTTACTATATATTTTAGATATTAATCTTGTTTATTGTTTTCCTACCCTATCTGTGAGGTAATTTCTATGAAGGCAAGTTTTTCTTTTCTTATCACAATGGAATCCCCAGAACCGAGAATAACTGCTGCAAAATTGCCTGGATCATCATAGATTCTTAGTGATTATTTGAGCACAAATGAATATGAAAGGATCAATGAATGAATTTCAAAAGAGCTTAGATAGGGAGTTCTATGACAGAAGCTGATTTTTTCACTGAAGTATAAGGCAATTTATGTGCCTCTCCAAAAAAGAATAGTGTACTAGATCTGAAATTGAAGTAAGAAAGGTAAAGTTTCACTTTACAATTTTACAATTGAAACATTTTTATATATTTCAAATTTATTTTCTCACCAATAAATTTTGAAATTAAAGGGATAGAGAAATTAAAGCCATTTTTTCATTATTAAAGGATTAGAAATTGAGAGGTAAATTATTTCTTTAGTGCACTTAACTGTATCAGGAGAAAAACTTCATGTGAGACATTTAACAGAAATATACAATGAAGTAATCATAAGAAAATATTTTTAAAATATTTTACCCAGAGAAACTCCATGACACTGAAGAAATGGCAAATAGTTTAATTTTATTTCTTTGGCAATTCTATTTCTTTTTTTCTTTTTTATGCTTTTAACTACTGTTTCAGTGGACTAGGTTAATATCTCAGAAACTAATTTATAGTTAAAATATGATTATTCAGGGATCCCTGGGTGGCGCAGCGGTTTGGCGCCTGCCTTTGGCCCAGGGCGCGATCCTGGAGACCCGGGATCGAATCCCACATCAGGCTCCCGGTGCATGGAGCCTGCTTCTCCCTCCGCCTGTGTCTCTGCCTCTCTCTCTCTCTCTGTGACTATCATAAATAAATAAAAATTAAAACAAAATTTAAAAAAAAATATGATTATTCATATTATTTCTTAGTTTCATTTATTTAATTATTTAAATTAAATTATTTAACTCCTTTACTTAAGACGGGTGCAGAGAGAGATGGTAGAGAGAGGATAGAGAGAGAATATCCAGCAGACTCTGTGCTGAGGATGGAGCTGGACATGGAGCTTGATCCCAAAACGCTGAGACCATGACCTGAGCCAAGATCATGACCTGAGCTGAGATCATGACCGGAACTGAAATCAAGGGTCAGACACTCAACTGACTGAGCCACCCAGCCAATTACATTGATTCTAAAAGATTTAAGGCATGTGGCAAAGATGAATGTCATTACCAGTAATTTTCTTTATTTTACTTTCCAATATCAAGGCATAATTGTCAAAAACTTGCAATATGACTCTCATACAAATATAGAATGATCACATTTCAAAGACTTTATTCAGCACATAAATGAGGAAACCAGAATGTTAAAAAAAGCTCTCCAAATTAGAATTAGTAGAATAAAGATTATATAGTACAGAACTGAAATAAGTTTAATGAGATAGTTAACATCCTCCAGGCCAATAAAACCATGACCTTTTGGGTGGTATTTGTCAGGAAAAAAAGTCTTCAACAGACAAGGTCAACAAGTTAGCATTAAACTTCAAAGAGTCTGATATCTCAAATTCTTTTTTTTTATAAATTTATTTTTTATTGGTGTTCAATTTGCCAACAATAGAATAGCACCCAGTGCTCATCCCATCAAGTGCCCCCCTCAGTGCCCATCACCCAGTCCCCCCACCCCCCGCCCACCTCCTCTTCCAGCACCCCTAGTTCGTTTCCCAGAGTTAGGAGTCTCTCATGTTCTGTCTGAGATCTCAATTTCATAATAAATGGTAGGATAAAACAAAAGTACATTCTTCTGGAAATTAAATATTTTGGGGGTAATCCTGTTAAACAATGTACCAGTATGATATTGAAATAATATACTAAGATCCCTTATGACAATTTCTGAGTTTTAGATACTTTTTCCTGACACTAACTACCAAATCAAAGTTTAAAATATTTTAAAGATATTTATTTATTTATTTATTTATTTATTTATTTATTTATTTTTCATTCATTCATTCATTCATTCATTCATGAAAAATAGAGAGAAGCAGAGACATAGGCAGAGGGAGAAGCAGACTCCACGCAGAGCCCGATATGAGACTTGATCCTGGGACTCTGCTCAACCACTGAGCCACCCAGGCATCCCCAAAGTTTAAAATCTGATTAAAAATAAATTTGATGTGTGTGTTTGTATGTGTATATTTTAGTGATAGTATGAAGAAAGAGAAAATACTTAATTCTCAACATTCTAATTTGAGGGAAACAGTGATTTCTAGTAAATTCATTTGTAGAAAAGTAAAGACTTGCTTAAAAATGACATAATCCTTTTATTGTTATGTTGAATTTGGCTTGCTAGTATTTTATTGAGTATTTTTGCCTCTCTGCTCCTCAGAGATATTCACCTATGGTTTCCTTTTCTTTGGCATTATCAGGGTGATGCTGGCCTCATAAAGTTAGTTAGGAATTGTTCGCTCTTCTAAGTTTTTGAAGAGTTAAGAAGGACTGCTATCGCTTCTTCTTTGAACATTTGGTAATGTTCACCAGTGAAGCCATTTGGTCCTGGGCTTTTCCCTCTTAAGAGGCTTTGATGACTAATTAGATCTCCTTATTTGTTATTTGCCTATTCATACTTTCTATTTTTTATGGTATATTTATTTTATTGTATATTTATTTTATTTTATTTTATTTATTTTATTTGAGAGAGAGAGCAAGAGAGAGAGAGAGAGTGAGAGAGAACAAGCAGGGGGAGGGGCAGTGACAGTGGGAGAAGCAGACTCCCTGCTGAGCAGGGAGGCTGATGTGGGGCTGGATCCCAGAACTCCAGGATCACAACCCAGGCCAACGGCAGATGCTTAACTGACTGAGTCACGGAGGTGCTCCATTAAAAAAAAAAAAAAATCTAAGGCATCTTTAATTTAAGAGTTTCCTCTTTAATTTCTGATTTTGAGTCTTCTTTTTTCTGAGTCTAGTTAAGAGTTTGTTAAGTTCGTTTATCCTTTCAAAAAAACCCACAACTCTTAATTTCGTTGATTTTTTTTCTGTTTTCTATTCTGTTATCAAGAATACAAAAGATAAGTGTTGGTAAAGATCTGGAGAAAAGACACCCTTATGCACTGTTGGTGGGAATTTGCAGTGATGCAGCTACTATGAAAGACAGTATGAAGGTTCCCCAAAATGTTAAAAGCAGAATTACATGAATCAGAAATCCCACTTCTGGCTATATATACAAAGGAAATGAAATCAGAAAATGCACTTCTATTTTTTTTAGTATTTTTCATAATAGCTAAGATATGGAAACAACTTGAGGGACCACTGATGGATGAATGGATAAAGAAAATGTAGTGCATACATATACAGTGGGATGTTATTCAGCCTTAAAAAAGAAGAAATATAATTTGTAACAATTTGCATGAACCTGGAGGCCATTATGTTAAGTAAAAGACAGACAGAAAGACAAATACTACATGACTCATTTATTGCCCATCTGTTCTTTCATACTGTCTATCCATTAGCATCCTTAATATATTAATCATAGTTATTATTTTTTAATCATGGTTACTTTAAATATCAGGTCTGATAATTCCAACATCCCTATCATGTCTGTTCCTGATGCTTGCACTGTTTCCTCAAATTGTGTTGTCATTTGGTATGCCTTGAATGTTTTTCTTGAGAGCTGTACAAGTTGTACTGGGCAAAAGGAACTGCTACACATAGGCCTCAGTAATGAGTTGGTGGGGTATTGGGGGAAGGTAGGCATTCCTCAGTTCTATGATTAGGTCTCAGTCTTCTAGTGAGCCAATGTCCTTTTACATAAACTTTATAAGGTTTCTTAGTTTATTTTTCCCCTAGGTGGGACAGAATGGCTAGAGCGGACCACTTTGGGGTATTTCCCTTCCCCCATATTAAATAAGTTCTGATAATACAGCAACACGTTAGGCTTTGAATAACTGTTTCCCCTCATGCCAGACCTTGTTAAGAAGAACAATGTGCTCTGAATTATTTTTAAATCCCCCCCCCCATCCTTCTGGAAGCCAAAGAGGCTTTTTCTCTGCTATTTATTCTGGGAACCTGGTCAAGTTCTTGAAAGTAAACACAGAATTTTGTGGGAGCTCCCAATGATTGGGTATCCCTGTTATGTTTAACTCTTATAGTTGTACACACTAAGACTCCAGCAATTCTTTAGTTACATTTAAATTTTTCTTCTCCATGCACTGGTTCCTGAGTCACTTTCCACTCCTCAGTCTCTGTTCTCCTGAGTGGAAGCTCCCTGTATTAGCTGGTCTCTCCAGGGTTGAGAGCAGTGATTTATTCTGTGTCCTCCTCTCTTATAGATCCAAAAAGAGTTTTTAATTTTTAAGTTTGCTCAGGCTTTTACTTGTTAGAGTGGAGTGGCAACTTCTAAGCTCCTTAGATCTGGAAACCCAAGTCCTTCCCATTCCTTCTTGTTAATGAGTGCTTTATGGACAGCCAATGAGATGTGCAGTGGGAGTTGTTTGTGTGTTCTCTAAGAAATTTTAGAGGAAAATGCTGTTTTTGTCTTTCAATATGACTGTATACTTGTGTGCCTTCGATTGTCGTCCTTTAGTCATGGGCAGAAAAACCTCAGATTAAATGCCCAGTTACTTAGGTTGGCAGATTAGAAAAATGTAAGGATCTGAGTTCCTGATGAAGTCGTTGTTCTAACCTGCTGACTTTGTATTATGAAAATAATAATTCTTGTCAAGTAATAATCCTGTGTCAAGTCAGTGTCTGTTACTTATAAGTACAGATACTTAAATTGATCCATGAACTAAAAAAATACAAGTATAATAGCACATTTATAAATAAAATATGAGATTGTTACTTCTTACAATAATTATCTTATTAAATAATAAGCATAGGGAAAATAAATGTAAATAGGTCAAAATAAGAATTTTAACTCCACTTGTTTTTTTTTTTTTCCCCTAAAGAAAGACAGTTATTTGGCCAGGTGTACTAAGTAAGAGAAATACAGATGGAAGAGTCATTATTTGGAGTTACAATCAATTAATCCAGATAAATCATGTGAATAAATCTCATTCATTATTTAATTAAATGTTGGCAGATTATTCATCTTGCATGAAACAGATAATTGTTCAATGTTTTACTTATTTTTGTTGCATTTTCCTCTCTAAGCAGTTGGGAAACTTCAGACCTTAGCTTATGTTCCAGTTCTTTATTTCTCTTTGTTAAGTGGAGACTTGACCTTAACCTCTGTTTCTAAATACAGCATTGTGTTTTTTCCCCCCATGGCTACTGAACATAATTTTACTAAGTGGTGGAAAATACAAGCCTAGGAGAAGAGGAAGGGGCAAAATGAGACTGAGCAAGTTCTAAACCATTGATGTACTAGAATGGCTTGTAATAAGTATGGTTGCTGTGATTTCTGAATACTTATTCAGTGTTTTCTTATCAAAATAATTCCTTCATTCTTAGTTTCTACAATGTGATAAGGTTGCAGCATTTTATTCTAGAGGAAGGGAAATCTTTCTACTCTCTACACAGAAGTATGCTATTTAAAATGTTTCCAACTTCAGTGAAATTTGTACCAAGTGATTCATCTATAATCATAAGCATCCAGTATTTTGATTACCAAAGCAATTTCTTCTGAAATTTTAGTTACACTTTCCTCTATGAGGCTGTTTAGTTTTTTTTCCATTATGTGAAGTCTATTTCAATTTATATTTGGTAGAAGGTAGCTGCAAGAACATTATTTTAATTGTAGTGTATTATAAAATAATATTATATTATTGTAGACTCACTAAGTTCTACTGGAGAGCATTTGGGTGGTTTGTTATTTTAGAGATGTTTAATTTCTAGTATTGGAGAAAGACTTGAGGAGACATGAGATTGTAATACATTTGTCTGCATGTATCTTCTTGTTAGCTGTGATGAAATATTAGAACAACAGGACTCAAGTAATTATTTAAATGTATGATCATAAATCATTCAAAATAGAGCAGTATCCAGCAGGCTAAGCATCAAGTCAGGAATTATTCTTATTTGGGAGTGATTCAGTTTAACAAGAAGGTAAATTAGAAGCTACTCCAGGGAACAGTAGGGTCACCTGCTCAGCTATGGAAGGATACAATATTCTCTCAGGAGGGAATCTGCAGATATATAGGTCTAAATGTGAGAATTTCACAGGACAAATATAAATCTTTCATGGCTCCAGATTTATTTTGCTAATTTGATATTTAGTAATTAAATCATTTTAGCCCTTATAAGATTTCTCCTAAAAAATATAGCTCATAGAGTTATTCTTAATTAACAATGTTAATTGTGTTAATAAGACACAAAATTTGCATGAATACCTAAATTCCAGAAAAATTACATTTTAGTTAATAAATAATATGTAATGCTTTAATAAATTTCTAAGCAGAAATGCTCATGGGTGCAAAACTTGTAGTGTTAAGCAGTAAACTGGTAGTGTTGAGCAGTATTTTTTTAAGTTGTGGCAGAAAGTTAATAAAAATGTTCAAAAGGAAGACAGCAAAGTCAATGAATGAGTGGAGGCAGAGTTCCTACGTATGGATAAGCACCAATATTTATACTTATTATACTTATGAAGTAAAATGATATTTTTTTCATAAAAAGGTCTGAGGCATGGAATAATTGACAATCTATTCTAGGACACATAGTAAAATTGGTCTATCAACTCCAAAACTTTCTATTCTACCAGACGATTTATGATGTAGTTCCACAAGGAAGTGCCCAGTCATAAAAATAAGGCTTTTTCCTTAAACATCAATGAATTTTCCATTGCCCTTGTACTATCTATTGTTGTTAAAATAGTAGGCCACACAAAAATTCCTTGTTAAGTGCGTATTTACATTTGGAAAAATCAATGACTTGAATTTTTAAAAGTTGATCATAGTATAACTATGCAAAAGATTACAACATGTATGACAATATCTATGCTATCGTTCAAAGGGAAGGGTTCAAGAAACATCTGTAAAACATTACCAAATATAAAACACAAGTAAAAGAGAGGCCAGGAAACCAAGATCTTACTTTCTCATGGTAACACAATATATTTTTTTCTCCTCATATATCATTTAAAATAATCTGTGTCTATAGTATTTTACTTTTCTTTTTTTTTTTCAAAATTTTATTTAAATTTGTTAGTTAACGTACAGGATAATATTGGCTCCAGGAGTAGAATTTGTGATTCATCACTTACATATAACACCCGGTGTTCATCACAAGTGTCCTCTTTAATACTCATCACCCGATTTAGCCCCCCTACCCACTCCCTCCATCAATCCTGTTTGTTCTTTATTGTTTAGAGTCTTCTCACTCTCTCTTTATGGTTTAGAGTCTTCCCTTTCTCTTTTTTTTTTCCTTTTCCTATGTTCATCTGTTTTGTTTCTTAAATTCCACATGTGAGAGAAATCATGTGGTATTTGTATTTGACTGACTTATTTTGCTTGGCATAGTACACTCTAGCTTCCACCACAGCATTTCGAGTGGCAAAATTTCATTCCTTCTGATGGCAGAGTAATATTCCATTGTATATACACACCATTTCTTTATCCATTCATCAGTCAACAGACATTGGGCTGTTTCCACAATATGGCTATTGTTGATAAGGCTGCTATAAATATTGGAATGTATATGCCCCTTTGAATCATTATTTTTGTATCCTTTGGGTAAATACCTAGTAGTGAAATTCCTGGGTCAATTCACTAATAGGGTAGTTTTATTTTTAACTTTTTGAAGAAAGTCCGTATTGTTTTCCAGAATGGCTGCACCAGTTTGCATTCCATCAACAGTGTAAGAGGGTTTTCTTTTCTCCACATCCTTGCCAATATCTGTTATTTCCTGTGTTGTTAATTTTAGTCATTCGACAGTTGTGAATCTGTATCCTTGTCATATCTGAAAAAGGGTTAGTATCCAGAATCTGCAAAGAATTTACCAAAGTCAACACCCCAAAACTAAATAATCCAGTTAAGAAATGGGCAGAAGATATGAATAGACATTTTTCCAAAGAAGATATACAGATGGCCAGCAGACACATGACAAAGATGTTCAATATCACTGATCACCAGGGAAATGCAGCATTTATTAATAAGAAATTCCTACTCTATTTCTTCCTACAGAGTGGGATTTAACTGTGTTTGCTCTGGAGCAATAGTAACTGTTAATGTCCAGAGGAACATCCACAGAACAATTCATGGGAAGCTATTCATTGTAACAGAGACACAGTTGGAGAAAAATGGTGAAATAGATGAAGATGTCCAGTCATTAACTGAAAGTTAAGAAACTGTGCAATGTTATTTTATCTGCAAACATCTCATATTGTGTGTAAGTAAGTACATGTGTAAGTGTGTGTGGTTCCATAAGACAATGATGGAATTAAGAGATTTATACTTTAGAACTGGGCACGGGTGACAATGGGCACATACACAGGTGAATAAAGTCAGCTTTAACAATATTTTCCCATAGCTTAAATTACTTCAGCAATAATATTGGGCCAGTCAGAACAAATTTACCTAATTTTGAATTGATATTTTGTAACTTACTGGCTGTGTGGACAGCAGACTTAACTCTCTATAATTCATGTATAATTAATTAATGGAAATTAAATAAATAATATGGGAGTAAAACTACTTTCCATACAGTGCTTTTGATAGTTTTTAAATATAAATAATTCCTGGTGGTGTTAGGATATATTCTGCAACTGGATTGATATGTAGTGTTTGACAAACAGAGGAGGATATTTGAAATGGAAAAATGATTAATACAAAGCACAGAAAGGGGAAATTACCAGTTTGGTTGAAGTATGGAGCTTATAAAGGGAACATAAGTATAAAAATGAGCTTTGGGGCAGATTATGGAATGCTTCATAGATATTAGTTCTCTATGGAAGTTTAACTGGTTACTAGACTTGGGACATGGTGTGGCCAATTTACTGGAAGCAATATACCTGGTATAAAGGAGGAGAAAATTCTGAAGGAGGTGCGGCTCCAAATACAAGGCTGTTGCAGCTGTGCATATAGTATTGGACTGCAAGTGTTAGTTCTTAATGTATTTTGGGCAGAAATTAGTCTCTCAAGACTTCAGTTTCTTTATCTATAAAGGAAGACTTTGGATTAGATGGATCATCATTCCTTATGATTTCTAAAACACTGGGAATATGATTTCTATAAGATATGGATTTAAATTTGAATAGTGTCCATCTAAAGAGAATGGAAGATAAGAATACAAACAGAAAACAAAGCAAGCAAGCAAGCACACCACAGTGCAACAAAAGATATGGAACTTAGTTACTTATTGAATATGTTTTTGTCATTTCACAAGAAAAGAATTAGTAAATTTTTGCAATTACTAAATATATTTCTGATATTTCGCCTTTTCTTTTTTCTATTTCTTATTTTTAAATTTCATACTTCTTCCCTAAATTTGCTCTGAACTAAAAACCAATTTTGAAAAAATCTGAAAGTTTGCCTTTGGGCTGCGACTAGTAATACAGGAGATTTTTTCAGAAGTTTATGAGAGAGTAAAAAAGGGTAAAAAAAAAAACAACTTACATCCTTACCTTGCACCCCTAGAGATTTCAAACAATATAAAATAATGCTATAAAGGAAAAGCATAAGAATTTTTAGAAAAGTTAGTGGATATTATCTTCGAAGAAGGATGATTCATAATCTTACTACAGTTTTCTTTTAAAAATGAATTCTTTCTTATTATAAATTTACATAACCTAAAGATGATTGTATGCTTCTGTATAATAGCTTTAAATGTAAACTCAGCCAAGGAAAATTCACACCCCTTTACTTAAGTGTAGCATTTCTTATACCTAGAATATTTTCCATGAAGGGATGGCAGGTTATAAGTAAACAGCATTTCCTTTCTGGACTGGAGAATTCAGAGACCAAATGAAGGAAGTATGTAATGCTTGAGTGAATGGAGATGAAGATTCATCTTTAAAAATGCAGAACAGTTTTATCTTCTACCTATACTCAGAGAGAAAAATATAAAGAGAGGTGCCTAGTGGAAGAATGGTAGTTTCTCTTGTCATCACCAGCGCTATATCAAGGAACTATAGCATATGTAGTTGTTCTTTTAAGACTCTTGCCTTTAGAAACAAATGCTTTTTAAAAATATTCAATGTTCACTCATTTCTCAATTTTTAACTTAAGATATTCTAAAACTTAAAAAAAATTACTCAGGGAGCCCGGCTTAGCAGTTTGGCACTGCCTTCAGCCCAGAGGTGATCCTGGAGACCCTGGATCGAGTCCCACGTCAGGCTCCTTGCATGGAGCCTGCTTCTCCCTCTGCCTGTGTCTCTGCCTCTCTCTCTGTCTTTCATGAATAAATAAATAAAATCTTAATAAAAAAAAAACTGGCTGAATAAAGCTCTTTGGTGAAGAGCTCTATACACCTGACTTTTTGTCTTATTTTGAGAGTACTGTCTTATTTTATTTTTCCTCCTCCTTCCCTTTCCTGCATTAGCTTACTCTGGTATTATTGACCTTATATATGTCTATTTGTCTTATAATTGGGACATTTTGTAATATTGTGGAATTCAGTGTTATTCAATTTTTTCATTAGCAGATATTTGGACTTCTGCTATGTACCAAAAACACTGTCCAAGTATTAGAAAAACCCAGGGGAAAGAAGGAAGGGATCTCTGCTCTCAATAGGGCTAACACTCTAAAGGGTGATATAAAGGAAGAATTCTGTTAACAAAAGTACAAAATTAGATTTAAATAGAATCAAATTTAACTGGTAAAGTGTTATTATTTTAAAAATCATTTAAAGCAAAATAAATATATTTCAGATCTTTGGTTAATGAGAGAAACAAAGAATTTAACTGATTGTATCTTCCTAAAGAAATATGTATGTAAGTATAAAATAAAAACAGAAAAAGGTATAAATAATGCAATTCAGAAAAATATGAACAGAAAAGAATGCACACAAAGGAACTTGTTCCTCCTTTCCCTCTTGCCCTTCGCTTCCTAACTTTCTTCCTTTCTCTTCCCTCCTACTGGTCTGCCCTTTCTTCCTTCCTCTTTTATTTTTTTACTTGCTTTATTTCCAAAAGTATTTGACATAATTCCAGAGGTAAATTAAATGAATGAGGGTAATTTAATCATTAATATATTGGGTGGTCATTTCTAAAGTCAACAGCACAGGCAAGCACCATCCTATCTCCTATTAAGAAGCAAATATTTTTTATTGGTTAATTAATATTTTATTCTTGCAAGATCCCTATAATAAGTATAATGTCATATTTCATCAAGCCAAGTCATATATCATCCTTCAATTTAGACCAATGATAATTTGCCAAAATTTCTTCCCTTTAGCCTTCATCTCCCTTTAAGCTTGAACATTTCAAAATGGAATTATGTGCTTTCTGCTAAGAATGAGGATAAAAGAGGGGTAAAATATAAAAGAAAAATGTTTGAAAATCTTGAAGGGATGAGGTAACTTCCTCATTTCATACTGCTTTTCTTTTAGGGTTGATCTTCTCAACTTTATTGAGGAATAATTGACAAATATAATTGAACATTTTTAAAGTGTACAATGTGATAACTTGATATACATTGTGGAATGATTACCAAGTTCAAAATAAATGATACATCCCTCACTTTACATAGCCCTTTTTTTCCATATGTGGTCAGAATGCATATGACCTACTCCCGACAACTTTCAAATATACAATACCACAAATTTACAATACCGCATTAACTACAGTCATCATGCTGTACATTAGATCCTCAGAACTTATTCTTTAAAATGAAAGTTTGACCTACCTCTACCTATTTCAATCTCTCCCTAGCCCTTGTCATCCACCACTCCATTCTCTGTTTCTATGAAGTCAGCTTTAAAAAAGAAAAAAAAAAAAAAAGATTCCACATATAAGTGATGTCATATAGCATTTGTCATTCTCTTTTGGGCTTATTTTACTTGGCATAATGTCCTCTAGTTTCACCCATGTTCTTGGAAATGTAGAATTTCCATCTGTTAAATGGCTGAATAATATTCTATTGTATATATAAATATACATATATAAAATATTCTATTGTGTATATATATACTATATACATATATATGTAAATATGTGTATGTCTATATATCACATTCTCTTAATCAGTTCATTTACTGAATGAATTTCAAGTTGTTTCTATATTTCAGTTATTGTAAATAATGGTGCAATGAAAGTGGGTATGCAAATATTTAATTGAGATATTAATTTCATTTCTTTGGATATATATCCAAGATTGGGGTTGGTGAATCATATGGTAATTCTATTTTTAATTTTCTGAGTAACTACCATATTTTCCATAATGGCTATACCAATTTATATCCTCATTAACAGTGTATAAGGGCTCCCTTACTTTATATCCTCACCAATATTTGTTATCTTTTGTCTTTTTGATAATGGCCATCTTAACAGGTATAAAGTGATAGCTTATTATTGGTTTTGATTTGAATTTCCCTGGAGATTAGTGATATTGAGAACTTTGTCATATACCTTTTGGCCCTTTGAATGTTTGTTTTGGAAACATGCCTATTTTGGTACTTTGTGCATTTTCAATTGGATTATTTGCCTTTTTGCTATTGAGTGTATAAGTTCTTTATATATTTTGATTTCAAGCTATATTAAAAAGCCACAGTAACCAAAAACAGTATGATATTGGCATAAATATAGGCATATCTCTGTGTGGATTAGAAAAGAGAGCCCAGACATAAACCCACACATATATGTAGTCAATTAATTTTGGTAAGAATACCAACATGCACAATCGGGAAAGGAGAGACTCTTCAATAAGTGGAGTGGGGAAACTGGATATCCACAAGCAAAATAATGTAACTGGACCACACAACTCATAAAACTTAATTCAAAATGGATCAAAGACTTAAATTTAATGTCTAAAGGTGTAAAATTCACAGGAAAAACCATAGAAAAAATATCCTTGACATTGGCCTTGACAATGATTTCTTGGATAAGATACCAAAAACACAGGCAATAAGAGCTAGAATAAACAATCGAGTAAAATCAAAGTAAAGAGCTTCTGAATAGCAAAGGAAATAATAAATTTAAAAGGCAAACTACAGAATGAGAGAAAATATTTACAAAACATGTATCTGAGGGCAGCCCCGGTGGCGCAGCAGTTTAGCGCCGCCTTCAGCCCAGGGCGTGATCCTGGAGACTCGGAATCGAGTCCCACGTCGGGCTCCCTGCGTGGAGCCTGCTTCTCCCTCTGCCTGTGTCTCTGCCCCCACCGCCCCCCCGCCCCCGTCGCTCATAAATAAATAAATAAATAAATAAATAAATAAATAAATAAAATCTTAAAGAAAACATATATCTGATAAAGGGTTAATATCCAAGGGCAGTTTTTAATTAAAAGTGACATCTGCAGAGCTATGAGAAGCTAAGCAACGACTAGCTATTAAGCAGAGAAGCTGGAATCTCATTGGACTGGGAAAACAAAAACTGAAAAGTCTACCAATGCAAGTATTTTAGGACTCATATCCTGATGAGTAGCACAAACTAGTCACAGCAGACTAATTCATTGTTTCCCTTTAAGACATTTACCCTTCTATAGGCAGAGCAGCTGGGATGTGGAGAAAGCAAACGGAAAGCTGTTGATAAAATTCTGAATAGCTAAGCAGCATTATCGATGGTTCATGGTTCATGGAACTAGGAGAGAAAAATGTGTGTTTAGAATCTGGTAGAGGTTAATCCTGCTAAATAGCCCATTAATTTATTCAGGGCCCTGAGAGCTTAAATTTTAAAAGTAAGGGATAATTGGAGATTGGAGGCCCTCACAAAGACTAAATAAAACTCATCTGTAAACCAGTTCAGTTTCTGATTGGATTAAGGTTCTGTGTTCCTACTCCAACTGTCTACCAGAACCTCACCCCTCCTATCACACGCAAAACTGTTCTGGAGATCATACCAAGAAACTCTATATCTTTTCATACACAATTTCTGTCATTTAATTAAGAGCAACCAGATAAGCCTTTTTACAGGCTTGATGCTATAAATATCAACAATTTTACCCTCCCACTATAACAACTAGAAAACAGGGTTAAGTATGTGGGCGGCTGTATTTAGACATTGGGCAAAGGCAGAACAGGACTTAAATCCTTCAAAGAAGTGAAACAAATTTAGATGTATAGAGAAAATAACAATGAGAATTACTATAGACTTCTCATTAGAAAAACTCTGAAGAAAGATACAGGGAAAGATACAGTGGGTTCAAGGAAACAAAACAAAACAAAACAAGTATCCTCTATAATTCTATATCTAGATTTACTAAAACCTTTTTTCTGACCAACAAAATTTGATACAATTTGTTGCCAACAGACCTGCATGACAGGAAATATTAGAAGTTTCACAGAATGAAGAAAAATGAGACCAGATGGAATACTGAGTTTACACAAGGAATGAGAATGCCTAGAATGGTAAATATATACATAAATATAAAACGAACTTTAATTTTAGTTTTTCAAATCTTTATAATATATTTAAGTAAAAATAATTTCGGGGGGTTTAGAACATTGATGTACATAAATATATATAACAATAAGGCATAAAGATCAAAAGACGAGAAATAGAATGAAGTGTTGTCAGGTCCTTATGTTTTATGTGAAGCAGAATAACATCATTTGAGATAGACTGAAAAGCATAGAAGTATAACCACTAGTAATGGAAAACACTTATATTTCACCAGAGAATTTAAATCTATAAAAATAATCAAATTTAATTCTATAATTGAAAAATGAGAATGTGATAAATGATTTTTAGTGTACATTAAACACAGTTGTAGAAAGGACATTTGATCTGGATTGTATATCAGTAGAACCATATCAACATATTTCTGTGGTGCAGAAAGAAAAAAAACAAAAATTTCAGATATGCATGTATGTATGAATATAAATTATGTTTGTTTTTTTTTGTTTTTTGTTTTTGTTTTTTTATAAATTATGTTTGAAAAGGAGAAAAGCTAAAACATCAATGGCCAGCTAGAAAATGAACAGTAACATAAACCTAAAGAAAGTAGAAGGAAGGAAATAATAAAGATAAAATCAGAAATAAATTAATTAAAAAGAAACTTAGAATTGAGAGAAGCAGCAAAGCCATAAACTTCTTCTTTAAGAAAATGCATTAACAAACCACCTAAGACTGATGTGTGTGTGCATGAGTGTGTGTGTGTGTGTGTGTGTGAGAGAGAGAGAGAGAGAGACCAAGAGACAGAAAGACAGAGGCAGAGGAAGAAAGAGGCAGAGAAAGTGAGATAAAGAGAGACACACAGAGAGAAACATATTACCAAGATCAGGAATAAGAAAGAACAAATTTCTACTGATTCTGTAGGCAATCAATAGGCAATTCTAGCATATTATGAAGAACTTGATGCAAATACGTTTGAAAATTTAGGTGAAATAGATACATTTACAGAAAAACACAGCATACCAAGACTTGACAAGTAGAAAATTTATGCAATTCTTTATCTATTAAATAAGCTGAATCTTGAATTAAAATTTTTCTACAATGTAAACTCTAGATCAAATGACTTCAGCAAAGACTTGTTTTGTATCTCTAAGAAATAACCCTAATTCTAAACAAACTTCCAGAGAATAAAAAAACAATCTAAATTGTTGAATGGGGATCCCTGGGTGGCGCAGCGGTTTGGCGCCTGCCTTTGGCCCAGGGCGCGATCCTGGAGACCCAGGATCGAATCCCACATCGGGCTCCCGGTGCATGGAGCCTGCTTCTCCCTCTGCCTGTGTCTCTGCCTCTCTCTCTCTCTCTCTCTGTGTGACTATCATAAATAAATAAAAATTAAAAAAAAATAAATAAATTGTTGAATGAAGCCAATATAACTTTGCTAATAAAATCTCAAGAAGATATTAAAGAAAAAGAAACTATGGGCCAGTTATCACTCTCATAAATATTAGATATAAGAATTCCTTTAAAAAAGTAACAAATTTAGTCTAGAGACCTACACAAGGAGAATACATTATCCCTGATTTGGGCTTATATGAGGAAACCAAGGATATATAAAGGTTCAAAAATCAATTTGTTTTATCATATTAAAAGATTAAAGAGAACAATATTTTTTTTTCATTTCAACAAATGTAGATAAAGCTTTTGATCAATTCAATTCTCTTCTTGATAAAAATTCTTACTATGCTATAAATAGTAGGAACCTTCTTTAATTTGCCAAGGTGTATGTTAAACACAAAAACAGAAATGACAGCAGCTTTGTAGATATTTTGGAAATATTGAAATTCTATACAATGTGGTTAAAAATGAGGCTAAAATAACTGCTATCACTCCTCTTCAACACTGCATTGAGTCTCCTACTATGAGCAATATGTCAAGAAGACATTTCTCCAAAGAAGGTATATGAATGGCCAGAAGGTGTATGAAAAAGATGCTCTACATCACTAGTGATTAGAGAAATGCAAATCAAAATTACAGTGAGATATCTCTTCATGCCTGTTAGAATGGCCATAATAAAAAAGACAATAGATAACAAAAGCCGATAGATATGGATGCGGAGAAAAGAGAACCTTTGTGCACTGTTGATAGTAATGTAAGTGGTACAACCTACATGGAAAACAGTATGGAGGATCCTCAAAAAAATAAAAATAGAAATATATGAGCCATTTTCAGGAGTATATCCAAAGGAAATGAAAATGCTAACTCAAAAGATATCTGCACACCCATATTTGTGGCAGTATTTACCATGCCAAGATGTAGAAACAACCTGTGTCCATTGATGCACAAATAAATAAAGAAGTCATGGTATATACATACAATGGAATATCGTTCAGCTATAAGAAACAAGGAAAGCCTACCATTTGTGACAATATGGATGGAACTGGAAGGCATGATGCTGAGTGAAATAAGCCAGACAGAGAAAGACATACACTTAGGATTTAATTTTCATGTGGAATCTAAACAACAGCAACAACAAACAATCTAACTCATAGAAAAAGAGATCAGGCATGTGGTTACCAGAAGTGCAGAGGAGGGAAGGGGAAATTGGAGGAAGGTGGTCAAAAGGTACAAACTTTCAATTGTAAGATAAATAAGTACCAGGAGTACCAGGCATGTAATGTATATCATGATGACTATAGCTGCTGCTGCTGTATGATGTGTAGGAAAGTTATTAAGAGAGTTAACCCTAAGAGTTCTCATCACAAGGAGATATGTTTTCTTCTTTCTTTACTTTTTATTGTATCTAGACAAGAAAATGGATGTTAGCTGTATCTTTTGTGGTAATCATTTTACAATGTATGTAAATCAGTCATGCTATACAGTAATGTATGTTAAATCTTTCTCAGTAAAACTGAAAAAAAAAACTGCAATAGAAGATATATGTTTAGAAACCGAGGAAATGCAATCACCATTATTCACAGAAAATAAATCTATGTATTTGAAAAATCCTAAAGAATGAATCTATAGATGAAAACATTTAGAATTAATAAGTTAATTTAGCAAGGTCATCTGATAACAGGTCAACATGTATATAATGATTAATTGTAAAAATAATTAGAAAATTAATTTTAAAAATACATCATTTTCATTAGCCTCATAAATCATTAAGATCCTAGGATTAAGTCTAACAATAGATTTTTAAGTCCTTTAGACAGAACACATTACTGAGAATAATGAATTAACCAAATAAGTTGGAGGGAGTGATTCTATGCTCTTTGCAGAAGATTCAGTATGGTTAATGCTTTCAGTTCTTTCCATATAATTTATATATTAAATTTATTCCCAATGAGAACCTTAGCAGGTATTTGAAACTTGAAAAGTTGACTTTAAAATATACATGGAAATGCAAATGGCCCAAAAGAATGAGTTGAGGGGATTTTTATTACTACATATCAAGGGAGAGTAATTCTGATGATGTTCTGGTGGTACAAGAATAACAAAAAATACTTGGAACAAAATAAAGAGTTTAAATAATGACAAAGGAGACATAGAAGTGCTATAAGGAAAGGATGTTCCTTTTAATATATTGTGCTGGGTCAATAGGATATCCAAGTGGTATAAAATAAATTTTTTGGCTCCTGCTTCATAATGTATACAAAAATGAGTTATAAGTGGATTGTTGATTGAAATGTTGAATGTAAAACAGTCTATCTTCTAGAAAGTGCTGTCTAATAGAAATAAATATGAGCCACATATGTAATTGATTTTATCATATATTTTATTTAAAACCATCTATCCATGATATTATCATTTTCACATATAATCAATGTAGAAAATTAATGAAACACATTACAATCTTGTTTTCAAAATTCTTCAAAATCTGGTATAAGTTTTAGATTTATAGCACATCTTAATTTTGACTAGCCATATTTCAAATGCTCACTACCCATTCATGGGTAGTAGCTTCTGTACTGCCAGGGCAGTCCTAGAAGATAACTGAGTGTAATATCTGTATGATCTTTGGGTAGGCAAAGATCTTTTCATAATCACAGAGTCTTAACTATAAACAAGTGTAGAACTTCAAATTTAAGAACTTGTATCCATCACAAACAATTAAAAGTAAGAAAAGCAAGCCTCAGAGTGGAAGATGGTATATATTATATTAAATATAATGTAGTATATATATTTTAATTATGCATACACATATTTCAGGATTTCTCAACCTTGGAACTATTGATGTTTTGGAACAGATATTCTTTGTAGTTGGTGGGCTATCCTCTTTGTTTAAGATGTTTAGTATTATCCCTGGACTTTTCCCATTGGATGATCTTAGCACCCCTCCAGTTGTGACAGAAATGTCTCCAGACATTGCTACTTAGCAATGTTTTATCCCTAGGGAGATAAAATAACCCACAACTAAGAAAAACTGATACAGAAAATACATAAAAATCAATTAAAAATGACAGATACAATTCAATAGAAAGCAAAGGGGAAATATTTGAATATGCATTTTTCTTTTAGGGAGAGAGAGGGAGAGCAGGCTCCATGCTCAGTGCAGAGCCTGACATGGGGCTCTATCTCACAATCCTGAGATCATGACCCAAGCCAAAATCAAGAGCCAGGTGCTTAACTGACTGAGCCACCCAGGTGCCCCTAGAATAAACATTTCTTAAAAGATTTTCAATTAAGAGATAAAAAAAGATATAAAAACATTCTTAGTCTCATCATTTATTCAGGAAATGCAGAAAACATTCTTAGTCTCATCATTCATTTAGGAAATGCAAATTAAAACTACAATGTGATATGACTATACTGCCACCAGAAGGGCTAATTTATACACAATAACGTATACATGATACAAGTAGAGCAAATGGAAGTCTGGGACAGCTGGAAGCCTTATAAACTTCTGGTGGGAGCTTATATTTGCACAATCACTTTGGAAAACTAGCAATATCTACAGAAACGGAGCATATCATACTCTCACCCAATAATTCTATATACTTAAGTAGAGTCTTCTACAGATATATATATATATATGACTACAAAGATGTTTGTAATAGCATTGTTAATAATAGCCAACACCTGAAAATGATTCCAATGTATAAAAATGTTGGATGGAATACGATATACCAATGGAAATAAATGCAGTTCTTCTATTTGCAATCATACGGATCAATTTCACAATCATAATGTTGAGCAAACAAACCAGACACAATAAAATATGAACTCTATAATTCTATTAATAAAAGTTCAGATGCAGGTAAATCCAATCTATGGTCATAGTAAGACAATTCCTTATGGAGAAGGGAGAAAATAGCATCTGGGATGGATGGGACACTTGGAACAATTAACAGGGCTGGTAATTCATCTCAGAGATGGTTATGCCGGTGTATTCACTTTGTGAAAATTTATCATTTGTCCATTATTTTTGTTTAAAAAAGTCTACATTGAGCCTTCTAAATATTATCATTTAAGACTGAATGCCTTTTTAAAAAATACTTTATTCACTTTTTTGAGAGAGGATGAGATAACAAGAGAAAACAGGAGCAGGAGGTGGGGGATAGAGGGAGAAGCCGGCACCCCGCTGAGCAGGGAGTCTGAGATGCAGAGCTTGATCCCAGGACCTGGGGACCATGACCTGAGCTGAAGGCAGACACTCAACCTACCAAGCCACCTAGGTGCCCCAAGACAGAATCCTTTTTAATAAATTATTAACTAGTATGTCTCATCTTGATCACTCTAAGTATTTATGAAAATATGTTTTAGGGCAGCCCGGGGGGCTCAGCGGTTTAGCGCCGCCTTCAGCCTGTGTCTCTGCCTCTCTCTCTCTCTCTTTCTCTCTCTGTGTGTCTCATGAATAAATATGTAAAATCTTAAAAAAAAAGAAAATATGTTTTAAAAGACACATAGATAAATATCTAGAAAATAAACAAATATCTTTTTTAAGGAGTAGATGGCAGAAGCCTAAAAGAATATTGCAGAAATAATATTTCAGAAATGATAAATGTAGGCTTGACATTTTTGTACCTACCATCCTTGGAGTTTTTGGGTGGATGTGGCCCAAGGCCTGAACCACCTACTATCCTGCTTCTATAATGGGCTGCAGGCGCCTTTTTCCTAGGAACATGGTTTAGATCTCTGTGTGCTCAAGGGGCGTATGTAAGAGAAGTGTGTTCCTAAGTATGAACATACAAATCAGTAGTATTTATTTTAAAAAATAGAGAAAACAGTGATTAATCTCACTCTTTAATAAACTCATATGAATTATTTGAACAGTGTTATTCCCATGAAGCAACATATTTTTATTAATAAATGCCAAATATAGGACAAATTTTATGAAAATCTTTTAGATCACTTTTGTCTTCAGAAACCCAGAGCTTATGGGAAAAGATTAATGCAAGTTCAGTTGGAAAATTAAACATTTTGTGAAATATAACAGAAAATGTTTTAATTAATTATTTTAATGTTATATATGAAGGACCAGTAGTATACTTAGCACATTCATGATAAATATATATTGAATGGCAGAATGAATGAATAAATTATACATGACTACCAAAATCTAAATCTGACCTTGGGAAGACTCCAGGGCAATAGTTCATTATCCTTGCAGGAAGCAGTCCAATTTTCTAAAAAGCAGCTTCTCCTAGCTATAGATATTTATATGATATCAATCACTTCTTTTCATTTTTGGTTTATTAGATAATTGACCAAACACAAAAACAAAGCATAATGAAGCTCTTTGTCATATTAAGATGGAAAAAAGAAGCTAAGGCAAGAATTGAAACACTAAGATTATGTTTTCAACTGTGAAATCACCAAAATACTCCTGCAAAGGAAAGCTGGTAACTTTGAAATGGAAATGATTACTGAAATGCACTTCTAAAACCAAAGTTGAAAGAAAATCCCTCTTCAGCTTGACTAATTAGCACCTCCTCCCTTGAGTAATGTATTTGGTGGTTTCTTTAAACTTCAATGTCACCATTTTAAGGTGACATAAATGATAATATATAAGCACTTTATCACACATCAGCCCTTGTGTTAGCAATCAGCATCCAAAAGAACAAACCACAAACGTTGGCACGAGTGTTAAGAGTAAAAATTTTTTGAAAGAAATGGTTTTAATAAAGGTATGTCATATTTGTGTAGCTGTTTGCATTTTAAGCACTTTTATTTTTTTATGATTCTCTTAACCACTATGTTTAGTGACTAGGATTATTATTTCTAATTTTTAGGTAAAGATATGAAGTGTCAGATAAACTTGGTGATATTCTCATGGTGTCTCTTACAGTTTCTCAGAGAACCAGCACTATGAATTGGTGTTACATTTCTAGTCCAAAACTTTTATTTTTCCCCAATACAACGTCAGTTCTGCTTGTTTTAATGACATAGTAGCAAGCTGATATTTATATATTTCATTTAAAAATAATATCAGTTTATATTAATACACTGGACTTTAAATGAATGACCATATACACATGATCCAAATCATTGAGTACTGGAAGTATTATCTAGTAGATTTAGGTAGATAAGACTGATAAATACATTTTGAAATCTATACAATTTTAAATTATTCAGAATTATTAAATTGATAAAAACTTAATATTTATTCATTGAACAATCAATTTGATTGAGGTAGAGTGAAATTCTACCAGTAGGTAGAGTGAAATTCCACCTCCTATAAATGGGGAAATTCTGAACTTGCAGTGGTCAGAAGCAAACAAGCAGGTATGGGAAAGGGACAGGTTATTTTGATGGGTCAAAAATCCTTCCAAACACATCCTTGTACATGGAGTCATGAGGACTGACTGCTTCTGCTTGCTCCTTGACAATTAACCTGAGTTGATAGGTCCTTCATTTATTGACCTACATTTTCTGAGTACTTGCTATGAGCTAGGCACTCTGCTTAGTGCTAGGGACATAAAAGATATGGTACAGTATGGCCCTTAATTAGCTCATAATCTCCAGGTGGAAACAAACATGTAAAGTCCAATATTTACAGTTCAATATAACAAGTGTTCTAATAGAGGTTTATAAAAATGCCATGGGAACCCAGGGGATTAAATTTGCAGCTAAGAAGTAGAGATGTGCAAATCTTAACAAGTAGGCAGCATTAGAGCAAAGTCTGTAGGATGAATATATCTCTAGGCATAGAGACAAAAGAAGCTATTCTAGACAGGGGAAAATTGCTTATATATTGGTATAGCTTGGAGTATTATTGGAAAGAGGGGAGTTGCGTATGGCTGGTGCTGGTGCTTAACTTATGCTCTGGAGACAATAGTAGTAGGATATGAACATGGATATATAGGTTGCTGTAAAGATCCCTATTTGTAATGGTAAAGAATGAAGACTTTGTAGGTGAAGGCAAACATTAGATTTGGGGAGAGTTGCTAGATAAGAATTATCATTTAGAAAAACAACTAGAGGCAAAATGCCAGATGCACTGCAAAGTCAGATGGAATTTTACTGTTTGGCATGTCAAATTATATCATATGAAGTTACAATATCTTAAATGTTTTAAAAATTTCATATCAGAATTAAAATGCTGACTATTCATCTCAAGATCACCAAGGGCTATAAGGCTTAATGAGAATGGTGAGTGCTGACACAATGTGATAGAGCTAAGAGGAACAGAGTGCAGTAAGAGCATTGCTCTAGATTACATATATATCTAGATCAACTTCTTTGTATTCATGTGACTTGTGCAAGTGAAGTAAACTCTCTATACATGAATTCTTATCTGTAAAATGTGGAAAATGGTATTATTAATTTAGCTGTTTTGGTGATTAACTGTATTGTTGTATGTGAAGTATGTTAGTTGTAATTATTCCACAGTGGTTTTAAGCTAGGGGATTGTGGTGAGTTTTCCTCCCAGGGAGGAAGTGTCTGGAGACATTTTATTTCGGGTTGTCACAGCTGGGAGGGTATGTGACTATCAGTAGAGGCTGGGGTACTTCTGAACAACCAACAATATACAGGATAGCCAGCCATGACAAAGAGTTATTTGTCTTAAAATATCATTAGTGGCAAGATTGAGAAACTCTGCACTAGAAAATGCTAATTTTTCTGCCTGGGTTACTCAAGGGGAATTTTGGTCAGTCAGCTACGAAATAAAAGCTTGATTCACAGAATTGTTAGATCCAGATATGACACTGGGTAAAAAGATGGAAAAGTTCCCAATACAGTCTATCAGTCATAGTAATTTGCTAGAATCACAGAATTTTTTTTAAAAAAAAATCAGAATGTAGAAAGCTTGTAGAATCTCCAGGACAGCCAGAGACCTGGGCTTTATTGCCTTAGAGCCAAGAACAAAGCAGCAAGTTATGATGCATCCAGAAAAAAAAAACCCAAATCCAACAACACATAAAGTTGATACTTCTAACTGTTGCTTAGCCTGTTTGATACTAGGTACCAACATCCAGGTATTTCCCTGCAGACATCTCCAATGAACCAACTGCCTTTGCTGTGTGCCTGGCAGATCTGACTTTTCTCAGATGACCACCACTTAAAAAGACTCATTTCTTTCTTCTGGCCTTTTGTGGGTGCATCAGATCAACAGAGCAGAGGTAACATGAGAACTCTAGCTGCAAGGGAATCTTAAAAATTAGATTTTAAGCTAATCCAATTGATCTCTGGTCTATTTACTGTCTTACAGAAGGAAACAATCTCAAGTTACTTTAGTGCTCATTTAGTATCCTAAGTGTTCTTTACTTGTATTGTGATTCAAAATTTCCATCCTTAGGCATACGAGCTCCTACTGGTGCTGCCTGTACTCTTCCATTAGCTTTAATTATAAGATAAGGCATTTTTAGGACATACCTCAGACAACACACCCCTTTGCCTTAATGAACAGTTGATAAACAGTATTTCAGTCATCAGACTAAACATCTGAATTTCCCATTCATCCAGAGACAGGAGGAGCTCATTTTTGAGTAAAGCATCTATGGGTGAATTGTGTCCCTCAAGAAAGATATGGTAAAGTATTAAATCTTGGTACCTCAGAATGTGACCTTACTTGTGGATAGCCTCTTTACAGAGATAATCAAGTTAGAATGTAGTTATTGGGTGGACCCTAAACCAATATGATTGGTGTCCTTATAAAAAGAAGAAATTTGGATACAGAGGCAATTATGCACACACAGAAAATAATGTGAGGACACAAATGGAGAAGATGGGCATGAGACTATAGGGGCATCAATGAGCCAAGGAGTGCCAAAGATGGTTGACAAACTAGAAGTTAAGAAGCAAGGAAGATTCTCGCCTAAACTGTTACATAAAACATAGTTCTGCTTATACCTTGATTTCAGATTTCTAGCTTCCAGAACTGTAAGACAGTAAATTTCTGTTGTTTTAAGTCACCCATTTTTTTCGTACTTTGTTATGGTAGCCCTAGGAAACTAATACAGCATCCTTCCCTCAGGTTCCAAGGCCACTGAACCAACAGAGCCTATAATCATGAAAATGCAAAGCATTTGTCTCAGACCTTTAAATAAAAGTAGTGTCCTCCAGTAGAATGGTGGGGTAGGTCATCAATTACTGTGTTTAAGAAGTGAAAGGAAAGGAAGAGGAGGCTCCTCTTGAGGAATCTACAAGCTCTATGAGGGCTGGAACCTGGTCTTATTTACTAGTAAATCTTTAGAGTTTATAACCTTACCTACACATATGAGATGCTCAAAACTTCTGGCGAATTAAAAGTTGGAAATGAGAAGATGATAACTTGCAGGTTTTGTTTTAATTTTAGAAATATTTGAAAGTTGGGCATATTTATTCATGATGGGAAGGAGACTATTTAGAGGAAGAAATCATAGATACAAACAATAAAAGTTAATTAACAAACCAAAGTACCAGTGTAAAGTTAATTAACAAACCAAAGTACCAATGTAGACCAAAAGAGCTAGAAACAAAAGCCAGATATAGAAAAGGTAGCTTTACAAATGTGTCAGGATATTTCTTTTGGCAAATGAAGGAACAAAGCATGAGCAGGTGAGCTGTAGATATAATTCTAGAGGTGAAAATGTAGAAGTTGGAAGAGTTCATACAGGTTGGCTTCTAATTTCCTGGTAAAGTAGAGAGCTGGCAGCCTGCCAAGAATAAGTGGACAGGGTAGGGGCATAGAGCTATAAATATGGGCAAGATTTGGAATAGTCACTAAGAAAAATGAAAAAAGTTGTTGATTAGTATTAAGTAAAAGTAAAAGAATTGCCAAACAGAACTGAGGGGCCAACTGAGGTTGAAAATTAAATTTGTAATGGAGACAATCAGCTCAGTTATGTGATTTTCCCTAACAGCATTTGGCAACTTGGGAGCAAAAGCAGAGAAAATGGATGTTAGGGTTGGAGACTGGTGAGACAGGTGAGGCAGATGGTCAAGGGGATGATGGATGAGAAGTTGCTACCACAAGTGTATTCGAAATGATGGATCATGGGGTCCAGGGTGATTATGGAAGGAAGAGTTGCCAGGAGGGGCTGATGTAGTTATAGCATAAAAGGGAGTGACCAGACATAGGTTTCAGTGGGGCAAAACAGTAAGTTCATTGGGAGGAAGAGATTGAGAGGCGGGAAAGAGTCAGGGGTTGTGGTCAGTGTCCCAATTTCTTAGGGGTCACATTCATCATTATAAACAAATCTTTACCAAATGGGAAATAAGCACACAGTCCCACATTTCTAGGCTAAAGATTGTATTCCTGTTGCTCATCTTCTTGAAGGAAATAGAATTAGTGGCTATTATTTAGGTCATTATTTAGAACAGTTCAGTGAATAAAGTTTAAAAATTAGTGGAAAAGTAATTGCAAATTCCCTTCTGCGTGACTAAAAGCTGAGAACTTCGTATATCTACTGTCAAAAGTTTCCTCTTTTGTCCTAATTTCACCTTTCTAAAATACAAGCTTTTCTTTAGGCCTGCTAATTAATAATGAATTTGATTTCTACAGAAGGTCCATGTATTGCCAGAAAGAGGGTGTTTTTCTTCCTCTTAAAACAGTTCAAAAAACTATTTCCTGCCCTTTGAACCTTTCTCAACTACTCACAGATAGGTTTTTTTGGACTGATTTCAGTTCCTAATGTAGATTTCTTAATCCTATAGTCTGAAATATGTTGTATCTTAGTGTTCTCAAGTAAATTGTATCTTTTGTAAATGACCATATTTCTAAAATCCAAAACTAACTGGTATAGTTGAACAAGTTAAAAACATAGTTTGTTTGGAAATTCTACTAAGTAAAAATTATTTTAAAAAACTGGAGTTACTTGTCCTAATAAATAGCTTGGAAAATAATTAGGGTCATCAAAAATAGTAATTGTAACTTAAAGCTTCGGAGCTTATTGCCAAAAGGGTAAAAGGTTGATAGAATCAGATTCTAATAGAAACTTGCACCTTAAAGTATTGAAATGGACCAATAGAGACCAGCTGCATTTGCAGAATAAACTCATTTACTCAGTGGTGGCTAATGCCAGAAATAGTTAAATTCAATCTACATATCTCAGCTGAAGATGTAACATTGGAAAAAGAAAGGTAATTGTCTGCTCAGTTGAATCAATCTGAAACTGCTTCTTTAATCGTCTGTATATTTCTGCTCTGCAAAGTTTAGAAGGTATTTAGGATAATTTGAGAAAGCCCAAATGGAACAGAAAGGGAAACAAAAAAAGGAGGAAAAGACATATGAAACAGAACTGGAAGAACTTAACTTGTGTAATCTCCAAAAGAGAAACCTGAAGTGAGCCATGTTCACAATCTATAAATAATACCTCCTGGGTAACAATGTAATGAAAGAAGGGAATTATTCATAGTCTCAGAAGACATGAGGACAAAGAGCAATGACTGGAAGCTAAAGAAAGCAAAATATAGGTTAAATATTAGGAACACAGTATGAAAGGTGACCTATTCCTGTTAGGCTAATGTGAATACAACACATTTTGTCCTACAACATAATAATTACCTGAGAGATTATACAGTTTCCCAGAAAATTTCCTTTTCTTGTAATTGATAAAATTCTTCACCTTGATGTTAGAGCTTCATTAACCACTTAAAATTATTTATTTATTTGAGAGACAGAGAGAACAGGAGCGGGGGGTGAGGGGTATGTGGCAGAGGGAGAGGGAGAAGCAGGATCCCCTCTGAGTGAGGAGCCAGAGGTGGAGCTTGATCCCAGGACCCTGAAAGCAAATGAACAACAGACTGAGCTGCCCAGGTGCTCCCATTAACCACTTTAACCTGAAAATTAACCAGTAGAACAACTCCCACTTGCAACTGAAAACATAAGCCAATTATCCAAATAATGGGGAAAAAAGTAATTTTGAGAGATATATGCAAAATTTTAACTCAAGTCAAAAATATGTCATCCGGGGCAGGCTCAGGGCATGATCCCAGGACCCGAAATCGAGTCCCACATCAGGCTCCTTGCATGGAGCCTGCTTCTCCCTCTGCCTATGTCTCTGCTTCTCTCTCTGTTTCTCATGAATAAATAAAATCTTTTTAAAAAATTTCATCCATGTTGCAGATTTACTATTGCATGAAAGCTAATAGAACACCATCCAGAAGATACTCAAAGAAAATCACTGACTCTGCCATATACAGCTAGTTAAGGTATGAAAAAATAGTTTATTTAATGGAAGGATTTTTATTTGAAAAAAGATCTGGGGAAGGTCTAGCAAATGGAGAGGATAACATTGAAGTTAATGGAGTAGATTTGGAATCAGAGAAATTTTGACTTGAATCTCTATTCCAGCATTTGCTGTGTGATCTTAGACATAACTTTCCTCTATTTCAGTACCACTATTGTACAATGGTGATACGTAAATCAGAGAGTTGCTGTGACTACTAAATTCCATACTCTGCTGCGTGCAAAGTGCTCCACTTGGTAGATGATAGCACTCTATGAATTGTCATCTTTGGATTGAATGTGATGGAAAATGATTAGAGGGATAAGCAGTGGATAGTCTATGCAGTGAAGACATATAATATGACCAACTAGCAGAACAAACCCTTTTCTACCTCAACTCTTTCCATTCCCTCTTCCCTTAGCCATTCATTTGTATTATGTAGGCAAATCTAACTGTTAAGTGGGAACCATCTGTTTGGCAGAAAATCTCTGTCAATGCCAAATTCCATCATGATCCCTATCAAAATCTTTCTGCTAAGCAAAGCAAACAAAAAGTAAGATTTCACATAGGAGAATGTACTCTTGTTAATCACATTCAGTTTTGGTAAATATGGCTTGATATTTTCTCTTAAGATCAATATTAAAGTTACTAATCAGTGAATTCCCTACAGGTAGGAAGTAAATAAAACTTTGATTATATGGAATATTTTATTCAGATAAAGCAGAGGGTAACTACAGACTTGTTTTCACAAAAATAAGAAGATATTGTAGCAATTATCACTAAACAGAACTTTTGGTTGAAATGGGTGCCTAAGACTAGGAGTGACCATTGTCTTTATCTAAAATGATCTCTTGAGGCACCTGGGTGTTTCAGTCAGTTAAGTGTCTGCTTTTGGCTCAGGTTATGATCCCAGGGTCCTAGGATGGAGCCCCACATCAGGCTTTCTGCTTCTCCCTCTCCCTCTGTGCTCTCCCTGCTTGTGCTCCCTCTCTCTCTGTTGAACAAATAAAAATCTTTTAAAAAAATGATCTGTTAATTTGACTTTTGCTTGAACTATCTTTCTATAGTCATTATATGATCCTTCTTACTTATCAGAAACAAGCCCCATAGTTGCATGGACAAGAAATACAATGCTTCAATATTTTCTTAAAATGTGTTACTCCTACCAAAAAAAAGAAGAATTTCAGGTCTAAAAAATTGTTTAGTAGACTGACATCAAACAGACATCAAAGAATGTGTTTAACTTTATCCTTAAAAAAAACTCATTTGAAATGTTGACACTGCTTCTGTTTAATTCTAAAAAGTATATGTCAAAAACTTAAAGATAAGCAAAAAAGAGTTAAATAAGGTAAGTAATAAAAAAGCCTATAACTATATCTCTATGACTGTGTCTTTGGAAAGATCTGCTTAAATAAGATGCAAGAATAACAAATAACAAGAATAAAAATAAATGATTTGATTACAACACAACTAGTAATTTCTATTTAACAAAGAGACAAAAGATACCATTACCAGATACAAGGATCTCCGGCAAAGCAATAAAATAATACCAGAAACTCATCATAAAAATGAGTTTATTATATGACAAATAATTCACAAACTGTGACTCCAAATAGCTAAGAAGTACTCAGAGAAGTTCTAAATTAAAGCAACAAAGAAATCCCTTATTGGATAACAATTGAATAATGGTTGACATCAAGTGTTAGAGATGTGGAAGTTCTAGTGGATGAGACTCTGCACTAGCATAGGCACTAGGGAGCTATCTGGCAGCACTCTGTTACATTAAGGGTATGAAGTCCCTATGACCACCAACTTGCACTTCTTAGAAAATATCCCAGAGATTTCCTCAGGTAATATCATGAGAGGACACTCTTGAAGACTTCATCACAGATTTGCTTGTGGTAGTAGGCAATTGTATATAACCTAGTTGTTCATTTTAGGAGGAATATTATGCAAGGAAGAAAAGTAAGTGACTGGTAAGATGCACAATAAAATGAGTAAATTATAAAAACAGTAATGCAGGGCAACAGGGTGGCTCAGTTGGTTGAGCAGGGTAGGTCTCTTGATTTTGGCTCAGGTCATGATCTGAGGATCCTGGGACTGAACCTCACACTGGGTTCCCCACTCAGTATGGATTCTGCTTGTCCCTTTCCCTCTACTCCTCACCCAGCTCATCTCTCTTTCAAATAAATAAATAAAATATTTACAAAAAACATAGTGATGAGTGGAAAAAGGAGAGAAAGAAATAGACAAAAGTTTATAGAGCAATAAAATGTACACAAATTAAAATACATGCATGTAAAACAATTCTAGATGTGTTTCATTTGTGCACCTGTACGGTAGTACAAAGGATTTATGCTAAAGACATTAGTTTGTGAGGAATAGGAGAAGAGAAGGATGGGAAAAAAAGAAAGGAGGAATGAAATGAAATAAATAAATGAGAGAATTTACATTGCCATTGACAGTTGTATTTAAGGAAATGAGAGAAATTATTAATAATTATTAACTCAACTTTCAGTACCAGAGGTTTAAAAAAGAGCAAGAAAGATGTGGTAAATTGTATGTAATGTTTATTAAAATTTGTATCTGTACTTGATAATTATTCTATGTAGAGTTTCATTGTAATGGCCTTCAGATTGCACACTATGCCAAAATTGGCAATAAAATAAAACAACAGAAATTTAGAAGATGAAAAATATTGAAGCTAGTTTAAAAAGTATACTGGGCACTTCTGGATATCTGCCCAATTCTCAATAACACTGTTTATCTGACAACTGCCACTTTCTTCTGCCCCTCCCCACTACCCCATTTGTCTCATTAACTGGAGTGAGATTCTGGCAGCCAAACCATAACCAGGAGGGTCAGTAGGGACCTATCTCCCATGAATTTGGGAATTGGGATCCAGAGACAAGGACAGTATCTACATATCCAGGAGCTGAGGAGATGTGACCTGAGGAACATTTCAAGGGTTATATTCTGACTGCTTGTGTACAGTGAGGCGATAAAAAGCCAGCCTCTGCCCAGCATGGGGAAATGTGCAGAAGTACAGAGAGGGAAAGTAGGAAAAAGACTGTTGTTGGTTCCCTATTCTAGGCGGTGCTGCAACTAATTTCTCCTAAATATTCCACCCTTATTCCAATAAATTTTCCATTAAAAATTATTTAAGCTAGCTTGAGTTGGCTTCTGAAATCTTTAGCCTAATGAGATTGAGTAACCTATATCATATCTTACTTTCTCATATCTTTAACTTTCTCATCTCTCACCCTCAAGTCTAAAATGCCTAGGTCTGGAATCTTGCATGAGTTCTGGGTCTTATATTTTCATGTTTCCACGGCAGTGTTTTGAAGCACATGTTCATTTATTTAGGTGATAGAAAACAATAAAAGTGCCTTCTTCACAGGGAAAAATTTAAGAGCTGAGAGAACTTACTGACTCATACAACTGAAAGTTCAAGAGTAGTTGATTTTAAGAAAAGCTAAATCCAAGGATGAGAAGCTTTTATCAGCAAGGTGACACTCTTTTCTGTGAGGTCTGCTTTCTTGTGTGTTGGTTTCTTTCTTTGCAGACTGCAATGGCAAAGACAATCAGAACAACTGTGTTATTATTATATTGTGATAGTGAACAAACACCAGTGAGTGTCTCTTCATAATTATTCCAGTGATTTCCAGTGGCCTGATTCATGTCAAGCAGCTATTCCTGAAACAATTATAGTGACTTGGATTGACTTGTCTTGACCCAAAGCTACTTCTGGATCCAGGGAGTGGTTGAGGATAGCTCTGTGCAAAACACATTGATTCAGAAGTGTAGGAGTATGGTTTCTCTAAGGAAAACAGTGTAATGCCAAAGGTAAAAGGGCAAAAGATGCTGGACAAAAACTCAAGTAACCAAAGTGATCATTTAAAGCTCTCATCTAATAAGTTTTTATAATTCCACATCAAGAAAACCTCCGTTACCAGAGACAGAAATAAAACCCAATTCAAACCTGAAATCTGTATTGGACTATATAAATATACCATACAAAATGCTCAAAGACCCATCAAATGTGTATCTTATCAAGGGAAGGAGATTAAAAGACACATGAAGGGTAATAGTAGCAGTTCTTGCTAATTCCAAGGTTTATGGGAAAAATCATAAAATCTTCTAAAATATCCTATTTTGGTCTCCTCTACTATTTTTATATTGAACATTTAAACACTTGCATAGGAGGCAAAAAATTAAAAAAGAAAAAAACAAACAACTCCAAACACTAACATTTTAACTTTTTTTTCATTGACTATAACATTTCTTAGCTTTAATACAGTTTAAAAAATATTTATTTATTTATTTATTTATTTGAAAGAGAAAGAGAGAGAGAGAACGAGTGGAGGGGCAGAGAGAGAGAATGAGCAGGGGGACAGAGAGAAAAGGAGAAGCAGACTCCCTACTGAGTGGGGAGCCTGAGTGGGGCTCAGTCCTAGGACCTTAAGATCATGACCTGACCTGAAGGCAGATGCTTAACCAACTGCGTCACCCAGGCATCCCTGTTCTCAAACAGTTTTTAAGTCAAAATATGTCTCAGAATCTCCTGACCAGTTTTTCCAGGTTGTTCATGTTTAGGCTCCATCCTCACCAACATTCAAAGAGTTTTCTATTACATTTATGTTTCAATAGTGTCAAAAAATTACCCAAGATTTGAAAGCAAACAAACAAGGTGTGTTTTCAATTCAGTGCTTAGCCTGACTTTCGATTGTCTGGTCTCTTTTATAATTTTGTTGGGACAGAAGTTAACTTGTAAACTTTTTTTACATAGAAATGTGAATATTTCTCTCCTATAGAAAAGATTAACTCCAAGGTTTGCAAAGATTCATGTTCCTATGATGTTTCACGTCACCACGTTTTTTTCCTATCATTGCCTATACATACCCAGCCTTTCAAATGCTTTTTGGCTTTTACCACTTGCTTGTTCTTTCATTAATTAGTAGGTTAAATAAAACTTATGACACATCCTCCTTTTATATCTATATGAGTGTTATGATGACTTTACCCTTTTGAAAATTATAGTTTAAAATAGTTTGCCATTTACTTATTATTTTACAGATTTTCACTGATAATTTACAAATTAACAATAAGTTTTTATTTGTTGAATTTATTTTTAATCACTTGAGTACCCATATTCTTACTTCATAATTTAAAAACTAAAGGAAAACAAAATTGCACCATGGTTTTCTTTTTTTTCCTTCTTTTAGTATAACAATGTTTTGGGTTCAACCTGGGTCATTTGGGCCAGGCATTTAAAAAACGTCCTCCTGCAAGTGAATACATAAGAGTGAAACACCTTGTTGGCTTCAAGTCGTTTTAGTAATACAGCAATTAAAGTACACATTCAAGATTTCCTCTGAAATATTTGAAGGAGATACGGAGGTCATGTTAACACATTTATATACCGTTTGTGGATATGTTGACTTCCATGTGTGTAAAAAAGCCGAATAGAAGAGCAAATATAATATGCCACCTGCACTTCTAGGTAAGAAAATGTTTCAATTCTAAAAGAAATATACTTACATATGAGTGCATATAAACAAAGGTTGTTTTTAGACTTTCAAAGCCACAATATATAGATGATTTACTATCTTCTCAAAACATCACATTAATGACCCACTTGCCCCATCTGAGGGATTCCTTCCTTTCCTTAGGCAGTTTCCCTTAGTCAAATATTGTTATCCACAGGTAAACAGTCTGGTTGTACAAAAATATTTATAGGCATCTTTTACTTTTTTATTTTTAAAATTCTCTCTGTACTTAACTTTTATTCTTATAATATCTTTTTCTCCTACTCTATTCTTTTATTCCATATTAGATGGCCTGTACAAGAATTTTTAAAAATTTTTTATTTGCATTATGTAGTATACTTTGGGAGAATTATACAAAATAACTTATGCAATATATACTACATACATATATATCTATATGTATATACCATTTATCACATGGTGGTGACTCTTAAAACTGAAGCATAGAAGGTTGAAGCTGAACCACTCTCCATATAAATGTAAACAATCTGGGATAAAAGTTTTGAGGAAACGGGCAAGCTGGCATGTGAATATCTTGGTTATTGTATCAGCTCAGTTCTCTGTAGGATGCTTAAAACATCTTTGTTGAACTGAATCAAATAGAAACACAATATGGTATTAAGAAGAAAATATTTTTTCAAGTACTTTTCCTTAAGATTAGCCTACACAGAGAGTACATCACTGTGCTTCCTTTATTTGTAACTATTATATGATAAGGATAATTCAGATTTTATTTATTTATTTTTAATTAATTTTTATTGGTGTTCAATTTACCAACATACAGAAAAACACCCAGTGCTCATCCCGTCAAGTGTCCCCCTCAGTGCCCGTCACCCATTCCCCTCCAACACCCGCCCTCCTCCCCTTTCACCACCCCTAGTTCGTTTCCCCAAGTTAGGAGTCTTTATGTTCTGTCTCCCTTCCTGATATTTCCCAACATTTCTTTTCCCGTCCTTTATATTCCCTTTCACTATTATTCATATTCCCCAAATGAATGAGAACATACACTGTTTGTCCTTCTCCAATTGACTTATTTCACTCAGCATAATACCCTCCAGTTCCATCCACGTTGAAGCAAATGGTGGGTATTTGTCGTTTCTAATTCCTGAGTAATATTCCATTGTATACATAAACCACATCTTCTTTATCCATTCATCTTTCGATGGACACCTGAGGCTCCTTCCACAGTTTGGCTATTGTGGCCATTGCTGATAGAAACATCAGGGTGCAGGTGTCCCGACGTTTCATTGCATCTGAATCTTTGGGGTAAATCCCCAACAGTGCAATTGCTGGGTCGTAGGGCAGGTATATTTTTAACTCTTTGAGGAACCTCCACACAGTTTTCCAGAGTGGCTGCACCAGTTCACATTCCGACCAACAGTGTAAGAGGGTTCCCTTTTCTCCACATCCTCTCCAACATTTGTTGTTTCCCGCCTTGTTAATTTTCCCCATTCTCACTGGTGTGAGGTGGTATCTCATTGTGGTTTGGATTTGTATTTCCCTGATGGCAAGTGATGCAGAGCATTTTCTTATGTGCATGTTGGCCATGTCCATGTCTTCCTCTGTGAGATTTCTCTTCATGTCTTTTGCCCATTTCATGATTGGATTGTTTGTTTCTTTGGTGTTGAGTTTAATAAGTTCTTTATAGATTTTGGAAACTACCCTTTATCTGATACGTCGTTTGCAAATATCTTCTCCCATTCTGTAGGTTGTCTTTTAGTTTTGTTGACTGTATCCTTTGCTGTGCAAAAGCTTCTTATCTTGATGAAGTCCCAATAGTTCATTTTTGCTTTTGTTTCTTTTGCCTTTGTGGATGTATCTTGCAAGAAGTTACTGTGGCCGAGTTCAAAAAGGGTGTTGCCTGTGTTCTCCTCTAGGATTTTGATGGACTCTTGTCTCACATTTAGATCTCTCATCCATTTGGAGTTTATCTTTGTGTATGGTGAAAGAGAGTGGTCCAGTTTCATTCTTCTGCATGTGGATGTCCAATTTTCCCAGCACCATTTATTAAAGAGACTGTCTTTCTTCCAATGGATAGTCTTTCCTCCTTTATCGAATATTAGTTGACCATACATTTCAGGGTCCACTTCTGGGTTCTCTATTCTGTTCCATTGATCTATGGGTCTGTTTTTGTGCCAGTACCACACTGTCTTGATGACCACAGCTTTGTAGTACCACCTGAAATCTGGCATTCTGATGCCCCCAGCTATGGTTTTCTTTTTTAAAATTCCCCTGGCTATTCGGGGTCTTTTCTGATTCCACACAAATCTTAAAATAATTTGTTCTAACTCGCTGAAGAAAGTCCATGGTATTTTGATAGGGATTGCATTAAACGTGTAAATTGCCCTGGGTAACATTGACATTTTCACAATATTAATTCTGCCAATCCATGAGCATGGAATATTTTTCCATCTCTTTGTGTCTTCCTCAATTTCTTTCAGAAGTGTTCTATAGTTTTTAGGGTATAGATCTTTTACCTCTTTGGTTAGGTTTATTCCTAGGTATCTTATGCTTTTGGGTGCAATTGTAAATGGGATTGACTCCTTAATTTCTCTTTCTTCAGTCTCATTGTTAGTGTATAGAAATGCCATTGATTTCTGGGCATTGATTTTGTATCCTGCCACACTACCAAATTGCTGTATGAGTTCTAGCAATCTTGGGGTGGAGGCTTTTGGGTTTTCTATGTAGAGTATCATGTCACCAGTGAAGAGGGAGAGTTTGACTTCTTCATTGCCAATTTGAATGCCTTTAATGTCTTTTTGTTGTCTGATTGCTGAGGCTAGGACTTCCAGTACTATGTTGAAGAGCCGTGGTGAGAGTGGACATCCCTGTCTTGTTCCTGATCTTAGGGGAAAGGCTCCCAGTGCTTCCCCATTGAGAATGATATTTGCTGTGGGCTTTTCGTAGATGGCTTTTAAGATGTCGAGGAAAGTTCCCTCTATCCCAACACTCTGAAGGGTTTTTTTTTTTTTTTTTTTTTTTTTAATTTTTTATTTATTTATGATAGTCACAGAGAGATAGAGAGAGAGGCAGAGACACAGGCAGAGGGAGAAGCAGGCTCCATGCACCGGGAGCCCGACGTGGGATTCGATCCCGGGTCTCCAGGATCGCGCCCTGGGCCAAAGGCAGGCGCCAAACCGCTGCGCCACCCAGGGATCCCTGAAGGGTTTTGATCAGGAATGGATGCTGTATTTTGTCAAATGCTTTCTCTGCATCTAATGAGAGGATCATATGGTCCTTGGTTTTTCTCTTGCTGATATGATGAATCACATTGATGGTTTTACGAGTGTTGAACCAGCCTTGTGTCCCAGGGATAAATCCTACTTGGTCATGGTGAATAATTTTCTTAATGTGTTGTTGGATCCTATTGGCTAGTATCTTGTTGAGAATTTTTGCATCCATGTTCATCAGGGATATTGGTCTGTAATTCTCCTTTTTGGTGGGGTCTTTGTCTGGTTTCAGAATTAAGGTGATGCTGGCCTCATAGAATGAATTTGGAAGTACTCCATCTCTTTCTATCTTTCCAAACAGCTTTAGTAGAATAGGTATGATTTCTTCTTTAAACGTTTGATAGAATTCCCCTGGGAAGCCATCTGGCCCTGGACTCTTGTGTCTCGGGAGGTTTTTGATGACTGCTTCAATTTCCTCCCTGGTTATTGGCCTGTTCAGGTTTTCTCTTTCTTCCTGCTCCAGTTTTGGTAGTTTGTGGCTTTCCAGGAATGCGTCCATTTCTTCTAGATTGCCTAATTTATTGGCATACAGCTGTTCATAATATGTTTTTAAAATCGTTTGTATTTCCTTGGTGTTGGTAGTGATCTCTCCTTTCTCATTCATGATTTTATTAATTTGAGTCTTCTGTCTCTTCTTTTTAATAAGGTTGGCTAATGGTTCATCTATCTTAGTAATTCTTTCAAAGAACCAACTTCTGATTCTGTTGATCTGTTCCACAGTTCTTTTGGTCTCGATATCATTGAGTTCTGCTCGAATTTTAATTAACTGTCTTCTTCTGCTGGGGGTGGGGTCTATTTGTTGCTTTTTCTCTAGTTCCTTTATGTGTAAGGTGAGCTTTTGAATTTGAGATCTTTCCAGTTTTTGAATGGATGCTTGTATTGCGATGTATTTCCCCCTCAGGACTGCTTTTGCTGCATCCCAAAGATTTTGAACGGTTGTGTCTTCATTCTCATTAGTTTCCATGAATCTTTTTAATTCTTCCTTAATTTCCTGGTTGACCTTTTCATCTTTTAGCAGGATGGTCCTTAACCTCCACGTGTTTGTGGTCCTTCCATATTTCTTGTTGTGATTAAGTTCTAATTTCAAGGCATTATGGTCTGAGAATATACAGGGGACTATCCCGATCTTTTGGTATCGGTTCAGACCCGATTTGTGACCCAGTATGTGGTCTATTCTGGAGAAAGTTCCATGTGCACTTGAGAAGAATGTGTATTCAGTTGAGTTTGGATGTAAAGTTCTGTAGATATCTGTGAAATCCATCTGGTCCAGTGTATCATTTAAAGCTCTCGTTTCTTTGGAGATGTTGTGCTTAGAAGACCTATCTAGTATAGAGAGAGCTAGATTGAAGTCACCAAGTATAAGTGTATTATTATCAAAGTACTTCTTCAGTTTGGTTATTAATTGGTTTAAATATTTGGCAGCTCCCACATTCGGGGCATATATATTGAGGATTGTTAAGTCCTCTTGTTGGATAGATCCTTTGAGTATGAGATAGTGTCCCTCTTCATCTCTCACTATAGTCTTCAGGGTAAATTTTAATTTATCTGATATAAGGATGGCAACCCCTGCTTTCTTTTGAGGACCATTTGAATGGTAAATGGTTCTCCAACCTTTTATTTTCAGGTTGTAGGTGTCCTTCTGTCTAAAATGAGTCTCTTGTAGACAGCAAATAGATGGGTCCTGCTTTTTTATCCAGTCTGAAACCCTGCGCCTTTTGATGGGGTCATTAAGCCCGTTCACGTTCAGAGTTACTATTGATAGATATGAGTTTAGTGTCATCATATCTATTCAGTCCTTGTTTTTGTGGATTGTTCCACTGAACTTCTTCTTAAAGGGGAATTTTAAGAGTCCCCCTTAAAATTTCTTGCAGAGCTGGTTTGGAGGTTACATATTCTTTCAGTTCCTGCCTGTCTTGGAAGCTCTTTATCTCTCCTTCCATTTTGAATGAGAGTCCTGCTGGATAAAGTATTCTTGGTTGCATGTTCTTCTCATTTAGGACCCTGAATATATCCTGCCAGCCCTTTCTGGCCTGCCAGGTCTCTGTGGAGAGGTCTGCTGTTACCCTAATATTCCTCCCCATAAAAGTCAGGGACTTTTCTCTTGCTGCTTTAAGGATCTTCTCCTTATCTTTGGAATTTGCAAGCTTCACTATTAAATGTCGAGGTGTTGAACGGTTTTTGTTGATTTTAGGGGGGGATCTCTCTATTTCCTGGATCTGAATGCCTGTTTCCCTTCCCAGATTCGGAAAGTTTTCAGCTAGGATTTGTTCAAATACATATTCTGGCCCTCTGTCCCTTTCCGCGCCCTCGGGAACCCCAATTAAACGTAGGTTTTTCTTCCTCAGGCTATCATTTATTTCCCTTAATCTATCCTCATGGTCTTTTAATTGCCTGTCTCTTTTTTCCTCAGTTTCCCTCTTTGCCATCAACTTGTCTTCTTTTTTTTTTTTTTTTTTTTATAACATTTTTTTTTTTTTTTTTTTTTTATTTATGATAGTCACAGAGAGAGAGAGAGAGAGGCAGAGACACAGGCAGAGGGAGAAGCAGGCTCCATGCACCGGGAGCCCGACATGGGACTCGATCCCGGGTCTCCAGGATCGCGCCCTGGGCCAAAGGCAGGCGCCAAACCGCTGCGCCACCCAGGGATCCCATCAACTTGTCTTCTATGTCACTCACTCGTTCTTCCACCTCGTTAACCCTGGTCGTTAGGACTTTAGCTTGGATTGCATCTCATTTAATTGATTTTTAATTTCTGCTGATTGGATCTAAATTCTGCAGTCATGAAGTCTCTTGAGTCCTTTATGGTTTTTTCTAGAGCCACCAGTAGCTGTAAAATAGTGCTTCTGAATTGGCTTCTGACATTGAATTGTAATCCATATTTTGTAACTCTGTGGCAGAGGGGGCTGTTTCTGATTCTTTTTTTTGAGGTGAGGTTTTCCTTCTAGTCATTTTGCTCAGTGCAGAGTGGCCAAAAACAAGTTGTATTGGGAAAAGGAGAAAAAGAGAGAGAAGGAAAGAAAAGAGAAAAAGAAAACAGAGAAAGAAGAAAAAAAGGGGGAAAAAGAGAAGAAAAAGAAAGAAAAAGAAAAAAAGGAGAAAAAAGAGAAAAAGGGGTGGGGTTGGGTGGGGGAAGCAATCAGAAATCAAGAAGAAACAAAGAAAAAAAAGCACAAAACAAAACAAAAACAAAAACAAAAAAACAAAAACAAAACAAAAAAAAACCACCGGGGAGTATCTTCCGATTCTGTATACTTTAAGTCCCTTGACTTCCCCTGGAACTGGTCCGTGTCGCTGGTCTTCTGGGGGAGGGGCCTGCTGTGCTGATTCTCAGGTGTTGGCACTTGGGGGAGCTGCTCTGCCCCTGCCTGGTGCAGGGCTCAGTGGGGGTTGTTCACCCCGTGAGGCCCCGGGAGGAAGCCACAGTGGCGGGGGCAGCTCTGGGACCCTGGAGTCAGCTCCCGCAGTAGCTCCGGGGCTCTCCGTCTGCAGGGCCTGGGGGCTCCCGGGCGGGGCCGCTGATCTGCTCAGCTCCAGGCAGGAGCGTCCTTGCTGTCCTGGGCCCTCCCGGCCTCTGCCTGTCCCGGGGGAGGCCGGATCCTGGGCTGTGTCCCGGCGCCCTGTGCTCCGGGGCCTGCGCTGTTGGATTCGCTCCCGCCCCGCAGCCCCCTCCGCGGAGCCGCCGCCCGAGCCCCTCCGAGCTGTTCCCGGAGCCGCGCCGCCCCCTCCGCGGAGCTTCTTCCTCCGCCCGAGCCGCCGCCGCCGAGCTGTTCCGGGAGCCCCGCAGCCCCCTCCGCGGAGCCGCCGCCCGAGCCCCGCCTCCCCCCCTCCCCCCCCTCCCCCCGGAGCTCCTCCGGGTCCCGCCGAGCGCTGCAGCCCTTAGGGAGCTCGGCGCATCTCCCCGGGGCGCAGTTCCTCTGTTACTGTCCCAGGGAGCCCGAGGGCATCCCCGCCTTTCTGCGGATCCTGCTCCAATTCCCCGGGAGGCCTTTCCCCCGGGAAGGTTGGTGCAGCTCCTGCTCCTCCGGGACGGGGCTCTCCTGTCCTGGGGACACTCGCCCCGGCCTCAGCCCGGCTCCTCGGGGCCCCTCCCCCTTGGAAGCCTTATTTTTCTTTATTTCTGTTTTCCTCCGTCTTCCTACCTTTATAGAAGCGTGGACTCTTCTCACTGTAGCGTTCCAGCTGGTCTCTCTTTAAATCTCAGGCCGGATTCGTAGATTTTCAGGATGATTGGATGGTTTTCTAGGTAATTTGTTGAGGACAGGTGACTTGGGGACCCTGCTCTGCCGCCATCTCGCCCCTCCCCCTCGATAATTCAGATTTAAAAAAAAAATCTTGATTCTTTTAGGAGACTTGTAAGTGTATGAAGAGAGGGACTAAATTTGTTACCATTCTAGCTTCCACCCTGGAATTCTTTATGACTTGCTTTATTTTAATTAGTGTCTAATAAATTAAAAGAGTTTATTCAATTGATATTGACTGTTATTCCTTATTAATAAGTGTTGGAACCAAAATGTGATTCATAAATAAATTGTATAAGCTGAATTATGGCTTTTATTTCATCTTTCATTTTTTTCTATTTCTTTTTTTTAAAGTTTTATTTATTTATTTATTTATTTATTTATTTATTTATTTATTTATTTATGATAGACACAGAGAGAGAGAGAGAGAGAGGCAGAGACACAGGCAGAGGGAGAAGCAGGCTCCATGCAGGAGCCCGACGTGGGATTCGATCCCGGGACTCCAGGATCACACCCTGGGCCAAAGGCAGGCGCCAAATCGCTGAGCCACCCAGGGATCCCCCATTTTTTTTCATTTCTCTTCACTTCTTTATCTTCTCACCTTCTCTTCACTATTCTTTATCTCTTTTCCTTTTATTCTTCAGAATGACATTATCTTAATGCTGCTTAGCATCTAATATAAAACTTAGGTGCAAATAGGGAATGGTTATTGTACATTTTTTAAAAACGCTAACTCAATACTGAGATTATGCATGAACAGGGCATTATGTCTTTCTTGCCTTTCTTTTTTATCAGGTGTGATTTTTAACAGTCCTACTTGGTAAAATATGGATGGGTTAACCTAAAGCGGACTGTACAGATCATATCTGGAAAGAAATTAAAGCATATTCTTTATTATCACTGGGTTACAGAGATAGATGCATCTGCTAATTAAATAGCACTTAGATATGCAATAACTCCAAACAAATTTTAAAGATTTATTATTTATTTATTTATTTTTTATTTTTTATTTATGAAGATTTCCTTACACAAATACACTGAAAAGGATTCTTTATTGAGCAGAATTTGTTATAGTTGATATTAATGTGTAGACTAGGCAGTCACCTAAATAGCAGAATTTGGATTCTGCTTTCAATAACAATTTCATCATCTCTCATCCCAAAATTTTCACTTTATATTTTTGATTTGAGAAGCCATTTATTATCTTAAAAAGTTCCAAATTAAAAATTTCCTGTATGATAGTTACATTAGAAAGTAAGCTTCATGAGCTACCACATTTGTACATATACTGTTCTAATGATTACTAACACCTAGCACACTTCCTGTCACATAAATGCACTCGATACCTGTATGAGGATTTTCTCTTTAAATAACTGAATAAACAAACAACAAATAATGGAATAAACACATTTAAGTCTCATAATTATGAGTATGCTCTGGGCTTTGGATAAGCAACATTCTAGAAGGATAAAAGGCATCTTTAAAAAAAGGCATCTTAAGCACACTTGTTTTATTTCACAAATTTGCAAAATGCAAGTTCTGAATATATGTAAGAAGAAAGCATTGGTACAAGATAACTAAGCAAGAGCTACTGGATTGAGAAGGCACATGCATTTTTTTATCTGGCTCACAGATTTATCAGAAAGTAAGTCTGAAATTAATTATGTTTATTACTAATAATTTTTGTTTTTAGCATATGTTTTAAAAATCTTAAAACAGTGATGTCAGGCTTGCATCCAACCTTAGCTGGCCCCTATTGCAAGAAATATCAGGTATTTGCGAAATAGCTGGCTAAGGTACACATTTTGGTTTCAATCATAATGGTTTCAATCACTACGAGAATAATGTTACAGACTTAGGGGATTCTGGGATTTTCTAGAATTTTTAATTTTTTAAATAAAATTTCTGAAGTTTTGGACATCCGTATCTAATATGTGCTATTGATTCAATGCATTGTCCTTTGTAAGTCATTCCATAATTTATATTTGGTTATACTTCTGAGAATAATTTGGTATCAGATCTCTATTATAAATCATCAACATTTAAAAAATTTTCACAGCTCAGTCTTACTTTGTATTTATTTTATTATTTTAAATCCCTTTTGTGACATACCCTTAGGCAGGCATATAATTTATTTGTGCACATCTGCATGACAAAAAAGAACATTAGTTGTATGATATTAGCTTTTATCAGTTTTCAAAATATAAAAATCATTTTAGCAATAATTTCATATGTTTGTATATATACAACATAGATGTGTTATATGTGTTAAATAAATTCTATGTTACTTATATAATATATAATGAAGTATATTTTGGAAGGTATTAAGTTACAAATCAAAGTTCACTTCTTATATATTATTTGTGCAAAAGACCTTGTATGAACAACAAAAAAAGATCTCACATTTGCTGTTGAATCCTGAAGCTTATTTGTTACTTTATAACATTTGTTTAATTATATTGGGTGGCTACCTTTATTGTAGGTAGATTTAATGTCAAATAATATGACATTGAGCATTAGACTTATGGGGCAATTTACATGTGAACTTTAAGAGGAAATCAAATAAACCATAAAATAAAACACTATGTATTTTGTCACTTGTAGTTATTAAAAAAATTGAACAAGGAGAATGCAAATTGCTCACTGGTGTCAATTGCTGATTTGACAAAAAATAATAAAATATGAGTTAGAGGACAATTTTCCAAAGATCTAAATGTAAATGTAAAAATTTAGGCTGGAGAGGGAGTGCAGGTTTAAAAGATATGATGTTGTGTCTGCACAACACATTTCGGCAAGTAACATATTGATGCATAAGGCCACAAGCAGCAGTTGCTTGACAGCTGGCTTCCCACACTTATCGTATAGTAAAACTGCTGATTGTATTTCAGTTTTTCACCTGTATATACACAAACACAAGTATTGATTGTCATCCAAAGCATCTTGGAAAAGATAGGTCACTGACTTCCCCCAAGGAAAGATTACATTAAAATACTTTTCTTTTAAACTCTTACTTTTGGACTTCATTTTGACATAACTGTCCTATACAGTTTGAATCAAAAGTCTATTTTGATATTCTTAGACTTCCAGCTAGACTCTGACATACTGATATAATTCATACCTTTCAACAATTGAATAGGAGAAAATCTTCTGGAACTCAACAGTATTAATGAAAGTGTAAGTGGTTTACATATCATTTCCTGCTCATAAAATTTCATCAGAACTAGTACTTTACATATAGTAGTAACAAAAATTTTAAGTGAAATATATTAGTGAATAGAGGAACAAACTGTATGAACCAGTGATAATTATCTTTTGAACTCCTGTTGCCTGGCAATTCAAAGATGAAGCTTCCTCAGGGAACTTATGATATACATGTGAATTCAAGACAAACACAAAAAAATGCTAAATAGCAATATGATTGATACATAAAAATGGAATATTAAGGAAGAAATGTGAAATATAATGTGGATGTCCATGATTAATCAGCAAAAGAAAGAATCAGATCTTTAGCAATAAGAGTTCAGATTAGCCTAGGAGGTGTTACCTAAAGTTTTGTAATACAGAAAGAAATTGAGTTGACTCTAGAGAAAAGATTAGTTTGTTTGGGTAGAAAATAGATATACTCTTAGGAGTCTAGAAAAATATTGCAACAAATGACTGATGAGCACTTGTGCACATGTACTTGTACACACACTTAGGGAAGCATGATGAGCTCTAGGAATGAGGCAAGACTTCCTTTTTCTCATTTTGCAGCAAATAATGAGCAAATCCCTGGTACCAGTAAAAAGTTGATGAGCATATTGCCTCTAAATCTAAGTAAATATATTTTATATAGTACAATATTTTTATATTGTAATTCAAGGTTGTGAAGGAGACAGATGTTCCAAACATGTTAGGTATCAGGAGAATAGATTCAGTCTTTTAGGCAATTTTTAGTATAAGTTGTGTGGTTCTTTAAAAAAATAAAAAGAATTATTTATCTATTTGAGAGAGAGAGAAAGAGGGAGAGGGGACTGGGGAGAAGAGGGAGAGAGAAACTCTAGCAGACTCCTGGCCTAGCAATTCCACATCCCTGAGATCATGACCTGAGCTGAAATCAAGAGTGAGATGCCCAACCAACTGAGCTGCCCAGGCACCCCAGATGTGTGATATTAAAACATATTCAGTTGTAAGGAAAGAAAAAAAAGACATACAATAGCAAGCAGTACCACAAGACTGCGTGGTGTTCTTCCTGTTTAACTTCCTGGTCAATAGTGAAACGGAGAACTGCAAGAGGTGACCTGACCAGAGAAATGGTAAATCTGATTCTTCAGACAACTGTCCATGGTTTTTTTTTAAGATTTTATTTATTTATTCATGATAGACATAGAAAGAGAGAGAGGCAGAGACACAGGCAGAGGGAGAAACAGGCTCCATGCAGGGAGCCCGACGCAGAACTCCATCCCAGGACTCCAGGAACGCACCCTGGGCCAAAGGCATGCACTAAACCACTAAACCACTGAGCCACCCAGGGATCCCCAACTGTCTACATTTTTAAAAGTGACATACATTCATTCTATTGAGCAAAGATAAGAATTTCATTTTATTTTTAAATTTTTTAATACATAAGTATTTAGTGCTTGAATTACATTTATAAAGATTTATAAGGCAGCCCGGGTGGATCAGTGGTTTAGTGACACCTTCAGCCCAGGGCCTGATCCTGGAGACCAGGGATTGAATCCCATGTTCAGACTCCCTGAATGGAGCCTGCTTCTCCCTCTGCCTCTCTCTCTCTCTCTCTCTGTCTCTCTCTCTCTCTCATGAAAAAATGAATAAATAAAATCTTAAAAAAGATTTATAAATACATAAAAAGTTTTGCTGTAAATTCAACTTTCATCTCAGAAATCTAGGATTTCACCTGAGTGAAATTCCTTTGTATCAACATAGCTATTGGCATATGAAATTTTCTTGGGTATCTGGGGCTACAGTTCATCAAATGGCCATGAAGCAGGAATGACTGTGTCCAAAACCAAAAGGCATACAGTTACTCAGAGGGATAGAAGAGGTAAGAAAGCAAACAAGTAATAGCGGGGGTCCTGTTGGATCCTGATTAGAACAGCCTCATTTAGCTAAATAATTTTGCCACTCAGAAAAGCCTCCTTGAATCCCTGTGTGACTTTGGTGGATTGAACATTGAAATCCAAAGTTAACACATACAAATACCCATCCATAACAAAATGAATAAACTCGGATAAATGAACAATTAGAAGAGGTAAAACTAGGGTGTTTTATTTGTTTGTTTTTGTTGTTTTGTTTTGCTTTTAATTAAGCATTTTGACTACTTGGGTAAAAATAGTCAATTTGAGATGACAAGAAATAAAGACAGAATTATATACTAAGGTACAGAAGACTTATTAGATATGATTGAAATTCGAACCAAATAATTATTTGCATCTGGCCAGTAAGTGAAAAGAAAAACTAATGATCTAAAGGTATCTGATTTTTTAAAAAATATGAAAAGTTGTGTGATGACTCAAATTTCTATTTATCTATATCCAGAGCAAAAGAATACTGTATATTTTTATTTCACTAAAATGGATTTTAAATGAAACATAATTTGTTCAAAATTTAAAATCTTCACAGAGAAAGATAATTTAAAAAATCTCTATAATTGTGGTATAGTAAAACTATTAAATTCATATTTTTACCATGACCCAATTGAGTTATGGAAAGCTTTTTCATTTTTAGAATGATGAACTCAGAATTTTAAAGATGGCTTATTATAATTTTTAAAAAGTGTGTGTAGGGGCAACTTCCTGGTTCAGTCAGTAGAACATGCAACTCTTGACCATGGGATTATGAGTTCGAGCCCCATGTTGGGTGTAGAGATTATTTAAAAATAAAATCTTTAAAAATGGAAAAAAAAAAATAAGAAGGGAGGTGGGTATAACGCCAATGAGGCAAAACCAAAAAGGAAAATGAGATCATTGAGGATAATTTTAAAGAAAAAGGAGATAGAGATTACTATTAGAAACATAATTCATTGCTAAAAAAACCCAATAAGTCCCCTGTTTTAAAAACAGGAAAAATAAAATTGTAATTCCAACATATCTATTAAATATGTATACATATTATATATAGATTTTTAAAAAGTATATGCAAGAAATAATCATAAAAAATTAAGAAGGGAATGAGATTCAAAATCAGAGCCATTACTCTGAAACTTTCTTTTTATATGTTATTCATTACACATTGTAGATTATATAACTTTCTTAAGAATTAGATCATGTAAGTTAATGATTATTTTAAATTGATCAGTTATTTGAAGTTTATTCTGGTGTCAGGGAAGACATCTGATTAGACCAAAATAGAAAACTATACTACACAATTTGTGAAATCTACCATATTTTTGTTTTTTCTGTCTTTTCATGCAGAATAATTACTGAACATCGCATCAAGAGCTGTGACTTTTCCTAGTTACTAAACTAAATAAAGCACATTGGGCTTCCTGGGCTGTGATGAGAATGGGGTAGAATGAGGATTGGAATTCAGTTAAGGATTTTTAAAGCCCAAAGAATAGATAATGTTCCCATTTAACCAAGCTTTGGATTTTAATCGATTTGGGGATAAGGACACAAACTCCTTTGTTTGCTGTTCCATGTCCTTAAATAGTCTCGTGGGAGGAAGCCATCAAAGTGTATTCTGTAAATGTGGAATTAACAAGGCAAAACTAAAGACACTTAGGTTTGCATCATAAATTGTGGCTATTGACTAAATTGTCTAGAGATAGGTCTAATCTGTTTTTCTGAATATCTAAAAATTTAACCTTTTCCATTTCCCAATTGGAAAATGTTGGTTTAGCTTTGTCAACATATCTAGTGCCAATCAAATAAAGGTGTAACTTCAGTTTAAAAAAAAATGAATTTTATGGAAGAAACAGTTCTCATTTATACAAAAATTGAGAATTGCGTATGAAAGAAATTCCAATTTAAAAGAAAGCTGTTTGAGTATTTATGTCAGCTTTGTCTACACAGAGGTCTACTTTTTTATGTAAAAATAAGGTGATTATGGAAAATTATACCACTTTGGAGACTTAAGAATTTGAATTTTGAAAAAAATACTTATAGAGCAGATTTTCTTCATAAGATGTCACTTCTTTAAAAGCATCAAAGCCTTAATCTTTCCTTATTTTTATTGAAATAAGAGTGGTTAATAGCACTTCATTGAGATTTGTGCAATTTCTACATTTATGTAATTTGACTGGTTTTTCTTATATGCAATTAACTTTTATGTTCCAGAATGATTTAGCAGTGATAGTAGTAAATACCAGAAGTTAACTGTCAATTGTAGTAAATACCAGAAGTTAACTGTCAATTGTAGTAAATACCAGAAGTTAACTGTCAATTGGTACTTAGAATCATATTCTAATTGATACTTCAGCGGGGTTGCCTATTATTTGACTCACACACAAAAAAAGCTTTTACATTTTGCTTTTGAATTGGTTCATGGTAAACAGCAAAAAGCATTTATGTCCTTACCTGTCTGTGAGTCTAACAGGAAAAACTATTTGTTTATATATAGAATTCCTGAATAGAATAGTTTTATAATATTAAAGTAAGAGTGTTAAAATGTCATATTGATTTTAGGAAAATGAATGATTGAAACTAATTTTAATATTTTAATTCTGTTATACTTATTTTAAGATGAAGAACAAACGGTTTTTGATTCATTTTGTAAGTGGGATAACATGATTTATGAGATGAAGTTATAAGGTGGTATCTTTTGCAAAATTGGGTGAAAACACTCTTGAAATGGAAGGTGATTTAGTTGTTAAAATATTTCTGTTTGGACTCCTGTGGTATCTGTATCTGGAGGATTGACTCAGATCCTGGTTTTACATATTTGGAAATTTTATTTTATCAGTTTGCTCAGAGATTATTAGGGTGAGTGAATGAGGCTAACCAAATCCCTCAAGACAATTTAGTCAATTTAGTGATCTTAATTCAGGAAAACACTTACTTTACATAATACATAAAATACATTTTATACATAATTGCATATTATACATAATATTTTTGTTTTTTAAATGTTTCAAAAAGGAATCAATTTGTTTAGAATCAGAGCAAAAGATTTGAATATTTTTATTCATCTTTAAACAGAAATGGGAAATCATTTCCTTTTTTTTTTTATTTTTTTTATTTTTTGGGAAATCATTTCTGTTGCACAATGTGTCCACTCTGGCATGTTAAGACACAATTGAGTCTGATTAGAAGAATGCTGGATAAGCACCTTTGTTCTTGTTCTGTAACCTTTTTAATTCACAACGTATGTAGCTCAGCACCCCCTCTGTTTGTAGTACAAGCTTCATGAACTTTATTTTTTTTTAAGATTTTATTTATTTACTTGAAAGAGAGAGCATGAGTGGGCAAGAGGCAAACGGAGAGGGAGAAGCAGGCTTCCTGCTGAGCAAGGACTCAGGGATCCCAGAACCCCAGGACCATGACCTAAGCCGAAGGCAGACTCTTAACCTAATGGACCACCCATGTGCCCCCCCCAGCTTCCTGAAGTTTAAAGCTCTAATATTATATCTTATTTTATTTTATTTTTTTAAAGTTTTTTTTAAAAAAACATTTATTCACAAAAGATAGAGAGAGAGAGAGAGAGAGAGAGAGAGAAAGGCAGAGACACAGGCCGAGGGAGAAGCAGGCTCCCTGTGAGGAGCCCAATGTGGACTCAATCTCACGATTTGAGCCAAAGGCAGAATCTCAACCATTGAGCCACCTGGGTGCCCCTATATCTAATTTTAAGTGGACACAATTTAGGATGGCTACTTTCTATTACATCATGTGAGGCATTTACCTATCAGTAATAAGCTATATATAAAAATAATTAGGACCAGTTACTAGAGATTCTTATGCCATTTGTCTCTTCTGTGTTGTTATTTTATAATTTCCATCTATATACATTGAGAGTTTCTAATCTCACCCATGAATTTTGTGGTGCATCTCAGTTTTGAATTTATAGCTCTTTTCTCATTAAAACTATTAAAGAAATTAGTATTTTCCAAACTCTGGTCCAAAAACATTGGTTTTAACAAAGATTTCAGTAGTTTTTAGCAAGATGTAAAAGAGACTAAATTTTTTAAGGCTAAATATATTTTAATCTATTTTTGGCATTATAGCTCCTGTACTTTAATAAAAAGTTGTTTGTGATAAATATAAATTATAGTACATATATTTATTTTTTAGTTACCTTGGGAAAATAAAATACTAGCAATTATATATAGGAATAGCATCACTTCCTTTTTTCCTCCTCCCCTTCTTCCTCTAGGAACCACTATTGAACTAAGAAAACTTTTCTGTTTTTTTAAAGGTTGGAAATAATCCTGTCCTAAGGTCCTAAGGTTTTGGGGATGGGTGCAAAGGGGTCACAAAAGCAGAGTGACACTTTTGAATGTCTAAGAATCATTCCCAGGAAGCAGATCTAGGAAATTTACCAGAGTTCCCAAATAGCTTAGTTGACTATTTTTCTATAAGAAGGACATTGTGGGAATGAGGAGATAAGCTGGCAAGAAGTTTTTGAAATTTGGGGGAAGAAAATATAGCAAGGGCCTCAGCTTGGGGTATATGAGAAATCCATACAGGAATCAATTTGTATAGCGGCTTTTTATTCCAAGGTCTCCAAATGCATATTTGCTTGGGGGACTTAGAAGCCTTGTGAGAAAAGAATTCATACTCCATCTCCCACTCATGCCAATATTGATTGGAACACTTGACACAATTTAAGTGAATTTTTAAAGAACATTTTCCAAATGGGTGGTAATAAGTGTCTATCACTACTTTTTATATTGTGTCTTTAACATTGTAGAAAAAAAAACCCCAAATTTGTAAGCATTTTTGCCCTTATAATTTGGTGAAACATTTTCTGTGGCTTAAATATAGATTTCAATTTTCTTCAACATTATGCTGTAAAATGTAATGTATTCTTTCTGGCACACAAGGCTTAGTGTCTATTTGTTAAAATCCATCTTTTATTTATACATACAGTATAAATTTTCATATAATAAATGATCTGATTTAGATCTGGCTTCAATCCTAGCTCTGCCATGTAAAGGCTGTATGATTGAGGGCAAGGCATGCAGTCTCCTGAACCTTTATTTCCTCCTGTGTGAAATCTGGTTTCAATAGTAAATACTACCTAGGGTTCTAATTAAGATCATATGAGATCATCCACAAAGTTCTCACTTCAGATTATAGTACAGTTAGTCGCACTTAGTGTCAATCTAATTTAGTTATTTTTGTTGATAGTTATAGCATATTGTATTATAGAAAAATAGCTTATTTTGAGCTTTGTCTTTGGGTAGACAACATGTCAATTTTTCTGCTAGTTTGCTTGTTAAAACTTCATTTTAGGGTGCCTGGGTGGCTCAGTGGTTGAGCATCTGCCCTTGGCTCAGGTTGTGATCCTCGGGTCTTGGGATCAAGTCTCACATCAGACTCCTTGCAGCCTCCTTCGCCTCTGCCTATGTCTCTGCCTCTCTCTGTGTCTTTCATGGATAAACTTAAAAAAAAAAAAAAACTTCATTTCATTGATACCATTCTCAAGGTGTATTTCTCATTTTATTAATGTTTTATATATCACTTTACTTCCTTCCTAGATATAAGCTTGAGTTGCTTTCAATTTATGAAAGTTTAATTAATTTTGTCTTTATCCTGTCATTGCTTCTGTTCTAAGGGTCTAGCTACTTTATCAAAACCTCTGTAACACTTCATCTACATCTCTACTTCTCCAAACATTTGTCTGTAATCAATATTTTTTCCTTTCCCTTTTTTTTTTCTATTCTTCAGTAGAGTTCATATGCCTCCATTATGTGATGGGAATAAGAATACTTTTTTTTATCCCACTTCAATCACCCCTTCCTCACTTTTTGTAATATGATTTATTTCCAAGCAGCCTTTCATCTATTATCACCTAGGGTAACAATAGCACTTAAGGATAAATATTTCTAGAAAAAGAAAAGTACATGACAAGGGAGAGTTTCTATCAGGCAGGGATGTAAAGACCTTCCTATAAAAAGAAGACTACCTGGGCTTGAGAGAAAGTGTCTTGCCTTTGTGGTCTTTGTACTTTCCTATTTTCTTTAGGAAAAAAAAAAAAAGATTTACCTTCCATATAAAAATGAGAGAATATATTTGATGCCCTGACCCTTTGCTTCTCATGCACATGTTTTTCATTCTTGTTGATTCATGTCTATTTCATTTAGCTCTTTTTTGTATTATTGAATTAGATATGGGAAGGGCAAATGCCATTAGAAAAAGAGAAGTATAGAAGATGGGAGAAGTTCTTATCACAAGGGGCAGGAAAGCCCTTCTTTAGACACTGGAAAGAGGAGTCAAGGCATGATAAAAGCATGTTACACTGAGAAGGATTCCTTTTGAGTTCCACACCTCAAAAGACAGTGAGACCAGGAGCAGTACCTGGTTTGAAAAGAAAAAAAAAAAAAAACAGAGGAATCTTGTGCATTGGGCCAAAAGAGGAGAAAAGATTGGATGACACAGTTAGGAAGTAGATCTCTGGTTCTCCAAAGCCTGCGTGTGGCAAGCAAAAGTTATAGGTATAGAGGAGGTCTTAAGGGCCCATCAGTCCAGAAGTACTGGAGGATAAAAAAGTGGACTGGTGAGCTCACCTTGGAGGCTTATTGCACGGAGGGTAAGAATCGTTATTCACAGAGGGCTGCAGGGCTGACTGCTCACACTAGGGGTTAGAGTTTGAGTGGACATTGCAACCCCTCCTCAAGGGCTCTACAGTACAAAATGATTGAAGAAGCAGAGTTTGTAGTGCACAAAGAGGCAGTTGTGCATCCTTCTAAGACTACCTGAAATGGAACCAAAGTTGTACCAGTTATGGAGGTGACACCTCACAGAGCACCAAAGCACCTACATATTTATTCAAAAAAAGTGCTTGTATTATGAACCAAAAGTCTTCAAGTAACCTTTATTTTCAGGAATAACAAGACTTATACAAAATAAAATAAGCTGCTTTTGGTGAGGGAATTGAATGATAGCATCTAAATTTTAGCCCATGGGGATTATAATCCTTCTATTGCATTTTGTTTCCCCGTAGTGTTTTATGTTCACCCTATTTGCATATCTATTTCCATTTTATGACAGTTCTTCTGGAGTGTGTGTGTGTGTGTGTGTGTGTGTGTCTTTTCAAGGAACCAGCCTTTTTTTTCTCCTTTTATATCCTGGAGAGGATATCAAAGGTAAAAACGTTAGGCCAGTATATTCAGAGGCATTACTTCTGTGGAGTCTTGAGGTTGTTTCCTTTCTCTTCTACCAAAAAAATAATACCAGGTTCTCAATAAATGTTTTTGAATAAATATTTGAGGGACTATACAGAGTTTATTTATTGTTTTTCAAGAATCTAGCTACTGCTAAAAATATAAGTCACAGGAGAAGATTGATCAAGAAGTGTGGCAACAAGTCACAGAGGCATAGTGAGCAGTTTCATTTGGGCTATCACCTAAATTGCGTCAAATCAGCAACAGAAAGCCAGCAGACACACTAGTCATTTTGCAAGCAGTTGGCTGACAGTCCCTGTTAGGTAAGCTGGACAGATAGACAAGGCTGTGTGCCCACAAAGTAGTCACAAACAGAGCAGAGAGATCCAGAGAGGTCATCCAGTCTTAGCACAATTTCAAGGGTCTAATAAGGATGCTGAATCTAGCTATAGAAAAAAGTTAGTTGATGCGAACAATAAGGAAAGGCTTAGTAGTCCAGGCTAGCTAAAAATAAAGAAAAAAAATAAGGATGAATCTGTGAGGGATGGGGTTGGTAGATATAAACAACTTGTTTTCCATTTTAATATAAGGTAATTTAGTAGGCCTGGGAGAGAATACAACTGCCTATAATTCCACATATGTGTAAAAATATGAGTGCATATATACTCATACATATGTGTGTGTGCATATATTATATATGTATATATTATATGTATATACACACATATATGTATATGTATATATGTATATATTATATATATAATATATGATGTATAAATATATATATTTATATATATAAATATATGGTTTAGGTCAAATTGGACAAAATAAGGTTGATGACCTTATGAGAGCCAGAGTTAGGTATAATTGCAATGTTTCCTACTTATTTGAATAAAATAAATTTTACTTTAAGTAGGTGATTGTAGTACCCATGTTCAGAGCTTTAAATAGACTTATTTTTTTAAATGATGCAATTATTGGCAACAAAAGAATGACAACTGGAGAATTTATTATTCCTATACTGTCATCATTTATTAACCTGCTCTCCTAATCACCATCTCAACATTCTACCACATAATGTAAAGATAACAGTTCCCAGGAAATGCATTAAACATGACAACATCGTTAGTATCATTGTTTTTGTTTTGTTGTTGTTCCACTTATATGAAATATCTTTTTTCTAAACTATCTTAAATTGCATTCTCCCTTTGATTTGCTAACAATTATAGGACTTTGGGATGCCTGGGCAGGCTCAGCAGTTGAGTGTCGGCCTTTGGCCCAGGACGTGATCTTGGAGTCCCGGGATTGAGTCCCACATCGAGCTCCTTGGATGGAGCCTGCTTCTCCCTCTGCCTGTGTCTCTGCCTGTCTCTCTCTGTGTCTCTCATGAACAAATAAAGTCTTAAAAAAAACCAAAAACAATTATAGGACTGTAAGTAAAGGTAGAAGACTCCTCAGATAATATGAGATACAGGTGAGAATTTTAAGTGATTTTTAAATTAATTTCCAATTTAAAACTTTTGAAGCTTTCCCAAACATGTGCTTAAAAGAAGTGAAAGGCCTTCTTCTTTCTGGGATTCTTGTGAGACTCTTTGCAATTTTCACTTTAATTTTGACTGAGAATATCACAATAACGTGATTTTTTTGGAGTATGACCTTTACAGTTTCAATTAAAAACTAGGGCAGAGGGTATCACAATCAAAAGAAATAAAAGTTAACCTAAAACTATCATTTTTAAGAATATTTAGCTTAGGATAAAGTTTGGGTGAGGGACTTTTTTTGAAATGAGATTATTCATTCCTTTTTTTCTTGAAGTGTACAATCATCTAGCCAAGCAGGGAGATACCAAGGAGTTATATATCTTCCCTTCTCTTTCCCTTGCTCTCATTTCTCGAAGTATAGCAGATAATGCTGCAGCTACCGAATGAAGTAAAGGGAGTCTTCTGAACCCAGTGTGTCCCCACTGCTTCCTATGTATCAGTTCAGTCATTTCCAAGGCAGGGTAGACGCTCTTAAAAAAAAAAAAAAAAAAAAAGATTAAGTGACAGTAGAGCAACTGTCAACTTCCATATAATCAGGTTCAATGAATCACACACAAAACAGCTCTCTTACTTTTCTCTTTTCATTGTTACCAAAACTCCTTCTGATTTCTTTCTGTAGTATCTTACCACTTGAGCATTGCATTTTAGTCATTCTTCCATCAGCACTGTCATTCATAATCAATGACAATTAAAGCTCAATATCCACTTCACATCGTGCTGAGTGGTAGATTATATATGTAGAGAAGGGGGCAAGAGACAGTCATTTGGTCAAAGAGCGTACTTTTGAAAGCTCAAAGTAGAAAGTCAAGGGCAAATAATCACAAAATAACTTGTTTTTACTATATTTGCTGTATTTTTCCCCCAAAGTAATGATGACAGTTGTTTTACTATGCTATATAAAATGTAATTAATAGCTATGTATTGTTTTTTTCAAAGATTTTTATTCATTTATTTGGGAGAGAGAGAGAGTGTAGGAAGAGTGGAAGGGGCAGAGGGAGAGGGAGAAACAGACTCCCAACCAAGCAGAGAGCCTGCTGCTCCCTGCTGATTGGGGCTCAATCCCAGGACCCTGGGATCATGACGTGAGCTCGAGACAGATGCTTAACTGACTGAGCCACCCAGATTCCCCACTATCTATTAGTTTTCAAAGTACAGTTGACTTATAAGCATGGGTTTGGACCATGGGGGTCCTCACATATACATGAGGCATTTTTGTTGTTGTTGTTGTGGTTTTTTTGGTCTTTTTTTTATATATATAAATGCAGTGGAGTACTATCAATAAATGTATTTTCTCTTCCTTACAGTTTTCTTGATAACATTTTGTTTTCCTTAGCTTACTTTAAGCATATAGCATACAATACATGTAACTTGCAAAATATGTGTTGATCAACTGTTTGTGCTATCAGTATGGCTTCCAGTCAACCGTAGGCTACTTAGTTGTTAAGTTTTCAGGATGTTAAAAGTTATAGGTGGATTTTCAAGTGTGTGGGAAGCAGTGCCCCTAATTCATGTGTTGTTCAAGGGTTAATTGTAATTGGAATTCACTTTTATTTTTCAGTAAAATCTATTAGTATGTATTCATTCCTTTGGACCACTCTGCTCATGTATTTTATAATAAATACTAATACATACAGATAGTTAATTGCCTCATTTATCTCCATTTGTTTATATATGTTATTTACATGCTTTAGATCTTTCATGCTCACAAAAGCCCTCAGGAGTTTACAGATGGATACAGCTGAAGTTCATAAATCTTAAGGTAACTTGCCCAAGGGCTCACAGCTTATAAGTGTTAGAACTGGGATTACAATCACAGCAACTAGAATCCACAGCAACTAGTATGGGTCAACCATGACAATACAAAACCTATTAATTAAATGACCTTTCCATGGTTAAAGCAAAGCTTTTTTTTTCCTCCAAGAAATTGTGAGTAAATGATTCTTTAAAAATATGTAGATATGGCAGATACTTGTGACTTCGTTTGAAAATGTTCTTTCTTCAATATATATTTAATATATATTTTTGTATAAGAACTGTGTTATATATATTAAATATGATATATTTATAATACCTATTTCTTATATATTGAAACCTAGAATTATTTTATTTTTATTTATTTGACAGAGAGAGAGAGAGCAGAAGCAGGTGGAGCAGCAGGCAGAGGGAGAGGGAGAAGCAAGCTCAATGAAGGGCTTGATGAGGGGTTTGATCCAGGACCTTGGGATCATGACCTGAGCTGAAGGCAGACACTCAGCCAACTGAGCCACCTGAGTGCCCTGAAACCTAGAATTATTAAGTGATTTTCTCAAAATTAGAATATTTACCATTACCTGATTTAAGACAAGAAAAGAGGGATCCCTGGGTGGTGCAGCGGTTCGGCGCCTGCCTTTGGCCCAGGGCGCGATCCTGGAAACCCGGGATCGAATCCCACATCGGGCTCCCGGTGCATGGAGCCTGCTTCTCCCTCTGCCTGTGTCTCTGCCTCTCTCTCTCTCTCTCTGTAACTATCATAAATAAATAATAATAATAAAAATTAAAAAAAAAATAAGACAAGAAAAGAGGTGTCAGAATCTTATAGTTCACTTCTTTTGGTAGTACCTTGGACCACATTGTAAATAGTTTCTGTTAAGAAGAAGAAAACTTTACAAATGAAGTGCTACAGTGATTAGAGTTCATATGGTTATTTTCTTCCTTTTCCCTCTCCCTTTCTCTCCTCCTTTTCTTCCTCTTCTCCTTCTCTTCTTGCTTCTCTTTCTCATTTTAATCTTTGTCTTCTTCCTTCTAACCTATAGTTTGTGAGATAGAGAAATGTTAAAGAGAGGAGAAATCCAGAGACCCTAAATAAACTGCCCAATGAACCCATTAAAATAGAATGTGATTTACATCCAAATACTACAAAGTTTTATTTTTAAAGATTATTTATTTATTTATTTGTTTGTTTATTTATGTATTTATTTATTGAGAGATAGTGAGAGCAATCGAGTGGGGGGAGGGACAGAGGAAGAGATTCTCAAGCAGACTTTGTGCTGAGCGCAAGCCTAACTCAGGCTGGATCTCACAACCCTGGGATCAATGACCTAAGCTGAAATCATGAGTTCACTGCTTATCTGACTGCACCACCCAGGTACTCCCAAGGTTTTATTTTTTAAGAATACAAAATAAGACATTAAATAAATTACAACAGGAAGGGCTCCTGAATGGCTCAGTTGGTTAAGTATCTGCCTTCAGCTCAGGTCATGATCCCAGGGTCCTGGGATGGAGCCCCACACTGGGCTCCCTGTCAGTGGTGAGCCTGCTTCTCCCTCTCCCTCTGTCCCCTTGGGCTCCCCGTTTTTCCCCTGCTTGTGTGCTCTCTCTCTCAAATAAATAATAAATAAAATCTTTTTTTTTAAATTACAACAGGATTAGAATTGATCACTTGCTCACCTTGGATTAACATGTTTATGCCTTTTCATTCACTAAGAAAAAAAACGTTTTTAAATGCTTTAAATTTACCAATTTTCTTGGATTGATTGAGTTGTAAAATGTGATTATTCCCTCTTAGAGGAGAGTTATTTCTCTTGATTGGAGTAGAATGTTCAGCGTGAGGCTCAAGATCTTCAGAAACCAATTCTTATATCCTAATCCATATGTCTCAAGTGAAAACACATACACAATGTCTATCAATTCTTCGATTCCAACTTGATAGCTTCCAGTTACCAAAGTACTTGGTGCGTGGCTCCTGGGTGATAGGAAAAGCTTAACAAATCTTAATTCTATACAGAGAATGCCAACAAGTAATTATAACTCTAGTTGAATTACCAATGACTTTCCTTTTGTGGAGGCCAAGAAAATAAAGTCCATTCCACCCCAAGTTTAGCATTAGCACAAGTTCAGCCATCTCAGGCCCCTGTGAATAAGAGCTGAACTTTACAGGAAAAACTGCAGAACGCCCTTGACAGAGAGTCCCATATCAGAATGAGCACAGAGCTTTAATGCCCTCCACAGAAAGTCCCATATCAGAATGAAAACAGAGCTCAGAATGCCCTTGACAGAGACAGAAAGTCCCGTATTGGAATAAAAACAGAGCTTAAGAAATTCCTCCACCCCTTCTGAAAATCCCCTAGACCAACCCATAAAAACCCAGCTGTAACCCTCCTTGGGGTCCAAGTCCCTGCTCCGCTGTGTTGGGTATACTTGGACCCAAGCTCAAGCTCGTTAACAAACCCTCATGTACTTGCATCGGTGTCCTCCTTGGTGGTTTTCTCGGATTTGCAATCTTGGGCACAACACCTTTCAGGATTGTTTCTTTTTTATCTCTGCATAGAAAAGTAAGCAACAATTATAAAATTGATTTGCTTATCTTGGATTTGTATTTTATGGAAAGGACAACATTTGAGATACAATTTTTGTGTAGATTTTCTTGAAGCACATCATTTTCTCCAATATTTTAAACTTTTCAATATCCTTTCAACAAGGAATCTCATCATAATTTAGATGAGTCTCAGAGGTATGAAATTCACAAAAACCAATCGACCTAAAAAGGGCTTTAATTTACTTCAGCCTTACAGTAACATGGATCATCTTATCATTGTGAACCTTCCCTCGTTTCTATACAAACATATAAGCTTAATAACTTATGAAACTAATCATTTCATTTATCTAAAGCAAAAACTTGCTAAAGGTAGAAAAAAAGGATAAAAATCTCAATTAGATTTGAAAAGCAAAGTCTATTATTTAATTAATTGAATTTTTAAAGTACTTAACACAACCTATTTTTTATTCTCACCAATATATGAACATACTTTTAATAATTTAATTATACAATTAAAACCTTTTAATGCTTTTTATTTAAAATTAAAAATAGAGGCTCAAATTACGATAAACCTGAAATCAGTGTAATCCTTTTTAAAACTTTCAAGGCAGGATGTCATTTATATGTTCAAATTTATTTTTTATCTGTAATACTTTTAGGCAACTTAACTTTTGTCTCTTTAAAAAAAGTTAAAATTTAAACACTGATGATGTTTTCTTTAAGTAAATAATTCCTGTTCATTGGCTGCCTGAGGAAAACAATAGGGGGGATGAGTTGTGTTGTTACTTTAATATAAAAATATATACATAATAGTGAAAGTCTCTCCATTTCCAACCACTCATTCTCCTTGAGTAAATGTTAATAGCAGTTTGTTATGTATCTTTCTAGACATATATCTTTCAAAATTAAACATTAACATGTACATTTAACCATTGATAAGACACTATAATTTCTGCTCCTGAAACAGGAATATTTTCTTTAATTGTTTTGATAGCTGTCTTCTTCATAACGTGCCCCAAGTTTGAATTCCAACTAGAGTGATTAATAGTTTTATGATTAAGGTAAGTTCCTTTGTCCCTCTAGACTTTGATTTCCTCATTTGTAAATGGGATAATAATTGCTGAGGAGAAGCAATCAACCTGGGATGAGTTAGGGAAACTTACACTCTATAAGTAGAGGTACTATGCATCCTTGCTTTTCCTATTATCCCCAGTTATTAATAGTGCCCCTTTTCACTCTCAGAAATGTTCTGGTTTGAATGTTAAATGATATAGCCATACTTACAGGGTTGTTGAGAGGATTGAATAGGATAGTGTCTGGTGTATTGTAAGAGTTCTATGTATTGAACCTATGATAAATTATATATATAGGGTTAAATCAACATACACATAAATCGCTTTAATGTTTTTACCTTCATTTACATATTTTACTATTAAAAACATAAATTAGATATATGTAGACACATCTACACAATATATATCTGACATATATCTGACACAAAGTCAGAATTATTTCAGATCCAATAGATTTTAAATTTGGAACACATACCACAGGATCAAAACCAACTCTATGGTATGATTAAAATAGATTTCATAATACTTACTGAACAAATTTCATTATCTAATTAAAATATTGCAATATATGAACAGAAGCCATTATTGAACTGACATGCGATGATTGCACTTTACATTTTGTCTATATGTCTTATATAAAAAAAGAAGGAATCTTTATTAGTTTACATCTCTTCATTAAAAAGTAATTTTGGTCTTCTGCAAACTTAATGTGTTTTTATTTAAATGAAAACACAATGGATAGATAATGCCAGTATTCAGGAATTAAAGTACCCATTTGGGGGGAAAGAAGGCATTAAACAAGCAAAAATGAAAGCCACGAAGGGGGAAAGTGTAATAATTAAAATTTTTCTTGGTCTGAAAGAAGTGCCTTTATTGTTTGTACCTTACAAATATGAGGAATGAAGGGGAGACAGTGGGGAGGAGCGAGAATCCTCAGATGAGTGACATACACCTTCCCTCCCCCTAGAAGGACCCCACACCCGCCCAAATCAAACCTCACCTCACCTTAGGAGATATTTCTGTGTGCAGAAGGTTAGGTGGGGAGATCAAAACCACAGAAAGGAATTCTAAACACTTTCAGATATGGGGAAGAGTAGGGGAGGGAGGAGACGGTGGGGGAAAGAAAAGGGCAGCAAATGGACCCCAGCTGTGTCCGCCAACTAGGCCAGCACCTGTCTTCCACAGGATGAAATGCTGTGGCCAGGGAGGGGGCCCAAGACCACCACACTCTGGAGAAGGAGACGTGCTTGCCCTAGCACATGCATACTCAGCACGCGGGCACACACAGGCTCCACGTGCATCCGCGTCCCAGATGCACAGGGACCCCCACGGAAACACGCAACCTTCAGGGTACACACACGTAGGCACAGCACTGCCACATGTTTGCCCCAAGGCTGCAGAACGCAGGACCTGGAGAGAGGGAGGGAATGAGGTGGCCTGAGCTTCACTTCTCAGAGGCCCTCCTCAGTGCCGAGACCCCCACTCCAAACTCCTCCACGACTCAGGTCTACAGGGCCCAGTACTGTCTGGGTGTGAACTCTGCACCAGCCGAGGTTGGCACCCTTCCGCTGCACACACAGGGAAGGGGGCGTCCCCAACCCCGGCTTGGAAGGGGCGGTGGGCAGCCTGCAGGCCCATGAGGCGGGTGCCCGGGGCCGCCTTGGCCGCCCCCCGTGCGCGCGTTGATTTAACCTGGGCTGTCTCCAGCAGCTCGGAGGCCAGGTAACTCTTAAAGGCATCCAGAGGTACAGTGCTTTTTTTTTTTTTTTTTTTTTTTAAGATTTTATTTATTTATTCATGAGAGACAAAGACAGAGGCAGAAGGAGAAGCAGGCTCCCTGTAGGGATTCAATCCCAGGACCCCAGGGCATCACCACCTGAGCCGAAGGCAGACGCTCAACCACTGAGCCACCCAGGTGTCCCCAGACGTAGGCTTCTTGTAGATTAGAAGTACTGCTCATGTGAAACCAGGTACACTCAAAAGTAGAATTTTAAATTAGTAAATTAATAAACTACATAAAGGACTAGAGAAATTGTCACAGCAAATGCATGAAACTTGTTTTGAATTTGTCTAATAGAAATAAACATTCAAGAAATGATGATTAATAATTTTGTAAAGCACCCAATGAGGGATGTATTGAAGGAATAGGTTATGCTTTGTAGCTTTGGGAAAAAGGAGAGACTATTCTGAGCTGACCTCTTCACTAATATTCAAATAAAGTGGAAAAGGATTGTAGCAAGAAGAGCAAAGGCAAGATAATAAAAATGAAGACAAGTGATTCAGCTTAGATTGGTAGGTTAAACATGTAAAATTTAGAAAAACAAAAGTAATAACTTTGCTGTGTTTGGCACAGAAGTGAACAATACTTTAGGGTAACTAAACATTTAAATATTAACCAATAGTTTAACCAAAAAATCTTATTTAAGTCTATTGGGAAGGCAAGGAATTGGAGAAAGATGAAGTAGAGATATAAAGGAATTAAATTCTCAACTGTCAAAGCATGAATTCATTGGATACTATTTAAGATCAAAAATTAAAACAGTAGTATAAAAATGTTGGTAAATATCAGAAGAATGTAGGTGGTAGTCAATTTAAAAGATAGGAAAATAAGGCAGGGACTGCTATGTTTCATTTTAAGCATATTATTGCTCCTGATTATTATTTTATTCATATTTTATAAAAGGGAAGTATAATATAAAAAGGAAAGCCAAGTAGAATTCTAAATAGTTAGTACTTGGATTTTTCTGCAGTAAAATTTTACTTAAGAAACTCAGGTGAGGGACACCTGGGTGGCTCAGAGGTTTATTAGCTCCTGCATTCAGCCCCGGGGTGTGATCCTAGAGTCTTAGGATCGAGTCCCATATTGGGCTTTCTGCTTCTGGAGGCTGCTTCTCCCTCTGAGTGTGTCTCTGCCTGTCTTTTTCTGTGTCTCTCATGAATAAATAAATAAAATCTTAGAAAAAAAATTGCAAAAAAAAAAAAAAAAAAAAAGAAAGAAAGAAAGAAACTCAGGTGAAATTGAACCTGGGAAAAACACTGGATCCAGATTCGTTATACATCCTGAATATTAGGATTGAGTGTTTATTTCACAGGTAAAAAATAGTAATAAAAATTTGTTATATTAAATATGTTTTAAAAGAAATTTCTCAAAGTCACAAAATACTTTAGTCATTGGTCTAAATTCATAACGTATTCCATTACTTGAGCAGTAGCAAACAAATCAGTTTTTATGTTTCTTATAAAAACTCTTTTTATTAAATTTATGTTACAGATTTGAGTATCTAGAGCTTTGAAGTTTATTTTATATAATGGTTCCTTGTTTCATATAAGTTTTCATCATCAAAGTTAAAGTTTTGTAAGATTGAAGTATTTCTAGGTCACAGTAATAAGCAGAATGGAACACATCTGGTACAGGACAGTTTTTCCAGATATAATAGTTCAGAGTCAGACAATCTACAACCATAACTGCCCAATGAGAGATTTATCCACTTAGATAGAAGAGCTAATGTGGTGACCTGCATCAAATCAATCTGTATGTCAGATCCTTTCCATCACAGTAATGAAACATTAAAATAATATACTGCAAGTTACTGTATGTGACTTCTAACCTTTGCATTATTATCCAGGATTAAAATGTAATCATCATTATCCTCCTACTTATCCTTAAGTCTCTCTTCTAATGTCCTTTGCTGCCAAACAATTTTCAAATTTGTTGTTTAGTCAGCTTCTTTATAACTTTGAATGTCCCACTTCATCTTATAACTGTCATTAAGGTGTGATTTCTGCCCTGATAGGAATGGGGTCTGTCAAGTTAGTATGCAAGGTCTTAAAGGAAAAGAAATTTTGATGGTCTCTCATGGACATTCTGCATAAAGAATTTGAAGGCATAGGTAATGTCTCAAATATTTCTGCTGTTTAATTTTATTTATAATTTATATTCCATATTCAGAACCCCTCCCTCATAATTTTTGAATCACTATCTTATTCTTCAAATGTTAATGTACTTTAAGGGTAAGAAATAATTTTAGTGATTTACCTTCTAAAATGCTGTTATTTCATGTAGTTTCTTAGATAGACTCTGTTCTTTGTCCTCCTCAATTTTGCAGTTCTAGTTTAGATTTTCATGCATTATTTATACTAGATCAAGCTGCCAGGACAATTCCATTAGTAATTAGAAAGAAAAAACAATTATTTTGTATATGAACTTGTTTTGAATTTCCTTTTGAAGATTGCAAAACACTTTTAGTTCTTAAATCCTTACCATATTTCTGGAGTTAGATGGAAATTTGTTATTAGTACTTTACAAATTCAGTCACTGAAGTGCAGAAAAAAATCAGTAAGTTGCTCAAGGCTTTGACGTTCCAAGTAGTACTTAGGGCTCATGTCTTTATATATTTCAATGAATCCACAGAACCCCAGCTAATCATTGAATTATTTAGAAAATTATAACATAATGCCAACTTATTATTGGGAATCTCTGAAAATAAAAAGGGTTACAGATTTCTAGATAGTTTCTTTTTGAAACTGAATTCTAAAAGGGACTGACTCAGTTTCTACTCAGAGATACAGAGATCTAGAAAGATTATCATTCTTAAGCTTTTCAGCAACAAAAAAAGCGAAAGGAACAGGAAATCCACAACTTTTTTTGACCTGTCAGAGTGTGGAGGTGCAGGGCACAAAATCTTTTTTCTTTTTAAAATATTTTATTTATTTATTTATTCATGAGAGACACAGAGAGAGAGGCAGAGACCGAGGCAGAGGGAGAAACAGGCTGGCTCGCTGTGGGGACCCTGATGTGGGACTCGATTCCAGGACCCTGGGATCACTCTCAGGACCCTGGGATCATGACCTCAGCCAAAGGTGGATGCTCAACCACTGAGCCACCCAGGTGCCCATGCAGGGCACAAAATCTAAAGACAGACAGTCATTTGCAGGTATGAGACAAAAACAAACCACTTGCTTAATTGAACAAACTGTTCCTGGACACCTATTAAAAAAAGAAAAGGTAGGATGCTTGCCAAATTGCTGGATACCAGATATGCACAAACTCAATCTAATACAAAAAGACAGGGAAAGACTAGGGAAATTGCAACATGGGAAAAGAGAACAGAAGCAGAGGACACAGAAGAACACAGAAACCAATGTTGGAGTAGGAAGGAATTCTGAGACCTTTCTCCTGTATTTCCAAGGAAAAAGAGCTTTCATCCGTTGGATAAGGACAAGTTGTCACCTTTAGACACTGGTGAAAATGCATTGTAGCTGAGGAAAATGAATAGGCGATGACCTTCTAACACGGGAAGTTAATGCTGGCTCAAAGCTGCACTGGGAGGGAGAGGGATGTTGAGGAAATTGCAACCTGGAGACTCACAGATAGACCTTCTTAATATTTAAAATTAATTATGGGCACCTGGGTGGCTCAGTGGTTGAGCATCTGCCTTTGGCTCAAGTTGTGATCCCAGGGCCCTGGGATGGAGTCCCACATCAGGCTCCCTGTGGGGAGCCTGCTTCTCCTTCTGCCTATGTCTCTGCCTCTCTTTGTGTCTCTCATGAATAAATAAATAAAATCTTAAAAAATAAATAAAATTAATCAGAATGATATAGACTGTACCCCCACGACCAAATGAAAAGTGTTGAATAAATGAAGAGATACTTGCAGGAAACAGGTGTAGCACAAAGAGAAAGCCTAAAGCTCAAGTGGAACAGATATTAGGGGGAAAAATTTGGCAAATTAACTACTACACTAAACAAAATAATCCTTGAAGGAATTTGAAGCCTATGGTTTACTGAAATTAACCACAGCAACAACAAATTTAAAACCCATTCAATTCCTGGTTAGATTAACTCAACTCCATCCACTGAAGACCAAGCAGAAGGAAAGGCATTACCATTATATGACATAAAAACTCTGTTACAATGATAAAGAGTTTGAGGTTCTACCCTACTAGTAGGCCAACAAGTTAGCCTGTCAAAGTTCATGAACGCTGGCAGAAGATACAAGATTTCTGGTCTGAGCAAGGGTAATCTTTTCAACACATGGTGATGATACAATTGGATATCCATATGCAAAACAAACAACATCCTGTAAACATGCTTTATACTTTCCAAAATATTAACTTCAAATGAATATCTGTGTGATTTTCAGTTTGGCAAATAGCTTTCAGATATGATAGCCCCCCAAAAAATTCATAACAGAAAGAAAATGATAAACTGCATTATATTCAAATTAAAGACATTTTTGTTATAAAAGACACTTGATATATAGAGCAACTGGAACTTTCATACATTTATGGTGGAAATATACAGCCACTCTGAGAAAATAGTTTGTCTATTTCTTATAAAATAGTTCAGCTATTTCTGACCCTATAATCCAGCAATTTTACTCCTTGCTGTTTGCCCAGGTGAATTCAAAATTACTCCATACAAAAACTTGTAAAAAAAAAAATGTTTGTAGCAGCTTTATGGATGATCACTAAAAACTGGGGGAAAAAAAAAAAAACAGAAAAAACTCTGAAGTGTTTAAACAAATTAACAGACCAAAAAAAAAAAAAAACAAAAAAACAAAAAAACAAAACAAACAAACAAAAAACAACAAATTAACAGACCAATGGTACCACTCTATACAGTGGAATGCTACTTAGCAACAAAAAAGAGTGAATTGTTTTAAACAACATGAATGAATCTTAAATGCATTTTGGTAAATGAAGGAAATAGGCCTTCAAGGCTTGATATTTTGTGATGTTTTCATTTCACTATGGAAAAGGCTAAATTAAAGGGATGTATTATTGATTTCCAGAATTTGGGGTAAGAAGAGCACAGGGTAATTTTGGGGGTAATGGAATTGTTTTGTATTGTTGTTGATAAATACAGAACTCTATGAGTCTGTCAAGCCCATAGAACTGTACAAAAAGATGAGTGAATTTTACTCTATGCAAATAAAAAAATCTACCAAAATATAGAGGAAATGCAAGGAAGAATGTAGACTGTGACAAAGGAATCTAACATTATTTCACATAAAGAACATAACAAATTATGGGGGTGGGAAAGAAAGAATCTTATCTAAGTAGCTTTATAAAATAGTGTTTTGATTGGATGTGCAAGCTAGAAACAAAACTAGCGGTATACAAACTCTAACTCATAAAGCTACTTCTCATAAGGGCATGGGTTAGAAATCTTGAAACTACTTTATATCTATATTTGAATGAGTAAACAAATATATTATAGATAAGGAATATTGCTAGAGATAGAAGTAAAAAATAAGCAAAGAGTAAATAGAAAAAATACACACCTGTGGTCCTGAGGCAGATCAGAAGTATTAGTATAGGAAAAAAATTATATATATATATATATATATTCATATATATATGTGTGTGTGTATGTGTGTGTGCATGCACACACAAACGTGTATGTATAAATATATGTACATGTTGGGGATACAGGGGTTTGTATGCATACATGTATTTCCTAGCTCTGTTTTCTGAATGAGCCTACACATAATGACATTCCAGTCCCAATCAGTGAACATATTGCCAGACGCTGATTTCTAAATAACATTCTACAATAAAGGACCCAGGGCTTCTTAGAAAAGTGGTGGATTTTAAGGATGATACAAGGAAAATATGTTATTTCTGGAACATTTTGTCGTCCTAGAAAGTAAGGAAATTTCAATGAAAGAAAGAATGGGATCTGTTAAAAAGACACAGGAGCCCAACTGAAAGAGCACTAGTGTTCAAAGCTGGAATGATTATATCAGTGAAGATATAATGGTAATATTTAATTGAAACAAAAAAATAAAAGAAATACTTGTATGTCTAAACTAATGACAAAAACAAATGATGTAATGGTGAAGGGACAGCTCTTCCTTACAGATTTCCAATTACTGAATTTAGAAAGAACAAGAGAAGTAGAAAAAGGTCATTAGAATACCACAGTGATAATCACTATAGACATGAAACACCAGCAGTGGAAATTAAGGAGAAACAATATATGTTTAAGGAGAAATAAGATATGAGCATTGTCTCAAAATATTTCCCCAAATAAATATTATTTAAGAAAAATACAATTGTAACTGTACTAGGTAGACATCTGGCAGATACCACCTTCACCAGGTAATAAGACATATTATCCACATGCATACCTGGTATTCATGAAGCGGTGAGGATACCTCATTGATGTGGTGTTCTTTCTCCAAATCCATAATATCAAAAAACATCCAAAACCCCAAATTTGGGAGCATTCTATAAAATACCTGAGCAAAGCTTTTTAAAAGTGCCAAGGTCGGGGCACCTGGGTGGCTCAGCGGTTGAGTGTCTGCCTTTGGTTCAGGTCGCAATCCCAGAATCCTGGGATTCAGTCCCGCATGGGGCTTCCGGCAGGGAGCCTGCTTCTCCCCCTACCTATGTCTCTGCCTCTGTTTCTCTGTCTCTCCATGAATAAATAAATAAAAGATCTTAAAAAAAAAGTGCTAAAGTCATAAAAAGCAAGAAAAGACTTAGGAACAGTCACATATTGGAGCAGAGTAAAAAGACAAAGCAATGTAATGCAGCATAGGATCCTAGATTGGATTTGTGAACAGAAAAAAAAGTCATTGAAAAACTAGTAGAAATCCGAATAAACTCTGTAGTTACTAGTATTGCACCAATGTTAGTTTCTTACTATTAATAACTTTATTATGGTTATGTAACCTATTAATATAGGGTGAGCTGGGAGAAGGGAATATGGAAATCTCTTTACAATTTTTACAACTCTTCTTTAAGTTTAAAATCACTTCAAAATAAAAAGTTAAAATGTTAAGTTTCTCAGTGCTGAATTTACTTTCAAATGAAAATCTTTCAGAATCTGCTGTATGCTCTTCTGCACAAGGCACTCTGGATTAAACACGATAAGACCATAATGTTCTGCAGTTAAAGGACCATGCATTTAAGGTAAATATTTAACTCTATGCAATATTTTGTTAAATTTTAGATTATAATAGCATACTTCATGCAACTCAAACTGTGTCTTTGTTGACTATATCATTTCAAGTTGATCTGGTTATATGTTATAACTTCTTTTTTTTCCCCAAAGTTTTTATTTAAATTCCAGTTAGTTAAGTGTTATAGTAGTTTCAGATGTACAATATATTTATTCAACACAAATACCTGGGGCTCATAACAATAAATGCCCTCCTTAATCCCTATCACCTATTTAACCCATGCCCCAAACCACCTCTCTTCTGGTAACCATCAGTTTGTATTCTATAGTTAAGAATCTGTTTCTTGGTTTTCCTCTCTTTTTCCATATTATGTTCATTTGTTTTGTTTCTTAAATTCCACATAGGAGTGAAATCTTGTGGTATTTGTCTTTCTCTGACTGATTTATTTCACTTAGTATAATATTCTCTAGTTCCATCCACGTTGTTGCAATGGCAGGACTTCATTCTTTGTTTATGGTCTCTTTGAATCGGTATTTTTGTATCCTTTGGATAAATACCTAGTAGTGCAATTGCTGGATCATAGTATAGTTCTATTTTTAACTTTTTGAGGAAAACTCTATACTCACCAATTTGCATTCCCATCAACAGTGTAAGAGGTTCCCCCTTCTCCCCATTTTTTTCCTTTGGATATTCTTTCCTGCTTTGTTGAAGTTTAGTTGACCATATAGTTAAGGGTACATTTCTGGATTCTTTATTCTGTTCCATTGATCTATGTGTCTGTTTTTGTTGCCAGCACCATACTGCCTTGATGAGTACAGTGTTGTAGTATAGTTTAAAGTCTGGAATTGTGATGCCTCCAGCTTTGCTTTTCTTTTTTGGGATCACTTTGGCAGTTTGGGGGTCTTTTCTTCCATAAAAAATTTAGTTTTGTTTGTTGTAGCTCTGTGAGAAATAGTGGTGTTATTTTGATAGGGATTGTATTGAATGTGTAGATTGCTTTGGGAAGTATAGACATTTTAACAATATTTGTTCTTCCAGTTCATGAGCATGGAATGAATGCTTTTCTACTTCTTTGTGTTTTCCTCAATTTCTTTCATAAGTGTCCTGTAGTTTTCAGAGTATATTATAGCTTCTTAAGAATGTATCAAACTACTATCCACTTTAAACATCAAGGCTCGCTGAAGTCAAAGAACATTGGATTTGAAGTCAACAACTGAAGTTTTATTCCTACTTTGCTGCTGATATGAACTGTCACATGATTTTGCTTTAATGGGTTTCAAATTAATACTGAGTTGTAAACTTTTTTTTTTAATTGAAGGGGATTGCAATGATCTTTCTTGGTCACTAGTTAAAGATTTATAAAAAATAAAAAGTATTTTCCCAATTATTATATAAGATTTCTGAAAATATGCAAAACTGATAAATACAGAAAGAAAAAATCACCATGTATTTATTTATCTTTGTTCTCATGCCTATGTTTACATAATAGGAACCACCCTACATAAATGACTTTATTACTTACTTTTTTCCATTAATATTGCAACAGAAAAATTTCCTGTTATCACAAGATTTTTGCAAGCAAATTTTAATTGCTATATAATAAATACTAGTACAATGACACATGCATATATGTGCACTGTTGACCCTTGAACAACAAGGCCATTGGGCATACTGATGCCCCACTCAGTCAAAAATCCTTGTATAACTTTTGACTTCCCAAAACCTTAAGTACTAATGTCTTACTGTTGACTAGAAGCCTTACTGATAATGTAAGCAGTCAATTAACACATATTTTGTATGCTATATGCATTATATACTGTATTCTTACAATAAAGTAAGTTAGAGAAAATAAAATGATACAAAGGAAATCATAAGGAAGAGAAAATACAATTATAGTACTGTACTATATTTATAATAAAAACTGTATATAAGTATACCTGCATGGTTCAAACCTGTGTTGTTCATGGGTCAACTGTATATATCTATAACCTCTGAATATTTAAGTGTTTTCAAGCTTTTTCTTATTCTAAACAATCCCTCAGTGAACCTGTATATATTTTTCTGTAGTTGGGTTATTATTTTCTATTTCGAATTAATTAATCAAAGGGTGTTACAGATGAGTTTCTCCAGAAAGTTGGCTTTGAGACAGACTGGTGTTTAGGAAATACCCCTGTGGGGCAGCAAAGGGAAGGGTATAAAGTGGAGGGAGAAGCTGGGTTGTGGTATATTTTTAAAGTAATTTCAGGAAAATTAATATCAAACTCTGAAGTTGAGATGGCCCTTCAGAGTTGTCCTGAGTTGGGGTGAGGGGCCATGCCTTTATATGAGAGAATAAACTAGTTATAGATACAAGTGCCCAAAGGAAAAGAATGAGACTAGGCAGCAAGTTTTCTTCCAACAGTTTGTCCTAAAGAGGATTGTTTCCTGGCAGCACTTATTTCCTGAGGGACATACTATACCACAGGGTTCACCATAAGGGTTGTCACAAGTTTCAGAGTTTTTTATACCTTCCAGTAAGTAGTTCTCCAAAACTATTGTACAATTGCAATTAGCACTGCTATATTAATTAACAGCTATAAGTTGCCTTAAAATAATTCACATAAATTTCTTAGTCTGTTTAGTTTGTCTATGGAATTTCATATAAGTATTTTATTTATTTTTTTTAATTAACTTTTATTGGTGTTCAATTTACCAACATACAGAAAAACACCCAGTGCTCATCCCGTCAAGTATTTTAAAATATTACCTTTCTTTTTTATATGCTCACTTTTATTTGCATTTTATGAAATTTTTAAATGTGCTTTCTTTTTTTTAAAAGTAGTCAACAAAAATTTATTCAACTAGCCATCAGAATTATAGATTACAACAGCCAACAAGATAGATAATTTTTTGCCAAATTCACAGAAATTGAAGATCATTACCTTCAGTTCTGACAAGGACGCAGAGAAATCCAGTGCTTTTGTACATTGCTGAAGACACTGAAAAGTCATTTGGCAGTACCTGCCAAAACTTAGAACATACATAACCAGGAGAACCCAGTGTACAGAAAGGAAAGTGTGTTATTTAATGAAAAATACTTTTGTCTGTAGGAGCAAAGAGGAAAAGCAATGTGAAGGTCACCAGAAGAATGGTGGAATACACTGCAATATATCCATATGATGGAATGTAATACCCAAATCCAAGCAAGGCCTATCTATGTTAAAAGAAATTGTTTTTATAGAGAATGATCCCAATTTCTTAGAAATTCCTATAACAATTTAGATGCATGTCTGTATTTATAAAAGGCATGAAGGATACATCCCAAACTGTTGGTACCTTCTGATGGATGGGATTGAGCTTGTAGGAGAGGGGGGTAAAGAGTAAATTAACTTTTTAAGATACTTTTGTATGTTTTGAGGATCCACTTTTATGTGATCAATAAAATGAAAAAGTAAAGTAGGATTAGAATATAAAGTTCTTATTTTTCCAAGTGAAAAAATTGATACTAGCTACAGTTGATAATTTAAGAAATAGTGGTAGAAGTAAAAACTACCTAAGAGTTATGGCAGCAACTCAGAAGAAACAGAAAACGGGGGTCTAGGGGTTAAGTGGAAGACTTTTAAGCAGAATGAGGCTGCATATTCTCCATGATTGGGCTTATGAGCAGTATGCCCTACAGAAGGGCTTTAAATGCCTTCATGACCATAGTAATCCATATTAAGAAAGCAAAGCCAGATACGTAAAACAACAACTAAATTAACAAAATTATGTATGTGAGTTGGGTCCCGATAAATTGAAAAGCACTTCTTATACTCCCCATCAGACCTTTAACACAACTTTTAGGTTATCCTCAAGTAGAAAAGTAGCCACATTCAAATGAGTTAAGGTAGTAGTTAAAAAGGACCACAAGCTTTATTAAAAGTAAGTAAAGGTAACATAATATATACAAATGGCACATGGTGCCAATTTTATTTGCAGATATTACAATACTCCAATGCATGTTTACAAGTTACACCTTTGCCACAGCCTTGGTTAAATCTTGAACTACTGCAGAATTTAGCTGTGTCAGAGTGCTGATCTTAGCATGCTCAGAGATGCCATACTTGTTCTTGATAGTCATGTGCTTTGTAAGTCCACGATTCACCATGACTATATTCTTAGCCAGGTGTTGCATAACATTTAGAAGGGATTCTTCAGTGTATGACAGATAATGCTGTAGAGTTGGTGTCCATTCACCGTTATCGAGAACTTTCAGCGCTAAGCAAAAAGCTCCTGCTGCAAACTGAGAAGGAGGAAAGTGCACCATATCGTAGTCCAACATAGATAGTTCCATCAGGTATTCGGCCACAGTATGTTGCTCAACATCAACTTCTCCAATCTTAGGTGCTCTCCGAAGGAAATGCAGGGGTAGAGGGCGGCCCAGACCAAAATTTAAAGATCTTAGAATCTTCATTTCCATCTGTCTGATTTGGTATTTAGCGTACGTGTTTTCAGTCACAAAGGCAAAGTCACCAATTTCTGGAGGGTACATTTCCTCATATTTGTTTGCAATAAACATGGCAGTGACACCAACCAGCTGCAGCATCTTCTTGGGCACACAGTTATTCTGCACGAACCGATCAATAATGGAAAGAGGCATGTACATGGTCTCCTGCAGTAACCTGAATTTCATCTGAACCTGTACTAGCCAGTCAATTAGGATGGCTCTCACGTTTCCAGTGACTTCACGACCCAGTAGGTGTTTTGGTTTGACTGCTTGTTCTTCCTCAAGTTTGTCTCAGATAAGCATAAATATCTTTCACATATTCACTACAAAGGTTTGGATCAGCTCCATCTTCTGCACCTACATTGTTCCCCGCAAGAATTACATCAGAGAAAGCCTGACACAGATATTCTTCTGCAGAGGCACATCCAGATGTTTCCATTGGGCTTGGAGAGGGAGTATCAACCAAAATAGGCTCAGGCGAAAGTTTTTCTTCTTTAACCGGCTCAGATTCCGGCTCTGGTTCCAGCATAGGTACAGGGACAGGCTCAGGTGCCTTCTCCAGAGGCTTTGGTATTTTTTTAGCAATGACTTTTCCAGGAACCAAAGTTTTTGCTTCCTTTTTCAGAGGCAGTTTGGCCTGTGGTTGTTCACTGACTTTGTTACCAATATCTCCCAGAGCAGTTCTTGGCCTCAGGCCGGGCTTGGAGGCTGCAGTAGAGGCCAGAGGCACCCACTTTGCCCCTGCCATACCGATTCGCCTTATTTTCAACATTTACTTTTGTGTTCCTGGTGACCCGGAGAGCCATGGGGAGAGGAGAGCGCGGGAGCCACTGACGAGCCGGAGCTGAGGCCTATGGGTCAACAGCTGTTCCTCCGCAAGTACTAAATATGCTGTCTTATCCCAAAATTAGAAAAAAATATCTTACTATATCTTTACTACTTTATAGTTTATTTCCATATATAATCTCACAGAAATTTATTCTTGTATGTAATATAACATAGGAAATATATATTGTTTCCAAACAGGTAGCCATTTCATGAATAACCAAACCCTTCCATATTGATTTGATTTTGTTTATTTATTTATTTTTTTAATTTTTATTCATTTTTGATAGTCACACAGAGAGAGAGAGAGAGAGAGAGGCAGAGACGTAGGCAGAGGGAGAAGCAGGCTCCATGCACCGGGAGCCCGATGTGGGATTCGATCCCGGGGCCCAGGATCGCGCCCTGGGCCAAAGGCAGGTGCCAAACCCCTGCGCCACCCAGGGATCCCTCCATATTGATTTGAAATGTCACCTTTATTACATAGTAAATTCTAATATACACATATTCTCTATGCTTTGCATTGATCTATTTGCCTATTCCTCCATCACTACCACACTTTCCATTAATAAAGATTTATGGTGCAAGTCTCTCTACATTATTATTCTTTTTTTCTCATTATTTTCTTGGCTACTTCACACATTTAATCTTTGAGATGAAATTTAGAATCAGTATGTCAAGTTATAAAACAACCACAAACAAAAAAAGCAAACAAATCAAAAAGAGATTTTGGATGGATTTTCATTCAATTTATGTATTAATTTGGAAAGAATTGGCATCTGTACAGTATTGAGTCTTTTCCTTCAAGGACATGATATCCATTTCATTTACTCAGGTCTTCTTTTATTTTGTCATGGAATTTTTCAGCTGATTTGGTATTCAGCTCATGCATAGATGAGAAATAGAATAACATATCTGTATAAACTGATTCTAGAAAGAGTTTGTGTCAGGATGACCTAGAATGTTGGCAGTTTGTTTCTGTCTAAATGTCCAAACCATAACATCTGTACCTTTAAATGTTTATATAAACTTTAGTCACCCCCAAAGTATAATCCTTCTTCACTTGCCTTTTTTGTTCTTAGATTTAGTATTATTTTGCATAATAATTTTTGTATACAGCAGTATTTTGGAATCTCTTAATTCAAGAGCATTCACTGATTTAATTAAACTCAAAAAGCATAATAGCTTACTTGAATCCAAGGTTTTTTTTCTATAATAGTGTTCTTGGAGTTTTCTTATTCACAAAGGTAATTTTTAAACTTTTATCCCTCAAATCTCTTCCCTTTCAAAATTTAGGATAGATATGATTCCCAAAACAAAGTTTAATGTTCATTTCTGTTTCTTTTTTTTTTTTTTATTTTTTTATTTTTTTAATTAACTTTTATTGGTGTTTAATTTACCAACATACAGAAAAACACCCAGTGCTCATCCCGTCAAGTGTCCACCTCAGTGCCCGTCACCCATTCCCCTCCAACACCCGCCCTCCTCCCCTTCCACCACCCCTAGTTCGTTTCCCCGAGTTAGGAGTCTTTATGTTCTGTCTCCCTTCCTGATATTTCCCAACATTTCTTTTCCCTTCCTTTATATTCCCTTTCACTATTATTCATATTCCCCAAATGAATGAGAACATACACTGTTTGTCCTTCTCCGATTGACTTATTTCACTCAGCATAATACCCTCCAGTTCCATCCACGTTGAAGCAAATGGTGGGTATTTGTCGTTTCTAATTGCTGAGTAATATTCCATTGTATACATAAACCACATCTTCTTTATCCATTCATCTTTTTAATAATTTATATTTTATTCTCATGTTAAATTATTTACTGTATTTTAGGATTACACCATCAATAGGTTTCTTGTGAAAATTTTGGAGAATATAAACAAGCTCTTACCTCAAAATAAATTTGCTAATAATAGCAAACTTGAGAAGCCATTCTTTACAGATTGGAATATTTATCTATCATTTTTATATACACATGAATAAGGAGTTATTTTTGTGTCTTTAATAATTTTTTCACCTAAAGGCATATTACAAACTTTTCTATGACACTATTTTTAGACATGATCTTTTAAATTGATACATAGTATTCTACCCTATATTGTTATCTTTTATTGAGCTAGCCCACTAGATGTGGCTATTAGGTTGTTTTCAATCTTGTTTCTCATAAACAATGCTGGATATGTTCAGATGTTTATTTCACTAGTATCACTTCCTAACATTGAAATTACCAAAAAGAGAATATGGTCATTTTTTGCTTTGGATGTATATTGCCAAACTGTTCACTGGGAATTTGGTATCTGTTTACAGTTTCATATATATATATATTTGAACTCTCATTATGTCCCAGACTCTTTTGTAGCAATAGAAACATAGCAGTCAATGAAACAAACACATCTAGGACATCTTGGACGTCTTGGAGCCTACATTCTAGGAAGGAGGAGGAAACAATCAGATAAATAAGATTCATATATACCCACATTATATAATTGCTATGGACTGAATTGTGTACTCTCCCCAAATTCAAAGTTTTAATTCTCAATGTCTGTATTTGGAAAAAGGGCTCTTTGGAAATAATTAAGGTTAAATAAAATCATTAGAAAGGGATCATGACAAAACATGAGAGACTCCTAACTCCGGGAAACGAACAAGGGGTAGTGGAAGGGGAGGTGAGCGGGGGGATGGGGTAACTGGGTGACGGACACTAAGGGGGGCACTTGATCGGATCAACGCTGGGTGTATACTATATGTTGGCAAATCGAACTCCAATATACAAAAAGAATTTTAAAAAGCAAAAAAAAAAAAAAAAGAAAGAAAGAAAGAAAGAAAGAAAGAAAGAAAGAAAGAAAAGAAAAGAAAAAAGAAAAGAAAAGGGGTCATGATCTGACTGGATTGGTGGCCTGATAGGATGAAGAGAGAGTTATCTCTTTCTCCTTGTGTTCACACTGAGCAAAGTCCATGTGAGTGCATAGTGAGAAGGAAGCAGCTATCTGTCTGCAAGCCAGGAAGAGGAATCTTATCAGAACTTGACCATGTTGACATCCCGATCTCAGACTTCCAGCCTCCAAAACAAAGTATCATATATTGGGTGTATTAAACACCTGACATTTTCTCACAATTGTGGAGACTAGAAGTCTGAGATCAAAATGTCAGCATGGTCAGATTCTGGTGAAAGCCCTCTTATTGGCTTGTAGTCGGCCACCTTCCTCTGTGTTTGCATGTCCTTTCTTTTTTTTTTTTTTTTTTTTTTTTTTTTTTAATTTTATTTATTTATGATAGTCATACAGAGAGAAAGAGAGAGAGGCAGAGACACAGGCAGAGGGAGAAGCAGGCTCCATGCGCCGGGAGCCTGATGTGGGATTCGATCCCGGGTCTCCAGGATCGCGCCCTGGGCCAAAGGCAGGCGCCAAACCGCTGCGCCACCCAGGGATCCCTGCATGTCCTTTCTTTAATGCATTTAATGCATGCACATAGAGAGAGTGAGCTCTTCTTTTTATAGGGCCCATCATCAGGGCCTTATCCTCATGATGTCATCTAAACCTAATTATCTCTCAAAGGCTCCTCTTCAAACACAATGACATTGGGGTTTTGGAAAGAGAAATAAAAAACAAATGTTTGGATATGTTATATTTGAGATGCTTATTTGACATTTAAGTAGGAATGTGGGTTGGATATATAAGTCTGGGAATTAGTGAAGAGGTAGAAGCTGGAAGTCTTCAGAATATAGAGTGCAAACTGTGACACTGAATGATCACTAATGGAGAGAATTAGGGTAGAAGGGGTAAAATATCCCAGTGATTGAGCTCTGGTTCACCTTTATATTTCTAGAATGGAGAATTGAGGAGGAACAGGCACAGAGTAGGAAAGAAAGGCCAGAGAGATGGTAGGAGTGAATCCAGTGAATGAAAGATCCTGGAAGCAAGTGAAAAAAAAAAAAAAAGTGTTCCAAAGAGAAATGGTCAAATGAGCTTGATAGAGCAAATTCAATGACCCCTACATTTATTATTCATTGGAGGTTATCATTGATGACCCCTATAAGAGCAGTTTCAGTGGATCAGTGGCAAATCCTACGAGAGGTGGATTCTAGAGAAAATGAGAAAACACATGTATAGACAATGCTTTCAGGAAGTATTGCTGTAAAAAAGCACTTGATAATTGGAGGCAGTATCTAAAGAGAAATATTTTTAAAAAGTGATGTTTTAAGTTTTTTTCTCATGTGTTTGCACATTTTTTATTCCTTGAGATGGGAAGAAATATATCTGATAAGAATGATCCAATGGAGAAGGAAAATGGATGGTGTAGAAGAAAAAGAAGTATTGTCCTCGGGGGGGAGGGGCAAGATGGTGGAAGAGCAGGGTCCCCAAGTCACCTGTCCTCAACAAATTACCTAGAAAACCATCCAATCATCCTGAAAATCTACGAATTCGGCCTGAGATTTAAGGAGAGACCAGCTGGAACGCTCCAGTGAGAAGAGTTCGCGCTTCTATCAAGGTAGGAAGACGGGGAAAAGAATAAAGAACAAAAGGCCTCAAGGGGGAGGGGCCCCGCGAGGAGCCGGGCTGAGGCCGGGGCGAGTGTCCCCAGGGCAGGAGAGCCCCGTCCCGGAGGAGCAGGAGCTGCACCGACCTTCCCCGCGGAAAGGGCTCCCGGGGAATTGGAGCAGGATCCCCAGAAAGGCGGGGATGCCCTCGGGCTCCCTGGGACAGTAACAGAGGAACTGCGCCCCGGGAGATGCGCCGAGCTCCCTAAGGCTGCAGCGCTCGCGGACCCGAGCAGCTCGGAGGCTCGGGGGCGGCTCCGCGAGGGGGCTGCGGCTCCGGGAACAGCTGGCGCAGCGCGGCTCGGAGGAGGAAGAAGCTCCGCGGAGGGGGTGGCGCGGCTCCGGGAACAGCTCGGAGGGGCTCGGGCGCGCTCCGCGGAGGGCTGCCCGCGGGAGCGCGAATCCAACAGCGCAGGCCCCTGAGCACAGGGCGCCGGGACACAGCCCGGGATCCGGCCTCCCCCGGGACAGGCAGAGGCCGGGAGGGCCCAGGACACCGAGGACGCTCCTGCCTGGAACTGAGCAGATCAGCGGCCCCGCCCGGGAGCCCCCAGGCCCTGCAGACGGAGAGCCCCGGAGCTACTGCGGGGGCTGACTCCAGGGTCCCAAAGCTGGCCCCCGCCACTGTGGCTTCCTCCCGGGGCCTCACGGGGTGAACAACCCCCCCCCCCCGAGCCCTGCACCAGGCAGGGGCAAAGCAGCTCCCCCAAGTGCTCACACCTGAGAATCAGCACAGCAGGCCCCTCCCCCAGAAGACCAGCTGACCGGACAAGTTCCAGGGGAAGTCAAGGGACTTCAAGTATACAGAATCCGAAGATACTCCCCCGTGGTTTTTTTTGTTTTGTTTTTGTTTTTGTTTTGTTTTTGTTTTTGTTTTTGTTTTGTTTTGTGCTTTTTTTTCTTTCTTCTTGATTTCTGATTGCTTCCCCCACCCCCCCCTCTTTTTTTCTTTCTTTTTTCTCCTTTCTTTTTCGTTTTTTTTCTTCTCTATTTCCCCTTTTTTTCTTCTTTCTCTTTTTTCTTTTTCTCTTTTCTTTCCTTCTCTCTCTTTTTCTCCTTTTCCCAATACAACTTGTTTTTGGCCACTCTGCACTGAGCAAAATGACTAGAAGGAAAACCTCACCTCAAAAAAAAAAAAAAAAAAAGAATCAGAAACAGCCCCTCTCTCCACAGAGTTACAAAATATGGATTACAATTCAATGTCAGAAAGCCAATTCAGAAGCACTATTTTACAGCTACTGCTGGCTCTAGAAAAAAACATAAAGGACTCAAGAGACTTCATGACTGCAGAATTTAGATCCAATCAGGCAGAAATTAAAAATCAATTAAATGAGATGCAATCCAAGCTAGAAGTCCTAACGACGAGGCTTAACGAGGTGGAAGAACGAGTGAGTGACATAGAAGACAAGTTGATGGCAAAGAGGGAAACTGAGGAAAAAAGAGACAAGCAATTAAAAGATCATGAAGATAGATTAAGGGAAATAAATGACAGCCTGAGGAAGAAAAACCTACGTTTAATTGGGGTTCCTGAGGGCGCCGAAAGGGACAGAGGGCCAGAATATGTTTTTGAACAAATCCTAGCTGAAAACTTTCCTAATCTGGGAAGGGAAACAGGCATTCAGATCCAGGAAATACAGAGATTCCCCCGCTAAAATCAACAAAAACCGTTGAACACCTCGACATTTAATAGTGAAGCTTGCAAATTCCAAAGAAAAAGAGAAGGTCCTTAAAGCAGCAAGAGAAAAAAAATCCCTGACTTTTATGGGGAGGAATATTAGGGTAACAGCAGACCTCTCCACAGAGACCTGGCAGGCCAGAAAGGGCTGGCAGGATATATTCAGGGTCCTAAATGAGAAGAACATGCAACCAAGAATACTTTATCCAGCAAGGCTCTCATTCAAAATGGAAGGAGAGATAAAGAGCTTCCAAGACAGGCAGGAACTGAAAGAATATGTAACCTCCAAACCAGCTCTGCAAGAAATTTTAAGGGAGACTCTTAAAATTCCCCTTTAAGAAGAAGTTCAGTGGAACAATCCACAAAAACAAGGACTGAATAGATATGATGACACTAAACTCATATCTGTCAATAGTAACTCTGAATGTGAACGGGCTTAATGACCCCATCAAAAGGTGCAGGGTTTCAGACTGGATAAAAAAGCAGGACCCATCTATTTGCTGTCTACAAGAGACTCATTTTAGACAGAAGGACACCTACAACCTGAAAATAAAAGGTTGGAGAACCATTTACCATTCAAATGGTCCTCAAAAGAAAGCAGGGGTTGCCATCCTTATATCAGATAAATTAAAATTTACCCCGAAGACTATAGTGAGAGATGAAGAGGGACACTATCTCATACTCAAAGGATCTATCCAACAAGAGGACTTAACAATCCTCAATACATATGCCCCGAATGTGGGAGCTGCCAAATATTTAAACCAATTAATAACCAAACTGAAGAAATACTTTGATAATAATACACTTATACTTGGTGACTTCAATCTAGCTCTCTCTATACTAGATAGGTCTTCTAAGCACAACATCTCCAAAGAAACGAGAGCTTTAAATGATACACTGGACCAGATGGATTTCACAGATATCTACAGAACTTTACATCCAAACTCAACTGAATACACATTCTTCTCAAGTGCACATGGCACTTTCTCCAGAATAGACCACATACTGGGTCACAAATCGGGTCTGAACCGATACCAAAAGATCGGGATAGTCCCCTGTATATTCTCAGACCATAATGCCTTGAAATTAGAACTTAATCACAACAAGAAGTTTGGAAGGACCACAAACACGTGGAGGTTAAGGACCATCCTGCTAAAAGATGAAAAGGTCAACCAGGAAATTAAGGAAGAATGAAAAAGATTCATGGAAACTAATGAGAATGAAGACACAACCGTTCAAAATCTTTGGGATGCAGCAAAAGCAGTCCTGAGGGGGAAATACATTGCAATACAAGCATCCATTCAAAAACTGGAAAGAACTCAAATTCAAAAGCTCACCTTACACATAAAGGAACTAGAGAAAAAGCAACAAATAGACCCCACCCCCAGCAGAAGAAGACAGTTAATTAAAATTCGAGCAGAACTCAATGATATCGAGACCAAAAGAACTGTGGAACAGATCAACAGAACCAGAAGTTGGTTCTTTGAAAGAATTAATAAGATAGATAAACCATTAGCCAACCTTATTAAAAAGAAGAGACAGAAGACTCAAATTAATAAAATCATGAATGAGAAAGGAGAGATCACTACCAACACCAAGGAAATACAAACGATTTTAAAAACATATTATGAACAGCTGTATGCCAATAAATTAGGCAATCTAGAAGAAATGGATGCATTCCTGGAAAGCCACAAACTACCAAAACTGGAGCAGGAAGAAAGAGAAAACCTGAACAGGCCAATAACCAGGGAGGAAATTGAAGCAGTCATCAAAAACCTCCCGAGACACAAGAGTCCAGGGCCAGATGGCTTCCCAGGGGAATTCTATCAAACGTTTAAAGAAGAAATCATACCTATTCTACTAAAGCTGTTTGGAAAGATAGAAAGAGATGGAGTACTTCCAAATTCGTTCTATGAGGCCAGCATCACCTTAATTCCGAAACCAGACAAAGACCCCACCAAAAAGGAGAATTACAGACCAATATCCCTGATGAACATGGATGCAAAAATTCTCAACAAGATACTAGCCAATAGGATCCAACAACACATTAAAAAATTATTCACCATGACCAAGTAGGATTTATCCCCGGGACACAAGGCTGGTTCAACACTCGTAAAACCATCAATGTGATTCATCATATCAGCAAGAGAAAAACCAAGAACCATATGATCCTCTCATTAGATGCAGAGAAAGCATTTGACAAAATACAGCATCCATTCCTGATCAAAACCCTTCAGAGTGTTGGATAGAGGGAACTTTCCTCGAAATCTTAAAAGCCATCTATGAAAAGCCCACAGCAAATATCATTCTCAATGGGGAAGCACTGGGAGCCTTTCCTCTAAGATCAGGAACAAGACAGGGATGTCCACTCTCACCACTGCTGTTCAACATAGTTCTGGAAGTCCTCGCCTCAACAATCAGACAACAAAAAGACATTAAAGGCATTCAAATTGGCAATGAAGAAGTCAAAGTCTCCCTCTTCGCTGATGACTTGATACTCTACACAGAAAACTGAAAAGCCTCCACCCCAAGATTGCTAGAACTCATACAGCAATTTGGTAGCGTGGCAGGATACAAAATCAATGCCCAGAAATCAATGGCATTTCTATACACTAACAATGAGACTGAAGAAAGAGAAATTAAGGAGTCAATCCCATTTACAATTGCACCCAAAAGCATAAGATACCTAGGAATAAACCTAACCAAAGAGGTAAAAGGTCTATACCCTAAAAACTATAGAACCCTTCTGAAAGAAATTGAGGAAGACACAAAGAGATGGAAAAATATTCCATGCTCATGGATTGGCAGAATTAATATTGTAAAAATGTCAATGTTACCCAGGGCAATTTACACGTTTAATGCAATCCCTATCAAAATACCATGGACTTTCTTCAGAGAGCTAGAACAAATTATTTTAAGATTTGTGTGGAATCAGAAAAGACCCCGAATAGCCAGGGGAATTTTAAAAAAGAAAACCATGTCTGGGGGCATCACAATGCCAGATTTCAGGTTGTACTACAAAGCTGTGGTCATCAAGACAGTGTGGCACTGGCACAAAAACAGACACATAGATCAATGGAACAGAATAGAGAACCCAGAAGTGGACCCTGAAATGTATGGTCATCTAATATTCGATAAAGGAGGAAAGACTATCCCTTGGAAGAAAGACAGTCTCTTCAATAAATGGTGCTGGGAAAATTGGACATCCACATGCAGAAGAATGAAACTGGACCACTCTTTTCACCATACACAAAGATAAACTCAAAATGGATGAGAGATCTAAATGTGAGACAAGAGTCCATCAAAATCATAGAAGAGAACACAGGCAACACCCTTTTTGAACTCGGCCACAGTAACTTCTTGCAAGATACATCCACAAAGGCAAAAGAAACAAAAGCAAAAATGAACTATTGGGACTTCATCAAGATAAGAAGCTTTTGCACAGCAAAGGATACAGTCAACAAAACTAAAAGGCAACCTACAGAATGGGAGAAGATATTTTCAAATGACATATCAGATAAAGGGCTAGTTTCCAAAATCTATAAAGAACTTATTAAACTCAACACCAAAGAAACAAACAATCCAATCATGAAATGGGCAAAAGACATGAAGAGAAATCTCACAGAGGAAGACATGGACATGGCCAACAAGCACATGAGAAAATGCTCTGCATCACTTGCCATCAGGGAAATACAAATCAAAACCACAATGAGATATCACCTCACACCAGTGAGAATGGGGAAAATTAACAAGGCAGGAAACAACAAATGTTGGAGAGGATGTGGAGAAAAGGGAACCCTCTTACACTGTTGGTGGGAATGTGAACTGGTGCAGCCACTCTGGAAAACTGTGTGGAGGTTCCTCAAAGAGTTAAAGATAGACCTGCCCCTACGACCCAGCAATTGCACTCTTGGGGATTTACCCCAAAGATTCAGATGCAATGAAACGTCGGAACACCTGCACCCCGATGTTTCTATCAGCAATGGCCATAATAGCCAAACTGTGGAAGGAGCCTCAGGTGTCCATCGAAAGATGAATGGATAAAGAAGATGTGGTTTATGTATACAATGGAGTATTACTCAGCAATTAGAAACGACAAATAACCACCATTTGCTTCAACGTGGATGGAACTGGAGGGTATTATGCTGAGTGAAATAAGTCAATCGGAGAAGGACAAACAGTGTATGTTCTCATTCATTTAGGGAATATGAATAATAGTGAAAGGGAATGTAAAGGAAGGGAGAAGAAATGTTGGGAAATATCAGGACGGGAGACAGAACATAAAGACTCGTAACTCGGGGAAACGAACTAGGGGTGGTGGAAGGGGAGGAGGGCGGGTGCTGGAGGGGAATGGGTGACGGGCACTGAGGTGGACACTTGACGGGATGAGCACTGGGTGTTTTTCTGTATGTTGGTAAATTGAACACCAATAAAAATTAATTAAAAAAAAAAGAAGTATTGTCCTCAAATAAATGAGAGAGATGAAGGGACGAATTATTGGCAAAGAGTATTCATCCAAAAAACAATGAGACAAGAAAGAGTATATGGGTTCTGATGAAATCAGGTGAATGATCATGCTTTTCTTAAATATTTGGCAACATTGAGAATGATTTCTTTTAAAAAATAGGTAAAAAACTCAAGTCATCCAGTTGGAGATAGGCCTTGAAGCTATAAAGCCAATGATCTTGAGATTTGTGCCAATATTTGGTCAAATAAAGAAGTAATCAGAAATTTGATGCCTTGCATTAAAAAATGAGAGAATGAAGCAAATTCACAGAAATAGCAAAAAATCCCCAACACTTTAAAAATTGACTGTTCAAACTCAGAAATTAATGACTTTGATATGACATTCTCAACTCTTCATTGTACATTTAGCAATTAGGTTCCATAAGAGTCCCTATGTATCCATCTAAACTTGAGCTAATTTGCCTAGAAGTCTATGCTTGATATCATATGGCCCAAAACTAAGTCATGTGGTATGTATTTGTGTGTGTGTATGTGTGTGTGCGTACACATGCATGCCCAAATGTTGGTTGGTCTTTAAATTTTATTATGGAAACTTCTGCTTCTGACTATGACAAAATAGAGCACACCAGACCATCTTAATGACAGCAAATATAAAAACTAGAGTTAAAAAAAATCTTCAGTTTGTTTGCAGACATCAGAGAGCAATCAAGACAGTCAGATCTTGATAGGTGCAATTTCTGCAGAGAAGGAAACATATTGAGATGACATCTACATTTCCTCTTGGAGCTTTTGCTTATTCTAAATAATGGACATAAATGCCAAAAATAAAGATGTATCCTAGAGCCTGTGGCAATCTCTGAGGGCTATGTAGATAAAAATTAGAGCTCAAGCCTGCCAAAGCAATCATGATTTGAAAAGTCAAAATCTTGGGTAAAAGAAAAGTATTAAAAAGTTAGCCTGATATCTTTCCTGCAATTTCACTTTGAGTCATTTGCAGATTTTTAAACTGCATATGCCCAGGGCAAGTTATTTGGAATCTAAACAGAGCATAGTTAATTAAAGGATAAAAAGTTAAGCAATGAGTGCAAGAGATTATTTGGCTGGAGAGACAAAAGTTGAGCTCTCAGGACTAAGTATAGGAGACCTGGTAAGCAATCCAGACTTTCAGCTGAGATTTCTTCTTTGGTATTGCCCTAACAATAAGAGAAATCCCAAAATATGTCAGTTTCCACAAAACAATATATCTAGCTAGAACTAAGTCATGGTGATCCTCCATATTCTATGCATTTTCCAGAAGTAAATATATCAAAACCAAAGCCAAAGCACAAATTATAAAATCATCCATGGACAAAAGACCCATTACCTTCAAGGAACAATAATAAAATTAAAAGCCAACTTTTCATCTGAAACCATGGAAGCCAGACAGCACAATGACATCTTAAAGTGCTAAAAGAAAAGAACTGGCAAACTAGAATTGTATGCTCACTGAAAATATACTTCAAAGATCAAATGAAATAGACATTTTCAGAAAACAAAAAAAGAGAAAATTTGTAGTAATAGTCTCTCACTAAAAGAAATATTAAAACTATTTTTCAGGAAGAAGGAAGATGATTTTGAATTGTTGTAGATTGTAAAAGTGCCAAAATATTGCAGAACCTCCCATCAAGGTCTGAGTCGATTTTACCCCAAAGTGAATCTATTTGCTAGGTTGTTAGAAATTGAATTATGTACCCTTCCAAATTTATATATTAAAGCCTTAACCCCCATTACCTCAGAATGTGACCTCATTTGGAGACAGTCTTTTTATAGGTATCAAGCTAGAGTGAGGTCATTAGTATGGTCCCTAATCTAATATATCCTTGAATAAAAGGGAGATTTGGACACAGAGATATGGAAAGACCATGTAAAGAGACACAGGGAGAAGATATTGACAAGCCAAAGAGATAGCCCTGGATAGTCTTCCCTCACAGCTCTCAGAAGGAACTAACACTGCCAACACCCTAATTTGGGGCTCCTACCCTCCAGGATTGTGAGAGAATAAACTTCCATTGTTTAAGCCATCCAGTCTGTGGTACTTGGTTACAAGCAGCCCTAACAAACTGATATACAGGTGCACTGCTTTTGGTCAATGGAAACTGACAGACACAGAGGCTAGAAAAAGGACATGAATTGCTCTCTTGCCATCTTTGAAACTCTGAAACTAGCATGTGAAAAATGGTGGGCCAGCCTAGTGGAGGATGGAATTCCACATGGAAAAAAGTCTCAGCTACATCTTTCCAACTGAGGCATATCCTAGACTAATGAGCCTGATAATTTCTGGACAGGAAACAGGCCATTCTCAATCACTCTGCAATCAGTTGACCTACTGACCTCAGAAGCATAAGAATAACCTAGCTGTCAGCTAAGCCAGGTCACAATCAGACTGATACACAGAAACTTGAGCCTAATAAAATAATTGTTTTAAGCCAACCACTAAAATAATTATGAGGTTGTCTGTTTCATACCAAAAATCTAAGAAGTACACAGGAGTAAGAAAATTCAGGAAAGGGTGAAGATCTGTGGAAAAGGTAAATAAGTAAGTAAATAAAATTATTTTGACTGTCTAAAATAAATTAATAATATCTTGTGGGCTTGAAAATATGTATCAAATAGGATAAAATGCAAAATGTCCTCAAACTGGCAGGATTATAAATAAATGGTAAAGTGTTATTAGGTTTTGCCTTTATGAATTCTGCATTTGTTTGTGTTTTTAGGAAGATTTTCTCTGCAATGGCATAAATATTTGGGTGTTTTTGGTTTTTTATTTATGTGATTATGGGAAAATATATATATCTAGATATTTTCTTCTAAGAGATCTATTTTGTGTATCTGTTTTTATTTAAATATTCAATAATCTTTTTCAATTAGCTACAGCTTATTTTGAGGAGTGATATAGAATGCAGATGTTTTCAAATAGTTAACTAATTTTCCTAGTACTTTTTAAATATCATTCTTTTTAAATACACTTAAGATATCTATTAAGATATCTACCATATCTATCTATGTATATATTAAATTTTATTTGTAGGGGTGATATCATTTAAAAACATTTATTTTACTCCCCACAATAAGCCATATGTCCTACTAGTAATACTGCACAATTTCCACTGAATTTTCTAATGAACTTCAATTCTCACTGACATCATTTAGGAACAGACCCTCATCACTTCACATTTTATATTCTCTACCGGATCTTCTTATTAGCAAAAGCCTAAAATAAAATATTCTTTGCCTTCATATGCCATCTCTCACCTTAAAAACTTAACTCGTTCTAGATAATTAATTAGGCCTACCCTTGAAGTGCTTGCATAAATTTTGCTTAGCTTACCTGTTGGAAGCAATTCCTCCTGGGTCTGTCATGTTTCTGTATGCCTGAACAGAGGATTGGCAGTTTTTGTTTCCAGACTATTGTTTCAAGGATATTTGTATAGCAAACAAACTTGAAAGATAGAGATGGTATCTCCTGGGGCAGAAATAGGTGTGTTTGTTGTTTGGGATAAAAAGGATAATATCCCCGTCTAGAATGAAATTTAGGCAGGTATTCTAGTAGCACCCTTTAAAGATTGGAGTTTCCTAGGTTCAGGGTTTCTTAGCAGTGACATAAACTCACTGTATCTACCTGGGCTGTTCACATTATATCAATGGGACTGGGAACAAGCAGAACCAAAGCAAACATGAAGTTCAAAATCCTGTTACATGAGTAAAAAAGTCTTTTTTCTCTGACTCAGGAATCTTGTGTCTTGCCAGTAGCCATAAAACTGTAGCAGGCTAACTTGTTAGCTTGCAAGGAGGGTATAATTCCAGGCTACTTCACTCAAGTAATAATACTCTTATCTGTGGAATTAGTTTCATAGTCTACTATTGGACTTCTAAAATGATATGTTCAAAATCATTGGGTTCCATGGTTGAAGGACACTACAAACATTTTCTTTTGGCATTTCTTTTTTATTGAGTTATAAGTGGCATATAACTGCAAATTTAAAGTGCACATGTTGATTTGATACATTTAGATATTGCAGTATGTTTACACTGTAGTTAGTGAACCCTCTATTATGTCACATAATTATCATTTATTTTTTGTTGTGACTACATTTAATGTATTTCCTTTAGCAACTTTGAAGTGCATAAACACAGACAAATAGGCTCATAGCACCTTCTCTAAGTTCCCAAGCACAGTTTGGTATTTCAAACCAGGATAATTCAAACATGCAACAGCTGGTCTATTAAAATGATGCATTATTAAGATAATTGTTATGGATCTCTCTGGCCTTAGATATTACATTCATTGCTTATTTCAGCATTACCAATCTTCTGATCCTTTTGTTTTTTTCCCCTCTCTGTTATTCTTTACATGATATTGTCTCATACATTTGAGAAGATGATTTCTTAATGTTCTCAAAGGCATAGCCTGAATTTACCCTCAAGTGCTTTAAAGTCTTGACTATTGAGGGCATACATTCACCTTGCTCAGGTCCTGAGACTACACTTTAGCATTGACCACATGTGGTACAGTGTGCTCTATGTTCTTAGGCATTGCTATCTGTGAAAATAGTTTGTGTGCATATATGCATATATGTGTGTACATATATTTAAACCATGTATAGTTATAAATGCAGTTATAGTTATATAAAATCCTTAATATATTTAATGAAGACTTTTTACATGGACTTTGTCACTTAATTAATATACCACCAGTAGAAGATTTTATGCTCCCTTTTACAAAAAGGAAGGATTATAAGGCTTAAAATAATTGTTTTTTCAAAGGTATATAGTTATTCAATGATATAGTCTTGAATATAGGACCTCAAATTCCAAATGTTAAATGTAATCATGATTTATATTAATTACTTTGCACTAAACATTATACTAATGGCTGAGGATACAAAGAGGAATAAAATCAACCTCTTTGCCTTTAGGAGATATTGGAGAGTATCTTCCTAATCTATATTTATCCATTTATATCAGCGACAAGTTTTCCTTCACAAATTCTCAACAGGCAGCCTTTTTATTAGAAGAAAATATCTGGATTACTTTTTCTGAATCATGTAGCATTTAAGAGTGAATATGAGTGAATAGTAACATATTTGTGAGCTGTGAGTGACCAGTCACCAATCTTGGCTTCGAATGTAGGTGTCTTATCAAGAAATTGTGTGGTCCTGACCAAAATCATAAAATTTCTGAGTGTCTTTTATTCTTGGTGACAAATATGAATAACTACTAGAATAGTAGTTGATCCCTGCACAGGCAAAGATGGTCTCTGCCTCAAGGACTTGATTTTAGGTTAAACAGGGTATGTGGATTAAGGAGTGCACTTGTGATGAGCACCGGGTGACTGTATGAAAGTGTTTCATCTATATATTGTACACCCCAAACTAATATTACACTGTATGTTAACTAACTGGAAGTTAAATAAAACCTTGAAAAAAATAGCACCTCCTGGTACACTTTTTCATTTTAAAGCCCCTTTCCCAGTTAACAGAAACTGAATTGTAAATATTTTACATGTCTATTTTCTGTTTTCTAGAATCTAGGTAGGCATCATGAGGGCTGGGACTTTGTCTAGCTCTATTGTTTTCTCATGCACAGAGAAGTGTTTGACAGATAGTAAACATTCAGTATAAATGTGTTGAATAAATAAGTTGATATATGTAGAAACTAAATGAAGTGTATACAGGATGCTGAAACACTTTCATGGTATTTTATTCTAATTTTATTCTTCTCTCTCCTCCTTTTATTACAGATGAAGAATTATTCACAGGTGGATAACATAGGTAAAAAGATTATAAATAATAATATAATATTATGGAAGTATATCATTTTCAGTCTTCTGTAATTTCATTTAGTTCTCACAAATCTTTCTTTTCTCCTCCTTCCCTTCCTTCTGCAAATTTACATTAAGTACTCACTGTTCTTTTGCAGTGAGCAACTTCTCATTGCTAGGGTTTCAGTATGATAATGTGGTTTTTAATTAAATGAATTGGGAAGTTAGACAAGTCAATGATGCCAAGTAGGACTAGTAAACAATCCCAAATTTCTCCAGGAAAAGGATTTGATGCAATTTCAATAGCAGCATAATGGAGGTACAAGAAACAGAGGTTTCCTAATGGGAATAAAGAAGTTGGGACAGAGGTGGAAAGTATTTTGTATGTTCTAGAAACTGTAGTAAGAGATGATGGATTAAATGGTGAAGACCCAGGAATGAAAATGAGAATATTTTCCCACTCCCCTATTAAGATGAAGGATGTACTATTGGCAACCTACAGTAATGGACCCCAGGATGGCCTGAGAACAAAGCACGTGATTGAGGACCTGGCAGACGTAAGAATCTGGTATTGGTTTTATGGAACTACACTTAGCCAAGACTTTGGCAATTTGAGAAAGGAAAATGTCTGTACCCTGAACAACATGAGTCACAGAGGTAAACATGATATTTTTTTTTAAAAAAAAGAAATATTCATTTTCCGTGTGTAATATCTGATGTAATATTTTAAATTATCACCATCTCTTAAAATACTTCTATAATTTTTGTTTTGTTTTGTTTGGAATTCTTGCTAGGGAGTATGTTAGTAATATCTCAGCAAAGAGCCTTAGGTATAAATTCTATTCCATTCTTTGTCTGGAACTAAGCAAATGTTAGCTAGTCAGGTAATCAGTCACTCTCCCTTCATTACCAATTTAAGTTTGGAACTAGGTTTTGATTTAAAGGTCATTAAATTTGTTGGTGGTCACAAAACTTTTAAAGAACTGTTTAAGCAATACCTACTGGTTTTGGTCCAGGAAAATTCATACACACAGGCATAGCTTTTGGCATATAATTTCAGAAGGACTAGAGACCTTTTAACACCTATCCATGAACCTAACGAAGACTCTAAAATGTTAGTTTCTTCTGTGGGAAAGGTGAAGTCCATGATGCTTTAGTTGTGATTAGGCAGTTATACCCCTATATGTCTTGTCAAGAGGTGATTTCTCCCTTTTGGTATCATCCACTAGGTTTCCTGAATTTCCCAGGACATTGTCACTTACACTTTTTGTTTTGATGGTCAGTTACTTGCTCTATTCCTGGATTGTAATTTTTGTTCCTCTGGCAAGATGTCTAGACCCCTTTTAAGAGTTGGCGCTAATAAGTATGTACTATTTTATTTTTGAAATCTGGATGGAGCCTCATACGAGGGAAAGCAGAATACCCCAAAATATTTAGGCTTTAGTAGATTATTATGAAATCTAGCAATTGTATATACATGTGTTAACAAGCTGTCTAATATGGTTGTGCAGGATGTTTAATGTATAGAGTAAATCCCCATGTAGGACTATGTATTCTAGATTACTCTGAAATGTTTTCTGCTAAATCATGCAACTTTATTTTGTCTGTTCAGCCAGATCTATGCATTTTTAAGCCAGTATTTTAAACCATAGACATAAGAATGAGAGAATGAACATTATATTTAATAAATGCTTTCTCATTGACTAAAACTCAATACTACACATTTCACATAATATATTTAGTGTCATTAACTTCTACTCATAGTAATAACTTCAATAAACCAAAGATACTTCACTTAATTACAACAAATTTTTCCAGGTGGTTAAAAAAATAAAAATCAAAAACAATTAGCAAAATCCTGATTATTACATTTGTTTTTTATTTTTCCCTTAGCAATTAAGGTTAATCTTTAGCATATCATATATTTCATATTGGATCTGTTCATATTATTAACATATTCCTTTTGATTTTTATGTCCTTTAAAGTGGCATTAAACATGAACCGTGAAGGTGCCTAGGTGGCTCAGTTGGTTGAGCATTTGACTGTTGATTTCAGCTCAGGTAATAATCTCAGGATTGTGAGAATGAGCCCAATGTCAGGGTTTGCACTCAGGTGGGAATCTGCTTGAGTTTCTCTCTCTCTCTCTCTCCATTTCCTTTTGTCCCTCTCTCTGCTTGCTCATGTGTGTGTGCACTCTCTTTCTCTATAAAAAACAAAAACAAAACAAAACATGAACCATTATTTGTATTTATGGTTAAAAAGCATCCCTGAACTTTATCTGATATTTACTAAATGAAAACCTTTTTAACATTTTAACTCGAAATGTTTACCTGCTTTTAATCCAATGTAATAATAGATTAGTAAGTGTACAGGGAGATAGTACAGAGAATTGGATTTGAATCCTAATTTTGTCTCTCAAATAATGAGAACTCTTTGGGTGGTCACTTACATAAAACCCAACTGAAACTGACTCAAACAAGAATGTAAAAAATTAAAATGGAGGAGGTATTTATTAGTGTTCATATTTTAGCTACAACTCAATTTAGGAGTTCAAATGCTATATTTATATTTTTTTTCCTGTGGTAACTTACTTTTCATCATTGGTTCAATTTCTCTGGCTTTGTTTTCATTAGGCAATAGCTAATAGCTCCTGGATTCACTTTTGTGTTCACCGGGATTAGGAAGAACATATTTCTTTGGTAGATCAAATAAAATTTAGACTAATTCTTTTAGTGGTCACAAAGTCCTTTAGTTTTTGTTTGTCTAGGAAACTCTGAATGATAGCCAAAAGAGAGTGACATGATATATTCCATGAGCTGAATGGGAAAAATATGCAACCAAGAATATTTTATACAGGAAGGTTATCATTCAGAAAGGTAGAGATACAGAGTTTCCTAGGTGAACAAAAACTAAAGGAATTTGTAACCACTAAATCAGCTCTGCAAGAAGTATTAAGGGGGACTCCTTTGGTGGGGAAAAAAATATCAAAAGTAATAAAGACTAGAAAGGAACAGAGAACATCATCAGAAACACCAGCTTTACAGTAAGACAATGGCACTAAATTCATACCTATCAATAATCACTCTGAATGTAAATGGACTAATACTCCAATCAAAGACATAGGGTGTCAGAATGGATAAAACGAACAAACAGACACCCATCTATATGTTGCCTATAAGAGACTCATTTTAGACCTAAAGACACCTGCAAATTGAAAGTGAGGGGATGGAGAACCATCCATCATACTAATGGATGCCAAAAGAAAGCTGTAGTATGAATACTTATATCACACAAACTAGATTTTAAACCAAAGATGACAATAAGAGATGAAGAACCAAAGACAGTAATAAGAGATGAAGAAGGGGATTATATCATAGTTAAAGGGTCAATCCATCAAGAAGATCTAACAATTGTAAATATTTATGCCCCTAACTTTGGAGTACCCAAATATATAAATCAAGGTAAAGAAACTCATTGATAATAATACAGTAATAGTAGAGGACTTTAACATTCTACTTACAGCAAGGACAGATTATCAAACCAGAAAATCAACAAGAAAACAGTGACTTTGAATGACACACTGCACCAGATGGACTTAACAGATATATTCAGAACATTTTGTCCTAAATCAACAGAATTTACATTCCTTTCAAGTGCACATGGAACGTTCTCTGGAATAGATTGCATACTGGGTCACAAATCACCTCTTGACAAGTACAAAAAGATTGAGATGATACCATGCATCTTTTTAGACAATAACACTATGAAACTTGAGGTCAATCACAAGAAAAAAATTGGAAAGACCATGAATACATGGAGATCAAAGAACATCCTACTAAAAAATGAATGGGCTAACCAGGAAATTAAAGAAGAAATAAAAAAATACATGGAAGCAAATGAAAATGAAAAAAAAAATCATAGTCCAAAACCTTTGGGATGCAGTAACGGCAGTCCTAAGAGTGAAGTATATTGCAATACAAGCCTACCTCAAGAAGCAAGAAAAGTCTCAAATACACAACCTAACTTTACACCTAAAGGAGCTAGAAAAGGAACAGTAAATAAAGCTTAAAGCCAGCATAAGAAGGGAAATAACAAAGATTAAAGCAGAAATAATATAAAAACAAACAAACAAACAAGAACCAGTACAATAAATCACTGAGTTTTAAAACTGGTTTCCTGAAAGAATTAATGAAAGTGATAAACACCTAGCCAGACTTATCAAAAAGAAAAAAGGACCCAAATAAATAAAATCACAAATGAGAGAGGAGAGATCACAATAAACACCACAGAAATGCAAATAATTATAAGAGAATATTATGAAAAGTTATATGCCATTAAACTGGGCAATCTAGAAGAAATGGACAAATTCCCAGCAACATACAAACTCAATGTGTATAGCAGCATTATCAACAATAGCCAAACTATGGAAAGAGCCCAAGTGTCTAGTGAATGATTAATGGATAAAGAAGTGGCGTATATATACAATTCAATATTAGCCATCAAAAAGAATGAAATCTTGCCATTTGCAACAACATGGTTAGAGCTTGAGTGTATTAGGCTAAGTGAACTAAATCGGTCAAAGAAGGGCCAATAACATGATTTCACCCATATGTGGAATTTAGGAAACAAAACAGATGAACATAGGGGAAAGGGAAAAAAAAACGAAAGAGAGAAAAGACATAGGAAATTCTTAACGATGAGAACAAACTGAGGGCTGATGGAGGTAGGCAGATGGGCTGAATGGGTAATGGGTATTAAGGAGTGTACTTATGATGAGCACTGGGTATTATACATAAATAATGAATCACTAAATTCTACTCCTTAAACCAGTATTACACTGTATGTTAACTAAATATAATTTAAATAAAAATTTGTAAGAAAAAAAATTGAAATCCTCTAATTGGATATGCCCAATTACCCCCACCCCAAAACTGAGAGAGTTGGGAGTCAGCTCTATTTAAAGTTCATGGAACTGATTAATTGAACCTGGGAAGCCACAATCTCCAGAGGAAAATTGCTTTAATAGTACTCAAAAACAAAGCAAGAATGATGCAGGATTTTTTTTTTTTTTTGCCAATATATTCATGCTACAAACCATTTACTGTCTGTGACTTTGGGCAAGTTATTTAATTCTTTGAACTTCAATCTTTCTAACTATCCGATAGAAATAATACTACATATCTTCTAGAATTTTTATGACTATTATATGAGATAGGTTTTATACATCCATATATATAGCACAATGGTTAATATATAACAAAGTCTCAATTAATATTAGCTTTCTCTTTTTATGTGTACTTTCCTAAACTGTCTGCTCTCTTATCTCAATGTCAAATGTATTGTGTGGTTATATTTTATCCAAAACATAAAAATCTCTTAGAATCTGGATTAAGCCTGTTAGAATATCCCTTTATCTCATCATCCTTTTTTCATTTTCCTTCTTTTCTTCATTCACTTTCTTTCCTTCCTTCCTTCCCTTTCTCCTCCATAATATCTCTGTAATAGCTACAATTATTACATTAATTTTTGAGAGCAAACAGGATGAATTACAAGTGCTAATCACAAATATTGCATACTTAAAGCAGTCTGAATATAGAGTTTAGTGTTAGTTTTTGTGAGCAAGAACATTTAGAATCATCTCCCTAATTTGAACAACTATAATACCAATGTTTTCTAAATGAATAATTTCCTGTTTTAATATAATATTATTTGTACTTATCCTAGGTCAATTCATGGTAGTTTACATTATACTTAGCTTAAAATGTTCACTGAGAAATGACCTAAATTAAATCAGTAATTCTTTCTGTGCCACTGCTATTAGGTTCAATTACTTGAGGACAGAGAATTAACATTATGGCTAACAATAGTTACTTATATAACATTACATCTTAATGAGGTTGAAGTGTTATCATTGGCCAGAGTTATGCCATGAAACTAGTACACATTAATTGAAAACTATGTTATAATCACACCTCAAATCAAATAGTCCAGACTCTGACAAGGGCATAATTCAAAAGTGAAGTCTCATCGCATCAACTGAGAACACTGCAAATGAACCTTGCAAGTTTTCACAGATTCATTAATTCTTTAACACAATTATGTGAAAATTAGTTTTAACTTCAAACAGCGATTTTTAACAAAACATTGTCCATGCTATATGAGAGTTACTATGAAGGGAATGATAGATACAAACTATAAAAAGTAAAGATTTTAAAAAAAAATATTTTATTTATTTATTCATTCATGAGAGAGAGAGAGGCAGACACAGGCAGAGGGAGAAGCAGGCTCCATGCAGAGAGCCCAATGTGGGACTTGACCCCAGGACTCCAGGATCAGGCCTGGGCCAAAGGCAGGTGCTAAACCGCTGAGCTACCCGGGCTGACCTAAAAAGTAAAGATTTTAAAAAGATAATCTTTGCTTACAACAGTTAAGCTCAGTTTTAATTGCATAAAATAATGTAACTTGAATTTGAGCGAAATATCTACCTATTGAGCTTAATTTTTTTCCTGGATATTTTGAATGTGTATTTTAGCAAATTGTTTCTTCATATTATGCATATCTTTTAAGAGAATGCTTTAATACATTACAAAAACACAGTTTTTAAATAAAGTGCAATTCATTTGTTAAAGTATTGTAAAGCTTGAAAACTCTGACTTTATAAAGTGCAGAAATGCTTGTTTTTATGTAGAAATATATCTTAATTCCAAATCAAATGCCATTTTGTTATACCTCTTTTACTTTATCTGCAGAAGAATGAGCTATCACTCTTATTTTTAAAAAGATTTGCAATCTCCTGTATTTAGAACAGCAATTTCATGGTGATTCTGCTGTTATTTATTGATAGCATTAAAGGTGGGAGTGGGTGTTGAGGTATAGTTGGGGCTCCTTAGGACCTCCTTAAAACTTGTCTGTGATTGGCAAGTCTCTGTTTCTTTCTATCTGTTATTTTTCAAGGAACTTCTGTTTTGGGGAATTTATACCACCTGATTTGATATCCTATATCTCTTCTTTTTCTCACTTTCTTTGGTCTTCATTTGTAAGTTCTATATTCTAGCATATTCCCTTACTTTTGTCTCCCGAGCCGTCTACTGATTAAAAATAAAAAGAACAAACAAACTATTCTGGAAATTTTGTTTTAAAAAATGTAAGATCAGGGGATCCCTGGGTGGCTCAGCGGTTTAGCGCCTGCCTTCGGCCCAGGGCACAATCCTGGAGTCCAGGGATCCAGTCGAGCTCGGGCTCCTACATGGAGCCTGCTTCTCCCTCCGCCTGTGTCTCTGCCTCTCTCTCTCTATGTCTATCATGAATAAATAAATAAATCTTTAAAAAAAAAGTAAGATCGGGGGCATGGGGTGGTCCAGTTAGTTAAGTACAGTCTGACTAGGCTTAGGTCGTGATCTTTGGGTCTTGGGATAAGGCCCCACACTATGCTTCTTGATCATCAGTCTGCTTGTCCCTCTCCTTCTGCCCTTCCCCTTTCTCTTCATGCTCTCTTTCATACAGATAAATAAATAAAATCTTAAATATATATGTATATATATGTATATATAAATGTAAGATCAGAATAGCCAAGTCAATCTTCAAGAATAAACTTGCTATATTGATAGTATCAGATATTAGTACCTAGTATTAAGCTACAGTAGTGAATATAGTGTGATACCAATAGAAGACCAATAAATCAGGACTGATGTTCTACAAAGAGACCCACACATACATGGTCATTGATTTATGACAAGATAGCATTGGAGTGTCAGGAAATGGGATATGTTTTCATTTACCAATAACTATAAATATTGAATATTTATGTGAAAAAATGTTGATCCTACTTGATACTGTATTGCAGATCAAAATGTGATCAATTAAGTTGTAATGTTTCTACAAGAAAATAATGAAAAATATTTTAATGCATTAGGATATGTAAAGATTTTTTAAGAAAACACAAAAAATACAGACAGAAAATTGGTAAATTGGTCAACATTAAACATCAAGAATTTTTGTACTTCCAATGTCATCGTGGAAAGAATGAAAATTCAAGCCACCCATTGGGAGAAGATATTTGTCATCTATTATATGACAAAGAACTCATATCCTGTATATTTAGAGAAAAAACTCCTACAAATTACTAAGAAAAAGAGAAAATTCAAAAGAAAAATAGCAAATAGTATGACTAGATACTTTATAAGTGGCCATCAAAATGACTGATAAACATATTGACTAATGGTAAATTTGTTAGTCCTTAAGGAGATATCAATTAAACTCCCATTATAATACTACCATATACCTATTAGAATTACAAAAAACAAATAAACACACAACAAAAAAGCTGACAACAGATGTGGAGCAAACAGTTGATGAGATTATAGTTATTACAATCATTTTGGGAAGCAACCTCGCAGTATCTCCTAAATTAAACATTTGCATATGCTTCGAAGCAGCAAATCTCCCAAGTATCAATGCAACAGAAATATGTGTAAATGTGCAAAGACAAGCTTAATTATGTCCATAGCAGCACTGTTTATAATGGCTCCAAACTGATAGCAAGTCAAGGGAGTAGAAGTCATAAATTGTGGTATATTCCTACAAGGGATTACTATTCAGCAATGGAAGTGAACAAAATAATAACTGAGCAACATAATATGAAATACAGAAAGTATTAAGCAAAAGAAGCCAATCACAAGAGTTTATATTATATGAATACATGTAAAATGAAAAAAAATATAGGCATATCTAATTAGCATAGTAATATTTACTGGGAAGAGAGAGATACTGGAAGGGAGGATGACAGGAACTTCTGTGGTCCTGATAATATTCTATCTCTTGATGTTCATATCATTATAGGGATGTATTCACTTTGTTAAAATCATTGATTTGCACAACTTTTGATTAGAGTACTATTTTGCATATATATTATATTTGTTTAAAACATTATATGAATTTCTAAGACATCTCTTTACTTATTTCTTTTTATTTTTCATATGAGCGTGTTCTTGTTTTATAGATGTACTGTCTTTTGGATCTCTTGTGCAGAGTGAAATTTTACGATACTAAACCCTCATATATTCTAGGATTTTGTTTCCTTCAGCTTTTTTCTATTTGTTTACCTTTATCATTTTTTTCCTGCAGTCTACATCAGATATGTGTTGATGTACAATTTCTATTCCTATTTAAAATAAAATAGTGGGAAGCATTATAATGCACTTAGTGTACATGGGAAGTCTTATTTATCTGCAAAGATGGGGTTAGGGCAGGTGAGCAATTAACAAACTATTATGTTGGCATTTCCCAAGAATACAATTAGGAAAACTTTCCTTTGAAACACATTCACGTGGACTCCTCTGTTTCTTCTTCCTAAAAAAGAAAATTAATTTTGAAAATAACTATGTTTTTGCATTTGTCCAAGATTAATGCTTAGACACTGTTTCCTTCCACTCCTGATAGTGAGTGCTGGTTATATATTTAGGTGTAGGACCTGTAGGCAAGAGACTCTTGAATATTGTTGCAATGAATTCCCCAATTGTAGTCCTACATCTTATGTTTGCATGACAGCTTGTCCTAGAAATTTTCCAAAAATTTTATTGGGAGAGCGGTTCTCTACTTTGTTATAATCCCTGTACTCATTCTAATTTACAAAACCTTTGCTTTGCTTCTTAGTCACTGCAATTCCATTCATAAGCCCTTTCCAGAAAATATTTGAAATCTTTCATCTTTTGGTAATCTTTCATTATTATAGGTTTATACTTCTAGTCTCTTCTTACTATCATCTTTATAGTTTTGTTGGAAGGAGAGTATAAATGTATGGACTTTATAACCTTGAGGGCAGCCCTGGTGGCCCAGCAATTTAGTGCGGCCTTCAGCCCAGGGTGTGATCCTGGAGATCCAGGATCGAGTCCCACGTCAGGCTCCCTGCATGAGGCTGACTTCTCCCTCTGCCTGTTACTCTGCCTCTATCTCTCTCTGTGTCTCTCATGAATAAATAAATAAAATCTTAAAAAAAATTATAACCTTGAATCACAAGGCAGATAAAAATATGTTTAAGCACACACACGTGAATGTGTATGTGTTATAGTTAAAAGAGAATTGTACTTAGTCAAAAGATAAACCTGGATTTAAGTTTCACTATAGTCATATATCAAGTAGTCAATCTTGACTAAGTACCTAACAGTTTGGAGCTTAATCGGTTAATCTAAAATATGGAGATCTAAAACATGTTAGTCTAACACATGAAACATAATGCATAAACTTTGAAATGCTGCGTAGTTGTGAATGACTTATTTTGTATTTGTTGAAAATGAGTATCATTAAGCAAAAATATAAAAAAGCACCATATTGTATAATTTTAAAAAATCTTGGTTCGTATTCAATACAGTAGTAATTGGTGAGTCATGCAGATTTTATTCTTCCTAACACTACTAATTATAATAATGAAGGTATTCTATCCATACCATAATATTTTCCTAAACCAATTAAGAAAACATGTTAAATTATAGTCTCCCTATTTCTGTTCAGCGTATTCAAATACCTTTACATATTGCAAAGCTCTTAAGATTAAAATTAGTGCACTATTTTTTATAACTCAGGAGATTGTCAGTATAAGAATAAAAAATATGACATATTTAATACATGAATAATGTGGGGGCTTTGTACTATGTTAACTTAGGTAAAGGAGAAGTATGCTTCCTAGAATTCTGTCCCCTGTGTAGCTCTAGATTAGTATTGTTCACAGGAGAAATATCTGTAAAGTTTGAAAGGCAAAAGGGAAACAGCAGCCATGTGCAGCCTTGGCAGGTTAGCGTTGGCACTACAAATTTGAGTTGTCACACCTTTGCTTAAAATACTTTTGTGACTTCCCAGGCTTTTAAAATATTGTACAAAATCTTTTATAAATATTACAATGGATTTCACTATTGATACCTAAAATCTTGTTTTAAATTTCTCTCCCAATCAATCATTGAACTCTAAACAACCTGTCCTTCATTTAGTTCCTTGTATAAGCCAAGCATTTTGTCACCTCGGTTCTACAGTCACACATTTCATGGTCCTTCTGCCTGGAAAGCTTTTATCTTCTGTTTTTGTCAGTCAGTCTTACTCCTGGAAATTCTTCAGGACTCAGCTCTGGACCCGTACTCTAAGCCAGTTTCTGTTCCCTTGTTATACAAGGAATAGATCTCATTTATGGCACTTTGTAATGAGAAAAAATTGTACAATATTTTGTTTTATATATTCTTCCTTCTTAGAAGCACAAATTGAACTGGAACTGTGTTTCATAGCAACATCTTCATAAGATTTGCTATACAGGCAAATAAATCAAGAGTTTCAAGCCTACTCAGACTAGTTATAATTGTTAGAAGTAGAAAGATACATGTATTTCCCATAGTGTTATGTTATATAAAAATACTGGGAAATTGTGTCTTTCTATACACACACATGCACAAACATATACACCATATCCTAAAGTTCTGAGACAATTAAAATATAGAAATAGTGTATTTTTCTGTGAACACAAAATACACAAAAGTCATAATGAGGAAGGGGAGGTTTAAAAAACAAATATGCTAATATTTCCAAAGGAAAATAAACATAACAATAGTAAAAGATCATGCCATAATGGATTTTTATTTCATGTTTTATATTATTTTATAATAGCTTGCATGAACTCCATAGCACTGACATGTTAATTAACTTTGCATTGTATTAATGTTATGTAGGTAAGAATAGCTCATTAACTAAAATTAAATGAATATAGCCTGTTACCAAGTATCAATTATGAAAAAAAATATGAAAAATACCTATCAAACATACAAACTTTGTCTTCAATAACTACCTTTATCTTTGAATATTTATTTCAATTTTTCAAGTTCAATAAACTGATACTCTTAATATGTGTTGGTGGATCTCAAATCAATGTCTTATGAAAAAACATATTGTATTTCCATTATAATTAGTTTCTACTACATGACTCAAACTTCATAGAATATGTGACTGTAAAGAAGACTTAAATACACTTTCCGATGTCCAATACTTTATATTAAAATTAAAAAGCTATGACTCCCATGTTGGAGAAACTAATATATTGTCATTGGTAATAGAATAATTTATAATTTCCAGTTAATAGGCTAATAGTTCAGGAACTAAGCAAAATGGACTATTTTCAAATGCACTGCTTTATAATAGTGAGAAAATTTTCTTTCTCAATGAAAATATACCAAAATCCCCTAAAATCAGATAAAATTCTTATAAACATTATATTTGTGTTGCTTACAGAAACAATTTAGAGTCTATAAATTATTCATATAGTACAATCTACTTGATTATTCTTTCTATAATACCTCCTCCTTATTTAAAATTATGACTTTATTATGGTAGTGATTCAATACAATGAATTTCAGTGCCTGAATGATAGTGTGTCTTTAATTATGACTCACATGTAGGAAATATTGCATGAAGGTAATTATTTGTCTCACAATGAAGTTTGAGATGATCTAATTGATAGTAATGTATGTGCATTCGAGGGGTTTGATTAACATTTTTATTGATCAGCAAGATTGGAATTTAGTAACTGACTTGACAACATCGATTCCACTATAATTTACTAATCACTGCTGTTATTCTAGAAATGTTATTAGTAAGTTGTGGCACCATATATACACCTGTAATTCAATCACTCATTCAATAAACATATTTAGCCTCTACCACTATGTTAGATGCTGTTTTAAGTTCTGGAAATACAATATTGAATAAGACTAAGAAGTTCTCTCTTACAAAAATGCTGCCAATCTAATAACATATACACATAAAGTTTAAATAATAATGTAAGAAAAATGAAAGAAATAAATATTGATAAAAGGAAATACAATCTTGGGAGATGGTTCTAAAATTTGCCACAATACTTGTTTTCTTTAATTCTGACACATTATATAATTTTTAAAAATTTAAATTCAGTTAGCCAACATATAATACATCATCAGTTTCAGATATAGAGTTCAATAATTTATCAGTTGTGTGCAACACCAAGTGCTCACCACATCATATGCCCTCCTTAATGCCCATCACCCAATTACCCCATGCCCCCCCACCTCCTCTTCAGCAATCTCAGTTTGTTTCCTATAGTTAAGAGTTTCTCATGGTTTTTCTCCCTCTCTGATGACTGTCCATTCAGTTTTCCCTCCCTTCGCTTATGATCGGCTTTGCTATTTCTCACATTCCACATATGAGTGAAACCATCTGATAATTGTCCTTCTCTGATTGATTTATTTTGCTCTGCATAATACCTTGCAGTGCCATCCACATCGATGCAAATGGTAAGTATTCATTCTTTTAGATGACTGAGTAATATTCCATTGTGTGTGTGTCTTCTTTGCTCATTCCTCTGTTAATGGATATCTTGGCTGTTTTCACAGTTTGATTTCTGTGGACTTTGCTGCTATAAATCTTGGGTGCCTGTACCCCTTTGGATCAATACATTTGTATTTTTTAGGTAAATACCTAGCAGTGCAATTGCTGGGTTGTAGGGTAGCTATATTTTTAACTTCTTGAAGAACTTCCATATTGTTTCCCAGAGTGGCAGTAACAGCTTGCAATTCCATGAACAGTGTAAAGAGGGTTCCTTTTTCTCCGCATCCTTACCAACACTTGTTGTTTACTGTCTTGTTAATTTTAGCCATTCTTACTGACATGAGGTAGTATCTCATTGTGGTTTTGATTTGTATCTTCTTGATGCCAAGTGATGAGGAGTATTTTTTCATGTCTATTGGCCATTTGTATATCTTTTTGGAGAAATGTTTGTTCATGTCTTTTGCCCATTTCTTGACTGGATTGTTTGGTTTTTGGGTATTGATTTTGATAAATTCTTTATAGATCTTGAATATAAGCCCTTTATCTGGACTGTCATCTAAAAATATCTTCTCCTGCTCCATAGATTGCCTTTTAGTTTTGTTGACTGTTTCCTTTGCTGTGTAGAAGTTTTTGTTTTTTTAAAATTTATTTTGATGAAGTTCCAAAAGTTCATTTTCACTTTTGTTTCTCTAGCCTTTGGAGATATGTCTAGCAGGAAGTTGCTGTGGCTCAGGCTGAAGAGGTTGCTCTTGTCCTCCTCTAGGATTTTGATGGATTCCTGTCTCACATTTAGGTCTTTCATCTATTTTGAGTTTATTTTTGTTTCTGATATGAGAGAATGGTCCAGTTTCATTTTTCTACATGTGGCTGTCCAATTTTCCCAACACCATTTGTTGAAGAGTCTGTCCTTTTTCCACTGGATATTCTTTCCTGCTTTATCAAAGAGTAGTTGACCATAGAGTTGAAGGCCCATTTCTGGGTTCTGTATTTTGTTCTATTGATCTATGGGTCTGTTTTTGTGCCAGTACCATACTATCTTGATGATTATAGCTTTGTAATATGGCTTGAGGTCTGACATTGTGATGCCACCAGCTTTGGTTTTCTTTTTCTGCATTCCTCTGCTATTCAGGGTCTTTTCTGGTTCCATTCAAATTTTAGCATTATTTGTTCCAGCTCTGTGAAAAATGCCAATGGTATTTTGATTGAGATTGCATTGAATGTGTAGATTGCTCTGGGTAGCAAAGACATTTTAACAATATTTATTCCTCCAATCCATGAGCATGAAATGGTTTTTCATCTCGTTGTATCTTCCTCCATTTTTTTTCATAAGTGTTCTGTGGTTTTTAGAGTACAGATCACTTCTTTGGTTTGGTTTATTCTTAGGTATCATGGTTTTGGGTGTGATTGTAAATGATATTGATTCCTTAATTTCTCTTTCTTCAGTCTCATTGTTAATGTATAGAAATGCAACTGATTACTGTGCATTGATTTTATATCATGCCTCGTTGCTGGATTCCTGAATGGGTTGTAGCAATTTTGGAGTGGAGTGTTTGGGTTTTCCACATAAAGTATCATGTCATCTACAAAGAGTGAGAATTTGACTTCTTCTTTGCCAATTTGAATGCCTTTTACTTCTTTGTGTTGTCTGATTGCTGAGGCCAGGACTTCTAGTACTATGTTGAACAAAAGCGGTGAGCATGGACATTCCTGTTGTAATCCTTTTTTAAAATGTATTATTTATCTATTTACATTCAAATTGCCAGTATATAGTATAACACCCAGTGCTCATTACATCAAGTGCCCTCTTTAATGCCCTTAGCCCAGTTACCCTATTCTGTTGTGTTCCTGATCACAACAAAAGCTCTGCTTTTTCCCATTGAGAATGATATTTGCTGTGGGCTTTTCATATACAGCTTTTATGATATTGAGGTATGTTCTCTCCCTACACTATGGAGAGTTTTAATCAAGAAGGGAAGCTGTATTTTGGCAAATGCTTTTTCTGTATCACTTGAGAGAATCATATGGTTCTTGTCCTTTCTTTTCTCAATGTGATGTATCACATTGATTTATTTGCATGTATTGAACCATCCTTGCACCCCAGAAATAAATACCAGTTGGTCATGGTGAATAATCCTTTTAATTACTGCTGGATCCTATTGGCTAGTATCTTGTTGTTAAGAATTTTTGTATCCATGTTCATCAGGATATTGGTCTGTAATTCTCCTTTTTGGTAGGATCTTTGGCTTTGGGATCAAGTTAATTCTGGCCCCATTGAAAAAGTTTGCAAGTTTTCTTTCCATTTCTATTTTTTGAAACAGCTTTAGAAGAATAAGTATTACTTCTTTCACTGTTTGGTAGAATTCCCCTAGGAAGCCATCCACCTTTGGATGTTGGGACTTTGTTGAGATATTTTTGATTACTACTTCAATTTCCTTGCTGGTTATGGGTCTGTTCAGGTTTTCTATTTCTTCTTCAGTCTGGTAGTTTATAATTTTCTGGGAATGCATCCATTTCTTCCAGATTGCCTAATTTGTTGGTATATAGTTGTTCAGAATATGTTCCTAAAATTTTGTTTCCTTGGTGTTGGTCATCATGTCTCCTCCTTCATTCATGATTTTATTATTTTGGGTTCTTTCTGTCTCTTTTTTTTGATAAGTCTGGCCAGGGGTTTATTGATTGTATTAATTCTTTCAAAGAACCAGGTTCTAGTTTCATTGATTTTGTATTTCATTGATTTCTGCTCTAATCTTTATTATTTCTCTTCTCCTGCTTGGCTTAGGTTTTATTTACTGTTCTTTCTCCAGCTCTGTTATGTGTAATGTTAGCATGTGTATTTGAGGCTTTTCTAATTTTTTGAGTAAGGCTTGTATTACTATATACTTCCCTCTTAGGATTGCCTTTGCTTCATCCCACATGTTTTGAATAGTTTTGTTTTCATTTTCATTTGTTTCCATGAATTTTTTAAATTCTTCTTTAATTTAGTGGTTGACCCATTTATTCTTTAGTTGGATGATCTTTAACATCCAAATATTTGAGTTCTTTCCAAATTTCCTCCTGTGATTGAGTGCAAGTTTCAAAGCATTATGATCTACAAATATACAGGAATAATCTCAGTCTTTTGGCACTGTTTGAGAACTGATTTGTGACCTGGTATGTGATCTATTCTGGAGCATGTTCCATGTGCACTCAAGAAGGATGTGTATTCTGTTGCTTTAGGATGGAATGCTCTGTATATATCTTTGAAGTCCATCTGGTCCAGTGTGTCATTCAAAGCCTTTGTTTCCTTGTTAATTTTCTACTGAAATAATCTGTCCATTGCTGTGAGTAGGCTGTTAAAATAATCTATTATTGTATTATTATCAATGTGTTTCTTTAATTTTGTTATTAACTAGTTTATATAATTGGCTGCTCCCAAGTTAGGAACATAAATATTTCTACTTGTTAGGTCTTCTTGTTGGATAAACCCTTGCTGTAGGATATAGTGTCCCTCTTCCTCCCTTACTACAGTCTTTGGTTTAAAATCTAATATATCTGATATAACGATTGCTACCCCAGCTTTCTTTTGATGTTCATTAGCATGATAAATATGTCTTCATCCCCTACCTTCCAATCTGAAGGTGTCTTTGGGTATAAAATAAGTCTCTTATAGACAGCATATGGAGGTTTTGCTTTTTTATCCAGTCTGATACCCTGTGTCTTTTGACTGGATCATTTAGCCCATTTACATTCATAGTAACTATTGAAGGATATGAATTTAGTGCCATTGTATTACCTGTAAACTCTCCATTTCTATATATTGTTTCCTTTTTCTCTGGTCTATATTTATTTTGACCTCTTTCTTCACTTATAGGATCTCCTTTAATATTGCTTGCAGGGATAGTTTAGTGATCACAAATTCTTTACATTTGTGTTTGTCCGGGAATCTTTTTATCTCTCCTTTCATTCTGAATGACAACCTTGCTGGATAAAGTATTCTTGGATACACATTTTTCTCATTTAGTACCCTGAATATATCATACCAGTCCTTTTTGGCCTATCAGGTCTCTGTGGATAGGTTTGCTGCCAATCTAATGTTCCTGCCCTTGTACATTAAGAACCTCTTGTCTCCAGCTGCTTTCAAGATTTTCTCTTTATCTCTGAAATGTGCAAGCTTCATATCATATGTCAGGGTATTGATCTATTTTAATTGATTTTCAGGGGTGTTCTCTTACCTTCTGGACTTGAATGCCTGTTTCTGTACCTAGATTAGGGAAATTTTCAGCTTGACTTGCTCAAATATACCTTCTGTCCCTCTCTTTTTCTTTCTTCTTCCTCTGGGACCCCAGGAATTCTAATATTATTTCACTTTAATGTATTGCTGATTTTTCAAAGCCTCCCGTTATGTTTGTTTAATTGTTTCTCTCTTTTCCTCAGCTTCCTTTCTTTCCATCATTTTGTCTTCTATGTCACTGAATCTCTCCTGTCTCACTTACCCTAGAGGTTAGAGAAACCATTGTAGACTGCATCTCAGTTAAAGTGTTTTTTATTTTGGCCTGGTTATATTTAATTTCTATACAAGAGATTCTCTAGTGTCTTTTATGCTTTTTTTCAAGCCCAGCTAGTAGCTTTATAATAATTATTCTGAATTCTATTTCTGACATTTTACTTATATCCATATTGGTTAGGTCTATGGCAGAAAGTATTACCTCTGATTCTTCTTTCTTTTTTTTAAGTTTATTTATTTATTTATTTATTTATTGGAGAGAGAGAGAGAGAGAGAGAGAGAGGCAGAGACACAAGAGGAGGGAGAAGCAGGCTCCATGCCAGGAGCCCAAGGCGGGACTCGATCCCGGGACTCCAGGATCGTTCCCTGGGCCAAAGGCAGGCACCAAACTGTGGAGCCACCCAGGGATCCCTTCTGATTCTTCTTTTGCTGTGAATTTCTCCTTAGTCAGTTTGTCCAGAGAGGATTAGGTGAAAAAGAGAACAAAATAAAAAATATCAATCATGAGTCCAGCAAAATACACACTAGACATATCTGAAGAAGTCAGAAACCAAAAAAGCAAAGAAGAAAGGGAAAAGAGAGAATATAATTACATAGGTGGACAAAATAATGTGGTCCAGTTGGTCCTGGGTGTATTTTGGTCTGTTTGTTAGAGGACCACTAAATTCCAAAATTGTGTGTGTATACACACACACACACACACACACACACACACATACACACACAAAATAACATTGAATACAGTGAAAGGAAGCCAAAAATGAAGAATAGTTATAAAATTTATTTATAAAATTTAAATGTAAAAATGACAATTTAAAAAAGACTTTAAAAAAAATGTTCCTGCTGGTCTTCTAGGGAAAGAGCCTGGTGCGCTGATTCTCAGGTGTCTTTGTGTAGGGGGAGTTGCACCATCCTGTGCTAGGGGGCAAGGTATAAGCTGCTTCATGTTGCTCTACATAGCTTTTGTTCCCTGGAGGCTTTACATGCTGCTTTAGAGAATGAAAAAAAAAAAGTAAAATAGTGGTGCCCCAATCTCCAGCCCCACAGACCAACCAAGATCTCAGCTCCCATTCTTCAGTGCACTCTCAGGGAAAAGCAGTTAAGCACCTTTGTGTGTGCTAAACTCTGCATATTCCTGCAGTGTGCACCCCTGCTGATTCTCCAAGAAGAGGGAGGGAGGTCTCCCCATGGTCCTGGGGCTCACTGGGCCCTTGCTCAGGGAGCAGTTACCTGTTTGTGTGTGTACCCACACTGCTCCTCCCTGGGAAGGAGCAGCATCTCCCAGGGATTGTTACTTGCTGAGCCCCTGCTTGGAGAGCAGTTGCCAATCTTGCTGTAGTTCATGGTTTATGGCAACACCTAAATGAGAGGCCACTCTGGGGCTTACTAACTCTAGGCAGCTTCCCCCACTCCAATACTTGGGAACTCTGCTGAACTTACACACTCCCATTCTTTCTGTGACTCTGGGGATCCTGGGAACACACTGTCCCACCTAGAAGATGCTGCCCTGTTTTGCCACCTGAGCACCTTTCAGGCAGTGATGTCCCTCACAGGAGCAGACTTCTAAAAGTTCTGATTTTGTGCTCCACTGTTATATCACTTTTCAGTAGCAGGTTTGTGGAGGCTCCCCCACCCATGGTTTATCTTCCCATATAACCCTTCAGATTCATGTCTCCACACCACCTACCTTACAAAAAAGTAGTTGTTTTTCTACTTGTATAATTCCAGCAATTCTTTTCTTAGATCTCAGGTTGAAATCACAGGTGTTCAGAATGATTTGATAGATGACTAGTTGAATTCAAGGGACCAAATGAAACACATGTCCTCTACTCTTCTGCCATCTTCCCCCTGTCCAGCACATTATATAATTTTAAATGAAATTTCATTATGCTCACATTTTGTATATACAGTTGACTCTTGAACAGCATGAGTTTGAACTATGTGGGTTCACTTATACATTTTTAATACAGTTCAGTATGTAGATGTATTTTCTCTTCCTTATGATATTATTTTATTTTTTTAATTTTATTTATTTATTATAGTCACAGAGAGAGAGGCAGAGACACAGGCAGAGGGAGAAGCAGGCTCCATGCACCGGGAGCCCGATGTGGGATTCGATCCCGGCTCTCCAGGATCGCGCCCTGGGCCAAATGCAGGCGCCAAACCGCTGCGCCACCCAGGGATCCCTGATTTTATTAATAGAATTTTCTTTCCTCTACCTTACTTCATGGTAGGAATACAGTAAGTAATACATAGAACATACAAAATATGTGTTAATCAAATTTTTACGTTATTGGTGAGGCATTGGGTCAACAGTAGGTTATTAGTAGTTAAGTTGTTGTAGAGACCAAAGTTATATGCAACATCTAACCTCCACATTATTCAAGCATCAACTGTATATATATATTTGTATATTTCCATCTATATTGAATACAATCTCAGCTGGATCATATCATATACATTGTCTATCCCTGATACTCTTTTTGAATGCAGAAAGTACTTAATAAAATCTAATTCAGATTTAAATGCTTAGAATCCTTGGGCAAATGTGTGAAAACCAGAAATATGCTTAAAAAATTACTTATGTAGCTAAGTACTACTATATTAGTACATCAGCTATGTGAACCTACAGCCATAGGTTGATGATGCATTATCAGTATTATCCTTCTTTTTTAAGGAGGGTAAAGAGCAGGCATAGAATGGTTAAAAGACAAAATTTGGCTGAAGTTAGGTTGTAGAGAATTGGAATATGAAAGACCCACATAAAACAAGGGGAGATACTGAGCTTAAACAATAGGGCTGATCAAGAAATGATAATGAGGAAGTCAGAACAGAAAACAGTGTGGTATCTAGCAGGGGCATCAGGGGTGTTGAAGTTAGGTTTAAAAACCAGCCAAAAATGTCTAGTTATTCTGGGTGATACTTTTTCTAGATATTTAGGGCTTAAATTTTTAGGTGATGGAGTCCTAAATATTTTCTTTTGAAATACCTTATGTATTATCCTCCCTTAAAGAGAGGAAGTGTAGAATAGTGGATCCTGTGTGGTCTTTGGAGTCTATAGACTTGGGTTTGCATCCTTGTTTAGCTCTAGGGATCCTTGGCAACTCTAACTCCAGTTTCCTTACGCACATTATTATGCCTAAAATTATGTTTTGGGGAATATTATTGGATTTAAGTATTCACATAGTAACTTGCATAAAGCTGCTATGTGAAATTCTATGTTTAAACCAGTTAAAGAATAATTTATTAAATACTTTCTATATTGCAGGACTTATTTTAGATATTGGCAGTTGCTCAATAAATTTTTATTGAGCTATTTTATTTTTTGTATTAATTTTATGTGCAGCTTCCCTGAATAATATTAATTGTGAGTTCACATATATTTTGTTTTGTTTACTTCATTTTTTACTTTGTTTTTATTATCATTTATTTATTTTTAAAAATTTGGTTATAGTTGATACAATGTTACATTAGTTTCAAGTGTACAACATAATGATTTGACAAGTTATACATTTGCTGTGTTTACCACAGATATAGCTACCACCTGTGTTACCACAAGTATAGCTACCATTATATCACTATTACAAAATCATTGACTATGTTCCTTATGCTCTCCTTTCTATTCCCATGATTAGAAGCCTGTATCTACTACTCCCTCCACCCATTTTGTTGAATGACAAACCATCAGTTTGTTTTCTGTATTTATAGTTCTGATTTTGCTTTTTTTTAATTCATATTTTTAGATTCCATTTACGAGTAAAATCATGTGGTATTTGTCTTTCTCAGTCTGACTTGTTTCACTTAGCATAATACCCTCTATGTCCATCCATGTTGTCTCAAATGGCATAATCTCATCCTTTTTATGGGTATGTAATATTCCACACAGTTTCAACCTTGAAGTATTCATAATACATCTAGTTTACCATCCATATTCTCCATCCTTTTAAGAGAAAAGAATATATAAAAGAACTTTAAATATAACTGGGATATATTTCAAAAAGATATGTAGGAGTATAGAACTTAATTTCTTCTAAATGTTTGTACATCATGATAAAACACATAGGGAAGAATATGAACAAATGATGAGAAGGAGGATAATTTATTAAGAACATTACCTAATCAGAACAGGAAACATTATTTTATTATTTTATTTTATTTTATTTTATTTATTTTATTTTTCTAAGATTTTATTTATTCATGAAAGACAGAGAGAGAGAGAGAGAGAGAGAGAGAGAGAGAGGCAGAGCCACAGGCAGAGGGAGAAGCAGGCTTCATGCAGGGAGCCTGACCTGGGACTAGATCCCAGGACTCCAGGATCATGCCCTGGGCCTAAGGGAGACACTAAACCACTGAGCCACCCAGGGATTCCCAGAAAATATTATTTTAATTGTTCATTAAATCAATTTCCAAGTAAGGAAAAAATACATGTGCTGAATTAATCATTTTAAAAATACACTTCAGTTTTTTCTAATTTTTTTTTGTATACCATTACAGAAATTAGTGTGTAGTATTCAAACTTATGGTTAATTTAGTTATTAAGGACAGGATTCTCAGTTATTCTCTGTGAAGTCTTTATCTCTCAAAAACTTGAGTTTTTGCTCCTTAAAGACCTCATCTGAGCTTTCATTAGACTGCCAATGATCATCTATCTACATTTTTAAAATAAAATCTTTTCACTGATGTTAACTGGGGTCTTGTTTGTCAGAAATATTCTTTCTTTTCTTCTCCTCAGTACTTTGTTGATTTGTGTTGGACACCAATTTTATCCCAATGCTACTGAAATATTTCATTAGAAAATTTTGATATCTTAAGTGTACTATAATACTAATAAATAAATGCTTTCATTTTGACCTCATGAACTTGGAAAGGGAAGAATAGTAAGAAATCACAAGAAATTAGGTATTTAAAAATATTTCATCAAGTTAAATTACAGAGAAACCTTAGAAGGCCTGCATTTGGGTAATTCAAATACCCTTGTACACACATCCTGCTCTATGAAGGAATTATGTTAAATTCAAGAGAATGAAAAGTTTCAATGAACATATGTAGATTCAGAAATACTTTGATCCTATCTGCACTTTACAGTGCCTTTGTATTGATAAACAACAATGAAATTGACGTCTTTAAAACACTTTGCACCAAAAAATATGGATACTTTATTTGGAATGAAAGAAGAATGAAATAATAAAACATAGTAACAGAAGGTGGGACATAAAAATTTTATTCCTAGCTTTGCCACTAACAGATTTTATAAGATCTAATTTATCAGGCCTGAAGCCTGGGAATCTTCATTTTTAACAGACACTTGGGTGATACTGAAAGAGATGTGTATTTATTTATACAAAATTATATTTACTTCTCCTTTGCTGAAGGAAATTTGCCTTACCTGTCTTGCTAGTTAATTCTTTTCTTTTCCTTTTTCTTCACCTCTTTCCATTCTTTTCTTTGCTTTTCTCTCATTTTTAAGTAATCTCTATACCCAATATGGGATTTAAACTCATGGCTCCAAGATCAAGAGTCCCACACTCTTCTAAATGAACCAGGCAGGCACCCTGCTGGTTAATTCTTTTTAATTTTTGAAATTACAAATTAGGAAAAGAATTGATTTATATGCATAATTCAATAAAAATGCCTTGACGAGGAGGGGCGAGATGGCGGGAGAGTAGGGTCCCCAAATCACCTGTCCCCAACAAATTACCTAGAAAACCTTCAAATCATCCTGAAAATCTACGAATTCGGCCTGAGATTTAAAGAGAGACCAGCTGGAACGCTACAGTGAGAAGAGTTCGCGCTTCTATCAAGGTGGGAAGACGGGGAAAAAGAAATAAAGACACAAAAGGCCTCCAAGGGGGAGGGGCCCCGCGAGGAGCCGGGCTGAGGCCGGGGCGAGTGTCCCCAGGACAGGAGAGCCCCGTCCCTGAGGAGCAGGAGCTGCACCAACCTTCCCGGGAGGAAAGGGGCTCGCAGGGAGTTGGAGCAGGACCCAGGAGGGCGGGGATGCCCTCGGGCTCCCTGGGACACTAACAGGCACCTGCGCCCCGGGAGGGTGCCCCGAGCTCCCTAAGGGCTGCAGCGCGCACAGCGGGACCCGGAGCAGCTCGGAGGGGCTCGGGCGGCGGCTCCGCGGAGGGGGCTGCGGGGCGGGAGCGCGAATCCAACAGCGCAGGCCCTGGAGCACAGGGCGCCGGGACACAGCCCAGGAACCGGCCTCCCCCGGGACAGGCAGAGGCCGGGAGGGCCCAGGACAGCGAGGACGCTCCTGCCTGGAGCTGAGCAGATCAGCGGCCCCGCCCCGGAGCCCCCAGGCCCTGCAGACGGAGAGCCCCGGAGCTACTGCGGGAGCTGACTCCAGGGCTGGCCCCGCCACTGCGGTGGCTCCTCCTGGGGCCTCACGGGGTGAACAACCCCCCGCCCGAGCCCTGCACCAGGCAGGGGCAGAGCAGCTCCCCCAAGTGCTAACACCTGAGAATCAGCACAGCAGGCCCCTCCCCCAGAAGACCAGCAACACGGACCAGTTCCAAGGGAAGTCAAGGGACTTAAAGTACACAGAATCGGAAGATACTCCCCCGTGGTTTTTGTTTTTGTTTTTTTTGTTTTTGTTTTGTGCTTTTTTTTATTTCTTTCTTCTTAATTTCTGATTGCTCCCCCCACCCCACCCCACCCTTTTTTTTCTTTCTTCCTTTTTCTTTCTCTTTTTCTTCTTTTTCCCCTTTTTTTCTTCTTTCTCTTTTTTCTTTTTCTCTTTTCTTTCCTTCTCTCTCTTTTTCTCCTTTTCCCAGTACAACTTGTTTTTGGCCACTATGCACTGAGCAAAATGACTAGAAGGAAAACCTCACCTCAAAAAAAAAAAAAAAAAAAGAATCAGAAACAGCCCTCTCTCCCACAAAGTTACAAAATATGGATTACAATTCAATGTCAGAAAGCCAATTCAGAAGCACTATTATACAGCTACTGCTGGCTCTAGAAAAAACCATAAAGGACTCAAGAGACATCATGACTGCAGAATTTAGATCCAATCAGGCAGAAATTAAAAATCAATTAAATGAGATGCAATCCAAGCTAGAAGTCCTAACTAGGAGGCTTAACGAGGTGGAAGAACGAATGAGTGACATAGAAGACAAGTTGATGGCAAAGAGGGAAACTGAGGAAAAAAGAGACAGGCAATTTAAAGACCATGAGGATAGATTAAGGGAAATAAATGACAGCCTGTGGAAGAAAAACCTACGTTTAATTGGGGTTCCCAAGGGCACCGAAAGGGACAGAGGGCCAGAATATGTATTTGAACAAATCCTAGCTGAAAACTTTCCAAATCTGGGAAGGGAAACAGGCATTCAGATCCAGGAAATACAGAGATCCCCCCCTAAAATCAATAAAAACCGTTCAACACCTCGACATTTAATAGTGAAGCTTGCAAATTCCAAAGATAAGGAGAAGATCCTTAAAGCAGCAAGAGAAAAAAAGTCCCTGAGTTTTATGGGGAGGAATATTAGGGTAACAGCAGACCTCTCCACAAAGACCTGGCAGGCCAGAAAGGGCTGGCAGGATATATTCAGGGTCCTAAATGAGAAGAACATGCAACCAAGAATACTTTATCCAGCAGGGTCTCATTAAAAATGGAAGGAGAGATAAAGAGCTTCCAAGACAGGCAGGAACTGAAAGAATATGTAACCTCCAAACCAGCTCTGCAAGAAATTTTAAGGGAGACTCTTAAAATTCCCCTTTAAGAGAAGTTCAGTGGAACAATCCACAAAAACAAGGACTGAATAGATATGATGACACTAAACTCATATCTATCAATAGTAACTCTGAACGTGAACGGGCTTAATGACCCCATCAAAAGGTGCAGGGTTTCAGACTGGATAAAAAAGCAGGACCCATCTATTTGCTGTCTACAAGAGACTCATTTTATTCAGAAGGACACCTACAACCTGAAAATAAAAGTTTGGAGAACCATTTACCATTCAAATGGTCCTCAAAAGAAAGCAGGGGTTGCCATCCTTATATCAGATAAATTAAAATTTACCCCTGAAGACTATAGTGAGAGATGAAGAGGGACACTATCTCATGCTCAAAGGATCTATCCAACAAGAGGACTTAACAATCCTCAATATATATGCCCCGAATGAGGGAGCTGCCAAATATTTAAACCAATTAATAACCAAACTCAAGAAATACCTTGATAATAATACACTTATACTTGGTGACTTCAATCTAGCTCTTTCTACCCTAGATAGGTCTTCTAAGCACAACATCTCCAAAGAAATGAGAGCTTTAAATGATACACTGGACCAGATGGATTTCACAGATATCTACAGAACTTTACATCCAATCTCAACTGAATACACATTCTTCTCAAGTGCACATGGAACTTTCTCCAGAATAGACCACATACTGGGTCACAAATCGGGTCTGACCCGATACCAAAAGATCGGGATAGTCCCCTGTATATTCTCAGACCACAATGCCTTCAAATTAGAACTTAATCACAACAAGAAGTTTGGAAGGACCAAAAACACGTGGAGGTTAAGGACCAGCCTGCTAAAAGATGAAAAGGTCAACCAGGAAATTAAGGAAGAATTAAAAAGATTCATGGAAACTAATGAGAATGAAGATACAACCATTCAAAATCTTTGGGATGCAGCAAAAGCAGTCCTGAGGGGGAAATACATCGCAATACAAGCATCCATGCAAAAACTGGAAAGAACTCAAATTCAAAAGCTCACCTTACACATAAAGGAACTAGAGAAAAAGCAACAAATAGACCCCACCCCCAGCAGAAGAAGACACTTAATTAAAATTCGAGCAGAAGTAAATGAAATTGAGACCAAAAGAACTGTGGAACAGATCAACAGAACCAGGAGTTGGTTCTTTGAAAGAATTAATAAGATAGATAAACCATTAGCCAACCTTATTAAAAAGAAGAGAGAGAAGACTCAAATTAATAAAATCATGAATGAGAAAGGAAAGATCACTACCAACACCAAGGAAATACAAACGATTTTAAAAACATATTATGAACAGCTGTACGCCAATAAATTAGGCAATCTAGAAGAAATGGACGCATTCCTGGAAAGCCACAAACTACCAAAACTGGAGCAGGAAGAAATAGAAAACCTGAACAGGCCAATAACCAGGGAGGAAATTGAAGCAGTCATCAAAATCCTCCCAAGACACAAGAGTCCAGGGCCAGATGGCTTCCCAGGGGAATACTATCAAACGTTTAAAGAAGAAATCATACCTATTCTACTAAAGCTGTTTGGAAAGATAGAAAGGGATGGAGTACTTCCAAATTCATTATTTGATGCCAGCATCACCTTAATTCCGAAACCAGACAAAGATCCCACCAAAAAGGAGAATAAGAGACCAATATCCCGGATGAACATGGATGCAAAAATTCTGACAAGATACTAGCCAATAGGATCCAACAACACATTAAGAAAATTATTCACCATGACCAAGTAGGATTTATCTCCGGGACACAAGGCTGGTTCAACACTCGTAAAACCATCAATGTGATTCATCATATCAGCAAGAGAAAAACCAAGAACCATATGATCCTCTCATTAGATGCAGAGAAAGCATTTGACAAAATACAGCATCCATTCCTGATCAAAACCCTTCAGAGTGTTGGGATAGAGGGAACTTTCCTCGACATCTTAAAAGCCATCTACGAAAAGCCCACAGCAAATATCATTCTCAATGGGGTAGCACTGGGAGCCTTTCCCCTAAGATCAGGAACAAGACAGGGATGTCCACTCTCACCACTGCTATTCAACATAGTACTGGAAGTCCTCGCTTCAGCAATCAGACAACAAAAAGACTTTAAAGGCATTCAAATTGGCAAAGAAGAAGTCAAACTCTCCCTCTTCGCTGATGACATGATACTCTACATAGAAAACCCAAAAGCCTCCACCCCAAGATTGCTAGAACTCATACAGCAATTTGGCAGTGTGGCAGGATACAAAATCAATGCCCAGAAATCAATGGCATTTCTATACACTAACAATGAGACTGAAGAAAGAGAAATTAAGGAGTCAATCCCATTTACAATTGCACCCAAAAGCATAAGATACCTAGGAATAAACCTAACGAAAGAGGTAAAAGATCTATACCCTAAAAACTATAGAACACGTCTGAAAGAAATTGAGGAAGACACAAAGAGATGGAAAAATTTCTATGCTCATGGATTGGCAGAATTAATATTGTGAAAATGTCAATGTTACCCAGGGCAATTTACACGTATAACGCACTCCCTATCAAAATACCATGGACTTTCTTCAGAGAGTTAGAACAAATTATTTTAAGATTTGTGTGGAATCAGAAAGACCCCAAATAGCCAGGAGAGTTTTAAAAAAGAAAACCATAGCTGGGGGCATCACAATGCCAGATTTCAGGTTGTACTACAAAGCTGTGGTCATCAAGACAGTGTGGTACTAGCACAAAAACAGACACATAGATCAATGGAACAGAATAGAGAACCCAGAAGTGGACCCTGCAACTGTATGGTCAACTAATATTCGATAAAGGAGGAAAGACTCTCCACTGGAAGAAAGACAGTCTCTTCAAGAAATGGTGCTGGGAAAATTGGACATCCACATGCAGAAGAATGAAACTGGACCACTCTCTTTCACCATACACAAAGATAAACTCAAAATGGATGAGAGATCTAAATGTGAGACAAGAGTCCATCAAAATCCTAGAGGAGAACACAGGCAACACCCTCTTTGAACTCGGCCACAGTAACTTCTTGCAAGATACATCCACAAAGGCAAAAGAAACAAAAGCAAAAATGAACTATTGGGACTTCATCAAGATAAGAAGCTTTTGCACAGCAAAGGATACAGTCAACAAAACTAAAAGACAACCTACAGAATGGGAGAAGATATTTGCAAATGACATATCAGATAAAGGGCTAGTTTCCAAGATCTATAAAGAACTTATTAAACTCAACACCAAAGAAACAAACAATCCAATCATGAAATGGGCAAAAGACATGAAGAGAAATCTCACAGAGGAAGACATGGACATGGCCAACAAGCACATGAGAAAATGCTCTGCATCACTTGCCATCAGGGAAATACAAATCAAAACCACAATGAGATACCACCTCACACCAGTGAGAATGGGGAAAATTAACAAGGCAGGAAACCACAAATGTTGGAGAGGATGCGGAGAAAAGGGAACCCTCTTGCACTGTTGGTCGGAATGTGAACTGGTGCAGCCACTCTGGAAAACTGTGTGGAGGTTCCTCAAAGAGTTAAAAATAGACCTGCCCTACGACCCAGCAATTGCACTGTTGGGGATTTACCCCAAAGATTTAGATGCAATGAAACGCCGGACACCTGCACCCCGATGTTTCTAGCTGCAATGGCCACAATAGCCAAACTGTGGAAGGAGCCTCGGTGTCCATCGAAAGATGAATGGATAAAGAAGATGTGGTTTATGTATACAATGGAATATTACTCAGCAATTAGAAACGACAAATACCCACCATTTGCTTCAACGTGGATGGAACTGGAGGGTATTATGCTGAGTGAAATAAGTCAATCGGAGAAGGACAAACAGTGTATGTTCTCATTCATTTGGGGAATATAAATAATAGTGAAAGGGAATATAAAGGAAGGGAAAAGAAATGTTGGGAAATATCAGGAAGGGAGACAGAACATAAAGACTCCTAACTTTGGGAAATGAACTAGGGGTGGTGGAAGGGGAGGAGGGCGGGGGGTGGAGGGTAATGGGTGACGGGCACTGAGGCGGACAGTTGACGGAATGAGCACTGGGTGTTTTTCTGTATGTTGGTAAATTGAACAGCAATAAAAATTCATTTTAAAAAATGCCTTGAAATGCAATTCTCAAAGAAGAGAGTTGAATCTGCAATCTTTCAGTAATCCTAACTTCCAGCAGACTTTTAGCAGAATCACACTTATTAGATGAAAAGTGGGTGACTCAAGTATGGAAATATATTATCAATATATATGAGGTGAAATTAGTTATACTTTAAAGAAACTCTTCCGTTTACTTTTTATGAAGCAATAAATAAATAAAAATGTGTTAAATGTTGCACTTATTATTATTAGTAAGGACATATTTCTGGTTAAAATTTTCTGTGTCAAAATTTCAGTTAGGGAGGAGCTTAGAAATCATTTAAAAAATTCTTTTAACAGTACAGTTAGTAAACATCTCAATTCATTTGCATTTTTGATGAATCAGTAGAATACAAAGTCCATGAAAACAAGGTTTTCTTTTAAGAAGCTAACAGTTGAGAATTAATCCCACAGGCTATATTAGATCACCTAAGTAGGTGGTGAGAAAATAATCTGAAATTTAAGAAATTGAATCAAATTTTCAGTGTGTCTTCTCTGTAGTTATATGAAAAGAGTAGATTGTCATGCTCTTCATTGGTCTTCAAAAAAAAAAAATAGAGATAGCTCTTAAATTTATTTCAGAAATAAAAGAGGTCTAAAGTACACAAATTAACCTATTAAGTGTAGATGCTGAGTATATTAGTATGGTCAGAGATATCAAATTCATCATATTCATTTTGGATTTTATGATTACCTAAATCATAAAAGTTCCATGAAGACTTGTATATATAGTTCTCAGCATTTATTACGGCTATTGTTAAATACATATTTGATAAGTAGATGAATGAATGAATGATAAGTAGATGAATGAATGTATGTATGTTATATACATACATACACACATAATCTGCATTTGGGAGTGTCTGAATCAAAGTTACTATTAACAATATGTCTTATGATTTGATTAGTTAATATAAGAAACATTAATTTTATTCCAGGGAATACCTTAATAGTAAATGAGATTATAGGGATGTTTGTTGTTTCGTTATCCAGCTGTGATAATTATACATGTTATTTTCTATAGTTTACTAATGAAAATTGAAGGTAGACTCAATAAAACTCTTTTAAACCCAAGAAGTAAAAATTGTGTTTTATTTCTATTGTATTAACATAATATTTGCAGGATATTTCCAGGTAGACACATGTTTTAAAATCATTCATAAATAACAATAATCAAAAAGAAGGAACAAAATATTTTGTCTTCGGGGGATGTTATTTGCATTAATTTCTGTTGTTTATTTAAGTTATATAGACTGCAAATCACATGTTTGTTCTGTTTTATTTTCTATTGAGTTATATTTTTTCTCCTCTCTATGTGTAAATTAGCAGTTTTCAAATAGTGTAAATAATACTTTTTGAGTGAGTTAGTAGGAGTAGATCAGTACTGGGTATATTAACACCACTGGGTGACTTAATAGTTAATATATTGTGGCATCTCATAGACCTCTTATCAAGCTATAAAGAACTAAGTTTAGACTCTCAAAAATAAAGTTGATATGCAGTTTACACAGCAAAAAACTTTAAATAAGCTTAAACATAAATAAATTCTGTGAATAAAAAGAAAGTTATAACATTTTATTTGTCTAACTTAACTCCATCACAGAAAGACTGTCTTTTTTTTTTTTTTTTCTTTTCTTTTTTGAATTTAGTTATCACACAATGCAACATTAGTTTCAGGTACACAACATAGGGATTCAACAACTCTATATGTTATGCCATACTCATCACAAGTGTAACTACCATCATCGCCATACAATTCTATTACAATAACTCTGCCCATATTCCCTATATTGTACCATTTATTCCCATGACTTCTTCCATAACTGGCAGCCTGAATCTCTCACTTCCTTCACCCATTTTGCCATCCCTCTATTCCCCTCCCCTCTGGCAACCATCAGTTTGTTATCTGTATTTGTAGGTCTGATTTTGCTTTTTGTTTGTTTATTTGTTTTGTTTTTTCAGATTCTATATATAAGTGAAGTGGTATGGTATTTGTCTTTTTCTGTCTGACTTATTTTGCTTAAAATAATACCCTCTAAGGTCCATCCATGTTGTCACAAATGTCAAGACCTCATCCCTTTTTTATGGCCAAGTAATATGTATCACATTGTCTTTATTTATCTATTCATGGACACTTAATTTATTACTTACATAAAAACAGAATTATAATATTTAATTTCTTGTTATCTTATTTTCCCACACATAAAATAATTAATTCACTGTATATTTACTTTTGTGTATACATGAGGTAAAAGGAAAATAAATACTGGATTTTTTTTCTTCCTATTTTTCATGTTGGTGAGTTGTTTTCACTGGCAGAAAGGTCCTGTAAATTATTTGTACAATATAGTATAAACAAGTATGTCTGGAAAAATAGATGATTATTTCACATGAAAAAGTGTTCAATTTATTTCAGTTTATTAGTCATCAAGGATGTGAGAATTAACCCATAATATGTTTTCATTATCCACTCATCTGAATAGCTAAAATTTAAAAAGTTGAAAACAACAAATGTTAACAAGAATGTGGAAAATATGAAACCAGCACACGTTTTTGGTAGAAAAGTAAATGGTACAGTAATTGTTACTGTATTTTATTTTCATTTAGCTGTTTAGTGGTTTTTTTTTTTTTTTTGATTGTATAATATTGACATTTTACCTTGCATTTCCCTGAGAACTGAATTTGGAGCACTTTTTTAAAGTTTTTTTTTTAACCTATTTTCTCTTTATGCTTGCCTCCTGTTTTCTGTACTTTTTAAAATTAGGTTTTCTTTCTCAGAGATCTTTATTTATTTTGAATAGAATTCTTTGTCAGATGTATGTACTGCAAATATCTTCTAGTTTGTGGTTTGTAATTTTACTCTATATGTTAAATACCTTGTATTTCAATACATTATAGTTTAATATTTTCTTTATAGTTCATATATTTTGTGTCCTTTTTTTAAAAATTTTTTAATTTATTTCTGATAGTCACAGAGAGAGAGAGAGAGGCAGAGACATAGGCAGAGGGAGAAGCAGGCTCCATGCACCGGGAGCCTGACGTGGGATTCGATCCAGGGTCTCCAGGATCGCGCCCTGGGCCAAAGGCAGGCGCCAAACCGCTGTGCCACCCAGGGATCCCTATAGTTTGTGTCCTATTTAAGAATTATTTTCTTATCTTACTAAGAAAAATAAGGAATCTTTTTATGTTATCTACAAAAAAGCTTCTGGTTTTATTTTTCAGTTTTAAATCTACAATGGAGTTAATGCAGTTGGCATTGACATTTGTATATGGTGTGGTAAGGGGCTGACATAATGTTTCACATATGGCTATCCCATTTACCCAGCACCATTGTTGGATCAAAGAACATCCTTTTCCCATGACTTTGTAATGCATCCTTCATCATAAATCAAGTGCTCATATGCATGTTCTGGATACTTTATTCTGACCCATTAATTTATTTGACTTTCTTTGTGTCAAAACCCACAGTGTTTTACATATTAGATATTGTAATAAAGCATAATTTCTGATAGTAAGAGATCTTTGACTTTGTTTTCTTCAAGATTGTCTTGATAATTCTTGGCCTTTTGTCATTTTAATATAAATTTTAGAATAATTTTGTCAATTACCAAAACTTGTTTGGCTTTTTATTGTAGTTACATTGATTATAGCTAATGTGGAAAGGACAATTTATTTCCAATATTCCCACCTCATGTGTTTATTTAGTCTCAGTATTTAAAAGTCTTACATGGATTTTGTTAAGATGATGATGATGATTATGTTATATTGTTATTCTTTTAGATTGTTGGACCCTGGCTCACGGGTGCCAACGCGTCCCGGTGGACGCCCCAGAGACTCAGACCCCAGACAGGCAGATGCAACAAGCAAGAGGGTTTATTGGACGTTTGCGCAAACGGGCTCTCCGAGGTGGCAGAGCCCCCATTAGCAATTACAGGCATCTTTTAAAGGCAAAAAAACTGTGGGAGTAGCATAGCATTCGGGTTATGACATGATTGATTTCTTTGAAGGTCAGCACGACCATGTTCAGGGACTTTCCCAGTCAGGGCGAGGGGAGGTAGTCTTCTCTTATCTCGGAAAAACAGAATGTTTTTGTTACTTGAATTCATGGGAGGCTCCTGGATGAGCTGCCTCAGGGTTAGGCCTTGTCCCATTGGGGGGAGGGGGGGGTTCTTCAAGATGGCATATTTTAAGATTTTTAAAAATCTTTTTAGAATTTTACTGTAGCTTATTTTGATCTCATAAAAAGAATTGGAAAGCGTTAATATTTTTTCTAGAAAGAATTGGTGCATGATTGGTGCTATCACTTTCTTAGCCATTTGCAAGGATATCTCACAGAAGCCATTCAGACCTGGAAGATTTCTGGGAAGATTTTTCTTCCTCTCTTTTGAGAAATAAAGATTCAGTTTCCTTAATAAATTTAACAGTATTCAAAGTTAGTGATTTTTCCAAAATTTTTCTATTTTTATTCTAATTTTCAAATTTTTTATATAAAGTTATTTAAATTATATAATATATATTTAATACCTGTGGGGCCACCTTTCATTCTTTTTACTCCTAATTTTTAGTTTTTTCTCTCTCTTTTTTCCTCCCTCCTCCACTCAGTTTTGTGTCTTTTTCTCCTTCACTATCTTCTTTCATTCCTCCTCCACTTCCTCCTTCTTCCCTCCCTCCACCTCTCTTCCTTTTCCTCTTCCTTGCTATAGGAGTTTTCTGTTAATTTTTGAAAGAATCATTTTTGTCATTGTGAGTTTTTCCATATTGTACAGTTCTTTTATATTTCATGGATTATTATTGTTCCTAAGTTTAATTGATCACTTACTTTCTTTTGATTTTTGTTGATTTTGATGCACTTTGATTGAATGCCAACTATTGTATATTAAAAAAAAAACTTATTGAGATAATTTGAGGCTCTGCTGATGTTATCTTTCAATAGGAATTTACTTTAGGCTAGGGAAAGAATTTCAGCACAAGCTGAGAATGAATTGATCAGATACAGGGTTTCTGGCTAAGTTTGCCTGTCTTTTTTTCCCTTAATACTATATTATTAGTCAAGAGTATCAACTGAAAATATAATCTACATAAATGGGATTTTTATCATAGTGTGACTTAAACTCCAATGGTTATGCCCTCAGCTCTTTGATGGAAACTGCTATGCTTCTCAACTTGTAGGCTGCTTCTTGCAAATTGGCAAATGCTTCACAGAGAAAAATAATTCTAATTCTTGGGCTTAAATCTCCTCATTTAACTGACCTCAAATTTCTTGTTCCCCAACTCTTAGCTGCCTTTATGGATTTCTAGGTCTTTGAATTAATTAAAAAAGAAAACAACAGATATTGGAACTTCTGGTTTCTGGTTCTGCATATAAGGAGGTTAGGGTTGTCACTCTGACTTAAAAACATGTAAAAAGCCAAACAAATTGAAAAAAATCAACAATTATTCTTAGATTCATAAGAAAAGTGAGGTCACAGTGCAAACTCTTGGACCTAAATTTGGAGAAATTGACAGGCAAATACAGAAAACTACAGCTTACCAGAGCAGAAACTCACCAGCTGAAACCTCCATGGGAACCAGAGTCAGGTAGGCAAGAGTAGGAAAACCAGATCTGTAATTGACAAAGCACTAGATCCTCAGAGTAGACAAATTTGAGAGTTAAAAACTACAAAAGAAACCAGTCATGGGGAAGCATTCACTTTTTTTTTTTTTTTTTAAATCTCCAGGAGGTAGAGCAGGTTCTCAACAGCAAGTACCAGGTAAAAAGCCTTCATTCCTTGCAGGGAGAAAGAAAAAGCAACGATTTGAAATACCCAGATATTCTGTTTTTCTTAAGATCTATCCCCAGAGGAATCTGTTAATTAAAGTCTAACTTTCTAGGACTTTATCAGAGCCTAACTGACCTGGGGGAAGGAAAGTAACCAACATAGCTCTAGCCTTCCAAAAGAGAAATGAGAAATACAAAGCAACAGCCTATTTTCAACCATCTGTTTCACATCATGTGAGGGGGGAAAAATCCTGAGAAGTACTTGTGAGTTTAGAGGCATAGGCTTACTAAGAAACTGAATCCTCATTATAACACTATAAAGCACTTAGCTCCCCTCCACACACGTATCACCACATTACTAAAGACTTATTTACAGAGGTTCCTTTTACCCAGTATATCATGCCTGGCTGTCAGAAAGTTACAAGGTATACCAAAAGACAGAACCCACAATTTGAAGAGATAGAGCAAGCATCAAAACCAGACATAGTGGGGATGAGATTAAGAATTTAAAACAACTACAATAAATATTCTAAGAACTTTAATGTTTAAAGTAGACAGCATGTGAGAACAGATAGGTGTTATAAGTAGAGAGGTGGAAATCCTAAGAAAAAACAAAAGGAAATGTTATAAAAAAAATACAAACAAATAAAGGATACTTTTGATGATCTGACCAGTAGATAGAACACAGCTGAGGCATGATTCTAAGCTTTAGGATAGATCAACAGAAACCTCCAAAGCTGAAAAGCAAAGAAAGACTGAAAACAGACAAACAAACCAACAAACCACCAACAACCCACAAGAGAATATACAAGGACCACAGGACAACCACAAAGGAATCACATGTATAATGGGAAAACTAGGAGGAGAAACAAGAGATAAAGGAAGAGACTATTAATATAGTAATGACAGAGTTTCTGCGAGTTAATGTCTGATACCAAACCACAGATGTAGGAAGCTCAGAGAACACCAAGCAAGATAAATGCTAAAACCTAGACATATTATTTTTAAACTATAAAAAAAGATGAAAATTTCCTGAAGAAGCTAGAGACTAAGAACACCTTGCATATAGAGAAAGATAATAAATACAGATGACTTCTCCTAAGAAGCCATCCAGGGGTGCCTGGGTGGCTCAGTCAGTTGAGCGTCTGCCTTCGGCTCAGGTCATGATCCCAGAGTCCTGGGATTGAGTTCTGCATTGGGTTCCCTGCTCAGTAGGGAGTCTGCTTCTCCTTCTCCCTTTGCCCTTCTTATACCTACCCTCCCACTGGTGCTCTCTCTCTCTCAAATAAAGAAATAAATAAAAAAATCTTAAAAACAAAAACAAAAAACAACCATTCAAACAAGAAGACAGTGAAATATTAAGGTGTTGAGAGAAAAAAGAAAAAACCCACCAAGCTAGAATTCTGTACTCTGTGAAATTATCTTTTAAAAGTGAAGGAGAAATATATTCTCAGGCAAACAAAAATTGAGGGAATTTGTTGCCAGTAGTTGTGACTTGCAAGAAATGTTAGAAATTCTTTAGAGAGATGGGAAAAAGAATAGGCCATCAACTTTGCTGTACATAAAGAAGGGAAAACATCAGAGGACTAAGTGAAAGCAAAATACAAACTATTTTATTTTATTTATAGTTTTAAAAAATTTTCTTACTACTAATTGATCTAACAGAGAGTTCCTAAGCATCTTGAAGGAGAAGAATAAAGTTGGAGGACTGACACTACCTGACTTCAAGACTTACTACAAAGGAACAGTAAACAGGACAGTGTGGTATTGGTGAAAGAACAGAAAATACATCAGTGGAACAGAACAGAGTGCCCAGAAATAGACTGCTGTAAATATAGTCACATGATTTTTGACAAAACTGCAAAGTCAACACAATCGAGAAATGATACTCTTTTCACAAATAGTGCCAGAATAGGATAGCCATATGCAAACAATGAATGTAGGCACAGATTTCACATCCTTCATAATAATTAGCTCAAAATAGGTTACAGACCTAATTGTAAAATGCAAAACCATCATACTCCTAGAAGACAAAATATTAGAAAATCGAGATGACCTTGGGTTTGAAGATCCCTTGTTAGATACAACACCAAAGGCACAATCCACAAACTATGTATTTGATTAGCTGGATTTGATTAAAATTGAAAACTTATGCTCTGTGAAAGAGAATCCCACAGAAAATTCTGTGGAGATTCCTCAAAGAGTTAAAAATAGATCTGCCCTATGACCCAGCAATTGCACTGCTGGGGATTTACCCCAAAGATACTGATGCAGTGAAATGCCGGAACACCTGCACCCCAATGTTTATGGCAGTAATGTCCACAATAGCCAAACTGTGGAAGGAGCCTCGGTGTCCATCGAAAGATGAATGGATAAAGAAGATGTGGTCTATGTATACAATGGAGTATTATTCAGCCATTGGAAACGACAAATACCCACCATTTGCTTTGACGTGGTTGGAACTGGAGGGTATTATGCAGAGTGAAATAAGTCAATCAGAGAAGGACAAACATTATATGGTCTCAACATCTTGGGAATATAAAAATTAGTGAAAGGGAATAAAGGGAAAGGAGTGAAAATATCAGTGAGGGTGACAAAACATGAGAGACACCTAACTCTGAAAAACAAACAAGGGGTAGTGGAAAGGGAGGTGGGTGGGGGTTTGGGGTGACTGGGTGATGGGCACTGAGGGGGGGCACTTGGCTGTATGAGCACTGGGTGTTATCCTAAATGTTGGCAAATTGAACTCCAATAATAATAATTTTTAAAAAAGAATGGTTACAAAAAAAAGAGAGAGAGAGAGAGAGAGAGAGAGAGAGAGAGAGAGAATCCCACAGAGAGGGATGAAATATTTACAAGACATACTTCAATGAAGAACAGCTATCCAAAGTATATAAAAAAACTCCTAAACTCAACAATAAGAACACAAACTAATCATAAAATGGACCAATTATCTTTTTGTTTCTTTAACATTTTATTTATTCATGAGAGACACACAGAGAGAGAAAGGAAGAGACACAGGCAGGGGGAGAAGCAGGCTCCATGCGGGAGCCTGACGTGGGACTCAATCCCGGGTCTCCAGGATTACGCCCTGGGCTGAAGGTGGTGCTAAACTGCTGAACCACCTGGGCTGCCCAAAATGCACCAATTATCTTAACAGACATCTCACCAAAGTGATGTATAGATGGCAAATAAGCCTATGAAAAGTTGTTCCTTATTATGGATCATTACAGAAACGCATATTAAAACAAGAATGAGGGGATCCCTGGGTGGCGCAGTGGTTTAGCGCCTGCCTTTGGCCCAGGGCGCGATCCTGGAGACCCGGGATCGAGTCCCACGTCGGGCTCCCGGTGCATGGAGCCTGCTTCTCCCTCTGCCTGTGTCTCTGCCTCTCTCGCTCTCTCTGTGACTATCATAAATAAAAAAATAAATAAATAAATAAAATAAAACAAGAATGAAATACCACTACATACATATTTGAATGGCCAAATTCTGGAACACTGATAATATCAAGTGCTGACAAAGAGGTGGAGCAAGAGGAGCTCTCATATAAAGCTGGTGGAAATGCAAAATGGTCTATCCACTTTGTAAGACAGAGTGGCAGTTTCTTACAAGACTACACATACTCTAACCATATGATACAACAATTATAATCCCTGGTATTTACTCAAAGAAGTTGAAAACTTACAAAGACTTACATTACACATGGATGTTTATAGTATCTTTGTTCATAATTCCTAACACTTGGAAGCAACCCAGGTGTCCTTCAGGAGATGAATTGATAAATAAATATGCTACATCCAGAGAGCAGAGTATTATTCAGTGCTAAAAAGAAATGGGCTATCAAGCCATGAAGAGATAGAGAGGGGTCTTAAATGCACATTATTAAGTGAAAGAAGTCAATCTTTTTTTTTTAAAAAAAATATTTATTCATTTGGGAGAGAAACAGAGATAGTGAGAACATGAGCTGGAGGAGAGGGAGAAGCAGGCTCCCCGCTGAGCAGGGAGCCTTATGAGGAGATTGATTCCAGAACCCTGGGATCATGACCTGAGCCAAAGGCAGAAACTTAACTGACTGAGCCAGCCACACAGGTGCCCTGAAATAAGTCAATATGAAAAGGCTAAATACCATATAATTCCAACTATATGACACTCTGGAAAGTGCAAAACTATGTAGACAATAAAAAAGTCAGTGACTATTAGGACTTAAGGACAAAGGAGGATGAACAGGAAGAACACAGAGGACTTTTAGGGCAGTGAGTATACTCCATATGACACTATAATGATGGATACATGTAATTTCCTTAGTTGTCTAAAATCATGGAATGTACAGCACCAAGATTGAACCTTAATGTAATTATGGACCTTGGATGGGTATGATGTGTCAATGTAAGTTCGTCATTGGTAAAAAAAAATGTACCAGTCTGGGCAACCCGGGTGGCTCAGCCGTTTAGCGCCGCCTTCAGCCCAGTGCGTGATCCTGGAGACCTGGGATCGAGTCCCACGTGGGGCTCCCTGCGTGGAGCCTGCTTCTCCCTCTGCCTGTGTCTCTGCCTCTCTCTCTCTCTGTGTCTCTCATGAATAAATAAATAAAATCTTAAAAAAAAAAAAAAGGTCAGTGGAATAGAGTTAAACATTACTCCTACATGAGCTTCTGCTTTACTCATCAAGTTCTAAGCTGAATGGAAAAATATGATACGTGTGAAGTTCTTGTCCATTTTTAACTAGAATAAGAATTTTAAGGAGTGACCTCTCCCTTTTCAGCCTGACCCAGGACTGAAGGAGAATTGCAGAGGGTGAATGCATGTGGCTTTACATGGAGTCTTTTATCAAAGTTAAGTACATGGTCTGGATCTCAATCAATACAAATATTGAGAGTTTCCATTTAGATAGTAATTTAAATTTTTGTGAGCTTTGGATCTATAACTTAGTTCACTAAAATGGGAAAATATAATTTATTTTTATTTTACTGAGAAGAATCTAAGAGGTAATCATTGTTTTGTCCAATATGTTAAAACTGATGCATACAGAATAAAGATTAGAACTGAACACTATTGACATGATCTAATCTTTCCCTACTGCCATGCACTGCATATTGTGCCCCTCCCCCCCACAATTTTACCAGTATGTACAATATTGCACACACAGAGATCTCCTAGAGCTTTAGACTGACAGAAAGGAGCTCTGTCTTATTCTCTGTACTCAAACTCCAGATTTTGTTTACAAAAGGAAAATCCAACCAGTGCTTTTGGAGTTTATGGGTCTTTATAGGATCCTTTCATCCTATAAAGTATTTCAAGTGGTTTTATTTCAGTCTTATCATTTCAAGTTTACACTACAATTCAAACAGCTCAGATCTTAAATAAAAACAAAGGATTAAAAGATGATTGCCCACACTGCAGTTTAAACAGACACTAGAATTTGCCCTGTTCTCTGCCACAACACTGTCAAATGTCTCAAAAAGCACTGTACTAAGTCTGTCTTTGAATCTAATGCTTGAATTAAAATTCTTTGGTTTAATGAAGATGAATACCTATTTTAAAAATATATATACATTTGGAAGAATTACTGAATCAGTGTATTTTCCTTTTATGAACTATTGATTAGAATAGGTAAAATAAAAATCACACCCTTCTTACACATCAGGGATCATTCTTCTATGAGGGAGGATTAGCAGGTCTCTACAGAACAATGGACTACACATACCAGCTAACTGTGACTTTCCATGTGGGCATAGTAAGTGGTGGTGATTTTGTCATTGTGGAAGCATCACTACCATATGAGGCTGTTCAGGAGGTGGTAACACAGGCCTGTGGAGACAAGTGTATCCAAGCATGCTCTCATTATTTTACACTCTGTATTGATTGCCTACATGGTCTGAATTGAAATGGAGTGGGAGAACAAACATGGGCGTATTTGCCTGGCTGCTTGAATGATTCAGATTAGGTTCTTCTGTAGGAATGCTCTGGCAGGTGGGAGCTATAGGTCAATAACCTTAAATTCAGACACAAAAACTTTCTCTGAGTTGGAAGGCCTCAAGGAGAAAAGGGAAGGGATAAAATTTTTAGAGAAACTTCCAATCATTAGTTTTTATATAGGGATTGGGGCTTCAAATGAGCAGCAGTTTTAAATATGTTTGATCTATAACAAAAGCTATTCATTTAACTATTTTGTAGCCCTTTGCTTCTACTTTCCTCCCTCCCTGCCCTCCCCTTCTCTCTCTCTCTCCGCTCTCCCTCTCAATCCTCTTTTTATCTTTTTCCAGGGCCAGGCTGAATTCTAAAGGCTCTCTGCCCATTTCCTTGAAGGCCCTGATGCATTCACATCACGTCTCACTTCTAGAGCTAGGTATACCCATGAGTGTAGATAGTGTTTTCATTGTCAGTGTAACACCAATGACCACATCAGTTAGTGAAGTCAGATCCTCTCTGACTGCAAGTATAGAAATCCCTTCAAATATAATATTCCCTGTAGTGTGTTTCCGTAGCAATTTACTTTCTCTGAAGAAAAACTGAATGTCTGAATCCTTATCAACTGGCTTTTTTCCCCCCATTCCTTTTCTGTAACACGCATAGTATTGTTTTCAAATAATAACTGGTTTAAGAGTAATTGCAAACACCTCCAGGGTACTAATTTGGGGGAAAAAAAACTCCAATGACATTTTCATAAATCTGTTGTTTCATCATGCATACTTCTGTAAATGGAATGACTCTATGGGGATAAAACATAGTGAGGATTGACAGGACAAACACTCTAATATACTTGTGGGTGGAACACTGTTTGGGAAGTAGGCTGACAGTGTGTTCACACTTTGATGAAGCTACTGTAAGGCTATGTTTTTATTTATTTATTTATTTAATTTATTTGAGAGAGCAAGCAAGAGAGATAGCACAAGCGGGAGGGGCAGAAGGAAAGACAGGGAGAGTCTCAAGCAGGCTTCATGCTCAGTGCAGAACCCAGCACGGGCCTCCATCAAATGACCCTGAAATCACGACCTAAGCCAAAACCAAGAGTTGGATGCTTAACTGACTATACTACCCAGGCACAGGAGTAAGGCTATGTTTTTATGTGCATGATGGACTTACTGATTTGGTAGGTCTGATCCACTTTATCACAGGGCTCCACACTGTAGTGTTGGTATTTAGATCATTGTTCCTCACCTGGCTGTGATATCTGTGGTAAATTTTTAGTCAAATTCAATCCTACTGTGCCAGCTTGGCTTCAAATCCAAATTCATGAATATGGATCTGATTTAGGATGGATTTTATGTCATTGCTTCCATTGTTTGTATGTATATAGGAAATTTCCTCGTTGCTATGGAATAAAAAATATGTACTAGCGTTTATTAATTACGTACTGATGCAACCAATGTTTTAAGCATTTTACGTTATCTTATTTAACCTTTAAAACAACACTATGATACATATATTATTATACCCCTATATTATTCATAAGGAAACTAAACTCTGGCAGATGAAGAAGAACATTTTTTGGGGGGAGGGTCTTCCTTTATTTACATTTACAATATGAAATAGAAGCTCCACATGAATGCATGCACAATCCTGTGGGCCTGGGGAAAGGGAGCTAGGAAAAAGTCACTTGGCAGCTGGGCTGGACCCAAGGTCTTTTTATTTAGTTATTTCTTTTTAATTGATTCAAAGTTTACTAGGTCATACAACATGGGTCACAAAAGCAATGGGAAATTCCAATGAGGGCATTATTTGTTGTTGGTTTCTTTTATCCAAATGGAGACAAGACACTTTCCCCATAGGCTGCACACTAAAGTCACAAGTTAGCAGAGATAAGATTGGGATCTTTATCTCTCTGCCTCCATAGTCCAATGTCTTGCCATTTTATCAAGCTATCACATCCTATGAATAAATACACAAGTATGTCCCAGCAAGCTAGATAATTGAAGTACACTGAGTAAGTTAAGACTTTTGTTTGGAAGTGGTAACTGACTTGAGGTCTCAACTCTTCAAGATGCAAGGTGCAGTATAGGTGGATTGTGGACTATTGTGTGCTGGTATATGTAACTGACACATCAAGCCCTGCTGGGTAGTGTTTGCTGATTTCCATAGTATAAATACTCTCACTGTGGCTGATTTAAGCTACCAAACATACATGACTGAATAAAAAGTTGGGATGGTATTTATGTAGCAAATTATATTATATAGCCTTTCTAGTATATGGATATAATTGGCATATAACCTCAAAATAATAAGAGATAATAGTAAATAGTGAATACTAGATACCAGTAAAATAAACAGGAAATTATGAGTTTTGGGTATTTATTCTCTATGATTTTAACGTAATTTATTTCATTGTAAGTTTATACAATTTAATTTTTAATAATGCCTGGATTTAATAACTAGCTCATGAAATTCCTGAAAACTTAACAATTGACTATCAATTTGAGCATACCACTGAATAAAGGAAGTTTTTATATTAATGCAAAAAAGATAATGTAGGCCTATCCTCAGCAAAGGTATAAACACATTACGATGAGGGAATTAATTGAATGGAATTGCAAATGGCCCTTTAGAAAATGGAATTAGCTTATAGCTTCCTGTGATCATTTCTTAGGCTCTCATATGTGCATGTTTAGGTAGACTTATCATCGGTAGAACACTAAGTAAAAAAATAAGCTCTCATTAAAACATCACAGGACATCAACATCCTTAAAATAGCATTTTTTTTTCCTACTTCTCCATCCCTTCCTCAGATCATCCCTCCATGTGTTAACCACTGGAATCAAAAATTGCTAACTGGAAAGTACAGTGGTTAAGAGGCAAGAATTATGAAGTTTCAGCTTGGCTTTTCCAATAACTCATAGTGAGATTTGAGTAAAATGCAATCTCTCTGAGACTGGGTTTACTAAATTATTAAGTATGGGCATTTACCAGGTGATTCCTCAGGTCCCTTCCCGCCCTAACATTGTGTGATTAATATCTCTCAGGATATTTATTTGGCGGGTCAGATTGACCTTTGCTCACCATTATAGAAGTTAAAAACAGGCCATCAATCAGATGTACCACTTAGGTCTGCTTCCCCACCCCCACTATTGTCTTCACAAGTAGATCAGATTGAACATTTAGGAATCCAGTTTGATTTGCACCTCCCTGGGTACAGTCAAGCATCATGACACTATGTGGGTCGGTTACTATACATACTGTTTGAAGTAACTCCCTTTCTTGTTAGTGATAACATTCCTCTGATGGGCTCCGAAGAATCTGGATGAAATAAAGGTTGAAAAAATACATCTGAATGGCATTCAAGTTAAAAGCTACAGGTGGTCACTAACATTAATGAAATATAATATGCCATACCTGCTCAGATAATCTTAGCAAATATTATAGTAAATCCTTAGTAAATTCTAGCAGCATTTAAGCAAAGACAAAATTTGTTCCTTACATCATGTGATTGGATATTGCCTTGAAATATCTCATTAGTTTTGAAAATATTCTTTCAAAATATGTAATTCCTTTGTTTCTATGATTTGATTAATCAACTAATACAAATTATCTTTTCATCAATGAATTGAAGCTATTCCTAATAAATTAACACAAGCATAGTAGTCAAACAACACATGTTAGGGCAAAACAAAAATGTCCTCTTTTAAATGAATGTGCTATAGTTTTGTTCTTTATTTAGAGTGCTTTGGAAAGAAAATGAATTGGCTATATACTGCAGCTTAATTGATAGAGTTGCTCATTTGTAAAGCAGGATAATCTTTAAACTACAGGATAGCTGTTTTAACATTGACACTAAAGGCCAACCTAAACATAAGACCGGTTGTAATACCTCCCTATAAACTTTGTACCATACTGTATTTACAGACTGAAGTTACCTCATTGTTCATTTTCTTTATGATTTCATTCAATTCAGTTAACCTATTTGCTTACTTGCTTTATCTGCGACACTGGACTAGGTGTTTCAAGAGATTAAAAAAAAAGAGAAATGGTGACAAAGCAAATCAGAGTAACAGGAAAAGTAGCTACTTGTTAGCTACATAATTTCAGGAAAATTAATTAAACACTCTAAACCTTGATTATCCATAAGATGAGGATAATAATTGTACTTAAATCATATATTTGATATGAGAGTTATATGATAAATACATAAAAATATATTTGAACTGTCCTTAGAACATTCATGTGAATACATGTCATAAGAAGTTGTTGGTTTAAATGAGGGGGGGAAGTAAATGAGTTTAAATTTATATGTGGGGAAGTAAATGAATTTAAATTTATATATATGCAGATATTCACCTATATCTATCTATCTATCTATCTATCTATCTATCTATCTATCTATCATCTATCATCTACCTATCATCTATCATTTGTATATCTACCTCTAGTTTCCTGAATTTTCTTTCCACCCTCATGCATCTTTCTCACTGAGTTTTCTGTGTAAGCTACTAGAATTCCAGTTGAGAAAATACTTATTTCATCTTGCTTTTTGGCCACATTTGAAATAGACACTTTACCCAGGCTTGATTAACTCAATTCCTCCTTTCAGAAATTGGAAATTATATTAAAGAATTCCCAGTAAATATTGGCACTTTTTCCTGGAATGCAGAGAGGACTGGTTCTAGAGAGAACCAGAAAAAAAGCAATCTGCAGTAAGAGATATAGGAAACCAGAATATTACAGAAAAAGGGAGAGTAATCTGAGTTTCTGAACTCATAACTCTTAATCCCAGACCCTAGCGAGGGCCTACTTTTATTCCTGCTGTCTGTATTCTTTCATAAATGTTTTCTTTAAGTTTGTGAAGATAATTTTGCATACTTACAAAAAAAAATTCCCTGCAGTCTCTGCAATAAATAATAGTACCACAGTTTGGATTTTAAAAGACTTTAAATTACTGTATAATAACTTTAGAGTGGCCACAGTAGCTCCACTGATGGTGCAATGGACAATTCTAGGACATAGATCACAGTCCAAAAACCTCTTGAGATGTACAAGGATGCAGCCATCTAAATGGTCTTGCTTGGTACGACTGAAAATCTTTGTCCCACTGAAACGTCTATGACTTTTTGTTTGTTTCTAGAAATAGGGGATTCAAACTGCAAAAAGAGCTGTTATATTTTTTATTCAAGTATAACATACAGTGTTAGTTTCAGGTGTACAATATAGTGATTCAACAGTCCTATACATTACTCAGTGCTCATCAAGATAAGTGTACTCCTAACCCCTTTCACCTATTTCACCCATTTCCCACCCACTTCTGGTAACCCTCTTCTCTATATTTAATAGTTTCTATATTTTTTCTTGATTGTTTCTTAAATTCCACATAGAATAAAATCATGATATTTGTCTCCCTCTGACTGACTTATTTCACTTAGCATTAAATCCTCTAGGTCCATCTATGTTATCACAAATAACAAGATTTTTATTCTTTTTTATAGCTGAGTGGTATTCCAGTATGTGTATATGTATGTATGGGTGTGTACACATACATACATATATGTATACCACATTTTATATATATCACATCTTTATCCATTCATCTATGGACAAACATTTGAATTGCTTCAATATATTGGCTATCGTAAATAATGCTGCAATAAACATAGGGATCCACATATCTTTTTGAACTAGTGTTTTCATTATCTTTGGGTAAATACCCAGTGGCAGAATTACTAGACTATACGGCAATTTTATTTTTATTTTTTTGAGGAACCTCCATACTGTTTTCCACAATGGCTGCACTAGCTTGCATTCCTACCAAGAATGCATGAGGATTCCTTTTTTGTTTACATCCTCACCAACATTTCTTATTTCTTGTCTTTTTGATTTTAGCCATTCTGGCAGGTGTGATGATATCTCATTGTGGTTTTGATTTACATTTCTTTGATGATTAGTGATGTTGAACATCTTTTCATGTATCTGTTGGCTATCTTCTTTGATATATGTGCTGCCGAAGCGAGCACTATTGGCTATCTTCTTTGGAAAAATGTCTATTCATGTCCTTTGCCAGTTTTTAAATTGAATTATTTGGTATTTTTTTGGTGTTGAGTTGATTAAGTTCTTTATATATTTTAGATATTAACCCCTATAAGATATATCATTTTTGAATACCATTTCCCATTCAGCAGTTTGTTTTTCTTTTGATGATGGTTTCCTTCGTTGTGCAAAAGCTTTTTATTTTGCTTTTGTTTCTCTTGCTGATGGAGACATGTCTAGAAAAAATGTTATGGCCAATGTGGGAGAAATTACTGCCTGTGCTTTATTTTTATAGGTTTAGGTCTCACAATTAGGTCTTTAATCCATTTTGAGGTTTTTTGCATATGATGTTAGGAAGTGATTCAGTTTCATTCTTCTGCATATAGCTATCCAGTTTTCCCAGCACCATTTGTTGAAGAGATTGTCTTTTTCCCACTGTATACTCTTGCCTTCTTTGTGAAAGATTAGTAGACCATAAAAATGTGGGTTTATCCAAAGGATACAAACATAGTGATTCGAAAGGGCACATGCACCCCAATGTTTATAGCAGCAATGTTCGCAATAGCCAAAATATGGAGAGAGCCCAGATATTAAGTGACAGATGAATGGATAAAGAAAATGTGGTATATACACACAGTGAATATACTCAGCTATCAGAAAGAATAAAATCTTGCCATTTGCAAAGACATGCATGGAACTAGAGAGTATTATGCTAAGGAAAATGAATTAGGCAGAGAAAGATAAACACCATATAATTTCAATCATATGTGGAATTTAAGAAACAAAACAGATGAACATAGGGGAAGAGAGAGAAAAATAAAATGATAGAAAAATAAAATGATATATAAATAGAGAGGGAGCCAAACCTCAAGAGATGCTGAACTCAAGGAAACACATCGAGGGTTGCTGGAGGGGAGGTAGATGGGGGGAAAGGGTAATTGGATGATGGGCATTAAGAAGGGCACTTGATGTAATGAACGGTGGATACTATAGGCAACTAATGAGTCATTAATTCTACCCCTAAAACTAATAATACAGTATATATTAACTACATTGAATTTAAATATTGAATTTTTTAAAACCCATGGGTTTATTTCTAGGCTCTCTACTCTGTTCTCTTGATCTATGTTCTATTTTTGTCCAGTACCACACTATTTTGATTACTATAGCTTTGTAGTATATCTCAAAACCTGGGATTGTGATATCCTCAGCTTTGTTATTTTTTTCAAGATATATTTGGCTATGAGGTCTTTTGTGGTTCCATATGTATTTTAGGGTTATTTGTTCCAGTTCTGTGAAAGATGGTGTTGATATTTATGATGGATGACAATTGTAAATTTGTAAATTGCGTTGGGTAGTATAAACATTTTAAGAATTTTCCCCCAATCTATGGGCATGGAATATCTTTCCATTTGTTTGTGTCATCTTCAGTTTCTTTCATTGACATTTTATAGTTTTGAAAATACAAGTCTTTCACCTTCTTCATTAAGTTTATTCCAAGGTATTTTATTCTTTTTGGTGCAATTGTAAATGGGATTTTTTTCTTAATTTCTGTTACTTCATTAATAGTGTATAGAAATGCAACGGATTTCTGTATATTGATTTTTGTATTCTGTAACTCTACTGAATTAATGATCAGTTCTAGCAGTTTTGGTGGAGTCTTTAGGATTCTATATATAATATCATGTCATCTACAAATAGTGACAGTTTTGCTGCTTTCTTACCAATTTGATGCCTTTTATTTGTTTTGCTTGTCTGATTGCTCTGGCTAGGACTTCCAGTACTATGTTGAATAAAAGTGGTGAGAGTGGACATCCTTGTCTTGTTCATGATCTTAGAAGAAAAGCTCTCAGTTTTTTACCATTGGGTATGATGTTTTTCATACATGGCCTTTATTAGGTTGAGATAAATTCCCTCCAACCATATTTGGTTGAGGATATTTATCATGAACGTATGTTGTATTTCATTAAATGCTTTTTCTGCATCTGTTGAAATGGTGATATGGTTTTTATCCTTTCTCTTATTGAAGTGATGTATCATGTTGATTGCTTTGTGAATATTGAATCACTCTTGCATCCTAAAATAAATCCCACTTGATATTGGTGAATGACTTTTTAAATGTATTATTAGATTTGGTTGCTAATATTTTATTGAGGATTTTTGCATCTATATTCATCTGAGATATTGACCTGTAGGTTTCTTTTTTTGCAGTGTCTTTATCTGGTTGTAGTATCAGAGTAATGTTGGCCTCATGTAATGAACTTAGAAGCTCTTCTTCCTCTACTATTTTTGAGAATAATTTGTAGAGAAAAGTAATAACTCTTCATTAAGCATTTGGTAGATTTCACCTGTGAAGCTGTCTGGTCCTGGATTTCTGCTTGATGAGAGTTTTTTTGATTACTGATTCAATTTTATTGCTACCAATTGTTTTGGTTTATTTAAATTTCTATTTCTTCCTGCTTCAGTTTTGGTAGGTTGTGCTCTTCTAGAAATTTATCCTTATCTTCCAGGTTGTCCAATTTATTGGCATAAAAATTTTCATAATACACTCTTAGGATCCTTTGTATTTCTGTGCTGCTGGTTGTTAGTTCTTTCATTTTTTATTTTATTTTTTGAGTCCTCTCTCTTTCTCTCTTTTCTTTGATAAGTCTGGCTAGAGGTTTATCAATTTCATTGATGTTTTTCAAAGAATGAGCTTCTCGATTCATTGATCTGTTTTTATTTTAGTTTCTATTCCATTTATTTCTGCTCTAGTCTTTATCATTTCCTTTCTTTTAATGGCTTTGGGTTTTGATTGCTCTTCTCTTTCTAGCTCTGTTAAATATGTTATGTTGTTGATTTGAGATTTTTCTTGTTTCTTGATTTAGTCTTGTATTGCTATAATTTTTTCTCTTATGACAGGTTTTGCTGCATCCCAAAGATTTTGGACTATCATGTTTTCATTTTCATTTGACTCTGTGTATAGTTTTATTATCTCTTTGATTTCTTGGTTGACCCATTCATTGTTAAGTAACATTTATTTAATCTCCATGTATTTTTGTTCTTTCCAGGTTTTCCCTGTGGTTGATTTCTAGTCTCATACTCTTGTGGACAGAAAAGATGTATCATAGGATTTTAACCTTTGTGAATTTTCTGAGACTTATTTTGTAGCCTAACAAGTGATGTATTCTGGAAAATATTCCATGTACATTTGAAAAGAATGTATACTCCACTGTTTTGGATGGAATGTTCTGAACATATCTGTTAGATCCAACTGGCCCAATGTGTCATTCAAAGCCACTGTTTCCTTATTGATTTTCTGTCTGGATAACCAATCCATTGACTTAAATGAGGTGTTAAAGTCCCCTACTATCATTGCATTACTAGTGGTTTCTTTTATGTTTGTGAATAGTTGCTTTATGTGTTTGTTCCCTTGTTCCCTTGGTGCATACATATTTATAATTGTTATATTTTCTTGTTGGATTGTTTCATTTATGATCATGCAGTGCTCTTCTCTTTGTCTCTTGTTATAGTCTTTGTTTTAAAGTCTATTTTCCTGCATAAGTATTACTATCTCAACTTTATTTTCACTTTGCTTTGCATGATAAGTATATTTCCATCCCTCTGATTTCAATCTGCATGTCTTTAGCCTGAAATCCATCTTTCATAGGCAATATATGCCTATGAAAGATGGATATATATATATATATATCTTGTTTTTTTCATCTATTCATTCACTTTATGCCTTTTGATTGAAGTGTTTAGCTTATTTACATTCAAAGGAATTATTTATAGGTATGTACTTAGTGATATTTTGTTACTTGTTTTATGGTTTTTGTAGTTCTTCTTTGCTCCTTACTTGCTTTCTTCTCTTGTGGTTTGATGACTTTTTTTTAGTGATATGATTGGGTTCTTTTCTCTATTTTTTGCATATCTATTACTAGTATTTGATTTGTGGTTACCATTAGGTTTATATATAATATCTTCTGCAAATAAAAGGTTTTTTAAAAGATTTTATTTATTTATTTAGTATTTATTTATTTATTTATTTATTTATTTATTTATTTGAGACAGAGAGAGAGAGCAAGAGAGCACAAGTAGAGGGATCAGGAGATGGAGAGGAAGAAGCAGGCTACCAATGAACAGGGAGCCCCTTGCAAGGCTTGATCTCAGGACCCTGGGATCATGACCTGAGCTAAAGGGAAATGCTTAACCAACAGAGCCAACCAGCACCCCAGCATATAGCAGTTTATATTAAATTTATAGTTACTTTAGTTTTAACCCATTCTAAAGGCACTAAATATTTACTCCTCCCCCATACATTTTCTGTAAATGGTATTATACTTTACATGCATTTATTTTGTGAATTCCTTGACTGATTTTTATAGAAATAATTGATTCTACTACTTTTGTGCTTTAACCTCTATACTGGTTTTATAAGTGATCAATCTACTACATTTACAACTCAAGAAACCAGTCATGTGAGCCCCTAGTTAATGCTCCTCTGAGATTGGTGCAGAAAGTCATGTATGTAGTTCCCAACTGCCCCTCAGATGATTGGTTTCTTGAGTTATTTTCCTTCCTTGTTTCTAGATACTTTACATTCTATGATAATAAAACCAAGAGCCAACCAGCTCCTAAACTTCTTCATGGTGCCTGATGGTGTAGCCCCTTTGGACCTCTCTTTGTTCCCAGATATTGGACTCTGAGTAATCATTTTGTTTCTCATTGGAATGGACCATACAGCATTTATTGAGTGTGGAGCTCAATGTGGGGCTTGATGCCAGGACTCCAACATCATGACCTGAGCTGAAATCAAGAGTTAACCACTCAACCAGTTGAATGACTTAGATGCCCCTTTTAGTATATTTTTAATTTCAGTTATTGAGTTCTTAATTTCTGATTGATTCTTATATATATATATATTTTTGTCTTTGTTGAAGGTATACAGAGATCCTCCACTCCTTTCTCAAGTCCAATAAGTATCTTTATGATCATTACTTTGAATTCTCAATCAGGCATATTGCTTATCTCTGTTTTATTTAGCTCTTTTGCTGTGATTTGTTCTGTTCTTTCATCTGGGACATATATCTCTGTCTCCTTATTTTGTCTAACTTTCTGTGTGTTTTTTTTTATTAAGAAAGTCAGGTACATCTCATTTTGACAGTGTTGCCTTATGAAGAAGAGGTCCTATTGCACTCTGTGGTGAAGTGTCCCCTGTTCACCAGGAACTGGTACTTCAGGTGTGTCTCGTATGTCTGTTGCATTTGCCTTACTATTGTGGTTGAATCCTGTTTCCCTTTAGTCCAGTCAGCTGCAATGGCCCTCTTTTCCTCTTGTGGGCAAAGTTTGGTCTCTGTGCTGTTAGGGGGTTACAACTGGATCAGACCAGATGCCTTCCCTCAGTGCATTTTCTAAAATTGCCAACAGACTGACAGGCAGGGCCTTCTTCCTGCATTATCCCCTGAAAGGCTTTCATTGGTGGGCAGGTTCTGCAGTCAGACCACGTGTTTTCCCCTAGTCTCTCTGTTGCAGTTACAGTGAACTCCAACTACAGTGCTCTCTCCTTTCGTGGCACCCTGTGAAGTTTTGTTGGTGGGCAAGGGGATCAGATGTCTGCCCCCAGACTGTTGTGGGTGGCTATCTTCCCCTTCCTCCACGGAGAGAGAGAGAGACAGAGAGAGAGAGAAGCAGAGACATGAGCAGAGGGAAAAACAGGCTCCATGCAGGAAGCTCAATGTGGACTCCATCCTGGGTCTCCAGGATCACGCCCTGAGCCAAAGGCAGATGTTCAATTGCTGAGCCACCCAGGCGTCCCTCCTCTCCCTTCTTTATGTCTGTAGTGCCCCTTCTGTAAGTGGTTAGTCTCACAGGTTAGTTTTGTTTCTAAGTAGAATTTTGCCTCTTCTATTTTTTTTAGGTGTGGTCTCCTTTCTATGAATAACTATAGAATTTGTTCTGCCAGTCTTCGGTTCATTTTGTAAGTTAGTTACACCAATGTGGGTGTTATCTAGGTGTGTCTGTGGATGAAGTGAGCTAAGGATCCTCCTAATCTGCCATCTTCTCAGGTTACCCAGGATGATATTATTATTAATAAGAATTTATTAATGGCCTGTTATATGCTGGGCATGGTGTTGGACCCTAGACAAAAAGTTGTGAATACCATAAATATTAATAAAAGCATTTTGCCTCACATCTTTTGTGCACATTAAAAACAACAACAACAACAATGATCCTGGAAAAAAATGGCAATGGGTGGGAAGAGTGATATGGAAATGACTTTTAATATTTATAATGAAATAAATTGAAGAAATATAGGATTCAATGAATCATCACACTAAAGAGCTCAGAGTATCTTGGTGATATTCTGATTCTCTGAACTTGAGAAGAATACCCAATGAGTTTGGGAGAAAAGACAGAGAGGCAGCACATTTAGAATGTGTTTATTTATAAAAATGCCTGCTTATCATTTTTATTAGCAATATCTTCCTTCTCCATCCTATAGGAATGTTCATTTCAAAATGTTCTATGCCGAAACATTTAAGTTAATTTTTGCTTTTTAGCCCAATATTCAGGATATATCATGAATTCTCATGAGCCTAAAAATAGAACAAGAATACATAAACACTTGCATTCCAGAGAAATGTAGTTAGGGAAATAGGGATACATGTGTACAATCCTAATCTCTTTTTCTTGAATTATATAAGAAATTAAAATTCCTACAGTGTATTTAATCCATCAAATTAAAAGCCTATGCTATGATATTGGGCAGCACAGGTGTCTCAGCGGTTCAGCACCACCTTCAGCTCAGGGCTTGATCCTGGAGACCCGGGATCGAGTCCCACGTCAGGCTCCCAGCATGGAGCCTGCTTCTCCCTCTGCCTGTGTCTCTCCCTCTCTTTTTCTCTGTGTCTCTCATGAATAAATAAATAAAATCTAAAAAAAAAAAAAAAAGCCTATGCTACCACACACATAAACAAGAGCTTTGTTTAAAGAAACTATATGTAAATGGTGACTTGGGGAACAGATGGAAAGCATGAGAATGGAATGTAAGATATGGAAAGGGAATAGTACTAAGTACTCATATTAGTGCCTCCATTTGAGTAGCTACAACCATAGAGGAGAAAAGTAAAAATCTATGGGAAACAGGGATTCCTTGTTTTCCTTCTAATTTTAAGTGACCTAGATCCTAACATGCCTATGTAGGACTTCAAAGAGGAATCTGTTTGTATTTTTGTATAGAAGAGAACATGTCCAAGGAGTATGAGTTTATTTTTTGTGTGGTACAGAATGGTAAAAAATGATTTTAAAAAAGGTAAAAAAATATTGCCAGTTTATTCTCTTTATTAAGTATGTTTTCTTTAATAGCCCTTTTAGTTATTACAGTCTAAAGTAACTCATAATTATTCCTAAAAATTGTCTCTTTCTAAAATCTGTGAAGAGGAATATATTTTTAACATTTTAAATTATTTGTATATATACTGATAAAGTATGACTAATTTGTAGGATGGAAATTATTTTTAGAGGAGAAAAGAGAAATGTGGCTTGCTTCAAAATTTTTCAAACTTAGGGAATCCTGGCCCCTGAGAGCTGACATAAGGCTGAAATGATTCATTAACAGCACAGGACTTAACACCATACCTCATCCCACCCTTTACATCCTGAATCTCTGAACTGCTTGAGGGAAGGGACATTTGTTTTTATACCCTAGCATTTAACACCATTTCTGGCACAGAACTCATACTCTTTATTTTTCTTAAATTGGAATTGAAGTGAATTAAATTTCTTGGCAGTGTTTCTTATTATTGATATAGTTACTACCTAAGAATCTCAACTTCTATTTTTATTTTTTTCACAATATACTTCACTCTTATGTCAGATAGTTGCTATTCAGACATTTCCCCCTCCTTTGTCCTACTATTAGTCAATTTTTTTCTGTGTTAAAACTGCCACAAAACTTAGTAATTTATAATAGTGAACATTATATTTCTCATAATTCGGTATACTAAGTGGTTCTTCTTGGCTGGACTTGCTCAAGTAGAGCCTGTGGTGGGTAGGTTCTTGGGGGTCTTTAGTGGGTCTCTTGCTTCTAAGTGGTTTCTTCTCTTTCAGTAGCCTAGCTGAACTTCTCCATATACTGATTTCAAATTTCCAAAGCATCAAGAGAAAGTAAGCCCCAATATGCAAGAAATTTTAAAGTCTTTGCTTGCATCACATTTGTTTGGTCAAAGCAAACTGCATGGCCAAGATCAGATTCATTGTCATAGGAAAATGTTCAAGAGCATAGATACAAGAGGTTATGAATGAAATGGTTGCAAATACTTAATCTCATAGTGGGACATACTCATACTTTAAAAAGCTCATACTTGCACCTTGGAAACCAGGCATCTGATTCACCCACAATTCTTGAATCCTAATCCTATTTTTTATTATAATTAATGACCCCTCATGAAGAAATTAAGAGTTAGCCTTCAAATTTCATGGTGCTTTATACTTTAAACTATAATTCCCTAAGCTTTCTGCTGTTGATAGCATTCCTTATTCTCCCAGCTCTTACCCATTTCTTTCACTCCAGGATCTTCACTATATAATATTTTCATATTAGTTGCTAAGTGTTTAGAGACATATGAATATATTTGGCGATTTCATTTTAAAATCACATAGTCTGTTTGCTGGTTACATCACCTAGAATATTCTTCCTCATTCTTTTCCAGTGCTCTTTCTTTATCATACAGATTTCAATTCAAAAGTCACAAACTCGGAGCCAGAGCCTCAAATCTAAAATAGCTCTTTATTAGTCTCTCTTATGTATTTCTATGTTTTGTTTTTGTTTTTGCCCAAACAGTAGGTTATCTGATTCAGTTATTATGTATTATTTATTTTCTTACTCCAAATGATGCACAGCATTAAGACCAAGCCAGTTGGTAAAATATGAAATAATTTCATACAGTTTGTTAAGTCTATTGCTCTGAAATCCCCTATATTGCCAAGCACTCAATCAACCAGTCCTCTCTGTGGACTCTCACTGGGTATCTCCATTATCTAGAAACAAAAGGTAATTTTGACATAGTAGGGACTATAAAACTGCTACTGTAGTATGGCTCATGTCTATTCTGAATAACTAGCATCTGCGCTATAACAGTTATTGATATTTGTAATGATCCTAGCTTATATCATATTTCTTTACCTGCCTCTACCATTGAGAAGTAGGTTTCTCTAATTTGTTTTTAGAGGCAAATGAGTTATTTTTCTGGAAGAACTCTATAACCCAGATCCTCTAAGTTTGAACTTTGACAAATTCAAGAAGAATAGAGAGTTTGGCATTCCTTTTTCAAGATAATATTCTATTTTCCTACTTTGAAGTCCTGCCTTTGTATGCCAAAAGTGGAATATTACCTCAACTTTTTCTGTTTTAGTTCTGCAGCAACTTTTTCCCCCTAAGATTTATTTACTTTTCTTGGGGGTGGGGGGAGAGCAGGGACAGGGGCAGAAGAAGAGGGAGAGATCTCAAGAAGAATCTCTCTCTTTTTTAAAAAATTATTTATTCATAAGAGACACACAGAGAGAGAGAGGCAGAGAGAGAAGCAGGCTCCAAGCCTGACATGGGACTCAATCCTGGGTCTCCAGGACCACACCCCGGGCTGAAGGCGGCGCTAAACCGCTGAGCCACCCGGGCTGCCCTGAAGAAGAATCTCAATGGGGAGCCACACTCTCATGAGATCATGACCTGAGCTGAAATCAAGAATGAGACACTTAACTGATTGAGCCACCCAGATGCCCCAGTTGTGTGACAACTTTTAATCTCTCCCCTGACAGATGAATATCTTAGAGGACTTAGATAAATGTCAAATGCTTGGTTAAATAGAAAAAGATAGGGAGAAAGAGGGAAAGAGTGAGGGAGAGGAGAAGAGATAATGTTAGTGAAAGGGAGAGAGAGAGAGAGACAAAGAAAGAGACAGAAAGAAAAAGAAAGAATATCATAGAAGATTCCTTCCAAAATATTGCTGCTTTTAAAATTTTGAATAAATTGAGATCTGAACGTTAATATGACGGCAAAAGAAATACTTTCAGATGCAGAATTCAACCAAGTTGAGAACAAGACATCTAAATTACCAACATGAAAAACTTTTTTGTATGCTACTACTGTATTATGGCTTGATAAAATGTATAATTATGTTCATCAATAAAATAGATTTATAGAATTTGATGTTTGAATAAATGGAAATGATATCCACATTGCTGGATATCTGTAAGCATTAAATGGGATTCCACACTTAAAAATGCTTTGGAAAAATGACATCACCAAGATAGCAACATAGGATGGAGAAAAGATAATCCCTTCATTAATGGTGTTAGGATAATTGGCTGTTTATATGTAAAAGAATAAAGCTGGACTCATATCTTTTACCACTCATGAAAATTAAGTTGAAATAAAGACTTAAATGTGTAAGACCTAAAAGCATGAAAGTCCCAGAATAAAACAGGAATAAATCTTCCTGACATGAATCTTGGTAATGCATTTTTGGATATGACACATAAAGCAACACAAACCAAAATAAACAAGTGGGACTGCATCAAACTAAAAAATGTTTTGCACAGCAACAGAAACCATCAATAAAGTGAAAGGAGAACCTGAGAAAAAATATTTGCAAACCATGTATCTGATAAAGGGTTAATATTCAAAATATATGAAGATTTCATACAAGTAAAGATATAATAAGGCAACCCAAAACAAAACAAACGCACTGGAAAATGAATAAAAGACCTGAATAAACATTTCTCCAAAGAAGATACATGAAAAACCCATAGGTACTGGAAAAGATGATCAACATCAATAGTCAACTAGGAAAATGTAAATTAAAACCATAATGAGATATCATCTCATTCCTGTTAGAATGGCCATCATCAAAAAGTGAAATGCTGGTGTGGATGTGGAAAAATGAAACCCCTGTGCAATGTTGGTGCAATTGCATATTGGTATTGCCACTATGGAAAACAGCATGAAGGATCCTCAAAATATTAAAAATAGAACTACAATATGATCCAGCAATTCTATTTCTGGAGCTATATCCAAAGGAAATGTATACACTAATTTGAAAAGGTATCTGCACCCTCATGTTTATAGCAGCATTATTTACAAAGCAAAGACATGGAAACAACCTAATTTTTCATCAGCAGATGAATGGATAAAGAAGTTGTGGCATATACTCAGCCATAAGAAACAAGTAAATCCTACCATTTGTAATTACATGGAGGACTTTGAAGACATTATCCTAAATGAAATAAGTCAGACAGTGCAAGATGAATACTGTGTAATTTCACTTACATGTGAAATCTTGAAAACAAAACAGACAAATAAAAATCACAGATACTCAATCAAACTCACAGAAAAAGAGATCAGACTTGTGGTTATCAGAAGGAGAAATTAAGGAAAAGGAGGGTTTGGAGGAAAGTGTTCAAAAGGTTCAAACTTCCTGTTATAAGAAAAATAAGTACTAAGGATGTAATGTACAACATGATGACTCTAGCTGACACTGCTGTATGATATATAGGAAAGTTATTGAGGGCAAATCCTAAGAGTTCTCTTTATAAGGAGAAAATTTTATTCCTTTTTAATCTTCTTCTTTCTTTTCATCTGTGCAGGGTTCTTCTTATTATTAAACTTATAACAAAAATGGTACTTATTATATCATGCCTGGGAAGTTCCTTATCCATTTCGGTATCTTATTGCTTGGTGGTTCTAGGTACATAGTGGATTGTTATTTTTTTTGAATCAAAGAGATGAAGACTGCAATTATTTTAAGCTTCTCATGGACTTGGTCCCCTTTCTCCATTCTAGACGATCTAAATTTCCCCAAATACTGCATCCATTTAAAATTTCAATTCTTCAGAAGTAAGTTCACCTTTGACAATAGCCAAAAGAATGAACATCTAATTGGATGATTTTTGCTTAGTTTAAAAAATTATGGACATAAACTAACAGGTATTGAGTAAATGTACTTTTATTAAAAATAAACACCAGGGGATCCCTGGGTGGCTCAGTGGTTTGGCTCCTGCCTTCGGCCCAGGGCGTGATCCTGGAGTCCCGCGTCGGGCTCCCTGCACGGAGCCTGCTTCTCCCTCTGCCTGTGTCTCTGCCTCTGTGTGTGTGTGTGTGTGTGTGTGTGTCTCATGAATAAATTAAAATCTTAAAAAATAAATAAAATAAATAAAAATAAACACCAACCTTAAATATTAGTTCAAATACTCAAAAATAACATTTAAACAAAAAAGTAACTGTCTTCCCAAGACATTATGGGAAGGTTTCTGGTTATGCTACTTCTGAATGGTCCAGGTGGACAGTCCTTGATCAGCCTAGACAAGACGATCTGTCTTTGGATTTCAGTTTCTTACCATTAGCTTAGATTTTCTTGAACTCCTTAGTTAAGTAGTTACCTTCACCACATTTTAAGAGAAGAATTCCAAGTGTTAAAGTCTCCAAGTACTCAAATTAACAGACCATAGGGCAGCTAATGAAGGAAAAGTCTGGCAGTCAGGCTGGTACACATTGAAGCTCCCACATATTGTTAAAAGTTTTCAAAAGGAGGCTGATTTTGGTCTTTATTGTTTTAAACATTAGAGAGGTGACTATTTTACCTTTTTTTACTTAAAAATTTTTTGGACTTTTTACTTTTAATAATTCCATACTTTGTTCTGTTTACCTCCAAAACTCAAGGGTGTTACCTGACCTAGACATAGCATATTCCTTTGCAAATATAAGCCTCTTAAAATTAATGACATTGTTCTTTACTTTTGTAACAATTTTGGAGCAAGAAATCAATGTGTGAGAATGAAGTTTATTAAAAACTAGTATTGAGGAAATGAATGACATAAGAAAAAGTTTATCTTTTGGTGCTTAATTTAGGAGGAAAAATGTAAGCAGCACACGTGAGGGGGTCCCCAGATTGCTATAGATTGGCATTAAGTCAGCTGGTACCTTTGTGGAGGGAAGACTAGAAAGAGGATACTCAAACTATCTTTGCCTGGTCCATATTTTTTGGATTTTCCAAAACATCAAGAATTATATTTTCAAGGAGCATTGCAGAATTCACTTCAGTTATATGTATTGGCTTACCGTTTTCCTATGGTACATCATAACAATTCAGAAAAGCCTAACCGACACTCAAAAGTGGTTGAATATTACAACAGCAAGAAAATGAACCACTTTACACTCAAAGACCTATTTGGCATTGCTGTGTTTTTGACCACGTTTCCCTTTCACTTTTGTGTTCTTCAGCTTATCCCCCCAAACTAACAGCTGTGGCCAAACACTTGGCAGCTGCCAGGCTAATCCTCAGATGCCAAGCTTTTGAACAGATTTTCTAGGAGCAGACTTGGGCTCTGTGATGGCTGCCTGCACACTCCCTTCCCATTAGCCGGTTCCTTGGCAAGTTCTTTGATTCATTTGATTTTTGGCAGAGCAACTTGCCTGCTGACTATGAAGTCTCTGACTCTGTCAAATACTTTAGTTGGGCTGAATGTTTATTTGACTGCCCCTTCCTATCATGCCTAAAGATTAAAGTTTTCAAGATCTATGTTTAATGCCATACAGAGCTAAAAAAGAAGGGTTTTGCACAGTTGAGTTGTATGAATATGAAGGATGAGAGTAATCCTTAGCCTCAGGACCAATCTCTCATTGATTCTAGCTCTTTCCAGTGAGAGGTTTGTAACATAATGCTTTGACCATTTCTTGGCAGAGATTACTTTTCCCACCTTATGGAGTGGCAAGTTACCAACAGTCTCAAAGTAAATGCTTGGCCCAGATACAAGGCACTCTCTTTCTCTCTTTCAATGGTGAAAATCTGGTCCATTATTTCCCTTTTACTACTCTCCTTTATGGATAAGTCAGCTGAAAAAAATCAGGGAAAGTCTGCTTTAGATACTAATTGGAATTGGCCTTCTATCACTCATAGACCTGAGTTCTGAAGTAGCCAAATGATTCAGAAACATTTCATCTAATTCATTCCCTGTCATTCTGCATGCATTTGAAAAATAGCACAGGTGGACAGTGCTCATTTTACAGTTATGTAATAGGAATTGTACATAGGTGAAATTGGGAAGATTTTTGAGAAAGGCTTCTTAAAATAATTAATCAGTGCTTGTCTTCATGCTATACAGTAGTTCACCAAGACCAAAAAGAAGTAGATAATATATATAATGTATATTTGGGACAATAGCTAGTAAATAATGGATCTGACTCAGGCCAAAAGGATATGGTCTTACTTCCTGTTTTGAGAAAATGAATTGGAGCAGAAATCTGTGATCCCATTTCCTGTATGAAACATGTATACCAATGGTATAAACACTACCCAAAACCTCTTGTTCAAAGAGTGTTTGCTTTTATGGCATATTCAGCTAATTGTTCTAACCTTTCTATGTAGTTTTATTATTTCATAGTCTATTATGAGGAAAAAGCACATAATTTTCTCCTAAATGTAATCTGTTCCGGAATATGTATTAGTGCTTATTATGTATAATACATCATCATCATCATAAATAGTTTAGGAATGGAAGACATTCCAAAGATATTAAAGGCACTTTCCTTGTCATTCAAGAATTAAGGTAAAATTAAAGATTACCTTAATTTGATTTGAATTATTCACTCTTTATATAATTTTACCTGTCAGGATAGACTACACTGGTTTCACATATTATAGTTTTGTAAGTTGAAGTTCTACAAGATAGTTTGCAGTAAAACACCATGTAAAAATATGTCCCTTTGTATTTCAACAGGTAGATTTTAAATATAACTATTAAATATCTAGATAATAATAGGTTTGCACCTGGTTAATTTTTCAGTGAGTCATGCACACATAGACACACAGACACAGACACACACAAATGCACACATACACTACCTTACAGTAAACATCATTAATTTTATTATGCCCAGTACATTTTCTATTAAAATTTATAGGTGTCCAAAAAAGATCTTGGTTCCATCTCCTCACAAAGTATACTTTTAAAGAAAAGAACAGTGTTTTTCTCTTTTTATAGGACACATTTTCTTAAATAGTTTATTATTTAATAAAGTATAAAATCTAGTATTATCATCTCTTATTGATACATATAGGTGAAGTATTACTGGCTTCTATTAGTAGACTGATTAGAATAAAATAACTGTAAATAAAGTTAACTATCAGTGTGTTTTCTACTCTCAAATACACAGAGTTGTCATGTATAAGATCTAACTAACTAAAATTATACCTGTACATTATCAGTACTTTAGTGCCTAAAATGTATGCCTATGCATAATTTGAGTACTAGGAAATCCAGGGACCATCTATTGAATATAACATATGGTATCATGAGGTGTTCACAAATTGCTTCAGGGCAAATGATTCATTTTTAGAGGGTGGTGGTAGAAATATATAACTCATCAGCAGAAAAAGGAAAGGTTATGTAATAGGTGGCAGAAATGTATTGACTAACTCAGCAGAAAAAGGGAAGGTTATGAATTTTAGATGTTTTGGAGAAAATTAACATAATAGAAATAGAAAATATTATCAATGATTTTGTATAATTAATAAAATTTTGAAGCTTTTCATCTCAAGAGATCTGACTGCCAAATCAAACGTTGATTAGAATTGGATAATTTATCTTTCTAGTGTTTCAAATTTAAAAGAGACAGAGGGAATGATAGTCTGATAATTCCATTTGTGCAGTTTAAAGGATACAGTGCCATAGTTCCTGAGTAACTATAATCTGATAAAGCAGATCTATATTATAATCAGTTCGTTTGAATCCAAAATGGAGTCTATATATTCCAAGCAAACACAACTAAGCCAAATGATATCACTACTTATGACTAGTACATTAATTTGTCCTCATGAAGAACAACTGACTGCTTAAGGTCACAAACTCAGAATCATTACACACCTGAGCCAGTACTTTCATAGAAAGATGAATTGAAAGCTTTCAGCACAAAGTTAACCTAAATAGGAAAACATCAAACTATAATTATTTATGGAGATATTTATTATTAGATATTTAATAGAAAACTTTTCATTTTTGAGAAGACAATCTATGCCATCATTGTCATTATAGAACTGTAAATTACAGAAATGTAAATTTGGTGCAGGGGAGTTCTTTCTTGGTTAAGAGAGCAGAAGCAGAGTATGCATGGCATCTCTGGATCTCTTGCCCAGCATTAGCTATTATTGCTTCCAATTTAGCAGCCAAGTCACTTAACAGCCAGAGAAAATGATTCCACCATTCACAGTCCATAGCCATAAGAAGCAGCGACCTTTGGGGAAATCTTCCATACACTGCTTGCTTTTCTATGCCCATCCATCAAGCAAATGAGCAATCTATTTCTGCCATGGTACACTGCCACTACATTGAATTTCTGAAAGACACCTACCACTACCGATTTGAATATCAGCAAACAAAACCACAAATAGCTCCAATTTGTTCAATTTTGTAGGGTATTTTCAGGTAGTGTCCAATATACGTGTTCAGTTTATTGTAGGGAAGGGATTTAGTTCTAAAAGAACTTTAGAATAAGTAATTGAGTGCCCCCAAAAGATTTATGATATGTTAGGACAACTCAAGTGGGTATGTGTAATCTCAGTCATATGTTATAATTCATTTAGCAGAAAAGAATAAAGTTACAAGTAGTTAGCAATAATTATACTTAGTCTGAAACTTACCTATGCAGTAGCACATCCAGAAAAATCTGTATTGCAGAAAGAAAAATGAGGTCTACATCTTTATATAATATATGTTATATACATATTTTTCCATTCTATTCTACTGAATAATTTGACAGATTATCCAATAAAAACAATTCCATCAGAAAAAAATAGAAATAACTTAAAAAATCGCTATATATATATTTTTATCTTGAAATTTTAGTGATATATCTAATAAAGTTATTCCATAATTTTTAAACTTAAATAGCATTTATACAGGTTTCAATATTATGCCTGGATTAAGCTTTGGTTATAGATATAAAATCATTTCTAAAAGGCAGAATTTCTAGAGCACCTGAATGGTTCAGTCAATGAAGCATCTGACTTTGGCTTAAGTCATGATTTCAGGGTCCAAAATCTAGCCCTGTGTCCAGCTCTCACTCAGTGGGGAGTCTGCTTTCTTCTCCTGCTGCCCCTCACCCTGCTCATGCTCTCTCTCTCTCTCAAATAAATAAATAAAGTCTTAAAAAAATAAAAGGCAGGGGATCCCTGGGTGGCTCAGGGGTTTAGTGCCTGCCTTCAACCTGGGGCATGATCCTGGAGTCCTGGAATCGAGTGCCACATCCGGCTCCCTACAAGGAGCCTGCTTCTCCCTCTGCCTGTGTCTCTGCCTCTCTCTCTCTCTCTCTGTGACTATCATAAATAAATAAAAATTTTTAAAAAAATATTTTATTTATTATTCATGAAAGACAAAGAGAGAGAGGCAGAGACACAGGCAGAGGGAGAAGCAGGCTTCATGCACCGGGAGCCTGATGTGGGATTCGATCCCGGGTCTCCAGGATCGCGCCCTGGGCCAAAGGCAGGCGCCAAACCGCTGCGCCACCCAGGGATCCCTAAATAAAATATTTTTAAAAAAATAAATAAATAAAATAAAAGGCAGAATTTCTGGGTGTAAAAATAGCATTACGGTAAATATATACTCTTAACAGTATATAAGAAAATGATTCAAAAGTTCTGTAATTTTAATATTTTATTATATTGTCTGAAGTGACCACTGCAGTTACAGTGACAAAATAAAATGGAAGTATATGTATTAAAATATTTTAATTTATCTAAAGTATTATCTAATGGAGAATTATCTTACTTAAATTTAGGCAAAATCTATCTTTAGACCTAAAAGATTTTTATTTTCATTCTGTCAACTACATCAAAAAATCTGCTCTATCATGATGTGATATACAGGAAATTTGTAGTGCATTTGAGGGGAAAAAAAGATAAGGGAGAATAAAAAGAAATATTTTCCACATAATAATGGAAGCTCACCTTGTATTTTGTTACTTGTGTAACAATGTCTACAGGCAATATCTTTAGTATTAAAATTATTACAGCATCTCCTGAGCCTAACTGTAAACAATTTTTATAAGGAAAGATACTTTTCACTGATACAGGAAAAGAAGAGAAACAAACCTGGAATCATAAAATTCTTGAAACAGGGAAGCAATTTTATCACAAATTGAAGCCTTATATAAAGAAATTTTGTATGCTGTGTTTCTTTACAGCAGTTACCTATGTCAAGCTGGAAATTATACATATAATGGAAAAGAATTTGATGGCTACAATGGTGAAACTATGTGTTTTTTTTATGAACAGCACAGGAGAAACAGTTGGAAGAATTCTGAAGAGCACAAAAATTCTTTGCTAATATTTAGTCAAGATTGAATGAATTCTCATCAAAATAGGCTTAGGGGATCCCTGGGTGGCTCAGCGGTTTAGTGCCTGCCTTAGGCCCAGGGCATGGTCCTGGAGTCCTGGGATGGAGCCTGCTTCTCCCTCTGCCTATGCCTCTGCCTCTCAATATCAATCTCTCTCTCTCTCTCTCTCTCTCTCTCTCTGTGTGTGTCTCATGAATACATAAATAAATAAAAAATCTTTTAAAAATAGGCTTAAAATACAAAAAGGGGGTGTAAGAAAATGAATATTAGTGCCTTATCCATTGATAGAGGTGAGGGCTAGACTTAAGAGTTGCAGAAAACCAGACCAGTGTTTTGCAGAAATTGCCATCTATTGATATCTCCTTTTTTGAATTCCTTTTGTAAAGAGAAATATCAACTTCCACTTACTGATTTTTAAAAATAAATAATAGAAGACATAACACTTTATACTCAGTAATGACATCAAACTATAACTATATACTTCATTTCCTTAGAATTACAATTAGGGAAGAATAGAAGGAGAATAAGAGGTAAAAGACAAGGAAGAATGAGAGTAAAAGAGAAAAAAATAGAGACATAAACAAAAAACACGGGGTAACATAAAGAGTGAACTAGACAAACATTATTTATAACTGGACACCCAGCTTTAGAATGTCAATATCTGTCTAAAAGCACTTTGTTTATTAGTTGATTGCTATCCATAATTTTTAAAAGATTATTTATTTATTTATTTATTCATGAGAGACAGAGAGAGAGGCAGAAGCAGGCTCTATGCAGGGAATCCGAGGTGGGACTCGATCCTGGGTCTCCAGGATCAGGTCCTGGGCTGAAGGCGGCGCTAAACCGCTGAGCCACCTGGGCTGCCCCTATCCATCATTTTTAACTGCTCAAAATATTAAATCACAAAACCACTGAAATATTAAATCAGATAATATTGAATAATTTACAGTGATTTTTCAAAGACCACCAACTGGAGAACTACGCTTTGATGAAAACAGTGGTATTCTTGAGGAATTGTTAAAATTAAGAAAAAGGCTGAATTCTTCACCCCAGGATTTGTAATTTTAGACTTTATAGTAACAAAAAACTTATGGTTAAAAAAAAATACTCATTTAGACCAGGATATCAACAGTATTTTTCTTTGGGCAAATTTATCTATTTTAAACTTCCTAGTTTCATTTTTGGAAAAGGCAGACTATAGAATTAGCTACTACATGTTTTTCGTTTTTGTTTTCTGAGCCACAAGCTGTATTGCTAGACTGGGGATGAATATAAATATCCTGGTTAAAATTATGGAAGTAGTACACATTATTACTCATAATACTGAGTTTTACCACTTTATTATGGTTATATCCTACTTGTTGAAATTAAATCATATTTTTATTAGTAATAGGATTATGGAATTTATTGTCAGACCTGTTTCCAATAAACGATCTGCTACTTATTAGTTACTTAATTTCTTTGGGTTGTGATTATTGCAGTTGTGAAATGGTGACTATATAATAATATGGACTTCAATCTGTTGTTAGGAGAAATATGTATGGGGATTAAAAGTGACAAATTTTATGACTCAAACTTTATAGCCATTTATTATTATTAATTTATATACGATTACAAAAGACTTGTAGGTTTAGTCATGAAATGGAAGTAATACAACTTATAATGGCCATTTTCTGTGTAGCTTAGTGAATAGCCATTTAAGGCAGATGTTATCAGGTTAAAAATGTTGACATTTTCTTTGAAGGAAAAAGATACAAGGATAAGGAAGTTTATTAAAATTTTTAAATTAAAAATGTAAAATAACAAATTTTGAAAGACATTTGTAGATGGAACATTGGAAACCAACTGATCATGCTACAATATCTCAGTACATTTTCAGAAATTGATACTATAGACAAAATCTCTGACAGAAATCTAATAAAATTTTAAATAAGTAATTATTTTTAAATGCCTTAAGAATTTTAAAAAGCTGTACTTCAAACTACCTTTCTTTGAAAAGAAACTTGAATATGCAATTTCATTTTATTTATGTGATAATGCTTTTGAGAACTCTTCATGTCTACATGTATGAGTTGTCCAAATAGCCATATTCAGAAAAACAAAAATTGTAACTTAATACTTATAATGTTGAAATAACAAAAATAAATTAGCTGAGCAGTCAGATCATTAGATTAGAAAAAAGGCACAGTGTAAACTCAAAGAAAAGTAAAAAAAATCTGAAAATAATATATTATTCAAATATTATACATATAAATTACATATATGAATTTTAAAAGCCAATAGAATATGGCTACAATAACAGCTACTAGGTTGATTTATGATCTTTCTCATCTGAACATAATACATCAACATCTTACTAAAGATGCTACTGATCCCGTTTTCCAGGAGGTTTGGGATGGAGATCATGAGAGTTGGGTTTCCACCTTTTGAAATAAAAATATATAATTAATCCAAGTGGACAATTCAATAGACAATATAAATAGCCAATGCTTTCCTAAAAATATTAAGGAGATATCAACGACCTAGATAACAATTACTGACATACCACTGTATGTGCTTTGCTTAATGATCCTTTGAGTTATGTGCTTTTTAGAAGCCCCTTTCTAGATGAAAAGTCTGAGGCATGGAAAGGTCAGTAACGTACTCATACATCTAGAAAATATGTTTAGGCTTTTTGTTTGTTTGTTGTGATACACCACACACATACACTGATAAAACCATGATAATTAAATTATATAAAACTGGCACAAAAAAAAAAACTGGCACAAGAAGAAATGGAGAAACAGAACATGGAAATTCTTAATAAAGAGAACTTTTTCAACTGACAAGCAATGTTCTTAAATATGTACAAAATTTAGCCTCAGTTGTTTACGACAGTGAAAATGAATACCAATATGGTCTTAGATGTAGGACACATCATATGTATGTAGCCCTTAAGAACATTGTATAATGCTCCCAAATGTTTACTATGTTGTTCCATGAAAAAATGTTCTAAAAAGAAACTAGTACTTGAATACCACAAAAATGACTAGGAATATGTAAAAACAGTTTTGTGTGGTCAAGAAAGCAAGTAGAACACAAGAGCAATTATAGGAGGAGAAGCCACATTTTCCTTTAAAAACATTAGGTGACCTGAAACATATGAATAAGTAGAGACTGAGCACTGAAAAAAAAAAAAAAAAAAAAAAAAAAAGCCCGATTCAGAATAATCCAGAGCACAGACTAAAAGCAGTATGAGCAAAATTTCTACTACAAAGCAGCAAATGGAATCGGGAAAGCACAAAATTAAAAAAAAAAAAGAAAGATAAAATACATTGAATGTAAACCACAGAAGCACAGTAGTAGCAATTCAGGAGAAAATGTAGACATTTCTTTGATAGTAAAGTCCTTGAAATAGAATGAACATCCTCTGGTTCTTCCTGAGTTCTTATAAAAATAGAATGAGTAAATAGGGATAAAATCTATAAACCTCTGCAATGTAATCATAAAAAGAAAAGAAGCGAATGAAATGCACAAGAGCAGAAAGCAAGAATGGATGGGACTAATACTTGAATGTTTACTTTCTTTTAAAAAAAATATTTATTTATTCATGAGACACACACACAAAGAGACAGAGAGAGGCAGAGACACAAGCAGAGGGAGAAGCAGGCGCCATGCAGGGAGATGGATGTGGGACTTGATCCCGGGACCCCGGGATCACACCCTGGGCCAAAGGCAGGCGCTAAACCTCTGAGCTGCCCAGGTGTCCCAAGTGTTAACTTTCTGTACAACATTTCAAGTATGATGCTTCATTTATTTTTAGGTATTCAATCTATATGAAAATTTAAATATAACAAAGATAAGGAAATTTGGGTTCAGAGAAAACAGTCTCAGAAAATTTTAGGGATTTATTCAGAGCACACACAAATTAAGCAAACAAAGGAGCTAACTATGAAATCCAAGTTTATCTGACTGAGAAAGCCCAGGATCTTTTCTCCACACATTTCTGCACCCAGCACAGTGCTTGGACAATAATGATGCTTAAGGGGATCCCTGGGTGGCTCAGCGGTTTTGCACCTTCCTTCCGCCAAGGGTGTGATCCTGGAGTCCTGCATGGGGCTATCTGCATGGAGCCTGCTTCTCCCTCTGCCTTTGTCTCTGCCTCTCTCTCTCTCTCTCTCTCTCTCTCTCTCTGACTGTCATGAATAAATAAATAAAATCTTTAAAAAATAATGATGCTTAAAAATATTAGCTGTGTCAATAATACCAAACAGCTTCCCAATCAGGGAACATAACACAATTTTAGTACTGATTAGGGCTGAGTAGTTAAAATAAAGCAGGTCAAAAGTTAAATAAAATAAAATAAATGAATAACATAAAATAAAATTGAAATAAAAAAATACAAATGTCATTATTTGGCATCTATATTTATGATTTTGTTTTTATTAGGCAGAATATATATATAAGGGATGGTGGATTTAGACAGGAATATGTGGAGAGAAGATTGAAAATATTTTCTGGAGCACAATTGAAATTCAACAAAAACAAGATAAAATTTATAACCAATTTTGCTCATGAGATCTTGGTGTCCAAAATTCAACCGTGATTCATACTCAGAGAATCTGAAAAGAAAGTTTAGAAGGTGATACTTTTTGTTCCTTAAAGTCTTGCAAACAGACTTTTAAAAAAATTCTTCACTTAATAATGTGTTTTCTTTTTAAAAATATAAGATGTCTAAAATTTGTTTATGAGACATTTATCAAACAAGTGTCCAATATTGCTTTATTTTCATGCTTTATTGAAACTCAAATCATACACATTACTCATTATGCACATTTTAATTGATTCTATTTACATCCTTAGAAAAAAAATTGCACCTCAGTGAGAGTTAACTTAAGCTACTAAAAAAGAGAAATTTATTTTCTAAAGTATTCTTCCAAAGTATGGGCTCAGAAAATCTGAAGACTTGTGCAGAATGAAGTGATTATTAAATAAGTTAATGCTGTAATTATTAATATCTAGACTATAAATATCTCTATTAATATCAAGTACTAATTATCCATCTCAATGACTCAAAAACTCTTGAAAATTATGTCACTGGAAGAAATGTTAATTGCTGTTACAGTAGATATAAGGCATATGTCAGCCAAATTATTGATATAAATTCACTTTTTCTGGTGTAATATTCTAGCTTTTTGCACAGAGCTAAAAGCAAAAGTATAAAACCTAGTGTTACCCTCAATTAGTCATGTTTTCTCTCTCCCTTTCCTTGTTTCTTTCCTCATTTTTTAATCAAGAATTGTCTAAGTGCTTTCTAAAGGAAAAAGTGTGGCATGTGTATTGAGCATACTTTTATGATCCAAATTTATAGGATTTTAAGTGGATAATATATTTATGATTGTAATTGAAGAGTTATTTTTGAGTGTGTTACATTTGAAACCACTGACAGCATTATTATTACTATGCAAAATACTGTCTCCATTTTTATAGCTAGCTATCAAGGATAGTCAAACTATTTTGAATTTTCAGGTAATAGATTGGAGTAAAATTTTTCTTCCAGCATGTACCACAGGAGACTTATATAAGTCTCAGAAGGATGTTCAGAAAATTTCTGTTTGTGGCCAGTGAATAGTCCAAAGCCTTTTCAGCTGTATTTCATTGTGAGTTGACAGATATTGGCAGGAATGTGCAATGACTATAAAACTTCACATGTAACTCCTGAGAAAGCAGATTGTGATTTAAAAAAAATGCATTGACCTTCATAAAATGTTTAATGGGAAACATGTTCTCCATCATGCTTTTTCACATATAGACTTGAATTCTTTTATGAATTACTACTTATAAAAGGCACGAATGTATATATAGACTTGATTACTTTAACTGATTCTTTTATAAAAGCTAAGTTAAATCTTATTACCCATTATAGGGATTTTAGCAGGCTTCTCTGAATTATCTACAAGTGAATTAAAGTTCAAATTTGAGGATTTGTGAATTCTTTTATACCAAAGGATTGGCAAAGGAACTGTGGAAGCACTCCATAGAAGTGTAGCAAAAGATAAATGAGTTCTTTTGAGTTTGAGTTCTCTTTATATTTTGACTAATTTAAAAAATGAGAGGGTACTTTGTTTCTTAAATCTAGTACACACAGTGAATGGAACATTTCATTACGATGAGGAATTCCAAGAAGAGTGAAGAAATCTCAAGGACAATCTTAAGAATATTTTAATGTGCTTTTACAAGCAAAGTAAAGTTATATTCAACTCAGATAAGCAGAATTACAATAGTTCAGGGACCTGGTACCAGCTCTGTGTTAGGCAAAATATATTTAAGTGCAGATAAGACTATGATATAGGTGCGTCCAAATCTATTTTTCTCATGTAAGTCAGAAATAACATTTTTAAGGGCATATTTTCTAGACAGGAATAAACTTAAACTTTATTAAAATGTCTTAAATACCTTTACAATCATTCTGGTTTATAGGATGTTAAAGATGTATGATCCAAAATCTTGTCAAAAATCATTTTGGTAGACTTGGAAACATATTAAATGAAATGTTTTTCCTTGAAGAGCATGGCAAATTGATATATTCTTTTACCAAAAGGTATGTATTGGGGATTCTCCCCTTTACTGTCCCTTATCCTTGGGATTTTATTTTCATTGATAGAATGACCATATAAATTATTATTATTAATTATTATTGGGTATCCCTGGGTGGCTCAGCGGTTTAGCGCCTGCCTTTGGCCCAGGGCGCGATCCTGGAGTCCCGGGATGGAGTCCCACATCGGGCTCCCGGCATGGAGCCTGCTTCTCCCTCCTCCTGTGTCTCTGCCTCTCTCTCTCTTTATGTCTATCATGAATAAATAAATAAATATTTTAAAAAATGAGTTCATTTTTGAGAAGGAGAGGAAATGAAATTAACATTTTTTTCTGAGACAGGCATAAACTAAGGTAGTCCTATAAGAACCAGAAGGTATGGTAACTTTAATCATATAGGAAAACATACCCAGTCTCATTAAATGCTTAGGGTGCTACTGTATAGAGGAATGGCAGAAATTCCTTTTTGCTCAGAAATATCCATACTCTTCCTTTCCTCCTGTACATATAGCTAGACCACATTTGCCAGTCTTCTGCATCATGCTAGTCCTTGGAATATAAGCAGGAGTTAAAGGTGCCATTTCCTCATCTGGCCTATAAATACCTTTCACTCTTGTCCTCTATGTCCTTTATCACTGATACCTGACATGGCCATAACTTCTAGGATCATGCTGGAAACCATATTTTGAAGATGATAGAGCTGTTTATCAATCTGGATCTTGAATGATTGCATATAGAATTATTCTTCTAAACCCTTTACCTATCCAGCACATTAACTTTGCAAGAAATCAACCTTTTACTATGAGTTCAATTTTAGCCCCCCCCAAATATGTTGACATTCTAACCCTCAGTAACTCAGAATGTGACCTATTTGGAAATAGAGATATTACAGATGTCGTTAGTTAAGATGAGGTTATACTTGAATATGGTAGGTCCTTAATCCACTATGACTGGTATCCTTATAAGAATTGGGGATTTGGGACAAAGAGACAGGCACACAAAAAAAGGACATCATATGAAGACAGAGACAGACAAACCCAGATGGAAATTGGTCATGTGAGTACAGAGGCAGGGACAAGAGTAATGCTGCCACAAACTAAGGAATACCTGTAATACGTGGCACTATCAGAAGCTGGAAGAAAGGAAGGATCCTCTCCTAGAAACTTTGGAAATAGAATTGTCCTCCTAATACCTTGATTCTGAAATTCCAGATTCCAGAACTGTGAGGAAATACATTTCTGATGTTTCTCAGTTTGTGGCACTTTGATATAGCAGCACTAGGACACTGATATAATATTTAAGCCACTATGGGCTTTTGTCAGTTTTTTCAGGATAGTAGTTAGTATCACCTGACACAGAAGGAAGGGCCATGATTCTAACATAGTAGGATTTCAAAAAATTATTATTATTCATATGCTAGGATGTATAAGCCTTTGAATTGGAAATAGAGGTCACAGTGGGACTGGACCAATTCTTCAGTTTCACAACTGAAGCAACTTTCCTCCCCTAAAATTGTTTTTAGGTATTTCCAAGGAATGGAAAATTTGTGATCATCTGTTTTATTTCAGAATCAAATAACTTTGCCAAGAAAGAGTTATTTGTTACACAATCTGCATGAATTGACAGTAAATCTCTCTCTATGTATGCAAAAGGTCTTTTTTAGTTATTATCTATGCTTAAATACAGAAATTAAAACTAATTACTTTGAAATCATTTTCCTCTCCCAAACACAAGGAACATAAGATTTAAGCATATCCCAAAATTATTCAGTAACTCTTTCCTGTGCAAACTTTTCTTTTCCTTCTTCCTCCTTAGCCCACACCTTAACCAAATAAACTCAGAAGCAAGATCCATTTGCTAAGAAGTAGAAAAAAAAAGACTCTACTAATTTATAAAACAGGTTAAATAATCCAGTAATTTAGGATGGTTCAGTTTGTTAAGCATCTGAGGCTTGATTTCAGCTCAGATCATGATCTCGGGGTCCATGGATAGAGCCTCTAGTCCAGCCTCTGAGCTCAGCAGGGAATCTGCTTGAGTATCTCTCCCTCAGCCTCTACCCTGGCTTGTGTGTACACAATCTCTCTATCTCAAATAAGTAAATCTTTTAAAAAATAATTTATTATTATTAATAAGTTTAGAAGGAATAAAAGCTCAAATACTTTGAGTACAAATCCACAAATGACAAACATGTTTGTAAACAATAGCTTGTGAATTGTGTATGAAAATGCTTGTGGCTGGAATGAGTTTGCATTGTTATGTGAGAAAGACTGAAATGTATAGAGTAAATTTTAGAAAGAACAAAGCATTGTGATTACATTTAACATTCAAACAGGAGCAAAGCATCAACCAAGGCTAAATATCAGTCATAGATCACCAGAATCAGTAAGACTCGTATGTATTTTTTACCGGGAAATACAACAAAAGCATCTGTGATACACCAAGTAAATCAACAACAGCAAAAACAACAACAAATCCTGACATAAACAAACAGGATCTAAGCTGATTACCACATAGGAAATGTATAAAGAGCAGTAATATCTGATGCAGTAGATAGAGTATCCCCGCACTGCATTCAGGAATTGCTAACACATGGCAGCTAACAGCAAATGCTCAGCCAGCTCTCAGCCAGAAAAACATGCCTTATCCACAGGTTATAGAATAAACACAGATGCAGCAAAATGAGTCACCAGAGGAAAACAAAAATCTAAATTGAAGGTAAATGAAGCTTTGTGCACATGCATGACAAGAAATCCATTGAGCAAAACTAATTTTATATCTGTGCCAGAATGACTGTCTTATATGTTGGGAATAGGGAACAGGAGGGAAAGGAAATTGTCATATAATAGTAGACCTTGAAGTGTACTAAAATAGAGAATGCCTTCTGTATTGGCAAAAAAAGAAAAAATATATTCTAGGAGGTAAAATTCATTCACATTGCTATCAAAATGGAATGAAGAAATATTGATACATAGAAGAGAGGAAAAGATGTATGAAAGAAGAAAATATTGAGAATAAGAAAAATATTCATTTAAAGATTCAAGAAAAGTAGATTAAGTTCCTAGAAAAATGACTTCCCTTGTAATGCACATAAAGTGACATAAAAATCAATAATTTGTACAATATATTTCATAAACTTACTATATAATTTCTATTTTTTTCAAAAGTTACCATAAAACTTTCCTATTATATTTGAATCAATTTTTAGTAGAGGAAGGAAATTAATTTCTGAACTGTCCACTAGCACAGGTTTTTCTATTCTTTTAAAACAAAAAAGTCCATAGAACTTTCCTTGTCATTTTAACCTGATCCATTCTCTATAAAACGGCCATGTGGGTATCTGGTACAACATCGGCAGGCATTTCTTGAGGGACATAGTTTAGCTCCTTTGGAAAAGGTTTTTAAGATCTATAATTTTTTCAGTTGATATTAACTGCAGAATTCTTTCAGATCAAATTGCTTATTAGGAAGCGGGAGTGAGATTTTCATGTCTCATTATGAGTTTCGTTGGTAACCTTGGTGTGAATTCACCTTTGCCACCTTGTCTTTTTAATGAAAGAGTAGATTGAGCAAATTTAAGTATTCCAAATCCTTTTCCAAGTATGTCAATAGCAGGAAGTGACCTTGGAAAGAATCTTGGCTTACCTATAACGGTGTCTTGGTAGAAAGCCATTTGATCCTAATGGGAGCAGTGGGTTAGCTCATCCTGCCCATTTGGTACAGACCTGCTATCTTGGCCACATGCTGCTCAGTGTAACCATCCTCATTTCTAGCCCTAGTGTTGGCTGCTGTAAAGTGAGAAGGAAAGAAGAAATCCCTGTCTCTCTCTATACTGATTCTCTCTTAGGCGAATCTTTGTTTCATTTGTTTAGAAGTCTGTAACAGGTTAAAGAAGCAAGTTCAATCAGTGAAGCAATCTAAAGTTTTGTTAAAATAGTATACCTACAGCGGAGACCTTATTAGAAACTGAGAAAGGCTGAAGATGCATTGCTAAAAGTTGTTGGTCTCCTTGGGAATGGAGAAAAATTTGGATTTTATGAGAGAAAAGTATGATATAGTCAGATCTGAACAATGATGGCTACATTGTAGAAAGATCCTGTAGTTTTTAGCTTTTTAAATTTTTCCTTCCTTTGTGGAAATAAACAAAAAATTAGGCACCAACAGGAAAACAACAAAAAGAAAATATCCAAAGGAAAAGAAAAAAGCTAAGGGTAATATATGTGCCATCTAAAAAATAAGCTTTCCTGATTCTTTTTCTCATAAAAACACTAGCAAATCCATACATTTGGATCTTGATTCTCTGAAAAAAGAGACAGGAAGCAAGGGTTTTTTTTTTAGTTGAGACTGAACTCAAAAAATACACAAGTATTGGGCCCTCTTTCCTGGTGGTTCTGAAGCATTCCTCCCCCACCCCCCCCCAACCCCCGCCAGGCCTATTAGGACCTTTGAACTCATTATTATGAAAGCTACTAATGACCTTAAAAACAATTTGAATCCAGAATCATGATCTGAACCTCACAATAGATTCCAATTCTGTTATTGAGCAGAATGAAACCAAGAGACTTTTAGGTGAAAGTTTACTTAGAAGGTTGCAATTCTCGTTGAGGCTTTTGTCAGTGTGGTGGCTTTCTATTGTTATCAATTTGGCTAAGCTGAGCTATGTTTCATATCATTCCTTTCCTTGACTGTTTCTGGTTAAGATCAGCCACAAGGTAAAAGTGTGCAAGATTTGAAAGGCAGAAGTGAGATGGTGGACATGTTTATTCTTGGCAGTTTAAAGTTGATCATGCATGTCTTTGTGGATCTACTGGTTCATTTGTTGATCTGGGCAACAACCAAGTTCCCATGGGATTTCTTCCTTGAGCTTCTCCAAATCCTAGTGTGATGAGGCAAGAGTACCACTGGAGGCCATCATGGGTTCTAATAAGATGTATACAGTTCCAGCTTGTTCCTTGGGTCTCCAGGTCACTGCTCTCCCACACATTTCCTTCCAATTGCCTGTCCAGTGACTTCGTGATCAACACCAAGTTAAAAAGAAATAGCTGAACTGAGATTACTTTACCAACTCCTACAATCTTGTAAGATTGCATCATTCTATGCATCTTTTATTCTACATTATTCCTAGTGGTTCTGAATGAATACTGGATGACCTGGACTGTTGCCCCTAAATGCTTTTTATATGTCTAATTCTGATATATAAGGATCTATTCTCTTAAATTATCATGCTATATTTTACAACTATATTGCTCAACTTTCCTTATAAACATAACTATCATTCAAGATTTTTAGAACCTTTATCAAAAAGAATAAAAATGAATCATATAATTTATAATTCAGTAATGTCTTCACTATCTAATAATTGTCTACTCCCTATTTCAGACAAAACTGTTTTCCATTGTTCCATCTTTCCCTCGACCAAAAGAGATATCAGAAGTATCTCATATACAGTTTTTCTTTTCTTGAAGTCCATTCAGAAAGGCGAGCATTTCTTGCTATTGGTTCAGTTGTTTATTTTAATTAGGGTGATACGTCTTATATTAAGTGAGATTATAATTAAAATTATTTATTAGGAAATCTCACACAAAATATAACAAAGTTTTGCAATTTAAGAAATTTACAGGCTACTTATTTACAACATTTTGATTTTGTCTAAGATGATGATTCATTCTTTTTCTTCCCCAAGTCAGGTTTTGTTTTACACTGTTGTCTCAAATTAATTAATGATAACATTCCTTTTTTATTTACCTAAATTAATAAAACACACTATTACTCTGATAATTAACTTAAAAAATATCCCCTTCTTTTATCTCTAGTTTATATTTGACCACAATGGAATAAGACAGCATGTTTTAAGAGTCATAGAGTCCTTCCTATCCTAATGTCCAAAGTCTAGTTTTACTTAGTTATGGAAACTCCAGAGGGTATTTGAAGAAACTGAGTAATTTCTCAAAATAACAACTAATGCTATTTCATAAGGAATTAGACAGTTTGTCATATTTGAAATAAATTTCAAGTGGAAGAAAAATGCAAACAAATACTCAACCATACGCAGTGTGTAATTTACGGGCAACAGTCATAAACACAAAACTATCGGCATTAAATTTCTTATCCTCATTTTGCAAAAGAGGATGTTAACAGCTGGCAATCTGTATTTGTTGGAAATTAAATATTACTAAATAAGGTTAAAGGAAAAAAAAACCTGTCTCTGTATGATTAGATTCCTTTTTTATAGCACGTACTGTTTAATTCCAAAGGTTCTGGACCTATAATAAACCCAGCTGGTTTCTTATGTGTTAGCTATGTTTAAAAATACATTAGAGGTTAAAATATAATTTTCTAATTTCAATAGCACATACATATGGCTTTTTTGGCTTCCAGAATGATGCTAGGTATTCAGTTGCATTTGCTTTTCATGTATATAATTTTTAAAAAATTTCTGGATAAAATGCTTGTAGAAATATAGATGGATCCACATCTGAGAATGGTAATATCTTTTCTTTTGTTTTGTTTTAATTTTTGATGAATGCACTCAGATAATGTGATTAGAACAAAAGATAAATATTTTACAAAATGTTACATAGCATTCACTTAATCTTTATCAGTTATCCCAAATATGAGCCATATTTAAATTACTAGATAGAATTAGTCACTCCTAGAAAAATATCTCTTATGATGGAATAGCAACAGTACAAGTAGTGATTATTGCTTTTCAAAGATATAGCTGAATAAAGCATTTCCTCTCTACTATGTGCCATTATAGATTTTATGGAATATCTATTAGAAAGGTTAAAGGCTGACTCCTCCATAACTTCAAATTTGACAGTGCAGGTTTGTGACCTTCAAAAGATGAATTTTAATGACTCTGAAATCTCTCTTAGATAAATGGAAATATAGCCACATGCATGAGAAACAAGGATAAAATAAAGAGCCTGACAAGCTAAATAAAATAGACAAGAGAGGTAGTTTTAACAGAACAACCACTTTAGTCTTTTGTTTTCTCTAAAGGCAGTTGGGTGCCAGCTAACCACATGGGCATAACAGACAGTACTGTGGGCAGGAATATCAATGAGCTTGATTTTCCTAACCTTCAGGAAGTGGAGCAGGCTCTAAGGCAGCAAAATAAATTACCTTCTTGGGAAGACAGTGGCACACTTTGCACCCTTTCTCTTGCCCCAGAGCACCAGATAGGCAAGAGTTGACTCACTCTGTATGGTAGATCCTTGACTTCACAGTTGGCAACTCCACCACCAACAGAGCCAACTGCTGCCACAATCGCTGGGAAATATTTTTGGTTAAACAGAACAAATTTTTCTTTCAGTCACCACACAACTTTAGCATGTATAATGGCATCAGTGCTGCTCCAGTTCTGTTGAAACAAATTTAAATCAGGCAGACAGACCATAGGGATTCCTGGCCTGAACATAAACCCTGATAGTTTTCCATGATATTTCCTTTATTCCTTCAACAGCAGAACTATGTCCCCCTTAGCTATTTGGCCAGGCAAATGCTCCATTTAACAGACAAGTTTTGCCAGTTCCAGCATAGTGCAGAGCAGCAGCACACCTCTAATACAGGAGTCCCAAAAATGCTAAGAAGAACCAAATAGGGTGGATCACAGGATTTCTAGTCCTTTTGTGTTTAAGGAACATTTCCAATACATAACTAAAGAAAGAGTTTTTAGGACAATGTTAAATGGGATGGAATATGATGGCCTTAGAATTAGTGTGTTGAGGGTTAGTAAATGAAAGAACACCAAAGGGGAAGAAACTCCCAGACATTGGTGTTTGCTCTTCTCTGCAGTATATTCTTCTGTATCTTTTTTTTTAAGATTTTATTTATGAGAGAGAGAGAGAGAGAGAGAGAGAGAATCTTAAGTAGACTCCATGCTCAGCAAAACAAACAAATTCTCTTTCCTGTGAATTAGTATGGATTCACAGTATTTGAGGTTGGGACTAATCTCTCCTTGTAATCATTCATTTAATAAATATTTATTTGAGACCCTACAGTGTGCCAGGTACTAATCTAGGTACTATTTTGCCATGAACAAATCAAAGTTCCTGACCTCAATGGAGCTTGCATTCCAGTGTGGGCAATGGACAGAAATAACAAACAAATTTATTTTGTTTGGACAAAAAATAAACAAATCTAAAAATGATGGTAATGCATGCTATGGGGGCAAAATGAGGAAGAAAGATGAGGATAGCAGGGATGGGGGAAATGGGTTGTGATTTTTAAATATATTTCTTAAGAAGGGCCTTGCTGAAAAGGTATATTGTATGGATGGAGGTTTTTGAGATTTATCCTGCATAACTGACTACCCCTACCTGCAGGTACACAGGCAGCCTAAAGAATGTTGTTTGTGAGACTTGTGCTGCATAAATGACCTTGGGAGCCTTATTAATTGACATTAGCCGGCTTCCACATCAGAATTGGCCCTTCTGGCCTGGATGCCAAGAGCTGTAAATCTTGCTTCATATCTCCTCCAGCTCCAGGCTGGGCTCATCCCCCAGAATGGAATCTGGAAGGGAGACAAGCACACTTTGCCCAGGATCCTCGAATATACAAAGACATGATAATATAGGAATGAAGCTTGCTCCAAACTGCACATAGGCAAACAAATGTTTAACTTTGGATCCCATCATTGCTCTATAAATATGGCCCTTATGGGGATGATCAGTTGGAAGTCTTACCTGAGGGAAGGATGCTCTGCTCAGGCCTCTCAATGATTGGGACTCCAAGTCTGGCTGTCTCCATGGGGCTTCCCCAGCTAATGAAGTTAGATATTGTAAGTACCCAATTCGATGTAACTCTGTCTTATTTTTCTTTACTTCTTACTATTGCCCTCATCTATGCAGATTTCCCCTGCCTTCTTTCTGTTTCTATTAGATTTTTATAATATCAATAATGTATTTTCTTCCCTTTGAAATTGAGAGTATAGCTGCCATGAATCTTTTCTTCAGAACAGAAGGGACAATGGAAAAGGATTTGAAGGAGTTGAGAGGGAAAACCATATGCATATCTTGAGTATTTACCTGGAGAGAACATTGAGCATTAAAGTACAATAGGAGTTGTGCTCAGGGTGATTAAGGAACGTAAAAGAGGAATATCACTGCAGTGAGCAATGGGAAGGGTGGAGAAGATAGGTCAGAAATAAACACCATGAGTGCTCTGAGATAAGAAAGTGATATATTCACATAAGAAAGATGTGATCTGATTTACATTTTAAAACTATTGCTCTATTATTCTTTGAAAATAGTCTGAGGGAGCAGGGATAGAAGTAGGTAGAAACATAGGAGGCACTAAATTCTTAATTTAGGTATGAGATGTAATGTTAACATGGTGGCAGTAAAAGTGGTGAGAAGTGGGCAGCCCGGGAGGCTCAGCGGTTTAGCGCCGCCTTCAGCCCAGGGTGTGATCCTGGAGACCGAGGATCGAGTCCACATCAGGCTCCCTGCATGGAGCCTGCTTCTCCCTCTGCCTATGTCTCTGTGTGTGTGAGTGTGTGTGTGTGTGTGTGTGTGTGTGTGTGTGTGTGTCTCTCATGAATAAATAAATAAAATATTTTTTTAAAAAGTGGTGAGAAGTGAAGGGATTTTGCTCGTATTTGAAAAAAAAAATCACTTGGAAAGATCGAGTTGCATTTATTGATTTAAGGACAACCACAGAAAAATAGGTTGGGGGCAGATATTAGTTTTGGACATGTGAAATTTGGAATGACAATTAGACATTCAGTAGTAAATGGTGAATAGGCAATTGGGCATGCAAATCAGAGTTTAGAGTTGTCTATGTTGGAGGTACAGGTTGAGCATCTTATGTATAGATAATATTTAAAGTTATGAGACTTAATGAAAAGCTGACACTTTTCCCTTGCTTCCATTCTAATTAAGTACTTCATATAACAGTTGAAAACAAACATTTTATATTCTGAGATTAAAGCAAACTAAGATTTCTTTAATTGTTTCCAATTCCTGAAAATAATAGAATCTTGAATATTGCTTGTAAACCTGGGCTTTATAACAAAGATAATCATCCCTGAACTATGATATATTGATATCTGAAGATATGCATGATTTTTGTGAATATAACAATTAGAAAAAGTTATTATCTTCCTGCTTCCAAGAGCAGACTAATGTAAACTGAGTCCCCAGGATTAATTTGTGTCTTTTTTCCACCTTCATATTTCTCTGTTTTTTATTTGGTAAGTAGTCAGTTCTCTTGATATCTGACTCCCTTGTACACTTTTTTTGTTTTTTCAAAATTGCATCCTCTAGGAGTAAATCTAGATGGAGAAGTCCAACCTGAGGTTGGGCACTGGTTCTTGATCCTGGCTGTATGACAGAAACACCTGGAGAGATGAAACGACTGCCATCACCTAGGTACCATGCCAGATACCGTTCCAAACTAATTTTACCAGATCCTTGGAGAGAAGGCTCATATATCTACTTAAAAAATCTATCAATAACCTTAGTGCGTAGCTAATGTTGAGAATTATTTGAAGGTTGTAGAGATGAGAAGGAATGAGAATCAGAGAGAGAAAGAGAGATAGAAGGAGTGTTTTTCCTAGAAGTTAATTGAAGAAATTGAAGAAGGAGGGAGTTATCAATTGTAACAAGTGTTATCTATAGGCCAAGTAAAATAAGTACTAAAGCTTGGTTATTCAATTTAATAATTTGGCTGTCATTTGTAAATGTATAAAAGATGCTTCAGTGGTTCAAGAGAAAACAGAGATTTCCTTCGCTATTCAACAACTTTTTAGTTTGTATAATCCCATTTGTTTTAGTTGTGTTGCCCTTGGTTACCAGGGAGGGGAAGGATGGAGGAGGCAGTGAAATAGGTAGGTGAAGGGGATTAAAAGGTACAAACTTCCTGCTGCAAAATAAATAAGTCATGGGGATGTAATGTACAACACAGGGAATATAGTCAATAATACTGTAATAACTTTGTATGGTGACAGATGGTAACTAGACATATCATGGGAATTATTTCATAATGTATAAAAATATTGAATCACTATGATGCACACCTGAAACCAATAGGATATTGTATGTCAATTATACTTCAATAAAAAAAAAGAGTAAAAGGAAGCAAGGGAATTAGAAAAAGGGTATACAGATAACCTTTTAAGGAGTTTTTCTCTAAAGGGGAGAGCAGAGGAATAGGTCTAGTACTGGTGAGACTGTGGGATTAAGAATGATTCTTTTCAAAAGGATACCTCATGTTTACTCTGTATTTAAGAATGATTCTGTACATATAGTGAAAAAAAATTATTTAAGGATAAAAGAGGTGAGTTAGTGAAACAGTGGCCTCGAGTCCATGAAAAGGAATTGGATCTAGTGAATGAATGGTGGGTTTGGCCTCAAAAATAGTACAAAGGCTAATTTCTAGAAGGGGAAAATAGAATATGTGAACACAGATGCAACTAGGTTGATAACGCTACAGAAATAAGTTCTGTCTGATTCTCAGTGAAATATTAAAGAGATTTTCAAGTTAAGGTGATAAGAAGGAAGAGGTGTTAATGGTTTGAAAAAGAGAAGTTGTCCTGAGAGATTTCTTGATATGGGAGCCCCAGATCAGCAGCACATTCATCACTTAAAATGCAGATTTTCAGATTCCACCTTAGACCTACTGAATCAGGATCTGTTTTTAACAAGATCCTGAGATGATTTATAAAACGAGATTTAAGTTTGAGAGGCACTGATCTGGAAAAAAAAAAAAAGGGCGGGAGAGTTAAAGGACTAAGAAAATATGGTAGGACAGCTGTGGAGCAGTCAGGGTTCACCTGAGGATAATGATCATGAATTTAAAGTACAACCAATTAGCATGGTTATGAGTTTTCATCCAAAGAGTTCACCTATGTGGGTGCAGGTAAGAGTAGCAAAGAATTGTTTTACCTAGAGTTGATTTTTGTCAGGAGAGGACAGAATGATAAAGAAGCAGAAGAGTTTATGGTAATTTCAAGAAAGTGATGATTATGATAATCAGACATTTAAGGTTTGGTAATGTAGGAAATGAACACAAGAAGCCTTTGAGGACCAGTGAAATACTAAGATCAAGGTGATACTGTTCCCAGCTCTGGGGGTTAAGGGACTGTTGGAGCTGGAGTGCTCAATGGAGTAAACCAGATTTTTTTTTCTCATCTCTTGATAATTATCACCGAATGCTAAGATTATGCTTTACACAATTGCTTACTTTTCTTTTGTCTTTTAAAATCATTCCTACTGTACTAGACATTACTCATTTTCTTATCACATTGAGTTTCCCCTTCCTCTGAGGGGAGTTTTATATCTCAAAGTATTATGTCTATTTGCAGCTCCTAAGGCTTTTTCTCTTGTACTCTCACAGCAGTGTCCTATCTCCAATTTGACTCTGATAGGGATGATTCAATCTCTTCAAAAACAGTAGTAGCAGGAGAGGAGGCTAGTTACTTACTAAAGGTCAGAGAAAAGATTGGAACTCATACCTGGAAAGATTATTGTCAATTTCCTGAAGCCAGAACAGATTTTGATTTGAAACCAAAAAAGACAAGGCTGAGTGAAATGCAGTTCTGAAAGAAGAGCCTTTAATTAAAAATAACAGGTAGCTATGAGAAGAATGTCTCAGCTTTAAGCTATGCTTCTGATCACATTTCAGAAAACACCATCTACCAACTATTACATTTAGAAAACATGGAGTTTGAAATATGGACCATTAGTGCCCTAGAGGCTGGATAACCTGTCCAGTTGCACCAGACAAGTTAAACAGGTAAGAGAGATTTTATTCAAAACTATTGAAATAGGGTTAAAGACTGTTGCAATAAGGGAGAGAGACTGAACTCAACTCTGCTGAAATAAAAGGCAGAGAGTTTTAAGCACTGAAGTGAGTTGATAGAAAGGTAATGAAGGACATTATGGTACAGTTTGGTCAATGTGATTAGGCCATCATTGTTTGTTAATCGGCACCCATTGAAGTTAGTTAGTATCCTACCCTCTCACAAAGACTGGAAGATAGGAGCTTTTTCCTTCTTCTTCCCTTTCTCCTTTCCTTTCCTATTTTTTTTTTAGAAAGAGAGAGTAGGGGGAGGGGCAGAAGGAGAGAGAATCTCAAGCAGGCTCCATGCTGGGCATGGAGCCAAATGTGGGGCTCAGCCTCACATCCCCAAGATCATGCTCCAAAACAAAATCAAGAGGCGTACCCTGAACTGATTGAGGCTCCCAGGCAGCCCATTGATGATTACATTTAAAGGAGATGGCTTCCAGGTCCTTGAAACAGACATTCCTGGGTTGTAAGATTGGCAAGAGGCTGGAAGAAAATTTATATCTCAAAGGAGTGGGGAAAGAATTTACAGTTGCAGGTTTTCTAAGAGGAAATTCAGGAGTCTATAGTTAGGAAAAAGTCAAAAGTTTAGGCCATCTTAGAAATGGGGAAAGTTAAAGCCATCTTGCTTAAACCTTTCCCTTCAAAGCCCATCACCAGCAGATAACCTACTGTATAAAAGAGATTAGACATGCATAAGCCATCTAACAGAAAACAAGGAACACCCACATCTTGGTGTTGGTGGCATAAAGGGAAAGATTTGCCTCTAGATAGAAGTTGGACAGACAAAACCTGTTGAAAACTGCTTAAGGGACTCAGTGATAAGCATAACACTGATATGAATCTCCATTTCCCATTATAATCTATGCATCATTTTACTAGATGCTTTCAATGTTTTCATTATTTAGTGTGTAACATAAATATGATATGTTTCATAATGACAATCAGCACAAAGTACAAAAAAGAGCAAACATAATAAAATGAACATGGCTAAATTTTTCTGTTAGAACTTCCTTTACCTGTTGGCAAAATGTCAAAAGGCTTTACTCTGGAGTACTGTTTATATTTATGAAAGTTCCTAACTTTAAGTTTGTGAGTTGGTAAGTTTCTATGCTATATTTTTGGCACCACACTTGAAGGGATTCAAAATTCAAAACAAAACCCCAATTCGGCCTTAATTTGCAAATTCTGTACCAACTCCTATTCAGTTTTTTATGATTTAGTAGGTCATAATCGGCGCTGTTTTGCCTTGAGCATGTACTTTTATATACTCTTTAAGCAATGATGTCAACATGTCAGGAATTTGTTTGGCACCGGCTTGACGTTAAGCTAGGATTCTGACTTGTTGAAGCACATGTACCCAACTTAATGCAATACAGCTTTCTCCTGCTTAACAACAAGTAGGGAGCAAGGGTGCCTCATGCACTGTCCTATCACCCCAATAGCAGAGTGCATAGTTAGTCCTCAAGAAATATTGCTGAATATAGATATATACTCTGTCTGCCAAACAGTTTTTAAACTTATTTTACAAGAAAACATAAGGTACCTACTGTGTTGAAAGTAATGTCATAAAAAAGTTGTTAGAAAACTTGGATCATCTTAAAATTTATTCAAAGATTCCAGTATTTTGGAAATCCTTTGCTTTCTCTTTCCTTCCCTTGCTCTTTGTTTTCTTTCTTTCTTTCTTTCTTTCTTTTTCTTTCCTTTTTTTTAAAAGATTTTATTTATTCATTCATGAGAGACAGAGAGAGAGAGAGAGAGAGAGATTGAGAGAGAGAGAGGCAGAGACATAGGTAGAGGGAGAAGCAGGCTCCATGCAGGAAGCCTGACGTGGGACTCGATCCCGGGTCTCCAGGACCATGCCCCGGGCTGAATGCGGTGCTAAACCGCTGAGCCACTTGGGCTGCCCACCTTCCTTTTCCTTTAATAAAAATGCAAATATTTTTACCTCAGCAAATTATAGGAATGGTATCCACTTGTCATTCACATAACTTGTTACTTTGGTAAGTACTTTTTAAAAAGCTCATGGAATTTTTAAAAGATTTTTCAAAATATTAACATTTTATATTACAGTTGAAGAAACTGAGGATCTTAGAGTTTGTATAACAGGTCAAAGTTAAATGGATGACTAATTATAATTTGAAAGCAGACATATATGACTTCAAAACTCGTGAACCTATTACTATTTTTCTAATGCCTCATATAGCCTCAATTATAGACAGGCACTAATTGAAATTTAGAATCAGATATAACTGTAAAGTGTGGGCAAACCTCCAGGAAATTAATAATATCTGCTTATAATGCTAAATTCAATATATTCCTCAAACACTACCAATTAGCATCTTGGTTATGTCCTAAGTAGATAAAATTTGCTTTTGATGTCTTCTGTACAATTGTAATTGTTTATACTGAAAATATTTTTAAATGCTAATGTCAAGTAATAATGAAATGCATTCAGAAAATGTTGGAGAAAAGTGCTAGAAATGAAACTATATAAATACCTATTTATTTAGCTTAAAAGCCTGTTTTCAAAATATCTAGCACTTTCCAATCTTTTTTTTAACTTTAGCAATTAGTTTTTCAATTATCATCACTTTTGGTATGGTTGTTTAAATCAGCATACATTGATTCTAATGCTAAAGTATAAAGATGATGGATAAAGGAAAATCAAGAGAAAGAAAGAAAATAACAGAATTGCAAAAAAAAACAAAGTCACTATATACTACTTAACAAATTCACTATATCCTGTGATAAAAATTAACCATTTCAAATACTGACAGAAAAAATTGGCTTATGAGGAAAAACACGTTTTATCTAATATTGCAAAGAATCTTGAATCTTAGTTTTGAGAGATGAAATGTAATAAAATGTGGGTTAATTTAAACAAAAACTGCCTAGGGAAGAGTTTAGTTGCTTGAAAGCCTGGCTGAGATGAATGTGACTAGGAAGACAAAAGGTACACCAGAAAGTACTTTGTAAAGCCAAAACCAAAATACCTTTCAAGATCAATCCAAAACGAAAGTGTTTCCGAGCATGTGCAGATTTAATACCAGTCTGAGCAGATACCATGCTGTAGCAATGTTAATGATACCACCTTAAGATGATAACGTGGACAGATTTCAGTGTGAAGCAGATTACCGTGAGCTATTAAATGTTTGATGTTCTAACATAAGCTAAAAGCTTCATTAGTAAATGAAAATAAAACAAATAAGGAATGCTGGTGAAAGATCAAAAACACGCACCAAAGCAGAAGTAAACAGACAATAAAGTGTAGAGATACTTCTTTCATCTGCCATTGTTAGAGAAGAGCTTTTCCACCTAAAAGAAATATATAGATAATTGACATTTACCTCATTGAGTGCAGCAATTATTTTAACTATTTTTGGTTTATATCACTTTAAAATGAGGTACATACTTCTGGGCCTTATTAAACAACAGGAATTAAGTATAGTCTGGCTGTTCTTTGATGACCTGGAATCAGTCAGATAAATGTAATAATAGAAGCACAGGCATGATGTTTAGACAGGTTTAATATCAGATTCCTCCAATTACTGAATCTATGACTTTGGATAATTTACTCTCTGACCTCTCATTTATTTCCAAAATTAGAGATAAAAATACATACCCTGTAAGACTATTGTGAGGATTAAAATATTAAGATCTTTATAGAGTATTAGCATATAGTAGGTACTAAAGAATGTTAGTGATCATTTTGCCATGACATGATATACAGTTGATGCCCTTATTAGTTATTGCAGTTATTACAGAGACACCTCACGAGAGCAGGAGTAGAAAAGGATCTGATGTAAATGGCCCATGTTTGAAGCAATGAATTATTTGCATATTAAAAGGAGAATCTCTGGCAAAGAATAGTGAAAAACTCTAGGAAACAGAATTAATGAAATTGGGAAAAAGCAAAGGGGCATGAAACTAGGAAGGTAAATAAAGGATTCCATTTTGATATATATTTTTAAAAATCATAAAGATGTTTGCATTTTGTAAAGTAGATCTTCTCTTTCCATACCTCAGTAAAATTTGCCACAGACATAAAAATACCATACGTGAATTTCGTAGTTTTGTTTTTGTGTAGTAAGTGTATGCAAACACCTAGTATGTTCGAATGTTCCCAGATGTTGATCTTGATACTATAGGCTCTTTAAAACTATAATACCTGTGATTTAAAAGCATCCATTTTCTACAATTGCACAACATTTTGTCTTTTTTATCCCTTGCTTTTGTCTATATTTAAGTTATTTGCAAGGTAATATCACAGATTATGGTTTGCATGTCATGACAGTTTATTTGTTTCCACAAAGATAATCTTTTCTCCTTTTTTTCTCCTTTTGGAGACTAGAAGCAAACAAAGAACTTTAATACCTATAATGAAACTGAAGTCCTACATCATTTATTTCCACAGATTAAAACAGTATTAAAAGAAAAACTATTATTTTTTTCCTTTAGAGTTGCATTGATTCTCTTTCCTTCCTATAAAGGGTGAATAAGTTAAAATTCCTGAGGAGAAAAAAGCAAGAGAGTCCAAAACTTGAAATCAGATCCAATAGTATTATCTATGAGGAATAAGTGTATTCTACAAGTTTTTATATCTGTGGTTTATTTTTTCTCTCAATAATTGCAAATATTTCCCTTCAGGACAGTAATTCCACAGCAAATTATGGTGTGTAAATTGTGCCTATGTATATTCTACATTTGCCATATATATGGTATATATAATATATACTCTAAATGCTGTATATGTATATATACCATATATTTATATATACCATATATTTATGTATACCATATATTTATATGTACTGTTATGCTGATTTTATTAATGTTTAACATTTATTAGTTATAAATATTATATATGCTATTAATATATAATATTTATACATACAATTATATATACTATATATTTATTCCTATACATAGAAAACTTACAGTAACATAAAGAAAAAATTCAGATCAGATGCTGAATGGAACCCTAATAAAATTTAAAAGAAAACTGGCAATGGGAGAAACATGAAAAAGTGAAACCCAATAAACAAGATACTTTTGGGGAAATGATTTTAAGAACAAATGCCACTTATTATATATACAAATTTTATTTTCATTTATATGTTGGCTGATTTTTAAAGGGAAATTCCAAAATTTTAGATGGATCTTTCTGGGCTGCTAAATCCATGGAGGACAAAGTTAATGACATTTTAAGATTTCCTAATTACTTTATAATTATGTTTTCAATAAAGTGCAAATTAATCAAGATGTATGCTAATTGTATAGAGGACTTCAACCATTTCCAATTGATCAACGTAATAATGAAACTATGTTTAAAACCTATATTGTATAATGTTCCCTTTTGTAATTTTATCTCACAAGACTTTTTTTTTTTTTTTTACATAATAGAAATATTCTGTTGTTCTATTCATTTGACTGATAGAGATGGCTAAACTGCTCTTACTAAGCGTTATATAGAAATTCAGAGTTGCTTTTTAAGAAACCCTCTGTTAATTATGGCATGTCAAAAATGTTCACTGTGACCAAGTGGGAATGTGGTGTTTTTAGAGTGTCATACTTGTGGAAGCACGTGGTGAAAGACCTAGTTAGAATGAGAACATGCTATGGGAAGGAACTAATGGGATAAAGCTTTAAAATCAATCCAAAGCAGATGATAAATTTATATTAAGTAATCAAGGAAATATATTCCATTGTTGGCATTTTAGGGAGACCGGTAGGTAGTCACAGCATCAAAATTTGGGTCATAGTTAAAAATTCTCTGTTAATAAAGTTTTACCATATGCTATAAACAAACTAACACACATTGTGCTGTTATCACCCTCACTAGTCAGCTACCATTTACAGCAATTACAATAAGATAAAGAAAAAATTGTTTTACCTTCATTCATCGAATTTTGATGCTCTTTAAATATTGTGTATACATTTCTGACCTTATTTTATCACATCAGACTGAATAACTTCTTATAAACAATCTTATAAGATAGTTCTGCTGGCTATAAACTTATACCAGTTTCTGTGTTGTTTTGTTTTTCCTAAGAAGTCTTTGTTTCTTCTTCATCTTTAGGGACAACTTTTCTGGGTATAGAATTCTGAGTTGGCAGGTTATTTTTTCTTTAAAAACTTGTTTTTCTTACAAGATTTTATTTAAATTTAAGTGAGTTCACATATAGTCTTAGTTTCAAGGGTAGAATTTGGTGATTCATCTTTTGCAAATAACACCTAGTATTCACCTTAATGCCTGTCACCCATTTAGCCCATCTTCCCACTTTCCCCCTCTACCTGCCACAGAAACCCTATTTGTTTCTTATAGTTAAGAGTGTCTTATTCACTCTACATTTTTATCTTATTTTGCTTTTCCTTCCCTTCCTTTATGTTCATCTGTTTTGTTTCTTAAATTCTACATATGAGTGAAATCATATGGTATTTGTTTTTCTCTGCCTGACTTATTTCGCTAGCATAATACCCTCTAGTTCCATGCATGTCATTGCAAATGGTAAGATTTCATTCTTCTTGATGATTGAGTAATATTCCATTATATATAAAATCCATTATACTCACACACACACACCACATCTTTACCTATTCATTAGTCAATGGACATTTGGGCTCTTTCCATATTTTGGCTATTGCGGATAGTGCTGATGTAAACATTTGTGTGTATCTGCCCCTTCGAATCACTAGTTTTATATCCTTTGGGTAAACACCTAATAATGCAATTGCTGGGGCATAGGGTTAGTTCTATTTTACACTTTTTGAAAAACTGTTTTACAGAGTAGCTACACCAGTTTGCATTCCCACCCATGGTGTAAAAGGGTTCCCCTTTTTCCCCATCCTCACCAATATCTGTTTTTCCTGAGTTTTTAATTTTAGCCATTCTGGCTGATGTGATGTGGTATCTCATTGTGGTTCTGATTTGTATTTCCCTGATGATGAGTCATGTTGAACATCTTTCCTGTATGTCTTCTTTGGAGAAATGTCTGTTTATGTCTTCTGCCCATTTCTTAACTAGGCTTTTTTTTTTTTTTAATTTTTGGGGTGTTGAGTTTGATAGGTTCTTTATAGATCTTAGATACTAGCCCTTTATCTAAAGTCATTTGCAAATATCTTCTCCCATTCAGTTGTTTGCTTTTTAGTTTTGTTGATTGTTTCTTTTGCTGTGCAGAAACTTTTTATCTTGATGAACTCCCAGTAGTTCATTTTTGACTTTAAAAACTTTAAAGATCTCATTCTATCATCTACTTTTTTTGCATGGTTTTTAATAGAAACCATAGACAACCATTCTTGTCTTTTTTCCTTTGTATGTAAGGTGACCTTCCTTTTGTAGCCCACCCAGGTTGCCTTCAAAATTTTCTGAGATTTTTTTTTTCAATTTGAGTATGATATGCCTAGTTTGTTTGTTGTGTCACTATTATTCTTCCTGACGTTCTCTGTGGTTTGGTGTCCGTGAGTGACTTGGGTGTATGGTTTGATTTCTGTCACTGATTTTGGAAATTTTAAAGCCATTTTTTTTCAAATATTTATTTTGCTTTGTTTTCACTTTTATTTCCTTCTGATATTCCAGTTATACATGTGCTACATTTTTTGATACATTGCAGGACATGTATGCTTTGTTTCTAGGTTGTTGGTTTTTTTTTTACTTTTTTCCCTCTTTTTATCTCAATTTGTATAATTTCTATTTTTATTGCCCTATTTTCAAGTTCACTTATACTTTTTTAAATTTAAATTCAATTAGCCAACATATAGTAAGTACATACTTAGTTTCAGATGTAGTGTTCAATAATTTATCGCTTGCGTATAACTTATACTTTCTTTGGCTGTTTGAATCTAATAAGCACATCGAAGGTATTTTTCATTTCTGTTACTCTTTATATATGTATGTTTTATATAGTTTTTTGTTGAAGTGTTGTTGCCACACAATGTTAATTTCAGGTGTACAATAGTGATTGAAAGTTTGTATTTGTGCAATGCTCACTGTAAGTGCAGTTACCATCTGTCACAATACAACACTATTACAATACTGTTGGCTATATTCCCTGTGCTGTACCTTTTAATGCCATTATTTATTCATTCTATAATTGGAAGCCTATATTTCCCACTCCCCTTCACCCATTTTGTCCCTCCTCCCTCCCTCTCCCCTCTGGTAATAATGTTTGCTTTCTGTATTTATGGATATGTTTCTGCTTTTCGTTTGTTAATTTGTTTTATTTTTTAGATTCTATGTAAGTGAAATCATACGGTATTGGTCTTTCTCTGTTAATGTGTTTTTAATTTCTAGTATTTCTATTTGATTATTTCTAATATATTCCATCTTTGTACTGAAATAACCTACCTGATCTAGCACATTTGAGTATCTTTTCCATTAGAGTCTTCAACATATTATGATTATCTTAAAATCTGATATCCAATTTTAAAAAATAAATAAATAAAAATTAATAATAATAATAATAATAATAATAATAAAAATCTGTCTGATAATATTGGTATACTGTTATATCTGAGCCTGGTTCTGACAATTGCCTTGTATTTTCATACTGCTTTCTTTTCTTGCCTTTTGTAATCTTTTGCAACATTTTGTTTATAGCTGGGCAGGTTATATAGGGCCGTAGATACTGAGGTAATAGGTATGTAAAGTCAGTACATAAGTTAATCTAGTCAGAAGCTGTGCTGTTTGAAGTATGTTGTTGTTGCGGGAGCAGTAGAAGGCTCAGATTCCTCTAGTGACCTTGTTTTTTTCTCTACTCTTGGCTCAAGTCTCCCCTATCTGAGATGTTCCTCAGAGAGAATCTGTCTTCTACAGATCTCCCAGCTGAAAAAAAGAAAAGAAAGAAAATGAAAAAAAAAAAGAAAGAAGGAAAAGAAAAGGATATCCCAGCTGTAATTATTATTATTACAATACTATACATTGTACAATACTATTGTACTAGTATTGTAATAATAGTATTATTACACAGTATTATTACAAGCGTGTTAGTGTAGTGGTAGAATGTAGGACAGGGAAGCATATGCAAAGGAGCTGAGTGAGTCTTAGTCTTTGGAGTACACAGTAGGCTCATTTCTTGGGCGTATGACCTTCACAAATGTATTTGTCCTTCCTCTATAATTCTATTGATTGTTTTTCTCCCCATTTCCTTTTGAGCTATCGTGGATATCCTCCAGTTTTTAGTCTTGGTCCTTGGGGTACTCTTCTTTGCAGATTAAGACTATTTTTTTCTCTTAGATGACATAGAGTTATGGGCTGAATGAACTGTGTTTCTTTCCCTCTCCCCACACCCCAAATTCATATGTTGAATCCCTAAACTCCAGTATCTCAGAACATTGTATTTGGACTTTGGGCCTTTAAAAGAGTGGTTAGATTACAAATCAGGTTATTCTGGTGGGCCTTAATCCAATCTGACTAGAGCGTCTTATGAAGAGGAAATTTGAACACACAAAGGGACTCTAGGGATACACGTGCACAGAGGAAAAACCAACTGAGGACACAGCAACAAAGGTAGCCATCTACAAGACAAAGAGAGAGACCTTAGAAGAAATCATTTTTTTCTGACACTTTGGTCTTGGAATTTTAGTCTCCAGAAGTGTGAGACAATAAAGTTATTTTATTTTGCTTATGCCACCCAGTCTTTGGTATTTTGTTGATAGCCTTAACAAATCAAAACAGGGAGATTGACTGGATGGAGTTCCCATTCTCCAACTGAGATGGATTTTTGCATGTGTTCTCAGAATCTATTCTTTCTCCTGCCAATTGACCCTACGCTTGTTTAGGAAGATGGTTCTTGGTCTCTATTCTCAATAGATGAGCTTTCTCAGGAATCTTCATTAGAGTTCCTGATCAAAAAAATCTGTAAAAGAATAGGAATTCCCCTAATACTACATCCGCCAGGAGATTTTTACTCTGTTACTAGCTCATATTCTGAAAATTTCTAGTTTAAGATTGTATGGTGTCCAGCGGTTTCTTCCACAGATACACAAATACTTGGCTCCTATCTCTCCCTGCAAGTGTATCCCTTTGGGATAGCCATTTGTCTTGTGACATCTATTATTTGATGGTTTCACATAATTTTCTGCACACATAATTTTCTGCATGTCCAGTTTTTTCTTCTAAGGGTGGAAACTTTTTCAGTTCATTGCATCTCTAAACTGGAAGTCATGTTAGTACATCTTAAAACTTATACATATTATATAAAGAATTAAGCATCTCTTACTGTTACAGACAAATAGAATCTTTCTTTAGTATCTTTATGTAATAGGGAAATAGAAATATGCATTGTAGGTGGTAAATACATAACTTTTTTCAATACTTGTATTCCACTTCTCATTTAGAGAAATTTTCTTTTTCTCCATGTCCACTAACCAATGGCATGTTTCCTAGACTAGACTAATATACTGTTACTTGCTGAAAATTGGATTGTGAGCAGAAGCAAAATGGGAATTAAAATGGATATATTTCTAGTCATGCCAAGGGGATAAAATTGACCATAATCATCTTGTTATAGGAATGTTATTTTGTTTCTATTTTCTGGACTCAAGAGATACTGTAGTGTCTATAATTTTAAGTCTAATTTTTTAGTGTACCTTGGATTCTGTGTTTTAAATGTCTTTCTAGTAGAGTCCATTTTGCTCGATTTAGACAGAGTGAGTTTCTACTTCTTGCAATCAAATTAATCCCAACTGATAGTAGTAACTAATGATGCTGCTTTCTGACTTATTTGATTTTAAATAAAAGTTTAGATTTTCAATGTATTTCTATATATATTTTAGTTACCTCACTATAATGCTTGGATTTGTTTAAGTTTGCATTATCCTTAAGGCTTGTTTTTGGAGACAAAACATTAATATACTGCAATAATTAATCCGTGAAGTGGCTCAAGCATGGGCACACTCAGCAGGGGTGACTGAAACTGGGACAGATGTTGCACAGTTCTGCAAAATGTATAGTTGTTTGGAACTCAACAATTTTCTGAGTTGACTGTGAGAGTTAAGTACACATAAGCTGTTAACTTTCCCTGTAGTACTCCTACTTTCTTAGTATGTCCTAGATATCTGACTCTATGAGCTACTATTATCTCAGGGGTAGCACTGACGATGCACAATAGAAGATGGATATAATAACTCCCACCATGCATCTAGTGAACAAGAGGCAGATTTAAGTTTTATGCTAAGATAAATAAATGTTTGTTTCTTATTTATACATATTATTTTTATTTATTTTTAATATGTTATTTATTTATTCATGAGAGACACACAGAGGGAGGCAGAGACATAGGCAGAGGGAGAAGCAGACTCCCTGTGGGGAGCCTGATGTAGAACTTGATCCCAGGATCCAGGGATCATAACCTGATCCAAAGTAAGACACTCAACCACTGAGCCACCCAGGTGCCCTATACATATTATTTTTATATAAAGAAGATAAGTTTTCAATAGGAAACACTCAAACAAATATTAATATCAAAAGAAAATACTCAGTTTACTTAAAACAAAGATTCAAAATGAAAAGGAGGAAAAAGAAACATAACTAATAGGCTAACAAATTAGCTTATTTATACTTATAGTATTAATTACATTGCAGCATAACTTTGGTCTAAATTCTTCAGTCTTCATTTGGCCATGTGTGTCTTGAATGCAGTACTATATCTTTTATATTTGCCTTCTCAGCCCCAGTCCTGAGTCTGACATATACTAATTTCATAGTAGAGTTTTAAGGAATAGATACTTGAATAACGCTAAACACTAAAGTGAAAGTGCTCAATCCATTACTGCCTTGAACTTTATTTTTTATGAGTAAGGTTGTTGGTACAAAGTGTTAAGAATGAGAAGCAATGAAAAATGGCATCATTGGCCCTTCCCATCATATCTGGTCTGTGTCTCTAGGTGTCTACTTCTGAGAATTAGGAAGGTAAAAGAGTAGCTAGACAATTTAGATAAAATTGAATTTTGCCTATATTAACTGACTTAAATGTAGTTTTGTTTTTTTTAAATATTTTATTTATTTATTCATGAGAGACACAGAGAGAGAGGCAGAGACACAGGCAGAGGGAGAAGCAGGCCCCCTGCAGTGAGCCCGATGTGGGACTAGATCCCGGAACTCCAGGATCACTTCCTGGGCTGAAGGCAGACACTCAACAGCTGAGCCACTCAGGTGTCCCAACTTATATATAGTTTAATAAGATATTATGGTAGATTTAATAATGCTCCCCTTCCAAGTTGTCCATATCCTAGTCCCAGGTCTGAATATGTTGCCTTATATAACAAAAGATACTTTGCATTATGTGATTAAAGATCTTCAAGTCAGGGGAATATCCTAGATTATCCAGTTGGGGAATCACAAATGTCATTTTAAAAGGGAGGCAGGAAGGTTGGAGTAGGAAAAAAACAGTGCTGAAGGAAGCAGGATGGGTTGATGTACTTTGCAGATGGAGGAAGAGGACAGGAGCCAGGGAATTTTACAATCCAGGAAAGGCAAGAAAACAAATTCCCTGTTAGTGCCCAAAAAGGAATGTAGCTTTTCTAATTTGTGATTTCTCCTCCATGGGCATGGTCTGGGATATCTGAGCTCTAGAACTGTATGATAACTTGATTCCTTCATCATCATTGTCATTGTCATCGTTATCTCATTATTGTCATTATTTCTATCACTTTCAATATCATATTTATATTATTACATAATTATCCATTTGTGAAAGTGTACTTTAAAGAGTTTACATTGTAAAAGACAAAGTGTAGCAATTGTATTTTATTTAGGCTAAAGTGTTAGGGAAACATTAATTAATGAGGAATGTCTCAAATAAAAGGAAAGGACCTGGAGTTTTATAGAGGCACATATGAAGCAAATCATCTGTGAGTTCTATGGAAGTCATGATAGAGTTTATCATGTCAACCTTTTCTTTTGTTTAAAACAAATATTGTTAATTGATGAACAACTCTGAATTGATCATAAACTTCCTGAATGAATGAAGCAGCATTTAAGAAATAGTCTCTGGAGGATTCTTATTGGTGTTTTTTTCTGTAGAATTAGTTCCAGTATCTGATGAATGGTTCAAAGTTGAGAACATACGTGCTGACAATGGTTTGTTGTCTGAGAAGTCAGGCATCTTATAAGAGGGAAACCTAAAATGAAATAGGAATACTAATATAGACTATTTTAGAGTAAAGTGTCTGGAGTTAAAACCTAACGTTAACCATTCTAGAAGATTCCAAGAGGTTGTTAGTGGTTATTCAGCCGTATTAGTTCAATTCTTGAAGCTCTTTATAAAATTATGTTCTTGATGTTGACTATAGCCTTGGTTACTTCTCACTTGCATGAACTTATTAGTATTTTGTCAGACTTCTTTATGGTCCAGACAACAGCTTGTCCAAGAAGAATTCTGGACCATGCATGGTCTGTTGGCAGTAGTGAATCCTTTAAGATTTATATCAAGTAGTTGGGCTTTCGCTTGCAAAATTTTGTTAGATCCTGAGGAAAAGGGCTAGCCCCAAGGCAACCCAGAGTCATGATAGTGATCTGGGCAGTCACGTTTTACTTCTCTGTTACACTAAGTCTGACAGGAGAGAGAACTAAGTTTGGGGGATTATAGACAGTATTAGAGAAACTTGGTAAAATTGTAACTTTGTTAGGGATTCACCCTTTGGACAAAGTGATTAGATCCAGTTCAGTTTACCAGTAGGTACTGAAACTGATGGAAGTCAACTGTGTCTCCACTAGATGAGGCAATTTACATGTCCATTAATTACCTGAAATTTAGAACAAAGTATAATATATCTCAAAAGACAATGGACCAGGGCTAGGATCTGACAACCCAGAAGGGGGTGCTATAGGTGGTGTGTAATTTACTAATGAAACACAAAATTTCTCTGAAGGGTAACCTCTCTTTTGGTCAAAAGGAATCCCAAAGAAAGATTCCTTTTCTTCTTCTTTGTTGAAGATTTCTTTCTTTCTTTCTTTCTTTCTTTCTTTCTTTCTTTCTTTCTTTCTTCACTTGAGAGATAAAGAAAATGATTGTGGGGAGGGGCAGAGGGAGAGAAATTTCAAGCAGACTCCCTATGATCACAGAGCCTGCTGTGGGGCTCAATCTCATGACTCATGAGACCACGACCTGGGCTGAAACCAACAGTCAGAAGCTCAACTGATTGAGCCATTCAGGAACCCAAAGAAATAATCTCCTCCTCCTCCTCCTCCTCCTCCTCCTCCTCCTCCTCCTCCTCCTTCTCTTTAAAGATTTTACTTATTTATTCCTGAGAGACACAGAGAGAGAGGCAGAGACACAGGCAGAGGGAGAAGCAGACTCCTCGCAGGGAGCCCAATGCAGGGCTCCATCCCCGACCCTGGGATCATGCTCCTGGCTGAAGGCAGATGCTTAACCACTGAGCCACACAGGCATTCCAAGAAATATTATTCTTGATTACAAAATAAGAGAGGACTCATTTGATTGGGATTAATTATTTCCAAGAGGAAAGCAATAGCAATTTAGCATATTGACCTTCATAAATTTGGTGTGCTGGATGTTTTCATTAAAAAAAAATCTCAGATTGTACTTTTAAAAGCTTCGTAAGTCTAAAAGTAAAGCCAAGTACTGATGTGGTAGTAAGAATAATGCCCCACTCCTGCCAAAAGATATTTACATCCTAATCCTTGAAGTCTGTGAATCTGTTCCTTTACATGAGAAAGGGGAATTATGATTTCAGATGGAATTAAGGTTGTAATCAACTGACTATAAAATAGTGACTTTATCTTAAATTATCTAGATAGATCCAATATAATCAAAAGTTTCATGTGGAAGAAAGAGGAATAAAGAAAGTATCCAAGTCATACGATGTGATAAGAAATCAAACTGTGGGTGACATCAGTAAGATGGTGGAGTATAAGATATTAACCTTTATCTCTCCACAAAAAACAGGACTTAGACAGCAATTCATAAATGAAAATAGACCTGAAAATAGACAGCCCCCACAGCCATGTGTGTACCATGTGTGACTCACTGTGTGAGTCTAATTAAGAACGTATAGGAAAAAAAAAAAAAGAACCTATAAAATGTCACTAAGATGATGGAATAGGAGAACCCAGCCTCTAATCCCCCAACAAAGAACAATTAGATAGCTATGCACAAAAAAAAAAAAAAAAAGAAAAAGAAAAAAGAAAAAAAAAAAGCTCATATTTGCTCAACAAGGTTCAGCAACACAGTGGAACAAAAATCCTAAATAACCACACAAAAGGATAGGAAGAACAGTTTTACTTTGCCTGCATCGTTCCATCCTCCAGGTACTGCTCAGAGCCACGAGTTCTCCTCAGGGAAAAGAAGAATGAAGTGAGCAACTGGCTTCCCCAGCATTTTGGGGCACTGCATGAAGGATCTGCCTCTGTTTCCCCCTACTCAAAGATTAGCAAAGCTGAGATGTCTAAAGATGGCTAGGAATAAGGAAAAAAGGCAGAGGCTATTGTCCACCAAGAAGAAGCTATAAGGCAAACAAAAGCATTTATTTGCGGTCTTGGGGATGACATTTTCAGTGGACTGAAATCGAAGGTATTTTCCAAATTGCAAGTGGACTGTAGATTTAGAAAGGTAAAAAACACAAATTTACATAACTTATTTTGAAGGAATTATGATGGATGTTGACCCAGTTAAACTGGCTACCTAATAAATGATCAGCTATTTAGTTAGATATGTGTCTCCATTTCAATCCAAAGTAGAAAGATGTGTTACAAAAAGTGGTCCAGATGCAACTAATTGCAATTGACAAAGTTCAAAGTCCATAATATTCCAAAAAATTGAAACAGGAAACAAGTATAGGCCTTGCTTTCTTAATTTCCTTCACCCTGTTTTAAATGACTGTCTTTGCAATTCTTACTTCAATTTGGAATCTTCTTTCACATTGCCAGTATCATCCAGGTGGTGGGGATTAACATGGTTCCCAGTTGTCCCAGTGGTCTGCAATGCCACGAATCACAGCTGCCTTCACTGCTGAGGACTACAATAGCCCTTTTGAATGCTACAGATCCTTCAGCTTTCATCACTGACCACTTCCTCATGGACCCCAATAATCTGCTCTGCAGAGGACCCTGACAGCTTTTACCACTAAGGAAACCAAAAACCAGTACAGTACTGGGGACCCTCTGTATGTTTCACTGCTAAGGTGTTCAAGTCACAGTTTTTTGCATTAGCAGAAGCTAGATGCCTGAGTTTATCCTTCTTTATCCCTTCTTTATCCCTCCCACCTTCTGCTGGAGTATAGGATCCATACCTAAAGACAAGCCCCAGCCTCTGTACCTGTGCAGGTATAATATGGTTGCATAGGTTCCAACAACTGCCCACCCCCCCATTGTGCACAGGCTGGAAGTTAACATCTATAGTCACCCAACTGGGAATGGAGAGCCGAGAAACCCACAGCTGCAATGGATCTGGATCCCTACTCCAGAGACTGGCCTTCACTGCTGAATAGGCCTGCTGCTAGCCCCTGTACTCAGGCACCTGCATACTACTGGCTCTAACTCAAGTACACATGGACAGCCCGTGCCCCAGCAGCTGCTTGTGTGCTTGCAGTTGGCCTCAGCTCTTACCATGGATGCTTGCCACAACCACCATGAAGGCGTAGGCAGCCAGCCCCCACAGCCATGTGTGTACCTAGAACCAGCTCTGGCCACCATTACAGCCTACTCTGATCCCTAGCAGCCGGACTTGAAGGCATTGCTGAAGACCCCAACAGCCTGTGGATCTAATGTAAGCCCCTATAGCTTTCACTAAAGATCACAGAGTTGTCCATGTTGTAGACTCCAGATGCCTGAGCCAACAAGACACCACATACCCTTCAACCTCAACATGCCTCTATACTTGGTGTTGTGCATCACTAGGCTAGACTTTATTAAAGCAAAATACATTCTCAAGGTGGGATAACAGGCAGGTTCTGCAAAGTGAACTGGCCCCTAGATTGTTTTGGGATTGGATATTGTTTAGTGTCTCTTGGCTGGGAGAAGCTATGAAGTACAGTGGGTTGATCTCTAACGGGGGCAGCCTCCAGTTATTTGGGAAACTCCTCCCACAGGTTGGGAGAGAAGTTTTTGGCCTTATAAGATTTGTACTTGAACCCTCATGGCAGTCTTTCTCCATTGTGGGGGGAGGGGGGTGCTCTACCAGCAATGCAAATGCATTGTAATGAGTCTAGGAGTTACCCTGAGGTAGAGGTGGAAGAGGAGAAGGCATGCTTTCCACCTGTGGCTCTTGATCTATATCAGACCCTTCCAAGCCCTGTGGCCTTAGAAGCCACAAGGTAAGGATAGTTTTGCCCCCAGGCTTTTAATGTGTAGTTTATTTATGACCATTCTTGCCTTAGCTCATGTCTCTATCATTCCTCCCTCAAGAACTTCGGACTCTGCCTTAGGGAGTTCCTTCCATTGCTCATATTTAGCTTCTACCTAAAAGACACACATGCAAGGCTACAGGGATCAGGAAGAAACAGGGAAACATGAGACTACTAAATGAAGGCAGAAAACTTCCAGTAAGTGACTCTATAGAAATTTAGATTCATCAATTACGTGACAAAAAATTCAAAACAGTTGTCCTCTAAGTTCTCAGAGAGCTACAAGAAAACCGATAAACAATTTTATGAAATCAGGAAAATAATACAAGAACATTTATGAATCTATAGCAATATAGTGGAGCAAAAAACGGGGTAACTGCACAGGAAAGATTGCTAGGGGACTTGGCTTAGCTGAGATGACTGCAGACAGTGAGGGACAATGAAGAACAGGAATTATCAGGATCAACCATGCAGCAGGTGGGGGCAGGACCCCTGCAACATTGTTACTAAGGACCTGAACAGGCCCTGTGGAAGTCACAGATTTCCTGAAGCTTTCACAGCAGAGGGCTTCATAGTGTTTGTCGGCATGGGCCTCAGCAGCAGCAGAGGGCACAGGCAGGTTTTGTCACTGAGGTAACCAATAGCCATTTCTGTCGAAGTACAACACCCAAAATTTATGGGATGAAACAAAAGCAGTTCTAAAAAGGAAGTTTATGACAATAAATACCTACATTAAAACAACAACAACAAAGAACTGGGGGTAGGGTGGATGTTATTACAGATTTATTCTGAAAAGTGCAGAATGCAGAAGGATGACTTTTGCCCAGAGATATTTTTTTCTGCCATAGGCTATCATTATTTTAAACGTTTATGATGCGTCAGAAATTGCTATGTGTGTTACATGGATTATCTAATTTAATCTTCACCATAGTACTATGATGTAGGTGTCTTTACTATTCCCTCTTTATAGATGAAAAAATTGAGAACCAGAGATGCTGAGTAAATTGTCCAAAAGCTCACAGCTGATAAATGTCAGATTTGTTTTTTTTTTAACTTTATTATGCAGAATATTTATTTCCTTTGTTGACAATCTTTTTTTTCCAATTATGTTTACAACTGTAAATGGTTCTAAATGTGTTTATCTATACCAGTGTTTCGACCTTTGAAATTTTAAAACAGGCTGGTATAAACTAAAGCTAATGTATTAAAATCACTGATCCAAAATAGCATAAAATGTAACAATTTTGGATAAGATTATAGAGCACTCAATTTCAATGTGATCATCTGGAATCATCTTTACAGAAAAGCTGGAAGAATGATACAATTAATTCCTGTGTATTTTTGAGCTAGAACTAATGTCAATGGTTCAGTGGTTGCATTCTGTTTTTATTCCTTCTACCCTCCTCTTCCCATTTTCCTTCTCTGTCTCCATAATTTCCATTTTTTTCCTAAATCATTTGAGATTAAGTAGCAGGCATCATGAGATTATTATCCTTAATTAATTCTCCTAAGAATTTACCAAATAATGTTTTTTTCTGGATTTATTGAGGTATAATTGACAACATTGTAAAGTATTTTTTAAAAAAGTAAAAGAACTCAAACAGACTAAATTTATACCTGAGAATCCATTGATAGATAAATGGATGAGGAAAATGTAGTATATATTTGTAGGTATAGATACAGAATGGAATATCATTCAGTCATAAGAAAGAAGGAACTCCTGCCATTTGGAATACACAGATGAATGTTGAGGGCATTATGCTAAGTGAAATAAGTCAGAGAATGACAAATACTATATGATATCACTTATATGTGAAATCTTAAAACAGCCAAATTTACAGAAACAGAGTAGATCCATCAATTACATGACAAAAGAGCCAGGAGCTGGAGGTAGGGAAAATGGAAAAATATTAGTCAAAAGGTACAAACTTCCAGTTATAAATACTGGGCATCTAAGGTACAACATGGCAACTGTGCTTAATAATACTGTAGTGGGGCAGCCCGGGTGGTGTAGTGGTTTGGCGCCACCTTCGGTCCAGGGTGTGATCCTGGAGACCGGGGATTGAGTCCCACGTCAGGCTCCCTGCATGGTGCTTGCTTCCCTCTCTGCCTCTCTCTCTGTGTCTCTCATGAATAAATAAATAAATAATCTTTAAAAAATAATAATGCTATATTATACACTTGAAAGTAAGAAGAGAGCTTTAATAGCTCGCCATAACACAAAAAAATGGTAATTACATGAGATGAATGATATGTTAACTAACTTTAGGGTGGCAAACACAATACAACTTTCAGTGATAAGAAGTATAAGTTCAAGAATCTAATGAATAGCATGATGACCATAGATAATATTGTATTGTATACTTTAAATTTGCTAAGAGTGTACATCTTAGGCATTCTTACTACATACACAAAATGTAACTACATGAAGTGATGGGTATGTTCATTTTATTGTGGTAATCATTTCACAATGTATATGCATACCAATCACATCACAATGTATATTTTAAATATATATCATTTTGTTAATTATATCTCAATAAATCTGGGAAAAAAAGGGAAAGAATACCCAAAACAACTCCCACAAGCCATGAATTAGAAGAAAGAAATAAAAAAAAAAAACTTAAAGTACTATAATATTGTTAAAATTATGAAATAAAAGCATACCAATAATAAAGTTCTAATATCCTTTTGGCTTTACAACCTATACTGTTCTTGAGATTGGTTGCACAATAATGTGAACACACCTAACACTAAAAATGGTAATTTGGTAAAATACACATATTATATATTTTACTACAATTATTATTATTTTTTTAATTTAAGAAGAAGGAATGAAGGAAATAAATTGACCTCTACTGGCTGGTTTTGTGGATAGAGGCGGGTGCTTACCAGCCAAGAAATGAAGGAATGTGGGTGTCTTTGAGAAACTCTACAGGGTAAGGAAATAGGTTTTTCTCTAGATCCTTCAGAAAGAAATGTAGACCTGCCAATACCTTAATTTTAACCTAGGAAAATCCATTTTAGCCTCTGAACTATATAGAACTGTAAGATAATAGATCCGTGCTGTTTTAAAAATTCATGGTAATTTGTTATAGTAGCAATAAAAAATTATATTACCTGGCCATCACCTGAAACACAAATAAATTTGGGTAAATATGTTTCTTCTTATAGTCCTCAAATGTACCAAGTTTCCTAGACTTGACAGGAAGTAAACTTCCTTTCTCATCTTTATGTCTGGGAATCCTAGAAGCCAGGTACCAGGACAATTTTCCCAAGAAAGTTTTGTGGTCATAGGCTTCATAAAATTAAACCTTAGTTCCTTAAAACTGTGTAGTCACATCTGATTAATTGAACATATCAAATATGATATCCCAGGCAAGGACTTGGTCACACATGTTTCCAGTTATATCCTACTAACAAGAAAGATTATTGTTATAATCTTTATATAAAAATTATATAATCTTTATATAAAATAATAATCTTTGTTACATCTTTATTACTAGCAAAAATGGATTTGACAGGAAAGCTAGAGCACAAACTATGGGCTAGTCCAACAGACAAAGAAGAGGAGCATTATTCTATGAAGAATAAGGAGAAAGTCAGGAGGGGTTGTTTTCAATTTAAGCCCACCAGAGTTCAGGGTAATGATGGTTTCTTATTGATGAGTTTCTAGGGTAGTTGATTAGGGAGCACAGATTCTTATTGTGTAATAATAATCATATTTCCATAAAAATGAGTATATTTAGTAAGATTTTCTGAATCAGGCAGAAGGAAAAATACCATTTATAAATATTTCAGTTTACAAAAGATTAATTTACTACAGTATTATTAATTAAAATAGCTTAAGAGAAAATACAGAGATTCTTTACATGTCCAGAAAACTAGCACATTAAACCATGAAAGATTTCAAACATAATCTGCAATCGTCTCCCATCAATTCACTCAGTCTTACGTAGTTAATCCTTTTAGTGGGCTTTCTTGGGTTAGCATCTCATGAACTTTCTGTTTCTTACTTGAAGCTTTAGAAGTTCTGACTCAGTCTGATGAAATGGATTTAAGCTTTTTAAACACTGCTACTAGAAGACTGCACTAAAAAATACCTTGTATAGTCCTTTTCCATGGATCTCTGGCACCGTTCTTTGTTAAAGGTGAAGGATTTTGGCTTGTAGCTAGTTGCAGGTGCTTTCAGGGCAACAGCAGAACAAAACAAAAATGATAACAAAAGATTTTAAAAGGTTGTGGCTAACTTAATATTGAGAATTTTCAAAACTTGAAAGATGGGTCAAAAATTCATTCTAAGAGTAATAACAGGGACACCAGGGTGGCTCAACGGTTTGGTGCCTGCCTTCAGCCCAGGGCATGATGCCGGGGTCCTGGGATCGAGTTCCACATCGGGCTCCCTGCATGGATAGAGTCTGCTTCTCCCTCTGCCTGTGTCTCTGCATCTCTCTCTCTCTGTCTCATGAATAAATAAATAAAATCTTTAAAAAAAATTAATAACAAAGGAAATTTGGCTGTTGCTATGGTATGCAAAACAAGAAAAAGTCAACCCCTCAAAATTTTGGACAGAATGTTTATAAAACATAATCCTTAAACCTACTTAAAATAGTATATATTATATCTAATTTATAAAAGTGAAAACATAACATTTACAGGGAAAAACTTTGGATATAACCTATAAATACACTTTCATAAAGTACCACAAATATGCCAAATATACAGTTAGAGTATATCAAGAATATATAAAGACTATAAGGTAAAGAAATTCTATAATTCTGGAAAGGTCAATGTTAATAAAATGTTATAGTTAAGTGATACAAATTTTAAATTGAAACCAATGATATGATGCTATATTTAAATAAAAGAAGTGAAAACCAGTTTAACATTTTAAAAATGTATTAAAAGTTAACTGAAAATTTGTGACTGAAAGACTGTACTTTGTCTAATATAAGAAAAGTAGCTACCAAAAGATTCTAATAAATATAAACATGTTATGGATAGCAAGGACAATGAAAGATCTTGATGAATTTCCCATATAGCATACATTTTCTGTGTTAATAATGCTTTATCAATACAAATTTAGCCCATGGAAATCTAAATGTCTCTCCTGATTTGACATTTCTGTCCACTCACCTCATCAATAGTAACATATTAAACAAACCTAATTATTTCTGGAGTCCCTCTTTTTTTTTACAAAATGAAAGAACAAATCCTTTGTGATTTTCCAGGAATCCTCTGCAAAATCATAAAGATAATTTTAACTGCAAAAACTGATTTATTTTTCAATTTTTAAAAGCACTAGGCTATTTTTTAAGAACAATGTCAAAGTTACAGAAAAAGTTGAACAGAAAGTATAGAGTTCCAATCTTCCTCTTCCTACCCCTCTTCTTCCCCTATAATTAAAATTCTTAATGTGGCATATTTGGGGGCACCTGCGTGGCTCATACAGTTAAGTGTCTGTCTTCAGTTCAGGTCATGATCCTGGAGTCTGGGGATTGAGCCTCACATTGAGCTGCCTGCTTATCAGGGAGTCTACTTCTTCTTTTCCCTCTGCCCTTCCCCCCACTTGTGTTTTCTCTCTCTCTCTCTCTCTCTCTCTTTTACTCTTTCTCACATAAATAAATAAAATCTTAAAAAATAATGTAGTGTATTTGTTACAATTGATGAACCAATATTGACATGTTATCATTTATTAACATCCATAGTTTAGATTAAGTTTCATTCTTCATGTACAGTTCTACAGGTTTTGCCAAATATATGAGAGATGTCATATAGCAATCATTTTATAGTGTCATACAGAACAGCTTCGCTGTGTGCCTTGTGCTTCACCTATTCATTTGTTCTTCTGACTTCTTTCCTCAAAGTAGCCCATGACAACCACTGACTTTTTTTTTGCCGTCTTCTAGTTTTGCTTTTTCCAGAATATAATATAGTTAGAATTATACAGTATGTAGCATTTTAGACTGATTTCTTTCACTTAACAATATGCACTTAAGGGTGCTCTGTGTCTTTTTGTGGCTTGATGGCAGCCGTTTCTTTTTATTTGAATCACATTCTGTTAGAAAAGTGCCTTTTCTATTCACCTATTGAAGGACATCTTGATTTCTTTCCATTTTTGTCAGTTACAAAAACTGCTATAATCATTTGTGAGCAGGTTTTATGTGGATATAAGTTTTCAACAACTTTGGGTAAATACCAAAGAATGTGATTGCTGGATCATATGGTAAAAGTATGCTTAGGTTTGTTAGAAACACGGTTTCTTTTTTTTTTTTTTAATTTTTATTTATTTATAATAGTCACAGAGAGAGAGAGAGAGGCAGAGAGAGAAGCAGGCTCCATGCACCGGGAGCCCGACGTGAGACTCGATCCCGGGTCTCCAGGATCGCGCCCTGGGCCAAAGGCAGGCGCCAAACCGCTGCGCCACCCAGGCATCCCAGAAACACGGTTTCTAAAGTGGCTATACCATTTTACATTCTCACCAGCAACAGTGAGATGTCTTGTTGTTCCACATCCTTGCCAGTATTTGGTTTTGTCCATGTTTTAGATTTGAGTCATTCTGATAGATGTGTGGTAATATTTAATTTTAATTGTAATTAATCCTCAGTGACATATAATGTTGAGCATCTTTTAATGTATTTCTTTGCTATCCATGTATCTTTGTTGAGGTGTCCATTTAGATCTTCTACCCATTATTTAATTGGGTTGCTTTTTTAATGTTCAGTTTTAAGTTCTTTGCATATTTAGGATGCAATAATTTTATCAGATATATTTTTTGCAAATATTTTCTCCAAGTCTGTGGTTTGGCTTTTCCTTCCCTTAATAATATCTTTCATAGTGCAAAAGTTTTTAATTTCAGTGAAGTGCAGCTTATTAATTTTTTCTTTCATGGACCATACTCTTGGTGTTGTATCTAAAAAATTCATTGTGAAACCCAAGATCATCTAGATTTTCTCCTATGGTATCATCTAGAAGTTTTAGAATTTTACACTTTATATTTAGATCTATATTTGAGTTAATTTTTGTGGAAGTGTAAGGTTAGTGTCTAGGTTCATGTTTTTGCAACTTGATATCTAGTTGTTTTAATTACATACCAATTGTTCCATTTGTTAAAAAAAAAATACTTCCTTTCTTCATTTGATTTTCTTCCTTTGTCAAATATCAGCTAAGTATATTTGTTTGGGTCTATTTCTAGTTCTCTCTTCTGTTCCATTGATCTATTTGTCTTTTATTTTGCCTATATCACACTGTCTTGATACTGTAGGTTTTTTTGTGTGTGTCCATGTGTCTGATTTGTATTCATTCCACACATGGATTTGTGTCCATGTATCTGAAATGCCTTTTTGATAACTGAAAAAGAAAGATTGCTGAGAGAACTAAGAATAATATATGTGACAGAATAGTTTTGTATAAACTTTTTTTTTAAGATTTTTATTTATTTATTCATGAGAGACACGGAGAGAGAGAGGGGCAGAGACACACGCAGAGGGAGAAGCAGGCTCCACGCAGGGAGCCCCACGTGGGTCTTGATCCTGGGTCGCCGGGATCACACCCTGGGCTGCAGGCGGCGCTAAACCGCTGCGCCACCAGGGTTGCCCAGTTTTGCATAAACTTGATAAATACTTGTAAAGTGTGGGATGAGAAGAAATTGTTGTCTAGAAATAACTGTAAAAACATGGACTCTGAGAAATGGAGAAATTGACCATAGAAAGGGTCAGCCAAGTCTATTCAATTAAGTTAATTTCAGTGTCAAATAACTCTTGAATTTGCATAGTGAATTTCTAAAGAACACTATCATATGAATTTCTTAGATACCCTGAAGTTCTAGGGTATCTTCTATAGTTAGTACAGAGAGCCAAAAATGCCCCAATTGACTTGGTTAGTCAAATGATAAAATGTTTAATTCATGGAGTAGTAAGCTAATATATTAACAACATCCCTCGGCTGGAAAAATTTTAGTGTTTAATCTGTAAAGTTAGAATACAACATTAACACAATGTGAACACAAGTAAAATGTGAATACAAAGATATAAGCTCTTAGACATGTTAACAGTGCTATATTGCATAAGGAGCTATGTAAGGGACTCTTTTTTTTTTTTCCTTTTAGCTATGTAACTTTTTTCATTTTCTGTAATAAACATATTTACATATTAAGAAGCTTCATTGAATGGTTCTTCTGGGTGGCACAGTTGGTTAAGCCTCACTCCTTTCTGCTCAGGTCATGATCTAAGGGTCATGGGATCAAACCCCACCTCAGTTCAGAGCTCAGCATGGAGTTGGCTTGGGATTCTCTCTCCCCTCTCCTTTTGTCCAACCCTCCCAAATCAATCTTTTTTTTTAAAACCTTTATTGAGAAATAATTTATGAACCATAAAATTTATTGAGAAATAATTCATATACCATAAAATTCACCTAAAGTTTACACCTCAGTGATTTTTGGTATATTCACAAATTTGCATAAGCATTGTTATGGTCTAATTTTAGAATATTTTCATCACACCCCAAGCAGACAGAACACCCATTAGCAGTTAGCCACTGTTTCCTCTCTGCCCAACAGCCCTCTCAAGCACTAATTGACCCTCTGTCTCTACACTTGCCTTTTCTATACATTTCATATGAATGAAATCATACAATATGTGGTATTTTTTGTGACAGTTTTCTGTAATTTAGAATAAAGTCCTCAAGGGTCATTCATGCTGTTTGTGTATCAGCACTTTATTCTTTTATGATCAAATAATATTAGACATTTAACTTATCCATTCATCAGTTGGTAGACATTGATTCTGCTATTACAGAAGTGCTTCTCTCTCATATTCACTTTTAAAAACAAGAAGAAAATTATTTTGAAAATTTGTATCTTCCCTGAAAAAAATAGTGCATGGACATTTTCACATGTGCATATGTCTCTGTGTGTATTGTGATGTTAATGGTGAGATGGTCTCCTGGGTTAGATGTTAGGGTTAAGAGAGAAGAAAAGTAATATGTAGAACAGTGATTATGTGGCTTATAGTTATTTCAGGGTCTCCACATCCTATCTGTAGACTCATCATATCTGATAAAATGATATCCATACACTTAAGTGATAAATTGGTCCTTTCAATAAAAGTAACTCACCTTATATAAAGTTTTAAAGTTGACTAATGAGAAAAATCAATAATTTTTGTTAAGTACAAATATACATACTTTATTACTTAATATACATATTACATATATAAAATATATTATATTTTATAGTAAGGCTATATAAAAAATTACCTAGACTCTAATTAAATGGGTAAATATTAAGACAGGGGCATGAAATCATAGATATCTTAATATCAGCAAAATTGAATTATCCAGATAATGTACTTAAAAATCAGCAAACTTGAAATTCCCAGGTAATATATTAAATAAAAATATTTTAAAAAATGAAATATATGAAAATTGGCTGAAATATTCAGAAAGCTCCAAGGAAATACTTAAGGAAATATCTCAAAATTACAAGAAAAGACAAAAAGATACAGAATTGGACAGTCTGTCTGGGAAATCCTATAAAAGAATTGCATAAAGGAAAAAAGCCCATAAAAGAACAGGTAAAAACCTTATCGAATAAATAAGAAAAAATAAGCTTTAAGAATTAAAGTTCTCACAAAATAATCAATTAAATGAAAAAAGTTCCCATATAAAATTATAATTCATCATAGAGTTTCAGGGGGATGGATAAGTAGGGATTCTTAAAACTACTGATAAATAAAAACATATCACCCAAAGGTTTGGAATTCCTTACAGTAGATCTACACATTAGTGTTTAGTCTTCAAAATTTCTTGCTCCACATTTCTAAAGTGGAATTATATACTCAGTCAAAATAGAGTATCAGGGAGACAATAATGATACTTTCAGACATGAAGTATCTTTTTTTAGGTTTCTTTTTTAATTTTAATTTTAATTTTTTTATAAATTTATTTTTTATTGGTGTTCAATTTGCCAACATACAGAATAACACCCAGTGCTCATCCCGTCAAGTGCCCCCCTCAGTGCCCGCCACCCATTCACCCCCACCCCCTGCCCTCCTCCCCTTCCACCACCCCTAGTTCATTTCCCAGAGTTAGGAGTCTTCATGTTCTGTCTCCCTTTCTGATATTTCCCACACATTTCTTCTCCCTGCCCTTCTATTCCTTTTCACTATTATTTATATTCCCCAAATGAATGAGACCATATGTTTGTCCTTCTCCAATTGATTTATTTCACTCAGCATAATACCCTCCAGTTCCATCCATGTTGAAGCAAATGGTGGGTATTTGTCATTTCTAATGGCTGAGTAATATTCCATTGTATACATAAACCACATCTTCTTTATCCATTCATCTATTGATGGACACCGGGACTCCTTCCACAGTTTGGCTATTGTGGACATTGCTGCCATAAATATTGGGGTGCAGGTGTCCTGGCATTTCATTGCTTCTGCATCTTTGGGGTAAATCCCCAGCAGTGCAATTGCTGGGTCGTAGGGCAGGTCTATTTTTAACTCTTTGAGGAACCTCCACACAGTTTTCCAGAGTGGCTGCACCAGTTCACATTCCCACCAACAGTGTAAGAGGGTTCCCTTTTCTCCGCATCCTCTCCAACATTTGTTGTTTCCTGCCTTGTTAATTTTCCCCCCTTCTCACTGGTGTGAGGTGGTATCTCATTGTCGTTTTGATATGTATTTACCTGAGGGCAAGTGATGCAGAGCATTTTCTCATGTGCGTGTTGGCCATGTCTATGTCTTCCTCTGTGAGATTTCTCTTCATGTCTTTTGCCCATTTCATGATTGGATTGTTTGTTTCTTTGCTGTTGAGTTTAATAAGCTCTTTATAGATCTTGGAAACTAGTCCTTTATCTGATATGTCATTTGCAAATATCTTCTCCCATTCTGTAGGTTGTCTTTTAGTTTTGGTGCCTGTATCCTTTGCTGTGCAAAAGCTTCTTATCTTGATGAAGTCCCAATAGTTCATTTTTGCTTTTGTTTCTTTTGCCTTCGTGGATATATCTTGCAAGAAGTTACTGTGGCCGAGTTCAAAAAGGATGTTGCCTGTGTTCCCTCGAGGATTTTGTTTTTTTTTTTTTTTCCTCTAGGATTTTGATGGACTCTTGTCTCACATTTAGATCTTTCATCCATTTTGAGTTTATCTTTGTGTATGGTGCAAGAGAGTGGTCTATTTTCATTCTTCTGCATGTGGATGTCCAATTTTCCCAGCACCATTTATTGAAGAGACTGTCTTTCACCAATGGATAGTCTTTCCTCCTTTGTCGAATATTAGTTGACCATAAAGTTGAGGGTCCACTTCTGGATTCTCTATTCTGTTCCATTGATCTATGTGTCTGATTTTGTGCCAGTACCACACTGTCTTGATGACCACAGCTTTGTAGTACAACCTGAAATCTGGCATTGTGATGCCCCCAGCTATGGTTTTCGTTTTTAAAATTCCCCTGGCTATTCGGGGTCTTTTCTGATTCCACACAAATCTTAAAATAAATTGTTCCAACTCTCTGAAGAAAGTCCATGGTATTTTGATAGGGATTGCATTAAACGTGTAAATTACCCTGGGTAACATTGACATTTTCACAATATTAATACTGCCAATCCATGAGCATAGATTTTTTTCCATCTCTTTGTGTCTTCCTCAATTACTTTCAGAAGTGTTCTATAGTTTTTAGGGTATAGATCCTTTACCTCTTTGGTTAGGTTTATTCCTAGGTATCTTATGCTTTTGGGTGCAATTGTAAATGGGATTGACTCCTTAATTTCTCTTTCTTCAGTCTCATTGTTAGTGTATAGAAATGCCACTGATTTCTGGGCATTGATTTTGTATCCTGCCACACTGCCAAAATGCTGTATGAGTTCTAACAATCTTGGGGTGGAGGCTTTTGGGTTTTCTATGTAGAGTATCATGTCATCAGCGAAGAGAGAGAGTTACATTTCTTCTTTGCCAATTTGAATGCCTCTAATATCTTTTTGTTGTCTGATTGCTGAGGCTAGGACTTCCAGTACTATGTTGAATAGCAGTGGTGAGAGTGGACATCCCTGTCTTGTTCCTGATCTTAGGGGAAAGGCTCCCAGTGCTTCCCCATTGAGATTTATATTTGCTGAGGGTTTTTCGTAGATGGCTTTTAAGATGTCGAGGAATGTTCCCTCTCTCCCTACACTCTCAAGAGTTTTGATCAGGAATGGATGCTGCATTTTGTCAAATGCTTTCTCTGCATCTAATGAGAGGATGATATGGTTCTTGGGTTTTCTCTTGGTGATATGATAAATCACATTGATTGTTTTACGAGTGTTGAACCAGCCTTGTGTCCTGGGAATAAATCCTACTTGGTCATGGTGAATAATTTTCTTAATGTACTCTTGGATCCTACTGGCTAGTATCTTGTTGAGAATTTTGCATCCATGTTCATCAGAGATATTGGTCTATAATTCTCCTTTTTTGTGGGGTCTTTGTCTGGTTTTGGAACTAAGGTGATGCTGGCCTCATAGAACGAATTTGGAAGTACTCCATCTCTTTCTATCTTTCCAAACAGCTTTAGTAGCATAGGTATGGTTTCTTCTTTAAACGTTTGATAGAATTCCCCTGGGAAGCCATCTGGCCCTGGACTTTTGTTTCTTGGGAGGTTTTTGATGACTGCTTCAATTTCCTCCCTGGTTATTGGCCTGTTCAGGTTTTCTATTTCTTCCTGTTCCAGTTTTGGTAGTTTGTGGCTTTCCAGGAATGCATCCATTTCTTCTAGATTGCCTAACTTATTGGCGTATAGGTGTTCATAATATGTTTTTAAAATTATTTGTATTTCCTTGGTGTTGGTGGTGATCTCTCCTTTCTCATTCATGATTTTTTTTTAATTTGAGTCTTCTCTCTCTTCTTTTTAATAAGGCTGGCTAATGGTTTATCTATCTTATTAATTCTTTCAAAGAACCAACTCCTGATTTTTTGATCTGTTCCACAGTTCTTCTGGTCTTGGTTTCATTGAGTTCTGCCGAATATTTATTAACTCTCTTCTTCTCCTGGGTGTAGGATCTATTTGCTGTTTTTTTCTCTGGCTCCTTTAGGTGTAAGGTTAGCTTTTATATTTGAGTTCTTTCCAGGTTTTGAATGGATGCTTGTATTGCGATGTATTTCCCCCTGAGGACTGCTTTTGCTGTATCCCAAAGATTTTGAACAGTTTGTATCTTCATTCTCATTAGTTTTCCTGAATCTTTTTAATTCTTCCTTAATTTCCTGGTTGACACTTTCATCTTTTAGCAAGATGGTCCTTAACCTCCACGTGTTTGAAGTCCTTCCAAACTTCTTGTTGTGATTTAGTTCTAATTTCAAGGCATTATGGTTTGAAAATATGCAGGGGACGATCCCAATCTTTTGGTATCAGTTCAGACCTGATTTGTGACCCAGTATGTGGTCCATTCTGGAGAAAGTTTCATGTGCACTTGAGAAGAATGAGTATTCAGTTGCGTTTGGATATAAAGTTCTGTAGATTTCTGTGAAATCCATCTGGTCCAGTGTATCATTTAAAGCTCTCGTTTCTTTGGAGATGTTGTGCTTAGAAGACCTATCGAGTGTAGAAAGCGCTAGATTGAAGTCACCAAGTATAAGTGTGTTATTATCTAAATATTTCTTCACTTTGGTTTTTAATTGATTGATATATTTGGCAGCTCCCACACTCGGGGCATATATATTGAGGATTGTTAAGTCCTCTTGTTGGATAGATCCTTTAAGTATGATATAGTGTCAATCTTCATCTCTCAGTACAGTCTTTGGGGTAAATTTTAGTTTATCTGATATAAGGATGGCTACCCCTGCTTTCTTTTGAGGATCATTTGAATGGTAAATGGTTCTTCAACCTTTTATTTTCAGGCTGTAGGTGTCCTTCTGTCTAAAATGAGTCTCTTGTGGGCAGGAAATAGATGGGTCCTGCTTTTTTATCCATTCTGAAACCCTGCGCCTTTTGATGGGGTCATTAAGCCCATTCACGTTCAGAGTTACTATTGAAAGATATGAGTTTAGTGTCATCATGATATTTATTCAGTCCTTGTTTTTGTGGACTGTTCCACTGAACTTCTTCTTAAAGGGGAATTTTAAGAGTCCCCCTAAAATTTCTTGCAGAGCTGGTTTGGTGGTCACATATTCTTTCAGTTCCTGCCTGTGTTGGAAGCTCTTTATCTCTCCTTCCATTCTGAATGAGAGCCTTGCTGGATAATGTATTCTTGGTTGCATGTTTTTCTCATTTAGGACCCTGAATATATCCTGCCAGCCCTTTCTGCCCTGCTAATTCTATGTGGAGAGGTCTGCTGTTACCCTAGTACTTTTTCCCATAAAAGTCAGGGATTTCTTGTCTATTCAGCTTTAAGGATCTTCTCTTTTTCTTTGGAATTTGCAAGTTTCACTATTGAATGTCATGGTGTTGAACGTTTTTTATTGATTTTAGGGCGGAATCTATTTCCTGGATCTGAATGCCTGTTTCCCTTCCCAGACTAGGAAAGTTTTCAGCTAGGATTTGTTCAAATACATATTCTGGCCCTCTGTCCCTTTCGGCGCCCTTGGGAACCCCAATTAAATGTACGTTTTTCTTCCTCAGGCTGTCCTTTATTTCCCTTAATCTATCCTCATGGTCTTTTAATTGTTTGTCTCTTTTTTCCTCGGTTTCCCTCTTTGCCATGAACTTGTCTTCTATGTCACTCACTCGTTCTTCCACCTCATTAACCCTCGTCATTAGGACTTCTAGCTTGGATTGCATCTCATTCAATTGATTTTTAATTTCTGCCTGATTAGATCTAAATTCTGCAGTCATGAAGTCTCTTGAGTCCTTTATGCTTTTTTCTAGAGCCACCAGTAGCTGTATAATAGTGCTTCTGAATTGGCTTTCTGACATTGAATTGTAATCCAGATTTTGTAACTCTGTGGGAGAGAGGACTGTTTCTGATTCTTTCTTTTGAGGTGAGGTTTTCCTTCTAGTCATTTTGCTCAGTGCTGAGTGGCCAAAAACAAGTTGTATTGGGAAAAGGAGAAAAAGAGAGGAGCGAAAGAAAGAAAGAAAAGAGAAAAAGAAAAAAAGTAAGGAAAAAAGAGCAAAGAAAAAGAGAAAGAAAAAGAAAGGAAAAAAAAAGGGTGGGGGAAGCAAACAAATCAAAAAGAAAAAAAAAAAAAAAGAAAAACACGGGGCAGTATCCTCTGATTCTGTATACTGTAAGTCCCTTGACTTCCCCTGGAACTTTCCAGTGCTGTTTGGTCAATAATTTGTTTTTCTCCTGTCTGTCTAGCTGGTCTCTGGGGGAGGGGCCTGTTGTGCTGATTTTCAGGTGTTAGCACTTGGGGGAGCTGCTCTGCCCCCTGCCTGGTGCAGGGCTCAGTGGGGGTTGTTCACCCTGTGAGGCCCCAGGAAGAACCACCACAGTGGCGGGGGCAGCTCTGCAGCCCTGGAGTCAGCTCCCTCAGTAGCTCCGGGGCTCTCCGTCTGCAGGGCCTGGGGGCTCCTGGGGGCCGCTGATCTGCTCAGCTTGGGGCAGGAGCGTCCTCGCTGTCCTGGGCCCTCCCGGTCTCTGCCTGTCCCGGGGGAGGCGGGATCCTGCGCTGTGTCCCGGCGCCCTGTGCTCTGGGGCCTGCGCTGTTGGATTCGCGCCCCCGCCCCGTAGCCCCCTCCGCGGAGCTGCCGCGCGAGCCCCTCCGAGCTGCTCCAGGTCCCGCCGAGCGCTGCAGCCCTTAGGGAGCTCGGGGCACTCTCCCGGGGCGCAGGTGTCTGTTAGTGTCCCAGGGAGCCCGAGGGCATCCCCGCCCTCCTGGGTCCTGCTCTAACTCCCTGCGAGCCCCTTTCCACCCGGGAAGGTTGGTGCAGCTCCTGCTCCTCCGGGACGGGGCTCTCCTGTCCTGGGGACACTCGCCCCGGCCTCAGCCCGGCTCCTCGCGGGGCCCCTCCCCCTTGGAGGCCTTTTGTTTCTTTATTTCTTTTTCCCCGTCTTCCTACCTGGATAGAAGCGCGAACTCTTCTCACTGTAGCATTCCAGCTGTTCTCTCTTTAAATAGCCCGAATTCGTAGATTTTCAGGATGATTTGAAGGTTATCTAGGTAATTTGTTGGGGACAGGTGACTTGGGGACCTTACTCTTCTGCCATCTTGCCCCTCCTCCATGAAGTAATTTTAAAACTCACTCAATTCACTAGCTACTAGAGGATAAGCTCCACAAAATGATGACTAAATCAAGAAAGAAGATCATAAAAAAAAAGAAAAAAGATTATATAGAATTTAGAAGACAGAAAATGGAAAACACCTTATAGGTAAAAGTGATGCTCTAGATAAACATGAAGAGAAATCCCAGGATGACAGCTAAGCAGCATACCTGGAGAGCAACCAGCCACTGGTATAAGAAGAAAATTAGTCTGGGAGGGAGTGTTTTCAGAAGACAAAACAAACAAAAAACAATAAATAAACAATAAATATGTTTATATAGTTATATGTATACTTATATGTAATAAACATTTACATATAAATACATATTATATGTAAATTACAACATGGAGAGGAGGTTTATGTTTCTGTGGGTGACGAATGGAAAAGTGGAAAATAAACCAAAAAATTTAATTGTTCAGTAAAATTAAAAATTGTATAGTCATTGGTATTTATTTGTTGAATATTAAATCCTTAGTGGCAAGTTATAATATTGTGTGCCCTAAATACCAATCCTTGAAATTTGGATGCTTCTATATTAGAACAGAATGAAGAAGGAAGGTGTGAGTATGAGTAGAGAATATTGTATATGAGAGATCTAAATTTTCATGTTCCAATTGTGGAAATGTTATATTCAGAACTCAAACATCAGGAAGTGGCAACAAATGTATATTAGCTACAAATGCAGAGACATCAGAAGAAGAATCATTTTGAAACATTGCAAATTATTGTCTTTCTAATATTAATGACTTACTAAGGTGAATGAGGAGTGGGGCATGTATCTACTGTTTTTCTCCTTAAGACTTATTTATTTATTTATTTATTTATTTATTTGAGAGAGAGAGAGAGAGGAGAAAGCACAAGCAGGGGGAGTGGCAGGCAGAAGGAAAGGGAGAAGCAGGCTCCCTGTTGAGCAGGCAGCTGATGGGGACCTTGATCCCAGGACTCTGGGATCATGGCCTGAGCTGAAGACAGACACTTAACCAAATGAGCCACTCAGGTGCCCCTGTGTTTTTTAAAGATTATAAAATGACTTGAATTTCAAGACCGACATGTATGTATTTAATTTAAAATGGAGTAAATTTTAAAATAACTATAGCAAAATATATAGTTATTTATTTCTATCACCTAAAAGAAAGTTGTGACAGAAGCAGAGAAGGAATAAGTGGCAAGTACTTCTTCCCATCACATCTTTTATTCTTCAGTGAGAAATCCTAAAGTAAATAAAAGACCAAAACTGAGGACAACTTAGTTATGGGAATCTCATGGTTGCAATTCAATAAAAGCATTCATCCATTTTATTCTCCATAATCAAGTGATCATTCACAGGTTATCTAGTGAATGACTAAGAAGCTCCTTTAAAGTGGGGGCAAGGATGCCTTTCTTGATACACATTCTGTTTCTAATGCAGCTAGTATCTTCTAATATATTCCTAGCTGCTTCATATAGATAGATATTTTCCATTAATATGTTTCTATTTAGTGCTTTGCAAAAATTAATTGCTACATGAATAATAGGGGCATACATAGGAATGGATTTGCTACATTTGTAGCTATTTCTATCATTATTATATTTGGCAGTTGTCTGCTTTCAGTGAGAAGAATAGCATTTTATAGCATCTTTAGTCCACAGATTTAAATGTTTTAGGTGATAACTTTTCCAAAAAGGCACTTTTAGGATTCACAGACACAAATTACCAGAGTATCAATTATAGTAATACATTATGTAATAGGTATAAGCAATGCGGCATAAGAATCACTAGTCTCCTTCTTGTTATTAATAATATGGTGCCAATCAATCTCCATACATGTGGGTAGTGGCTCATGAGGTAGGTAATAAAAATGAACAAACACATTATTTCTATTAACACCTTAAGCCCACCAATGTATATAGGGTCATATTCCCAACAAAATGAGAACAGGAACCTAATAGTGATAGTCTTTCTTCCTAGATTTTTTCAAAGATCTTATAAATAGAATGTGCCACTAATGTTTACAGAGAAGAGGTACCTTATGGGAGTATTTGGATATTAATCTGCAGAGTAATATCAGACAATGCTCAAATCATTGTGAGCTTTCCAGGAAAGAATGTGCAAAGTAGCTCTTTAAGGTGACAATTTATGCCTCTCTTACAACAAGAGGGATTCTTAATCTGAGGTCTATCGACTCCCAGGTCTGTGGATAGAATTCAGGGGTCCATACACAGAAGTATGAGAATTATGAATTATAAGAGGTAAAAATTAATATACATCACTGTATTATCAGCTGTGCATGTGACTTTGTCACTAGTAGAAATCAGACATTTTATATATCATAAAGCACTTACTGCAGATAGTTTAAAATATAGCTTATATTCATTTATATTCCAAAATTATTGTAGTTATTAGGCATACCAGTGGAACTTACTATTTTAGTATTAATAATCAATGTAATTTTGTTTTTAATATTTTTAAAACTATATTTCAATATAATTTGGTTTGTATTTAACTCTATGTAGTTTACTCATTTAAAAGCATTATTCTGAAAAGGAGTCCAAGCTTTACAAGCCCCTTGAAGTGATCTGTAATAAAAAAACAGTTATGGTTCTCTGGTTAAATTCAAAGGTAAAAATTTTCTTGTGAATTTGAGAATGTTTCAGGATTGAGTACTCAAGTAAATGCCAGATGTTATTTAGGAATGGCTTTGAGGATTTTTTTCCTTTTTCATATATATGGATATGAATATATATATGAATATATATATTTAAGATTTTATTTATTTATTCATGAGAGACACACAGAGAGAGGCAGAGACAGGCAGAGAGAGAAGCAGACTCCATGTAGGGAGCACGATGTGGGACTCAATCCCGGGATTCCAGGATCACACCCTGAGCCAAAGGCAGGGACTAAACCACTGAGCCACCCAGGCATCCCTTCCTTTTTCTTTTAGATAGAAGGGAGGAGGGCTGGGCATTTTAGAAGTCTTGTAGAACATGTACAGGTCTAATGTAGGAACATGAACCATAAAACTTTGTAGGCCTTTAGATAGTTTGAAATACTGTATTGTAGCATCAAGTCTGTGGGGGAGGAAGAGAGATCTCCCTGGAGAGATAGAGATAATGGATAGGGATTCCAAGTGTTGTTGGGGACATTTTAAAATGGCCAGAGTGTGATTTAGCAGTCCATTTTCACTTCATTGATTTTTCACTGGTGATTGAATTGAACTTGTTTGTTCATCAGAAATTGCCTCTGGCACCTGATTTTTGCTCCGTTTTCTTTTGGTTTCTCTCTCTCTCTCTCTCTCTCTTTATTTTCAACTAAATCATGTCATGTTAATCCTTATTGCCATCTAGCAACAGAATGTGACACTCCTGAGAAAGACCTTATAGTCTTCTGCTATAGGTGCCCAGACTACTGACAGTCAATAAGAGATCAATACTTCCTATTTTTTAAGTTAATTTAGTTTTTTATTAAAAGTTTTTTTTTAAGCAATGCAAGAATTGAAAATTAAAAATACAAGATATAGATTGGGAGTATTTTCTTTTTCCATTCTTAATTTGGCATCTAGTCAACATACTTAAAGATGCTTGCTGAGTTTTCAAACCATATGTTACTGCTAGAAAAAGCAATTTAGAAGGTATCTCTAGCCCTATCAGTTGTAACCATTCTTCAGTAATCCTTTATGAGTGCATCTCATTGGTGCTCTCACTTAAAACATTTGTGATGTTTGTAAGTTTGATTTTTCTTCATATTGTAAATTGTAAACCAAAACAAATGGGGACTGGCTATCATGTATTTTATGTAAACCCTTGCAGAGATTGTCTACAGCCAGGTGCACTGTCATTGATCAACAAATTTTAATTAAATAATACGAGGGAAATTTTTTCATGAAGAAAAAAATATTGTGGCATTTTATAGAGAATTTTTTCTCCTCAGTATTTATATTTGTGTCACTTATTATGAGGATCCTGCAACACAGAGATCCTATTTTGCATCATGGTTAGGGATATTATATTTGAAAAAGAGTGATGACTTTATAGTAATATGTCTTTAAAAATATTTACTTTAGGCGTTCTTCTCTGGCCAAATTTTTAAAAAAGATTTTATTTATTTATTTGAGAGAGAGAATAGAGGGAGAGTGAGAGTGAGAAGCACACTTCCCGCTGAGCAGAGAGCCTGATGCGGGTCTCGATCCCATGCCCTTGGGATCATGACCAGAGCTGAAGGCAGACACTTAACCAACTGAGCCACACGGGCACCCCTCTGGCTAAAATTTTCTTGCCAGTTATTTCTCTGAATACTATTTTTTTGTTATTGCTCTATTTATTACCACACTCTTACTGAAAAACAAACAAACAAACCAAAACTCTACTTCATTGTATTCATTGATTCTCAATTTTTGTAGACACTTATTATCTTTCTGTTCTCCTTTGCTTCAGGTCTCATAATATTAAATGTTTCCTAGTGGCTTTTTAGTAGTACTGAGATGACTTCTAATCCAGTTCAAGTCATTTAATTATTTTGTGCTAGTTCTTCATTTTTGGCAATTGATTACTAGTATTAGAATGCATTTATACAATCCATAATTACTTACAAAGAGAATAATAGCATAGCAAATGAATAATAAGAGTCTTTGAAAATTTCATCTTTACTTGATGGTGGATAACATTTTAACAAATTTGAATTAGAGTTGAAAATGCCACATCATTTTTCCTTCACTAAAACTTGTTTTTTTCTTAAATATCCAAAGATATTTTATCTCTACTGCAGCAAAGAAAACAAGCCTTTATTTTTTTTATTTTTATTTTTTTAATTAATTTTTATTGGTGTTCAATTTACCAACATACATAAAAACACCCAGTGCTCATCCCGTCAAGTGTCCGCCTCAGTGCCCGTCACCATTCCCCTCCATCCCCCGCCCTCCTCCCCATCTACCACCCCTAGTTCGTTTCCCAGAGTTAGGAGTCTTTATGTTCTGTCTCCCTTCCTGATATTTCCTAACATTTCTTTTCCCTTCCTTTATATTCCCTTTCACTATTTTTTATATTCCCCAAATGAATGAGAACATACGCTGGAAAACAAGCCTTTAGAAATAACATTTAGTATTCAAAAAAGAAAATAAGGTTTTTAAAATTTATTTTTATTTTTTAAAGATTTTACTTATTCATGAGAGACACACAGAGAGAGGCAGAGACATAGGCAGAGAGAGAAGCAGGCTCCCTGTGAGGAGCCTGATGCAGGACTCCGTCCTAGGACCCCAGGATCATGACCTGAGCCAAAGGCAGATGCTCAACCATGGAGCCACCCAGATACCCCAATTATTTTAAAGTAAGAAGTAAATCCAGATTATTCTTCCACCTATGTACAACTTTTTTTTTGTTTCTGTATTCTTTCTTCTTTTTGAAAACTGATTTACAGATGATATATAATATTAGTTTTAGGTGTACAACATAGAAAATTGTTTTTTTATACATTATGAAATGATTACCTTAATATATTTATTAGCTGTTATTATACAAAATTATTACAATATTATTGAATATCTTCTCTATGCTGTACATTACATCCATCCTATGACTTACTTATTTTATAACTGGTAGTTTGTACTCTTAATCCCCTTTTCCTATCTTGTGCATTTCCTCAACTCCTCTCTGGCAGCTACTAGTTGGTTCTTTGTATCTGTGAGTCTGTTTTATTTGTTTTGTTTTTTAGATTCCACATATAAGTGAAATCATATGGTATTTTCTTTTTTTTCATTTTCTTCCTTTTAAAAATTCTTTACTTAAATTCAATTTAGTTGATATACACTGTGTTATTTGTTTCAGGGGTAGAATTTAGTGATTCTTCAATTGCATATGACACCCAGTATTCATTACATCAGGAGCCCTCCTTAATGTCCATCACCAAATTACCCTCCCTCCCCCACCTAACTTCCCTCCAACAACCCTCAGTTTGTTTCCTAGGGTCCAGATTTTTTCTTATTGGAAATTTTTATCATCTAGTTTGGGTGCTTTCTGTGATTATTCAATCCATTCATGTCAAAATAATATATTTATTTAGAGCATGAACTTTGGATCTAGACTGCCAAGGATTAAATGCCGGTTCTGTTATAGGAACTATAATTTATTGAAGCCCATTACCATCAAGATACGCCACTTGTTAATTAAACACAAAGTAGATAGATCTTTATATAGGATAACTAAACTGCCTTGAAGATGGGAATATCCCAGACCTACAATATCCTATCTTTCTGCTTGCCAGATTAAATTTGAACTCTCTGAAGGGCAGACATTTCCTATTGACATGTTCTTAACAAATATCTTTGTTTAGTTTACCATAAAACCTTAGACTTTCTAAAGAAAAATTCTGTTCTTCCATCAATGATTTAAGATAATTTTTATAAGTGTCTGTTGATATATATTCACCATAATTATCTATCAAATTTATTTACAAAAAAAATACGTATTCCTGAACCCAACATGATAATCTTTGACAGGTGAGAACAAGACATTTTTCCTTCTCTGCTTTGTTTTTTTAGGTATATTGAGATATCACTGACATATAACATTGTATAACTCTAAGTGGTACAATATGATGGCATACATATTGTAAAATGATTACCACAATAAGTTTATAGCTTCACCTTACATGGTTATCCATTTGTTTTTTCTTATGGGGTGAGAAAATTTAAGATTTACTCTTGCAGGGAAAGAAAAATTCTTCTTCTACCCTTCAAGATCTTCCAGCTGTATTAAGAATTAAATTTAAATGAACATATTAGCAGGAGAAAAAAACCCCAAAGTTTTATTAAATGCACATGGAGATTCAATAGTGAAAGTGAGACCTAAAGTAAAGACCAATGCAAATAGTTTTTATACGTTTTAGATCGAGACAATGAATTTGTGCAGAATTGACAGGATAAAGAAAACAGGTGTTTGAGAGTTTTAATTAGTACAAAATTCTAAGCAGAATTTAGGTTGAGGTAATAGATTAGAAAAGAAGTATCAAAGTTTGTTTCCATACATTTCTTGGCTTTATAGTTCCTGTCATTGGTGATAAGGATGTATTTTCTCCTCATAGTGTAGAGACGATATATTTTTTAAAAGATTTATTCATTTATTAATTTTAGAGTGAGAGCAAGTAAGTATAAGTTGGGAGAGGGGCAGCACAAGAGAGAATCCTAAAGCTGATTCCTTGCTCAACTTGGAGACCAACAGGGTCTTGACCCTGGGATCACGACCTGACCTAAAATCTGGAGTTGACACCTTAACCAACTGAGCCACCCAGGTGCCCTGGGAGGATATTTTTTTATGTGGGAGATTTGTTTCCTGCTTTCAGAAGATAGATGAGGATCTGGCTGTCCTTACACTGGCTATTTCTTAAGAAACTTTCATTTAAAATAATCAGTATGCCGAAGTGGCATATTTTGGGGTGGCCTGACATTGGCCGCTATGCTCTTAGCAACTTTCAAGCATACAATACAGTACTGTTATCTATAGTCACTATATTATATATTATAATTCCAGAACTTATTCATCTTACAACTGGAAGTATATATTTTTTGACATCATTTCACTATTTTCCCCATCCCCCAGCTCCTGGCAAACTCTGATAAATTGTCTTCTTTTTATGAATTTTAGGTTCCATATGTAAATGATATAAATAATTGTATTTCTCTCTTTGATTTATTCCACTTAGCTTGATGGCCTCAGGGTCCATCATGTTTTCTCAAAAGGCAGGATTCGTCCTTTTATATGGATGAGAAATATTTCATTGTAGGTGGGGTGCATGTGTGTATGTATATATACACACACACACACATTTTTTTTATCCATTCATTCAAGGATTCATTTCTATATCCATTAGGTTATTTCCACATCTTCGCTATTAGGAATACTGCTGCAGTGAACATGGAGGTGTAGATTCTATTCGAGATGATTATTTCATTTCCTTGCATTGATATTTGCACTTTGAGGAAGCAGTCTCATGTTCTAGTGTTTTTAAGCAGTCAGGAGGGACTGCTGACTTGCTTCTCTGCTCTGGTGGGCTGTAGGATGTGCTCCAAAGCTGCCTAATAACTCTGGCCATACTTCCTGGTTGAATTAAGCTAGTGACTTGCTTCTCTGTCCGGCAAGGCTCTAGAATGGGCTCCATGGCTGGGATGGCCTCCCAAAACTGAGCAGAACTATGAACTGCTGACCAAACTTACTGGCCAGGTGAGGCCATCAGCTCCACTCTGTAGATGAAGACAGCCATGAGTTGGGTCTCTGCTTGGACATTATTACCAGCTGGAATTCAGTTTGCCAAGATTTGCAAACTCTTTGCTATAAGCCCTGCCTCCCTTCTCTGTCTCTGGCTGATTCTCCCAGTGATTCCCATGAAGCAATACCAAAGTAGGCTGCCTGAAACCATCCTATAATGCTGAGGAAGCTGTATATCCACTTTGGGCTCCCCTTTTCCCAATGGAGAAACTATACATCCCCAGTACAGCATGGCACCCTTAGGGGTGATGCAGTCCAAGTAAAACTGCCCCTTTTACCCTTCCTATGAGTTTTCCCCCCACAACTTCCGTGGTTCAATAGGGTACTTTAGCATTACTTCCAGGTTCTGGGATCTTTACAGAGGTTTCCTGTCTATAGATAATTAGTTGTTAGTTGCTTTTTCAGCGTAGGAATCTGAAGTCAGGAGAGGTCTGTTTTGCCATCTTGCTGATGTCACTCCATCTTTAATTTATTTTTTATAATAATAAATTTATTTTTTATTGGTGTTCAATTTACCAACATACAGAATAATACCCAGTGCTCATCCCGTCAAGTGCCCCCCTCAGTGCCCATCACCCATTCACCCCCAGCCCCCTCCCTCCTCCCCTTCCACCACCCCTAGTTCGTTTCCCAGAGTAAGGAGTCTTCATGTTCTGTCTCCCTTTCTGATATTTCCCACTCATTTCTTCTCCCTTCCCTTATATTCCTTTTCACTATTATTTATATTCCCCAAATGAATGAGAACATACAATGTTTGTCCTTCTCCGATTGACTTACTTCACTCAGCATAACACTCCAGTACCATCCACGTTGAAGCAAATGGTGGGTATTTGTCGTTTCTAACGGCTGAGTAATATTCCATTGTATACATAAACCACATCTTCTTTATCCATTCATCTTTTGATGGACACTGAGGCTCCTTCCACAGTTTGGCTATTGTGGACATTGCTGCTATAAACATTGGGGTGCAGGTGTCCCGGTGTTTCGTTGCATCTGAATCTTTGGGGTATATCCCCAACAGTGCAATTGCTGGGTCATAGGGCAGGTCTATTTTTAACTCTTTGAGGAACCTCCACACAGTATTCCAGAGTGGCTGCACCAGTTCACATTCCCACCAACAGTGTAAGAGGGTTCCCTTTTCTCCGCATCCTCTCCAACATTTGTGTTTTCCTGCCTTGTTAATGTTCCCCATTCTCACTGGTGTGAGGTGGTATCTCAATGTGGTTTTGATTTGTATTTCCCTGAGGGCAAGTGATGCAGAGCATTTTCTCATGTGCATGTTGGCCATGTCTATGTCTTCCTCTGTGAGATTTCTGTTCATGTCTTTTGCCCATTGCATGATTGGATTATTTGTTTCTTTGCTGTTGAGTTTAAAGAGTTCTTTATAGATCTTGGAAACTAGCCCTTTATATGATACGTCATTTGCAAATATCTTCTCCCATTCTGTAGGTTGTCTTTTAGTTTTGGTGCCTGTATCCTTTGCTGTGCAAAAGCTTCTTATCTTGATGAAGTCCCAATAGTTCATTTTTGCTTTTGTTTCTTTTGCCTTCGTGGATGTATCTTGCAAGAAGTTACTGTGGCTAAGTTCAAAAAGGGTGTTGCCTGTGTTCTCCTCTAGGATTGTGATGGACTCTTGTCTCATATTTAGATCTTTCATCCATTTTGAGTTTATCTTTGTGTATGGTGCAAGAGAGTGGTCTAGTTTCATTCTTCTGCATGTGGATGTCCAATTTTCCCAGCACCATTTATTGAAGAGACTGTCTTTCTTCCAGTGGATAGTCTTTCCTCCTTTATCGAATATTAGTTGACCATATATTTCAGGGTCCACTTCTGGGTTCTCTATTCTGTTCCTTGATCTATGTGCCTGTTTCTGTGCCAGTACCACACTTTCTTAATGACCACAGCTTTGTAGTAAAACCTGAAATCTGGCATTGTGATGCCCCCAGCTATGGTTTTCATTTTTAAAATTCCCCTGGCTATTCGGGGTCTTTTCTGATTCCACACAAATCTTAAAATAAATTGTTCCAACTCTCTGAAGAAAGTCCATGGTATTTTGATAGGGATTGCATTAAACGTGTAAATTGCCCTGGGTAACATTGACATTTTCACAATATTAATTCTGCCAATCCATGAGCATAGAAATTTTTCCATCTCTTTGTGTCTTCCTCAATTACTTTCAGAAGTGTTCTATAGTTTTTAGGGTATAGATCCTTTACCTCTTTGGTTAGGTTTATTCCTAGGTATCTTATGCTTTTGGGTGCAATTGTAAATGGGATTGACTCCTTAATTTCTCTTTCTTCAGTCTCATTGTTAGTGTATAGAAATGCCACTGAATTCTGGGCATTGATTTTGTATCCTGCCATGCTACCAAATTGCTGTATGAGTTCTAGCAATCTTGGGGTGGTGTCTTTTGGGTTTTCAATGTAGAGTATCATGTCATCAGCGAGAGGGAGAGTTTGATTTCTTCTTTGCCAATTTGAAAGGTCTAATGTATTTTTGTTGTCTGATTGCTGAGGCTAGGACTTCCAGTACTATGTTGAATAGCAGTGGTGAGAGTGGACATCCCTGTCTTGTTCCTGATCTTAGGGGAAAGGCTCCCAGTGCTTCCCCATTGAGAATGATATTTGCTGTGGGTTTTTCGTAGATGGCTTTTAAGATGTCGAGGAATGATCCCTCTATCCCTACACTCTGAAGAGTTTTGATCAGGAATAGATGCTGTATTTTGTCAAATGCTTTCTCTGCATCTAATGAGAGGATCATATGGTTCTTGGTTTCTCTCTTGCTGATATGATAAATCACATTGATTGTTTTATGAGTGTTGAACCAGCCTTGTGTCCCAGGGATAAATCCTACTTGGTCATGGTGAATAATTTTCTTAATGTATTGTTGGATCCTATTGGCTAGTATCTTGTTGAGAATTTTTGCATCCATGTTCATCAGGGATATTGGTCTATAATTCTTCTTTTTCTGGGGTCTTTGGTTTTGGAACAAAGGTGATGCTGGCCTCATAGAACGAATTTGGAAGTACTCCATCTCTTTCTAACTTTCCAAACAGCTTTAGTAGAATAGGTATGGTTTCTTTTTTAAACGTTTGATAGAATTCCCCTGGGAAGCCATCTGGCCCTGGACTTTTGTGTCTTGGGAAGTTTTTGATGACTGCTTCAATTTCCTCCCTGGTTATTGGCCTGTTCAGGTTTTCTATTTCTTCCTGTTCCAGTTTTGGTAGTTTGTGGCTTTCCAGGAATGCATCCATTTCTTCTAGATTGCCTAATTTATTGGCGTATAGGTGTTCATAATATGTTTTTAAAATCATTTGTATTTCCTTGGTGTTGGTAGTGATTTCTCCTTTCTCATTCATGATTTTATTAATTTGAGTCTTCTCTCTCTTCTTTTTAATAAGGCTGGCTAATGGTTTATCTATCTTATTAATTCTTTCAAAGAACCAACTCCTCGTTTTGTTGATCTGTTCCACAGTTCTTCTGGTCTTGGTTTCATTGAGTTCTGCCGAATATTTATTAACTCTCTTCTTCTCCTGGGTGTAGGATCTATTTGCTGTTTTTTTCTCTGGCTCCTTTAGGTGTAAGGTTAGCTTTTGTATTTGAGTTCTTTCCAGTTTTTGAATGGATGCTTGTATTGCGGTGTATTTCCCCCTCAGGACTGCTTTTGCTGCATCCCAAAGATTTTGAACGGTTGTATCTTCATTCTCATTAGTTTCCATGAATCTTTTTAATTCTTCCTTAATTTCCTGGTTGACCCTTTCATCTTTTAGCAGGATGGTCCTTAACCTCCACGTGTTTGAGGTCCTTCCAAACTTCTTTTTTTTTTTTTCCTTCCAAACTTCTTGTTGTGATTTAGTTCTAATTTCAAGGCATTATGGTCTGAGAATATGCAGGGGATGATCCCAATCTTTTGGTATCAGTTCAGACCTGATTTGTGACCCAGTATGTGGTCTATTCTGGAGAAAGTTCCATGTGCACTTGAGAAGAATGTGTATTCAGTTGAGTTTGGATGTAAAGTTCTGTAGATATCTGTGAAATCCATCTGGTCCAGTGTATCATTTAAAGCTCTCGTTTCTTTGGAGATGTTGTGCTTAGAAGACCTATTGAGTATAGAAAGAGCTAGATTGAAGTCACCAAGTATGAGTGTATTATTATCTAAGTACTTCTTCACTTTGGTTATTAATTGATTGATATACTTGGCAGCTCCCACATTTGGGGCATATATATTGATGATTGTTAAGTCCTCTTGTTGGGTAGATCCTTTAAGTATGATATAGTGTCCCTCTTCATCTCTCACTATTTAAGTATGATATAGTGTCCCTCTTCATCTCTAACTACAGTCTTTGGGGTAAATTTTAGTTTCTGATATAAGGATGGCTACCCCTGCTTTCTTTTGAGGACCATTTGAAAGGTAAATGGTTCTCCAACCTTTTATTTTCAGGCTGTAGGTGTCTTTCTGTCTAAAATGAGTCTCTTGTAGACAGCAAATAGATGGGTTCTGCTTTTTTATCCAGTCTGAAACCCTGCACCTTTTTATGGGGTCATTAAGCCCGTTCACGTTCAGAGTTACTATTGACAGATATGAGTTTAGTGTCATCATGATATCTATTCAGTCCTTGTTTTTGTGGATTGTTCCACTGAACTTCTTCTTAAAGGGGAATTTTAAGAGTCCCCCTTAAAATTTCTTGCAGAGCTGGTTTGGAGGTTACATATTCTTTCAGTTCCTGCCTGTCTTGGAAGCTCTTTATCTCTCCTTCCATTTTGAATGAGAGCCTAGCTGGATAAAGTATTCTTGGTTGCATGTTCTTCTCATTTAGGTCCCTGAATATATCCTGCCAATCCTTTCTGGCCTACCAGGTCTCTGTGGAGAGGTCTGCTGTTACCCTAATACTCCTCCCCATAAAAGTCAGGGATTTCTTGTCTCTTGCTGCTTTAAGGATCTTCTCTTTATCTTTGGAATTTGCAAGCTTAACTGTTAGATCTCGAGGTGTTGAACGGTTTTTATTGATTTTAGTGGGGGAATCTCTCTATTTCCTGGATCTGAATGACTGTTTCCCTTCCCAGACTAGGAATCTTTTCAGCTAGGATTTGTTCAAATACATATTCTGGCCCTCTGTCCCTTTCGGCGCCCTTGGGAACCCCAATTAGATGTAGGTTTTTCTTCCTTAGGCTGTTGTTTATTTCCCTTAATCTATCCTCATGGTCTTTTAATTGTTTGTCTCTTTTTTCCTCAGTTTCCCTCTTTGCCATCAACTTGTCTTCTATGTCACTCACTCCTTCTTCCACCTCATTAACCCTTGTCATCAGGACTTCTAGTTTGATTGCATCTCATTCAATTGATTTTTATTTTCTACCTGATTGGATCTAAATACTGCAGTCATGAAGTCTCTTGAGTCCTCTATGCTTTTTTCTAGAGCCACCAGTAGCTTTATTTATTTATTTATTTATTTTTATTTATGATAGTCACACAGAGATAGAGAGAGAGGCAGAGACACAGGCAGAGGGATTAGCAGGCTCCATGCACTGGGAGGCAGACGTGGGATTTGATCCCGGGTCTCCAGGATGCACTCTGGGCCAAAGGCAGGCGCCAAACCACTGCGCCACCCAGGGATCCCGTGTATTACCAGTAGCTTTATAATAGTGCTTCTGAATTGGCTTTCTGACATTGAATTGTAATTCAAATTTTGTAACTCTGTGGGAGAGAGGACTGTGTCTGATTCTTTCTTTTGGGTGAGGTTTTCCTTCTAGTCATGTTGCTCAGTGCAGAGTGGCCAAAAACAAGTTGTATTGGGAAAAGGAGAAAAAGAGAGGAGAGAAAGAAGGAAAGAAAGAGAAAAAGAAAAAAGAAAAAAGAAAAAAGGAGGAAGAGAAGAAAAAGAAAGAAAGGAGAAAAAGGGTGGGGGAAGCAATCAGAAATCAAAAGGCCAAAAAAAAAGAAAGAAAGAAAGAAAGAAAAGAAAAGAAAAACCACTGGGGAGTACCTTCTGATTCTGTATACTTTAAGTCCCTTGACTTCCCCTGGAATTGGTCCGTCTAGCTGGTCTTCTGGGGGAGGGTCCTGCTGTGCTGATTTTCAGGTGTTAGCACTTGGGGGAGCTGCTCTGCCCCTGCCTGGTGCAGAGCTCAGTGGGGGTTGTTCACCCTGTGAGGCCCCAGGAGGAACAACCACAGTGGCGGCAGCTCTAGAGCCCTGGAGTCAGCTCCCGCAGTAGCTCCGGGGGTCTCCTTCTGCAGGGCCTGGAGGCTCCGGGGCGGGGCCGCTGATCTGCTCAGCTCGGGGCAGGAGCGTCCTTGCTGTCCTGGGCCCTCCCGGCCTCAGCCTGTCCCGGGCGGAGGCCGATCCTGGGCTGTGTCCCCCCGCCCTGTGCACCGGAGCCTGCGCTGTTGGATTTGCTCCCGCCCTGCAGCCCCTTCCGCGGAGCCGCCGCCCGAGCCCCTCCAAGCTGCTCCGGCCCGGCCGTGCACGCTGCAGCCCTTAGGGACCTCGGCGCACTCTCCCGGGGCGCAGGTGCCTGTTAGTGTCCCCGGGAGCCCGAGGGCATCCCCGCCCTCCTGGGTCCTGCTCTAACTCCCTGCGGGCCCCTTTCCACCGGGAAGGTTGGTGCAGCTCCTGCTCCTCCGGGACGGGGCTCTCCTGTCCTGGGGACACTCGCCCCGGCCTCAGCCCGGCTCCTCGTGGGGCCCCTCCCCCTTGGAGGCCTTTTGTTTCTTTATTTCTTTTTCCCCGTCTTCCTACCTTGATAGAAGCGGGAACTCTTCTCACTGTAGCATTCCAGCTGTTCTCTCTTTAAATCTCAGGCCGAATTCGTAGATTTTCAGGATGATTTGAAGGTTATCTAGGTAATTTGGTGGGGACAGGTGATTTGGGGACCCTACTCTTCCGCCGTCTCGCCCCTCACCTCCATCTTTAATTTAATACAAATTTTGAACAAATCTCATGCATAGTAATAATTTAGAGAACCATTGGTTTATTAGATATCAGGCTCCTGTGTTGACTACATGAAAACCATGTTTATGTGCTCCTATAACACTCAGAAGCCTTAGTATGACAGAAGTTTTAAGAGTCCCAGTTAAATATTTTCCCTTATCATTTATAATATTGTGGCCAGGTAATATGTCTTCCATATTCTAACTCAGAAGGCCAGGTATACAGATATTCCCACCCTTGCCCTGGATTTAGAGAAAACTCTCTGATACAGTGGAAATAATAGCCTCTGTGCCTGGAAATAAAGTTTGTGATCAGCAGGGACTGGGAAGATATTCTTGGATATATGGTATATTAAGTTCCAGAAGAAGACCCATAAATAATGGCACAGACTTGAAATGGAGATGTAGTCGTATATACACATATGTATAAGTTAAAAGTCATCAGGATTTAGGTATGTAGTTGACCTTCATTTTACTCACAAGCTATATGGGTGTCAAAGTCTTGCCAGGAAAATATTTCAGGCAAGAACTTTAATTAGGTGCTTTCAATACCCTTGGAAGGGTGGGGGAACAAATGTCAGAAAGTGCATGATGATCTCAGGAAATTTTTAAGTTGCAGAAATTATAGAAATCCAGTACTGCTAAATTCAGCTACCTGCAGTACCTAATTAATCAATTCATAGGGAAATATCTAGAAGACATAGCATAACCTTGCTCTCAGCCAAAGTCAATATCCCTGCCCACTGTTGTTAGTGGGACAAAAATAAATTTTTGTTCTTATCTGTCTCTAAAATTTTGTGAAAGTGACTTTCTTTGGCAGAATGTGAACTAGAACTCAAGTAAGGAGTTGGTCTGAAAAATGTAGTTTTCTATGCTCCTTGTCTGAGAGATACATTGAGATGATTTAGAGAATTTAGTACATTGCTGAATACAAGTACACATAAACCATAATTATATACATATATGTATATAGCCTTCTTCTTCCTTTTCTTTGATTAAGAAGACTGGGAAGCTTGTTAGAATCAGATTCCTAGTATATATACTTGAATATTTAATTTTTAAATCAAATTTAACAAAACTACTCCAACTACTTTACATAGTAGTATATTACTTAAAAATACATTTCAAAAGGTGAAAGACAATAAAAGGTTTTAACATACAGTGTGAAATGTTAATTTTGTAACAATACTTTTCTACATTAGTCTTAAGAAGTTGTGACTCTCTTCCCTTTTTATAATAAGGGAACAAGTAAGGACCTCCTGTACAGCAATCTTAATGATTCTAAATATGAATGACTACAAAATTTTAAAGAAATCTACCTTTTATTTCTGAGGTAGGTTTATTTATATTTTAACTATTTATCTTACAGTGTAAATTATATTCATCATATAATTATCTTCATACAATATATCTCAGTGGAAATAATGTCTAAAGTAGGGAGACAGGGCTTATTCTCAAAAATCCCTTTCTCATCTAAAATTTGTGAATCTCTAAAGTTTTGGTTTATTTCGGAAAAAGAAGCAGACAACATTCAGTTAAATTTTCCTAGTATTCAAGTTACTTCAGACTAAGTTAGATCCAGCCTGAAAGAACTATGTCTCCAAGGAAACTTAACCTTATTCTCTTTATAAATCTATAAATACTTTCTGGAGGCTGCCTCTCTTACTCTCAGAGGCTTCTCATAATTTTAGAGCAACTGGTGGAGAATTTAACAAAAGCATCTTAAGTTCATTTCTCTTCAGTTCATAGCTTCCAGTACAAGATGAACTTTTCGTGAAGTTACTTTTCTCCTTTTAATCCCTTTCCCTACTCCATCAACATCATTTACCTGATTATTATTTCTTATTCTGATTTCTAGGCCTGCGCTGGCCTGCAATCAGAAGGATTCTTTCTTCATTCAGTGTTCCAGCTTCTCTTAGGCCAGTGCCCTCTTACCTGCATAAACTTGGTCTTCCACCATTCTCTGTACCTGTAAGTAGCAGGACGATTTTTTTTCTCTTTGGAATGGAACTGTAAGATTGATAACCTGACAAAGCAATTACAGTAAAACTCTATTACAAAGCACTTTACTATTTCACAGATTCGATCACACCTTGGGTCAAACTATGACGACTATGTACATTGTGCATTTCTCTTAATATAACATGGAAGGAGCTTACAAGGTGGATGTTATCTTATCCTCTGACATCAGCCTTATTACAGTGGTCTCTTTTATTGCATTGATTCATGTTGTTAGATAGAAAAAAATTACTTTCTATGCAATCTTCAAGGACTAGTAGATAAACAATGTCACAAAATAATATCAGGCATCACTTTGTCTTGTAATATAACCTTATCCTATTATATATTGTCCCAGTTATGAAATATAGTTGGTGATTTAGAGTAGTAAGGCAAATATTTTAGAAATGATTGTCTATGAAAGATGTTATAAGAAGATAAGATATTTGCCTTAAAAATATATATTCATATGACTGGTGATAGCAGATGGCTCTAATGCCTGGATGTCACATATCTTCATCCCATAGTTCTGTGCACTCAGATTCACCTTGTGCTAAGACTACCACTCCATGCATGGATCTCATGTCTTCAGGACTGACTTATCCTTTAGACTTAGTGCCAAGGTCCAAACCTTTTAGGAGTCCATAAAAGTATTTTAAATGTTTTAATATATAACAGTAATATATTTGTCTTCATACAAGTGCAGTCATAAAATGAAAATGTTAATTATTTTTATGGTGCAAGGGACCCACCACAGTCACAATGTGACCACACATGCCTCTACTTTCTCCATGGTTGCCTCCTTCGTCCCACATAGCCAGGAAGTATAACATCCCCAGGGGCAACAGGTAAGAGTATGGGCCAGGTGAACAATTTTGAAAGACACTTTTATGATTTTTCTAGAAGAATCAAATCTTTGTTGTCCCTGTATTATATCTTCACATATTCTATAAAGCACACGTGTATACATTTTTCTGTATCCCATCCTGAAGTATAGATTCAATTTCTTGCTTTCCAGAGGGCATAAACTAAGACTGGCTCTGAACATCACCACCAATTTCAATCTTTTAAAGTACAAAGATGTTCTTATAGGTTTCTTCTTCCAGGTTATATTTTCTTTTATAATAGCAGATTTATCAAGATACCATTCACATACCATAAAAGTCACCATTTTAAAGAGTTCAATTTAGTAGTCTTTAGTGTTTTGTAGAATTGTATCACCATCATTATTATCTAACTTTACAACATTTCCATCAGCCCAAAAGAAACTGTGTACCTGTTAGTAGTCTCTCATTCTTCTCTCCCTGCCAGCTCCTGGAAACCACTAATTTACTTCCTGTCAGCATAGATTTGCCAACTCTGGACATTTTCTATAAATGGGAGCATATAATATTCAGTCATTTGTGAATTTCTTCACTTATTCCTTTTCATGGCCAAATGATATTCCATTGTATGAATGTTACTTTTGCTCATTCATTCATAAGTTGACAGACATGTGCATAGTTTCTGCTTTTTGGCTCTTACAAATGATGCTTCTTTGGACATTTGGTACAAGGTTTTGTGTGGACATATATTGTCAAGTCTCTTGGATTTTTACCTAACATTAGAATTGGTCATATTGTAGCTCTGTTTAACTTTTAAAGCTATTTGCTAATTATTTTCAAGTGTAGTCAACTCCTGAATAATAGATACTTGACCTGTGTGAGTCCATATATGCACAATTGCTTTTGATAAATACAGCACTCTAAATATATTGGCTCTTCCTTCTGATTTTCTTAATAATATTTTCTTTTCTCCAGTTTATTTTAACTTAAGTAAACAGTATATAATACATATAACATAAAAATACGTATTAATTGACTATGTGAATAATACAGTTTCCAATCAACAGTAGGCATTGTAGTTAAGTTTTGGGAGACTCATAATTTATGTGCATATTTTTAATTATGCAGGAATCTGTAAAGGAGGTCAGTGTCCCTAACCTCTGCATTGTCCAAGGGTCAACTGTACTTCACATTTTCACATTCCCACTATTAATTTTGAGTGTTCTCGTTCTCCACATTCTCACCAACACTTGTTATTGCGTATCTTTTATTTTTGCCATTCTTGTAGATGTGAAGTGGTATCACATTGTGGTTTTGTTTAGCATTTCCCTAATGACTACTTATGTTGAGCATCTTTTCATCTGCTTATTGGCCATTTGCATATTTTCTTTGGAGAAATGTCTATTCAAATGTTTTCCCCATTTTCAATTGCATTACTTGCCTTTTTATTTTTGAGGGCTAAGAGTTCTTTATACTGTCCATACAATACCATTGTCAGTAAGTAATTGCAAATATTTTCAACCATTCTGTGAGTGATCTTTTAATTTTCTTTTTTTTTTGGTATATTTTTATTGGAATTCAATTTCCCAACGCATAGTGTAACACCCAATGCTCATCCCATCATATGCCTCCCTCAGTGCCTGTCACCCAGTCACCCCATCCCCCTGTCCACCTCCCCTTCCATTACCCCTTGTTCATTTCCCAGAGTTGCAGTCTCTCATATATTTTGTCACCCTCTCTGATTTTTCCCACTCATTTTTACTCCTTTCCCCTTTATTCCCTTTCACTATTTCTTATATTCCCCATATGAGTGAAACCATATAATGATTGTCCTTCTCCGAATGACTTACTTTACTCAGCATAATACTCTCCAGTTCCAACCACGGTGAAGCAAATGGTGGGTATTCATCCTTTCTAATGGCTGAGTAGTATTTCATTGTATATATATAAAACATTTTCTTTATCCATTCATCTGTCAATGGACACTGAGGCTTCTTCCACAGTATGGATATTGTGGACATTGCTGCTATGAACATTGTGATGCAGGTGTCTCAGATTTTCTGTATCTTTTGGATAAATCCCCAGTAGTGCAATTGCTGGGTCATAGGGTAGCTCTATTTTTAAATTCTTGAGGAACCTCCACACAGTTTCCAGAGTGGCTGTACCAGTTCACATTACCACCAACAGTGCAAGAGGGTTCCCCTTTCTCCACATTCTCTCCAACATTTGTTGTTTCCTGTCTTGTTAATTTTCTCCATCCTCACTGGTGTGAGGTCGTATCTCATCGTGATTTTGATTTGTATTTCCCTAATGGCAAGTTATGTGGATCATTTTATCATGTGATTGCTGGCCATGTGTATGTATTCCTCTGTGAAATTTCTATTCATATATTTTTCCCATTTCATGATTGGATTGTTTCTTTGCTGTTGAGTTTAATAAGTTCTTTATAGATATTGGATACTAGCCCTTTATCTGATATGTCATTTGCAAATATCTTCTCCCATTCTGTAGGTTGTCTTTTAGTTTTATTGACAGTTTCTCTTGCTGTGCAGAAACTTTTTATCTTGATTAAGTCCCAATAATTCATTTTTGCTTTTGTTTCCCTTGCTTTCATATATGTATCTTGTAAGAAGGTGCTGTGGCCAAGTTCAAAAAGGGTGTTGATTGTGTTATCTAAGATTTAGATGGATTCTTTTCCCACAGTAAGATCTTTCATCCATATTGAGTTTATCATTATGTATGGTGTAAGAGAATGGTCCAGTGCCCTTCTTCTGAATGTGGCTGTCCAATTTTCCCAGCACCATTTATTGAAGATACTGTCCTTTTTTCCAGTGGATAGTCTTTCCTGCTTTGTCGAATATTAGTTGACCATAGAGTTGAGGGCCCATTTCTGGGTTCTCTATTCTATTCCATTGATCTACGTGTGTGCTTTTCTGCCAGTACCACACTGTCTTGATGATCATAGCTTTGTAGAACAAAGTGAAATCCATCATTGTGATACCCCCAGCTCTGGTCTTCTTTTTCAATATTCCCCTGGCTTTTCGGGATCTTTTCTGATTCCACACAAATCATAAGATTATTTGTTCCAACTCTGTGAAGAAAGTCCGTGGTATTTTGATAAGGATCGCATTGAAAGTATAAATTGCCCTGGGTAACATTGACATTTTCACAATATTAATTCTTCCATCCATGAGCATGGGATATTTTTCCATCTCTTTGTGTCTCCCTCAATTTCTTTCAGAAGTGTTCTGTAGTTTTTAGGGTATAGATCCTTTACCTCTTTGGTGAGGTTTATTCCTAGGTATCTTGTGCTTTTGGGTGCAATTGTAAGTGGGATTGACTCCTTAATTTCTCTTTCTTCAGTCTCATTGTTAGTGTATAGAAATGCCACTGATTTCTGGGCATTGATTTTGTATCCTGCCACATTTCCAAATTTCTGTATGAGTTCTAGCAATCTTGGGGTGGTGTCTTTTGGGTTTTCTATGTACAGTATTATGTCATCTGAGAAGAGGGAGATTTTGACTACTTCTTTGCCAATTTGAGTGCCTTTTATTTCTTTTTGTTGTCTGATTGCTGAGGCTAGGACTTCTAGTTCTATATTGAATAGCAGTGGTGAGAATGGACATCTCTGTCATGTTCCTGATTTTAGGGGAAAGGCCCTCAGTTTTTCCCCATTGATAATGATATTCGCTGTGGGCTTTTCATAGATGGCTTTTAAGATGCTGAGGAATGTTCCATCTATTCCTACACTCTAAAGAGTTTTGATCAGGAACGGATGCTGTGTTTTGTCAAATGCTTTCTCTGCATCTATTGAGAGGATCATATGGTTCTTGCTTTTTTATCTTGTTGATGTGATCTGTCACGTTGATTGTTTTATGAGTGTTGAAACAACCTTGCATCCCAGGGATAAATCCCACTTGGTCATAGTGAATAATCTTCTTAATGTGCTGTTGGATTCTATTGGCCTGTATCTTGTTGAGAATTTTTGCATCTGTGTTCATCAGGGATATTGGTCTATAATTCTCCTTTTCGGTGGAGTCTTTGTCTGGTTTTGGGATTAAGGTGATGCTGGCCCCATAAAACAAGTTTGAAAGTATTCCATCCCTTTCTATCTTCAGAACAGCCTAGCAGAATAGGTATTATTTCTTCTTTAAACATTTGATAGAATTCCCCTGGGAAGCCATCTGGCCTTGGACTTTTGTGTCTTGGGAGGTTTTTGATGACTGCTTCAGTTTCCTCTCTGGTTATTGGCCTGTTCAGGTTTTCTATTTCTTCATGTTCCAGTTTTGATAATTTTTCATTTTCCAGAAATGTATGTGTTCTCGATTGCCTAATTTATTGGAGTATAGCTGCTTTAATAAACTTTTAAAGTCATTTGTATTTCCTTGGTATTGGTTGTGATAACTCCTCTTTCATCCATGATTTTATTAATTTGAGTCTTTTTTTTTTTTTTTTAATAAGACTGCCTGATGGTTTATCTATCTTGTTAATTCTTTCAAAGAACCAATTCCTGGTATTGCTGCTCTGTTCCACAGTTCTTCTGGTCTCTATTTAATTGAATTCTGCTCGAATCTTTATTAACTCTCTTCTGCTTGGTGTAGGTTTTACTTGCTTTTCTCCAGTTCGTTTAGGTATAAGGTTAGCTTGTGTATTTGAGGGTTTTTCCAATTTTTTGAGGGATGTTTACATTGCAATGTATTTCCCTCTTAGAACTGCTTTTGCTGTATGCCAAAAAATTTGAATGGTTGTATCTTCATTCTCATTAGTTTCCATGAATCTTTTTAATTCTTCTCTAATTTCCTGGTTGACCCATTTACCTTTTAGCAGGATGCTCTTTAATCTCCACGTGTTTGAGTTTCTTTCAAAATTATTCTTGTTTTTTGAGTTCTAGTTTCAAAGCATTGTGGTCTAAAAATATGCAGGGGACAATCCCAGTCTTTTGGTATTTTGAGACCTGATTTGTGACCCAGTATGCGGTCTATTATGGAGAAAGTTCCATGTGCACTTGAGAAGAATGTGTATTCAGTTGCGTTCGGATGGAACGTTCTGTATATATCTGTGAAATCCATCTGATCCAGTGTATCATTTAAGGCCCTTGTTTCTTTGGAGATGTTGTGCTTAGAACATCTGTCATTTGCAGAAAGTGCTGTGTTGAAGTCTCCTATTATTAGTGTATTATTATCTAAGTATGTCTTTACTTTGGTTATTAATTGATTGATATACTTGGCAGCTTCCACATTAGGGGCATAAATATTCATGATTGTTAGGTCTTCTTGTTGGATAGATCCTTTAAGTATGATATTCTTACTACAGTCTTTGGGATAAACTTTAATTTATCTAATATGCAGATTGCTACCTCAGCCTTCTTCTGAGAGCCATTTGAATGGTAAATGGTCTCCATCTTTTCATTTGCAGGCTGGAGGTGTCCTTAGGTCTAAAATGAGTCTCTTGTAAACAGCAAATAGATGGGTTTTGCTATTTTAACCAGTCTGAAACCCTGAATCTTTTGATGGGATCATTTAGCCCATTCATGTTCAAAATAACTATTGAAAGATATAAATTTAGTCTCTTCATAATACATACTCAGTCTCTGTTTTGTGGATTATTTCTTTGGGCTTCCTCTTTCTTTAATAGGGTCCCCCTTAATATTTCTTGCAGAGCTGGTTTGGTGGTCACATATTCTTTCAGTTTCCACCTATCTTGGAAGCTCTTTATCTTTCCTTCTATTCTGAATGACAGCCTTGCTGGATTAAACTATTCTTGGCTGCATGTTCTTCTCATTTAGGACCCCAGGTATATCTTGCCAGCCCTATCTGGCCTGCCAGGTCTCTGTGGAGAGGTCTACTGTGAATCTAACATTTCTCCCGATATAAGTTAAGAATCTCTTGTGTCTTGCTGCTTTAAGTTTTCTCTCTTTATCTTTGGAATTTGAAGGTTTCCCCTATTAAATGTTGAGACGTTGAACAGGTTTTATTGATTTTTTTGGGAGGGGGACCTCTCTATCTCCTGGATCTGAATTCCTGTTTCTCTCCCCTAATTAGGGAAGTTCTCAGCTATGATTTGTTCAAATATGATTTCTGGCCCTCCATCCCTCCCAGCATTTTCTGGAACCCCAATTATACATAGATTCTTCCTTTTCAGGCTATCATTTATTTCCCCTTAACCTTTCCTCAGGGTCTTTCAATTGTTTTCCTCTTTTTTTCCTCAGCTTCCTTCCTTGCCATCAACTTATCTTCTAGGTCACTCACTTCTTATTCCACCTCATTAACCCTTGTCATTAGGACCTCCAGTTTGGATTGCATCTCATTTAATTGATTTTTAATTTCAGCCTTGATTAGATCTAAATTATGCAGCATGAAGTCTCTTGAATCCTTTATGCTTTTTTCAGAGCCACCAGTAACTTTATAATTGTGCTTCTGAATTGGCTTTCTGACATCATATTGTAATCCCTATTCTGTAACTCTGGCAGAGAGTACTGTCTCTGATTTTTTCTCTTGTGGTGAGTTCTTCCTTCTAGTCATTTTGCTCAGTGCAGAGTGGCTGTCTGAGAGGGCTGAGTGAAGAATATCAACCATGACTTAAGTAAATTTCACCCTAGACGATTCTTTTTTATTATTATTATTGGAGTTCGATTTGCCAGCAAATAGCATAACACCAGTGCTCATCCCATCAAGTGCCCCCCTCAGTCCCCCTTCCCACCTCCCTTTCCACTACCTCTTGTTCCTTTCCAAGAATTAGGAGTCTCTCATGTTATGTCACCCTCACTAATATTTCCCACTCATTTTCCTCCTCTCCCCTTTATTCCTTTCACTATTTTTTATATTCCCCAAATGAATGAGACCATATAATGTTTGTCTTTCTCTGGTTGACTTACTTCACTCAGTATAATACCCTCCAATTCTATCCACGTTGAAGCAAATGGTGGGTATTTGTCATTTTAATGGTCGAGTAATATTCCATTGTGTATATAGACCACAGCTTATTTAACCATTCATTTTTTTCATGGACCCTGAGGCTCCTTCCACAGTTTGGCTATTGTGGACATTGCTGCGAAGTTCAAAAAGGGTGTTGCCTGTGTTCTCTTCTAGGATTTTAATGGATGATTGTCTCACATTTAGATCTTTCATCCATTTTGAGTTTATCTTCATGTATGGTATAAGAGAATGGTATCCTGCCACACTGCTGAATTGCTGTATGAGTTCTAGCAATCTTGGGGTATAATCTTTGGGAAGCCATAGGGCCCTGGTCTTTTGTGTCTTGGGGGTTTTTGATGACTGCTTCAATTTCCTCCCTGGTTATTGGCCTGTTCAGGTTTTTTATTTCTTCCTGTTTAGTTTTGGTAGTTTGTAGTTTTCCAGAAATGTGTCCATTTCTTCTAGATTGTCTAATTTATTGGCATATAGCACCCGAGGTGATTCTGATGAGGTAAGTGACCAGAAAATGAAAACAAAGATCAGAACAAAATGAAACAGAAGGACCAGTAAAGTGAAAAACAAATTTTAAAACAAAGCAGTAAAAAAATAACAGGCCAAGAATCCCAAATAAGAAGAAAAAAATAAAAAGGAAAAACAGAGAGAGAGAGAAAAGCAAAAGTAAAGAGGAAAAAAAAGAAAAAGAGAAGAGAAAGGGGAGCGTACTGGGAGATGGTGGTGATGAAGAAGTTGTAGTGGAGGGAGAATGTAGTCTACCTGAGGGGCCCTAGAGGGTTTTCCTCTTGGTTCTGAGTGTATTAAGTTCTGTATGTTAGAAGATGCTCAGTCCCAAATTTATATAAACTAGCAATACTTGTAGAAAGCCCCAACATTGACCATCAAAACATAAAGAAGCTAAAAGAGTGGGGCAGAATGGGAATGAAGAGAGAGTATAATCTCACAGAATGAACCAGCACTGTATTCCATTTGGTTCTGGGTGCATGCTAGTCATGTTTTAGAAGGTATTAACTTCCGTCATTGTAGAACAAAATGGGGGAGAGAAAACAAATAACACAAAACAAAAATACATATGTCGTATATCTCCCAAAATTAAATTGGGTATGTTGAAGGGAATCTAGAAGTGGAAAATATATCTAAGACATGTAATTGTAGAAATATGAAAGTCAAAATAAAGATACTTAAAAATGAAGAGGTGGTAAAATATTGTAGTTAAGGTGGGAAAAGAGAAAATAATATTTGAAATTTTTAGTCTGATATAAAAACGAGTTATACTGGAAAAAGGGGAAAAAACGGATGGGTACTCTTTAGTTCCACATACTGTAAATTCCTTGACTTTACCTGGAACTTTGCAGCGCTTCTGGGTCAAGAACTTGCTCTTCCTCTGTCCTTCCAGCTGGTCTTCTGGGGGAGGGGCCTGTTGTGCCCCTCAGATGTATGTACCTGGGGGAGATGCCCTGCCCCCCTGTTGGGTGCCGGGCTCAGTGGGAGCTGTGGACCCTGTGAGGCCTCTGTTTCCTGAGGCCCCACCCCTCCCAGGCACAAGGTGACACCAGGAGGAACAACAACACTAGCAGCGGCCAGCTCTCCAGCTTTGGAGTCAGCTCGCACAGTAACTACGGCAGTCTCCCAGTCTGCACTGGCCTAGGTGCTCCCTGCACGGGTGCACTGATCTGCACAGCTTGGGGGTGCCCAGAGGCAGGAGACTCCTCACTGTCCTGTGTCCTCCCCACTTCTGTCTGTCCCGGTGCAATCGCAGGATGCTGGGCTGTGTCCCTGGGCACCCTGGGGTCCGGGGCCTACACTCCTGGAATTATGCTCCCTGGCCATGGCTCCCGAAGGCAGCAGGGCACAGCCTCCTCCGCCTGGAGCCCCCACCTGACCCCCAGCTTCTCCCCGAGGCCCTGCCGGGGGCTCCAGCCCTTTACCGAGATCAGCCGTGGGGTGTGGGGCACTCTCCCCCTGGCGCACCTCCTCTGTTAGTGACCCCGGGAGACGGGAGGCCCCACCTGTGATCCTGCCCGAGTTCCCTGCTCAGCCCCTTTCCCTCCGGGAAGAATCTGGTGCAGATTTTCTCCAGGGCTGAGCTCTCCTGTCCCGAGGCTCTCCCCGCCCGGCCTTAGCCCGGCTCCTCACGGGGCCCCTCCCCCCTTGACTCTTTTTTATTTTATTTTATTATTTTCTGTCTTCCTATCTTGTTAGAAGTGAAAACTCTTCCCTCTGTAGTGTTCTGGCTGTTCTCTCTTTAAATTTCAGGTCGAATTAATAGGTTTTCAGGATGATTTGAAAGTTATCCAGGTAAGTTGGTGGGGACAGGTGACTTGGGTACCCTACGCTTCCACCGTCTTGCCCTGCAATTATATCTGATCTTTTAATTTTCTTGATTGTGTTCTTTGGATTCATTGTTTTTCTCTTTAATGAAGCTTATTTTAACTGTTTTCTATTTTTTTCCTTTTATTGCTCATGCTTTTAGTATAATATCTAATAAATTATTGCCTAACCCAAAGTCACAAAGATGTCTTCCTATTTTTTCTCCTAAACTATCTTTTTACTTCTTGTATTAGGCCTATGATCCATTTTAAGCTAATTGCAGTAATTCATACATAGTATGAAGTATGGGAACAAATTCATTGTTTGCATGTGGATATACGGTAGATCTGGCACCATTTATTGAAACAGCTATTAATTTCCCATTGCATTTTCTTGGTGATCTTGTCAAAAATTAATTGACCATAATGTAAGACTTTATTTCACTATTCTTGGTTCTATTTCATGGTCTGTATGTCTATCCTTATACCAGTAACACATTTTGATTAATGTAGATTTCTAGTAAATTTTAAAATCTGAAAGTATGAATCTTACAATTTTGGTTTTTTTCCCCAAGACTGTTTTAGCTATTCTGTCACATGTATTTGCATATAAATTTTAGGATCAGTCCCTCAGTTTCTACTAGAAAAGTAGCTGGGATTTTGATAGGGATTGGGTTTAATCTGTAGATAATTTTAGGGAGTGTTAGCTTGCTATACTAATCTCTGATTAGTGAATACAGGATTTTTTTTTTTTTCATTTACTCAGGACCTCTTTACTTTCTTTTGACTGTTGTTTATAGTTTAAATGTGTACTTCTTTTGTTAAATTCATTCCATTTTTTTCCGTGTTGGTGCTATTATAAATGGAGTTGTATCCTTTTTTTTTTTTTTTTTTTTTAACGGAGTTGTATCCTTAATTTTATTTTCTGATTGTTTATTGTGAGTGTATTAAAATAGAGTTGATTTTATGTATTGATTTTGTATCCAGAAATTTTGCTTAACTTATTTATTAGCTCTATCCTTTTTTCTTAATGGATTCCTTATGATTTTCTAATAGAAGATCATGTCATCTGCATATAGAGATACTTTTCCTTCTTTTCTAATCTGGGTGTTTTCTATTTTTTCTCTTACCTAAATGTCCAGGGTAGGAATCCCATTCAAATGTTGCATAGAAGTAGAGAGCATTCATATTTTTTGGTTTTGCCTTGTTCCTGATCTTAGATGAAAAGCTTTCATCATTAAGTATGACATTAACTGGATATTTTTTATAAATATGCTTTATCATTTGAAGAAGTTCCCTTTGGTTACTAGTTTGTTCAATGTTTTTATAAAGAAAGGGTATTGGATTTTGCTAAATGGTTTTTCTATATCTATTAAGATTATCAGGTGGTTTTGGTCTTCTGAATAATTTGTATGCATAGATTGTTTTTTATTTTTTGAACCACCCTGGCCTTACTGAGATAAAGCCAACATGAATAGTGCCTGTAATTTTTCCTGGAAATTAGATTCAATTTGTTAGTATTTGGCTGAGTACTTTTGCATCTTAGGGGATATTAGTATGATGGCTTTTTCCTTGTGATAGCTTTGCCTGATTTTGATAGTAAGGTGTTGTTGGCTTCATTGAATGATTTGGGAAATCTTTATTCCTCTATTTTTTAGAAAAAAAATCTGAATATTTGATGTTAATTCTTTGAACATTTGTTGGAATGCATTACCAGAGCACTCTGGACATGGGTTTTCTTTGTTTTTTGATTACTAATTGAATTTCTCTACTTTTATAGGCCTTGATTATTTCTTTTTAAGTTAGCTTCAGTAATTGGTGTCTCCCTGAGAACTTGTCCATTTCATCTAAATTATCACTTTTTTTGTCATACAATTGGAGTACTTTATATTACCTAATAGTATTAGGTTATTTTTTTTTTTCTTTCTGTAAAGAGGATAATGATTTTAGTAGTTCAAATCTTGTCTCTTCTTCTTGGTTACTCTTGCTAAAATTTTATCAGTTTTGTTTAAATATTCTCAAAGAAACAACTTTGGACTTTGTCAGTTTTCTCTAGTTGTGTTTTTTATATCATTTATTTCTGCTCTATTTTTTATCTCCTTCTATGTGCTTTGGGTTTTGATTGCTCTTCTCTGGAAAGTTAGGGTGCTCATTTGAGATCTTTCATTTTTAATACAGATGATTACACCTAGATGCCTGGATCTACTTGATTTGTTGGTGTTGCTAATGTCCTCTGTTTCTGTACTCATCTGCAGCCTAGTTTTTCTATTCATTATATGAAATGGGATACTAAAGTCTCAAGTGGTTATTGAGTTATTTTCTCTTCAATTCTTTCATTTTTTGCTTCATATATTTTAAGCATTTATATGTTTCTAATTGTTATATCTTCATGATAGATTGAGTATTTTATCCTAATTTTTGTCTTAAGTCTATTTGATTATATATTAGCTGTAGCTCTTTTATGATATGTGGTATATCTATTTACTTCCTTTCACTTTCAACTTGTTTATGTCTTTGAATAAGCTGTATCACTTGAAGATAATAGTTTGTGTTTTAAATACCTTCTGCCAATTGGCCTTTTAATTTTTTTAGTATTAAATGCACTTAGGTTCAATGTATATACTAACAAGAAATTTAAGTCTGACACTTTTTCTATTTGTTTTCTATATATGTTAAGTCTTTCTTGAATGGGCATCCTTTTTTTTTCTTCTTTTTGCAAAATAGATATTTTCAAGTGTATTACTTTAATTCTCATGTTTCCTTTATCATATTTTAAAGTTATTTTCTTGACGTAACTCTTTAAAGTTTACAATTAACACCCTAAGACAATCTAGTTTATATTAAGGCAGACTTAATTTATATAATATACAAAAACTGTCCCAATATATATCCAAACTTCCCTTATTTGTCCTATTTTCATATAAATATATACTTTATATAAGTCAATCAACACAGTTTTATAATATTTATTTGTACAGAAGTGAAGTATTACAGAGAAAAATATGTTTATAATGTCTATTTACTTATGCAAATATTTTACTAGTGTTCTTTATTTCTTCCCATGGGTTTGAGTTAGTTTCTAATCTCTGTTCCTGAAGGAATCATTTTAATATTTCTTATAGGATAGGCCTCCTAGAGATGAAATCTCCTAGTTTTTGTTTATTAGGGTGTGTCTTAATTTTTCCTTAAAAGATAGTTTTGCTGAATATAGAATTCTTGGTTCACATTCATTTTCTTTCTGCACTGTGAAAATGTCATGCCACATCATCTGGCATCTATTATCTTATGAAGTGGCAGCTGCTAATTTTATTGAGATTTTCTCATATGTGATGAGTTGCTTTTCTCTTGCTCCTTTCAACATCCTTTTTGTTTTTAACTTTTGTTGGTAACACCATAATGTGTCTATATGTGGATCTCTCTAGTTTATCCTTCTTGGAGTTATTCTTAGTTGGGCGGGTAAATATTTGTCATCAAATTTGGAGAGCTTTGTTTGTTTAAGATTTTATTTATTCATTCATGAGAGGCATAGAGAGGCAGAAACAGGCTTCTTATGGGGAGCCTGATGCCAGACTCAATCCCAGGACTCTGGGATCACACCCTGCGCCAAAGGTAGACACTCAACCACTGAGCCACCAGGTGCCCCAAGAGTTTTTTTTTTTCTTACTATTATTTATTCATATATTATTCCTGCTTCTTCACTTCTGTCTTGAGAAATTATGGATAAAATTGGATATTCATATCTAATTATGAATATGTTAGTATGCTTGATGATAAGTCACAGAATACTTAGGCTCTATTCATTTTTCTTTATCTTTTTCTTTGTTAGTTGGGTTGGATAGTCTTAATTGACATCTCCAAGTTCAGTATTTTTTTCTATTTATTCTAATCTGTAAACCTTTAGTGTAAACCTTTAGTGAAATTTTCATTTCAGTTACAATAATTTTCAACTACAGAATTTCTTTTTTTATGGTTTCTTTTTCTTGATTAATATTTATTTAGTGAGATGTTGTTCTCACAGTCTCCTTAATTCTTCAGACATGGTTTCCTTTAGCACTTTGGGAGTATATCACCTGGCCTAATGCTGAATATTAAGCCCTATGTCTGGACTTTCTCAGGGTGTTTCTACTGATTGCTTTTTATCCGTCTATGTGTATCTCATAATATTTTATTGAAACTTACACATTTAAAATAGTATAATGTGGGATCTGTCAACTCAGACTCCTCCCTCCCCTAGGGTTTGCTATTATTGCTGTTTTGTTTTTGTTGTTCTTGTTGCTATTTGTTTTGTGTCTTTCCTTGGTTAATTCTAGAAGATCTATGTTTTCTATCTTGTGTGGCCACTAAGTTTCTGCTTGGTTAGCTTCATTGTCAGATAATGGTTGAAAAATTATCTCCTTAAATGCACTAACCAATAAATCTCCCACTCTTAACAGAAGAGCTCTGTATTTGTATTGGTGTTTACTTACAATGCTCTGGAAGTCAGTTTTCCATTCTGCCTTAACTTTCAATTTCTCTTTGTCAGAGCTTCAAGGTCAGAGAGAGTTGAGAGAGGAGGTCTTCTTTTGTCTCTGACAAGCACCTAACCCTTATAAATGGGCATTCTCTTTTTTGATTTCCAGAAATAAGTTGAAGCTTTCAAAGTCTTGTGTTAATCTCATTCTTCATTTTTCACTTGTAAGTTTTTGCTCACCCTCTTCTTTAGTCTCAGCTGTTATTGTCACTTCAGGAAGGTGAGTTTTTTAAATGATCGACAATGATTGTTTTAGATTAAAAAATCATGGTGAGGGCTGTTTGACATGAATAAGCTCTGAGTCAAGTGAAATAAAGACAGATCTTGAGAATTAAGCTTTTTGGGAACCATGCAGATAGGTAAATAGTGACATTTTTCTGGGATGGAACTTTATGGAGAGTTCTTAATCCATTCTGTCTTCTTGTAATGATTCTGATTTTCAGAGGTGTTTTTGGCCAAGCTATTGGTTTTCAAAAGTACTGTACAGTGGGGATAAAGTGATGGGCATAGGGCCTGTTTTAGCACTTTTCTTATTGATACCCTCTTTTCTTTCTTTTCTTTTCTTTTATGATATCCCACATAGTTTTAAGACATTTGTTAACTACTAGAATTCTGAAAAAGCTGATTTGGCCAATCTTTACCACCATTCTTTTTTGCTTTTATGGAGGTATAGCATTTCAGAGTTTTTGCTCTGCCATTCCTGAAGTGCTTCCTCTTTAAATATATTTTTGGTCTACATGCCTACTGTCAACCTAAAAATTCTTAGTACTCATATTCTTAAGTAAAGAAATATCTAAAAAGGGAGAAATCCAAAGCACATATATTATACCATCCTGGCTTACTAAATTCAAAAGTAAATTTACTGTGGCTCTGAATATACCAGGAGCCCCTAATTTTTTTTTTTTCATTCTAGAAAAAAAAAATATCAGATACCGTGAAAACAAAATGGACAGCATGTATTTTAGTTTGATTTTTACTTTAAATTGCTTTCTAGGTCTGGAGCTTGCTCAGAATATTTCTAACAGATTACTTTCCACTTTCTTTAATAAAAGTATAATGTGTTCTGTATGGTGAATCAAGTGATGTAGCTCAATTCTATATGTAAACTGATGTTCAATATTGTGGGTTATATGTTTCTTTTTTGTTACTACAAAATCACAGAACTTTCATATATTCCTTTAAAAAAATTATTAGAGAAAGAGAGAGTGCATGTACAAGTGTGGGGGAGGGGCAAAGGAAGAGGGAGAAGCAGACTCCCTGTTGAATAGGTAGTTCAACAGGGCTTGATTCCTGGATGCTGGAATCATGACCTGAGCCAAAGGCAGACACCTAACTGACTGAGCCATCAAGTACACTCAGATGCCCCTTATAAACCGGTCTGCATATAAATATTATCTACTTAGCTTACATCTGGAAAAAAGTCTTTATGTTCCTCTTATTTTATGGGGAAAATTATTTATGTTACTTTATTTATGTTACAATGCCTCATAACCAAGATGTACTGCTATATATCTCTTTGCTATCTTTTAATAAATCATTTTTTGTACAAAATTAATAAAAAATGACCCTCATGGTTTTCCAAGAAAGATGAAAATTTACTCTCTGAATTTAGATGATCCTAATTATAAGGTGGGGAATAATATACTGAAGGTGTGAATATCATTATTGTTATACACAAAGTATTTACATAGTAATTTCCAGGCAATAAATGGCTTCTTATTTCCTATGATTCTCATTTTCATTTTTGATGTTTTATTTACTTCTTGATCTGCACAGTATCAGCCACTTGCATTCTGTATTTATTCACTGACCCATAACTTCATCTATTTATTTCATACCTACTTGGTATCAGCTTTAAGCTTTTTAAATGAAGGAACTAGATCTTGTTCATTTTTCTGCTTAATTTCTATCACGCTATATAAGGAAACAGACATAAAAATAGAAAAATATACAATAGTACAATGCATTATTATAGTATAATATACATATCTTTGAGATTATAAAATGATTGTTCCATATAAAACTTAACATTTGACCATTTTTTACTTTCAAAAATAGAATTTCATGTGATCTAATCTAATATAATTGTGTCTGGCATGAATAAAAGATTAGACATCAATTTATAGAACAGATGGAACTTGATCCCACTTCAGGATTTAATTTGGAAACACTGAATTTTATGATCATCACTTCAAAGTGTCTGCACCCCCATTTGCATTGCAGCATTATTCATACTAGTCAAGGCATGAAGATAATGTAGGTGATGTCCATCAATGGATGAGTAGATAAAGACAATGTGACACACACACACACACACATACACAAACACACACACTGAAATATTATTCAGCCATAAGAAAGAAGGAAATCATGCCTCTTGTGATAAAAGGGATGGATCTTGAGGACACTATACTGAGTGAAATAAGTCAGAGAAAAACAAGTACTACATGATCACAATTATATGTGAAATCTAAGAAAGCCAAACTCATAGAAACAGAGTAGAATAGTGGTTGTCAGGGGCAGGCAGTGAAGGAAATGGGGAGGTGTTGGTGAAAGAGTATAAACTTCCATCTATAAATTGAATAACTTCAACAAACCTTAATGTAGGATATGCTATCAATAATTAATAATACTATATACTTGAACATTGCTGAGGGAATAAATTTTAAATGATCTCATTACATACCAGAAATATGGTGGTTACATGAGGTGATGGAAGTGTTAACTAACCCTATTTTGATAATCCTTTCATACTATGTACATGTATCTAATCACCATGTTGTATGTCTTATAGAACATCATATATCTTACCTAAGTTAAGCTGAAAGAATATGTAAAGAGTAATAATTACTACTTAATCTTAAATGCAATTCTATTTTCCTCTTAAATTTATTTATGATAGATAAAATTTGTGTTTGGACAGATAACATTCAGTTATACCACATATATGAGTTAGGATGACTTTTGCTGGAAGAGACTGAAAACCTGACTTAAATTGGCCTAATGAATGAGGATGTTTTTAGCTTACAACTAGGCATCTAGAGGAATATGTGTGTCAGGATTAGTATAGTTGGGTGGCTTTATTTTCTTGTGATTCCCTTATATAAGTTTTTTTGTTTATTTATTAATTTGATGATCTTAAGTTTTATACCATGATTTTCAAGGAACAGTGGAGGCGATCTTTTGTACTTGCTTTCTCTTGAGTGTGAGCCCTTCCTTTTTTTTTTTTTTTTTTTAAAGGTTTTTATTTATTTATTCCTGAGAGACACTGAGAGAGAGAGGCAGAAACACAGGCAGAGGGAGAAGCAAGCTCCATGCAGGGAGCCCAATGTGGGACTTGATCCTGGGACTCCATGATCACACCTGGAGCCAAAGACAGATGCTCAACTGCTGAGCCACCAAGTGTCCATTTTTTTAAAAGAATAAGTAATTAATAAATAAAAATTTTAAAAAATATTTTATTTATTTATTCATGAGAGACACACACACAGAGAGGCAGAGACACAGGCAGAGGGAGAAGCAGGCTCTATGCAGGAAGCCTGAGAGTGTGAGCCCTTCCCAGAAATCTCAGACTATTCACATATCTATTTCCATGGCTAGGATATCTTCTAATTGGCTTAGGCCTCATTTCTAAACCAGTTTATGTTAAGGGGTTGCGATTACCCTTAGATTCTTCAGACTACTCCAGGAAACACTGGTTTATGATATTCTAGGAGAGATATGATGGCCTTGGCAATTAAAACTAATGTACATTTGGATATTTCTATTCAGTACAATAAAAGAAGAAATGTAGTGAAAGAAGAAAATGACAGGCATATTTCAGCTATATACTCATGGAAAATGGTGAAATGTAGAAGGATTCCAAGGGAGAATTATACAGACTTTCATATCCTATGGCTAGAAGAAAAAGTGCTAAAAATCATGCCTATGATCTGAATGGGAACACATAGTAATGTCATGTTAATGCTTACCTAATGCTCAAAATTGAATATGACATTTTGTGAATTCATGCTGCTATATAGAAATATAAAATATTAAATTAAATTATAAATTATAAATTAAATTAAATTATAATTAAATTATATTAAAATTAGATAAAATATATAATTTGAACCAATGGCCATTCTGTGCACTATATTGCTGATAACTTGGATGCACTGGTCTGGGAACTATTGTATAGAAATAAGATTTGCTCCTCTAATCACAAATTACCATGACCCATTTTGGAATTTATTTTTATGTGCAAAACTTTTAGAAACTGGTGGAATAAAGAAATTAACTCCTATAGTGTGAGGAGTGGTTGGTGGCTTTGCGGCAAGGAGGAAGGGGAAGTATGCTTCTATTAGAGAACACGATAAGAATCTACTAATCCTTTAGGATTATGGCTGCTGCTTTGTCATTTTGGATTCTTTTGACAGTAGACAAACAGGCAGGAAAAGGGAGTTTAAGTCTTTAAATGTCTCTATTCATTAAGAGTATCCTGAGTGCCAACATGAAGATTCTAGAACAGTTTAGATTGTTATTATATTCAGTAATAACTAGTGAGACTTTTCTTTGCCCTAGTACTTATCTTTGTGGTGATGTGAGAAGAAGCATATGTCATCTTGTATGTAACAGGTTCTACTATAGGTAAGGATCACAAAAAATAAATTTGGCATTTATAGAAATGAAAGAAGCATCCATCCCTCCTCTTCTTCTAAAGGTCTCTTCGGAAATAGAATGAGAGAGAAGGATTCCGGGGGTCTTTACACTTTGGAATCTAAATAAATGTTTAAAGGTGAAGATGACTTTTGTCTATAGCTTTATAACTCAAGTTATATCTCCATACTTTAGGGAGTTAAGGTAGGGGATGCAGTGGAGCAAATACTGGTGCCACATGTATATCCTGTCAATGATCTTCATACCATTTCTGATAGTACTTACAACTGTGCTTAAAAGTTTTTGTTGGTTGGTTTGTTCGTTTTTACTGAAGACTTGGAAGTTACTTTGCACAGATAACAGTTTGAAATATCAGGATAATTAACACTCCTTGAGAGTATACATATGACATGATTAAAGGACTGGATGAAAAACCCAGCTCTTCTGCTCTTGCTGAGAGGCATGTTCTTACATTATTTCTCAAAGTTTTTCTATGAAAAAAATGTAATCTAATGAGCTGAGAGCTTTGCCAGAGTCACCTCTAGGTACTTTATCCCACAGGGATCTGTGTTGATGGTTAATAGATCATGCTCTTTTTTGGTAGTAAGGCTGCTGAATAAGATATTGACATTTGCAACCTAAAAAAAAAAGATAGCCAGTGAGAAAGACTGAGGTTAGCTCTCCAAATGAAAATTATTACTACTCACTCAGTTTCAGATCTGAGCTACTTCTCAAACACTGAGCATATGGGTGGAAGTAGAGGTTAGATCCCTTTGGTGAAGGACTTTTATTTTATACCACTTAGAAAGATGAACTGAGGCATGGGTGCTTCTTCTAATTTGTGAGGCAGCATGTAACATACTTGAAATACTGCTGCTACTCATTAATTGGGTGACTCGGAATACTTAGTTTTGAGTGAGGCCTAGAGCAAGAGAATACTTTGCAATAAGTATAAACCCAGTCCACATTGTCCTGCTGCCTGGGTCAAATGTGTGCCAGCATCTCATTATGAGCACACACTGGGAATCTTTCCAAATTCTGCCCCAGAACCTAACCTAATGCTCTAGGAACTCCATCTCCACATAAATACACTTCAAAGGTAAAGAGTAGTTAGGGCACTGTGAGCATTCCTTAACAAATGGATATTAAGAACTGTTTTATAAATAATCTGGAGTTCTGTATTTAAAGTGTACAATATTTACCAATGTTTTATATGTTTCTTAGGAGTTAGCAGCAAAAGAAAGCCTCTATTGTTACAAAGCAACCTCCACCCCAATTATACATTCTTACTTTTGGCTTTATTCTTTCTCTGTCTCACTCTCCCAACTTCCTCACTTGTATTTCTTGAGATAACCAACTAAATAAGCCACAAGAGACTCATAAATAACTGTCTTCCAACATGGATTTATCAACTTTTAAAATAGCTTGTTTTCTAATTTGTTAATTTATAATGTTATAATTTTCATCTTTCCACTTTCTTTGGATTTAATTGTATTTATTTTTCTAACTTATAAGATGGTTAATGAGCTCATTGATTTTTAGGCTTTCTTCTTCCTAATATATGCACTCAAGGCTATTGATTTCTTTCTAATCACAACTACATGACATTTTGATATGTTGAATTTCTATTATTACACAATTGAAATATCTTTTTCATTTCCATTTTAACTTATAAAGTTTAATTTCTAAATATTTGATAATTTCATAATTAACTATTTTGTTGTTATTCTTGATGTCTAGCTTAATTTCACTCTGTCTATATTATACATTTCATACAATTTCATTCCCTGAAAAGGTTTTGAGATATGACTTAGAGCCTAATTTTCAGTCTATTTGGGTGAGTGCTCCATAGGCACTTGAAGATAATATTTATTCTATTATTATTAGTTATATTGTTCTATATAGGTCAGTTAAATTAGGTTGATTAATTTTGAGCAGAATTTCTATATTTGTGGTCTGCTTTTTCTGTCAGTTACTGAAAGGAATTTGCTAAATATACCATTCGGATTATGAATCTGTTTTTATTTTCTTTCTTTTCTTTAAAAAAGATTTTATTTATTCATGAGAGACACACAGAGAGAGAGATGCAGAGACATAGGCAGAGAGAGAAGCAGGCTCCATGCAGGGAACCCAATGTGGGTCTCGATCCCGGAACCCGGGATCACGCCCTGAGCCAAAGGCAGACGCTTAACCGCTGAGCTACCTAGTCATCCCTGAATCTGTTAATTTTTCCTTTTTGTTCTGTTGTCCTGCATATTGCTTGAAGCCATTTTATTTGGGTGCTTGTTCATTAAGTGTTGTAATTTTCTGGTGGCTTAAAACCTTTAAGATTTTAAAATGTTCCTCTTCTTTTTCAGTAATATTTTTTGCCTTAATGTCTACTTTTTCCAGATTCTAATATAGAAAAAGTCAGATTTTAAAACAGTATATGATTGTTTATCTTCTTGTCACTCTAAAGTTTCTGTGTCTTAAATGGAAGAGGAATCATAAACAGCATATGATTGGCTATTTCTTTGTTGTCTTGCATTTTTCAGGAGTTTGACACATCTTAAATATTTGATTCACTGACACTCAAAATAATTATTGTTAGAGTTGGGTTTTATTTAGCATAATACTGATTGATTTCTATAGTCCCACTGAGTGTATGTTAATTTACTCATTTTTGTTTCTTTTGGATAAATAAAATAACTTAAAAATTCTTTTAATTTTTCTCCATTAGCCTGTTAGATATAAATCCTTTAAATTTTGCTTTATTAGTTGTGTTAAGTATCACTACATGCATTGTTGATTTATTAGTACTTCTAAATATGCTTACCAGTTAGATTTTTTAAGATTCTCTATACAGCTTTAGGACTTTGGAATACTAACTCATTTAGTTTCATCTTCTCTGTTGTGTTATTGCTATATATACATTTTAATTTTACACATATTTTATGATCTCTAGAACTTATTATTTGTTTTACACTATTATTTAATTTTTACATATTGATATTTCTCCTTTTTACAGTTCTTCATTTGTTCCAACATTTCTGTGTTTTCTATCTCTGGTAGTTTTCTTCCTTTCTGAGAATACACTTCAATATTGCATTTAATTAATTAATTAATTAATTAATTATTTTTAGACAGAGAGAGGGCTGGTGGGGGTGCAGAGGGAGGAAGAGTGAGAAACTTAAGCAGGATCCACACCCAGTATGGAGGCTACATGGGGCTCAATCTCACAACCTTCAGATCATGACCTGAGCTGAAATCAAGAGTCGATGCTTCACTGATGGAGTCACCTAGGTGCCTCTAGAATTACTTTTAATGGAGATCTACTGGTATCATATTCTCTCACCTTTCAATAGTCTAGTAATGTCTTTATTTCCCAATACTTTTGAAGTAACTAGTTTATGTTCCTAGGCTATATTGGACTAACCCTCTCAGAGATGTTAATTATAATTTCTGGATGCAAAATTAAAAAGTATTTGAAAGTACTAGAGAGTCACCAAAATTATAAAAAAAACAAACAAAATTAGACAACCAATTATTAAAAGGAAAAGCTGGTTGAGATTTGTGTTTATATACAATTTTATATACATTTTTAATTTATATAGCTTGAGACATACCTATTCTTGGCAAGTCTTTCTGGTTTCAGAAGTTAAAGGAGAGAGCTTGACAAAAGAGAATAAATCTTTTAAAAATAAAATAAATACTGACAAAAATGTCCCAAATATGGTGACAAATATGAACTCACAGGCTGAAGTAGAATGGATACAAATAAACCAGACCTAAACACAATGCAAACTATTGAAAACCAAAAGTAAGGAGAAAATCTTTAATACTATGTAGAAAAATGATATGTTACATAAATGGTAAAAAAAGATAAAATTACTAAATATTTGGAAAGTAAAGCATTTGCAAATCATGGGTAAAAGAAGAAATCAATAATGAAAGTATAAAATATTTAGAGTGGAATGATAATGAAAATACAACATATAAAAATTCATAGAATGGAAATAAACCAGTGTTTCATTAAAATTTTTATTTTTTTTATTTTTTTTAATTAATTTTTATTGGTGTTCAATTTACCAACATACAGAAAAACACCCAGTGCTCATCCCGTCAAGTGTCCACCTCAGTGCCTGTCACCCATTCCCCTCCAACACCCACCCTCCTCCCCTTCCACCACCCCTAGTTCGTTTCCCAGAGTTAGGAGTCTTTATGTTCTGTCTCCCTTCCTGATATTTCCCAACATTTGTTTTCCCTTCCTTTATATTCCCTTTCACTATTATTTATATTCCCCAAATGAATGAGAACATACACTGTTTGTCCTTCTCCGATTGACTTATTTCACTCAGCATAATACCCTCCAGTTCCATCCACGTTGAAGCAAATGGTGGGTATTTATCATTTTTAATTGCTGAATAATATTCCATTGTATACATAAACCACATCTTCTTTATCCATTCATCTTTCGATGGACACTGAGGCTCCTTCCACAGTTTGGCTATTGTGGCCATTGCTGATAGAAACATCGGGGTGCAGGTGTCCCGACGTTTCATTGCATCTGAATCTTTGGGGTAAATCCCCAACAGTGCAATTGCTGGGTCGTAGGGCAGGTCTATTTTTAACTCTTTGAGGAACCTCCACACAGTTTTCCAGAGTGGCTGCACCAGTTCACATTCCCACCAACAGTGTTAAGAGGGTTCCCTTTTCTCTGCATCCTCTGCAACATTTGTGGTTTCCTGCCTTGTTAATTTTCCCCATTCTCACTGGTGTGAGGTGGTATCTCATTGTGGTTTGGATTTGTATTTCCCTGATGGCAAGTGATGCAGAGCATTTTCTCATGTGCATGTTGGCCATGTCCATGTCTTCCTCTGTGAGATTTCTCTTCATGTCTTTTGCCCATTTCATGATTGGATTGTTTGTTTCTTTGGTGTTGAGTTTAAAAGGTCTTTATAGATTTTGGAAACTAGCCCTTTATCTGATATGTCGTTTGCAAATATCTTCTCGCATTCTGTAGGTTGTCTTTTAGTTTTGTTGACTGTATCCTTTGCTGTGCAAAAGATTCTTATCTTGATGAAGTCCCAATAGTTCAGTTTTGCTTTTGTTTCTTTTGCCTTTGTGGATGTATCTTGCAAGAAGTTACTGTGGCCGAGTTCAAAAAGGGTGTTGCCTGTGTTCTCTTCTAGGATTTTGATGGACTCTTGTCTCACATTTAGATCTCTCATCCATTTTGAGTTTATCTTTGTGTATGGTGAAAGAGAGTGGTCCATTTTCATTCTTCTGCATGTGGATGTCCAATTTTCCCAACACCATTTATTGAAGAGACTGTCTTTCTTCCAATGGATAGTCTTTCCTCCTTTATCGAATATTAGATGACCATACATTTCAGGGTCCACTTCTGGGTTCTCTATTCTGTTCCATTGATCTATGTGTCTGTTTTTGTGCCAGTACCACACTGTCTTGATGACCACAGCTTTGTAGTACAACCTGAAATCTGGCATTGTGATGCCCCCAGCTATGGTTTTCTTTTTTAAAATTCCCCTGGCTATTCGGGGTCTTTTCTGATTCCACACAAATCTTAAAATAATTTGTTCTAACTCTCTGAAGAAAGTCCATGGTATTTTGATAGGGACTGCATTAAACGTGTAAATTGTCCTGGGTAACATTGACATTTTCACAATATTAATTCTGCCAATCCATGAGCATGGAATATTTTTCCATCTCTTTGTGTCTTCCTCAATTTCTTTCAGAAGTGTTCTATAGTTTTTAGGGTATAGATCTTTTACCTCTTTGGTTAGGTTTATTCCTAGGTATCTTATGCTTTTGGATGCAATTGCAAATGGGATTGACTCCTTAATTTCTCTTTCTTCAGTCTCACTGTTAGTGTATAGAAATGCCATTGATTTCTGGGCATTGATTTTGTATCCTGCCATGCTACCAAATTGCTGTATGAGTTCTAGCAATCTTGGGGTGGAGGCTTTTGGGTTTTCTATGTAGAGTATCATGTCATCAGAGAAGAGGGAGAGTTTGACTTCTTCTTTGACAATTTGAATGCCTTTAATTTCTTTTTGTTGTCTGATTGTTGAGGCGAGGACTTCCAGAACTATGTTGAACAGCAGTGGTGAGAGTGGACATCCCTGTCTTGTTCCTGATCTTAGGGGAAAGGCTCCCAGTGCTTCCCGATTGAGAATGATATTTGCTGTGGGCTTTTCGTAAATGGCTTTTAAGATGTCGAGGAAAGTTCCCTCTATCCCAACACTCTGAAGGGTTTTGATCAGGAATGGATGCTGTATTTTGTCAAATGCTTTCTCTGCATCTAATGAGAGTATCATATGGTTCTTGGTTTTTCTCTTGCTGATATGATGAATCACATTGATGGTTTTACGAGTGTTGAAACAGCCTTGTGTCGCGGAGATAAATCCTACTTGGTCACGGTGAATAATTTTCTTGATGTGTTGTTAGATCCTATTGGCTAGTATCTTGTTGAGAATTTTTACATCCATGTTCATCAGGGATATTGGTCTGTAATTCTCCTTTTTGGTGGGGTCTTTGTCTGGTTTCGGAATTAAGGTGATGCTGGCCTCATAGAACGAATTTGGAAGTACTCCATCTCTTTCTATCTTTCCAAACAGCTTTAGTAGAATAGGTATGATTTCTTCTTTAAACATTTGATAGAATTCCCCTGGGAAGCCATCTGGCCCTGGACTCTTGTGTCTCGGGAGGTTTTTGATGACTGCTTCAATTTCCTCCCTGGTTATTGGCCTGTTCAGGTTTTCTATTTCTTCCTGTTCCAGTTTTGGTAGTTTGTGGCTTTCCAGGAATGTGTCCATTTCTTCTAGATTTCCTAATTTATTGGCGTACAGCTGTTCATTATATGTTTTTAAAATCGTTTGTATTTCCTTGGTGTTGGTAGTGATCTCTCCTTTCTCATTCATGATTTTATTAATTTGAGTCTTCTCTCTCTTCTTTTTAATAAGGTTGGCTAATGGTTTATCTATCTTATTAATTCTTTCAAAGAACCAACTCCTGGTTCTGTTGATCTGTTCCACAGTTCTTTTGGTCTCGATATCATTTAGTTCTGCTCGAATTTTAATTAACTGTCCTCTTCTGGTGGGGGTGGGGTCTATTTGTTGCGTTTTCTCTAGTTCCTTTATGTGTAAGGTGAGCTTTTGAATTTGAGTTCTTTCCAGTTTTTGAATGGATGCTTGTATTTCGATGTATTTCCCCCTCAGGACTGCTTTTGCTGCCTCCCAAAGATTTTGAACGGTTGTATCTTCATTCTCATTTGTTTCCATGAATCTTCTCAATTCTTCCTTAATTTCCTGGTTGACCTTTTCATCTTTTAGCAGGATTGTCTTAACCTCCACGTGTTTGTGGTCCTTCTAAACTTTGTGTTGTGATTTAGTCCTAATTTCAAGGCATTATGGTCTGAGAATATACAGGGGACTATCCTGATCTTTTGGTATCCCGTCAGACCCGATTTGTGACCCAGTATGTGGTCTATTCTGGAGAAAGTTCCATGTGCACTTGAGAAGAATGTGTATTCAGTTGAGTTTGGATGTAAAGTTCTGTAGATATCTGTGAAATCCATCTGGTCCAGTGTATCATTTAAAGCTCTCGTTTCTTTGGAGATGTTGTGCTTAGAAGGCCCATCTAGTATAGAAAGAGCTAGATTGAAGTCACCAAGTATAAGTGTATTATTATGAAAGTATTTCTTCAGTTTGGTTATTAATTGGTTTAAATATTTGGCAGCTCCTACATTCGGGGCATATATATTGAGGATTGTTAAGTCCTCTTGTTGGATAGATCCTTTGAGTATGAGATAGTGTCCCTCTTCATCACTCACTATAGTCTTCGGGGTAAATTTTAATTTATCTGATATAAGGATGGCTACCCCTGCTTTCTTTTGAGGACCATTTGAAAGGTAAATGGTTCTCCAACATTTTATTTTCAGGTTGTAGGTGTCCTTCTGTCTAAAATGAGTCTCTTGTAGACAGCAAATAGATGGGTCCTGCTTTTTTATGCAGTCTGAAACCCTGCGCCTTTTGATGGGGTCATTAAGCCCGTTCATGTTCAGAGTTACTATTGACAGATATGAGTTTAGTGTCATCATATCTATTCAGTCCTTGTTTTTGTGGATTGTTCCACTGAATTTCTTCTTAAAGGGGAATTTTAGGAGTCCCCCTTAAAATTTCTTGCAGAGCTGGTTTGGAGGTTACATATTCTTTCAGTTCCTGCCTGTCTTGGAAGCTCTTTATCTCTCCTTCCATTTTGAATGAAAGCCTTGCTGGATAAAGTATTCTTGGTTGCATGTTCTTTTTATTTAGGACCCTGAATATATCCTGCCAGCCCTTTCTGGCCTGCCAGGTCTCTGTGGAGAGGTCTGCTGTTACCCTAATACTCCTCCCCATAAAAGTCAGGGACTTTTTTTCTCTTGCTGCTTTAAGAATCTTCTCCTTATCTTTGGAATTTGCAAGCTTCACTATTAAATGTCGAGGTGTTGAACGGTTTTTGTTGATTTTAGGTGGGGATCTCTCTATTTCCTGGATCTGAATGACTGTTTCCCTTCCCAGATTCGGAAAGTTTTCAGCTAGGATTTGTTCAAATACATATTCTGTTCCTCTGTCCCTTTTCGGCGCCCTCGGGATCCCCAATTACACGTAGGTTTTTCTTCCTCAAGCTGTCATTTATTTCCCTTATTCTATCCTCATGGTCTTTTAATTGCCTGTCTCTTTTTTCCTCAGTTTCCCTCTTTGCCATCAACTTGTCTTCTCTGTCACTCACTCGTTCTTCCACCTCGTTAAGCCTCCTCATTAGGACTTCTAGCTTGGATTGCATCTCATTTAATTGATTTTTAATTTCTGCCTGATTGGATCTAAATTCTGCAGTGATGAAGTATCTTGAGTCCTTTATGGTTTTTTGTAGAGCCACCAGTAGCTGTATAATAGTGCTTCTGAATTGGCTTTCTGACATTGAATTGTAATCCAGATTTTGTAACTCTGTGGGAGAGAGGGCTGTTTCTGATTCTTTTTTTTTTTGAGGTGAGGTTTTCCTTCTAATCATTTTGCTCAGTGCAGAGTGGCCAAAAACAAGTTGTATTGGGAAAAGGAGAAAAAGAGAGATAAGGAAAGAAAAGAGATAAAGAAAAAAGAGAAAGAAGAAAAAAAAGGGGGAGGGAAGAGAAGAAAAAGAGAAAGAAAAAGAAAGAAAGGAGAAAAAAAAGGGGGAGTGGGGGAAGCAATCAGAAATCAAGAAGAAAGAAAGAAAAAAAGCACAAAACAAACCAAAACCAAACCAAAACAAAACAAACAAAAAAAAAAAAACAAATAAAACACGGGGGAGTATCTTCTGATTCTGTATACTTTAAGTCCCTTGACTTCCCCTGGAACTGGTCCGTCTTGCTGGTCTTCTGGGGGAGGGGCCTGCTGTGCTGATTCTCAGGTGTTAGCACTTGGGTGAGCTGCTCTGCCCCTGCCTGGTGCAGGGCTCAGTGGGGGTTGTTCGCCCCGTGAGGCCCCGGGAGGAAGCCACAGTGGCGGGGGCAGCTCTGGGACCCTGGAGTCAGCCCCTGCAGTAACTCCGGGGCTCTCTGTCTGCAGGGCCTGGGGGCTCCCGGGCGGGGCCGCTGATCTGCTCAGCTCCGGGCAGGAGCGTCCTCGCTGTCCTGGGCCCTCCCGGCCTCTGCCTGTCCCTGGGGGAGGCCGGATCCTGTGCTGTGTCCCCGCGCCCTGTGCTCCGAGGCCTGCGCTGTTGGATTCGCGCTCCCGGCGGTGCAGGCCCCTCCGCGGAGCCGCCGCCCGAGCCCCTCCGAGCTGCTCCGGGTCCCGCCCAGCGCTGCAGCCCTTAGGGAGCTCGGCGCACTCTCCCGGGGCGCAGGTGCCTGTTACTGTCCCTGGGAGCCTGAGGGCATCCCCGCCCTCCTGGGTCCTGCTCTAACTCCCTGCGGGCCCCTTTCCGCCCGGGAAGGTTGGTGCAGCTCCTGCTCCTCCGGGACGGGGCTCTCCTGCCCTGGGGACACTCGCCCCGGCCTCAGCCCGGCTCCTCGCGGGGCCCCTCCCCCTTGGAGGCCTTTTGTTTCTTTATTTCTTTTTCCCCGTCTTCCTACCTTGATAGAAGCGTGAATTCTTCTCACTGTAGCGTTCCAGCTGGTCTCTCTTTAAATCTCAGGCCGAATTCGTAGATTTTCAGGATGATTTGAATGTTTTCTAGGTAATTTGTTGAGGACAGGTGACTTGGAGACCCTACTCTTCCGCCATCTTGCCCCTCCCCCAAATTTTTATTTTTAATGTTTATATTAGAAAATAAGGGTTTAAGATGAATAATGTGAATTCCTAACTTTAGAAGCAATAGAAAGAAACTTAAATGAACATGAGTGGAGTAAAGAAATAAGCATATTAATAAGACATTGATGGAAAAAGTTGAAGACAGAAATAAATGAAATGATATTCTGTGCTCATAGATTAGAAGAATTACTATTCATAAAATGTTCATAATATTCTAAGCAATCTACAAACTCAATGTAGTCCCTTTTAAAACTCCAATGGAGTATTTAACAGTAACAGAAAAAAAATATTCTAAAATTTATGTGGAACCATGACAACCCCAAATAGCCAAAGCAATTTTAAGAAAGAACAAAAAGGTGCAAGCATCATGCTTCCCAATTCAAACTGTATTACAAAACCATAGTAATCAAAACAGTATGGTACTGGTATAAAAACAGACACAGGAAAAAAAAAAAAACAGACACGGATCAATGGAACAGAATATAGATCCCAGAGATAAACCCAAACATATATGGCAATTAATTTATGACAAAGGAACCAAGATATATAATAGGGAAAGGACAGCATCTTCAGTAAATGGTTTTGGCAAAATTGGACCACTATTTTACACCATATATAGAAATCAACTCAAAATGCATTTTAAGACTTAAATATAAGACCTGAAACTATAAAAATCCTAGAAGAAAACATAAGGGGCTAAGCTTGGCATTGATCATAGCAATGAATTTTTGGATTTGACACCAAAATTACAAGCAACAAAAGCAAAAATAAACAGGTGGCACATCAAACTAAAAAGCTTTGCACAGCAAAGTAAATCATGAACAAAATGAAAAAGCAATCTACATAATGAGAGAAAACATTTGCAAACCATATATCTGGTAAAGAGTTATCATCAAAAATATGCAAGGAACTCAAACAACCCAATAGCAAAACAACAAATAAAAAAAAATGAGCAGAAGATCTGAATAGACATTTTTCTGAAGTAGTCAAATGGCCACCTGGTACATGGAAAGGTGACTATCACAATCATCAAGAAAATGCAGATCAAAACCACAATGAGATATCATCTCACAGCTGTCAGAGTGGATATTGTCAAAAAGATAAGAGATTGTAAGTGTTGTCAAGGATGTGGATAAAAGGGGACACTTGTGCACTGTTGTTGGGAACATAAACTGGTACAATCACTAAGGAAAACAATATAGAGGTTCCTCAAAAACTTAAAAATAGAACTACCATGCAATCCAGCAATCCCACTTCTGAGTATATATCCAAAAGAAATGAAAGCAGTATACACTGGGTAGCCCCGGTGGCCCAGTGGTTTCGCATCACCTTCAGCCTGGGGTGTGATCCTGGAGACCTGGGATCGAGTCCCACGTCGGGTTCCCTGCATGGAGCCTGCTTCTCCCTCTGCCTGTGACTCTGCCTCTCTCTCTCTCTCTCTCTCTCTCTCTGTGTGTGTGTGTCTGTCATGAATAAATAAATAAAATCTTAAAAAAAAAGAAAGAAAGCAGTATACAAAGAGATACCTGCCTTCCTACATTTAGTGCAGTATTAACTCACAATAGACAAGATATGGAAACAAGCTAAGTGTCCATTAATGGACAAATAGAAAAAGAAGATGTAGTATATATACACAATGGAATGTTATTTTGCCATGAGAGAGGAAATCCTTCCATTTGCAACAAATGGATGGACCTTGAAGGCATTATGCAAAGTGAAATAAGTAAGACAGAGATATCCAAATGCTGCATGGTATCATTTATATGTGGAATCCTTCCCCTGCCTCAAATGAATCGAACTCATAGAAACAGAATAGAAAATTGGTTGTTTGGAGGGGGGGATTTGGGGAGGTTAGTTAAAAGTACAAACTCAAAAATAAAATAAAATAAAATAAACATAATTTGGAAAAACTAAAAGAGAGAAGATAGGTAAGCCTAAAAGTTAAGTCTTTAATTGATAATAAAATTGCTAAATTTTATTTATATATAAACATTTTGCAAGATTGATCAATCACATATTAGAGAAATCAAAATTACCAAATTCAGGAAAGAAGAGGTTGAGCACCATTTCTTTTGTTTTTGGCAGTTTGGGTTATCATTTTGTTTATTGCCTGTTTGATGCTTCCATCTAATTGTCTCTTGGTTATTAATTTACACAATTTTCTAAAGCATTTGGTGTGCTGCAGCAGATGAGACAAATTAAGCAATCCTGGGAATCCCTGGGAAAACCTAAAGATGACAACACAATAGAAAGATAGGATTTTTATTGTTTGAATCAGGAGGAGCTTGCAGGTATTACACTGTAAAACACAGAATAAAATATGTGATCTATTTGATAGTCTAAGTTTGTATATTTGGAAATATATGCTTTATCAGGTAGGAATGGATGCATCCAAATAATAACACACTGAACCAAAAAATAGTGGTTTAAAGATATAGGGCCCTTGTATTACTCAAATAGCAAGAAGTCTAGAAGGAGGCATTCGGTGCTTTTAGGCTGATTTAAATAAATCATCAGGACCTCAGATTCTTTCTAAATTTCTGTTCCCCACATATTTAGCATTTTGATTTTACTACCTCAGAGTTGTAGAATGCCTGCTGCACTTTTTGGCATTGTATGTATGTTTTAGGCAAGAGAATTGGGAGAAGAAGACAAAAGGGCTCTTTATAAGCTTTGTGTTTTTATTTGGCATACACAATCATCTGTAGAAAACTTTCCTAAAGATCTCATTAATCAATATCAGTTTATAAGCCCACCTTTGAAAAATCATTGGTAAATGAGGATGAGATTGTATTTCTAGTTAAGGCAGATTATGACTAATTCCCCAGAAGTACATCTATTATCAGGGAAAAAAGGATGAGAGTGAACAAATTTTGGGTAAACAATGGGCCATTTTTGTTAAATAGATATGGTTACAATAATCATTTTCAAACTGTTCTCTGCAGAAATTCAGAGATCTTATTGAGCGATTTTTGTGTCCAGAAGGGTTGACCATGTACAGGTCCATGTTCGACAAGCCTGTTTCAAGTATAGAACCTAAAACTATTTTGTCTGCATCATGAATTGTGTTTTGCACATTTTATTTGAGAATAAGCTGAAAAAAGTAATCCATTCATCTATAGAAATAAATGGATTTATTGTTTTTCAGACTAGACTCCATATACACCTCGTACTTTGAGCTAAAATTTGGGCTTAGATACTGCTTCCTTCTCTTGTTATGTTAGAACCTGAAGGGAGATTTTTAAAACTTTTATAAACTTCAGTTTCCCCACCTATAAAAGGAACATCATAACAGTGCTTTTGTTTCATAGGGTTATTTGAGTATTAAACGAGATATATGTCCAGCACTATGACAAATTTCCGTTGAATGGGTATTCTAAATTGTTGGTCAGTGTCTATTATTTTAGAAAGCAACTGAAAAAGAAAATCAAACAAACTGACAATAGGGTTTCTGTGTGAAATGATCTAAGCTTTTACCTGAATAAATTTACTGTTTGTTTATTTGTGAATTGTTTGATTTTAACTGAGTTATCTAGAAGCAGACCTGAGACCTGTTTCAAGTACACAACTTACTGAAAGAGTGGTCTCAGGAGAAAGTTCGGAGGGAAAGAGAATAGTACAGAGAGCGTGGCTAGGAAAGCAGTGGTTTCAGGCTTTTGCTTCATCTAGATCTCTTGGGAAACGTGAGCATAAATTGTGCCATAGAATTGGTTCATTTGAAGCAACAAAGACAGCCTTTTGTACTGGCTTATCATTCAATTACTGCAGGTTGCCCCTGGTGTGTAGGAATAATATTTTATATAAAAAGAACTCTCATTTGGCCAGTGGCTATCATTTAGGGAAAGGGGGAGCTACAAGTTTTAGCATCCAATATTTATTGTAGCCAGATTATGTGTACATAGATTAGCAAAGGAGATCTTCATGCGTTATCAGTGACGTCCACTACAGTCACCTATTTGCATCCATGAGCTCTGCTTGTCAAATTAGATTCATTCCATTCAGGAATACTTCCTTAGGTTTTGGGTTGGTCACAATTTTTGGAAAAAAAATATTAGAGGAAGTTATAGTGTGAATTACAGTTCTTGCTAATCATGGTTGGTCCCATGCTATTAACTGCTCTCATTATCTCCCTTTTTTACTTTCTCTTTTTAATTTCTACCCACACTTGGCTAGCAGTTTGCTTGTCTAAATGACTTTCCCAGTATGAGATTTAGATCCTCTTCTCTGAAAAATTTGAGGCCACACTACCATCCCCTTATGATCATGTGTTGTCAGTACTGGCCCATTTTAATTTAAAACTTGGAATGGAAAAAAAAAAACACAAAATACCATAGCATATAATATAAGTGTCATGCTCTCTGTTATGTCCCTGTTATGTAACATAATAGCCCTATCTCTTCATAAGGATCAAAATCAATTATAATCTGCCAAAAAAATTCACCTTTCTTTGCTGCTAGTCAACTGATGCATAGAATCCAAATTGTCTAGTCAGCAGCTATAGCTTTAAGTTTACTGAGACACTAATTGTGTCCTCTGGTGGAAGCATTCCTTTCTCTAGGAAGAACTTCACTTGGGATTTAGAGTTCTAGTGATGAGAAGCACAGATTTCCTAAATGGTTCAGTAGAAATGATGGTGAAGAGGACCAGTCCTAAATTTATCCCTACATCCTTTATCCCATGAAGGTTTACTTATTAATGATGGAACGCCACACAATAGCCATTGACTTCAATTGTGTATTCTCTGCAAGTGCTCACTGGCTGTTATCTCCAAACCACATGCAGTACTTCTGAAAGACTTTCTCTGCTATATCAGCCTGGTAGCTTAGGGATGTTGTCCAGTAGTATGATGTGGGACCAGTGTATTTCCTGGTCATACACTGAATTCTCTGTGCAATAAGGCGAGTCCCTTGGTCTAAGACCTCTGATAGTAGTGTCTAGTAAGGCACTGTGCATAAGAAAGGAAAATCCATACCTGAAATAGATGTCAGTCCCAGTTGGGATAATTTCCCTTTCCATGGTCAAAGAGATTCAAGGAAATTGAACTGCCATGAAATAGATGGTGGTCCCCTCAAGGAAGTTTCTGGTTGTACGTGTGGTTTTGATACTTAGTAACAGCAGTAGCTGTTAGAAGTGTAAGGTAGCCTCCATCTTTGCATCCAAAATTCTCAGTTTATGATTACATTTTTACAATCACCAGGATAGATAAGGATAGAAGATGGCTTACAGCTACTGACCAAAGTAATTCTGTCCACTGTGTTTTTTAATTTATTTTTTTAGTGTCTCTTTTGCAGTGAATGCTCTTTGATGGGTATTAATATGCAATACCAATATTCTCTTTGTGTCAACTGACCAGTCAGCTAAGCCATTTTATTCTGTGAGTCTGTGTATATCTTTAAATAAGGCCACATCTCTTTTCAGAGATGTATATCATAAGATGCACTGCCCTAAACTCTTCCCATTGGGTGAATTTCTTCCCACTATTGTCTTTTAGAATCACTACTTAGTTAAGCTGTAAAAAGACACAGTCCATTTTTATGATTGCCAGACCCAATCAGCATTTCCTCTATAATAATCAAGTCATAGGAAACCCATATATGTTTATGTATGTGAACTGAGAGAGAAGTGTCGGTGCAAGATCGAGAGAGGTCTTGTCCACTTGTTCGGGCAGCTTGCACATGTCCTCTGTAGTTGTTTGCATGAATTGTCAATGCTCTACTTACATTTTATGGTGATTTCTGCTGGGATCATCTGATCTCATGCCTTGTTGGGTCCAACAGTACATGAATCTTGATGAATAATTTTGTTTACACACTTGTTTATTGTATAGTCAGATGCTCAATCTCAGCTTGGGCTCAGTAGAATTTAAGACACTGCTGTTTTTAAAAAATAAACTTTATTTTAAGGAAGTTTTACATTTACAGAAAAATTGAGAAGATAATTCAGGGAATTCTCATATACCCTTTATCTAGTTTTCTTTATTGTTAAAATCTTACATTAATATTGTAGATTTGTTATAATTAGTGAAACAGTATTGATATATTATTTTTGTCAATTTAATTGTCATTAAGCTGACATTTGATTGTCAAGTTTCCTAAAACTTATATTGGCCATGGTGGTTTCTCAGATTTCCTTGTTTTTGATGGTTTTGACAGTTTTGAGGATTACTGATCAGGGATTTTATAAAATGTCTCTCAAGGGGGATTTTCTACATATTTTTCTTATGATTAGATAGAACTTATGTCTTAGGAAAGAACATCACGTCACATCAAAGAAATATGTTATTAATATGACTTATTTCTGTTTATGTTAACCTTGATAACTTGGCTAAGGTAGTATTTGTCAGGCTTCTCTACTATAAACTTACACATTATCCCTCCTTCATCCTTTATTCTTTGGAACGAAAACACTATGCACTTTCTTTATGTAAGGGGTAGGGAGATGTACTTCATCTCTTGGAAGGAAAATATCTACATAAATTATTTGAATTCTTTTGTATGGGAAATTTGCCACTTCTCCCTTATTTATTTATATTCAATCATGGCTTTTTTAAAAAGATTTATTTATTTATTCATGAGAGACACACACAGAGAGAGAGAGAGAGAGAGAGAGGCAGAGACACAGGCAGAGGGAGAAGCAGACTCCATGCCAGGAGCCTGATGTAGGACTTGATCCCGGGTCTCCAGGATCAGGCCCTGGGCTGAAGGCGGCGCTAAACCGTTGAGCCACCGGGGCTGCCCCTCAATCATGGTTTTGTATCAGCACAGACTCATGTATATGTAATAAAGCTTTGGGTTATAATTACTTTATCTCAAATTCATCATGACAGGGATGCCTGGGTGGCTCAGCAGTTGAGCATCTGCCTTCAGCTCAGGGTATAATCCCAGGATAAAGGATTGAATCCTACATTGGGCTCCTTGCAGGAAGCCTGCTTCCCCCTCTGCCTGTGTCTCTCCCTCTCTCTCTCTGTGTCTCTCATGAATAAATGAATAAAATCTTAAAAAAAAAATCATCATGACAGATTTGGCTAGTAGTAGCTCTTTCCATTGCTCCTGTCTCTTTACATACTCCCATCATCGTGGGTTTCCACACCCAGATTTTATTTTATTCAGATACAATAAGATACTCTAGTATATTGTGTATTTAATTCTTCCAGCCCAAGGATCAACCCTTTCTCCAAGGAGCCCAAGGTTCTTTTATTGGAAAATTGTGTTAAAAAAAAAGAAGATCTATACACTAGGTGTGTCAGTTCCACTAATGTGTTGTCGGTTCTATATTCTCTTGGCTGACTGAACAAGTGTATATATGTATATATATGTATATATATCCCAATCAGAGTATGAACACATGTCTGTAGGTATTTCTATATGTATTTCTGTCCATATTAAGCTAAACTTGAGTTCCTTCTGATATCTCTGATTCAAATGGATTACAGCAAAAGTCATTCCAGCTTTCTCCCCTTAGGAGTGGCTTTTTGAAAGGTTTATAGTCCTTTCTGGCAGACAGCATAAATCCTTTCTCCAGAACCATAGGAGTCTGTGCTCTGACTTGCAACATTCACAATAAATCTTTCCAGATGTTCTACCGGCATTGTGACTTGTTTTACTCAAGCAAACACTATATACTCCTAGTATCATGTGATCTGCATGTCCTGTTGTCCTGGTGTCAATCCTGCATATTCATAGCCTGGACTTGCTATACAATGCCTTTGTTTTCCCCCTTTAGGACCAAATTAAAACTAATATATTAGAATCATCTGGTAAATGGTTTGTAAAAGTATTCCAAAGTATGGAATATGCTAACTCTTGAAGGTAACTATCAAGTGTTATGCTTCTTTTATGAGGTAGATGGTCAGAGTGCAAAATTTTATTCTTTTTATTGGATGGTATGTCCTAGTAAGCCCCAGAATACTAAACCCCTAAAATTTTCTCTTACTGGACAGGCCTCTAAATAAGGGTTTATTTCCCATTCCTTAATGCCCATGGGTTTATTTCCCATTCCTTAATATCTTAACAAGTAATCCAGAACATTTGCCTCTAAATAAGGGTTTATTTCCCATTCCTTAATGCCCATGGGTTTATTTCCCATTCCTTAATGTCTTAACAAGTAATCCAGAACATTTGCTAGTTTTTGCCACTATGGTCCAATTAAAATGGCGTCATCAACATTGTGGACTAATGTGATATTCAGAATGTTCAGAAAGAACAAGAACAGGAGAATGAGCACACTCTTAGGTCATAACAGGAGATATAATCTTGTCTGTCTTTTGTGAAGATGACCTTTGTTCCTGCTTTAAGCCAGTTATGTGTGCAAGGGAAGGAGAAGTATTTGGCAAATCAGTTGTTACCTGTGCTCTGAGGTTAGGTGAAGGGGCTGCCACTGGCTGGGTACTACATTTGGGTAAGCCTGCTAGCCAGGCTCTACATTTAAGCGGGGCTGCCATGTGGTCTTCTTGGTCAGGCTAGGCCACTTGCTGTATTTTTTGGTCAGGTGGGAACATCTAGCTAGGCTCTATAGCCACCTCTGGCCAGGCAAGATTTCAGGCTGTGTTCCCTTGAAGGGTAATGCCACTTAAATGATTCCACTATTAGGCATAGCTATGAGTTGGCCTCTAAGACTGGTCTGAGTTAGGTAGGATCTCAGGGTATTCTCTCTAACCAGATGGAACTCTGTGCTTAGGTGAGGTTATAGGCAGGGCTTCATTGTTGGACAAGGCCTCAGGCTATGCTCAGTGATCAGGTGGAGATTTAGACTGTGTTCCAATGTTGGGCAGGGCTGCAGGATGGGCCTCATCATGCTTTTTTCCATTTGGTAAGGTTGCTGGCTGGGCATTTTGGTTGGGAGGAACCTCCCACTATATCCTGCAGCTGGATGGTGCTAGATAGACTGTGATCTTGGGTCTGGTGGGGTCAGCTGGGCTTCCTTTTCAGGTGGGACCTCAAGCTATGCTCCATGACAAAGTGGAGTCACTGTCTGGGTTCCCTGACATAGGCTGGGTTCAGCAATCAGGCAAAGCTGTAGGCTTGACTTCATAGCTGGGCAGTATCAACCTTTGGATACTAAAGTTGTTCAGGACTAAAGTTCAAGCTCCCTCATGATTTGGGATCCAGAGAACACTTAACAATTGGGCAGTATTGCTGGCTTGGCTCCCACCCAGGAGCAGCTGTAGAATGGACTTTGCAGCTGCCTGAATTCTCTGGTGAGGCTTCTTACTTGGGTGGGACTGGAGGCTATACTCAGAGTTGAGCAGGGCTTCAAACTTGTTTCTGTGCCTGAGTGAAAGGTAAAACAGTCTCCAGATCTGTTAAGACTTGTTTGATGGTCCCTGGAACCAAGTAGAATTGCCAACCAAACTCCCTGGCTTAACTCATAGACCAGATCTGCTCTTCAGATGAGCAGAGATGCTTGTTGGGATCTCTCTGCTCAAGGATCACTCCAAGGAGGAATAGTCTTAGATCTGAACACTGGTAACTGGGTTACTGTAAGCCGTATTCTTCTCTTTTCTTTCTGATTCCCAGTGGTCAAGCCCTGCAAAGTCATCCCTGTCAGGTGAGACCACAATTTGTCTCCAGGGAACCATTCTGTTGGGGGAAACTAGATGTCAACCTTAGGCTTTCTGTTTTTCACTGGAGAAATCATGCGTTCAGGGCAGCCCTCTTATGCTGCTATTGCAGTACATTGCCTATCTGGGGTAGGGCAAAGTGATCAGAGTCTAGCCACTTACTTACCTTTCATTGTGGTCTTTCTTGGTCTCTGTGGCAGAGAGGTATTTCAGCCTCATCCCTGGATTTTGGGATTTTCCTACTGGTATCTTGTCTATGCATAGTTGATAGTTGGTCTTCTTATGAGGGGGATTGATGACACGAACAACCCATGTCATTATCCTGATGACATCACCCAGAAACTTTATTTCATGATAATAAACTATTATTACCATTGTGAAGGAGAGTGTTTATTGTTCATTCTATATGTCAAGGAGTTCCTAAATGTGGAAAATAAAACTGTAGTTCCTATCCACTAGAGTTTCAGAGCTTAATTTGGTTATAGCATCTCGATTAGCAAATTTAGATTACTATCCTATATTAGATGACTGTTTACCAGGTAATGTGTTGGTTAATTAGAATATTCATTCTGACCCTACTGACATTTCTACTGAGAGATTTTTGTTGTTTAATTTAATATATAAAAATGTACTAAATGTGAGTGAAATTTGGGGATTTACCTATGTGACCGCATTCAATCTGTCATATAAAAGCATTGAGAAGATCATGCACAATTAATATGTGTAGGTCTTTGAAACTTGTTTCTATTTATTCTTCATGTAGTGTAAATTAATCATGAGATTGGCTACCTTTCTACATTTGCTTTCATTTTAAGATTTATGTCATACACATGTTAATATGTCTAAATGATCTTTTCCCCAATTTTCCTGATTGTTGATTCATGTGCAAAGTTGTGAATCAGATTGAATCGCCTAAACGAATTCTCACACTCCCCCAAACTTCCTGTGTGTTTGCACCCTGTCTGTTTGAACGTTTATATTTAGAATTCTCAAACATGCCCAGGGAGTAAGAAATATACAACAGAAACATCTGTTCCTCTTGGCAAACTATTTCATGCTTTTTTTACTTTTGCAGGGTCAAGAAAAATACCCAGGGATTGTTTTCATATCAGAGGGGTTGAACATTTTTTTTTTTGTAATCCTAGCTTTAATGAAATGATTTAAACATACGCACACACATATGCATATTCAGAGACAAAAAAATGTACACAATGGTGAGATTAATAGAAAAAATTGATCTCCTTTTCTCCATATGTAATTTTTCTATAGTAATTTTATCAGTTTATTGAGAGAAAATAAACCACTCTTCACCTATTCAGCCAGCCTTTCTGCTGCCCCATCCCTATTCTCACTCATTTGATTGTTAGATTTAACAACTATGAAAGAAATGTTTTAAAAATAAAAACAAATTGTCTTGGATGTCAGCTTATCTGGTTGCTCCTCAGTTAGCTAAGGTCAAAACTGTAAAGCTTATTTATGCCTTTTGGCAAATCTGGAGGCTGAATTCACTTTTTAGAAATATATTGTAAAGGTCACAGCTAAATGTGGTCTGGTTCCTGTTAGTTCTTCCTGGGCAAGGCCTCAAGCTCGCATTTCCCATTCTGAGTAGCTTTAAGGGGATGCCTTAGGAAAAGAAGGAATGATAATTTTAACATCCGTCCTCCCTTGTCTAATTCCCTTTTCAAAAATTTAAAATTCACTTAAGCCATTGGGTCCAATTAATTTTTTTTGAAGGCTAAGGATAGCCCCAAGACAAGACAAAGCCTTTCACATTAGTACTCATTTTATAGTGAATACCTCTAATTGTCTTTAGTTTGATAGAAAAAAAATTGTTACCAATTGTGTTGGGAAATCATAAGGGTCTTGCTAATGGGAAGTGGCTTTAAAAGACAGGAGACATTACTATTAAGCTAATTATGGTTTGAATGGCACCTCAAATTGCTAGATATAAAACTAGCAAGTATAAGAAGAATTCAATATTTATCTAAGGTGTATAGTGTTAAGCAACTGTAAGAGGGAATACCAATGCCAACTTTTATCATCCAGAATGAAATAAATATGTCATTAAAAACATTTGCTCAAGAAGAAACATTTGTAGAATATACTTTCCTGCTAGTAAAATTGAAATAATCTATGTAAGTCATCTAATGTAATCCTTGCCACCTTGTATACATTCAGTGAAGAGTAGTGATCTTTGTTGGTTTAATGGCTGCAATTCTTAGTCTATACATTGTAAGAAGATTGTGATTTTTTTTCTACTATTAAACTTAATTTAAATTTTGAGCCTCTATTCTACCAGGTACCAAGTACTAAATTTAGCAAATTGGACTTCAATTCATAAGATTGTTTCTCAAGGGACTTAAAACCAGTGCAGAGGCTTGGGAGGCAAGATATACCTAACATATGATAGTTTATGATGGCTTGTACTGTGAAGTCCTCATTCACTCTGCTTACTGATGGTGAGTTCACAAATACTCTTGGTTCATTTTGACACATTACTTCATCTTGCACCAATAGCCTTCCAGGCTTATTAGATTGAGGTGCCATATTTGTCAGCGTGGCTATAGAAGCAAATGTTTTGTGGCCAGCTGATCCATAATGGATACATGCAGGGGTTTTACCAAGTCATCCCAGAACTGGCTGCATAGAGAGCCCATGCAGATAGTTCTTATTCTCTTGGATCAGGCTAGAAAGAGGAAGACTTTGATTCTTGATTCTTTCTGTGTCTCCACTGCAAAAGGTGGTTCAGCCTCTCATCTGCTCTAAAGTTCCCCAAACTGAAATCTCTTAGTACCTCCCATCTTCACTACAGGATTTATACATAGGAGATAAGGTTCATTCTAGGGAATCATCTGCATTTAAACTTTTGTTTTGTTTCTGTCTCTTTAACTTTCCTGGACTAACTGTCCAGTCCCAGGGGTCATGGTAGAAGTAAGGTAGCAGAAGTTACCCACCCCTCCACCCCCAGATTAATTCTGTTGAGTTTTCTAAATTACTTATAACATAGATTTTAATTTCTAAATAATTTAAGATTTAGGATTTTCATAAAAGCTTTAGCTTTTGAAATAAAAGGATGTTTCACATCTTTTTGCTGTGAACAAATAAATAAATAAAGCCTCCAGGTGAATGGGAAAAGGCAAAAGCCAGGTCAACACCTCAAATATTATCCTTCTACATTTGTATCATACTTAATGATTACTACTTTTTATTAGTTGCTTATCATTTAATAGCCAATAGCCAAATACTAGTGTATTTTAAAAAATATCTTCAAATTCAAATGTGAAGATAGATATTTTTATCTTTAATTTGGCTGATAAATAAATGTCAAAGAGGTCAAAGAAAAAATAAAAATCAATATCTTTCCAGTTCCAATACTACCTTTTACACTTATGTTTTCAACATTCAAATTAAATGAGAAAACTACATGTGGTTTTGAGCAAATTAGATGTCTTCCTGTGAACCAGGGGGAAGGTATGTATCATGGAAATGCTAAAAGTTTTAAGTAATAGGTTTATAAAAAAATACTTTGTTTTCATTTTAATACATCGAGACCAAAGTCAGTTATAGACAGTAAAAAATGGAAATTTTCTTATAGTTTTCTTCCTGAGGGCTATATATAACTTCTATTTTAAAACTACTCAGTGTGAGAGACTTCTGCAAAATGGCGGTGTAGGAAGATTCTGAACTCATCTCCTCCTACAGACACACCAAATTTACAGCTACAAATGGATTGTTTTCTTCTAAAAAATATCTGAAAACTAGAGGAACTACTTCTCCACAACAAAGTATAAAAAGACCATACAAGACGAGTAGGAGAGGCAGAGACACAGTCTCATAAAACAAACAAAAAAACCCCAAACCAAAAACCATTCTCCATGTGAACACAAAATAAGGAGGGAATTTACCACTCTGGTACTTCTGGAGGAGTGAGGCAGTGGTGCCCTACATCAGCCATATCAACCCCTAAGACCTGTACCAGAGAGATAAGTCCCCAGAGTGCTCAGCTTAGAAAATCAATGGGGCTGATGTTCAAAGGACTCAAAGTTCTATAAGAAACTGAGATTCACCTTTAAAGGGCTCTCATGCAGTCTCACTCACCACAAGACCCAGCATAAAAACAGCAATTTGAAAATTACCTAACCTATATGTGAAAGGGATTCATTTACTAAACTAAAAGATTCATTTACCAATCTCCTGGAGGGGCAGGGGATAGTTGAAATTCTCCCTGGAGTTGGAGGAGCTAGTAGATGCCATTTTTGCACTCCTCACCTATCCTGCTAGGCAGGTATGTGAACTCGAATTTGTCACCCCCCTTTCATCTTGCTAAAGCAGCCAGGGGCAAGCAGTAGTGGCACTAATCCTTTGCCTTGCTAAAGCTGAGGAGCACAAGTGATTGCAGTGCTCTCCTACTCCCTCGCTAGGGCAGGTGAGCATGAACAATGGTGACATTACCTTGCTAACGTCAATTGCAGATGTGTGAAAAACTCCTATGCTCCTTGGTTGGTGCTGGCAAGCATGAGTGGTCATGACAGTTTCATGCTTCCAGCCTGAGACTGGGACACATGGACAGATGAAACACTCCTATTGCATTTCGATATGGTAAGAGTGAGCAGTCAAGACATTTTCATGCTGTCTTTTTGAAGCCAGCGACCATCCCTTGCCACCTACATTCTCCAGATAACCTAGCCAAAGTCATTGGGTACATGATGTCCGTACATGATTGCCCCTTGATCCCATGGATCTGGTGGCCGTGTAATTCATAGTGGCTACCTGAGTTACACGGTAATATAGCAACTGGAAAGGATTCTTGGAAGGCCACCGCTTTCAGGGCACTGCATAGAAAGCAGATTGAAACACAACCTCAGTCTTCCTATGAAAGAGGCCTATTTTCTTAGCAAGGAGTTTCAGCCTGAGGGACAGGATTCAGGTTTTCCATACATGTACAGGCTAGGGAGGTGCTTCTGATGAATGTAAGCATGGAGACATCATTCTTGCATACCCTCTTGGCTTTGCTAATGTTTGATGAGATTCCCAGAAATAAGCTTATGCTCTTGTCTGTACTTTGCAACTGTTGTCCAGGGAAACCTCCAGATCTCTTGGACTGGAGACCAGCAGGGTTGAAAATGTGGTGCAACAGGACAATATATATCTGTGTACTTTAAAAGCTGCCTCCTGAAGGTCTAGCTTCTAATCATCCTGAAATTAGGAGCTAAACAAAATCCATTTTTTGGAACACAGACAGGTCTTGGCATACCATCAATATCAGGGACATATCAAGAACCAATCAGCTAGTTTAGATAATCACAAAGGATTAAGAGACAAGATCTAGTACAAGTTTTAACAAGAAGTTTCATCACCTATATAAGTCCACTTCTTCAAGCCTGAGAGAGAGAGCCATTTAACCTAATACACAGAAACACAAACAAGGAATCGAGAGAGAGAGAGAGAGAGAGAACAGAGAAATTTATTCCAAATGAAAGAATAAGACAAAAACCTCAGAAAAAGGCCATAATGGTACTTAGATAAGTAATCTAGCTGATAAAGCAATCAAGATAATAGCTGTAATGATAGCCAGTGAACTCAAGAGAAGATGGATGAACCCAGTGAGAACTCCTACAAAGAGCTAGAAAAAAAAAAAAAAACAACAAAAAAAAAACAGTACCAAAGGAAAGTCTCAAAGGTGAAGAATACAATAACTGAACTGAAAAATACACTAGAGGGTTTCAACAGCCTACTGGATGAAGTAGAAGAATTGGAAGATAGTTCAGTGAATTGGAAGACAAAGCAATGGAACTCATTCAGACAGAACAGCAAAAAGAAGAAAAGAATTGTAAGAGATGTGGCTAACTTAAGGGCCTATGGGCAACACTAAGCAGAATAACATGCACATTATAGGGGTCTCAGGGGATAATCAAAAGAGAAGGAAGAAAACTTATTTGAAATATAATGGCTGAAAGTTTCCCTAACCAAGGGAAAGAAACAGACATCCAGATCCAGGAATCCCAGAAAGTCCTAAATAAGATGAACTCAAGAGAGCCACACAAAGACACATTGTAATTAAAAGTTAAAGAAAAGTTAAAGTTAAAAAGATAAGAGAGAATCTTAAAAGCACCAAGACAAAAACCTGTTATGTGCAAGGGAAACTCCATAAAGCTATTAGGAGACTTCTCAGCAGAAACTTTGCAAGCCTTAAAAGAGGGGCATGACATATTCAAACTGCTGAAAGGGAAAAAAATTTCCAACCAAGAATACCCAGCAGTTATTTAAAACTGAAGGGAAATAAAGAGTTTTCCATATAAGCAAAAAGCTGGAGAAGTTCATCTCCACTAAACTGGCCATAAATAAGAAATGTTAAAGGTTCTTCTTTAAGCTGGAAAAAAAAAATGGCACTAATTAATTACCAGAAAACATATGAAAGTAAATGTCTCTCTGAAAAAGGTGAATATGGGGGGCGGGGCAGGATGGCAGAAGAGTAGGGTCCCCAAGTCACCTGTCCCCACCAAATTACCTAGATAAACTTCAAATCATCCTGAAAATCTACGAATTCGGCCTGAGATTTAAAGAGAGACCAGCTGGAATGCTACAGTGAGAAGAGTTCGCGCTTCTATCCAGGTAAGGAAGAGGGGAAAAAAGAAATAAAGAAACAAAAGGCCTCCAAGGGGGAGGGGCCCCGCGAGGAGCCGGGCTGAGGCCGGGGCGAGTGTCCCCAGGACAGGAGAGCCCCGTCCCGGAGGAGCAGGAGCTGCACCGACCTTCCCCGCGGAAAGGGGCTCGCAGGGAGGTGGAGCAGGACCCAGGGGGGCGGGGATGCCCTCGGGCTCCCGGGGACACTAACAGGCACCTGCGCCCCGGGAGAGTGCGCCGAGCTCCCTAAGGGCTGCAGCGCGCGGCGGGACCCGGAGCAGCTCGGAGGGGCTCGGGTGGCGGCTCGCGGGGGGGGGCTGCGGGGCGCGAATCCAACAGCGCAGGCCCCGGAGCACAGGGCGCCGGGACACAGCCCAGGATTCGGCCTCCCCCCGGGACAGGCAGAAGCCAGGAGGGCCAACAACAGCAAGGACATTCCTGCCGCAAGCTGAGCAGATCAGCGGCCCCACCCCCAGAGCATCCAGGACCTGCAGACAGAGAGCTCCTGAGTTACTGAGCTGGCCCCGCCACTGCAGTTGTTCCTCGGGGCCTCACGGGGTAAACAACCCACACTGAGCCCTGTACCAGGCAGGGGCAGAGCAGCTCCCCCAAGTGGTAACACCTGAAAATCAGCACAGCAGACCCCTCCCCCAGACCCAGCTAGAGGGACAGGGGAAAAACAAATTATTGACCAAGCAGCACGGGAAAGTTCCAGGCAAAGTCGAGGGAATTACAGTATAAAGAATTAGAGGATATTCCCCCTTATTTTTTTTTTTTTTTGATTTCTGTTTGCTTCCCCCCTTTTCTCTTTTCTTCTCTTTTTTTTTTCACTTTCTTTTCTTTTTTTTTTTTTTCTTATCTTTCCTTCTTTCTCTTCTCTCTTTTTCTCCTTTTCCTATTACAACTTGTTTTTGGCCACTCTGCACTGAGCAAAATGACTACAAGGAAAACCTCACCTCAAAAGAAAGAATCAGAAACAGTCGTCCCTCCCACAGAGTTACAAAATCTGGATTACAATTCAATGTCAGAAAGCGAATTCAGAAGCACTATTATACAGCTACTGGTGGCTCTAGAAAAAAGCATAAAGGACTCAAGAGACTTCATGACTGCATAATTTAGATCTCATCAGGCAGAAATTAAAAATCAATTGAATGAGATGCAATTGAACTAGAAGTCCTAACGACAAGGGTTAACAAGGTGGAAGAACGAGTGATGGCAAAGAGGGAAACTGAGGAAAAAAGAGACAAACAATTAAAAGACCATGAGGATAGATTAAGGGAAATAAACGACAGCCTGAGGAAGAAAAACCTACATCTTTTTTTTTTTTTTTAATTTTTTATTTATTTATGATAGTCACAGAGAGAGAGAGAGAGGCAGAGACACAGGCAGAGGGAGAAGCAGGCTCCATGCACCGGGAGCCCGATGTGGGATTCGATCCCGGGTCTCCAGGATCGCGCCCTGGGCCAAAGGCAGGCGCCAAACCGCGGCGCCACCCAGGGATCCCCGAAAAACCTACATCTAATTGGGGTTCCCGAGGGCGCCGAAGGGGACAGAGGGCCAGAATATGAATTTGAACAAATCATAGCTGAAAACTTTCCTAATCTGCGAAGGGAACCAGGCCTTCAGATCCAGGAAATAGAGAGATTCCCCCACTAAAATCAATAAAAACCGTTCAAACCTTTACATTTAATAGTGAAACTTGCAAATTCCAAAGATAAAGGGAAGATCCTTAAAGCAGCAAGACAAGAGATCCCTAACTTATATGGGGAGGAGTATTAGGGTAACAGCAGCCCTCTCCACAGAGACCTGGCAGGCCAGAAAGGGCTGGCAGGATATATTCAGGGTCCTAAATGAGAAAAACATGCAACCAAGAATACTTTATCCAGCAAGGCTCTCATTCAGAATGGAAGGAGAGATAAAGAGCTTCCAACACAGGCAGGAACTGAAAGAATATGTGACCACCAAACCAGCTCTGCAAGAAATTTTAAGGGGGACTCTTAAAATTCCCTTTTAAGAAGAAGTTCAGTGGAACAATCCACAAAAACAAGGACTGAATAGATATCATGATGACACTAAACTCATATCTGTCAATAGTAACTCTGAATGTGAACGGGCTTAATGACCCCATCAAAAGGCGCAGGGTTTCAGACTGGATAAAAAAGCAGGACCCATCTATTTGCTGTCTACAAGAGACTCATTTTAGACAGAAGGACACCTACAGCCTGAAAATAAAAGGTTGGAGAACCATTGACCATTCAAATGGTCCTCAAAGAAAGCTGGGATGGCCATCCTTATATCAGATAAAGTAAAATTTATCCCAAAGACTGTAGTGAGAGATGAAGAGGGTCACTATATCATACTTAAAGGATCTATCCAAGAAGAAGACGTAACAGTCATCAATATATATGCTACGAATGTGGGAGCTGCCAAATATATCAATTAATAACCTAAATTAAGACATATTTAGATAATAATACGCTTATACTTGGTGACTTCAATCTAGCGCTTTCTACACTTGGTAGGTTTTCTAAGCACAACATCTCCAAAGAAACGAGAGCTTTAAATGATACACTGGACCAGATGGATTTCACAGATATCTACAGAACTTTACATCCAAACGCAACTGAATACTCATTCTTCTCAAGTGCACATGGATCTTTCTCCAGAATAGACCACATACTGGGTCACAAATCAGGTCTGAACTGATACCAAAAGATTGGGATCGTCCCCTGCATATTTTCAGACCATAATGCCTTGAAATTAGGACTAAATCACAACACAAAGTTTGGAAGGACTCCAAACACGTGGAGGTTAAGGACCATCTTGCTAAAAGATGAAAGGGTCAACCAGGAAATTAAGGAAGAACTAAAAAAGATTCATGGAAACCAATGAGAATGAAGATACAACCCTTCAAAATCTTTGGGATGCAGCAAAAGCAGTCCTGAGGGGGAAATACATCGCAATACAAGCATCCATTCAAAAACTGGAAAGATCTCAAATACAAAAGCTAACCTTACACATAAAGGAGCTAGAGAGAAAAAAGAAAACAGCAAACAGATCCTACACCCAGCAGAAGAAGAGAGTTAATAAAGATTCGAGGAGAACTCAATGAAATTGAGACCAGAAGAACTGTGGAACAGATCAACAAAACCAGTAGTTGGTTCTTTGAGAGAATTAATTAGATAGATAAACCATTAGCCAACCTAATTAAAAGTAAGAGAGAGAAGACTCAAATTAATAAAATTATGAATGAGAAAGGAGAGATCACTACCAACACCAAGGAAATACAAACGATTTTAAAAACATATTATGAACAGCTATACGCCAATAAATTAGGCAATCTAGAAGAAATGGACACAGTTCTGGAAAGGCACAAACTACCAAAACTGGAACATGAAGAAATAGAAAACCTGAACAGGCCAATAACTAGGGAGGAAATTGAAGCAGTCATCAAAAACCTCCCAAGACACAAACGTCCAGGGCCAGATGGCTTCCCTGGGGAATTCTATCAAACGTTTAAAGAAGAAACCATACCTATTCTACTAAAGCTGTTTGGAAAGATAGAAAGAGATGGAGTACTTCCAAACTCGTTCTATGAGGCCATCATCACCTTAGTTCCAAAACCAGTCAAAGACTCCACCAAAAAGGAGAATTATAAACCAATATCCCTGATGAACCCAGATGTAAAAATTCTCAACAAGATACTAGCCAATAGGATCCAACAGACATTAAGAAAATTATTCACCATGACCAAGTAGGATTTATTCCCGGGACACAAGGCTGGTTTAACTCTTGTAAAACAATCAATGTGATTCATCATATCAGCAAGCGAAAAACCAAGAACCATATGATCATCTCATTAGATGCAGAGAAAGCATTTGATAAAATACAGCATCCATTCCTGATCAAAACTCTTCAGAGTGTAGGGATAGAGGGAACATTCCTCGACATCTTAAAAGCCATCTACGAAAAACCCACAGCAAATATCATTCTCAATGGGGAAGCACTGGGAGCCTTTTCCCTAAGATCAGGAACAAGACAGGGATGTCCACTCTCACCACTGCTATTCAACATAGTACTGGAAGTCCTAGCCTCAGCAATCAGACAACAAAAAGACATTAAAGGCATTCAAATTGGCAAAGAAGAAGTCAAACTCTCCCTCTTCGCTGATGACATGATACTCTACATAGGAAACCTAAAAGACTCCACCCCAAGAGTGCTAGAACTCATACAGCAATTTGGTAGCATGGCAGGATACAAAATCAATGCCCAGAAATCAGTGGCATTTCTATACACTAACAATGAGACTGAAGAAAGAGAAATTAAGGAGTCAATCCCATTTACAATTGCACCCAAAAGCATAAGATACCTAGGAATAAACCTAACCAAAGAAGTAAAAGATCTATACCCTAAAAACTATAGAACACGTCTGAAAGAAATTGAGGAAGACACAAAGAGATGGAAAAATATTCCATGCTCATGGATTGGCAGAATTAATATTGTGAAAATGTCAATGTTACCCAGGGCAATTTACACGTTTAATGCAATCCCTATCAAAATACCATGGACTTTCTTCAGAGAGAACAAATTATTTTAAGATTTGTGTGGAATCAGAAAAGGACCCGAATAGCCAGGGGAGTGTTAAAAAAGAAAACCATATCTGGGGGCATCACAATGCCAGATTTCAGGTTGTACTACAAAGGTGTGGTCATCAAGACAGTACCAAACTGGCAAAAAAACGGACACATAGATCAATGGAACAGAATAGAGAACCGAGAAATGGACCTTTAACTTTATGGTCAACTAATATTCGACAAAGGAGGAAAGACTCTCCACTGGAAGAAAGACAGTCTCTTCAATAAATGGTGCTGGGAAAATTGGACGTCCACGTGCAGAGCAATGAAACTAGACCACTCTCTTGCACCATACACAAAGATAAACTCAAAATGGATGAACGATCTAAATGTGAGACAAGATTCCATCACAATCCTAGAGGAGAACACAGGCAACACCCTTTTTGATCTCAGCCATAGTAACTTCTTGCAAGATACATCCACGAAGGCAAAAGAAACAAAAGCAAAAATGAACTATTGGGACTTCATCAAGATAAGAAGCTTTTGCACAGCAAAGGATACAGGCACCAAAACTAAAAGACAACCTACAGAATGGGAGAAGATATTTGCAAATGACGTATCAGATAAACGGCTAGTTTCCAAGATCTATAAAGAGCTTATTAATCTCAACAGCAAAGAAAGAAACAATCCAATCAAGAAATGAGCAAAAGACATGAAGAGAAATCTCACAGAGGAAGACATAGACATGGCCAACAAGCACATGAGAAAATGCTCTGCATCACTTGCCATCAGGGAAATACAAATCAAAACCACAATGAGCTACCACCTCACATCAGTTAGAATGGGGAAAATTAACAAGGCAGGATACCACAAATGTTGGAGAGGATGCGGAGAGAAGGGAACCCTCTTACACTCTTGGTGGGAATGTGAACTGGTGCAGCCACTCTGGAAAACTGTGTGGAGGTTCCTGAAAGAGTTAAAAATAGACCTGCTCTATGACCCAGCAATTGTGCTGCTGGGGATTTACCCCAAAGATGCAGAAACAATGAAACACCGGGACACCTGCACCCCAATGTTTATAACAGCAATGCCCACAATCGCCAAACTGTGGAAGGAGCCTCGGTGTCCATCGAAAGATGAATGGATAAAGAAGATGTGGTTTATGTGTACAGTGGCATATTACTCAGCCATTAGAAACGAGAAATACCCACCATTTGCTTCGACATGTGTGGAACTGGAGGGTATTGTGCTGAGTGAAATAAGTCAATTGGAGAAGGACAAAAATTATATGGTGTCATTCATTTGGGGAATATAAAAAATAGTGAATGGGAATAAAGGGGAAAGGAAAAAAATGAGTGGGAAATATCAGAAAGGTAGACAGAACATGAGAGACTCCTAAATCTGGGAAACGAATTAGGCTTGGTGGAAGGGGAGGTAGGCATGCGGTGGGGGTGACTGGGTGGTGGGCACTGAGGTGGGCATTTGACGGGATGAGCACTGGGTGTTAATCTGTATATTGACAAATTGAACACCAATAAAAAATAAATTTAGTTTTAAAAAAGGTGAATATGTAGTAAAGATATTGGATTAATCACTTATAAATCTTCTATGAAGCTCTAAAGCAGTAAAAAAAAAGTGGGAAAAGTAGTAAAATTAACAAAAGCTACAATAGTTAATTAAGGGATATATATAACATAAAAAGATGTAAAATGTGACATCAAAAATATAAAACTGGGTCTTATCAAAGAAATCAAAGCAGAAAGGCAAAATACCTAGAGAGTCGTAAAACCAGAACTACAACATACAAAATTCCGTGATGAACCAAAAGCTTAGTTCTTAGTTCTTACAAAGAAGTTTATAGCAATATAAGCCCACCTCAAGAAGCATGAGAAATCTCAAATTAACATTTTAATTTTACAACTAAAGAAGTTAGAAAAGGAAGAACAAAGCCCAAAGTTGCCGAAGGAAAAGGAATACTGAATTAAATAGAGACTAAGAAGGTCATAGAAAAGACTGGTGAAACTAGAACTAATTTTTTGAAAAGATAATTGAATTTGAGAAATATTTGCCTAATGTCACCAATAAAGAGGTCTCAAGTACATAAAATCAGATATGAAATAGGAGAAGTTACAATTGACACCTGGACAATTGGACAACCTGGAAGAAATTGTTAAATTTCTAGAAATACACAATCTTCCAAGACTGAATCATGAAGAAAGAGAAAATCCAAACAGACCAATTATTAGTTAAAATTGATTGATAATCAAAAGTTCCCTCCAAACAAAAGTCCAGGACCAGACAGCTTCACTGGTGAATTTTACTAAAATTCTAAGAAGATGTAGAGCCCATTCTTCTCACACTCTTCCAAAACATTGAAAAGGAAGGAACACTTAAAAACTAATTTCAAGAGGTCAGCAATACCTTGATACCAAAATCAGGCAAGGAGACCACAAAAAGAAAATTATATTTCCTGAAGAACATGAATGCAAAAATCCTCAACTCAATATTATCAAACTAAATTCAACAATATATTAAAAGGATCATACACAATGATGAAGTGGGATTTATTTCAGGGATGAAGGGTGGCTCAACATCTGTAAGTCAATCATTGTAATACACCATATTAACAAAATGAAAGGTAAAGTAATATGATCTTCTCACTGATGCAGAAAAAGATTTGATGAAGTTTAGCATCCATTTATGATAAAAAGTTTCAACAAACTATGTGTGTAGGGAATATGCTTCATCCCACATGACCAAACCACAGCTAATGTCCAACTCAACAGTGAGATTGTAAAAGCTTTTCTTGAAAGATCAGGAACAAAATAAGGACACCTACTCTCCCCTACTTTTATTCAACGTAGTGCTGGAAGTCCTAGCCTGAGCAACTAGGAAAGAAAAATAAATAAAAAGCATACAAATTGGAAAGGAAGTAGTAAAACTCATTATTTGCAAGTGACATCATACTGTATATGGAAGAGTCTCAAAATATTCTCTGTTCATGGATTGGAAGAATAAATGCTGTTAAAATGTCCATGCTACCCAAGAAATGAATAATACAGGGAAAAAATAAATGGGCAGAAAACATGAATAGATATTTTGTCAGAGAAGACCTACAGATGGCCAACAGACACATGAAAATGTGCTCAACCTCACGTATCATCAGGGAAATGCAAATCAAAACTACAGTGAGATATCACCTTATACCTCTCAGAATGGCTAAAATCAACAATAAAAACAACAGGTGCTGGCTTGGATGTGGAGAAAGGGGAACATTCTTACGCTATTGGTGGGAGTGCAAACTGAAACAGCCAATCTGTAAAACAGTATGGAGGTTTCTCTAAAAATTAAAAATAGAACTACTCTATGATCTAGTAATTGAACTGCTAGGTATTTACCCAAAGAATATAAAAATACTAATTTAAAGGGATACACAAACCCCTGTGTTTATAGCAGCATTATCTATAATAGCCAAATTATAGAAATAGCCCAAATGTCCATTGATTGATGAATAGATAAAGAAGATGTAGTATATATAATGGAACATTTTCAGCCATAATAAAACATGAAATCTTGCCATTTGCAATGACATGGTTGGGGTTAGAGGGCATTATGCTAAGCAAAATAAGTCAGTCAGAGAAAGACAAATACTATATGATTTCACTCATATGTGGAATTTAAAAAGCAAAATAAACAAGCAAAGGGGAAAAAATAGAGAGAAGAAATAGATTCTTAACCATGGAGAACAAACTGATGGTTACTAGAAGAAAGGTAGGTGAAAGGATGGATCAGATAGGTGATGGGGATTAAGGAGTGTACTTGCTGTGATCAGCACCATATGATGTATGAAAGTGTTGAATCACTATATTGTACAGATGAAACTAGTATTACACTGTTAACTAACTGGAATTTAAATGAAAACTTTAAAAAGTTGCCCTCTTTAGTAAATTATTGTTTCTAATTTACTTAGAAATTATATTATTGAATGAAATGTTCAACTTAAAAATATGTCTGTACTACCCAAAGCAGTGTAAAGATTTAATGCAACCTCTATCAAAATTCCAATGGCAGTTTTAAAGAACTAGAATTTATTCTAAAATTTATATAGAACCAGAGAGGACCCTGAATAGTCAAAACAGTCATGAGAAGAAACAAAGTAGAAGTATTACATGGTCTAATTTCAAATAATACTACAAAGATATAATTATCCAACCAGTGTGTTATTGGCATAAAAACAGACATATAGATCAATGGAACAGAGCAGAGAGCCCAGAAATAAATCTCTGCATTTTTAGTGAGTTTATTTAAAACAAAAGATTCACAAATATACTATGAAAAGAGTATCTTCAATAAATGTTGGGAAAACTGGACAGCTACATGTAAAAGAATGAAACTAGACCACTGCCTATACCTTATAGAAAAATGTACTCAAGTAGATTGAAGATTTTAAAATAAGATCTGAAACCATAAAACTCTTAGATATTTTCGAATTATATATCCAATAAGGTGCTAATATTCAAAATACATAAAGAACTCATACAAGTCAAAACAAAGAAACCCAAACAATCCAGTTAAAAAATGTGCAGAGGATCTGAATGGACATTCTTCCAAAGAAGACATACAGATGGCCAACAGGCACATGAAAAGATGTTCAACATCACTAATCATGAGGGAAATATGAATCAAAATCACGATATATCAGCTTATATCTGTCTGAATGGCAATTTTCAGGAAAACAAGAAATAAGAGCTGGCAAAGATTAGAGAAAGGGAACTCTTTTGCACTGTGGTGGGAATATGAGTTGGTTTAGTCACTATGGAAAACAGTATGGAGGTTGCTTAAATAATTAAAAATAAAACTACCATATGATCTAGCAATTTCATTACTGGGTATCTACCCAGTGGAAATGAGAATACTAATTCAAAAAGATATGTGCATTGCTATACTTACTCCAGTATTATTATTTTATTATTATTATTAAATATTTTATTTATTTATTCATGAGAGACAGAGAGAGAGAGAGGCAAAGGGAGAAGCAGGCCCCATGCAGGGAGCCTGATATGGGGCTCGATCCTGCATCTTCAAGATCATGCCTTGGGCTGAAGGCTGCGCTAAACCACTGAGCCACCCGGGCTGCCCCAGTATTATTTATAATAATAACAATATGGAAGCAACTTAAATGTCCATTGATGGATGAGTGAATGGAGAGTATTGGAGGTGTGCGTGTGCATGTGTATACACATGCATAGACACACAATAGAATATTAATACATGAAAAATAATGAAATTTTGATATTTATGACATCATAGATGAAACTTGAAGGTATTATGCTAGGTGAAATAAGTCAGACATAGACAAATCCTACCTGATTTCACTTATATGTAGAATCTAAAAAATAAAGGAAGAAAAATATCTAGACTCATAGATACAAAGAACAGATGGTAGTTGCCAGAAAGGAGAGGGTTTGGGGATAGGAGCAAGCAATGACTTTCTTCAGAGAGTTAGAACAAATTATTTTAAGATTTGTGTGGAATCAGAAAAGACCCCGAATAGCCAGGGGAATTTTAAAAAAGAAAACCTTAGCTGGGGGCAGCACAATGCCAGATTTCAGGTTTTACTACAAAGCTGTGGTCATTAAGACAGTGTGGTACTGGCACAGAAACAGGCACATAGATCAAGGAACAGAATAGAGAACCCAGAAGTGGACCCTGAACTTTATGGTCAACTAACATTCGATAAAGGAGGAAAGACTATCCACTGGAAGAAAGACAGTCTCTTCAATAAATGGTGCTGGGAAAATTGGACATCCACATGCAGAAGAATGAAACTAGACCACTCTCTTGCACCATACACAAATATAAACTCAAAATGGATGAAAGATCTAAATGTGAGACAAGAGTCCATCAAAATCCTAGAGGAGAACACAGGCAACACCCTTTTTGAACTCAGCCATAGTAACTTCTTGCAAGATACATCCACAAAGGCAAATGAAACAAAAGCAAAAATGAACTATTGGGACTTCATCAAGATAAGAAGCTTTTGCACAGCAAAGGATGCAGGCACCAAAACTAAAAGACAACCTACAGAATGGGAGAAGATATTTGCAAATGACGTATCAGATAAAGGGCTAGTTTCCAAGATCTATAAAGAACTTATTTAACTCAACACCAAAGAAACAAACAACCCAATCATGAAATGGGCAAAAGACATGATGTACTACATTTTATATTTCCATTCATCAGTTGACAAACATTTAGGTTTTTCGTACTTTTGTCTATTATGAATAATGCTGTTTTGAACATTCATATATGAGGATTTTTTAAACATATATTTTCATTTCTTTCTCTTGGACATATAGGAGTGGCATTGTTAGATTCTGCAGTAAATCAATATTTAACATTGAGGAGTTTCCAACTGTTTTTCAAACTGGATGCATCATTTTATAGTTTCACCAGCAGTATGTGAGTGCTACAGTTATTCCATATCTTCACTAACAGTTATTATTATCTTTTTTGTTTAGACATCCAAGTGGATATGAAGAGATAGATATCTCATTGTAGTTTTGACTTGCTTTTTCCTGATAGTTAATGATACTTAGCATATTTTCATGTGATTATCAGCTATTGTACATTTTCTTTGAAGATGTGTGTATTCAAATAATTTTTCCACATTTTAATTGGATTATCTTTTAATTTTGAATTGTAAGTGTTCCTTATATATTCTGTATATATGACCCTTATCAGATGTGTGCTTTGTATGTACATAATTATATTAGTTTTATTCATCCATCAGATGACAGATATTTGGGTTATTTAGATCTTTTGGCCATTATGAATAATGCTGCTATGAATATTCACATACAGGTTGTGTGTGGAATAAATTTTAATTTATCTTGGGTACCTGAAAGCAGAATTACTGGGTCAAATGGTAACTGTTTCATGATTTGAGGAACTTCCTAGCTATTTTCCTAGCTGTGGCATTTTACATTCTCACTACCGGTGAATGAATGTTCTCATTTTTCCATATCCTTGTAAACACTTGCTATGTTTTTTTTTTATTATAGCTATTGGATTTTTAAAAAAGATTTATATATTTATTTTTAGAGGAGAGCATAAGTGGGAAGAGCATAGGGAGAGGGAGAGAGAATCTCAAGCAGACTCTGTGCTGAGCATGGAGCCTATGATCTCAAGATCCTGAGATCATGGGATCCCTGGGTGGCGCAGTGGTTTAGCGCCTGCCTTTGGCCCAGGGCGTGATCCTGGAGACCTGGGATTGAATCCCATGTCGGGCTCCCGGTGCATGGAGCCTGCTTCTCCCTCTGCCTATGTCTCTGCCTCTCTCTCTCTCTCTCTCTGTGACTATCATAAATAAATAAAAAAAAAAATGAAAAAAAAAAATCCTGAGATCATTACTTGACTCGAAACCAGGAGTCAGCCACTTAACTGACTATGCACCCCTACAGTTATCCTTTTGAGGATGAAGTATTATCTTATTGTAGTTTTGATTAGTATTTCTCTGATGGCAAATGATGTTGAACATCTTTTCATGTATTATCATGTATATCTTCTTTAGGGAAATGTCTATTTAAATAGCATTCATTTTTGTTTTTATTTTTTTATTTTCTTATTTTATTTAAATTCATTGTTACAACATATAGCATTCATTTTTATAATAGTTTTTCTACTCCAAACAAATGAAACCCCTCCTTATTGGTTTCATTTTAGAATTACCATCTGAGACCACAAGGTGGGCACTGAATATTGATTCATAAATTCAACAGTATTGCAATCAAAGTACTTTAAGCTTTTGTCATGGAAATTGATAATTCTAAAATTCATGTGGAATACAAAGGACCCAAAATAAACAAACCAATTTTGAAAGAGGACAACATATTTGGTAAACTAAAATTACCCGATTTCAATGCATCATAATGCCACAGTCATTAATAAACTGTAGTATTGGCTAAAATATATACAAATATTCTACAAACATATCAACAGAATAGAATAGAATAGAATGTGTGGAAATACACCTACTCATATGGACAATTGATTTTTAACAAAAGTGCAAGTATTATTTAGTGAGAAAAAGGGTATATTTTTCAACAAATAGTGTGAGAGCAGTTGGGTATCCACTCCTTCCCCCAAATATTTTTACTATGCAATACAAATATTTTTTCAAATTGCATAATTCATTTAAATGTAAAATTTAAAACTATAAAACATCTGGAAGGGAACAGAGAGAAAATATTTGTGATTTTGAGCTAGGCAAAGTTTTCTTAGACATAATACCAAAAGCTTGATGAAAAGAAAAATATTAAATTAGACCTCATCAAAATTATAAAAAGTTTTGCTCTTTGAAAGACCCTATTAGAAACAACAATTATTGGAGAGGATGTGGAGAAAGGGGGAACCCTCTTGCACTGTTGTTTGGAATGTGAACTGGTACAGCCATTCTGGAAAACTGTGTGGACATTCCTCAAGGAGTTAAAAATAGAGCTACCCTACAGCCCAGCAATTGCACTACTGGGGATTTACCCCAAAGATACAGATGCAGTGAAACACCAAGACACCTGCACCCCAATGTTTATAGCAGCAATGTCCACAATAGCCAAACTATTTTATATATATATATATATATATATATATATATATATATTACTCAGCCATTAGAAATGACAAATACCCACCATTTACTTTAATGTGGATAGAACTGGAGGGTATTATGATGAGTGAAGTAAAGTCAGTCAGAGAAGGACAAACATTATATGGTTTCATTCATACAGGGAATATAAAAAATGGTGAAAGGCATTATAGGGGAAAGGAGAGAAATTGAGTGGGAAATATCAGAGAGGGTGACAGAGCATGAGAGACTCCTACTTCTGGGAAATGAACAAGGGGTAGTGGAAGGGGAGGTGAGCAGGGGGATGGGGTGACTGGGTGATGGGCACTGAGGGGGGCACTTGACAGGATGAGCCCTGGGTATTATGCTATATGTTGGCAAATCCAACTCCAATAAAAAAATATATACAAAAAGAAAGAAGAAAGAAAGAAAGAAAGAAAGAAAGAAAGAAAGAAAGAAAGAAAGAAAGAAAGAAAGACCCTATTAAGGTAAAGAGAATACAAGCTATAAATAGGGGCAAAATATTTACAAGTCATATAATACTGAAAATATTTATATTCTATCTGAATATTTAAGGAACTTTAAAAACAAAAAACCAAGCAACCCAAATTCTTAAAATGGTGAAATAATTTGAATAGTCTATCTAGGAGCACATATAGATACTCTACATCATGAGTCCTTAGGCCAGTTCAAATCACATTGATATACTACTACAAACCTATTAGAATGGATAAATTTTAAAACACTGGTTATGGCTAGCATTGGTGAGAACATAGAACATTTAGAAATTTTGTAATTATCTGAATAATTGGATACAACTGTGGATATGATTAAGACTTATGAATTTATTTAGCCAATATCAACAAACTCTAACAATCTAAGTCATCTGGCAAAAACATTTTTTTTAATAACTTTTTTCCAACTCAATAGTTCTTGTATGGTGTTATCCAAGAGTGTATTAGAGCTTTTACAACTCTTTGACACCTCTCCTAAAGTTATTGGCAAATTCTTTTGAGCAATAGATAAATGAAAGGACAATAAAGGATACCATATTGAAGCACTAAAATTATGGAGCAGGAGTTTGAGCTCTTTGAATATTTAAAACAGGTTGGGAAAATAATTAAAATACACTCATAAATATATTTCTCAGTCAAAAGCAGTCCAAAATGTACACATGAAAGCCTGTGTGATTTCTAGTACTCTCAACATCTGCTGATACTACTGGTTGAAACAGATAGGCATTGTTATTTCCATAATGATGATTATTGAATGTGGGCATGACCATAAGGCAAAGTATTAGATAAATGAACAGATAAACACAGGAGATGTATTTTAAAGATTAGTTATCTGCAACATACAACCAATTTATAGGCTTTAAACTGCAAAGGACTTGTTCAGCATCCAGTAATACTCAGTCCATAATACATAAAAAAAAAAACCAACATATGGTTGTCAAACACAGCCATTTAAATAACAGGGAGTGAATGAGTGAGAGATGTATTAGCTTTTCATGAATATATTAATGCTTATATATGTGTCATATTTTTCACTGAATTTAATGCTGTCCCACTTAGATCTTAGTCTTTTGGTATTTTGTGCCATGAATGTTAGAAGCACATTCTCAGTATTGATTCCTGAGAGAAACAGGAAAATAGAAAAAACAAAAGTTGAATAACTCACAAAGAGAACATGAACATTAAAAGGTTCCTACAAAAAAAAAAAAAAAGGTTCCTACAATAGGTAAAAACCACAAAGCAAAAACATTCCAATAATTAAGTAATAAACAATACACATCAAAGAATTTTTAAGTTTTCATTGATTCTTTCAGTCATTAAAGTTCAATGATTCTTCTGAGAATTATATGCAAAGGAAATAAAGAAAAATATCTTTACTGCATTAAAAGTGTTATCAGGAAATTATGTAAGCAATTTTTAAGACCAAAAAAGCTATTTTCATCTAGCTATTTAAGCATTATCTATTCTTCCCACAGATTAACATTGTACTTTTTATGAAGCTGATTATGTACTAGGTAGGCACTGTCTATTGATTGTACCTACTTCTTTCTCTGTCTGTCTGTTTTCTTCATGATTTAACAATACAACATTTCTTCCATAATCAGACTGGTTGCCTTGCTCTCTATTTTCTCTCTAGAGTCTCTGTCTTCTTCTGCTTTGCTCTGAATTTCTATTTCATTTACCTTTATAAAACATTTTAAAATATATTTTATCATTCGATCCTCCCTCCACCAACTAAACATATTTAGTCTTGACTTCTCTAAACCCATGAATATCATGAGAACACAGGCTGTGGATATAGTAATTCTTGTTTTTCCAAGTAGTACCTTGTTTAACTACTGAACCTACGGAGTCATTAGGTATGGATACAAGAGAGTATATAGGGAAAAAAAAGTGCATTTTGGGACAATAAGATGGAAGGGATACCCAGAGCTTCCAAATTCATCTTTTAAAAAATAATTTGAGGGGCACCTGGGTGGCACAGTTGATTAAACATCTAACTCTTAATCTCAGTTCAAGTCTGGATCTCAGGATTATGAGTTCAAGCCATGCACTGGGCTCTGTGTGAGCGTGGAGCCTACTTAGAAAGACAAAACCTTAAAACTTATTTCTAGAACATATCCTTGGGAATATGATCCTCTTCTGGAGGAGGGCAAAAACTGGCATCTCAAACTTGAGATGACAAAATGTATGTTCTTATGATTTAGAAATTTTATGGAAAATAGAAAAGATAAAAATACTTCACAGTATAAATTTCTTAACAGTGCACTAAGACACACAAATATATTTAAGATGTTGGTAATATGAAATATCATAAGACATCTTTCAAATATGACATAATGAAGTCTGCCTTTTATATGTATGTCTACTTTAAATAATATTTACTTCTAAAAAATAAAAGAATTTTCAAGTCTTCTTCATTATATATTTATATGTAACAACTATAAATGAAGACTGGTATACTTGTGTTTTATTAGCCACGTGAATTCCATGAACTGTATTGCCTTTGATGATGCAATTTTCTGAAGGAGAAAAAAACAAATTCTAAGTAAAATTCAATCTTTACTTGATTTACTTGATATTTACAATCCTGAAAATTATAGTTTTTAAATCCATCAAAAATGTGTCAGAGTTAACATTAGGTTCAGGTAATTATAAACTAATTTCCAACTAGATGACTATCTTCTAGGATGTTAAGTTGTTATTCAGGCCAGTACATAATTCTTTGTGGTTAGGGAGTATCCCATACACTGCTTAAGCTCGAGCATTTCTGGCCTCTGACAACTAAATGACAGTAGCTTCCCTCATGATTATGAAATTATTTTTTAAAATATGGAAATTTATGGAATGTCCCTTGTGACATATAGTGCCAAAAGAGAAGCACAACCCTTGGGCAACATTCAGCAAACCCTACCTGACCCTCCTTAGCCCCTGCCAGTGACTTTAAAAGTCACAAAGATTATAAGAGAAGAATATTAAGAAGTTGTATAGATTTAAAATTCTTCATGGGATTAGTCAAGAAAAATAATTGTGGCTATGGCAAAAATATGAGAGAAGGCACAAATGAATATGATGTGATCAAAGACAGAAAAAGCAAATCCTAAAAATATTAAATAAAAATAAACTTTGAGAAAGGTAAGGACCTGATAATCTATGGCCACAAGTTAATACTAGGCAAAGAATTTCTGGTTACAAATGCAAGTTTAAGCAAATGTATTTGTTTACTCTTACTGATAAACCTACAATAAAATGGCAATAAATAATTACATGTGTGTGTGTGTGTGTATTTGTGTATAAACACATGCATATCTACACCTGGAGCAAAGAGAGAACAATGAACAACTGATAAGGGATTTCAGTATAGTTTAAAAGGGTATCAAATTATTGGAAGTGCCATTACTGATATAACAAAGACAGAGAAACTACAATTTGAGTATGAATGTGAAACCAAAAATAGGAATTCAAGTCATAAAACATTTCCTATCAATGAAATACACTGAGAATAATAAAAAAAAAGTCTAGACCCCTCCAATATAGCTATAAAGTTCCCTAAATAAATCCATCCATATAATTCATGGCTTAAAAAAGAAACCATAATGGAAATTAGAAAGTGTTTTGAATCAAATGAAAGTAAAATATATCGATATTTGTGAAATCCTAATAAAGTGGTATTTAGAAGGAAATTTTAAGACTAGAACCCTTTACATATCTGAAAAATATATTTGTGGTATTGAGTTCATTCAATATATTTTTTTTTTTCAGAGAGAGAGAGAGAGAGCATAAGCAGGGCAGGGGCAAGGAGAGAGAGAGAGAGAGAGAGAGAGAGAGAGAATCTTAAGTAGACTCCATGCTCAGCTTGGAGCCTAACATGAGGCTCTATCTCATAACTCTGAGATCATGACCTGAGCAGAAGTTAAGAGTCAGATACTTAACCAGTTGACCCTCCCAGGAACCCTTTTTGAAAAAAAATGTTTATGACACCAAAAGCATAATCCATAAAGGAGGAAAAAAGATATTTTGGATTTGATTTAACAATAACAATGCCTGCTCTTTAAAAACACTTTTAGAATAAAAGACAAGTCACATAGTGATAGATTTTTGTTTAATTGCATACCTGATAAAAACTTTTTTTTCCCTTGATAAACACATTTACCTAGAACATATAATGAAAGAGTTCTCAGGACTCAGTAAGAAAATAACAATTCTGGGAATATATTTGAACAGACATTTCAAAAAAGAAGATATATGAATAGCATACAGTATTTGAAAAGATATTTAACATTATTAGTCATTGGGAAAATGCAAATTAAAAACACAATTTGATAACAAATATAAATAAAATATAACAGGTAAATAAAATAGGAAGACTGGCCATCGCAAGTATGAGTATGAATTGAAACTCTCATGCACTACTAGTGAGAATGTTAAATGATACAATCAATTTGCAAAACTGCCGATTTCTTAAAAAGTTTACCAAATACCTACTTGATGACCTACCTATTATACTCTGTGATTTACCCAAGATAAATAAAAAGTTATATCCTTGTACACACATATTTATAAAACATTTTTTTGCAATAGATAGATCTGAAATCAACCATAATCATGATTAATAACTAATAGATACAGAAATAGTGGTAGAGCCATGTAGTGAATACTTCCTAGGAATAAAAAGGAAAGAGCAGTTAATGCACATATCAACAAAAATCTCAAAATAAGTATGCTGAGCAGAAAAACTCAGATTAAGAAAAGAATACATACCCTACAATTCCAATTTATAAAGTTTCAGAAAATGCAAACTAATCTATAGTAACAAAAAAGCAGATTGGTGGTTTCCTGGAGATAAATGAGAGGAAAAGATAAATGATCATGAGGAAATTTATTGAGGGTATGCTGATGGATTCTATTTTTATCTTCAGTGTGTTTGTTTGGAAATCATTCTTTTGAAGGACAATTTGGTGGTGTAGAAATCTAGGATGACAGTTTTCTATTTCTTTCAGCATTGCAAACATTCTACTGATGGTTTCTCTATTATTTTTGTTCAGCTATCTATCATTTACTTACATAAAATTTAAGTGGAACTAACGGTGTTCTTGTTTCTTAGGAATCAGGATGGTGGTTTCCATTGAGTCAGGAAGATGGGATGGTTAGTAACTGATTGTTTTGTGTACTAGGGAAGAGAGGGGCTTCTGCAGTGCTAGAGATAATTGTTTTTTCAATTTTGTGTGGGTTACACAGATGTGTTCAGTTGTGAATATTTAAAAGTACACTCTTGTGTACTTTTCTTTATGGATGTTATACTTTAATTTTAGAAGTTTCCTCTTGAAAATGACAACCTAGTTTGATATAAGATCAATCAAATAGTAAAAAAAAGTCTTGGAAATGAACATATAACATCAAGAAAATCAACTGAACATTTTAATGAGAAATTTCATAAAGTTTCACTGAAGTATAACAAAATTAAATGTTAGGGAAAATAGAAGATAAATGTTAAGAAAGTCACAGCCTTAGTGCAGCAACAGATATCTAATACTAAAGATATAAGAAATGAACAAATTGAGAGGGAAAATTATCAAATAAATAATGTTAGAAAAATTAGAATTTAGGGACATGTGTCTCTAGATTTGATTCTATAGAATAGAATAAAGAGACACTAGCAAGTCACAATAATTTCAAGACATCAAAATAGAAGAATAAAGGTCATATTCAAAGTATCAAGATTTAAAACGACATTGTTAGCAATTTTGTAAGACAGAAAATAGTAGCAGGGAGCTTTCCAAACTCCATATTAAAATGTTTTTATGTGTACATGTGTTCTATACTAATTTCTGTATTCATGTTTTATTGCCTTACTTCCGTTTGCTTACTGAGCTTCAACTCCACTGGCCATGCTGTTTCTAGAGTATATAAAAAATCCTCTAAGTTCTATGCTGATTAACCCTTAGTGTCCCATCTAAAATATCAATTCCCTCCAGCACTCTCCTACGTAGCTTTGTTTTTCTTCATAATATTTATCACTTCTTCACATTAAGTTACATTTGGGGTTTGTATTTTGTTTGTCACTGCCCCTTTACTCTCAATTCAAAATGTAAGATCATTAAGAGTAAAGGTTTTAGCTTTCCGTTGTGTTCCTAGTGTTAACAACATAGTGGAGACATTTGGTAAATATTTACTGAAACAATCTTATTATCTCTCATGTTGATGTAACGTAAATATGACTTACTCCTTTGCTATCTGCAGTTAGGAGCTAGTTAGAAGCAAATAATCTCAAAGTTTTACTCTACGAAATTAAAATACAATAACTGCAGAATTGTTTGAAAAGCTATATGCTGTCTATTATGTTTGGTAAGAATCTTTCATGGTTCCATATAACAAGGGGGAAAAATTTTATCAGTCACTTACAGAGGGAGATTATGAAGGATGTCATGTAGGCAAACCAGTATTCACCTAACCTACTAACAAACTTAAATAAGTAGTTTTTGTTCTTGCTTTGGAGGATATACAGGCCGTGTGGATTTTTTGCTTATGCTCCATCACTCAAACTGAGTACAAAAGGGCCTAAGTATTAGGGAGAATTAGTGAGAACAAATACATAAGATTAGAACAGAACCTTCCCAATAAATAATTTGATTTCTGAATTATTCAGGTATCTGTATCACTTCTCAAGTCTTTAGGTAGATATTAAAAATACAAACAATAAAACCAATTTCTGTTTAGTAACATACAACAAATTCTTAGATGGGTTTTACATAGATTTCACTTATTTTCAACCTAATTTTTTAATGTATGAAGAATCAGTCATCATTGGAATTATTAGAATATTACAACAACTTAGAAATACTTTAAACCTAGTATCCAAAAAAAAAAAAAAAAAAACCTAGTATCCAAAATATTAGAATTTTTTTCATATAATTATTCTAGAAACAGTGTTGGCGATTTTCTCTGTTGTCAATTAAAACAGAAGGTGAAGTGAAGTAGATACATCTTATTGTTATTTAGGAATAGTAAGAATAGGGATCCCTGGGTGGCGCAGCGGTTTGGCGCCTGTCTTTGGCCCAGGGCGCGATCCTGGAGACCCGGGATCGAATCCCACATCGGGCTCCCGGTGCATGGAGCCTGCTTCTCCCTCTGCCTGTGTCTCTGCCTCTCTCTCTCTCTCTCTGTGACTATCATAAAAAAAAAAATAATAATAATAATAATAATAAAAATTAGGAATAGTAAGAATAAATTCAGTTATACAAATGGACAAGTATCCATTTGGTTTGATCGTCCCCTACCTTTAATGTATATGTCACAATAGGCAAAGAAAATTATCCCATATATTTATTGCTCCCTAGTGTTAAAATGTTTATTTTAGTCTAATAGTCTTGTTACCTTGTTTACAAATGCATAAAAAGGTCCTGAAATATTTAAAAAATGTTAATACGCGAATAATTTTCTCCTGTAGAGGGAAGAGATGTGTCTTGTCTTGGTGAAATTCCTATCTTTGCAAATGTCAAAACTTTGAAGAAACTCATAATTTCTATTGCATCGTTTGAGAAAAAAAGTAAACATTTCCCCCATTTTGGCTATTACAACAGCAGTTTTCTGTTTTCTTTTTAAAATTTGTAATTATTGCTACGAATTTCTGATAGAAAATTGCTTGATTATTTTATATAATTACATAAGCAAAAATTACTTTAAGTTATGCCATATTACGTAAAAACATTAGACATACTCTTGGTCTCCTAAATCTGATGTTGATAAGAAACAACTTGAAAAAGTTGATGAAACCAGATTGATTGACTTGTCAAATAATGGTGAAATATATCTGAGTGAAAGGTATGGAAATTGGGATTTTTTCCCTCTCCTTCTGAGGCAAGAAAAGAGTGTTCATAATGTATATATGTGCCCTTCGTTCTACACTGGGGTTTAGTTCTGAGGAGATATTTACTAAGAACATTTAAATGCACCCACTCACATATCTCTATGTTTGTTTTAAAAACTCGCCATAGATTATGCATGCTGTTATATAAATCTCTCAGTGTGGTCATTTATACTTCCTGAGATCTTCCCACTAGTGGCCTAGATAAATTAGGAAAGGGTACATAGTTTAGAGGGTTGGATTTTCCTGGGGAGGCAGAAAAAAGCTTTTAGATATTTGTGGCATCTCAGAAGACAATTTAAAATGGAATGAAAAAAGGACATACTTTTCTTTCTGGTATAGTCCAGTAAATTGAGAAATTAGATTCAATTTTGTGGTATGACTTGCATTTTGGAACAATGTTGCTTGCTACTTTTTTGTTATAATAATTTCTGATAATTGGAGGTATGGAAGAACCTGCTAATATCATATTTGGCATGCTATTTGAGTACCCAAATTACTTATTAAGTTTATTGATGAATCTGGGTGTTTATCTAACACGTGTTAAAAAAAAAAAAAAAGCTTATTTCATCTTCTTATAGAGGACTCAATTCTTCCAACAACTGTGATATGCAAAAATTTTTACAATTGCTATCTGTGGAATTTTGATCAATTTCATATAGGAATTTCACAGTATAACAGAATACTCCAAAAACAAATTAAGAGTAGTTATAAGCAATTAAAATATATAATTTAGGGATCCCTGGGTGGCGCAGCGGTTTGGCGCCTGCCTTTGGCCCAGGGCACGATCCTGGAGACCCTGGATCGAATCCCACGTCAGGCTCCCGGTGCATGGAGCCTGCTTCTCCCTCTGCCTATGTCTCTGCCTCTCTCTCTCTCTCTGTGTGTGTGTGTGACTATCATAAATAAATAAAAATTAAAAATAAAATAAAATAAAATAAAATATATAATTTAATTGTACTGGTTCATTTCTCCAAGTGGAGGATACAAAACTATGTCATAATATGACATTGTCATAATAGTATAAAAGTTATACTATTTCATGCACTTGAAGAAATAATAAAAAAATAGAGAACAATATCTCCCAATGTCTATTCCACAGAGTTAATAACTGAAGCATATCATAAAAACACTTTATAGTGAAACAAATTTGGACAATGCCAGGTTAAATAAAATTTTACAGTTGGTTTTGCAACATGATCTCTCAAAGATGTTATCATATTAATATATATTTGAGTATATAAAACGTTATTATAAATACTGAGCAGAACTTTAAAAATACATCTGATCAAAAAAGTATATTTTACCTGCAAATCTATAATACTAGTTTATTGAATTTAAAAAGGGCCTTTCATCTTCTTATGAAACTTTTACCTTTATCACTAGTTAGGCAAAGTGCTCCCTATATCATTATGCTATCTAGTTGATGTGGGATATGGCTATGTATCCATATCAGAGATTTAGCATGACTTTTCAGTCATTTCTGAGACTTTTTGCTAGGCGTTCCTGACTGTGTATACTATCTTGAGAGTGCCAATGTATGACTTTCCATTTCTTCATAAGTGAGCCACTCAACAAGTGATACTTTGAAATTAAAAGGTTCAACTCTGCTCACTCTAGTTATATGAAAAATATATTTTTATTTTCAATTCTTATCTATAAGCTATTGAAAATATTCCACTTATCTTGATAATTTTAGATGAATGTGCTCTATATTCCATATATTGCATCATTTACTGAAAATCTCAAATAGAAAAAAAATATCTCTAAAGAACTGTACCCTATGACATCTACTGGACTTGAACTAAGTAATTCATCTATTATTGGAACATGTCCAGATAGTCTCATTAGAAGACTACCTATCAGAAGATAAATCCATACTGTTTCTCCCAGTTTCTTTATGAATTTGTACATTTGTAACACAATAGTTTGAAATCTTATTAAAGGAAGATTCCATGAATCTCAAAAATTATCCTTGACCAATTAAAAAAAAAAAGATTTCCTATAACAAAAATCCATTCCTCAAAAAGCTATGTTATACTATAGTTTCCTCAATTTTGATTTCCACAGTTCTGTTAAATTTCTGTATTGGAAAATGAGGCTAGTAGAAATTGAACATGCTCTTCCACTTTATAAAATATATTAAGGACACCTACAGATTCTGGTTCAACATGTAAAGAACTTAGAAGTCATCTCTCCTATTATTGCAACAAGAAAAAAACTAAACAAACTGAAAGCCAACTACTCTTCCTAGATCCATCAGAAAATTGAAGACACAGGGCAGACCATAACCCTGACTATTGAAGAGAAAGTCAAACACAGATAATCAGAGCTCACTGTGAGCAGAAGCCACTGATGGAGCCTAGTAGAAACACATAAAGAATAACTGACTAATTGCTAGAGACTGAGCAGGGACCAGTGTGAGAGATTAAAATTCCTGAAGTTGGGGAATCCCTGGGTGGCTCAGTGGTTTAGCGCCTGCCTTCTGCCTAGAGCATGATCCTGGAGTCTCAGAATTGAGTCCTGCATCAGGCTCCCTGCATGGAGCCTGCTTCTCCCTCTGCCTGTGTCTCTGCCTCTCTTTCATGAATTTTACCTTTGGAAGCCCCTTAAGATTCTCAAGGTGAAGATAGAAAAATTCCCTCATGCTTCTGACAAAGGGAGGGAAAAATAACCATTTCAAATGCATCATGAGTACTGTTTATTTAGCAAATGCTTGCCCTGAAGTTGAATCTATTTTATTTTATTTTATTTTTTCCTGTTTTAAAGGAGCCTAACCAAACTGGAGAAAGGAAATGTCTAACTCCAGCCCTATCCCCCAGCCTTCTAGTCTCACCTACGGGGGAAAAGAAAGCTGAGAAACACTTGTGAAGGTCACAGAACAGGGACAGGACACAACACAGCACAGGATCACTAAAAATTTTGAGATCTAAACATAAGCGTATATAATGCTTCCCCTTTCCTCAAACCTTATCACCCACATTAATGGGACTCGTGCATTAATAGAGGACACTAGATGATAGAACTGAAGACCTCAGACCCTGTAGAAAATCTCAAAGACACAGAGGAGACATAAACAGGACACTAGAGAAAAATTTTAGCTTCTGAGACCTGAGCTAGAGCACAAAGTAAACACAGCCTACTACCAACCAAATAAACAGAAAACCCCACACTAAAGGCTTATTCAGTTCCTTTTATTCAATACATTATATTTGGCTTTGAACAAAAAGCAAGGCATACCAAAAGGCAAAAACACAGTCTTCAAAAATAGAGTAAGCATCAGAACCAGTCTGATATGATAGGAAATTTGAAAATTTTCACATCAGATATTTAAAATAACTAAGACTATAAAAAATTTTAAAAGTTAAAAAATATTATTTTTTTCTGAGGACTTAAATGGACAACAGTGGACAGTACGCTAAAACAGATGGGTAATGTAAGCAGAGAGATAGAAACTCTAAGAAAATCAAAAGGAAATGTTACAATAAAAACCAATGTAACAATCATTAAAAAAAATGTTTCTGATGTGTTCAACAGTAGAGTGGGGATGGCCAAGGAAAAAAATCAATAAACTTGAACATAAGTCAATAGAGACTTCACAATCTGAAATGTGAATTGGAAAAATAAATAATGAAAAAAAAACATCCTTAAAAGAGTAACTGTAACTGAGAACCATGAGTCAATTACAATAGGTATAACATAAGTGTGATAGGAATGCTACAAGAATAAAGGAGAGAAAGGAACAAAAAAAACCAACTGAAGTATATTGGCTGAGATTTTTAATGATAGACATCAAACCAAAGATCTAGGATCTTTAGAAAAGAAGCAAGATAAATCCCAAATTAAAACCTGTGCCTATCATATTCCAACTTCAGAAAACCAAAGACTAAGAGAAAATCTTAAGATGCTAGAAAGTGGAAGAAATCTTACCTGTAGAAGAACAAGGATAAGAATTATATTCAATTTCTCTTTAGAAACCATTCAAGGAAGAAGAGAGTGGATGAAATAATTAAAGTGTTAAAAGGAAAAACTACCAACCTAGATTTCGGTATAGAATGAAATTATACATCAAGAATGAAGAAGAAAAAATGACTTTCAGAAAACAAAAATGGAGGGAATTTGTTGCCAGTAAGCATCCCTTGCAAGATAAGTTAAAAGAAATTCTTCAGAAAAAAAGAAAACAATGTAGGTCAGAAACTTGAATTGAAGTACAGAAAGATCATTAGAGAAGGAACAAATGAAGGTAAAATAAAAATACCATAAGCCACTTAAAGTCTAAAATAGAAGAATTATTATGTACATTTATGTCTTCCATATTTCAAGTCCTCACTTTAAAAAGTAGGAAAAAAACAGAAAAAGGAAGCTAGATATAGAACAAAGGCAAACATGGCATACTGCCAATAAAAAGGAAATTTTTAATAGACATTTGGAGAATAGATGGCAGACCAAAGATTCTCTGTTCTTGTGTAGGTTCTGTGGTCAGACAAGCGACTTCCTTGACTGCAGCACATCAGAGGAGGCTAGAATCTGGGGTATGCATGGAAGAAGCTATAGCTGAGAATTTGCAACTTTCCCTCATTAGATCCTCAGAGAAATTAAGCTCTTGGAAACTCCAAGGCTGATGAAGGGCAGGATAAGCTGATGAGTTTACTCAGAGTCTATATGAGAAGAAATTATTCCTTCAACCCTATTTTCACATCTGCATGAGCAATACACTGGGGAGGTAGCATCTAAACCCCAGACTAAAAAATGTCTCTAAAGAAATTGCCTAAACAACCTTGAAATAATAGGTCACTTTGTGTAACTTTTAACCCGCAGAGCAAATACTTCCACATTTTCACATCAGAGGTCTTCTGACTCAATGATCACCTACTCTATCATCCTCACCCACCACAGGTGTTAGGACTACTAATTGATAAAGCTCTTTTCCCACATATACACAAACCCCAATCAGAACTGTCTTACTATAATTTAAAATATAAATGAAAAATTAAGGACTGCCAGATTCACAGTGTAGAGTTCTCAGGATAAAGCAACATTTTTTCAGAGGCTAAGAGAGAAGGAGCAATGCTTCTTATGCCTTATACTCAGAGGTCCCATAAGTTACATATACCCATTTTGTTAGTCAAGTAATCAGTAAGGCCAGCCCAGAAGGGAAGATAAGTTAGATTTTACCATACAGTGAGGGGTGTCACAGCCATCTTTAATTTAACATACCCTGTTTACCCCATGTCATCTTCTTTTGTTCTTCTCATTCTATTCCATCTGCATAAATCACCCAAAATTAAAATTTCAGTGAATAAAATTATACTAATTGTTAATCGAAGCTGATATTTAACTGACAGCATTATTGTTAAAATTTGAAATATTTCAGTTACTGGTAAAATTAATGCCATCATGAGACCCAGATTGTTCTATTGTTCCAGTCATCAAAATCTCTTTCCTGACATCACCCTTAGTAATCCCAGGATCAAGCAATTAAAGTATTAATTTTTGGCACCAGAATATGCCCAATTATGGCCAATTTATGTTATGATTCATTGCCCATACCAATATTCCCCAAAGGCATACTCCAGGGCACTGTAATTGCCTTTCTATGGGGATCTCAGAAGTTTCCCCATACACCACTTAGGTGCCAACATGGCTCTAAGTCCCAGGAAAGCACCAAGAGTTTGGCCTGGTGACACTCTGGCCCCTGGCTTTCTAGCTAGTTCATGTGCATGACAGATCCTATATCTAGGCCAATAACACTTAGGCCTTATCAGGATAGTTTAAATCTTGATGGAAGTTCTGACATGTAGGAAACAAATGGTAGGTGCCCCCTTAACCCTCATATAGTATAACTGCCACTGAGAACTAATGCTCCCCTGAAGTTAATCCCATGAAACTTCTTGAAGAAACTGAGAAATCCTAGGAGACATCGGGAGAATAAATAAGAAGGTAGTACCAAGGGCAACTGCAGGCTCTGGTCTTCTATGAATACTCCAGCAGTGTGGCATATCTTTTGCAGAAGCTAGAACTGTTCTCATGTGTGCATCTCAGTTTCAGAGGAATCTCAGAATATGATTTCTCCTTTTCATTTTTTCCCATAGAATTTTGTCCCTCTTCAATGTGCTTGGTAAAACCATCACACAATTCCTATCATTAATAGACATTACTAAATTTTAATTTTACCAACAAAGAAATAACTAATTTTTCTAGAGCACTTACTCTATGAAGGACACTGTTATAAATTTACATTAAATCATAAGAATACTAAAATTTTATCTAATCATTTACAGATGAGGTAATTGAGGCAAAAAGATATAACTTAAATGATAAATTGCAGAGTTAGGATTCAATACAAACAACTGATAAAAAGTCTGATCTCTTAAATGCCATGCTACACTGCCTCTGCAGGATTAGTTTTTATCAAATTAAATATGGCACTGTAATAAACTACCTTCATGACTTTTTCAATAATAGAGATATTGAACACTGAAAAAATAATCACAGACAGGGTTGAACATTTTGAATGTAATTGCTGTGAAATTAAGCAGAAAGGAAAGAGGATTCAGCACTATGAACATTATCATTGATGTTAAAAATTCTCTACCTTTTGAGACCACAAGTAATCTAATAACTTTCCATTTAATGAGGAAATTACTGGAAGAGTTCCATATGGTCCTTTATGACAAATAATTGTACAGACAAAGGCATTATTAGCTACTAGTAGCTCTGTCTCAGACACACATACAAAAAAGACAAACTTGTAACACCAACTAATAAAATATCAATTTTATTAACAATTTGTTCTATATTTGTTGTCACTTAAAAAAAAAGTAATTTGTTATTTAAAAGTAATTATATAAAGTATATATTTTATCACATATAGTTTATTTCTAATTTAAAAGGCTTATTTGTAAATTTTGGTACATATTGGTTCATATGCTTATTAATATTGCTGTAGTGAATATTAAATACTTTGACTATTATTGTTCTTATGAAGAAAAATTTAACTTGGACAGGAGTTTAGATCTGTTATTGAGCACTTTATTTCCTCATCTGAGAACATGGAGACAGAACCAAAAATGAGGAAACATCAAGAAAAAAAAATAAAAGAATCACCAATCTCATAAAACAGGGTAATATTAAACTCCAAGGAATTCAGGAAATAGAATAGAGTTATCACAGGAACCACTAATGAATATATTAGATTTATAAAGAAAGAGCAGATTGCAATTTAGTTATGAAAATGAAACACTTATAGTTCTTAGCAATTATAAATAAGTCAGCTACAATAATAATTCACTAAATAAAATTTTAGCATTGTAAATAATAAATTACTGAGCTAGAAGATCAAAGATCTCCACTTGCTGTGTGAAACATACAAAAAAAGTTAATGAGTTAATGAGGAAAAAGTTAGGTACATTGATGATAGAATATGGTGACAACATTCCTGTTATAGGATTTCTAAAAACTAATAACAAGACAGAATAGAGGAAATAATAAAAGCAATAAGAGAAAAAAAAAATCTATTCAAGTTCTTAGACTGAAAGCATTGTCCAAGAGAAAGAAATGTTTAAAAACTATATCCAGAAAAATCTGTTAAAATGTTAGAATCCCTGGAGCAAATGAAAAAAAGAAAAGTTTCAGAGGAAAACAAGTCTACCAACAAAAAAAAAAGTATTAGTTTCTCTTCAAATATTGGATTAGGAATGCCCTAAAAGTTCTGAAAAATGTTCTTTTTGCAGCCTGTACTTCTATGTCTAACCAAATGATCATTAAAGTGCAAAGGTAAAATAAAGACTATTTGAGACATTCGACAACTGAGAATAATTTAGCACTCAAGAACATATTATATATTTTGAAATAATCATTTGTAGAAATAGTTATAATCACACAGACAACCAATAAGAGAAAAGACATCAGTAAAGCATATAATCAATCCTGAAATATTGAAGAGGTAGATGTGAAGCTTAATATAATTAAGGACTTATTTCTAGGAAGAAAATATCATAGCAAATAAAATTGATGAAAACTAGGAATTTAAATTATAGATAAAAGGAACAAAATATTCTGACTTCCTGTAAGTCTTCCCTCATTTAGGATGAACACACTGTTGATACTGGATTTTATTGTAATAAAAAAGCAGTTTTAATACAGTTACTGCACATTTAAGGTTCTCTCCTACATAAAAGAAATAGAAATAGCTTCCAAAATGCTAAAATAAAATTGTTTTTTTAAAAAACAAGAAATCAGTAAGTATGAGAAAAGAAAGACACAAGAAAAGATAATAAAGAGGAAACATAAAAACAACATGATGGCATTATTAAAAGACATCAGTTATTAAATTGAAATGGGATACATTTCCAATTTAAAGTGGTTATTTTGGGTAAACAAAGTAAAATGTAAAATATGCCAAATGGGGAGTGATGTCAACAAGATGGCCAGATAAGACATCTGTACTATGTATCTCCTGCACAGCAGTAATTTGATATTCATTCATGGACAAAGTGGCTTTGTGAGAGCTTTGCAATTAAAGTAAGAGTTTCTAAAACTCCAGTGCAGTCCAAGACCAAGGAGAGTCATTTTGATAAGGCAGGTTCACACCCTGGTAGCTGACTCACCTACCTGGTCCTAGCTAGATACCTAGAAACAGCTCCATATTCCTAAGAAATTGGCTACAGTTCTGTTTGGCTTTGGGTCCTTCACCAGCTCCATACACCAAGAGACTTGGGAGAATTTAATGGGTAATAGACATGTAGAACTTCCTCCTGGCTATGGACCCTGAAGTGGCCTGTCAACTGACTCCAGCCCACTTTGCTGAGGAGTCCCCGGAGGTAAGCCTCCCAAACATGGTTAGTCTATAGATTGTGAAAAGACTATATAACTGGACTCCATCCCATGCTACCCACACAGTGAAGAGTCAAGTGAACAGGTACCTGACAGTACACAATTTTGTCTCCCCTGCCTCATACACACAGATCCTGAAAGGGCTCTATATTTGGCTTTAGCTCCTCCAGCCAGAGACCTGGCAGGAGACACTCCCATTTATGTTTTCAGAGCCAGGTCTGCAGACCTCATTCTTGGCTATGGATACTGAAACAGCCCCACTATTCAATTCTACCCTCTTTCAGCCACAATCCAGGATCAGTCTTGCCGATCCAGGGACCCACTGACCGGATAGGAGACCTCTCAGGGACTTGGTGGGAGCTAAACCTGTCCATGCATATGGTACTAGTCAGGTGGACTAAGAACTCAACTATGGACTTTGAAGTGGACCTTCTCCCAATACTTCCCTACTGAACAAGATACTGGAGATAGTCTTATCCATCCAGGATTTAGATAGGATCCATGTCTACCAGTGCAAATAATTAACAAGCATACCAACTGTGGATGCCACTACAGACCCAGTGAGAGCTTTAATGCATGGATAGGGAAGATGTGGTATACATGTATGATGGAATATTACTCAGGCATTAAAAAGAAAGAAATAGTGCATTTGCAATGACATGGATGGAACTAGAGAGTTTTTATGCTAGGCAGAATAAGTCAGAGAAAGACAAATACTGTGTGGTTTCATTCATATGTGGAATTTAAGAAACAAAACAAATGAACAAAGGGGAAAAAAGACAGAAAGAAAGGCAAACCAAGAAAGAGACTCTTAACTATAGATAACAAACTGATGGTTACCAGAAGATAGGTGGGAGGGGAGAGATGGGTAAAACAGGTGATAGGGATTAAGGAGTACAGTTGCTGTGATGAGCAGTTGTATGGAAGTGTTGAATCACTATAATGTACACCTGGACCTGATATTACACTGTATCTTAACTAATTGGAATTTAAATAAAAACTTTAAAAGGAAAAAATAATGGAGATATAAAAGACATTTTCAGAAAAGTAAAAATTAAGGGAGCTTATCACCAGTAGACTGGTCTTGCAAAAATGCTAAATGAACTTCTTTAATATGAAATGAAAAAACACTAAGTAACCAATATAAAAGTATATAAAAGTATAAAATTCAATGGCAAAAGTGATTATATAATCAAATTCAGAGTACTCTGATACTGTAATTATGTATACATTACTTTTGTCTTTAATATAAAAGTTAATATTAAAAACAACTATAGCTACAATAACTTGTTAACTGATGGTACAGTTTGAAAGTTACAAAGAATGACATCAATAGGAAAAAGCATGAGAGGAGGAAGTTAAGTAGAATTTTAGAGTGATAAAAGAGTCAATTCATCAAGAGGGTATAATAATGGTAATTATATACACATCTGATATTGGAGCACCTACATATTTAAAGTAAATATTAACAGAACTGAAGGGAGAAATAATATATAATAATAAAAGGGGACTTCAATATCCCATTTTCAACATTGCCTAGATTACCTAGATAGAAAATAAATAAGGAGGGATGCCTGGGTGGCTCAGTGGGTGAGCATCTGCCTTTGGCTCAGGGTATGATGTTGAACACCTTTTCATATGTTTACTTGTCATTTGTATATTTTCTTTGGTGAGCTGTGTATTCAGATATTGCTATCTTCAAATTTGATTCCCATTGTTGTTTTGAGGGTTATTTGTATTTTCTGGATAAATGTCTTTTATAAGATATCGGTTCTATATTTTCTTCCAGTCTGTTGCTTCTAATTTTTTAACAGTGTCTTTTGAACAGTGGAAAATTTTAACTTTAATAAAGTCACCTTATCAAATTTTTCTTTCATAAATTGTTCTTTCAGTGCTGTGTCTGAAAACTAATCACCAATCCCAAATTCACATAGATTTTCTTCTATATGTTATTCTAGAAGTCTTCTAGTTTTACATTTTTCATTTAGGTCTGTGATTCAATTAAAATTAGCTATTGTGAAATACATATACTATTGTGTAAGCTTAAGGTACAATATATTGATTTGATAAATATATATATTGCAAAATATTACCATAATGTTACTGAACACACCCATCACTTCACATAACTATTTTTTTAGAAAACAAACAAAACTTTGACATTTATATAACTTTTATAACTTTATCTTTACCAGATTGTCATTAATTGAAATTATGTGTGGACCTTTTACATTCACTTCTTTCATTTAACAATGTACATTTATAATTCACTCACATATTATTCGTGGCTCAATAGTTCATTTCTTTTTATTGTTGAATAAAATATTCTATTGTTTGAATGTATTGCCACTTGTTTATCCATTCACCTGTTAAAGGATAACCTGGTTACATGCCGTTTATGTCAATGATGAACAAAGTTTCAAAAAAATTTGTTTGTAGCTTTTTTAAATGTATATACCTTTTGTAACACTACCAGCAGGATGTGACAGAGATTGGGCTGGAATATCTGTCACCCCACTGATCACCAGGGTTATCCAACTGAACTGCCTGGGTAAGTGGGTGTCCCCTTTCACCCTCACTGCTCCATCTGTGTCCTTTCCGAAGCTGCATGCTCAGTTGAAAAAGACAATCTTCCCCATTAGAGGAGGACCATTCTTTAGTCAAGGGTATGTGAGTAGCTGTCCTTCCCTGCTAGAACTTCCAAACAAGCTCTCAAAGTCCATTTGAAATACTACCAGCAATGATGAGAGCTCCTATTGCTCCATATCCTCTTCAGAATTTGTAATTTTCAGCTGTCTAGTAGTATTTTATTATTGCTTTCCCTAATAGGGCATGATCCTGGAGTCCCAGGATCGAGTCCTGCATTGGGCTTCTTGCATGGAGCCTGCTTCTCCCTCTGCCTGTGTCTCTGCCTCTCTCTCTCTCTGCAATTTTTTGCACATGACACTGAAAACAAGCATAAACAAATTGGACTACATCAAATTAAAAAAAAAAACCTACACAGCAAAAAATAACAAACAACAAAATTAAAAGGCAATTTACAGAATTAGAGAAAATATTTTAATCCACATATCAGATAATTAATAGTCAAAATATATTAGGAACTCATACAACTCAATTCCAAAAAGACTAATAATGTGATTTTTAAAGAGACAGAGAAGTTGAATAGACATTTTCCAATGAAGACATACAGATAGCCAATAGGTACACAAAAAGATGCTCAAGATTATTAATTATCACTAATCATCAGGGAAATGCAATTTAAAAGTACAATTAGATATCACCTTCTATCTGTTAGAGCAACTATTCTCAAAAAGACATGAGATAACAAGTCCTGGTGAGCATGTGGAGGAAAGGGAATCTTGTGTACTATTAAAAGGAATGTAAATTGGTACAGCTACTATAGAAAGTATATAGCCTTAAATTAGTTTATGTGAAAATGAATATATTGGATATATATTTAATCAAAATATGTAATTGGACAAACTTTGTAATTGGACAAACTAGTGTAATAGCAAAGTAAACTAGGACAGTAGAAAGAAGTTAATAAAGAGGGAAGCGTAAATTAATTTACAATGAAACTAAGAAAAATATATTTGATTGGTAAGCCTAAAAGTTGTGTTTTTGAAGTGAATGGTGAAATAGGAAGGAAAATGGCAATTCTTCGTAGAGGAAGAATGAATATAAACATAATTGAAAGTATATATGGGAATAAGAATGCAACAATATATGGAAAAAATTCTACAAGTTTTAGAAAACTTGAAACTATATAGAAAATTGTGTCCACCGATAACAAAACCATAGAAACATAAAGATTGGCAAAATTACCATCCCCCAAAATACCAGCTATAATATTTTCTGTATTAATTCCACATAGTAATCACTCAAGTAATATTCTATGTAAAATGCAATTGATCAGTTAATAAAATGAAATATGTGATTCATTCTGACAAAAACAGAATAGCATCATAAAAATGTATAAGCTAACTTAATACATGAATGTCGATGCTGTTAGTTTCCTGTGGGTACTGTAACTAATTAAATATATTTGCCAGTGGGGCCATCTTCCTTTCTGGAGGAGAATCTCTTTTCCTGCCCTTTCAACTCCTGGAGGCTGAATGTCCCCCTTTCATCTTCAAAGTTAACAATAACCAGTCATGTCTCACATTGCATCACTATGACTCTGACTCTTCTGCCTTTCTCTTCTGCCTTCCTCTTGCACATTTAAAGGATTACATTGCCCCATCCACCATCAGAGACAACCCCTTTTATATTAACATCAGCTGATAAGCATCCTTAACTCCATCTGCAACCTTCATCCCTTCTTATTATGTAACCTAACATACCCACAGAGTCTGAGAATAAAATGTGGACATTTGGATGGGGAGAGGGGATGATTCTCCCTACCACATATAGCAACAACAATGGAGCATATATTATATTTAGAGATTGCTTTAAATCCTTTACACAGTACATTGCATAAGAGTGGGAATTCTGAAGCCAGAGCATATGGAAGTCCAGCCACTTAACCTTGCCATTAGCTTCTGAAACCTCAGATGAAGCTAGGATTTATGACTGGATTTGTTTGTAAAACAATAACAATGGTGTCTAATGCATGTTGAGAAGATGAAATGACTAATGCATAGAAATAACTTAAAGCTTGTCACATAATAAATGCTCAGGCTCAGTGTATATTTTCTTATTATTTAGCTTCTCATAAACTAATGGAGAAAAAAAAAAAACATTACCTTCATTTTCATTTTCCAGATAAAGAAAATGCTTAAAAATAATTACATAGGGATCCCTGGGTGGCTCAGCGGTTCGGCGCCTGCCTTTGGCCCAGGGCGTGATCCTGGAGACCTGGGATTGAATCCCACGTCGGGCTCCCGGCGCATGGAGCCTGCTTCTCCCTCTGCCTGTGTCTCTGCCTCTTTCTCTCTCTGTGTGACTATCATAAATAAATAAAAAAATTAAAAAAAATAATTACATAAATTCATAAATGTTGCAGTTATGTTGGTGGTGGAAATGCATTTTAGAGCCTAAACAATTCGACACTTGGCCTAGGCTCTTATATCAGAAGTTATAACATTGCTTTAAGTGCAAACACTGTATTAAGATGTATATTCATTTACTTAGACTTCAGAAAAAATATAATTTTAAAACTGATCATTGACTCTCAGATATGATTCAAGGTCTATTCTGTGTTTTTAAAATAATATAACTTCAGAATTTTAGCTGAAATTATCTATGAAAAACTTTCCAGACACATTTGATTGCTCTGAAGTCATGGTTGAGTTCAGGCCGGTGAAATGGGAAGTGAAATGCAACTTTCAAATTGTACTCCTAAAGTATTCCTCAGAAATGTCAGATGCTTAATTTTTACCAATGCTGTCTCCTTCGCAGATATCCAGATAGCTTACATATCATTAAGTTATATATCTTTTCCTGATCACCATAATAAAATTCCAAATTCCATCTTCCCAACATTCCAGTAATATGCTGGAGCCAACTTATACAGTTTATGATAGTTGATGATTAATATTTTAGAAAATTTCCAGGTTGGTTGATATCACATTGGTAACTTAAAATTTGTGGGAATATTTACTCTATGGAAATTGGAGAACACTACAAAGTAGGATTTTTTTCCAGAGCTAGTTTTTAAGCATTTGCCAGCACACTACTACCAATTCCTTTTATTTCTCTATTTTTTCATAGTATTTGTGAGCTTCTAAAATATATCTATAGTATACTTCTTTGTGTGTTTATTACATATTGTCTGTCTTCCTTATTATAATCTAAACACAAAGGTAGATTTTTAAATTTTATTCACTAATGTTATCTCTCTGATGTATCTATACTTAGAAAAGTGTAGATACCTAGAAGATACTCAATACTACGGGTAGAATAAATGAGTCTTTAACAACATAAACCCTTTCTTTGCAGTGGGAAACAAGTACCCCCAAAGGAGAGACTATATTTCCCAGATTCCTTTGAAGTTAATCACAGTGCATGTTCTTACCATCTGACCATCTTCTGACTAATAGGAGGTGACTAGAAGTAATGTGTTCAACCTTTTCACTGTGACCCTTATGGGGAAAGGACGAGCCTTTGAACAATTTAGAATACAGCTACAGTCATGTGCCATCTTAGACCATTTGTTTGAGGCAGAATTTTACAGATATCAGGGTAAAAACATAAAATGGGTCCTGGATACCTGACACAGAAACACTTCAATAATAGTCCTGGTTCCTACTGCCAAGTGCCCTATGGCACAACTATAACAACACTCTGCTTTCTGCCAGTGTTATTTGGTTTTTGTTATAGTAGCCAGAATGCATATTTTAATTAAAATAGAAAACTATATACATTATTGATTATTTATTTGCTCAGAATAAATGAATTGAAACTAATACCTTTGTTATTTTATAATACTATTGGATTATAAATGAGAAGATTTAGATTTAAATTCTATTACTAGCTTTCTTCTATGTTAGGTTATTTGTACTTGCTGATTCTTCTTTCTATAACACATAATCATTGCACTCTCTTTCCTAGTGAATTTCTTCAGGTTTAAGTTGAGATATCATTTCCTTAAGAAAGACTACCCGCAATCTCTCAAGCAAGATCAGTTTCTCCCAATTTTTCTCCCAACATATATTATATATGTTATATATTTTATATGATATTAAATATTATATATAAATATTATATAAATTCTGAATATACATTGTATAAATATTTTATATATTAATATTATATAATATATATATTATATATATGTGCTATTTAAAACAATTTTGTGTCATTAGTTACTGTGTTTCTATCACGAAAAGTAGAAAGCAACATGTCTTTTTTCTGATAGCCTGGCAACAGATAAGCATGCAATTAGCATTTGTCAAAAAATGAATTAGCAAAATAATATGTCTGAAACTGATTTTTTATTACAACAAAATGGGACAGGAAGATAATATCTGCCATGTTAAGTTTGAAGTGCTCAGGTGAGCATGAACTGAGTTAGTAGATGTTATGGCACTTTAATAATAATATAGTACAATGTAAATGTAATATAAATATATATAATTAGATGAAAAACTAATTTAGTTTCATATGATACATCACTAGGTAACATAGGCCTTGCATGTTTTAATTTTATTAAACGATTTAATTTTGCTTACTTGTGTGCTCATTAGAAGTATATAACAATAAACTAGATAAGCTTGCTTTCCTTTATTTATTCTAATTTTTAAAAAGTATGTGGTTATATTTTTCATTTATACATAATTTTGTTATTTATAGTCAAAGTAAGGTTTTGGGTTTGACACAATCTTAAGATAAGATGAAGCTATTGACCTTTTTTTTTAATTTTTTTTTTATTTTTATTATTTATTTATGATAGTCACAGAGAGAGAGAGAGAGAGGCAGAGACACAGGCAGAGGGAGAAGCAGGCTCCATGCACTGGGAGCCCGACGTGGGATTCGATCCCGGGTCTCCAGGATCGCGCCCTGGGCCAAAGGCAGGCGCCAAACCGCTGCGCCACCCAGGGATCCCGCTATTGACCTTTTATAAGTATCCAATGACAACTTTTAATTTTTGGTAAACAAGATAAACAATTTTGAGAATTAGTGAAAAGCTTTGAAATGTAGTAATTCCCCTTAAACTTGCATTTTTGAGCTAAGTATGTGTGGATCTCATTCCAGATGGTGACCTTTAATTTAAAACTTTCTGGGTTTATGCAATTTGAGCTCCTGAGAATTGCTGTCTACCAGCTGGTAGCAAAGCACCATTACAGAGTTAAAGGCAATCTAACTTCTTTATCACAGTTCCTAGGACTCATTTGCACACACTTTTATTCATCTTGCCAGTCACCAAGTATTTCATTAATGCTTACTTTGTTCTAAACTCTAGATATACAAGGTGGGTTATACACAGGCTCTGTTATCAGGTTGCTTAAAATCTAGTGTGGAAGACACAATAAGCACATAAAATGAAACAAATATGTAAGTATAATAACTCCAGAAGTAGTTCTATGAACAAAATTAATGGGAAAAGGGTAACATTGCAGTAATATTTCTGTAAATATGATGCAAATGAGTCAGCTGCATAAAGTTTTAGGTAAAATGTGTTTTAGCATATATTAAGTAGCCATTAAATAATTGCTAAAGGAGTGTATGCATATAAATTGCATTAAGCAATGATTCTGTAAAGATATGGGTAAATAGGAATGAGCCATTTATGTTCATGTGGAATTGTGATCTTTTGGAGTCCAATAGAAAGTGATTCAAATAATATTGTAATCTCTTCTGCAAAATAAGAATAATAGCTACACTAATAGCTTTATTGAGAGCCTTTAAGTGTTTTATGTATATAAACAGAATAACTTACATATGCTAGGAACTGCTTGAGAATATAATCTCTCTTTCCTTTTCTTTGGGTTTACCATAGTAGTATATCTCACGTGGTACAAATATTGAGTATTTTCCCAAGGGAAAAATAAGAATATAAATTAAATTTCTGACTCCTATTTTTTAATACCTTAGACATTATAAATAAATTAGAAGTAAGAAATTGTTTCTAAAACTTTGTAAAAAGAGTATTGATTGGGGAGGTGCTTGTTTTTTGTTTACTCAATCTTCCTATGTTTTCCTTCTGGGTTCCAAATGTTTGAGTAGCACACTTAAACAATGATACACTGCCTTATTCAATCTATGAGAACAGGGCTGTATAGTTTTAAATTGGTCCCAATGGAACTAATAATATAGTCACTGGGGAATGTGCTACCAAAAACAAGAAAAGTTGTTTTTTGGTCATAGCTATGATTTCAAGCAACTTGTTTATGTCTAGCATGCCTAGTAAGAATATTAAGTATACATATATATGTAATATATATTAATATATACATATTTACATATATAAAAGAATGCTTGCTAAATAATTATTAATATCTACAGATAGCTCTGCAGTATAATTGAATATTTTATTGATTATATTTAGTAATTTTATTAGATATATAGAAAAAATACTAGAAGTATTTGTGTATACATTAAAAATATGGATATAGATAGTCAGATGTAGGGTAAGGTAAATATATAGAAGACCATACATTTGCACATACAAATGTAACATAAACATACCAACACTAGTAATTTAGATGTATGAATATGCATTTGCTGTTTTGGTAGAACATTAGTCAATAACTTGTTAGTGTTCATTGTGGATAAAATATGAGAATTTTATATATAGAATATATATATATATATATAATATATATAGAATGGCTTTTTGGGTTGTATAACCTACAAATAAAGTGGCAAGTGTGAAGATATTTTAGAGGAGCAAAACAAAATACAACTATTCTAATAGTGTAGGCATCGACATGGATATTGAGACTCGTGGTCAATACTTTCAAAATTCACAATGTGTAATCATGCTTTTCTAATAGTAATAGCTTTTTCTTTCCTCTTCAGAGGAAATAATGATTTTTCAAAATTAGAATGGAAGGAAACTTAAAAAAAATCCTTTCAGATTTAGTACTACAACAATGGCTTATTTAGCCATATGTTTTCTGGTTAAGGGCTAAAGCAATCAAATAAGCAGTTCAGAAGACTGATGCCTCCCTGTAGAAATGCCATTGTATTCCACATAGAAAAATGTCTTGTCTGTTTCTATGATTAAAGATAGTGCTTATGGGGATCCCTGGGTGGCGCAGCGGTTTAGCGCCTGCCTTTGGCCCAGGGCGCGATCCTGGAGACCCGGGATCGAATCCCACATCAGGCTCCCGGTGCATGGAGCCTGCTTCTCCCTCTGCCTGTGTCTCTGCCTCTCTCTCTCTCTGTGACTATCATAAATAAATAAAAAAATTAAAAAAAAAAAAAAGATAGTGCTTATGATTGATATCTGATTAAATAGAAATATATCATACAAATATAATGAGAATTAAGTATTGTAAAGAAATTGACATATTATTTATAAAGAAAAGTAATCCACAACGAATGTGAAATCAGTACATTTTCAATTGTAATATTACATATGTTTATCACAGCTCAGGGGAAAAGACAGATTTTATTAGAAACTAACAGGCATAAAAGCATGCACTATTGGTACACTAGAGTCCTGCAGAGTTGATGACCTTATTATGCAGAAAATATATCCATCAGACATTTGATATCTCTATTATGTGCAGTGAATTAAGGATAAATTTTATTTTTTAAAATTATTACTTAAAATTTGAAATGGAAAATCTGTAAATTGACACAATTATTTTAGGCCTAATTTTCCTACATGCTAATTCATAAAAGAACACCAGTTCTAATGCCCCCCAAAAAAGGCATAGAAACATAATTTTTGTCTTTTTTTAAGGGACAAAACTCAAATCCTTATTAGAAAAAAAAGATTTTTTATCAAATCCAAGAGAGGTATTTCATCTACCTCAATATTGTGTACTTGTTTTGAATTTAATTCAGCTGTTCAAATATAAATGGGAAGACTTAATAAAAATAATTAAGAATATGAAATAAAAAAAGGAATAATAAAAAAAATGAAGGGAAATAATGTGTTAATAATGATGAAATTTCCATATTCACATTATGTTGTTAATGTCAGTAATAATTACCTTCATTATTCTTTTTATATTCACTCTTTGTTATTGTCCTTCATGTCATAGTCTCAATACCATATATTATAACTTTTAACCAAAGTAACTGACTTGTCTTTCAAAAAAACCCCATAAGCTGGTTATTTGAGAATAGCTGTCATACATAAACATTTTAGTAGACCTACAAAGACCATAAGCCCACAGAATAAAGCCCCACACAGCCACATATTTTTTTATACTTTCTTAAATAGTAAAAGTGGATAATGACAATATTATTGTTTTTAACATAACCCAAATGTATAGTCATCATTTTATTTTTTATTTTCTTATAATTACAATTTTAAATAGAAGAAACAAATATGTATAGTACGACCTGTCTTGATGACTTTGTTTCACTATGCTAAAGATTTGTGAACTATAAAGATGTACTATATGAACAACTCCCCTTCCATTACGCACACACACACACACACACTCTACATTCAATGAACAATAATGTGTTTTTTAAAAAAAATTTGTGGATATACCTATGATTATTACTGTGTTTCAGTCCATGTCCTAAAAGCCACATTCACAATTTTCTCTGAGCAGATTCTCTCTCTGTCTCTCTCTTGTGTCCAGCCCGGAATAAGTGGCTGGTGTAGGGCTGCGGGTGAGCTCGGGCACAGAGGTTCAGAGTCCACATGCCGGTGCGGTGCTTCGGGCCCTTTGCCTGGCACTGCTGGTTACACCTGGGGCCCTGGGTCTCACGGAGCCTCATCTCGCCAAGTTACCTCGTAAGATTGCTGGTAGGGTTAGAATAGTTTCCACACCCAGCATGAAGCCCAATGCAGGGCTTGAACTCGTGACCCTGAGATCGAGACCTGAACTGACATCAAGAGTCAGACGCTGAACTGACTGAGCCAGCCAGGCACTCCTCAAGTAGACTTTTATGAACACCCAATAAATATTTGATTGAACAATTGAACAATTTGATTACAATTCATAGATTGTTTTTTTCTAGTTGCAAATGTCTATGTTGAGAATGTCTTAAGTCTTTCAGACATTTAAACAAAGGTTAAGTGTATGAATTTCTGTTATTTGTTTACATATTTTCAACTACCCAAAACTTATTGAGTTACATAACAATTATCATTTTTCACAATTCTGTTCTTTGCTTGGGCTTATGTACATGTCCTTCTGCTTCATCTGGATTGTCTTGAGTCACTCATTGGGCTATATTTAGCTGGGGCTTCAATATACAAAATGGGTTTCCTCACATGTTCTATGTCTTAACTTGGATGGCTGGAACAAATTTAATTTGGTATCTTTCTAGTAGGATAATTTAACTTTTTTTTTATTTTTTATTTATTTATTTTTATTTATGATAGTCACAGAGAGAGAGAGAGGCAGAGACACAGGCAGAGGGAGAAGCAGGCTGCTCCATGCACCAGGAGCCCGATGTGGGATTCGATCCCGGGTCTCCAGGATCGCACCCTGGGCCAAAGGCAGACACCAAACCGCTGCGCCACCCAGGGATCCCATAATTTAACTTCTTAAATGTTGACCTATAGCATCAAGATAGCAAAAGTAGAAGCTGTCAAACACCACGTGGAATTAGCCTGGAATTGGTGCATTATTATTTTTCCACATGCTATTGCTGAAATTAAGTCACAAGGCCAAACCAGATTCAAAAGGAACAAGGATTCCACCTATTGAAGAAAAAAGTGTTATGAGGATTATAGGGGTGGGAGAATTATTGGTGACCATCTGTAAGGCAATGTTGTAACTTCAAAATTAAGAATCTAGGCCAAAGTGTCAAATTGCTTAGGCTCTAAAAATGCATTTCCACTACTGACATTACTGCAATATTTATGAAATTATGTAATTATTTTTAAGCCTCATTCTATTTGTCTGGAAAATTAAAGTAATATTTTTCTCCATTAGTTTGTGAGAAGCTAAATAAGAAGAAAACATACATTGAACATGAGCATTTATTATGTGACAGGCTTTAAGTTATTTCCATGCATTAGTCATTTCATCTCCTCAACAAAAAAGAGTAACAAAACAGACTTTCTGTAGTATCTCATGTGACAATGAATAGGTCTCTGCTTTCTGTACTAAGTGTACAGAAAATAGGGTCCAATTCACAAAACTATTGCCTCCCAATGGAAAAACTACATTTAAACTAGAATCAAAACTACACTTGGCTAAAAATAAAGAAAAAATAAAAATAAAAACAGAGAATCAGAGAGGCAGCAGAAGTAAAATTATTTTTAATATTTGTTATTTACTCTGGGAACCAAGAAAATACATGCTTGGACTTAATCCATGAGGTACACATTTTTGGGCTACAGTTTGTCTCTACAAGATGAGACCACTTGGACATCTTACTGCCAAAGCATAACTTTTTAAAGTTAAAAACTTGGGTGCCTGGGTGGCTTAGTTGGTTAAGCATCTACCTTCAGCTCAGGTCATGATCCCAGGGTCCTGGGATCAAGACCTCCATTAGGCTCCTTGCTCAATGGGGAGCTTGCTTTTCCTTCTCTCACCTGCCACTCCCCCTGCTTGTGCCCTCTCTCTCTGTCAAATAAATAAATAAAATTTTAAAAACAAAAAAGTTAAAAATTCCTACACAGAGTGAGCATGTGTCAAAGATTTATTTAATTCATAAATGAGGCAAACAATAAAATGGCAAGACTGGTTTTGTTCATTATATAAATGAAGACACTGTATCTTAGGGAAGTTATTTGCTGAAAATCACATGGGCAATAAATGTTAGCTGTGGGAATAAGATCTAGGACAAAGTTTCATTTTACTACACACTCTCCCAAGTGAGATAATTCCATTCTTTAAAAACTTATTAAATTGTCTTCATGAAAAAGAAAATAGTCTTCACGGTATTTAGCTGAGATCATCATGTCTATGACTTCTAATTTGTCATCCTGAATAGCTTGGTGATATTATGTCTTTCTTGTGTATCATGTTTTATTAACATTATTTTATGTGTTCCCTAGACTTTCTGTAAGATACATTATACGTTTTATTTGCACTAATTCTTGTATCAGTTAAAGCCATTAGATCTGATTGTATGTAAGATACTATTACAGTTATATGGACTCTTATAGCAGTAAAATTTATGTATAAAAATAATTTTATTATTTTTCAAATACTGTGTATCAGAATTTTTTCATTGCAAACAAAAATTGGCTCTGGATAATTCAAGAAAAAAAGAAAACTATTGAAAGAGAATCTGATAATTCAAAGAATTCCTGGGACACTGGATGGGAGCAGGAGCAGCAGCTAAGATCAGGACACAGGAATACTTCGGTTAGAATGGGAATTTGCTGTTCTTATTAGCAGTGAATATTCTGGTGTTACTTACACTGCTGCTAGGGAATATATTAAAGTTTTAAATATCCATTTGTTCTTATATGATTACATAACTTGTTCAAGAGTCACAATACTGAGTTGAAGCAACTATTGTCAAACTAGATCAGATGTCTACTCCATAAGTGCCAGGAGATATATAACCTATTTCAATTTCATACTGGGAGGCACAAGTCTCAATAGATTTTTTGCCCTCTATAGAAAGTGATGGTAAGTGAATTTTAGACCAGAAAATGTTCACCTTTCTGGGATGCTAACATTTATTCATATACATTTTTTCTTTCAGTGTTATATCCTAAAGTAACAACAAAAATATACCCAAATATAAGGTTCCTGCAAAACATAATGCAAACATCCCTTTCAAAGAGAATCAAAGAAATAAATTTCTATGTTCAACTACAAGTCTAGGTGTAGTTGGACATCTCTAGTTAAAGTTACAATTATTCTATGTATTTTATAATTTATGGACTAATTTGTAAAGAAAACCACCATTAAATATTGGTTTTGAAAAAAAAAATAAATAAATATTGGTTTTGTACAATATTGACAGAAAAATTATTTAGAACATAGACATATTTATGACACAGCAAGATAGAAGGTTGATGAAAGAGTGTTGTTTTTGTTACCAGTCACAAGGTCTAATAGCCCTAATGTATAATTCCCTTCTACATTCCTCACTGTATATACAGTTTACTGGTCAGCAATTTTTTTTTTCTGCTAACACAAGCCAAGCCTTAATTCTGAGGGCTGAGAGCCATATACATTTATAGTTAACTATGTAATTTTACAGTACACTTCCAGTAATACTTACCACTCTATATAGTAATATAACATTGTCTCCTAGGCACATCTAACTATGTATTCACCAGATAAGGTATCCCATAATTTGCCATCCAAATCACTGTTTTTATGAGTCAGAAGACACTACTGATGGTTATACTCAAACAGCAGCTGTGCACAGAGAATATCCTGAGCAATTCTAGAATGTATTTTTATCCAATAAATGTCATTCCACTATTTTATACTATCTGTATAATACATAGTTTATTAGAAGACATGAAACTCCTAAGGCATCAAGCCACTGATCCACTGTTTTCTAGAAAATGAGAAATGTTTTTTCAGAGAATATGTGTTATCAGGCATTCAGTATGCCCAAGGATAGTGCTGCTAATGGGGATGAAAATCATGGGTAAAAAACTCATTCAGAAAATATGGTCTCATATAAAACTTCCTTGTCACTAAATGTCCAATTTTGTTTATTCCACTTCCCTAATTATTTGGGTCATCTTGTCAAAATCTTAGACATAAAGAATAAACCACAATGCATCCTTATGTTAATCCATCTATCCTTGTGGGATAAGTGCACAAATTGGCCTGGTGGAAGATTGACCATCCTCACTATTCTTAAGAGACATTCCTAAATGGGAAAGGCATGCTCCCTTCAAGATGATAAAGATCTGTTGGGCAAGCCCAACATTATGGCAGGCAAGATGAATTAGATACGTCTTATTCAAGGGAGGCAGCTCAAGTCACATGGCCATCTGGTATGCCATTCCCTACTGGGACCCTGTAGCCAGTAAAAAAATATTTCTCAAACATTAGGCTCCTTGGGGTGCCTGGGTGGCTCAGTTAAGCATCTGCCTTTGGCTCAGATCATGATCCAAGGGTCCTGGGATCGAACCTCATGGTGGGGTTCTCTGCTCAGCGAGGAATCTACTTCTCCTCTCCCTCTGCCTGCTACTCCCCCTGCTCTCTTTCTCAATTTCTTTCTCTCTCTCTGTCAAATGGATAAATAAAATCTTAAAAAAGAATCAGACTCCTAAACTTATCCTTTTCATCCTCATCAGTCAATCTAATGAAAAAAAATATTTTGCTTTAGGAATGACCATTCCTGCATCTTTCAATACTTTTATGGTGATAATCTTAAATTTTACTATGATTTTAGTATTGTTTTTAGCTTACTCTTTTTGTAGAAATAGAAATATGTGGCTTTTTCTGTCATAATTCACAAATTAATTACCTAAATATGTATTAGTGTCCACTAGATGACAGGGATTGATTTGGTGGTTTTGGCTAAGTAGCATAGAAAAAGATAAAGAAAACAAAAACAAGCCCCTCTTCTCATAGAACTTTGTCCTAGCAAGGGTAACATGTAATAAATTCACAAATACACATATTCACATACACACAAAGAAAATTTTAAATAACTTTCAGTCAACTGATTAAAGATAAAATGGCTTGATACAATAGAGAGACTAGAGAGTGAAAAGTAGGCATCAGGAAAGATTTCTTTAATGTGTGGCTTTTATTCCCTAAACCTGCAACTTTGCATTCTTGCTGAAGTCTTAGAGTCTCCATGTGGGAAAACTAATTGTGCTGGATCTGTTTGCATTCTAGTTACCAAGAGGGCCCTGAAGTTTCCATAGTGGCAAGTAGGCCTCAACTGAGGTCAGCAGATTGTGGAGGAGGTCCAGAAAATGAAAAGGAAGTAGACTCTTGCTTTGAAAAAAATAACAATGTAAGAAATTCAATTTACCTCTTTGTATCTCAGCTTCCCTCATTTGTAAATTTGGGATAACAGTTTGAAATGAAAGTTAGGTGTGAGGTGACACATTTCATGCATAATTTATGGGTAATTTGGCACAGTTCAAGGCAAATGGTAACATGAAATATTGGCATAAAAGGAGAATAATAGATGATGATCTTGTGAAGTTAAGGGCCCTATTACTGGTCATCACAGATAAATTTCAGTTGTTTTATTCATGTTTATTTTCATTTTGGTTGAACACTATCCTACTCAGATAGAACCCTATATTTTCTCTAGCATATAGTTTGTGCACAATAAAAATAATATATATAAATGAATAGAACAAATGATAATTCATAAAATAGAAAAATATGAGTTGTCTAATTCTCCCTGTGTCCTCTAAAAAGTTTACCATTGATCCCAAATAAGCAGACTAAATAGTTCTTTATGGTTTGCCTTTTAACCATTTTCTATCTTTCTATAATCATATTTTATTTTACCTTTAGTCTTCTGACATCATTATTAGACATTGTTTAATATTTTATAATTCACCTTTTATTTTGCTTCATTCCTCTAACATTTGCCCAAGTCTTTTTTATATCTGAGCTCTCCAAAAAGCTCACTATGTCCTCATGTTCATTTCTTTAGATGACTCACTCTTCTGGCTCTTGTGTGGTATTTTGTGACAATACTATCAATATTTTGTGTGACATTTCCCCTGGGTTAACTTCTTTTCTCATGTTTTTTCCAATGGGTTATTTTTCTATGGATTTAATTAAACTTAATTTCTAAAATTCAAAGGGAATTTGCCTGATAAAGCTTAGTAATTTCTTTCTTTCTTTCTTTCTTTCTTTCTTTCTTTCTTTCTTTCTTTCTTTCTTTCTTTCTTTCTTTCTTTCTTTCTTTCTTTCTTTCTTTCTTTCTTCTTTCTTTCTTCTTTCTTTCTTTCTTTTCTTTTTTTTTAGTAATTCCTTTCTTTGTAAGAAGAACATCATTCTGTTACATGTTTGGGGGATGTCTTCTATGTCTTCTTCCATCTTACCATTGTAAACTATCCAGGTCACACATCTTCAGAGTAATTAATTTTTAGTGGAAGGAAGGATGAAAAAACTCCTTTGAATCCAAAGCTTTGAATTTCCTATGCTGAACTTCAAATTCCACATCTCATTCCAGGTTCTTTCTGGTAGAGTTGGAAAGTACATTTATTGTCAATCAATAAATTTTGCATAAAAAGCATTTCAGATCTTTATATAACTAACTGTAGGACATACTGAATCACCTCAAATGTGAAGTACCCACAGAGTTTAGCACTTGTATTTTCTGCTTAAGAGACCACAGGAAGATTAATGGCATAAAAAGAATAAAGGTAGAATTATTCAAAAGGATGCACAGCTCAATATTGCCTATTTTTAACACATACTGTGCAATAAAACTGCTGGTTTCCCTGTTGCATGCAATGATAAACAAAATCTGTTTACAATTTGCTTGCCTTGACTCTTGTGGTAGAGTGTAAAAAAGTATATATTATTGAAAGAAGGAATTTGGAAATTTGGTAAGGTTTGTAGCATCTGTTCTGCTAAAAAGAGGCTTCCCCATTGATGTTCAACGTGGTGAAATATTTTGAACCCCTTGGAGAGTCATTGTTGTTCCTGGAGTCTGAGGCATCAGCAGTAACCATGAATGTCTCTGTTCATTTGTAAAGTGCTCTAGTCTACGGCCATACCACCCTGAATGTGCCCGATCTCGTCTGTAAAGTGCTCTAGCCAGAAAATTAAGCTGCAAGATGAAGATCTTGCTTCAGTGATCCATACTCTTGACATATTCAGCCTTTCAACCTGGTATATTTCAAACCTCTTTATTTGAATCTCTCCAGGGAAGCCAGTCAAAGAATAAAAATGGCCCATAAAGTAGCAGACTGCTTTTTGAATTGAACAAACAGCCTTCTGCAGTAGTTTTCTTTAGCCTTTGCTCATTGCCAGGACACTTCCAAATATAAGAAAGCCTTTCTTCTCATTTTCAAAGCATTACACAAGATGAACCCAAGCTTCTTCAAACAGCATCAAACTTCACACCATTCTATCTGAATCCAGAATAGCACTGAACCAAAATGATAGAAAATTCCTAGAATGCCAGGTATTGGGACTTTCTATTAAAAGGAAATGGGAATAAAAAAGAGAGACTATAATTCTTGTACACTAAAACAAAGTACCATAGAAAAATACTTAGGTTAGACTACTGATATTCTAAATATAAATTACATATGTTAGAAATAATTTTAAGGTTAGAAATTTCTATATTTATAAAATTTTAATCACACTAAATGTGTTAGCATCATAAATGTTATATCAGGATACAAAACATCACTCAGTTTGAAGATAGTGCTGTAACTTACATGCCAGACATATAAAATGTTTTATTATATACTTTTATATTATAGGTTAAATTGTGGCATGTTTGTACATATATGTATGTCTATCATGTATGAAAAGATGAAAAGTGGAATATGTTCTATACATTAGAACCACGCTAAGCACAGTGAAATGGTAGTAAAACAAAGGATTGAACTGTCAAGCTGATTTATGCAAGTGCATTTTATTCGACATCAAACTTTAATAATGATTTCAAGAGTACAAGATAGAACCAATTGCATACAGTTTAGCATTTTCTTCTGAAAGATCCCATCAAATACTACTTTCAAAAATGTACATTTTTTCTATATTACAGGTTCTTTGGGCGTTCATATAGACAAGTTCTGAACAGTGTATATAAGAGCATTGTTTACAAAGGAAGCCATTTTGTTTTGATGACTCCTGTGTCTCTAATTTATAGTTACACATATAAAAGAATATCTTATATTTTCTATTTTCCAGCCATCCATGTGACATAAATCCATAAATATAGATTTATTTATAATAAATACTCTTGACACAGATGTATCTTGCTAAAAAGCATTTTTAGATAGGAGCCTCCATATCCTTTTGCTCACAAATGATATTAGCATATTTTCAAGAGAGTCTGGTCAAGATCATCCAGATATCTCTTATGTAGAAAGGGAATGGGTAGTGGGTCACTAGCTGAAATTAACCCTTTTATTTATGGAAGTCAAAATCCTATATGAGGTAACATAGATAAAAGTCTTGAAAGTTACAGTACTCATGTTGTCAAATGATATACATCACAGTATGTAGACATTAGATATCTATAAAAATTCCAATTAAATGGCTAATGTATCATTTTATACTGTATGAATAAAGTACTAAATATTATATATGCATAATTAGAGAACAGAATAATAAGTATAAAATGCTCCATGTAAGAAAGAAAATTTTTAAAAATTGGAAGAGGGAAATTTAATTTCTCCAGGAACAAAATAATGGTTGTTTGAACAACTAGCATGACCAAGCAATATCAGCTAATGGATTTATTCACACAATGCTTGAAGTAGAAGGTTGAATATGATGTAGACCTTGAAAGACACATGTGACTTAGGCAGAGAGTAAACACATGGAGGCAAAATAAACATACCTACACTATCTATGAATGTATAGTGATAATGTATGGTAGGGAGACAATAGTGAGGACCTAAACTTATTGTAATGGGGTAGATGGAATTAGAGGTAGAATACAATTATGTAAATAACTTGGCATTAAATCAAGAAGAACCTTGGGACACCTGGGTGGCTCAGCAGTTGAGCATCTGTTTTTGGCTCAGGGCATGATCCCGGAGTCCTGAGATTGCACATCAGGCTCACTACACGGAGCCTGCTTCTCCCTCTGTCTATGTCTGCTTCTCTCTGTGTCTCTCATAAATAAGTAAATAAAAGCTTTAAAAAGTAAATAAAATATGAAGAAACTTGTTGAGGAATCTGACAAAATTTAGTTTTGATACAAGTAAAGTTAGAGAGTCATATGTACATTCTTCAGCAGGATTTAACATGACATATTGATTTTTTAATCAATATTAATAAAGAAATATTTTTATAATAGGGATTGATGAGTTGGCCCTGTAGGCAGAAAAAAGCTGTTGATTATAACAGGTATTAGGTAAGAAGAGTATTTTAGGGAATAAATGCAGAGATATTGAGAAGAAAAAATAGATTTTAGGTTTTGGCTTAATACAGAACAAAAGGAAAGCTGGAAACAATGATGGCTTCAAGTTTCTAGCCTATAGTGTCATAAAACAAACAAAAAAAAAGGTAGAGGGATCCCTGGGTGGCGCAACGGTTTGGCGCCTGCCTTTGGCCCAGGGCGCGATCCTGGAGACCCGGGATCGAATCCCACGTCGGGCTCCCGGTGCATGGAGCCTGCTTCTCCCTCTGCCTGTGTCTCTGCCTCTCTCTCTCTCTCTCTCTCTCTCTCTCTCTCTGTGTGTGTGTGACTATCATAAATAAAAATTAAAAAAAAAAAAACAAAAACAAAAAAATGAAAAAAAAAATAGAATGTTCAAAAAAAAAGGTAGAGATTAAGCAAAACATCTGGATTGATTAGTGAAACAAAGATGTATAAATTCAAGAACTGTCCATTGGGGCAATATAGAGAAAATAGGGTACCAGATAAATCAGGAGAGACCCTCTTCAAAACTGTTCATAAGGTTAGTGAGCCAAAATTACACTATGAGATACTAAAAAACATGTAGCGTTCTCAAACGAAAGGAAGATTTAAGGTTGGAATGTACAGTGAGTACAGTAAACAAAAATCAGATGAAAAAGTGGTGCAAGACATGAGATATAAAAAGTATGGTGATTCAGGAAATTAAGTTTAAATAGAAATGTCAAGTTGCTGGCAACCCTTTAATGAAGGAGTCTAGAATGAGCCAGTGAAGTGGAGATGACTCCTGGGAGTGTCATCATGAACTGAGTATTTAGGATTCCAGATTTGCTGGTTAATGACAATGAAATGACAGCTGAAGTGATATTAGAAGATATAGTTTTCAAAGCAAAAAGAATTAAGTTTAAAGAAAGAAGAATAGAGCCTCTATCTGAGAAATGTCCATAGTTGTAAATTCCAAACAGGAGGGGCCAGGAAAACAAAGAAACTTTTAAAACCTGTTGTCTACACAATGTGAATATATGTCTGTTAACATTTATCATAGAACTGCATCTTATAAGAAATACTTCCTTCTCATTCCCTGATAATGTGAATCTTGGGGAGGGTCACAGAAGGTACAAGACAAGTCATCACTGATGCTTTATTTTTATATTAAGATACTGAATGAGGATATATGACATGAGAGTAACCAATAGAAGAACCAGGGCTTTTGAATTTAGGCAATTATTCAATTAACTATTTTGTTTCTGTAGATCCAATTTTATATGTGTGAATCATTTAACTTTTTACCCAAAAAACTTCTTGTACTGTATATTTGGTGATGATTTTTTCAGCATTTGTATGTCTTTTGAAATCTGTAATTTGATGCTATTTTTAAAGACTATTGCTGGACATAGAATTCTAGGCTGATAGATTCTATTAATACTTTAAAGATGTTGCATACTTTCTTCTCATTCGTATTGTTTCCAATGATAAATGTGAAGACATCCTTAACTTTATCCTTTTATTCATAATATTTTTTGTTCGACAGAATTCTTTGAAGATTTTTCCTTAATATTGGTTTTGAGGGGGATCCCTGGGTGGCGCAGCGGTTTGGCGCCTGCCTTTGGCCCAGGGCGCGATCCGGGAGACCCTGGATCGAATCCCACATCAGGCTCCCGGTGCATGGAGCCTGCTTCTCCCTCTGCCTGTGTCTCTGCCTCTCTCTCTCTCTTTCTCTCTCTCTCTCTCTCTGTAACTATCATAAAAAAAAAAAAAAAAAAAAAAAAATATTGGTTTTGAGGAATTTGGGTACAATGCCTGATAGTTTTCCTTGTGCTTTTTGTACTTGGAATATATTGGGCTTCTTGCATGTGTAGGTTTACAGGTTTCTTCACATATATAACATATTTGATCATAATTGCTTCAAATTTTTTTTTTATTCTTTTGTCTCTCCTTTGGGAATTTGACCTTCAAATAATATTAGAGTACTTGAAGTTTTCCTGGTAATTCCCACTGAATTATTCTGTTCATTACTTTTAAAAAATCTTCCCCTCATTTTCAGATAGTTTCGATTGCTGCATTCATCAACTAATCTTTTTCAATATCTAATTTACTGTTAATCTCATCTCGTATATTTTTCATCTCAAACAATAAAGATTTCATTGCTAACTTTTTGAAGGAATATGGTTAATATGGGTCCCATCTCGTATATTTTTCATCTCAAACAATAAAGATTTCATTGCTAACTTTTTGAAGGAATATGGTTAATATGGGAATAAAGGGGAAAGGAGAAAAAATGAGTGGGAAATATCAGAAAGGGAGACAGAACATGAGAGACTCCTAACTCTGGGAAACGAACTAGGGGTGGTGGAAGGGGAGGTGGGTGGGGGTGGGGGTGACTCGGTGACGGGCACTGAGGGTGGCACTTGATGGGATGAACACTGGGTGTTATTCTATATGTTGGCAAATTGAACACCAATAAAAAATAAATTTATATAAAAAAATATTTACCAGTATAAAAAAAAAAGCCTGAGTTATGTGCTCTATCAACTGAGCTGGATAGGTGTCCCTAATTTTCTTCTAATTCTAACACTATATGACTTTTGGGTTTGTTTCAATTGATTGACTTTTCTCCTACTTATATATTACATTTCTTGCATTTTTACACGGCTGGTATTTTTAATTGCGTGTCAGATATTCTGTATTTTATCTTGTTGCGTATATTTGTGTTCCTTTAAATACTCCTGAATTTTGTTTTGAGATGCAGTTAAGTTAGAAACAATTTGATCATTTCTGGTTTTGTTTCTAAGATATTTTACATGGGATAGGAGAAATGTTCCATCTAGGACAAATTATCCCTATTATAGAGATAGGAAACTTCTGTATCCTCCACCCGGTTATGAAGCTCTTCTGCTCTATGTGAGTACCAGATACTGCTCATTTTGCTTGTTTGTTTTTATTTCTGGTTTTGATTACTTTCCTCAAATGCAAATGCTGATAACCTTAGCAAAATATGTAATGGGGAGCTTCTGCAAATCTCCAGAGTTTGTAGTTTTCTCCTGTCCAGTTCTGTCTTCTGAATTCTAGTTGCTTTGTTTGCTCTGGACCATCATCCCTGTCTCCAGAACTCATGGAGTCTGTGGGTCTCCACCTGCTTCTCCTTTTCTGGACTGTGGCATAGAAACTCTCTCATTGCAATAATCTGGGATAAAGATAGGGTTTATCTTATTTATTTTACAACCTGGAATGCCATTCAAGGAATTTACTAGGGTGTTGTTGAAACTGTTGCCCCATTATTTATTTTCCTATTTCTTTTCCTTTTTTTTTCTTTACTTATTTTCTTTTTTCTCTTTTTTTCTTATTTTTCTCTTTTTTTAATTACTATTTCCTGTAGGAGGATTAATCTAGTTCCTATTACTCCAGTATGTTGAAAAGTGGGCATCCACTTGGGAAAAAGAAAATTTGTTTAAATGTTCTCATATATTTTGATCTTATTAAAAAATTCAGAGCTTAGAATAAAAACATTTGCAAATCTTTTACCCAACAAAGGACTTATATCCAAAACATATTTTAAAAAACCCTCTATATGCAACAGTAAGAAAATAATCATCCAATACAAAAGTGGACAAAAGGCTTAAATAGACAATTCTTTAGAAAGGATATACTAATGGCTTGAACATGTTAAATGTTGGAAGGGATATGGAAGGACTAAATTCTCATACATTGTTGGTGGAAATACAAAGTAGTACAGCTGCTTTGGAAATAGTTTGATGGTTTCTAAAAAGGTAAACATATGCCTACAAATAACTGACATTTCCAAGTTTGTTATCTGGGAGAAAGAAAGCATGTGTCTATCCTAATACTTGTATATAAATTTCAAAGAAGTTTTATTTGTAATAAATAAAGCAGAAAATAGCCTAAATCCATCAATATGAGAATGGATAAACAGTTGCAGCAAATTTAGAAATAGAAACATATTCTATTATAAAAAGGAATGAACTGTCTCAAAATAATTATGCCAAGTGTAGTAAAGTAGATATAAAGAACCCATGCTATATGATTATATTTATTAAAATTCTAGAAACTGCAAGTTAATTTATACTAGAAGAACACAAATCTGTAGTTGCTAGAAATTGAGATGGTCTGGGTGGAGCTGGAAGAAAGGATAACAAAGTGGCATAAGAAAACTTTTTGGGTGATAGATATGTTCATTATTTTAATTGTAATAATGATTTCATAGGCTTATACACATATCAAAAGTTATCAAATGGTACATTTTAAATACACAGCTTATTTTATGCCAATTATATCTCAATAAAGCTGTTTTATTTTTTTTTTAAATCAGAGCTTACTATGGACTAGGCGTTATGTGGATAATGGGTATGCAATGGTGAGCAAAGGAGACATATTCTCTGTGAATATTAATTTTCAGTCTGTTGGAGGTAATAAATATATAATTACAAGCTTTGATTAGTGCTATCACTGGAAGAAAGTGCCTGTATTCAATTCCATAATGTAATGTTTAAGTCATTGACAATGGGAGTCACACTTTACCTTCTAAATCTTTTCATCTCATATATTTTGTGTCATACAGTAGCCACTCAACAACTAGTTTTTAATTTAATTCACTAGTGTTTCATGAATGAGAAAAGGTGCCAATCTAATTCCCAAAAAGGTCACTCAATGATATTGAAGATAAGAATTATAAGGGATAAATTATGACTTATGTATACCTAAGATGAAGTTGGAAAACATGATGCCTAATTTATATTAGGTCAGGAAATAATTCTTAAGGAGCACAGCTTAGCCTTAAATGACAAGTAACATTAGGGAAGAAAGATAGTTGAGAAGAGAGATTTTATAAAGAGTGATTAATATGCTCAGAATCATACAGGTGAAAAACATAGGTGTCATTATAAAACCTGATATAGTTGGAGTTTGGATTGCATTTGGTAAAAGTTAGCAAGTTAGCAAGTTAAGAAGGCCTAGAGGTTGCAATAGCAAGATAAAGGATTGTGAGCTAACATATTGGTCTTTACTTTATGCTAAAAACTATTGGGAGACAGTGACAACTTAAAGTAGCAGAATAATATAATGAAATTTGTATACCATAAAATCATTCTGGCATTGAGTAGAACTGGGGTCGTGGGGACTGACCAGACTGTTGTAGTGATGTAGCAATGAGTTTCCAACCTATAGCTGAAGCATTGAAAATAAAAAGAAGGGAATGGATTTCAGATGTATTAAGAATGGAAATAGAACTTGGTGACCGGCTGAATTTGGGTAGTGAAACAGAGGAATAAACAACTTAGGAAACTGAATAGAGGAGGAGCATATCCTTCAAGGATACAATTGTTAAAGGAAGGGAGTAGGTGTGGTGTGGAAGAAAGATAATTCTGACCTGATCAATTAAACTATCAAAACATTCTACACCTTGAGAAAACAAATGAACAAAAATCTATTCGCCTCTTTCACTACCCCAACAATAATAGGACTCCCCATTTTAATCTGAATTGTTATATTTCCAAGCATTCTAGTTCCCTTACCCGTGGATTTGGAGATACCTGCACAGAACTACTAAGCCCTTCCTACTTTCTTTTCTGCAAGAAAATGCAGTAGCTTGCCAAGTATTTCCCTGAGCACCCTGGCGTTTCACTGCACTCTAGCACATGCAAGCTGCTGGGTTTCCCATGAAGACTTTACCTCGAATGAGGTAAAGTGAGAAGTAAAGTGAGTGAGGTAAAGTGAGAAGAAGCTGAGGCCAGCTTCTGCCTTGGCAACAAGCTGTGTCCATGGGCATCTTAGATCTTTGGGCTGTGTGGGGTGAGTCTGAGACTCAAAGGGAATACCTAGAGATGCCAGAACATGAAGTAGGAAGAGCTTCATCAACAGCTTGAAATTCTTGAATTTGAATTTGAAACAAGTTTAAACTACCTCATCAACATTGAAATTGCTCTGGCTCTGAGCTTCTTTATCTGTGAGGTAATACTTATCTACATTATTTAAGTCACTTTTAACATGATAGTTTGTTTCTTTACAGCACTCTAGTATACTCTAATACAGATAAACACTGAATGCAGAGGCAAAGGCCAGGAGCTTTGGAAAACAAAGTAGATGAGGAATATAATTTTGAGAGATATCAGCACTGATAAAATCACTATTACATATAATTCATTTTTAGTGACACAGATTGTATGTCCGATGTTATCCATCCAACATCCACTCCACCCTTCCCTAGTTTGCCTTCCTGGAATACAGAGGCTGGAAAAATAAAAACTCCGTTTCCAAATTCACTTGGTTTCTAGATGTGATTTAGATTTGGCCGATCACATGCATACATAAGATAGCGGAAGGCAGAAGTGCAGTGAAGGCCATAAGGCAGCTTCTTCTGCTATTTTACCTGGCAAACATGGATATTAAGGCATTTGCTGTTTTAGGCAACACATCAACATTTGTGCCATAGTTCAGTAACTGGCACCATGAAAACAGAAAGATGCTGGTGTAGGTCGTAGTAGATACAATGTGGTTCCAGAGACAACAACAAAAACTACACTTTTTTTTTTTTTCATCGTGCTGTTGTCCTGAATGTCTATAGGTGTGTGAGTGTGTGAGTTCCTAACCATGGAAGATTTTGATTTTGCCAGTTCCCCATTGTGACAATGTAATTGTTGGACCCTGGCTCACGGGTGCCAACGTGTCCCGGTGGACGCCCCAGAGACTCAGACCCCAGACAGGCAGATGCAATTAGCAAGAGGGTTTATTGAAGGTTTGCGCAAATGGGCTCTCCCCTCAGAGGTGGAAGAGAGCCCCGATTAGCAATTACAGGCATCTTTTAAAGGTAAAAGAAAAAAAAAAAAAAAAACGCTTAAAGACAAAAGAACCGCGGGAGTCGCATAGCATCCAGGTTGATTTCTCAGAAGGTCAACATGAACCTATTCAGGGACATTCCAATCAGGGTGTGGGGGGAAATGGTTTTCTTATCACAAACAGAATGCTTTTTGTTGCTAAAACTTCAGGAAGGCACCTGGATGGGCTGCCTCTGGATTAGGGCTGATCCTACTTACAGGGGGGGTTTCTTCAGTAATGTTCTAGGGTTTATAAGCTTATGGCCTTAAAAGAAACTTCATTGGTATACTGGTTCCCTGGAGTGATTGGAATAGTTGTTCTTGAAACTCAACCTAGCATTTCCTTCTTCAGCCCTCCCACTGATTTCCTAAGCCTCTTAATATCCTACAATATACCTAATTAATATATTTAAAATCCTTAAACAAATTCCCTCTTTCTTAAACTACCTGGAGTAGAATTTTATTCTACTTAACCCTGACAAACATCAAAACTGTAATTAATTTATCATTATTACACACATTTTTGTATCAATTGTGTATTTTTTGTGACAATCTTTTTTCTCCTGGTATTTAACAAAGTGCTAGGCATATGGCAATTCATAATTTTGTATAGATATATATAAATAAAGATAAATTTACATAAATTCTAGTATCATAATTCATGTCAATAGTTTAGTTTCAAAATATTCCTTTCTTCTAGAGTATAAAAATTGCAACAAAGAAGTATGTTAAGCACTCATTGTGAAAGTTTTATGGGGAAATATTAAAGGTGAACTCCTGGCATTTAAAGTACCAAATGTATTCAGACGTTCCTTTGAAGAAAAACGCTATGCAGTATATGTGTTTAATGACAGGTTGGCATGATATCAAAATAACCTTCTGGCAGTGAATAAATTGGTGAATACAGGCACAAGTGGCCTAGCTGATCTCACTTGTTGTGTCTGTACTGTTTCTAAATAAATTTTCCTATCAACTTGCAAAGAGTTTCTAGTGCCAAGCTTTTTTATTGATCATTTCCAGTTTAGTAAAAAATATTCTTTAACTTAAGGTGGACAATTATTGGAAAGAAAAGAAGAACCTATAGAGACAAAATTTGAAATTTGAAATGCTGTCCACAGATAGTCATATTAAACTGCTGCTTGATGTCACCATTATTATTATTAAATACATTATTAATTATTAAACTGCTGCTTGATGTCTATCAGTCTATTAGCCATCAGGAAGTGTGGAGGCCGACAAAATTAAGGCCATTCCACTTTAAGTTCAGCGTTATCACAAGTACAACCATCCCAGGCCCCTGTGAATAAGAGCTGAACTTTACCTTACTTCAGTTACAGGAAGAAAACAGCTTACAGCTTAACATCCTAGAAAGCCCGATATTTATCCTAGAAGCCCCTATTAGAATAAGAACAGAGCTCAAGGCCCTTGAAGGCCCCATATCAAAATGTAAACAGAACTTGAGGAATTGCTCCACCCCTTCTGGAGGTCCCCTACACCAGTCCTTAAAACTAAGCTGAGGGATCCCTGGGTGGCTCAGCTGTTTAGTGCCTGCCTTTGGCCCAGGGCATGATCCTGGAGTCTGGGGATCGAGTCCCGCGTGGGGCTCACGGCATGGAGCCTGCTTCTCCCTCCTCCTGTGTTGCTGCCTCTCTCTCTCTCTCTCCGTCTATCATAAATAAATAAATAAATCTTAAAAAAAAAAAAAAAAACTAAGCTGAAACCCACCTCGGGGTCCAAGTCCCTGCTCCGCTGTGTCGGGTATACTTGGACCCAAGCTCCAGCTTGGAAATAAACCGTCGTGTTTTTGCATCGGTGTGGGCTCCTTGGTGGTTTCTCGGATTCGCAATCTTGGGCACAACAGAAGCAGGGCTGTCATTATACTTAAGCAGAAGAAGTGACATTCAGTCTAGTTTTGAGGAATTATGCATAGTGGTTAAGTCCTTTATCTTTGTGCTCTGACTACATTGGTTCAAATCTCAAATCTGTCACTTACTAGTCAAGTGACCCTGAGTAACTTAATTAACTTCTTGGAGGCTGAATTTCAGTACCTATCAATTATCTATCAATTATTCATATTTTAAAATAGTTATAGGAGGATAAGCCCCATAGGAATTACATAAAGATTAAATAAATTTTTTCTCCTAAAGTACCTGGCCTAGTGCTTGTCACATAGGGATAGATTTAATAAAGTTGTTTTTTAAATTATTGAAGAGCTCCCTTATTTGAAACATCTCTCTTATAGTCCTGTTAGTTGTACCAATCAACAATTTTAGTATTAATTTGTAAAGGTTATTTGAAGGAGATATCCACTTAAATTTCATTAAGTTATAACAAGTGCATTCACTAAACTTTTCTAAGTGCTTGTGTCAGAGGATATAATATCCATCTTACAGAAATTGTGACCATATGGTGTAGGCATATATATTTTGAATGGAACAAAGGAAGGTGAGAATATATTATGATATCTATGGGGGTATAAGAAGGACAATTACAGAAAAGGGAGAAATGTTAGGTCACCGTAAAAGAATTCCTCTTAATTCAAACTTTTAAATAATGATATTAATAGAATTTTTGAATGTCTAAACAAAGTTAACTGAGAAATATATCAAGAAATAACATTTTAAGTACTCAGAAAACCAGTATTAAGGCATAATAACTACCAGTGATGTCTTATTTGATATTTCAAATATAAATGTTAAGAATCATTGATCCAATAATTAATCAAATTTACAAGATGTTCTTCTTGTCCAATCATATGTATATTTACGTAAAAAGTTACAGTGATTTCAATTAGTCTTCTAGTTGACTTTTTTGCATTACTTTGGCAAGACTTAATTAATTTTCAATGAACTGCTCAGGAGCGCTTGTTAAGGTATTGCAGGTATTACAGAGACATTGGATATATTAATTTTCTAATGACTTGAGCTGTTAATATATTATTTTAGCAAGGTTTTTGGACAGTTAATTAAAAATGCTTAACAAGGCAGCATATTGTAAAGTACTTAAGGTAATCACTAAAGTAAGGCGCATTAGCAAAAAACACAAAAGAAAAAAGAAAACATACCCTGATCATAGCAACAAAACAAATTATCTTTGTTACACCAAATAAATGTACATTTAAAAACAATTTCAGTTTCTAAAATTGTTGGACAGCATCAGTCACAGTATAGATTTCATCATAAACAGTGCACTGGTATTGCTGTAAATGTGTTATATTCTGATAATACAGTCAGTAACTAATGTTGCCCCCTGAACAGAATGTTAGAGATATTACTTAATTGCTTTGTACCACCATTTACACTTTCTCAATATGTTTAATCATAATTTTCAAATATCAGTCTCACCATCACATTAATTTCTTTCTTGGAACAAAATATTTGTAATTTTTCTGTCTTCTGGGGGCCCATGTCATTAATATCTTTGAAAGCTGAGAATATGTTCTGAAGACAGAAGTTGCTATAAATAAATGCTCACAGAAATTTATATTGTTTAGGTTGATTTTGAGCGTATTTATTATGGCAAATATCAAAGAGTGATTTAATTCTTCATAGAAAGTTATAATTTAGGGTTAGAAAGCATCTTGAAAATTTGTACTCGTAAATATTTATTGTGTAAGCAAAAAGGCATTCATTTTATGGAGGGGATGTATAGTGGTTTTTCTGTTTTTTAGTTTTTTGGGGTTTTTAGTGTACCAATTTACCTTAGCTTTTTTTTTTTTTTTTTTTTTTTTTTTAATGAGAGTCCAAGTCTTTATCTTTTCACTATAATTTGAAGGGTTTTTTAAAGATTTTATAAGGTTTTTACTTAAGTTCCAGTTAGTTAATCTGGAGTGTAATATTAGTTTCAGGTGTACAATATAGGGATTCCAAACTTCCATACAATACCCAGTGCTCATCACTTCTTAAATCCCATCACCTATTTAATCCATTCCCCTCCAGACCACCCTCTGGCAACCATCAGTTTGTTCTCTATAATAGAGTCTATTTCTTGATTTGCTTCTCTCTCTCTCTCTTTACCTCTTTGTTTCTTAAATTCCACATATGAGTGATATCATATGGTATTTGTCTTTCCCTGAATGACTTATTTTGCTTAGCATAACACACTTTAGCTCCATTCATTACATTGCAAATTGCAAGATTTCATTCTTTTCTACAGCAGAGTAATATTCCATTGTGTGTATATGTATATGTATATGATGTATATGTATATGTATATGTATATGTATATGTATATATGTGTGTGTATATCTATCTTCCTTATCCATTTATCAGTCAGTGGACACATTTGAGCTGTTTACATAGTTTGGCTTTTATATATAATGCTGCTGTAAACATCAGGGAGCATGTATCCCTTTGAATTAGTATTTTTTATTCCTTTTTTAAAATTTAGATTCAGTTAATTAACGTATAGTATATTATTAGTTTTAGAGGTAAAGTTCAGCGATTCATCAGTCTTCCATAATACCCAGCGTTAATTACATCACATTCGCTCCTTAATGCCCATCACCCAATTATCCCATCCCCCTGCCAATCCCCTCCAGCAACTCTCAGTTTGTTTCCTAAGAGTCTCTTATGGTTTATCTCCCTCTCTGATTTCATCTGGTTTTATTTTTCCCTCCCTTCTCCTATTATCCTCTGCTTTGTTTCTTAAATTCCACATATGAATGAGATGGTATGATAATTATGTTTCTCTGATTGACTTATTTTGCTTAACATAATTCTTTGGATAAATATCAAGTAGTGAAATTGCTACATTGTAAGGTAGCTCTATTTTTAATTTTTTGAGGAACCTCCATACTGTTTTCCAGAGTGCCTGCACCAGTTTGCATTTCCACCAAAATGACAAGAGGGTTCCTCTTTCTCCACATCCTTGCCAACACTTTTTATTTCTTGTGTTTTGATTTAGCCATTCAGACAGGTGTGAGTTGACATCTCCTTATGGTTTTGATTTGCATTTCCCTGATTATGAGTGCTGTTGAGCATCTTTTTTAGTGTCTGTTGGCCATCTGTGTATCTTCTTTGTAAAAATGTCTCTTCATGACTTCTGCCCATGTTTTAATTGGTTTCTTCATTTTTTGGGTGCTGAGTTTTATAAGTTTCTTCTATATTTTATATGTTAACCCTTTATTGGATATCATTTTCAAATATCTTCTCAATTGCCCTTTAGTATTATTGATTGCTTCCTTGACTGTGCAGAAGCAATCTATTTTGATAAATTCCTAGGAGATTATTACTGTTTTTTCTTTCCCTACCTCAGAAGACATATCTAGAAAGAAGTTGCTACAGTGAATGTCAAAGAGGTTATTGCCTATATTCTGTTCTAAAAATTTTATGCTTTTAGATCTTATGTTTAGGTCTTTAATTCATTTTGAATTTATTTTTATGAAACAGCAGAAAGAGAAATTAAGGAATCAATCCCATTTACAATTGCACCAAAACCAATAAGATATTTAGGGATAAACCCAACCAAAGAGGTAAATAGACCTGTACTTTGAAAACTATAGAAAACTTGAAAGAAATTGAAGATAACACAAAGAAATGGGAAGACATTCCATGTTCATGGATTACAAGAACAAATATTAAAATGTCTATATTATCCAAAGCAATTTCCACATTTAATATAATCCCAATCAAAATACCACCAGCGTTTTTCACAGAGTTACAATAAACAATCCTAAAATTTGTATGGAACCACAAAAGACCTCAAATAACCAAAGCAACCCTGAAGAAGAGAAGAAAAGCTGGAGGCATCACAATTCCAGACTTCAAATTATATTAGCTATAGTGATCAAGACAGTATGGTACTGGCACAAAAATAGACACACAGAGCAATGAAACAGAATAGAAAACCCAGAAATGGACCCACAACTATATGGGGTCACTTAATCTTTGACAAAGTAGGAAGGAATAGTCAGTAGGACATATGTGATACATGAGGAGAGATTGTTCACTCTTCTTGGAGAGCTTCCTAATCTGGGGAAGGAAACAGACACCCAAATCCAGTAGGCACAGAGATCTCCCATCAAAATTATCAAAATAAGGCCAATAGGAGGATATATCATAGTTAAATTTGCAAAATACACAGATAAATAAAAATCTTAAAAGCAGCAAGACAAAAGAAGTCCCTAGCTTATAAGGAAAGACAAAGTTAGCAACAGATCTCTCCACAGAAACTTGGGAGGCAAAAAGAGAGTGGTATGATATATTCAGTGTTCTGAATGGGGAAAATATGCAGCCAAGAATACACTATCTAGCAAGACTGTCATTCAAAATAGAAAGATAAAGAGTTTCCCAGAAAAATAAAAACTAAAGGAGTTTAGTTTTTGGTTGGTAAACCAACCACAAGAAATATTATTCTTATTATTTTTTTAAAGATTTATTTATTTATTTATTTATTTATTTATTTATTTATTTATAATAGACATAGAGAGAGAGAGAGAGAGGCAGAGACACAGGAGGAAGGAGAAGAGGCTCCATGCCGGGAGCCCGATGTGGGACTCAATTCCGGGACTCCAGGATCGCACCCTGGGCCAAAGGCAGGCGCTAAACCGCTGAGCCACCCAGGGATCCCCCACCAGAAATATTAAAGGAGACTGCTGAGTGGTAAAGAAAGACCAAAAGCTACAAAGACTAGAATGGAACTGAGAAAATCTCCAGAAACAATGACATATTAAGGAATAAAATGACACTAAATTCATATCTATCAATAATCACTCTGAATGTAAATAAACTAATGCACCAGTCTAAAGATACATGGTAGGGATCCCTGGGTGGCGCAGCGGTTTAGCATCTGCCTTTGGCCCAGGGCGCGATCCTGGAGACCCGGGATCGAATCCCACATCGGGTTCCCGGTGCATGGAGCCTGCTTCTCCCTCTGCCTGTGTCTCTGCCTCTCTCTCTTTCTGTGTGACTATCATAAATAAATAAAAATTTAAAAAAAAAAATAAAATAAAGATACATGGTGTCAGAATGGATTGAAAAATAAGACTAATCAATGTTCCATATAAGAAACTCATTTTAGGGGCACCCCGGGTAGCTCTTGGTTTAGCAGTGCCTTCAGCCCAGGGTGTGATTCTGGAGACCCAGGATCAAGTCCCACGCCGGGCTCCTGCATGGAGCCTGCTTCTCCTTCTGCCTGTGTCTCTGCCTCTCTCTTTCTCTCTCTCTCTCGATCTTAAATAAAATCTTAAAAAAAAAAAAGGAACTAATTTTAGACCTAAAGTCACCTGATTGAAAGTGAGGGTATAGAGAACCATTTATCATGCAAATGGATGTCAAAAGAAAGCCAAAGTAACCATACTTATATCTAACTAGATTTTGAACCAAAGACTGTAACATTGATGCAGAGGGGCACTGTATATAATAAAGGAGTTTATCCAACAAGAAGATTAAACAACTGTAAATATTTATGTCCACAACTTGAGGGCACCCAATTATATAAAACAACTAATAACAAACATAAAGGAACTTGCTGATAGTAATACAATAATAGTAGGGGAGTTTAACACCTCACTTATATGAATGGACATATCATCTAAGCAGAAAATCAACAGGGAAGCAATGGCTTTGGATGACACACTGGAATAGATGGACTTAATAGATACATTCAGAACATTTCATCTTAAAGCAGTACAATACACATTCATTTTTGAGTGTTCATGAGACATTCCCTAGAACGGATCACATACTGGTCACAAATCAGGCCCCAACGAGTACAAAAAGAATGAAATCATACCAAGCATATTTTCTGACCACAATGCTGTGAAACTTAAAATCAACCACAGGAAAATTTGGAAGGACCACAAATACATGGAGGTTAAAGTACATCCTACTAAAGAATGAATGGGTCAACCAGAAAATTAAAGAAGTAAAAAACACATGGAAACAATTGATAATGTAAATGTGAAGGTCCAAAAAATTTAGGATTCAGCAAAAGAGGTCTTAAGAGGGAATTTTTTAGTAATACAGGCCTACCTCAATTAGAAAGAAAAATCTCAAATAAACAACTGAACCTCACACCTAAGGGAGCTGAAAAAAAGAAAAGCAAATGAAGCATAAGGCCATCAGAAGAAGGGAAATAATAAAGATTATAGCATAAATATATGTTATAGAAATTTAAAAAAAATTGTAGAACAGATCAATGAAACCAGTAGCTGGTTCTCCCAAAGAATTAATAAAATTAATAAAGCCCTAGCCAGACTAATCAAAGTTAAAGAGGAAGGACCCCAATAAATAAAATCATGAATGAGAGAGGGACAGTTATAACCAAGACCACAGAAATGCAAACAATTTTAAGAGAATATTATGAAATATGATGTAAAATATTATTAAAATTATGTGCCAACAAAATGGGCAATCTGGAAGAAACGGATAAATTTCTAGAAACATGTAAATTACCAAAATTGAAACAAAAAAAAATAGAAAATTTGAACAGATTGATAACCAGCCAAGAAATTGAATTTATCAAAAATCTCCCAACAAACAAAAGTCCAGGGCCAGATGGCTTCTCAGGGAAATTTTACTAAATATTTAAAGAGGAGTTAATACATATCCTTCTCAAATGGTTCCAAAAAATAGAAATGGAAAGAAAATTTCCAAATCATTCTATGAGTCCATCATTACCTTGATCACAAAACCAGATCAAGACCCCACTAAAAAAGAGAATTAAAGGCCAATTACCCTGAAGAACATGGACACAAAAATTCTCAACAAGATAATAGCAAATTGAATCCAATAGTACACTGAAAGAATCATTCACCATGATCAAGTAGGGATGATTCCTGGGCTACAAGGGTGGTTCGATATTTTCAAATTGATCAATGTGATACATCATATTAATAAAACAAAGAATAAGAACCATATGATCCTGTCAATAGATACATAAAAAGCATTTGACAAACCGCAGCATCCATTCTTGATAAAAACCCTCAACAAAGTAGGGATAGAGGGAGCATACTTCAACATCATAAAGGACATACAAGAATCACAGCTAATATCATCCTCAATGGAGAAAAACTGAGAGCTACGGTCAGGTACAAGACAAGGATGTCTACGAGCACCATTGTTATTTAACATGGTACTGGAAGTCCTTTCGTCAGCAATTGGAAAATAAAAAGTAATAAAAGGCATGGGGGGGCAGGGCAAGATGGCAGAGGAGTAGGGTCCCCAAATCACCTGTCCCCACCAACTTACCTAGATAATTTTTAAAAAAGATTTTATTCCTTTATTCATTATAGACATAGAGAGAGAGAAGCAGAGACACAGGCAGAGGAAGAAGCAGGCTCCATGCCAGGAGCCTGATGCGGGACTCGATCCTGGGACTCCAGGATCATACCCTGGGCCAAAGGCAGGTGCCAAACCGCTGAGCCACCCAGAGATCCCCCCTAGATAACTTTCAAATCATCCTGAAAACCTAGGAAATTGACCTGAGATTTAAATAGAGAAGAGCTGGGACTCTACAGAGAGAAAATTTTGCTCTTATAACAAGTACAACTCATTTTTAGCCACTCTGCACTGAGCAAAATAACTAGAAAGAAGAACTCACCAAAAAAGAAAGAATCAGAAACAGTAATCTCTGCCATAGAGTTACAGTATTTGGATTACAATTTGATGTCAGAAAGCCAATTCAGAAGCACAATTTATAAAGCTACTCATGGCTCTGGAAAAAAGCATAAAGGATTCAAGATACTTCATGACTGCAGAATTTAGATCTAATCAGCCTGAAATTAAAAATCAGTTAAATGAGATACAATCCAAACTGGAGGTCCTAATGATGAGGGTTAATGAGGTAGAAGAAAGAGTGAGTGACATAGAAGACAAGTTGATGGCAAGGAAGGAAGCTGAAGAAAAAAGAGAAAAACAGTTAAAAGACCATGAGTTAAAGGAAATAAATGAAAGCCTCAGAAGGAAAAAATCTATATTTGATTGGAGTTCCAGAGGGCACTGAAAGGGCCAGAGGGCCAGAATGCATATTTGAACAAATCATAGCTGAGAACTCTCCTAATTTGGGGACTGTCACAGGCATTCAGGTCCAGGATATAGAGAGGTCCCCCCAAAATCAATAAAAACCATTGAACACCTCAACAGTTAATAATGAAACTTGCAAATTCCAAAGATAAAGAGAAAATCCTTAAAGCAGCAAGAGACAAGAGATCCCTAACTCATATGGGGAGAAATATTAGATTAACAGCAGACCTCTCCACAGAGACTTGGCAGGCCAGAAAGGGCTGGCAGGATATATTCAGGGTCCTAAATGAGAAGAACAAGCAGCCAACAATACTTTATCTAGCAAGGCTGTCATTCGGAATAGAAGGAGAGATAAAGAGCTTCCAAGATAGGCAGAAACTGAAAGAATATGTGACCACCAAACCAGTTCTCCAAGAAATATTAAGGGGGACTCAGTAAAAGAAAGAGGACACCCAAAGAAATAATCCACAAAAACATGGACTGAATAGGTATTATGATGGCACTAAATTCGTATCTTTTGATAGTAACTCTGAATATGAATGGGCTTAATGATCCCATCAAAAGATTCAGGGTTTCAGACTGGATAAAAAAAACAAGACCCATCTATTTGCCATCTACAAGAGACTCATTTTAGACCTAAGGACACCTACAGCCTAAAACTGAAAGATTGAGGAACATTTACCATTCGAATGGTCCTCAAAAGAAAGTTGGGATAGCAATCCTCATATCAGATAAATTAAGGTTTATCCCAAAGACTATAGTAAGAGATGAAGAGAGACACTATATCATACTTAAAGGATCTATCCAACAAGAGGACCTAACAATCATGAATATTTATGCCCCTTATGTGGGAGCTGCCAAGTATATCAATCAATTAATAACCAAAGTAAAGAAATATTTAGATAATACACTAATACTGGGAGACTTCAACACAGCACTTTCTGCAAATACAGATCTTCTAAGCACAACATCTCCGAAGAAACAAGAGCTTTAAATGATACACTGGACCAGATGGATTTCACAGCTATTTATAGAACTTTACCTCCAAATGCAACTGAATACACATTCTTCTCAAGTGCACATGGAACTTACTCCAGAATAGACACTGGGTCACAAATCAGGTCTCAATGGATACCAAAAGATTAGGATTGTCCCCTGCATATTTTCAGACCATAATGCTTTGAAACTTGAACTCAATCACAAGAAGAAATTTGGAAGAAATTCAAACATGTGAAGGTTAAAGAGCATCCTGCTAAAAGATGAAAAGATCAACCAGGAAATTAGAGAAGAATTAAAAGATTCATGGAAACTAATGAGAATGAAGATGCAACTGTTCAAAATCTTTGGGATACAGCAAAAGCAGTCCTGAGAGGTAAATACATCACAATACAAGCATCCCTCAAATATTGGAAAAAACTCAAATACACAAGCTAACCTTGAACCTACAGGAACTGGACAAAGAACAGCAAATACACCAACACCAAGCAGAAGAAGAGAGTTACTAAAGATTCATGCAAAACTCAATGAAATATAGACCAGAAGAACTGTAGAACAGATCAACCAAACTAGGAGTTGATTCTTTGAAACAATAATAGACAGATAAACCATGAGCCAGCCTTATTAAAAACAAAAGAGAAAAGACTCAAATTAATAAAATCACGAATGAAAAAGGAGAGATCACAACAAATACCAAAGAAATACAAACGATTTTAAAAACATATTATGAGCAGCTATACACCAATAAATTAGGCAATCTAGAAGAAATGGACGCATTTCTGGAAAACCACAAATTACCAAAACTGGAACAAGAAGAAATGGAAAACCCGAACAGGCCAATAACCAGGGAGGAAATTGAAACAGTCATCAAAAACGTCCCAAAACACTAAAGTCCAGGGCCACATGGCTTCCCAGGGGAATTCTATCAAATGTTTAAAGAAGAAACAATACCTATTCTACTAAAGCTGTGCAGAAAGATAGGGATGGAATACTTCCACACTCGTTTTATAAAGCCAGCATCAGCTTAATTCCAAACCAAAGACCCCACCAAAGAAGAGAATTATAGACCAATATCCCTGATGAACCCAGATGCAAAAATTCTCAAGAAGATACAAGCCAATAGGACCCTACAGTACATTAGAAGATTATTCACCATGACCAAGTAGGATTTATCCCTGGGATACAAGACTGGTTCAACTCTTGTAAAGCAATCAACATTATAGATCATATCAACAAGAGAAAAACAAGAACCATATGATACTCTCAATAGATGCAGAGAAAGCATTTGACAAAATACAGCATCCATTCCTGATCAAAACTCTTCAGAGTGTAGGGATAGAGGGAACATTACTCAGCATCTTAAAAGCCCACAGCAAATATCATTCTCAGTGGGGAAACACTGGGAGCCTTTCCCCTAAGATCAGGAACACGACAGGGATGTCCACTCACCACCATTATTCAACAGAATACTAGAAGTCCTAGCCTCAGCAATCAGGCAACAAAAAGAAATAAAACACATTCAAATTGGCAAAGAAGAAGTCAAAATCTCCCTCTTCTCAGATGACATGATACTGTACATAGAAAACCCAAAAGACTCCATCTCAGGATTGCTAGAACTCATACAGCAATTCGGTAATGTGGCAGGATACAAAATCAATGCCCAGAAATCAGTGGCATTTCTATACAGTAACAGCAAGACTGAAGAAAGAGAAATTCAGGAGTCAATCCCATTTACAATTTCATCCAAAAGCATAAGATACCTAGGAATAAACCTAATCAAAGAGGTAAAGGATGTATACGCTAAAAACTACAGAACACTTCTGAAAGAAATTTAGGTAGACACGAAGAGATGGAAAATATTCCATGCTCATGGATTGGCAGAATTAATATTGTGAAAATGTCAATGCTACTCAGGCAATTTAAATATTTAATGCAATTCCTATCAAAATACCATGGACTTTCTTCAGAGAGTTGGAACAAATAATCTTATGATTTGTGTGGAATCAGAAAAGAGCCTGAATTGCTAGGGGAATATTGAAAAAGAAAACCAATGCCATGGGTATCACAATGCCAGATTTCTGTTGTACTACCAAAGCTGTGGTCATCAAGACAGTTTGGTACTGGCACAAAAACAGACACATAGATCAATGGAACAGGATAGAGAATCCAGAAATGGACCCTCAGTTCTATGGTCAACTAATATTCAACAAAGTAGGAAAGACTATCCAATGGAAAAAGGACAGTCTCTTCAAAAAATGGTGCTTGGAAAATCAGACAGCCTGTGCAGAAGAATGAAACTAGACCACTCTCTTACACCATACACAAAGATAAACTCAAAATGGATGAAAGTTCTAATGTGAGACAAGCATCCATCAAAATCCTAGAGGAGAACACAGGCAACACCCTTTTTGAACTCAGCCACAGCAATTTCTTGCAAGATATATCTATGAAGGCAAGAGAAACAAAAGCAAAAATGAACTATGGGGACTTAAACTAGTTAAAAAGTTTCTGCACAGCAAGAGTAACTGTCAACAAAACTAAAAGACAACCTACAGAATGGGAGAAGATATTTGCAAATGACGTATCAGATAAAGGGCTAGTTTCCAAGATATATAAAGAACTTATTAAACTCAACACCAAAGAAACAAACAATCCAATCATGAAATGGGCAAAAGTTACAAACAGAATTTTCACAGAGGAAGACATGGACATGGCCAACAAGCACATGAGAAAATGCTCCACATCACTGGCCATCAGGGAAATACAAATCAAAACCACAATAAGATACCACCTCACACCATGAGAATGGTGAAAATAACAAGACATTAATGCTATTCGTTTCTTTTCCATCCTTCCACTTGTTCCTTTTAATGAAATATGAATTTTTGTTTGGGTTTCGCAATGAGCAAAGATACTTTTCAAAATAAAATAATGCTTAGGCTTTCACTTTTTGAATTTAAGTGTTTTCCCCCAAAAAGAGCCTGAAAACAGGTGATGTCTGTTAAACAGAGCAACTTGGATATGGAAGAGGCATTTATTTTGTGATCCATATAGGCAGAACTGTTTAGAAACTGATTGCCCAAAGTCAAGCTTTGGTCTTCTTTGGACAGTAAGCAATGACTTTTTTGAAGTATTTTGACAAAATAAAAACAAAACAAAACAATTGTTTCCAGCTGAAAGGACATAAGTGTAGGATGTGTACATGTCAAAATTCAGAAGCTATAGTGGCTTTTGCCTCTAACCTAGGTAGTCCTGCTTTTTAACTGAAGTTGACATAAGAGTATGCTGTTCTTTACTCTTGCCAGAAGACTTGTGGCCTCTAGAAGTATTTTTTTGCTCAATCTCTTCTGAAGGAAGAAGCACTCTCTAGAAGATTTTTTGAGACACACTTATATGTCAAATTTGGGTTTTCAACTTCATATTTTTCACTAAATGCAAATTATTTTTCCACTAAGCAACTGACTTCCAAAAACATCAGAGAATGTTTATACAATCAGAACCTGATACAATGCTTTACCCAGGGTAGTTTCTTTACCCAAGAAATGCTCACTGAATTGAACTGAATTTACCTGTTTTATTTAACAGTAAATTAGATTATCCTGCTTGTACATTTAAAAAAAAAAGACATTAAATTCGTGTGATCAAATATAAACTAGGAACAAAGATTAAAGATGTGATATTTTACATGGTCTTTATTCATGCTAGTATATGAAACTGAGAAAGGAAATATAAAAGGGTTCTAAGTTCTTTTCTTAGTTCAAGAAAAAAAAAGCACAAAGTGATAGGAGGCACTAATGCATAGAATTGGGGAGGTAATTATCAATTAAGAGTCATCACTAACTACGTAAATAGAAACCAATATTAAACAATAACAAAAAAAAACTGGGACAGAATTTTTATTGGCCCACATATGTCTCATTTCTTTTTTATTTTTTACTATAAAAGATGGCCCTTCCATTAAGAGATCCTATCATATATTGACCTAGTGCGTATAAACTGGGTAATTTTATAGAATGCCATTGACGTAAGTGTCTTTTTTTTTTTTTCATTAAATTGCACATTATTTGGCACAAATCAATGTCATCTAAATTATTCACAAAGATTCAGGAACTTACCATAGTAAGAATGTGTTTATTTTGGATGACTAGGCTGTTTAAGTTAATAAAAATTCACTTTTCAAATATGTTACATAAACCCACATGTACATAAAATGTGGCCTTTTATGTTTCCAGATTTGATATATTGTCCATAAGAACACATTTGTGAATTTTAATGAATGCTTATAAGCTCAGGTCAATGAATATTTCATGAAAATTCACTAATGATTTATGAGAATTTCACCATGGGTTAGTATTAACTTCTGAGAACTTCGTATTGGAAATATTTTAGAATCAATGTAGAAATATCACAGTTATTTAGATGAAGTCTCCATTCTAATTGTATTATGTTAGCCTATCTAAATATATTACTTTCTTTCATCAACTATTTTATAATTGTAGTTAGCAGACACTATGAAAGCCTGCTTTTCTTACTGTACACACCATGCAATCAATAGATTCATCAAATCCAAAATCTTTGATTTTCTCCCCATATATATTTATATGGCAATATTTAATTTTGTCTCTGAATAAATTTGTTTTATTGTCTTCTACTTCCTTGTTTTTCAGTCTGTATCTGGTCCCTCTGATTAGATTCCCTACCTTCTGCCTTAAAAAGAGTAGTTTAGATGAAATGGAGCCTCTCGGATAGAGATTGGAAATGTGTTATGGCATTAAGATGGAAGTATACTGGAATATTTATTTAAAAATATGAGAAAGTTGACAGGGGAATGTTAGTTTATTGAGCAATTATTTTTTAAAGCATCAACTGATTATGAGTTCCTGTGTCAGATACTAGGAATAAGAGAATAACCAGAAACAAGTATGATTTTCAAAGAGGTCAGAGAAAAGATTAACTAAATTATTGTATTATAATGCCAAAGTATATAATAGATGTGGTTACTAGATACTCAGAGACAATAAAAGGGGGAATGAACCACAAGAAATTTTAGTAGAAAAATATTTGATTACATGAATTATAAACATTTCTAAATATTATTTTTTTCCAAATACACTATATACTTTATTCATATACATTTGTATCTGTACAATAGGTGACAAATTTAATGTTAACTTATTTCTTTTTTTATCCCAATATTTGATAATTAGATATATTTCCAGATTTATGGATCCTAACCATTTAAAATTAATCTTAATTTTATCATACATTATTGGATGAATAATTATTAGATGAATCTGTTGAAAAATAAATTATTTAACTTCCAAAGGCTAACATGATTGTATATATACTTGATTTAGAAAGACTTTTGGTTTCTAAATTCACTAATTTATTTTTCCCCCAGAGCCATTTTTCAGGCCCCACAGAGTGATTGTGTTTTAAGAATAGAATTTCAAGGTTATATGAAAGATGAATTGGGAAACTGTGCAAGTTTATCTATAGTGTTTTTTCTTTTAAAAAAACAGCTTTGCTGAGGCATATTTGATACACAAAAACTACATATATTTAATTTGATGAGTTTGGACATATGTATATACCCATGGACCATCACCAAAATCAAAGTATTGGATCTAGCCATTGCAACCAAAAGTTTCCTTGTGTCCAATTTTTTTTTTTTGTTATTTTATGTCTAAGTCTACCTAATATAAAATCTAGGCTCTTCCAAAATGTTTAAGTGTATACCAACTGTAGGTTCTATGCTGCAGCAAATCTCTAGAACCAATCATCTTGCATAACTGAAAACACACCTAGTGAAAGAATTCATGTTTTCCTGTAACCTCAACCTTTGGCAACCAGCATTCTATCCTTTATCCTCTATTCTATGAGTTTGACTATTTTAGGTACTTCATGTAAGTGAAATAATCAAATATTTATTTTTCTGTGACTGTCTTATTTCACTTAGCATAATGTCCTCAAGATTCATTCATGTCACAAATGGCAGGAATTTATCTTAAAATCTGAATAATAATCCATTGTGTTTTCTACATTTTCTTCATCCATTCTTAAATTGATTATCAGTTTGGTTGTGTTTATAACTTGGCTATTGTGAATAGTGCCCCCGATGAACATGGGAGCACAGATTATCTCCTTGAGATGCTGATTTTAGTTCTTTTGGCATTTACCCAGAAGTGGTATTCATTGGTGGATAATACGGCAGCTCTATTTTTACGTTTGAGGAGCCTCCATACTCTTTTCATTATGTTTTCATACTGTACCATTTTATATTCCCACTAACAGTATAGATGGGTACCTATTTCTCCACATCCTTAGCCACATTTTGTTTTGTTTTTGCTATTAAACTGTAGGAGTTCCTTTTTCATTTTAGGTATTAACCCCTTATCCCTTTATCAAATATGTGATTTGCAAATACTTTCAGCCTGAGGCTTGTCTTTTTAAAATATTTGGAAAGTGGAGAAAAATGGAGATGTAATTTGATGATGAAAATACTCTATGATTATAGTTTCACTTTTAAAATAATTCAGATTAAAAAATAATAAAATAAAATCAGATTAGGGCAGTCCTGGTGGCGTAGAGGTTTAGGGCAGCCTTCAGCCCGGGGTGTCATCCTGGAGACCTTGGATGGAGTCCCACGTCAGGCTCCCTGCGTGGACCCTGCTTCCCCTCTGCGTGTGTAAATAAATAAAATATTTTTTAAAAATTGAGATTAAAATTGTTCTAATTAAATCAGTTTATCACTTTTTTGGTCTTCTGGCATAAGTTCCCAGATTTATTTCCTACTTGGTTACAAAGTGAAAGACAAGTAAAAATTTGCAAATGAAAACATTATAATAATTATATTAAAACTTTACCCTTTGAGCCCTTAGAAAAAGGACTTTATAATTCTGTGCTTGTACTTGAAACATTGTTCTCAGGATGCATACTTGGCTCCAAAACCTGTTTATATTAGAGCTTTCATCTCTTCCCTTATCACATTTGACTTAAAAATTCTACCAGGATTCTTTTTTATTTTTTGCAGTTGGGAAATCTACTATTAATATATAATTACCAGGGTTTGCTGGTAGAGTTTTATATTTATAAACTATCCAATATATCATAATATAATACTTATATACTTATGTTACATACTTATGTTATAGTTTTGGTCCTTTTCTTGCTATTAGAAAATAAATCAATAAAGTTACACATAAAGTAAATTGAAAAGTAAAGTAAATTTCCACCAATAAACCACAGGGCAATTTTTCTGTCAATAGGTTCCTTTCTGCCCTTAGACCCAGGAAAATTTTCTAATGGGAAATTTACTAATAGCTACCTTTTCTCTTCTTAAAAAAGGAAAGTCTGCTCTTTTTCTGCTTAATGTTATTTTTCAGTAGCATTGAATATGAAATGAAATGGTCAGATGTAGAAGTGGAAAAATGATTTTAAATTACTTTAGATTTTCAACAAAAGTAAAATTCACTTAATATCTAAAGGAATACAAAAATGCATCTAAACAAACATTTGATATGAATATATACATCATTAGGATATTGCAAGTATTTAATTATACTGGCCAATGATATTCATTAAAAGCAAGATTTCAAAATCATCTCCTGGCTTCCTTAAATACATAATGTTCCAATGTATTTCCTTACCAAAAAAAAAAAAAAAAAGCCTGAATGTCACTATTTAAACCACTTAATGAATATTTGCTTTGGGATATTAGAAACAGGCCCAACAGGTGAAACTTTTTCATGACTTACCATATAAACTATATTGTATCAATTAGCTTTAGCTGCGTGACAAATCACTTCAAAATCCAATTTCTTAAACAACATTCATGTATCATTTCCTATGAATCTGTGTACGGTTTGGATAGTTTTGCTGATGTAAGCCACCTCAACTGGGCTTGCCTTGACATCTGTGGTCTGCTGGCAGGTCATCTAGGGCTAATTGATCTAGGATAGGTTCATACTTATGCCTGGCAATGGAAGCTACATAAGAGTGGGGCTTATGGCAGTGATATGATCATTGTTTCTCCTCAGACAACAGGCTACCCCAGGTTTCTTCACAGATGGGAGGGGGAGCACTATTTCAAAAGCACCAAGAAGAGGCAAATTCCAATGCTGAAACATTTTTCAAGTTTCTGTTTGTGTCCTTCTTGCTACTTTTCTATTAGCCAAAGCAATTTGCATAGCAATACTCAGAATCATTATGGGAGGCAACTGAGGGCAGAGATACTGGGACAAGTTAATAAATGTAACAATCTACAATCTACGGGCACTTTTATGCCTTCAGATAGTTTTTATTTTTCCCACAAAGATACATCATACAAAAGTTTATTTAGCAAAACGCTAGACTGGTATGGAAAGGGAGTCTGTATGAGGACTTGGCTTCAACAACAGAGAGAGGGAAACTAATAATAAAAAATGAAGCCAACATTACTGAGTATTGTCCATGGCTGGTATACAAACTGATATTTTCCTTCAAAAATTGTTTTCTTCCCTATTTTGGTCCCAGCGTAAACATTTATAAGCTATTAAGTGCCTGAGTGGTTTGAAATGCAAACTGATCCAAATTATCAGTGCCAACAGGCTAGGAAATAATAGCCAGCTGACCAAATATGGTATGCAGATAGAAATAAATTATGATTTCTGAAACCCCTGCAAACTTATTGAAAATTAATTTCAAAATGAAATGCAGCATCTGTCCAAATGGCATTTAGACAATTAATAATGTCATAAATCATTACTTCTTTATTTTTATTTTTTTAAGATTTTATTTATTTATTCATGAGAGAGAGAGAGAGTGAGAGAAAGAGAGGGAGAGACACAGGCAGAGGGAGAAGCAGGCTCCACACAGGGAGCCCGATGTGGGACTCGATCCCGGGTCTCCAGGACAACACCCTGGGCTGAAGATGGTGCTAAACCACTGAGCCACCCAGGCTGCCCAAATGATTACTTTTTTAATATGAGAAAAGGTTTAGTCAACTCCACTATCATTACCCAGTAAACAGTGAAACTTCACAATGGTAAACCATTTACTAAACACTACAATCATTCATTTTTTATTTATTATTCATACTTTTAAAAATTTATTTATATGATTCAATTTCTATGATTCATTGTATTATTTGCATAATGAAAATGCTGACTTAATAGGATAATTGCAGGAAATTATTAATATTTTTGATATTTTAAAACTGAAAAATGCTATATATCTTCTGTTTCATTGCAATTAGATAGGGACATTCTTAAGAAACCATCCATTATCAAATCAATATTATAATATAAATTGAGTAGAAAACAGACATTTAAGCATTTTACAGTTTTTAACGCATTGCTTTGTTAAAGAATATGTAAAGCCACTCCAACAGAATATATTTATGTAGGAAAGCACAACATTTTTTCCAAAATACAGTAAAATATCCAGAAGATCCTAATCTCAAATTGAGTAACAATGGTGTTTAGTATGTTCAAGTCATATCCCATAATTATTTGGTTACCTTATATTTAAATCCGCTTTACAAATCCTGTGTATTCAAATATACAAATTAATCAGCAGCCACTTGAAATATTTCTGATGTACTACTTCACAGAATAAACTGTTTCCAAAAATACAGCCCAAATATTTTGAGTATCTACATCTTGTACTTTCATCCAACAATAGATATCAATGAAGTTTTGTAGGTTAACCTCAAAAGTCATTTGAGAGAAACATTTTTTTGAAAATAATAACTTTAAATGAACTAGTGATTTCTGGAAAATGTGTGTGTGTGTGTGTGTGTGAATTGTGCTTCTTATTTTAGATCTTTAACAAAATTTTAGTGTTTGGTGTATATTGGACAATCTTCTCAGAGTACAGCGTATATTAATATAGCCTCATGATACACTCATAAGGTAGTATATTGTATTACAACCATATTAAAGTGAGAAACATGTAACAGGTTAACTAGCTTACCCAAAGTCACACACAATTATTACACATTGAAGTATGAAATCTGATCTTTGATTAATTAATTAATTAATTAATACTGCTTTTCATAATAAGCAGTATTTATCTTGAAATTGAATAGCTAATTTGTAGGATTATATCTCCACCTTTGTTCCATTTTTCCTTTCTGAAATGCACCAACTATAGAAATTCTCAGAATTTTGATCTTATCTAGTTTTTCATTTCTTTCTACATCTGGTCTTACAGTCCTTGATATTTAACTAGTTTTCTGGTTTCTTCAATCTTATTCTTCAAATTTTGGTCTAATTTTTCTAGATGTTCCCTGTACTTAGGTCAGTCTGCAAAATGTTTCTTTTTTTTTTTTAAATTTTATTTATTTATGATAGACCTAGAGAGAGAGAGAAAGAGAGAGAAAGGCAGAGACACAGGCAGAGGGAGAGGCAGGCTCCATGCCGGGAGCCTGATGTGGGACTCGATCCCAGGGCTCCAGGATCGCGCCCTGAGCCAAAGGCAGGCGCTAAACCACTGAGCCACCCAGGGATCCCCTGTAAAATGTTTCTTTACCATTTTTAGAATCAGAAATCTTTATACTTCAATCACAGAATAGGAAAGGCATTTAATACTTTAGACAGACAAGTTTCTCAATTACCACTAGTTCCTACCAACGTGAGCTTATTTCTACTATCCATGAAGGTTTAGCAACTATATCAACTGAGGTCCTCCACGTGGCAGACGTCAGTACAGGAGTGGACTTTCAAAGGAATTCCCTGGGGTAATCCTGTGTAGGATAGAGTAGAGGAAGAGGGGAGTAGGGAGTAGTCAGGCAGAGCTGGAAGCCTGCAATGCTGATTTGATGCTCGTTAAAGAAGAAAATAAAGGAACGTTCCGTAGAGAGAGCCTCTAAGCACAATGTAGCTCTAAGAAAGTCTCAGACAGGCCAACTGGGAGTCCCAGGACAAAGATCACCTTAGAATAGTCCCAGATTGGGCAGGGATGGCTTAACTCTCGGAATTCCACTGGGCTCAGTCACTGGCTGGAACACTCAGAGAGAGAATGGCCTTGGCCCCAGCAGAATAGGTAAAGTGAATCCAGAAGGTAGAGCTGAAGGACATTTGATGTAAGGAGCACTTGGTGTCCTTCCCAACTGTAGAGGTAGAGGCTGTCAGCTCACCTACTCTCCTTGCAGGTCTCTCCTGAAGTGAATTCTGAACAGTGCACTTCTGTGGCTGCCACAACTGCAATTTTACCAATGTTCTTCTGGTTTACTTTGCCCTTCTATTATTTCAGTTTTCTCCTCTAAATGATGGCATAAAATTAAGTCCAGATTTTTAAGGTTAATGAAAATATCAAATGAGAAAATATAAATGTAATTGTTCTCAAACAGAGGTGTTAAACAAATGTTAATTATTATGTCACTCCACAGAGATAGTTCCTTACAACAAATATTTCTTTCATAAACTTAACAAACTTGACAAAGTAGATAATAAATTTGAGTTTTAGAAATCTACTAATTATCTTGATGCGTTAATGACATATAACTTAAGACAATTCTAACAGAAGTAGAGTATTGAGAGACATATTATACCAGAGGCCATGACTAGAATTTCACGTAATATGTCCACGATTACACAATAAAAAAAAAAAAAAAACTCCACTTATTCATTATCCTTCTTTTAAAGAGTGAGTGGTCCACTAGGTTCATTTCCAAATAGATGAAAGGTTTTAAGAAATGAATAATAAATGTAGAACTTAACGTACTATTGTACTCTTGATGTTTATTTTCAAAAAGCTGGTCAACCACCAAAAATCCAGGTAGTCATACTAACAAATTGATTAGCAAGAAAAATGCACATCTTTAGATTTTTCTACAATATGAAATATTTTGTGAGTAGGATAGAATATAGATATCTGTTGAATATCCTGTTTCTACAAGTTTAGCGAGTTGTGGGGTGGTAAAAAGTTTATGTTAAATGAAAAAGTTTAACACATTAGTAATCTATGAATTAAAATATAAATCTACAGTAATGAAATAAATGTAGGTCTTTAAGTACATATGTATAAAAATAATGAACTATTTTTTTCAATTTGCAAGAGCTGTTAGTTATAGTGATGAAAGAGAAAAGACACAAAGATGACATAAAACGGACACATGCTGACTAAGGAGTGGACATGTCCAGTATTAAGAAATAGAACCTTTTGCATAACAATGATAGAAGAACAAGAGTAAATTAAAATTGCCAGAGAGGAAGAAATTAAATTTGCTGTATGTAATCTGGTAACTGTCTTTACAACTTGGCCCTAATTTGTAACATAAACTCTACATAAAATTCTCAAAAAATTTGCTTATAATCAGCTCCAAATCTGCAAAAGAATTTTCTCCTACCAGTAAAATACCTAGCTAGGCTTCTCGTCTCTGCAGTGAGTTTGACAGGAGAAAAGCAGTCTTCTAAGTTTTTAACCCTTCCAATACCAATGCTTTCATGTAACCACATGATTTTAGACAACGTAGAAGTTTGTATTATAACTGGGAACATACAGCATTCCTGTTCAAAATCATGAGCTAACCTCCTCTCACAAACATGACAAATCTAAAGCTATATATGAACAATTTCCTCTGACAAAACCTGAAAACTGGCAAAGCAACACTTTCACAACCTGCAAAAAGAAGGAAAGGACCTCAAAGTAGGTAGGAAAGGGTTAGAGATTCTTGCCATAATCCCCACCTCAGCACACCAACCCACAATCTGGGGGAACTCAAAACCTGGAGCTCCTTCCTGAGAAATAGAAGGTTCGTAACTTACATTAAGCACCCAACTTTAAAAAAATCATTTAAATTCAAATAGTTAACATATAGTGTATTATTAGTTTCAGAGGTAGAATTTAGTGAATCATCAGTTGTGTACGACACCCAGTGCTCATTACATCAAATGTCCTCCTTAATGCCCATCACCTAATTACTCCATCCCTTCACTATTCTACCCCCCAGCAACCCTCAGTTTGCTTCCTATAGTTAAGAATCTCTTATGGCTTGCCTCCATCTCTGTTTTCATCTTATTTTATTTTTCTTCCCTTCCTCTATGTTTGTTTTGTTTCTTAAATTCTACACGTGGTATTTGTCTTTCTCTGACTGATGTATTTCACTTAGTGAATATCCTCTGGTTCCATCCACGTCATTGCAAATGGCAAGATTTCTTTTTTTGATTGCTGAGTAGTAGTCCACTGTATATAAATACTATATATTCTTTATCCATTCCTCTGTTGATTGACATCTGGGCTCTTTCCATATTTTAGCTATCATGGACATTGCTGCTATAAACACTGGAGTGCATGTACCCTTTGAATCACTATTTTTGTATAATTTGTATAAATACCCAGTAATGCAATTGCTGGGTCATAGGGTAGTTCTATTTTATTTTTTTAAGGAACCTCTGTAATGTTTTCCAGAGTGGCTACAGCAGTTGGCATTCCTGCCAACAGTGGTAAACACCCAACATTTAAGACTGGCACCTAAGAGAACTGAGAACATACATAACACAAACCAAATCAAAACAAAACTAATAATACAAAAGAAATCCTACTATTAGTTCAAAGAAAATGTGTTAAAATTTCAGAGCACTGAAGTATAGTCAGTCTGAATTGCTTTATTCCCAAATATTATGTCTGAAGCTTTATGGTTTTGCTTGATCTAAGTAAAATAATTTTATAACCTACTATAGATGGTGCTTTCCTTTATCCAGATTTTATAAAGCCAGAGCTAAAAATGTTCTTGTGAATCTGAGTAGGTTAAACAAAGAAAAATTGACATTGAACTACATATTTTTTTGGTGTACAACTCAGTTTATTCATGATTAAAAATATAAGTGATGACTATAGCCTTTCAGAGTAATAGGAATTATCTTTTATCACCACAGCTTTTAGTACTTGACCCTGATCCTTGAGGAGAATGTTACAACTGACATGGAAAAGTGTTATGTAGGTGCTTATATCAAAGATACATATTGCTGAGGAACAATTTTTGAGTGAGAAGTTTATATACTATCCCTTTATAACCCATACTAAAATTCATGATTGTAGCTGTCATACTTCTGGGGAGCTAAAATACTGTGCACTAGAATCTAATCAATATTATACTTCAGGTAGAATAAAGTGTGGTATATCTATATGTTTACAACCATTATTTTCTCAGAGCACATTACCTAGTATGTGTGGTAGTCATAGAAAAAAATATAACAATATGGAGATTACAAAATGGTATATAAATGGTATATAAAATAATGATGCTGAGGTATTTCAAATCAAGTTTTTGTTCTTCTCTAGATTTTGTTTCTATAATATTAACCACAAGGTTACAATCTGGAAGTAAAGCACACAACACAAATAATCCAAATTATCTCTCGTATTCTTCAGATTCCTTTTTTTCAATCTGATTTACACTGGCCTAAAGTGAAAATTAAAAGAGCAATTATAAGGAATGTTATTCACTTTCCCTAGATTGCTTTTACTGTACAAACATCTAGGAGGTTTTTATTTACTCTAAGGATCCCTTACTAATAGGGGCAGAAGTACAAATCTCACGCAGGACTTCTCTCCTTTTGTTAGCTATAAGTAATTTCTGTTAGAAGGGATTTCTTTTTGTGAAGGACTGCTGAATAGTAACACTATTTAAATAGTCACTTTGTAACTTTGTTATGTAACTCATATAACTTTTCTTAGAAAGTTACTGGGAAAGACCAGATTAGCTCACAAGGGATTAGTCAAAATCAAAGATCCAAATATATGATTTCTACATTATAAAAGGACTACCATAATAATGATGAATAAGGTAAACATAAAATTTTATATTAGATATTATATAGATAAAATTAATGTAGTATATGATGTTTTATAAAGCATATTATACAATTAACATTTTTAGTACATCCTATGTGGCAGAATTTAACAAGCATTTTTATGTAATAATCTCAAAATCTTTTTATGAGCTTTATTATTAATACCTCATTTAATAAAAAGAGATGATGAAACTTAGAGGCATTGAATAATTTACCCAAAGTTATTTAAAATGACAGAGTTAAGATTTCCTCTATACAATCAAATTTAGAAGCAGCTGTATATCTATGTAGCTACAACATTAAAAAAATATGTTCTCTTGGGAAGGAAAACATGTGGTGTTAAAAGTTCTATAATAATGAACGATACTATAAAACCATTGTTAACAATATACAGGAAATAGCAAAAAACCCCAGGAACAGTTAACAACATTTTAACATTTTAACAAACAAAATATTCACAAAGAAAAGTTTCCCTTAATAACCACAAATAGGAGTTTCCCCAGATTTGCTCCAGGACAAATTTGGTGGTTTAAGTTTTAGAGGGAGTTTATTCTTTGCTGTCATGTCATAGTTTCCATCATTTCAAGTAGACTGAAAATAATTGAAAATATTGCTACGAAGAATATTATAAATAATACAAGCTAACCTAGCCCACTGCTTTTTTTTTCTCTGTTTATACAATCTCTCAGTTAAATCTTCATTTTCTTTGGAATGTAGTAAAAATATATTCAGCAAAAAATAAGAAACCAAGTATCCAGGACATAGGTTGTAGAGGTACAAAATATGGAGATATGTTACTTTCCATATTAATAAGAATATATATGTGAGATATAGAAAGTAGTAGAGATCTAGTAACAGGGACTCCTACAAATTCTCAAAAATGAAACAATTAACAAAAAATCCACATACTTAGAGGTGAATTTTAAAAAAGCTAAGTCTTCAGAAAGTATAAACACCAAAAATCATTAGGGGTTTTCTTTCTTAAACCATATAATTGTACATTACAATTAATTGCAATTTAATTAAATTTAATTGCATGTGTTTGTATAAATTTCAGTATAAAATTACTCTGTAGCACATCAAATGTTAACTTAAGAAAGTTTTAAGGTTTGTGGAAAAATATGTCTAAAGTCAAGTTAAACTTAGTAAAGCTTCCCTTACATTTTAATTTTCCTTCAAGTTGTTATTTTTTTTCATTGTTAGATATTTCTCTCAGCTTATTTTCTTAGTCTTTTGAGGTCTCAAAGTATTCAAAGATCACACAAGATTTTAAACACAATTAAGCACACATTAAATGAAATGATTTAGTAACCATATTTTTCAACTAAATTGTTATTGACATCAACCATTTCTTCATGAAGTGCCACTTTCCACAATAAGTGTTATAGTCTTTTATATTAGTTCAAATGCAATTATTTGTAAAGCAGCAACTGCATTAGCATTAGAAATAATGGTCAAGATATAAAAAGTTAATATAATGCTTATAGAACAATCTCTTTGTGAATTCTGCATGTTCATACATAATATTCAGTGTTTAATACAAAAAACAGCATCTGCTATTGAGGAATTTCTTTCTCAGAAGACACTGTGTGTGAAAAAGTAAGCACCAATACAGTTTGTTCTCTTAGTTATTAGGAAATCTAATTGGCTATATTTAATAGAGTTAGTAAAACTTGCAATAGGATTCTGGAGTATAATATAATCTTACCAAAATTTTAAAATGATAGGAAACATTATTTCTGTATCTATCCATATAATCTATTTATCTACCTGCCTACTGTGGAGGCCGAGAAAATTAGGCCATTCCACCTCAAGTTTAGCATTAGCACAAGTACAGCCAGCTCAGGCCCCTGCGAATAAGAAACTTTACAGAAAACAGACTGCAGAAGCCCTTGAAAGAGAGTCCCATATCAGAAAGAAAACAACTCAAAATGCCCTTGACAGAGACAGAAAGTCCTGTGTTGGAAGGGAAAGAGGTCTTAAGAAACTCCCCCACCTTTCCCCCATATCAGAATGAAAAAAATTCCTCCACCCCTTCTGAAAATCCCCTAGACCAGCCCCATAAAACACAGCTGGAACCCATCTCGGGGTCCAAGTCCCTGCTCCGCTGTGTCGAGTATATTTGGATCCAAGCTCCTGCTTGTAATAAACCCTCATGTACTTGCATCGGTGTCGGCTCCTTGGTGGTTTCTCAGATTCGCAATCTTGGGCACAACACCTACTCAAATATATCTATCTACCTATTTATCTTTATTGCTCAGAAATTTTGAGGTTGGAGAAATCCTCCATTGACTTCTGTAGCCAATTACTGAAACACACACATGCATTAGTATGGGCTATGAATACATAAAGATATAAATAGTGGTGAGATATATTAAACCCTCTATAAATAAAACAAGGTTAGATGTAAACAATATAAGATTAGAATTAACAGCAGAAATGGAAACAATATTGAGGACATACTTTCCTTCATGTCTTCAAATAATCATTTTAGATTTGTAATCTCACATAATCTTCATAATTAGATGATGAGTTTGCCACTAGATTTTATAGATTTTGTAGAAAAGCAATGTGAATATGGTGTACAAGATGATAGGTAAGTAACATTATATGGCCCCCAATTTTTTTTGCCATCACTGCTAATATATTTGTTTTACAACATTGCTTCTTTCCCTGTTCCAGAAGAAAAGGTAACAGCAGATGCTTAGAAGATATTGTTATATCTTAGTATATATAACATCTGTATTTCATAGATTTCATAGATCTCTATATATCTGTCCATATGCATATATGGATATACAACATATTTACATGCAGATAAATCTCCATGCTGGCAGTAGGTATAAATTAGCAAGTATATACTAAATTTATGAGAAAATAATAAAACTAATAAACCCTCTATCAGCTAGTATTCCTACGTATAAGGAATTCATCTATGTGCTTTTATATTGATTAATTTATTTAATCCTAAAGAGAACTTTATACTATTAATATCCCTGTTACAAAGATGATAATATTGAGGCCTAGACATGCATGATACGTAGCTAGTAAGTAAAGAACTTAGTTATAAAACAAGTTATTTTTATTTGATACCCTGGACCTAGCTATTCTCTTGTGTTGCCTCTTCCTTGCCTGTAGTCACTAGTGTCAGAGTCATCATTAATACAGTCGATTTCTCTAGGGAACAAGGTCCAGCTCAGAACTTTTAAAAATTATATTGATGGTTTTCTGTTAAAATTAGACATACCTTTGAGAAAATATAAACATTTTAAACCTGTGACTATAATTTCAGTGTGGTGACTTAGTGTTGAAGGTTACTGAGAAGATGTGGCCTCCAATCTGGAGCCTGACAATCAAAGGCTCCACACCCCTTCCACTGTCCTTGGAATGCACTCTTCACCCACCATTCTCACAGTAGAAGCCATTTTCAAGGACACAACCTGGAGAAAGTAATGTGTTGCTGAGACCATCTGGATGGTATACTGGTACTGAACTCAGTTAAAGCCTCTATATAAGCTTTTAAGATTCTGTTGGACAAGTGAGGAGGTCTACTCGTCTTGTGCCTGCCCAAGACAAGCCTCATATGTAAGTTCCCTTGCTTGCTAAACTTGCCATTTAGTTATCTGGAGTAGCTTACTTCATTCTTCAGTTTCTTCTTGCCTTTCATGTATGGGGACCAGTTCCAGATTTCACTCAGGAGGCTCCCAAGGTTTTGAATCAACATTGGTGCAGTAGAGGATTTCCAGTGTCCATCTTGGTCCCCAAAATAGGAAATTCCAAGTTCTCCATGAAGAAGTAAGAAGTAATTTATTCCTTCCGCATCTTATTTGCTCTTCCCTTTCTAGATTAAGATACAGCAGTAGTAGTAGTTAATCTGTAGCACAGGCATTTTTTTTCTTTACCTGTTACTGGGTGCATAAAGTCAATGCAGAATAATTCCAAATTCTGTATATTGCCTAAACTGTGTTTCAAATATTATTTTACCAATTGATACTGTAGTTAAGTACTTTGAGTAAAATTTGATAACTAATCGTTGTTATTTAGAATGATTATATCACAGCCTAAGCCATTCAATTATTTCATTCATTTTTTATTTTTTTATTTTTGCTTATTAGAATTATGCATGTATTGGATAATCAAGAAGGATTAAAAGAATAAATGTGCCAAGTTTGAAGAATGACTTGAATGGTGAGTTACAGCATTATAGCATTAATAAATTACAACCCTGAACCTATATAAATATATAAATACATATCAATTTGCAGAACTAATCAGACATAGATCAAGTAATGTTTAGCATATGGCTGTGGTAATCCTGTCTCACTTTCTATCTATCTATCATCTATCTATCTATCTATCTATCTATCTATCTATCTATCATCTATCTACTCAGAAAAGTTAATATACTATATGACTTCAAGAAAAAGATTTTTGAAGGCAGTGATATCAAACCTAAGAAAAGCATACCAGTCCTGGCAGATGAATGAATTATTAGGTTAATACCTATAACCTTACTTCAGATTTTTACTTGTGGTAAAATTAAAATATATACTTAATTTTCTGTTTTCCATTTACTCTTTTCTCTATACTTTATTATAAATATATTACGTGCCATATAAATCCTTTTAAGTTTGGGACAGTTAGGATCATTTAAAGAAACTACAACTCTCACCAAGTCTGGACTAGGGAATTTATTGTGTTCCATTTTCTAGATTGTTATAACTTAAATTTCCATGAGAAAATCAAGTTTAGTTTGCATACCTGCAAATTGGTTATCAGAGTTGTTTCTTTAAAAAATCACCTTTTAAATATCTAATATTTATTAAATGTAATGAAAAACTCCAAAGCAAGTTTATAGTGGTGAGATGAATGCTGACAATGGAAACTTTCTGAACAAATACGTCTCATTGTCTAAGCTGTGCAAGACTTTCAAAGGACTAATGATACATTGATTTGTAATTCATCCAAAATAGTTTTTTTTTAATTTAATTTTATTTATTTATGATAGGCACACAGTGAAAGAGAGAGAGAGGCAGAGACACAGGCAGAGGGAGAAGCAGGCTCCATGCACCGGGAGCCCGACGTGGGACTCGATCCCGGGTCCCCAGGATCGCGCCCTGGGCCAAAGGCAGGTGCTAAACTGCTGCACCACCCAGGGATCCCATCCAAGATAGTTTTATTTAATTATCTGTTTATGGTTCATCTAACATTTCAAATTAGACAAAATTAACAAGATATTGGATTTTAGATTTCATGAAACAATTAACTCATTTCTAGGCAAGCCATTCTATTTTTCAGTGATATCTTTCTAAAGATAACTAGGCCTCCTTCTATTCTTCATCCAATTGATGGAGAACGAAGGACAGAAATGTTGCCTGTCACACTCCTTGTTTATTTCTGAGGGTAAATGAACTGAACTTCAACTTTTTATATTATTTGAATATTAGAATTTTATTATTACACTTTAATAAAAAGAAATTTAAAAGGTGGTCCACTTAATTTTTTCTCTACTAAAGGAATTCTCCTTATAATTGTATTCATTATGCCCAAATCCAAATGTTCTAAAACTTGACTTTTTTTCCATAATTATTTTGGTATTTAAACCTGCACTGAGCTATCAAATCAGAACTGAAATAAATCTACTTATAGTTTTTCATAGCCCAACAATGTGGATATGCTGGAGTATTAGAAGTGTGTTGCATTGAAAGGTGCTGCTGAAGGACCCCTGGGTGGCTCAGTGGTTGGTGTCTGTCTTTAGGTCAGGACATGATCCCTGGGTCCCAGATAAAGTCCTGCATCGGGCTCCTTGGAGCGGGCCTGCTTCTCCCTCTGCCTGTTTCTCTGCTTCTCTCTCTGTGTGTATCTAATGAATAAATAAAATAAAACATTTAAAAATATATAAAGAAAAGAAAGGTGCTGCTGAACTCAGCTGAAAGTCTTAGTCCGTATAAGATGTATATTTTTAAAAATGTGAAAAATTTTGAAATTTAGAGTAATCTGGTCCCATGAGTTCCTGATAAGGGATAATAGATCTGTAATAGCACCTTCTGATCCTAGTTCTTGGAAAAAAAAAAAAAAGGAAACCATGAAAAACATAAGACAAACATTTTACTTCTACTTAAAAAGTGTGCCTTCCAAATTTGTGCATAGTCTCTATCATCCTCTATGTGTCCTCTATCTTGGTTTCTTCTTTTCTCTCTACTTTCTATTTTTATCACACTTTTTATACCTGCCTATCAACCTTTGCTAATGATGCAGCTCTCTTGTAGTGCATATTATATTCTACTAGTTATTCTTATTTCTTCCTAACCAGGATTTCTGACTAGATTATCCTTGTGCCTTAATCATACTTCTGAAATTTTCTGAAGTCTTACTCCTAAGTGATATGAAAAAAAAATTACTGAAAGTTTGAGTTAGTAGACCAGGTATGCTGGGAGTTAAAGAAAGTAAAATTTCCATGGAAATTAACTAAAATAAAATAAATTAAGTTTAAAGAGAGAAAAAAATTACAGTTCTCCTATGATAGTTCTTGTTGGTTGACTACTCAAGACCTGTCTGTCATTCTGCCTTCTTTCGGAAAACAGAACCCTGCTATTTTTTAGCCCTCTTGCAAGAGTCCGTGTGCTTTTGTGAAGACTTCCATGAAGGTTAAATAAATCATAATGACCTCATTGCTTATTCTTATGTTTGTTTTATGGGAATTAAAGGACACATTAAGAGGGATTTCCAGTGGACTTTTAGAAAAGATTTGCATATCAATTCAAATTGGCAAAGAAGAAGTCAAACTCTCCCTCTTCGCTGATGACATGATACTCTATATAGAAAACCCAAAAGACTCCACCCCAAGATTGTTAGAACTCATATAGCAATTTGGCAGCGTGGCAGGATACAAAATCAATGCCCAGAAGTCAGTGGCATTTCTGTACACTAACAATGAGACTGAAGAAAGAGAAATTAAGGAGTCAATCCCATTTACAATTGCACCCAAAAGCATAAGATGCCTAAGAATAAACCTAACCAAAGAGGTAAAGGATCTATACCCTAAAAACTATAGAACACTTCTGAAAGAAATTGAGGAAGACACAAAGAGATGGAAAAATATTCCATGCTCCTGGATGGAAGAATTAATATTGTGAAAATGTCAATGTTACCTAGGGCAATTTACACGTTTAATGCAATCCCTATCAAAATACCATGGACTTTCTTCAGAGAGTTAGAACAAATTATTTTAAGATTTGTGTGGAATCAGAAAAGACCCCGAATAGCCAGGGGAATTTTAAAAAAGAAAACCATAGCTGGGGGCATCACAATGCCAGATTTCAGGTTGTACTACAAAGCTGTGGTCATCAAGACAGTGTGGTACTGGCACAAAAACAGACACACAGATCAATGGAACAGAATAAAGAATCCAGAAGTGGACCCTCAACTTTATGGTCAACTAATATTCGACAAAGGAGGAAAGACTCTCCACTGGAAGAAAGACAGTCTCTTCAATAGATGGTGCTGGGAAAATTGGACATCCACATGCAGAAGAATGAAACTAGACCACTCTCTTGCACTATACACAAATATAAACTCAAAATGGATGAAAGATCTAAATGTGAGACAAGTTTCTATCAAAATCCTAGAGGAGAACACAGGCAACACCCTTTTTGAACTCGGCCACAGTAACTTCTTGCAAGATACATCCACAAAGGCAAAAGAAACAAAAGCAAAAATGAACTATTGGGACTTCATCAAGATAAGAAGCTTTTGCACAGCAAAGGATACAGGCACCAAAACTAAAAGACAGCCTACAGAATGGGAGAAGATATTTGCAAATGACGTATCAGATAAAGGGCTAGTTTCCAAGATCTATAAAGAACTTCTTAAACTCAACACCAAAGAAACAAACAATCCAATCATGAAAAGGGCAAAAGACAAAAAAGGGCAAAAGAACAGAAATCTCACAGAGGAAGACATAGACATGGCCAACAAGCACATGAGAAAATGCTCTGCATCACTTGCCATCAGGGAAATACAAATCAAAACCACAATGAGATACCACCTCACACCAGTGAGAATGGGGAAAATTAACAAGGCAGGAAACCACAAATGTTGGAGAGGATGTAAAGGAAAGGGAACCCTCTTACACTGTTGGTGGGAAAGTGAAATGGAGCAGCCACTCTGGAAAACTGTGTGGAGGTTCCTCAAAGTGTTAAAAATAGACCTGCCCTACGACCCAACAATTGCACTGCTGGGGATTTACCCAAAGATACAGATGCAATGAAACGCCGGGACACCTGCACCCCGATGTTTCTATCAGCAATGTCCACAATAGCCAAACTGTGGAAGGAGCCTCGGTGTCCATCGAAAGATGAATGGATAAAGAAGATGTGGTCTATGTATACAATGGAATATTACTCAGCCATTAGAAACGACAAATACCCACCATTTGCTTCAACGTGGATGGAACTGGAGGGTATTATGCTGAGTGAAATAACTCAATCAGAGAAGGACAAACATTTTATGGTCTCATTCATTTGGGGAATATAAATAATAGTGAAAGGGAATAGAGGGGAAGGGAGAAGAAATGGGTAGGAAATATCAGAAAGGGAGACAGAACATGGAAGACTCCTAACTCTGGGAAATGAACTAGGGGTGGTGGAAGGGGAGGATGGCAGGGGGTGGGGGTGACTGGGTGGCGGGCACTGAGGGGGGGACTTGACCGGATGAGCACTGGGTGTTATTCTGTATGTTGGCAAATTGAACACCAATAAAAAATAAATTTATTATTTAAAAAAAAGAAAAGATTTGCATATCATTAAAAAAGAATGGTAGACAAGGCCTGGTTCATTTCTAAGGGGGCAATTCTCTCAAGTCTATGTATTCAGATGTCTTCAATATTACTTTAAGTTTTCTGAAACATAGAGAAAGGACAACTTCTATATCATTTGTATGAAGTGATTATACCACTGTTCTGACTGTTCTGTCACCAAACAAGATAAGAATTCATACAATAAACTCTACTACAGACAAACATGTCTTATCAATGTTGATGCAAAGATCTCAAACAAAATAGCTGGAAAATATTAAAACAGTAAAGAAAATATAGTATGTCCCCACCTTAGGTTAATTTCAGGAGTACAAAGATTATTCACTTTTAGAAAAACTATTATAAAGTTTATCATGTTGATAGTTTTAAGAAAGAACGTTTATGATAATCTCTACAAATTCTGATAAAACATTTGTCAAAATTTATCATCCATACCAACTTATTGATATTTGGGTTTTTTATTTTTTAGTGGGTTCTAGTAAATAATTCAGGAAAGCTAAACAAAACACTTTTTAGTCTTCTTGTGTTAGTTTCATTAATTTCTCTGTTAGCTACCTCTGGTTTTTCTGACTTTTGTTTTAATTGTAATACTTTTTTTTTCCATTTTCATTTTTATTCTTGATCAGTTTTTCAAATGGATTGTCTGTTTGGTTAACACTCCAAAAAACAAACTTTTGACTTTGTTCATATTATTTATACTTGCTCATCTTATTTATACTTGTTTTATTGATTTTTCACATTAGTTTTTATTATCCTGTCTTTCTACTATGTGTTCTTGAACTGACTTCTTTTATTGGCCACTGATTTCATTATCATTTCAGCTTCTCTCAGTCTCACTCTTTTAGTCTTTCCAGTGTTTTAATATTTTAAGACTTCATTTATTATTGAAATATAATTAATACACACTATTATTTTCAGGTACACAGTATAATGATTCAACAATTCTATACATTAGTCAGTATTCATCACAATAAGTATATTCTTAATCCTCTTTATCTATATCATTCCCCAAACACACACCACCTCTGGCAACAAGTTTGTTCTCTATATTTAAGAGTCTTTTTTGTTTGTTTCTTAAATTTCACAAATTAGTGAAATTATTTGTCTTTTTCTGTCTGAATTATTTCACTTAACATTATTCTCTCTAGGTCCGTCCATCATCCAAAGAAAACAAAAGATTAATTTGAAAAGATATATGCACTCTTAACATTTATTGCAACATTATTTGCAATAGTCAAGATAAAGAATCAATTAAATTGCCCATTGATAGATGAAGGATAAAGAAAACGTGATACACACACACACACACACACACACACACACACATATTGAAATATTTCTCAGCCATTAAAAAGAATAAGATCTTGCTATCTCCAAACACTTTGCTTTTATACCAGTTTTAGGATTACAACTAATTGAGAGAAAGTATAGACATTTCCCACGTGTTCCCTTTCCCCATACATGCATAGTCTTCAAAATCACTCATCAGAAATGCACATTTAAAAAAAAAATCAAAGATGAAACTATATTAATATATAATAATTACCTAAAGTCCATAGTTTAAGGCTCAATATTAGCATTGTATATTCTATGAGTTTAGACAGTTTTTTTTTGTATGATGATGTATATCCATTATGACATACCATCATTATAGTACCACCATCAAGTACTATAGTATATATAGTATTTTCACTGTCCTAGAAATCCTCTACCCTCCTCCATCCCTAGCAACCACTGATCTTTTTATTGACTCCGTAGTTTTGCCTTTTACATAATGTCAAATAGTTGGAATCATACAGTATATAGCCTTTTCAGATTGACTTCTTTCACTTAGAAATATGCATTTAAGGTTCTTCAATGTTTTTCCTGGCTTGATAGATTATTTCCTTTTTCCTTTTAGTGTTAAATTGTATTCTATTGTCTGAATATACTAGTTTATTTATACATTTACCTACTGAAGGGCATTTGGTTGTTTTGAAGTTTTGGCATCATGAATAAAGATGCTATACACACCTGTGTTCAGGTTTTGTGTGGATATAAGTTTTCAGTTCCTTTAAGCAAACACCAAGGAGCATAGCATGGTTATTATATCATATGGTAAGAATATGTTGAGTTTTATAAGAAACTGTCAGACTATCTTCCAAAATGGCTGTACCATTTTGCATTCCCAGCAGCATAGTATGGAAATTCCTATTTTTCAATATCCCCACCAGCATTTGGTGATGTCAGTGTTCCAGATTTTGACCATTCTGATAGCTGTGTAGTGATTATTGCATTGCTGTTTTAATTTACATTTCCTGATAACATGTGGAGTGGATCTTTGTATATATGCATATTATATCTATGTAATTTAATGGTGAGGTGCCTGATAAGGTCTTTGACACATTTTTTGGGAGGTCATTTACTTATACTGTTGAGTTTTAAGAGTTCTTTGTATATTTTGGATAACAATGCTTTATCAAATGTATCTTTTGCAAATACTGTCTTCCAACCTGTGTCTTGTCTTCTAATTCTCTTGACGTCTTTCACAGAGAAGAAATTTTTAATTTTAAAGAAATCAGGTTATCAATGATTTATTTCATGGACTATGTCTTTGGTGTTTTATCTAAGCAGGCATCACCACACCCTAGGTCATCTAGGTTTTCTCCTATGTTATCTTCTAGGGAGTTTATTGTTTTGCTTTTTACAGTTAAATTTTCAATCCACTGAGTCAATTTTCATGGAGGGTATGAGGTCTGTGTTTAGATTCATTTTTTCTTCTTTCTTTACATTCAATGTCCCAATGCAAAGCACCAATTATATTGGGTGTTCTAGCACCATTAGTTGAAATAAGTGTCTTTGCCTCATTTTATTGTCTTTACTCCTTTGTCAAAATCAGTTGACTATGTGAGTCTGTTTCTGGGCTCCCTATCTGTTTTATTGATCTATTTATCTGGTCTTTCACCAATACTACTGTCTTGATTACCTTAGCTTTATAATAAGTCTTTAAATAGGATGATATCAATCCTCTAAGTTTTTTCTCCTTTAATATTGCATTGGCTTTTTTTCTTTTGCATTCTTTCTTTTTTCTAATATAAATATCAGTGTACTGTGGCATCCCACAGGATTTGATGTGTTAATTTTTAATAATCTTTTAGTTCTAGATATTTTAAATCACATTATATTTCCTCTCTTATTTTTGATTTATTTATATTTACATTTAAATTTCAACAAATGGGCAGCCCAGGTGGCTCAGCAGTTTGGCGCTGCCTTAGCCCAAGGTGTGATCCTGGAGACCTGGGATCGAATCCCATGTCAGACTCCCTGCATGGAGCCTGCTTCTCCCTCTGCCTGTGTCTCTGCCTCTCTCTCTCTCTTTCTGTGTCTCTCATGAGTAAATAAACAAAATATTTTTAAAAAAGACTTTCTAAAATTTTTTTTAATAAATAAATTTCAGCAAATATCCCAAAATACCTTTTGAATATTGGCAAGCTAATTCTAAATCTCATATAAAAGAGCATAGCCATAAATGGTTAAGATTCTTATGAAGCAGATCTTCTCTGCCAAACATCAAGATGCACTGTGAGCTAATAGTAATTACAGGAGTATGATGCTGATATAGAAAAAGTACAAAATGATAAGAGCAATAGAAAAAATTGTCCAGATATAGATTTTCATGTATACTGAACTGAAATATGTGACAGAGGTAACATGGCAGATTGGTGAGCAAAGAATTAACTATTTAAAATATTTATAGATATGGAAAATAAATTGAAATCTTGTCTCACATTATATATAAAATTCAAACATAGATGGCTTAAGTATTAAAGCATCTAAATTGAAAATTGAAAAAAATTAGTACTGCCTTGGTGGCTCAGTTGGTTAAGCATCTGCTTTTAGCTCAGGTCATGATCCTGGGATTCTGGGATGAAGCCTTGCTGAGCAGGGAGCCTGCTTTTCCCTCTCCTTCCACTGCTCCCCCTGCTTGTGCTGTCTCATGCTCTCTCTCTCTGCCAAATAAATAAATAAATATCTTTTTTAAAAAGTTTAAAAAATTAGTAAAATACTTACTGAATGCCCTTTTGTTATGGAGGATTGTGGGAATTTCAAAATAAGACCTAAATTTTTGGACTTGTTTATATTAAAACTGATGGCAGCAGTTTATGGAAATGTGCATTATAGTAAATGAAAATAAAACTACAAACGAAAAGATATTTTGATTAGAAGTCCAGTGTGCTATCTATTGCACCACTGAGCCACCTAAGATATTTGAAATAGTCAACAAAATATTGGTATCAATAATATATAAGTAATCCCTACAAATTCAGTAAAGAAATGATAATGCAATAGGAAAATGTCTTTTTCTCTTTTAGAGAAGAGGAAACACACCTGGTACAAAAACATATGAACAGATATTATTCTTTATTAGATATCAAAACAATGCAAATCAATAGCAAAGTTGTAGATACCATTTTTTAACAAAGTTTGTCAAATTTTAAAAGTCTAATAATATTATCAAAACATGGATTAACAGGGTATCTTATAAATTGATATTTGCAAATACAACTTGATATAATTATTTTGGAAAACAAGGTAATATTTACTTATAAATTTGAAAATAAATTTCTTATTAGCTGACATTCCTTTCAAGCATATATTCAATAAAAAATTTTGCACTTGTATGCTAAGAAACATGAATATGAAAATTCAAAACATCAGTATTCATAACTGGAAATAATCTAAATATTTGAAGCACATAATAGAAGCAAAGATATATCCATTGTGCTATATTTACTTAGTAGAATATTATATAGCAGTGAAAATTAATTAGATCCACAGAGAATAATAGAACTGAATTTTGATAATATTTAGTGTAAAAAATAATTCAATGAAGATTTCACATAGGGTTATGCTCTTTTTATAAAATTAAAACCAAATATAGTCATGTACATATTGGATAATTTGTTTTAAAAAAACAAAAAAAATGACAATATAATATTTGGATTATCTCAGATGTGGGGAAGCAAAAGCTAAAGTTGGAAGAAGAGTTGTTTTAAATTTTTCTCATAGTTTTATTTTTCCAGTTGGTGTTATTCCCAAATTAGATCATTAGCTGTGCTTTGCAGAGGTTATTTCAAGAATCTACCAGACTAGTAAGCTTCTAGGTGATATGTTTATAAATGTTAATTATATTATTAAAATAAATACATAGAGTAAAAATAAAATAGAATATGTGTGGATTCTTAAATTAAATTCCCTGAGAAATAGACCTTGAGTCTAAGTTTTGAGAAGACATACTATATTTGGAAGCACCAAGAATCACCAACCTGGAATGGAAGAATAGAACAGGAAAGGAAAATAAGTCCAAGCTGATGCATAATGAGTTAGTTACTTCCTAGGGAAACTGTGGGTTAATTCATGGAGTAGAACATTCCACAGAGTTGCCCCAAATTCTCCTCATGCCACTAGAGGTAGCCTTGAGGTAGAAAGTTAACAAGTATTTGGGGTGAGGAGCCATCATTTTCAAGAAACAATGAACAGTGAATGCTGGGGAGATATGAGCCAGACACCAATAGCAACGGCCACTGAAATACATGTGTCCTTCACATTACATTATTTTGTCCTCTCACTGATTCTTCAAGATCATGGTCAGTTGAAATTTGTAAATCAAAAAGATTGTCAATAATACAGTTAGTTGGACAAGCTATACTCATCATTGTTGCATTCATTTCTGGCGCTCCAACTGCTATACATACTCTGTCCTTTTTTATCCATTCCGGACCTCACACATCTTTGGTCAGCATGTGTGCTAATTTAGGTTAATTACCCAGTGAAATAACTTATAGTTGGTGTCTAAGCCCCTTTCATACTGTGCTCTTCTCAGGCTCTGATTGCTACAATTGTCCATTTGTGCTGGAAGTATAAAGAACCCCACATGAATTTCTTTAGTTTACATCATACTCTTCCCTGTTTCCTTTACATAACAATAACCCTATCCTTTTATGATGGTCAGGGGCAAATAATCATGCCAGCATTGTAAATCCTTTCTTTGCTTGTCAGTCCATTATCATGAAGAGCTCAAGTTGACCAGACTTGAGCTATAGATTTAGGCTTATTGGAACTCTTATTATGTACTCTGGTAGAAGTCTTACTCCCGTTACTGAAAACAGGACTTCTAATCCTTAAATGCTCAGGATTATAAAGATTGAAAATATAAATTCCCCAAATGCTTCACTGGTAATGATAAGATAAACCACTTCTATTTCCACAGACCCATGTATTCACAAACATAGCATCATATAATGTTGATGATTCAATGTCTAAACTGCAGGTTGTCATTCCTAAGCTTACACATTTACCATGTCTTTTGAAGGGCATTACAAGTTCCAGTCAGGCCAGTATCTGGTAATACAAGTTGGTTTTGAACCAACACATCTAGAGTTCTTGCTACCATTTATTTGCCAGATCCTGTTAATAAAGTGTTATCAATACAATTGCCATCATATTTTTCTGCAGAATGTAAAAACAATCAAGATTTCTGGGCTACACTGAGATTGAAACCAAAAGTTCATCATAGCCCTGGGGTAAGACAATGAATGCATGCTGCTGTTCTTCTCAGGAAGATTGAAATAGCTTTTGATTTTTTTCTTGATAACATTGAAGAGCATTCACTAAATAAATTCATACTAAGAACAAGGTTTTTGTTGTTGATTCTAGAAAAGAAAACACATCCAGCATAACAGCTGTATGGGGGTTGCCACAGGGTTAAGTTTATAGAAATCTACTATAAATTTGCATGATATATCTGATTTTTGCTTAGGCTAGTTAGTTAAATGGGAATATGATGAGACAACTAGGTTTATATTGTTTGAATCTTTAAGAGAAGTATTAATCTCTGCCATTCTACCCAGGATGCTTTATTGCTTTTTATTTGCAATCTGGGTTGAGATTTGCAGAGGTCAGCAGTTTCATGAGCCTCTACTTGGTTTTTCCTATCACGTTGTTAATGCGCATGTCAGAGAACTGATGCGATAGTTATGCCAGCTATTGTGTGTCCATCACAATTAGGTATTCAAGTAACTGGAAATGGCTGCAGAGTGTTTCATGAACCCATTAGACCCAATATGAGATGGCTTTGGGCCAGAAATTCATTTTTCACCTCACTTATATATGCCCCCACTCTTACATGAGGCCATGATGGTGTTGTATGCTCCTAGTTTTAGTGTCAACACACAATCCGCATCCGATGGCTTTTGAGTGATCTGAGGTATTCTCTCTTCCTTCATCTGTCATTTAGGGAATAGCTACTGAATATACTTGCCATAGGTTTTATCTTCTCTTCTATTGCTGAGTTCTGGGTCTCATAGCATGCTCAGGTCTGAAAACTATCTTAAGGACAGTGATTTACCTTCAGTGTTGACTGCCATCTGCTTTCTGCTCACCTGTTTTTGATTAATTTTAGTTCTATAAATCAAACAGTATCCTCAATGACTGCCTGCATATTTGTCCTTAGGAATATCATTGTACACTGGCCATTGTGTACTGGCCTCACATCTCTGGGAATGAAGGTCACCTGCTTGCCATTCTATCATTAGTACCATGCAGTCATTACATAGACCTTGCTTGTGATGTTTAAATATTGCCACCTGCCCTCTGCTACTGCAGAATCCCATCATCCCCAATTGTCACTGGAGAGCCGAGTAGGATAGCAACAATTCTTAGTATCAGTCTTGGTTTTTAAAGGACAGTCATCACTGAATGGATTAATGATGCTAGAACCCCACACTAGAACATTTCTTTTCATTTTAGTGAAGAAAATGTTTCTTTGATCCTCCCTGAGATCATTATCAGCTGGTAAATTCTTTGGTCTTATGCAACAGATCCATTTAGCATGTCCTACCTTCAGGACCCTTTCTTCAATATGCTGCTTAGTTACAATGTCTCCACTTAATTTAATGTAAATCAGTGTTCCCAATTTTTATGGATCATTCTTACAGCATATCAAGTTAGCTCCAAGAACCTTGGCCAGAATGTTACACACTAAGTCACAAGAGTCATGCCGCATCACTAAACTTCTCCATATCCAGACATATATTCCGCCACTATATTCCAGTCCCTTCAATATCTAATGTCGCATATATTCTCCTGTGCGTGTATGAGAGTCAGGTTATGGATCTTGTTGGAAAATAATTTATTTTTTCCCTTAACAAGACTGTTGATAATTGACCCTAATATTGGTCAAGAAGTAATGAATGAGTGGAGGAGGTGGCAGATCTTAGGAAGAACAAGCATCATCATATGAGGAAATCATCTCTGATGAAACTATTTCAGTTTTCAGGCAATGATAATGAGCTTTTCAATTGCATGGGTGAGGGGGCCTCTTTTCCTGGTGCAAATTACCTACAAAAGAATCTAAATGTTAAGATTATCATTTGTTTGTGCTCTATTGTTCCATTCCTGGACTCAATATACTATTCCTTTCCTATTAGGGCCTGGATGTTAGCATAGTAGACTTTCTGGTACTGTGATTTAGTTTCTTTTTAACTCTACCACTATTCCAGTAAAATCTTGGGCCTGATATTTAGCATAGTCTGCCTTTGCACTGCAGGAAAAAAAAAAAGGTTATTTTAAAATGTTATAATGGAAGCCTTTTGGCTTTAACACTATGCTCTGAGTACCTGAGCCTAATATTTTCTTCCTACACAGGAACAATAGTCAACCCATACTTGATCCTTCTAAATACTATGGCCTCCATATTTTCTCAAGTGTTACAGCTATTTGCATAATCTAGTAAATTCCCTTCCACCACTCTTCTATCTTAGTCTAACACACTTGAAAGTCTTAATAATGATAGAGCTATAGCATATTAGATGTCACTATTACTCCAGTCATCCCCAGTAAAGGTATCCTTGTTGAATATGGCTAACAATTGATACAATTCTAGAATTTTAACCTAGATGTCTACTTTCTGAATCCCTATTTCCAGTACCAACTGTCTTCCTTGTATGTCTTTCCTTCAGCTAAGGAAAACCATCATGCAGAGACTAAACTGGTGTAGAAAGAAATCATTATTAACAAGAGCTGGAATGGTAGGTGTTGAGGGGTTATGGGGGAGGTATCCACAGTGATTGCTGCACATGGATTCTGAATGAAATTATATAATTAATGAAGGACTATTAAATCCAATTCTATAAAATTGAAGTCCAAAGGAAAAATAGTCTGGAAAATAGCATTCAGATAATTTGTTCTGATGACCCTTGAAGATATGATTAGGGACCAGGACTGAATAAATGATCAGCTTTCTTCTAATCACTTGGAAAAGATACCAGTATTCATTTCAAAGGTTGCTCCTTCTGCAATGCTAATGCCAGGGTCTATTCAAATTGAATTAGTAGCCACTCTGAAAGTTCCATTTTTTGAAGTTTTGTGGGTTCTATTTGGGCATTTAAAAAGATTAATAGCAACATCAAACATCCTTATAAGATGTCCCTCTCTTGGTGTAGTTAGTTAGCTGAAATGGATTTATGGCTTCACTTTAAAAAATAACTCAAATCCAAGTAATTTTTACTTTCCCAGATTCTTGCATAATAGGTGCTGCAATTCTATTAGCATGTTAGTGCTTCTGCTTCCAGACTTTCTGCCATAGCCCCTCCAATGCTCCAATGCAAATCTATTTAGTCACAGAAAACAGGGAAATATTTTCCTGTCTCCTCAAGAAATCCATGATGGCTTTTCAGCAAGGCAAATATTCTGTTAACAGTAATTTCACATTGTAATCAAGGCAATATTGTTTCCAAACTGTAAGGAGGATCAGGTGGAAATTTAAATGATCATTTTCCATATGTTTTTGGGAGAGGAAAAGATAGAACAGTAAGTATAGCTCATACATTTAGAAATCCTTCCGATTACTGATCCTACATGTTAGTAATATTCTTCTGACCTCAGTTTCATGTTTGCTTCCTACTTTTCCAGTTATCTCAGCACCATGGAATTACATAATGACTTATTTTTTCCAAAAGTAATTTATTTGTTTCCTTGGTGACTTTACTATTATTATGGGTATGGATATCTTTATTTAGGTAAGATCATAGTAGTATCAGTAACCCTGAGTTCTCATTGTAGTTAGTTTATATCCACTTTTTTCATTATCTACAGCATGTTGCTTACTAAAAAGTATAATCCCAGAGGTAAAATATTAAATGTTTGATTCTTTAGATGTTTTCAGCATTAGTTTCCATGAACAGAAATATAAATTAATAGTTTTAGAGTTAATAACATCTACCTGGTAAATTTACTAGGTGCTACTTCTTTCTAAAACAAATTTCAAGGAAAAGAGTTGAAACTACTTCATGAGAAATAATTATTAAAAAAGAAAGTTAGAGGGACACCTGGGTGGCTCAGTAGTTGAGTGTCAGCCTTTAGCTTGGGTCGTGATCTCCAGGTCCTAGGATCAGGTCCCACATCTGGCTCCCTGTGGGGATCCTGCTTTTCCCTTTGCCTATGTCTCTGCCTCTCTCTCTGTGTGTCTCTCATGAATAAACAAATAAAATCTTTTTATTTATTTATTTATTTATTTATTTATCTATTTATTTATTTATTTATTTTTATTTATTTATTTTTTTAAAGAACTTATTTATTTATTCATAGAGACACAGAGAGAGAGAGAGAGAAAGAGAGAGAGAGGCAGAGACACAGGCAGAGGGAGAAGCAGGTTCCATGCAGGGAGCCCGATGTGGAACTTGATCCGGGGTCCCCAGGTCACACCCCATGCTGCAGGCAGCGCTAAACCGCTGCGCCACCAGGGCTGCCCAAAATCTTTTTTTTTTTTAAATGAAAGTTAGACTCTTAGGCATTTAAAAGAAAATGAAAGACAGCATTGTTATTGATCAATCTAATAATAAAAAATTCTGGTAAAAATAGATAAAATTATTTGCTGGGTCTAATTATCCCTCTTTTACTGAGTTGTAATTTATAAATTCAGTTGTAACTCTTCTAGGAACAAAATATTTTATTTAAATTTTGTTTCATTTACATTGTAGATTTTCCATCTGGTAAGTTTTATCTATTTAGTTTATTTATTACGAATAGGAAATTGGCTTTCTTTGTATTCTGTTACCTCGATAACAGTAAAGTAAAACATTTGATGTTGTCAAGTTTCAAAATGCATCATACTTTCCTTTATAACTATGTTGGTAAGGAATTTGGAGGCTCCTTTAGTGATAAATATATAAAATATAAAGGTCTACTGATGCATTATTTTACCTAGAATTAATATATTTGCTTATTTTCAATTAAGTAGAAATGCTAAAACATATTTTGGTACAGTAGATTAAATAAAAAGCTGGCTTAGCATATCTTTCCTAAAGAAATTAAACATCCTTTTAAACTATAACATTAAACTCATAGTAGAGCATTAGAATTCTAGTTTTGCTATGAGTCTGGGTTATAAGATTACATATGAGGTGATTCAAAGAATTATTTCTAGACAGCTGTGTCAGGAGCTGACCATGTGGTCTAATACTAGACATGATCTATTGTCTGTGGCCATTTCCTTCATATGAGATGTTAATTGTCTCTTGGAAATCTGTCTGGTAGCTAGACATTAGTAAAGATATCATTGGTTGTTTTTAGTTTCTCTTTTCTCTTAAATGAAAGAGAAAAATGTCAGCAAACTCAAGTTTTTTATGTGATATGACAATAATTATTTATGGTATTTTCAGTGAAAAAAAAAAGATCATATTTTGCATGACCAGGCTGTTAGCACTGAAAACAAATTGTGCCAAATATATATATGTATATGTATGTGGATGCACAAACATGGATATCTGCCATCTTAATTGTGCTACCACAACCACCATAATAGAAACAAATCTGTGGAGCTGTTTGTTGCCCTCATCTCTCCCTCTACAAAGCATATGGCCCTTGATAACTTCTTTTAGGTTGATCCTATTTATACCTAATCAAAGAAAACAAGTAGTGTTATTTGGCAGGAATTGGAATTTTTACAAGGAGGTCCTAGGAGGTCCCATATACCCTCTTAGGCATAATCTTGGGTAGCATTCTGGGCTTTTGGTTATGTTCTTAAATGTTAGCACCAGGTGGCAATCTTTTAACTGAGCAGTTTTAGCAGGAATCTCTTTAATAGATTAGGAGAATAACATAATTTGCAAAATCTTAAAATAAGTCGATTATTTGAAAATGATCAGTGTAATTGTCTGCAGACACTACAATAACATAACACTAAAAACTATTGCTTTTAATTTGCTTCCACTCAGATAATTTATCACAAATTTGATTCCTCTAGTTAAAGTAATTATGCCTTTGATTTTTACTATAAGTTACCTAGACGAGGTTTCCACACGTCTGGTAATAGTGACTTAAAGTGCTTAATAAAAATGTTGTTTCCTGAGGCTTTTCTAACACATTGAATTGACATTCCAAGAGACATTTTAACAACCTCTCTTTTTAACAAGGGCACTTGATATACCTTCTTATAAGGTAAATTAGCAGGATACTGCATTAGACATTAAGATTCAAGGGGCCTAGAACCATTGCTGGCCTATAGTAGATACTTAATATAGATGTTAGAATGAGTGACATTAATACACACAATTCCTTTTTCAGGTTAGTACTGCTTCCAATAAAGATTACCTGCTTAAGCAGTGATTGGCATCTACAAGCTTCAGTGAATATAAGCCTGAGTTTTAGGGTATCTTTTAAGAATTCTCTTCTGTTTATTGGATGGTACTTAGGTACTCTTCATCTACATATGATTCAGGCTAAAGTTTCCAAGCCTCTTACAAGGTATTTCTTCCTATATGGTCTTCTACTTCTGAATTCTCAATGAAAATAAGTAAGTCATACCAAAGCCACATCTGTCTGGCATTTTTTCCTACTTTTTTCTTTTCTTGGAAAATGAAAGAAAAAAGAGAGATCCTTTCTGAATATTAAAGTCTTTTAAATGGAGGCATTTAAGCGTAGACTAATCTCTAGTCTTTATTATGATTCTTTCAGTACATCTTTATTCTTGTGGTGCTATTTTGTATATAATATTGATGATACAGGAGAGCTTGGTTCTTGTCTCAAGAAGTTGAAGAATGAATCTCATGGACAATAGAGAGTGAGCAAAGCAATAGAAATTTATTAACAAGAGATACAGAGAAAGCTCTCAGAAGTAAGAGAGGTCCCAACAGGGTTGCCACTGAGGAGTTTTAGTGGCAGTCTTTTATTGAGAACCTAGCCAGGGAGCCTATGGCCTTGAGATGCTTGTGCAGTCTAGGTTTGAGCAGGGCCTATTGATAACACCTTAATGACATATTTCTTTGTGGTCTGCTGAGTTTCTGTGATTACTTAGTAGCATTAAATGGAGATACTCCCTAATGTTTTGGAGCTAGGGAGCCAGGTTTATTATTTTTTTCTCTGTTTTTACTGTCTTATCTCTGTTTTCTTGGGATGGGTAAGAACCTGACTTTGGGCCTTTTGGTGGCCTTGGGGTTTCTGAGAGCCCACAGATTTCTGGGGGCCTGACTCCGGGTCTTTCCCTTACCTTTCCCTTACCTTTCTCTGCCCCATCTGCCCCTAATTCATTCGTACATCAGTATTGTCCTGATGATTTTTTAAATCATTTAAAAAATATTAACCTTGTTTTTTTCAATTAAAGTGGGAAATATTTGCACTTAACTTAAACACTGAGGTCAAGATTAAATAAGAGAACATATAGCATTGAGAAAAGCAGTTGTTCAGTCCTCTAACCCCATCTTGATTGTGTATGAATGTATCTTGGGCCCAGATCACTTTCTTACTAGGAGATAAATAGACCACACAGTCTGTGTCAGGCTTCTGACCTTGTGTGCAAAGATCTTTCCCTGTTGCAAGCCCTGTGAATATTCCTTTATTCTACATAAGTATGTAAATCATTGGCCCTCAGGCATAACCCCTGTTTCCAGACTCCATGGCGCTGGGAGATGAGATAAGAGACTAACTCACTACTAGAGATGATCTTGCCCTCTTTCTTATGTAAGTAAAGGTTTGTTCCATCCAGTGCTTGACTATATTGTGTTTTCCTGTGAGTTCCTGTGGTAACTCTGATACCAATGCAGTGGGCAGAAGTATTTGTAGTCGTTCTTGGATTGATAACCAGTGCACAGTGTTCTTCTTGACAGTGTCTGAATTTCAAAGAGTATTCATTCATAAACTTCTTCTTAATGGAAATTGTTTACCAGTTCTGTAATCAATTAAGTGACATAAGCTTCACCAAATTGATTAGGTCTGTGTCATTATTTCATATTATTCTTCAGGAAAGAACACTCTTTAAAATACACAAAGCATAACAAAACCACTGGGGACAGCTAACAAGTAGTTTTCTCCAGAGGATGTTAACTTGAAAAAATTGCAACCCATTCTAAAATAATTTTCATGACAGAATGATGCTGTCAATATCTGGTTTGTTCTCCAAAAGTTCCATAGCCTGCCTCTTAAATCTTCTATTTAAACATAGATTGCTACAACAAACCTAGTCTTAGTACAGCATAGCATTTGCTTAGCCATCTGTTATATTTACATAACCAGAGTCCAGGCTGCTCCCTGGGGCTCAACAACTTAATCAAGTACTCTATTTACACAGTCACATATTCCCTGAGAGCTGCCTCTAGTGATGAAGTTTGCACAACTAAATCTATCAATTAGTTCTAGCTCCTAGCCAATTAGTTAATAAAAGTGGAAAGCTACGTGAAAGAGGAAAATTTTAGTTAAAATTCCTTTGACTCTTAAGAGGTTATTTAAAAGTGCTGAAATTGATGCATTCCTTCATTTATTTATTTACTTTTTTGGTCAGTCTCAGAACAATTTGCAGCTATTATAGAGATTCAACTAAAGTAGTGGAATACAAAGGGAAGGGGTTATATTGTCTGTAGAAAATTTGAAATAATAAAAACCCAACTAAAAGTTGGTCTGCTTTTTATTACCATCAGCCATTCTAAACATTTGTAGTGATAAAATACTCATTCACAAAAAAAACAAAATCATTTTTGCTCTAAGGTCTAACTAAAACAAGTACTGTACTTACCTCTGAATTCTATGTATGCATATATATTTTTTATAAAATGTATATATATGTATATGTTATATTTATATATGTATATTATATATATATTGGTCTGTGCAGATATATGTCAAACAAGCACCACTTTATTACTTATCTTTTGATAATCATTATATTCTACATGGAATATAACTCTGAGTACTCAGTTATGTGATTCTCCCTGTATCTCCCAACCTAGATTTGTGTGTGTGTGTGTGTGTGTGTGTATAAGTAGGATATTCAAAATAAACGGTGATTATAAAAACAAGGAATAGAAATTGAATTACTATAATTTTGTCATTCTGTGTGAGCACTTGGAACTTTTTTAAATCAATAAATGTTTTATTTTTAGTTTTATTTTATTTTATTTTATTTTATTTTAATTCCAGTTAGTTAACATAAAGTATTAATTCCAGGTGTATAATATAATGATTCAACACTTCCATACATCACCCTGTACTCTTCATGACAAGTGCACTGCTTAATTGCAATCATCTATTTAATCCTTCCCTCCAAACCCTCCTCTTAAGATTGTTCTCTATAATTACAAAGCTATTTCTTTTTTAAAAACTTATTTATTTATTTATTTATTTATTTATTTATTTATTTACTTACTTAAGAAAGAGAGAGAGTGTGTTGCTTGTCATCAGTGGGAAGGCAGAGTGGGAGGAAGAGGGATAAGCCTACTCTGCACTGAGTACAGACCCCAATTTGTGGCTGGATCCTAGCACCCCCTCAGATCAGGACCTGAGCCAAAATTAAGAGTTGGCCACTCAACTGACTGATCCACACAGGAGCTCCAAAAGTCTATTTCTTGATTTGTCTCTCTTTCTCTCATTTTTCCCTTTGCTAATTGTTTTGTTGCTTAAATTCCACATATGAGTGAAATTGTATATTTGTCTTTTTCTGGTTGACTCATTTTGCTTAGCATGATATACTCTAGATCCATCCATGGTATTGCAAATGACAAGATTTCATTATTTTTTTATGGCTATATGTATTCCTTATCTCCTTTATCCATTCATCAGCTGATGGACAAATGGGCTTGCATTCCTGTCTTGACTATTGTAAATAATACTGCTATAAATATAGGGGTGCATGTATCCCTTTGAATTAGTGTTCATTAGCTGGATCATTGGGTAGCTCCATTTTTAACTTTTTGAGGAAACTCCATACTGTTTTCCAGTGACTGCACCAGTTTGTATCTTTACCAATAGTGCAAGAGGGTTCCTTTTTCTCTACATCCTTGCCAATATCTGTTTCTTATGTTTTTGATTTTAACCATTCAAACAGGTGTGAGGCAGTATCTCATTTTAGTTTTAATTCTCATTTCCCTGATGTCAAGTGGTAATGGTGACCATTTCTTCATCTGTCTTTTGGTCATTTGTATTTCTTTGGAAATACATCTGTTCCTGTCTTCTGCCAATTTTTTAATTGCATTTTTGTTTTTTGGGTCTGAGTTATCTTATATATATATATATATCTACATATTAGATAATAACTCTTTAGCAGATATGTCATTTGCAAATATCTTCTCCCATTCCTTAGGTTGCCATTTAATTTTGTTAATTGTTTCCTTTGCTGTGGCTTTGTGTTTTGATGAAATCCTCATTGTTTATTTTCGCTTCTGTTTCCCTTGCCTCAGGAGACGTATGTAAATAGAAAGAAGTTGCTACAGTTGATGTCAAAGAGGTTACTGTCTGTGTTCTCTTCTAGGATATTTTATGATTTCCTGTCTCACATTCAGGTCTTTAATTCATTTTGACTTTATTTTTGTGTATGTTTTAAGGAAGTAATCCAGTTTCAGTTTTTGCATGTTGCAGTTTAGTATTCCAAACACAATTTGTTGAAGAGACTGTCCTTTTCCTTTTTTTTTTTTTAATTTTTATTTATTTATGATAGTCACAGAGAGATAGAGAGAGAGAGAGAGAGAGGCAGAGACACAGGCAGAGGGAGAAGCAGGCTCCATGCACCGGGAGCCCGACGTGGGATTCGATCCCGGGTCTCCAGGATCTCGCCCTGGGCCAAAGGCAGGCGCCAAACCGCTGCGCCACGCAGGGATCCCGACTGTCCTTTTCCTATTGGATTTTTTTTTTTTCCTGCTTTGTCAAGATTGATTGACCATATAGTTATAGGTTCCTTCTGTTGCATTGATGCATGTCTATTTTTTTTTCCAGCACAATACTGTTTTGAGTACTATAGCTTTGTAATGTAACTTGAAGTCCAGAATTGTGATATCTCTAGCTTTGCTTTCTTTTTTTCAAGATTGCTTTGGGTATTTGGGGTCTCTTGTGGTTCCATACAAATTTTAAGATTGTTTATTCTAAAATGCTGGTGGTATATTGATAAGGATTGCATTAAAATATAGATTGCTTTGGGTAGTATAGACATTTTAACAATATTTATTCTTCCAACCCATGAGCATGGGATGACTTCCCATTTCTTTGTCTAGTCTTCAATTTATTTTATTAGTGTTTTATAGTTTTCAGACCTTGGTCTTTTACCTATGGTTAAGTTTATTCCTAGGTATCTTATTACATTTTTGTGCAGTTGTAAATGGGATTGTTTTCTTAATTTCTTTGTCTGCTTATTGGTTATTGGTATATAGAAATGCAACAGTTTTCTTTAGATTGATTTTATATCCTGTGACTTTATCAAATTTGTTTATCAGTGTTCACTGCTTTGGTGGAGTCTCTCAGATTTTATATATATATATATCATGTCATCTGTAAACACTAAAAGTTTTACTTCCTTACTAATTTATCTGCCTTTTATTTCTTTTCATTGTTTGATTGTTATGACTAGGACTTCCAGTACTATGTTGAAAAAAAGTGATCAGAGTGGACATCACTGTCTTGTTCCTGATCTTTGGGAAAATGCTGTCAGCTTTTCCTCACTAAGAATGATATTAGCTGAATTTTTTTCATATATATTTATTATGTTGAAGTATGTTCCCTCCAAGTCTACTTTGTTGAGAATTTTTATCATGAACGGATGTTATACTTTGTCAAATGTTCTTTTTGTGTCTACTGAAATGATCATATGATGCTTATTCTTTCTTATTTATATGATGTATCATGTTGACTGATTTGTGGATTTTGAACCACCCTTGTAACTCAGGAATAAATCTCACTTGATCATGGTGAATGATATTTTTTAATGCATTGTTGGATTTCATTTGCTAGTATTTTGTTGAGAAGTTTTCCATCCATATCCATCAAGGGATGTTAGGCTTTAGTTCTCTTTTAGTGGGGTCTTTATCTGGTTTTGGTGTCAGGGTAATGCTGGCCTCAGAATGAATTTAGAATTTTTTCTTCCTTTTCTATTTTTTCTAACAGTTTGAGAAGAATAGGTACTAACTCTTCTTTAAATATTTTGTAGAATTTGCCTGTCAAGCCATCTGGTCCTGGAATTTTGTTTGTGGAGAGTTTTTTGATACTGATTCAATTTCTGTGGTGGCTATCCATCTGTTCAAATTTTCTATTTCTTCCTGTTTCAGTTTTGGTAATTTACGTGTTTCTAGGAATTTCTCCATTTCCCCCAGATTGTGCAATTTATTAGTATATAGTTTTTCATAATATTCTTTCATGATTTTTTGTATTTCTGTGATGTTGGTTGTTATTCCTCCTCTCTCATTTGTGATTTTATTTATTTGAATCCTTTCTCTTTTTTTCTTGATAAATTTGGCTAGAAGTTATCAATTCTATTGATATTTTTCGAAGAACCAGCTCCTGGTTCTATTCTCTTTTTTACTTTCTATTTCTTTTATTTCTGCTTTAATTTTTATTTCCTTCCTTTTGCTGTTTTTTTTTTGTTTATTTATTTATTTTTTTTTAAGTTTTGCTTATTGTTCTTTTTCTAGCTCCATTAGATGTAAAGTTAGGTGGTTTATTTGAGATTTTTCTTGCATCTTGAGGTAAGCCCGTATGGATATAAACCTTCTCTTAGAACTGCTTTTGTTATATCCCAGAGGTTTTAGACTGTTGTGTTTTCATTTTCATTTGTTTCCATGTACACTTTTGTATATATATATGGGCGTTTGTGTATGTGTGTGTGTGTGTGTGGTTTACTTCTAATTTCATAGTGTTGTGGTCAGAAAATATGCATGATATAATTTCAATCTTCTTGAATTTGTTGAGGCCTGTTTTGTGGCCTAATTTGTGACTTATTCTGGAAAATGTCCCATGTGCAATTGAATAGACTGTGTATTCTGGTGTTCTAGGATAGAATATTTGGAATATATCTTTTAAATCCATCTGTTCCATTGTGTCATCAAAGCCATTGTTTCCTGGTTGACTTTCTGCTTAGATGACCTGTCCATTGATGTGAATGGGGTGTTAAAGTCTGCTACTATTATTGTATTATTATCAATTAGTCCTTTTATGTTTGTTATATGTTTTATATTTTTGTGTTCTTCCAAGTTGGGTTCATAAATATTAAAAATTGTTATATCTTCTTGTTCGTTTATCCCCTTTCTTACTATATAGTGTCCTTCTTCATCTCTTGTTACAGTCTTTAAAGTCTGTTTTGTCCATTTCCTATTCTGGCTTTCTTTTGACAACCATTTACATGATAAATGTTTTTCCATCTTCTCACATTCAATCTGCATGTGTCTTTAGGTGTAAAAAGAGCTTCATATGCAGACTATAGATAGATGGGTTTTATTTAAATCCATTCTGTCACCATATGTCTTTTGATTAGAGCATTTAGTTCATTTATATTCAAAATATTGATAAGTATGTGTTTATTGCGATTTTATTACTTGTTTTGAGGATTTTCTCTAATCCTTTCTTATCTTTCTTTTATATTTTGCTGATTTACTTTAGTAATATAGTTGAATTTATTTTCTTTATTCTTTGCATGTTTATTAATAGTTTTTAATATATGGTTACTATGAGGTTTGTATTATAACCTCTTCTGTAAATAGCAGTCTATAATAAGTTGATGGTACTTTAAGTTTGAACCCATTCTTTTTTCTTCTTCCCACCTTTTAAGTATATGTTATTATATTTTACATCCTTTTTTGTGTGTGGGTTTCTTGGACTGATTTTTCACAGGAATATTCATTTTGACTGCTTTGTTCTTTCTTACCTCATTACTGTCACTCTTGGTGTTTCCTTTTCACTCAGAGTCCTCTTTCATAGCTTTACAGGGCTGGTTTAGTGGTCATGAACTCCTTTAGTTTTGGTTTGTCTGAGGTACTTTCTGATATTTTATTCAACTGGCAACCTTGCTGAACAGAATATTCATGTATGGCTGCAGAATTTTTCCCATTCAACACTTTGAGTATTTTATGCCACTCCCTTTGTTACCAGTGTTCAGTGTTTCCCATACTCATGTCTGAGAGAGCTCGAAGAATGAAAGTCCCAGATGAGGCAATGAGAGGATGAGAAGCAAAAGCAGAAGGACCCCCCCCCCCCCAGGAAGGGCCTAGGAGAGAAAGAAAGATACCTTCCCTGCATGGGAGGGGTTTAGGGGAACTAAACCACAACAATGACATTGTCTAGGAGCTTTTATAATTCTTATCTGGTCAGGGGGAAGAATTTGTGGATCCTGTTAACAGTTTTTCCATTGGTCATTTTATGGATTTCTCTATACAAGCCTGTGGCACCAAGATCTAGGTGGCCATAGTGCTATGTCCTAGCTTCCTGTTAATCAGGCCTCAAGCCCAGTTCCCTGACTACCTATTAATTCCTCAACTCGTTTCACCCTTTTGCTTGCAAAGTTTCTCTTGAAAAATCTCCTGCTAGCATTATAGGTTTTCCCTTGTAAGTTAATGACTTCTTTTGTCTTATGGCTAAGATTTCCTTTCTTTTCTTTTCCACTATATTTTGCTAATTTAATTACAACATGCCTTGATGTTCATCTGCTTTTGTTGATTTTGATGGGTCTTCTCTATGCCTCCTGAAGGTGATATCTGTTTCTTTCCCCAGATTAGAGAAGTTTTCAGCTATTATTTCTTAAAATTAATTTTCTGCCCTTTTTTCTTGCCCTCCTTCTGAGACTCCTATAGTATGAGTGTTATTGTATTGCATGGAATCACTGAGTTCCCTAAGTCTATTTTCATGTTGTATAATTCTTTTTTTTCTTTTGTTCAGCTTGATTGCTTTCCATTACTCTGTCTTCTATGTCACTAATTCATTACTCTACTTCTTACATTCTGCTGTTCATTCTATCAAGTGTGTTTCTTATCTCATTTACTGCACCCTTTACCTCTGCTGTTACTCCTTGTATCTGCGTTAAGGGTCTCACTCATGTCTTCCACTCCTTTCTCAAGTTTGGTGAGTATCTTTATGATCATTGTTTTAAATTTCTTTATCAAGCAAGTTACTTATATCTGTTTTTCTTATATCCCTGGTTGTGGTTCTGTCCTGTTCTTTCATTTGGGGCAAATTTGTTGACCTCCTCATTTTGACTGTCTCTCTGTGTCTGTTTCTCTGTGTTAAGAAAGTCAGCTGTGTCTTTTGCTCTTGAAAGTAGTGACTTTATAAAGAAGAGGTCCTGGAGTGCACTACAGTACAGTGTCTCCTCTTCTCCAAAACGATGAGAGTGTCCTACATGTTGCTTACACCCTGCTGTTGTGCCTGAGTCACTTTTCCTTTCAGTATAGTTATCTGCACCGACTCTTTGCCTGTTGTAGGTTATGTTTTCTCCCTAGTGAGACCCAGGCAGACCAGCTCTGAGAGTGTATGCCTCCTAGGGAACTTGAAAGTGGGGTGGCAGTGTTAGCAAAATTTGTGCTGGTCCTCTAGTCCTATGCCTGATCCTCTGAAGCACTGCAGGAGCTGGAGACTATGTGTGTGATTGGCCAAAGGTGTGAAGCTGGACACAGCATGTAATGATATTTGGGGCATATGGCTGGGTACAGTGCAACATCTGGGCACAGCGTGGCAGCTGGCACAGTACAGTGGCTGGGTGTGGAGTGTGTCAGCAGCTGTGCACCTGGTGACCAGATGAATCACATGCATGGCTTTAACAAAATTTGCCCTGACATCAAGGCCAAAACTAGCAGACTTGGAGTGGGCAAGTCCTCAGGAAAACTCATGGGTGTGAGGAACTCCTAGCAGTTTAGGATAGCAAGTGTCTGTGTGGCCCACCTCCCACAGGTGGCTCTGTGTTTATGTTGGGGGGTGGGGTAAGAATATGGCACCTGCCAGTGCCTTCAGTTTTGGAGAAATCTCTCAATTCACTTGGAAGTCAGTATGAATATATCTTTCTCCCATTTGCCCCCGGCATCATATAAACTGCCATTTTTATGTTGCCTCTCTGTACAGGCTGCTATCTTTTTAAGGGTGGTGACCCAGCTATCATTGACCCTCCTGATTCACTCAGTGTTGAGTCAGCTGATGTTTAAAGCTCCAGACTTAAAAAAATCAATCAATCAATCAATCAATCAAGCTCCAGTCTCCAAGTCCCACCAGTTTTACAAACTCACAGAATTCAGCTCCTCTGGTTTTTAAGGTCTAACATTACAGGGATTAATCTTTCTGCATGAGTTCCCTGGTGTGAGGGCTGGTTTCTCTGTCCTCTTAGTGCATGCAAACTTCCATCTTTCTGACCTTCCTTACCTTTCAAATGTAGCATCTACTCTATACTTAGTTGTGGGGTTTGTTTTGTCAGTTGTTGGATTAATCTCCAGTTTATTGATTGGATGTAGATGATCTCTAGTTGTTAACATGGGATGGGGTACACTCAGGGTCCTCCTACTCCACCATCTTCCAAAGTTCTAATCCTAAAGTAATAAATGTTTTAGAACAATTTTAGATTTACATAAAAATTGAGCATATAGTTTTCATAGGCTTTTCCCTCTGTCCTGCAGTTTCCCATATTATTAAACACCTTGCATTATTTGTTACAATTAATGGACTAGTATCAATTCATTAGTGTTAACTAAATTCATACTTTTTAAGGTTCATTCTTTGGTTGTAAAGTTCAATGAGTTCTAACATATGTGTAATGTTAGGTATCCACCATTACAGTACCAAACAGAATATATTTTAAAGGATTTTATTTACTTATTCATGAGTGACACGGAGAGAGAGGCAGAGACATAGGCAGAGGGAGAAGCATGCTCCCCACAGGGAGCCCAATGTGAGACTCAATCCCAGACCCTGAGATCACACCCTGAGTCAAAGGCAGATGCTCAACTGCAGCTCCACCCAGGTGTCCCCAAACAGAATATTTTCAATGCCCTAAAAACCCCTCTGCTCCATCTATTTAACTCACTCCATGTCCTTTGAATCTCCTGAAAAATACTGATCTTTATATTTTTTACATAGCTTTGCCTTTACCAGGATATCATGTAGTTTGAATCACACAGAAGTTGTCTTTTCACAAAGGCTTCCTTCATTTCACAATTTGCATTTAAGTTTTCTCCATATCTTTTTTTTAAAGACGTTATTTATTTATTCATGACAGACACAGAGAGAGAAAGAGAGAGGCAGAGACACAAGCAGAGGAAGAAGCAGGCCCCATACAGGGGGAACCCGATGTAGGACTTGATCCCAGGACTCCAGAATCATGCCCTGGGCCAAAGGCAAGCACTAAACCGCAGAGCCACCCAGGCATCCCTTTCCAGGTCTTTTGTGGTTAGAGATGTACTTATATTTATTATTCTGCTTTTTAGGTTAGCATTATTAGATTTAGAATTCTTATTTTTAGTATTCTGTTATTTAGATGTACTAGAATTAGTGTCTCCCCTTAATCTATTGAAAGAAGATTTGGTTGCTTTCAGTTTTGAACAATTATGAATTCATGTGTGTATGTGTGTGTATATACATTTTCAACTAATTTGGGGAAATATGTAGGAGCACAATTGCTCCATCATATAGTAATACTATGCTTATCTTTGTACGAAACTACTAAACTGTCAAAATACAGTTTTTAACATTGCAGAATCATTTTGCATTCTCACCAGCTATTAGAGTTTCTTTTTGCCTTACATCCTCACCAACTTTTGATATTATTAGTTTTTACATTAAAAAACTTTTAGCCATTCTAATATGTGTATATTGGTATTTCATTGTTTGATTTGCAATTGCCCAATAACATGTTGAGATGTTTCAGATGTTTCCTTGCCACCTGCATATCTTCTTCGGTTAGGAGTTAGGATCTTTTGCTTATTTCTTAGTTGACATATTTATTTTCTTACTATTGAGTTTTAATAGTCTTTTGTATAATTTGAACACAAGTTCTTTTTTAGATATGTGTTTAGCAGGTATTTTTCTTCAAGTATGTAACTTGTCAATATTTTTAGCAGTGTATTTTGCAGAGCAGTTGTTCATTTTAATAAAGTCCAACTTAGCAATTTTTTCTTTCATCGATCATACCCTACTGCCCTACTCTATGTCTTTCTCCCCTCTAACTCTTCCTTTAAGATTCATAATGAGGGGGGATCCCTGGGTGGCTCAGTGGTTTAGTGCCTGCCTTTGGCCCAGGGTGTGATCCTGGGGTCCCAGGATCGAGTCCTGCGTCAAGCTCCCCCTTCATGGAGCCTGCTTCTCCCTCTGCCTGTGTCTGTGCCTCTCTCTCTCTCTCTCTCTCTCTCTCTGTCTCTCATGAATAAATAAATAAAATCTTAAAAAAAAAAGATTCATGATGAGACTGTCTCTAAAAATGAGACTCTCTCTAAAAATTGGACCATATATTAGTTTGCTAGGACCACTGTAACAAATTACCATGAAAAGGGTATGATAATTTATTCTTTCATAGTTTTGGAGACTAGAAATCCAGTTTTGGAGACTAGAAATCCAAAATTTCCTTCTGGAGTCTTTCAGTACCCTCAAAGAGAAACCAGGTTGTATCTTTCACATTTTACTTGGTAATCTCCAGGCAAATATTCAAGTTTATTGCTTACAAGTTCTACTTCCCACTCAACAGTAGAACACAATTCAGCCAGTTTCTGCTGCTTTATCACAAGGGTCCACATTCTTTAGTGCCCAATATCTGCCTTTCATTTTCATCTGAGATTTACAAGAAGCATCTTTACTATTTCTAGCACCATTCTGTTCTTGATTATATATGTATTCTTTAAGATAAAAGCTTTCTCTGTATCTCACCTCACTTTCTGAGTCTTCACCAGAATCGGCTTTACTGTCCATATTTTTTACCAATAAAGCTATACTTTTTCTGTAATGTGCCTCAGAACTCTACCACTCTCTATGAATTACTCAATTTCAAAGCCAATTCCACATTTTGAGGTATCTGATAGAATGGCTTTCCACTTCCCAAGGCCAAAATCTGTGTTAGGGTTCTCCAGAGAAACAGAATCAATAGAAGATTACATCTGCATCAGTATATCTATGTCACCTCTCTGTATTTGTCTCTGTGTTTATATCTTTATCTTTATTTATATCTCTATCTATATCTATATCATCTATCTCTATCTACCATCTATTCACCTATCTACCTATCTATCCATCCAATCATCCATTCATCCATTCATCTTTGAAGACATTTTATGCAATTGGACTTCATGATTATAGGGTTGGTAAGTGCTAAATCTTTAGGGCATGTTGACAGGCCAGAAACTCAGAAAGGAGTTAATACTCCAGTATTGAGGCAGAATATCTTTTCACAAGGGACAGGTTATTAGATGAGACCCCATTCTCTTCCAATATAATCTTGTCCTAACTTGATTATATCTACAAAGTCTCTATTTTTAAGTAAGGTCACATTCACAGGTACCAATGATTAGGATTCAAACATACCTTTTGTGGGGACATAACCTACAACAGGACACAAAATTGTATGATAAACATCAAAAAACTATTACTGGTAAAAAAATAAGTTAATAAACTTCTAGTCAGTCTGATATAAATAAAAGTAGTTTACTTTGTTTCACTTTTTAAAAATCAGAGTGATTACTAGATGAATATGCAGTATGTAAATATCATATGTTAACACTTTAAGAAACCATTAGAAAAACCTGATAATCAGGGCACCTGGGTGGCTCAATCCTTAAGCCTTTGCCTTTGGCTCAGGTCTTGGTCCCAGGGTCCTGGGATTGAGCCCTGCACTGGGCTCCCTGCTCTGTGGGGAGCTTGCTCCCCCCACCCCCCTGCCTGCAGCTCCCCCTGCTTGTGCTTTCTCTTTTTCTCTCTGTCAAATAAATAAAATAAAATAAAATAAAATAAAATAAAATAAAATAAAATAAAATAAAATAGAAAATCTTGGTAACCAAGCAAAACTAAGTTTTACTTACTGCATTAAAGACAGATATCAATTTGACAATCTTAAGAGAGTCTCAAAAAGAAAAAAATAGAGAAGGCTATTTATAGAGTTTAGGGACCCAGGCTGGGTGATTTGAAAGTGGGTCTTAAAAATCAGGGAAAAGATTGAAATAGTACAGATTTTCTGACAATATAGTTTGGATTTATACCATTTGGAAGGAAATTTAAGGTGAAATTTGATGAACAAGATAGTTTAAACAAAGTCTACTCTTCCAGGGACAAACGTTTTATATTAGGAAATATCATATACATACATACATATATATATATGTATATGATATGTTGGTTTTAATGCACATATTTTTAAGCTTTCATATTTGGAAATTTCTCAGAAGTGTTTAGAATCCACCAAAACTTTAAAAAAAGTTTCTGTTTAAATTCAAGTTACTTAACATATAATATAATATTAGTTTCAGGTGTGCAATATAGTGATTCAATACTTCCATACAATACTCAGTGCTCATAACAACAAGTGCACTCCTTAATCCCCATCACATATTTAATACATCCCCCTACCTACCTCCCCTTTGGTAACCATCAGCTTGTTCTCTATAGTTAAGAATGTTTTTTTGGTTTGCCTCCCTCTCTCTTTTGTTTCCCTTTGTTCATTTGTTTTATTTCTTAAATTCCACTTCCCAAGCTAAATTATTTTCCAATGGGTCATTGCTTTAAAATCACATGGACTGTTGAATTTACTAAGATTTATAAAAAACAAAACCAAACCAAAAATACTTTTTTTTTGAAAAATAGAAGATAAGATTAATAGAAAAGTAGCCACAAATGATATTTTGATAATTTATTTAAAAAATTTATTCTGACATCTCTCATCCTCTCTTCTTTTTTAAAAAAATCATCATTTAGAGAGAAGCAGCAAAACATATGGCAAAATTCAAAGGGAAAACAGATAACAACAAAGCCAATATCACAAAGTCAAAATTGTCTGTTTGGTAAAGGAAGAATAGCTTCAGGGATCTATGCATATAACATTTAGTGACCTTGCCTCAAGTCAGCAAACCAGGGATTTTTTTTTCTTTCACCAGTATTCTCTCACATGCCCTGGAGTACTGCTATCTCTAGAATAGAGTTGTCTCAATTTTCACAAACTGTCATGCAATGAGATATGCTTTTTTCTTTTTATATTTATGGGTAGCTAAAATTCCTGAGGGGATGAATTACTCAAGATAGTTAAAGATGGTAAGACAAGAAGTAATGGCCTGAAACATGAAGAGAGAATGCTTAAGCTAGATAAGATGAAGAAATTCTTAGTCATGAGGTCAATGAGGCAATCTAATAGGGTACCCAGGGAAGTAGTCCAGATAGCATCACTAAACACTATTCAGACTCAAGGGGAAATTAATGAGACAAGCTCTGGATGGAAGAATGAAAAATCTTGTATTTTTAAGCGAGGAAGAAATAATTTCTTGGTAACCCAAGATGCAGCTTTTAAATAGTTCACCACCTATGTAAAAATGCTCCTTCTAATTGGTATTAAAGTTTCACATTTTAATAATTAATAGTACATTTCAAAGTGATTTTTTAAAGGCTTCAAGCAGTAATTATGCAACGAATATTTACTGAGGGTCTACATTGTTCCAGGCACTTTTCTAGGCTTATTAATATATACTCAGAATAACATGTAGGGGCATGAAGTATTGATTTCTAATAAAGTGCATTGATGACGTCATTGGTGACCTCAAACAACATATGTAGTTCAAAACTAGAATAGAATTGTCTCGATTTTCACAAACTGAATTTGAACTAATGCTTCACTCACTATAGCAGCACACAAAAATATACAATAGTGCTTCATAGATGTTTTTCTCTGAAAATGGCATGCTATTTCCAAATGCTTTAACTCCTGTCAATCAATATTGCCTAATTTTTTCCTTCTGTTTCATTATGCTGTTCAACAGAGATAATTAATGGTTTATGCTTTATTTTTACAGATTAATTTCTTTATCCTATAATGATTAATTTTAAAACCTGTATTTTAAATAGCTGTGTTATATAAGTAACATATAACATATATAAGTATATACATATATAAGTAACATATATAAGTAACATATAACAGTTCATTCATGGATTATATTATATAAAGTTAGAGCAAATTTTGAAGTATAATTGCTATATAAATCATTAAATATTTAAGTTATACAATTTGATTAGTTTTGATATACATGTACACCTTGAAGCCATTACCACAATTAAGATAATGAACATAACTATTGCATGCAAAAGTCCTCCTTTCTAATCTCTTCCTTTCATCCGTCTGCATCCCATACCCATCACCAGACAACTATGGACCTGCTGTATCTCAATACTAATTAGTTTGAATATTCTATAGCATTTTATATAAATGGAATAATAAAGTACCTACTATTTATTGTCTGATTACTTTTACTCAACATAATTATTTTGAGATTCATTTATGCTGTTGAATATATTAACAGGCCATTCCTTTTTATTGCTGAATAGTAATCCAATGCATGAATGTTCCTCATTTGCTTGTCTTTACACCTGTTCATGGATATTTTGGCTGTTGCTAGCAATTTGGGATTATTAAAAATAAAGCTGTTATGAATACACAGGTAAAAATCTTTCTATGGACATATGCTTTCACTTATTTTGGTAAACACCTTTGAATAAAATGACTAGCACCTATAAAGTTTTGGGGAACTCCCAAACAGTTTAAAATATTATATCATTTTACATTCTGACAGCAATGGAACAGTTTTGTTATGGAGTCACTCTACTACATATGTAGTGATAGCTCACTGTCATTTTAAATGGCATTTTCCTAATGATTAATGGTGTTGAACATATTTTATGTGCTTGTTTGCACTCCATGTATCTTTCTTCTTTTTTTTTTTTTTTTTTTTTTTTTTTTTTTTATTTATTTATGATAGTCACAGAGAGAGAGAGAGAGAGAGGCAGAGACATAGGCAGAGGGAGAAGCAGGCTCCATGCACCGGGAGCCTGATGTGGGATTCGATCCCGGGTCTCCAGGATCGCGCCCTGGGCCAAAGGCAAGCGCCAAACCACTGCGCCACCCAGGGATCCCTGTATCTTTCTTCATTATGTGTGTCTTCAGATCTTTTGTACAGGTATAATGGCTTATGGCTTGTCCAGTGTGTAATTTGAACTTTTTTTTTAATTCTCTTAGTGTCTTTCTGGGAGTTTAAGTTTGATAGAAGTCTCTTTATCATGTATTTATTTCATGGGTCAAAATTTTGGTGCCTAAAATACGTTGTCTAACTCAAGGTCACAAAGATTTACTCCCATATATTTTTCTCAAAATTTTATGTCTTTAGTTTTACATGTAGATCTATGATTTTACTTGAATTAAGATTTTTAAATAGTGAAAAGATGGATCAAAATTTGTTATATAAATATATGTGTGTGTGTGTGTGTATGTATCTGTGTGCTGAAAGGGTTGCTTTTCTTCAAAGAATTGCATTTGAACTTTCTAAAAAAATAAATTGGCTGTTGATGTGTGGATCTGTTTGTTGGTTTACAGCTGTGTTCCATTGATATACTTGTCCATCATTACCACAATTTTCACTGTCTTGATAACTGTACCTTTGTAATAAATCAGCTTGTCCGTACCTACACAAAGCCTACTGGGATTCTGACTGAGATTACAGTTAAGGTGTAAGCCAATATAGGCAAAATTGACCTTTTATCCATGATGTTGCATTAATGCCACCTATCTGTTGATGTATTTAAGTCTCTGTCTTTAAATTCTTTAACAATGTTTATAGATTTTTTTTCTTTTTTTTTGTTTATAGATTTTTTAATATTTATCACAACTTTTGTCATTTTTTCCTCGAATTATTCCAAAATGTTCATGCTTTTTAAAAAAGTATTATTTTTCATCTTGACTTTTTAATTGGTAGTATATAGAAATGTAATTATTATTGTATGTTAGTATTGAGTCTTGCAACCTTGCTAATAGTATTTTTAATTGTTTTAAATATATTCCCAGAAGTATAAATACAATGTTGAATATAAGTATTGAGAGCAGTTATTCTTTCTTTGTTAGCAGGAAGTTAGCAGACATTAGTAGGAGAACCATTCACTTTTTACAATTAAAAATATTAAAGAAAGAAACAGGATTTTCTCCAGCTTCCGTTTATGAGATGAGGAAGTGCCCATGTATCTGACAATGTTCATTAGAATGAATGTTATATTTTGTTAAATGCAATGTCAGTTAATATTGTAGTGGGATATTTTCTGCAAATATCCAAAACACTTTTAATGTCAGTCATGTTCTCAGTTGGCATATCTATGGAGCAGACAGGTTGAGAAATCTATTGAATCACATGGGCAATATTTATAGGACTTTGAATGTGGTAATGGCTTGAACATAAGCACTGAAGTTCTTCTTTTTATGTGGGTCAGGCATTACTAGAGTTTCATACAAGAAAAACTGGCAATATAAATGACAAAAAAAAAAACACCCTTTGAAATGTAATCCTTTTTGGTTACATTTATCAAAATATGTATGCTAAAAATGCAATTTAAAATAACAAATATTGTTATTTGCTTGTCAAGTTTGTAAATATTTTTACTGGTTATGTACAGTGTTGATACCTTATAGTAAATAAAGAATTTTCAGAAATAGTTGATAGGTGTGAAAATTAGTTAAAGTTTGAGGACATAATCACAACATGTTAAGGAAATAATCCAGTTTGCAAAACAAAATATATGGTATAATAATATATTTTTGTGGTATAGTTAACTGTAAAAGCCTCTCAAAAATTATTAGAGATATATGTAATGCACACTTATCATCTGAATGATAAATTATATGAATGAGTTTTACTTTCTTCTCTAAACTTTATGTTTCTGAAATTTTTATAAAACAGCCAACTATTTGCAGATGCATTTCTCAGGAACAGACTTTGAGCAGAGATTAGTCTGCAATATATTTACTAGGGGGTGCTCTGAGGATTAATGCTTTTGAAGGAAGAGGAGGATACAGAATTGGGAAAGGAGGAAATCAACCTATGATTCAGTTTCAAAGAAAGCTTCAACCATTTTTTGAATGTTCTGGAAAGGAGTATCTTATTTGCAGAAGAAAGTTACTATAATGTATTTTCTGTAAGTAACATGATTTTTAATGTTACAAATCATGATTTCAATATAAACAGACTGGAGAAGTTATTGAATCACGTGGATAACATTTATAGGAGTAGCTAGATAGCAGTTAAAGGAAAATGACTTCAAAACAGCCATTATAATTGTGTGCTAAAACCAAAGAAAGTATGCTGAAAGAATAAAATACAGGATATCAATAAAGATATGGGAACTATAAAATAGGTACCAAACAGAAATTCTGGAAAGAACAGGAATAAAGAGAATGAAGAAAACTGAATAGAGCCTCAGAAATGTAAGACATTGTTAAGGAAACCATCATAAACATAATGTGAGTAGTCAATGAGAAGAGGGAGAAAATGGAGCAGAAAAAATATTTGAAGAAATAAATAATGGCTTAAAACTTCCCAAATATAATGAATAATATTAATCTATACAATCAAGAAGCTAATGAACTCCAAGTAGAATAAGTTAAACACATTCACATCTATATACATCACAGTGAAAATGTTGAAAGACAAAGGGAAAAATCTTAAATGCAGAAAGAGACAAATGACTTTGTAAAAGCTATTAAAGGAGTCTTGTTCTTGGAAGGTCTTGATGGTAGGCAAGACTATGAAGGAATACACAGTGGAGGTCTCAAAGACTCAAGGACTAAGAGCAAGCTCTTGCCCTTTCAGGCTGTATTTATTCAGTTCTCACACAAAAGCAGACAAAGTGTGCCCTCTGTTTTTCATCTCAATGTATTTTAGTGGTTGTTTACATATTAACTAGGGCCAGGCTGCTCTTTCTTATGGGACAAAAGGAGGAATCCAGACTGTTTACAGCTTGACCTTGCATAAGATAAAGCCTCCATCTGGACCGTCAAGTACAGGGCATCTTTGTTTGCAGAGTTTACTGTATGGACAGCTTTTTTCTGGAAACCCTCCCATGCAGTCATTCCCCAACAGGGTCTAACAATATTGATAGACTATATATATAACCTTACAACTTAACAAAAGATTTTAAAAAATAAAAATTAAGCAAAGATCTTGTATAGAAATTTCTCCAAAGAAGGTAAACAAATGGCCAAGTAACTCATGAAAAGATACACACCGTCGTTAGTTTAGGGAAATACAAATGAAAGGTACAATGAATATTACTTCATACTCACAAGGATGACTAAAATTAAAAAAAAAAAGATGAAATATGCTGGTAAAATCATGAAGAAATTGGAAACCCCATACATTGCTGTTGAGAATATATTGATGCTGGTCTGTGAAAACAATTTGATATTTCCTCAAAAAGTGAAATACACAGTTACGCTGTGGCCCAGCAGTTTTACTCCTGGTTTCATAACCAAGAAATTTGATAATATATATTCACAGAAACATTTTACAGGAATATTCTTAGGAAAATTGTTTATAATAGCCATAAAGTGGAAAATAACCCAAATGTCCATGAATAGATAACAAAATGTGATATATCTATATAGTGGAATATTAACCCAACTATACAAGAATAAAGTACTGATACATGCTATAACATGAATGACCTTTGAAAATATAATGGTAAATAACAGAAATCAGTCACAAGAGACTACATAGTATATAATTGTATTGACATGAAATACCCAGATTTGACCATTCTATATAGGCATAAAGTAGATTAGTTATTGGTAGTGGTTGTTGGCTGGGGTAATGGGAAGAGATTGCAAATGGATGTGAGTCCTCTTTAGGGTGATAAGTATATTCTATAATTAATGGTCGTAATAGTTTCACAATCTTGTGAATATGCTAAAAATTTCAAGCAATCATACACTTTAAAATATCAACTTTTATATGTGAATTTTATTTTATTTATAAAAATTAAAAATAGAAAATTTGAATGTTTAAGATGAAATGATAACACTCTATTTTGGGATTTACAACATATATACAAAATGTATGATGAATAATAGCACAAATACCATGGGGAGAAAAATTTAAGTATATTCTTGCAAGGTTCATGTAGTATACATGAGTGGTATATCAAATAAACTGTAATAAATATGTATTTTGTAAATGATAAACCACTAAAAATTTTTTAAAAAGGAATTATAGCTAATGAGCCAACAGCAATGATAAAATTGAATGCATAAAAGGGGGAGAAAGGATACATGTAAGAATAGAAAAAAAACAGAGGAGACAAATTGAAAATACATTGGAAATTGGTAGATTTTAGCCCAGCTCTGTCAATCACCACTTAAATGTGAAATTTTGAAGACCAACTACTAAAAGGTAGAAATTGTCAGATTGGATTTGAAAGCAAAACTCAGGTACATTCTATATACACATAGATGTAAGGAATAAATACATTGTAAAGGGAGGGGAGACAGTGAAAGACTTTTAGAAATATACCATAGTATCACTAATAAAAGAAAAGCTAAAGTAACCATAGCAACTGATGTTATTCCAGAAATGGTCATGTGGTTGAACTTGGCCCTATAAACTTGAAGGGAAGTATTTAGAGTTCATTTTAGAGAGATTTTCTGTCATATCTCTTCTTCATTCCCATTTGATGTAAAAAGAAAGATGACAAAAACAAAACCGAAACGCTTTCCCAGGCAGTCATCTTGCTACCATGTGGGTCACCAGCCTTGGATAACAAGGATAATAGAATGGCACAGATGAAAGAAACAGGTGTTTGATGACATCATTGATTGATTGCTTAGATTTCTAGTTACTTCATATAAGAAACATTTTTATTAATTCATTCAAAATGTTTTTTTCTAATACACAATTCACCTCAGAATCTATTATTGATAATTTATTTTTTCTCTACCAAGAGAAAATTGAAAACATTTTGATGAAACTAATTAACCACTTGTTAACAAATTATTGATTTAATAACTAACATGATTTAATCCTATATAATTGGGTTTGTGATTTTAAATCATTTTTAACAAATTAAATTTTGAATATGAAATATTTTGTAAAACCTATAATGCTAATGATCGAAATGCCATTGTTTACATTCAAATACATAGATTCATAAATAATATTTTATGTATCGATGTATTTTTCTACCATTTGGAAAATATAATTTATTTCCATTAAAGTAAATAACACACACAAAGAATCCATATTTATTTCTTCTTTCAGTGCTTAATCAACACTGTAACTAGGTTTATTAAAATATCACTTCCCAAATGAAAAGTTAAGAGAAATCTTAATTATAATGAAATCATTGAATATTATCTTGTGACCCAATGCTCTACCAAACATACAGTGATATTCACTTAATGAAATCATATTGTTAATAGGTTAACAAAAAGGCTTTGGAGATATCAATTCCTGGTAGATCATAATTAATACTTTCAATAATACTTATGCATAATAAAATAAAATCATGTACTCTTTTCTCCTAAGTATTAATGTATATAGATGTATTTTTGCATAACAAAATATGTGTATTTTGTTGCACAAAGAGTATTAATGAATCTGGAGGTAATTATTTATTTATTATTTATTTTTAAAATTATTTTTATTGGAGTTCAATTTGCCAACATTTAGCATAACACCCAGTGCTCATTCCGCCAAGTGCCCCCCTCAGTGCCCATCACCCAGTCACCCCAACCCCCCGCCCACCTCCCTTTCCACTACCCCTTGTTAATTTCCCAGAGTTAGGTGGGAAATCATGTTTTGTCACCCACACTGATATTTTCACTCATTTTCTCTCCTTTCCCTTTATTCCCTTTTACTAATTTTTATATTCCCCAAATGAATGAGACCATATAATGTTTGTCCTTCTCCGATTGACTCATTTCACTCAGCATAATACCCTCCAATTCCATCCATGTCGAAGCAAATGGTGGGTATTTGTCGTTTCTAATGGCTGAGTAATATTCCATTGTATACACAGACCACATCTTCTTTATCCATTCATCTTTCGATGGACACTGAGGCTCCCTCCACAGTTTGGCTATTGTGGACATTGCTGCTATAAACATTGGGGTGCAGGTGTTCCAGCGTTTCACTGCATCTGTATCTTTGGGGTAAATCCTCAGCAGTGCAATTGCTGGGTTGTAGGGGAGATCTATTTTTATCTCTTTGAGGGAGGAGGTAATTATTTAAATTCTGAGATTCTTCCTAACAAGAATTCAGGAACATTCTAATATTAGATATATTTTAATTTTACTTTTGAGATTGTTTGTTGAATTTTTATGTGCTTTTTAATAAAAAGATAAAAGGATTTGCCTATTTAAAAATCCCCACAAATATTTCTAGATTTTCCTTCTGTTTTTATGTGTCATAGAATTCAGTAAAAATCAGATGTGTGTTTTAAAGATCTTATTATCCTGGATCATATATTGTACCAGCTTTGATAAGAAAACAGTTTCTGAAACCAGAAAAAAAAAAAAAAACATATTTACGAGGTGAAAATGAAAATGTCATCGATTAATTTAGATATATTAATTAAAATTTTACATTTATCCTTAAAAAAAAAAACACTTTGGCATCTAAAGGAAAATAATTCATTAATGGAAAACTATTGGTTTAAAATTAGGATGTTGGGCAGCCCCAGTGGTGCAGCAGTTTAGCGCTGCCTGCAGCCCAGGGTGTGATCCTGGAGGTCCGGGATCGAGTCCCACTGCGGGCTCCCTGCATGGAGCCTGCTTCTCCCTCTGCCTGTGTGTCTGCCTCTCTGTCTCTCTCTCTCTCTGAATAAACAAATAAATAAATTTTAAAAATAATAAATAAATACAATTAGGATATTTAGGGGTGCCTGGGTGGCTCAGTTGATAGAGAATTTGACTATTAATCTTGGGGTTGTGAGTTTGAGCCCCTTGTTGGGTGTGGAAATCACTTTAAAAAATAAAATCTATAAAAATAAATAAAACAAAATACAATTAGGATGTTTATAATCCACTTTGATAAGGAATTCCTTAGTAAGTATTGAACAAAACAGTTAATTTTAGACTTTCTTATTTTTTGTCAGTTAAGGAACTATCTCACTAAACTATTCCTTCTTTCATTAAACTAATATTTATTGAGTTTATTATGGGTGAGTGATATTCTAAACTCCAAGGATATAGGAGTAAACAAGATAATCTCAATCTGTTCAATTAACTACTGTAGTTTATATTTTAGTAATAGATCCTATTCTCCATATCACTAAGGATAAAATATTAACGACTATATAATGGTACTTGTTAATATGAGATTTAGGAATTTCTTCAGTAACATGCTAAGCATATATTAGCAATTCACATATAAAACTCTCACTACAATATATGGCACACTCTCTCAGTATTTGCTACAGATGATGTCAAAATCTGGAAACAAATATTTGTGTACCTCAGAAATATAAGCAAAATTTTAGAAAGACGGTGAATATACATAATTTTAAATGTTTTTTTCTAAACGTGTAAGCATGTAAACTGAAACTATATCCCTCATAAGTGAAAACAATGCAAATGGCTTATAAATACATTAAATGTTCTCAGAAAAACATGACTTATTGCATTATATTATTCATTCCATTGGAAAGTCATTTTATGAATCAACTATTTTAAACTGAAAATATGCTTATAACTTCCTTTAGATACTAGCTATACACTGGGTTGACAATACCTCCCAAAAGTTCATGTTCAAAGGAACTTCAGAATGTGATTTTATTTGGAAGTAGAGTTTTTGCAGATGTAAATAGTTAAGATGAAGTCCTACTGGATTAGGATGGGCTCTAAATCAAAAGTCAGGTGTCCTAATAAAAAAGACCATGGAAATAAATAGAAAACATACACAGGGAGAACACCATGTGATAATGGAGGCAGCGTTTAGAGTGATGCATTTATAATCCAAGGAATACATAAGATTTCCAGCAACTACTAGAAAAGTGGAAAAAGGTATGGAACAGATTCTTCTTCAGAACTTCTAGAAGATACCAATCCTCAATTTCAGACTTCTAGGCTCCAGAATTGTGAGGGAATAAATTCCTATTGTTTAAGCTGCCCATTATGGTTATTTGTTATGGCAGATGTAGTAAACTAATATAAACCTAATATTAAAAATCCCAAGCATTTTCCTGTTAATTTCACATTAGAAAATATTTTTTAAAAGATTAAGACAAGGATAATTCTCTTTCAATTAGAAGCTTTTATGGGTTTAAGTGACATATATTAAACAATGTAATATTCTCATTTCATTGCTATTGTGACATCGTTTTTAATGACATATACTTTTTCTTTTCAGGATATATTTAGCTAATATTAAACTTTTTTCAATTTTATTGAGAAATAATGATATGCAATACTATATAAGCTAAAGGCATATAGCTTGATAGTTACATTTACATACACTGTGAAATGATTACCACTGTAGATTCAGCTAACACCCGTCTTCTCATATAGATACAATAAAAACAAAACAAAAGAAGGAACAAATAATTGTCCTTGTGATGAGAATTCTTATGATTTACTCTCTACACTATGTTCCTATATGTTATATGGCAGTTTTAGCTATAGTCTTGTGGTATGGTACCTCCCTGGTACTTATTTACCATATAAGTAGAAATTCGTACCTTTTTACAACCTTCCTCTAATTCCTCTCCTCCCCACCCTCCACTTCTGGCAACCACAAATCTGATTTATAGTTCTATAAGGTTATTATTTTTTTTAAACATTTTTTTAATCTTTATTTATTTATGATAGTCACAGAGAGAGAGAGAGAGAGAGAGGCAGAGACACAGGCAGAGGGAGAAGCAGGCTCCACGCACCGGGAGCCCGATGTGGGATTCGATCCCGGGTCTCCAGGATCGCGCCCTGGGCCAAAGGCAGGTGCCAAACTGCTCCGCCACCCAGGGATCCCCTATAAGGTTATTTTTAGATTCCATATGTGAATGGAATTATAATGTTTTTATTTTTTATTTCATTTAGCCTTTAATATCCATCCATGCAAAGAGTAGGTTTCCTTGTTTTTTTATGGCTGAATGATCTTTCATTACACACACACACACACACACACACACACACACACTGCAAATTGTTTATTCATTCATCTGTTGATAGTCATTTATGTTGTGTCATATCTTGGCTATTTTAAATAATGCTACTATAAACATGGGGTTCAGAGAGTTTTTTGAGTTAGTGTTTTCATTTCCTTTGGATTTATTCCCAGAAGTAGAATTGCTGGATCATATGGTAGTTCTAATTTTTTGAAAATGCTCTATACTGTTTTCCATAGTAATACTAATTTAAAGTCTCACCAACGATGCTCAAGGATTCCTTTTTCTCCACATCTGCACCAGGATTTGTTATCTTTTGTCTTTTTGATGGTGACCATTCTAACAGGTATGTGATGATATCTTGTGGTTTGGACTTGCAATTCCATAATAACTGGTGATGTTGAGTATCTTTTTCATGTACCTGTTTGCCTTTTGTATATCTTCTTTGGAGGAATCTCTATTCAAGTCCTTTTCCCATTTTTAAAATTGTATTATTTTGTCCTTTTTTTTTACTATTGAGTTATATAAACTCTGTAAAATATTAGATATTAACCCCTTAACAGACAAATGGTTTGTAAATCTTTTTTCCTTTTCTGTTTTTTGTTGATGATTTCTTTGTTGTGTAGAAGTCTTCTAATTTGAAGTAGTCCCACTTATTTATTTTTTATTTTGTTGCCTATGCTTTAGGTGTCATATACAAAAAATCATTACTAAGACCCGTGTCAGTGAGCTTTATTCCCATGTTTTCTTCTGTTTTCAGCATAGGGGTCCAGATTCATTCTTTCACATGTGAATATATAATTTTCCTAGAACCAATTATTGGAGAGGTTTTATTTCTTTATTGAGAATTCTTGGCTTCCTTATCAAATTTTAGTTGACTATAATAGGCTGAACACTTATCTCTGGGTTCTCAGCTCTGTTCCATTGGTCTATTCACCTTTTTTTGTGCCAGTCCATACTGTTTTGATTACTATAGCTTAATAGTATAGCTTGAAATTAGGAAATGTGATACCTCCTGCTCTGTTCTTTTTTCTCAGGGCTTATTTGGTACTTGGTGTCATTGTGGTTCCATAATATTTCTACGAGTATTTTTTCTACTTCTGGAATAAATGCCATTGGAATCTTGAAAGGGATTGGATTGAATCCATAGAAGTCTTTAGGTAGTATTGATTTTGTAACAGTATTAATTCTTCCAATCCAAAAACATGGCGTACCTTTCTATTAATTTGTTTCTTCCTTGATTTCTTTCATCAATGTCTTGTAGTTCTCTGAGTAGAGATCTTTATTTCTAAGAATTTTATTGTTTTTGATATTACAGTAAATAGCATTTTTTTCAAAAGTTCATTGTTAATATATAGAAATGCTGTTGATTTTTTATGTTAATTTTGTATCCTGCAATTTGACTGAGGTCATTGATGAGATCTCAGTCTTTTGACTGCATCTTTAGGATTTTTTATATATGAAATCATATTATTTGTAAAGTTGGATAATTTTACTTCTTCCCTTGTAATTCTGATACTTTTTTTTCTTGCTTGATTAAACTAGCTAGAGCTTCCAGTACTATGTTGAAATAGAAGTAGTGAGAATAGGCATCCTTGTTCTTGATCTTAGAAAAAAACTTTCAACCTGTCACCATTATCATTTGTTGTTAGCTGTGGGCTTACCATAATTGCCTTTATTACACCCCTAATTTGTTAACAGTTTTTATCATGAGTGAATGTTGTATTTTTCCAAATGTTTTTTCTTGTGTCTGTTGAGGCAATTTTCTTTCATTTTATCAGTGTTATTTATTACATCAATTTGCATGTGCTGAACCCTCCTTGTATCCCAGGGACAACCTTCACTCAATCATGGTGAATGATCCTTTTAATGTGCCAATGAAATCAATTTGCTGACATTTTATCAAGAGTATTTACATCTATATTCATCAGAATTATTGATCTATAGTTTCTTTTTCTAGTAGTGTCCTTTACTAGTTTTGATATCAGGATAATGCTGGCCTTGCAAACTGAATTTGGGAGTGTTTCCTCTTCTTTGATTTTTTTTGGAAAAGTATGAATAGGATTGCTGTTAATTCTTATTTAAGTGTTTTTGAAAATACACCAGGGAAAATAATTAATTCACTGGCAACACCATTTGGTCCTAGGCTGTTCTTTGTTAGGAAATTTTTTTGTTGTTGTTGGGAGATTTTTGATTACTGATTCAACTCATTAGTAGTGATTGATCTATTCAGATTTTTATTTCTTCCTGATTTAGTCTTTTAAAACGAGATTTTATTTATTTATTTATTTATTTATTTATTTATTTATTTATTTGAGAGAGATAGAGAGCAAGCAGGAGTGGGGGAAGGGGCAGAATGAAAGAATATCCATTCAGAATCCCACTGAGCATGGAGCCCTATGTGGGGCTTGATCCCACAACCCATGAGATCAGGACTTGAGCTGAAATCAAGAGTCAGACACTGAACCAACTGAGCCACCTGGGGAACCCTTTGTGATTTAGTCTTCATAAGTTGCTATGTCTCAAAGAATTTATCTATTTCTTCTAGGTTGTCCTGTTTCTTGGCATATGGTTGTTTATAGTAGCCTCTTATGATCCTTTGAATTTCTGTGGTATCAGTTGTAATGTCTCCTTTTTGTTTATAATTTTGTTAATTTGAATCCTTTCTCTATTTTTCTTGGTTAATTAAGGATTTTTAAAAAGATTTTATTTATTTATTCATGAGAGACACAGAGAGGCAGAGACATAGGCAGAGGGAGAAGCAGGCTCCTCAAGGGAGTCTGATGTGGGACTCAATCCCTGAACTGGGATCATGTCCTGGGCCAAAGGCAGACAGTCAACTGCTGAGCCACCCAGGCATCCCTAATCAAGGATTTTTAATTTTTTAATTTCTTCAAAGAATTGACTATTAGTTTAGCTGTTTATTTTTCTGTTATTTTACCTATGGTTTTCTGTACTTTATTTCTTCTATTTCTGCTCTAATCTTTATCATTTCCTTTCTTCTGCTAACCTTGGGGTCAGTTTGTTCTATTTCTATTTCATTAAGGTGTAAAATTATATTGCTTATTTGGGATCTTTCTTGCTTCTTAATCTATGAATTTATAGCTCTGAACTTCCCTTTTAGAACTGTATTTGATGCATCCCACAAGTTCTGGTATGTTCTGTATCTATTTTCACTTGTCTCAGGATACTTTTTTTTTTTTTAATCTCCACTTGATTTCTTAATGATCCATTGGTTTTTCAAGGGAGTGTTATTTAATTCCCATGTGTTCATGAATTTTTTGGTTTTCCTTTCATTGTTGATTTCTAGTTTCATGTTATTATACAAGATACTTGGTATAATGTTAACCTTCTTTAATTTGCTAAAGATTTGTTTTGTGGCCTAATATATCATTTATCCTAGAATATGTGCCATGTGCACTTAAGAAGAGTGTGTATTCTGCTGTGGTTGGATAGAATGTTCTGTATGTCTCTGTTAGGTCCACTTTGGTCTATAGTATTGTTTAAATCCACTGTTTCCTTATTGATTCTGTCTGGGTGGTCTATCTATCATCATCCTGGTTTTTCATGATCCTTTATTACTAATGTTGGTATCTGTGCATTTAGATAATCAGGCTCCTTTTACAGACTTTACAGGTTGTTTTAGCAGAGATCATTCTTCATCATAGTTCAGGTGTGTCTGATTTAGGTTTCTAGGTGTGTCTGCTCATAATGTCTTTGGGCAGGTGGGGCCTGCTATTTGGGTCTATTTATGGGTGATACAACTGTTTGAGTTCTGAGTATGGGTTCCAGGGGTTGTTTCTCTGGCTGAGAATAGTTGTATAGGGCTGTTGTCTTGTTTTCTTGCCCAAGTGGGACTACAGGATGAGCACTACATAGGCTGTGCTCTCTGTTCAGAACTACTGTTTGTAGGGCTCTTGAGTGGGGTATGTAGTTTTTCCATGTGCTCTAGTTAGGTTCCCTGATTGGACAGATTGAAGGCTATATCAGGGATGTACAGGGCTACAAATTAGATTCCCTGCCTGGGTGCAGTGGGAGATATAGCTGTAAAGCTGGTAAAGCTCATTGTTTGTCTTAACTCAAGCCAAGCTGCACCCGAACGAAGTTCCCTGGTTAAACAGGATCCCTCGCTCTGCTTTACAAACTATCAACTCTGACTGCCCTTCTTTAAGCTTGAGTGCTGCTGGGCTACACAGCTTCCAGGAGTTGTCACCAGTCTTTTTTTTTTTTTTTCCCACTCTCAGAACTGGCTTTGCTCTAGGGGTGATCAGCCCTTCCCTGTGTCTCTCAGAGCACAATAGGATCAACATGGCTTCCAGGAATTGTGACTAACCCTTCCAGTCATATGGTGCTAGAAGACAACAGATGGGGCAGTAACTCTGCTCCTTGCTTGGGTATGGCCACGCTAGGCTCCAGGGCCAGCACATCTCCTCATTGAGGATGTGAATCAGGAAGATCTGTACTTCACTAAATTCCCTGGTCAGAGTGCACCATAACTTAGTTCCACAGATGAGCAAAACTGCCATTTAAGACTACTACTTGGGCACTTCATGTATGAATGGGGCTACCAAGATCCATGTACTTGTTGTTGCAAGCCCCTCCCCCTTCTCTGTCACATTCAGACTTCCCTATGGTTGAGGCCCACAGATTCTACTGCAGTCTCTATGTACAAGATTAGATTGGGGGATCTGTCAAAGTGACCCAATGTTGGGGGTTAGGGTTTTTTTAATGGAAAGTAATCTTCATTTCTTGTCTCCCATGTTGTGGGTCTTTATTTTTATTTTTTTAAAGGATTTTATTTATTTCTTTGACAGAGAGATAGAGAACACAAGCAGGGGGAATGCAAGAGGGAGAAGCAGACTCCTCGCAGAGCAGGGAGCCAGGTATGGGGCTTGATCCCAGCACCCTAGGATCATGACCTGAGCTGAAGGCAGATGCTTAACTGACGGAGCCACCCAGGTTTTTCTTTACCACTGGAGGATCCAGAAGCTTAGGGGAGACCATTCTTCATAGTGTTGCACTGGTCTGAGGGAGGGGAAATGGAGTCAATAAGTAGGAAGTTTTATTACTCTTCCAATGCAGTCTGTTTTGGTGTCTGTTGTGCAGAAGTGAGTGTTTCAGCCTCAATCAATGTTATAGGATTCTCTCAGTGATAGAGATATTTTTGAATAGTTGTTAGCGGTTCTTGTAAGGGAGAGTGAAGTCAGAAATAATCTGTGTCACCATCTTGGTGATAGCACTCCCCTTATACTATCTTTTTTTTTTTTTTAACTATGATAGTGATTATCATCATACATAACAAAATAGTACCAATAATTTTACCAAATGGGAGAGTTTAAATGCAGAGGATATCTGTAGAATATATTAGATATTAAGAACAAATTAGCAATACAAACTTCATTTTTAAATTTATGGTGAAATTTTATAACTGAAGTTACTAATATAATATTGACAAGACAAAAATGTGGATAATATTAAGTGGTATATTAAATGTTTTCACATTAATTTGTCCTGTTTTATTGCAAAAATTGAATTAAACCCTAAAATCCTTTGGACTTGTTAAATATTTGAAGTCTTACAATGTTTTGATTGGATTACTTAGCTGAAAAGCCTTTCATTTTACAAATGAGGAAAGATTTCAGAAATATCAAAGATTTTCCTAGTGTCATCAGACTAGGAGCTTGTATTTGACATTCTACATTACACTAGTAAAGACTAACCTTATAGTTTTGAGGATTTTGCACAAAGATATTTCCATTATTTCAAATATATTTCTTGATGGGATTTGATTCAATATGTGCAATACATAAGAATGTTGATAGCAGGAAGGAGCATGCAAAACTCTAATTACAATGATCCAAATCAAGTTTTCTCATTTAGATTACTATCATTGTGTGTCTTGTACTGTTTAACATTTTTAAAAATATAATTATATGACCAATATGACAACCATAAATGAAATAGGCATTTCCATGTTACAAAATATGAAAATGAAGCTTAGATCATTTAATTTGCCCAAGATCCCCAAGCCAGGAAATCCTGGAATTACAACCAAACCCTGTATTAAAGCTCCACAATGAACCAGTTTCTTTCTACATTTATCATTAATTTTACTTCATGCCAATTGAAAAATACTTTTGTGTTATAATCTCCATAGGAGTTTGCTACATTTTGCTATGAATGCATGATAGTTCATATTTTCTCTACTTCACTTAAAAAATATATCTGCCCTTTCTTTAAAGTCTATTTTATAGACTTATCCACCCTTAGTCATTTAGTGTGTCCATAGTTCTCTGTCTGGACCACAAATATCTGGAGAAAGAGGAGGATTCTCTCTGATGAAGACATTAGATATCTTGAAATTTCCAGCATTGCCCTTAGTCCTTAGCTCCAGCAATAGATGGGAGATAATTTTTTTTCTTCTAAAAGCAGCTCTGTTTATAATTCCAATGTTTTGCATACATATTTTTTCATCAGATAGCCAGATTATTATTTTTCCTCAGGGAATGGTTTTCTTTCCATAGGCTTCCTCTCCTTCTATCCACTGCATGCAACCATATAAGCAAATATGGGCACACTAGCTACACTCACAAACACACATACACACACAGACAGAGACTCCTCTTTTGAAATTTAACTTCTGCTGAAAATACTGACAATATGCAGATCTAGTGACTCAAAATCCAAATAAACTTGGCATTGATATAGTCTCACTTGTCTATTTTTGCTTTTATAGCATGTACTTTTGGCATCATACCCCCAAAAAATATTGCCTACATGAAAGTAAAAATCTTCTGCACAGCAAAGGAAATGATTAATAGAGTAAAAGATACCTAGAAAATGGAGAAAATATTTGCAAACCATATTTCTAATGAGGGGTTACCATCTAAAATATATAAGAAACATGTACAACTCAGTATCAAAGAAACAAATAACCTGATTTTAAAAATGAGCTAAAAAGCTGAATAAATATTTCTCCAAAAAAGATATACAAATAGCTAATAGATAATGAAAAGATGCTCAACATCAGTGATCATCAAAGAAATGCAGGTCATGGTGAGATATTAGCTCCTACCTATTAGGATGGCCATTAACAAAAAAAAAATAAAACAAATTTAAAAATCTCCCAAAAGTAGGAAATAAGTGCTGGTAAAGATATGAAGAAATTGGAACCCCCATGTACCTTTGATAGGAAATTAATACAATATATTGACTATGAAAAACAGGATGGAAGTTCATTAAAAGATAGAACTATTGTATGATCCACCAATCTCACTTGTGAATATTTATCCAAAATAATTGAAACCAGAATCTGGAAGAGATATTTGCATTTTTGTACACATTGATGCATTATTCAATAACTAATAGGTGGAATGTCTCTCAGCTGATGCCTAAATAAAGGAAATGTGATATATTTATACAATAGAATATTATTCAGTCTTTAAAAATGGAAATTCTATGTATGTTACAACACTGATAAAACTTGAGGTCATATTGCTAGTGAAATATGGCATTCACAGAAGGACAAATATTGCATGATTCTATTTCCATGAGGTATCTAAAATAAACTCTTCAACACAGAAAATTTTAAAAGTGCTTTTTAGGGGTTGAGGGAGAAATGAGGAGTTGCTGTTCAATAGGTATAGAGCTTTGCCAGGCAAGGTGAAGGAGATCTAGAGATCTGTTTTACAACAATGTGGATATAGTTAGTTCACAGTACTGTACTATACACTTAAAAATTAATTAAGTGGTAGATTTCACATTAATTTTTTAGAATAATAGAAAAGACATCAGACACAATAATACCTAAAAAGAATATATACATCAGCCACAAAGCAATACAGAATATATAATTCATTGATTTGAAGTTAAAATAGGAAAATCTAATCTATGGAGATTAAAGTGAAAGCAATGTTTATCTTTAGAAGGATGTGACTGGGAGAATGAATAATGATTTGTGGAGGGTAGGTAATGTTCATTATTTTGATATAAGTCATGGTTAGATGAATGTGTTCCCTTTGAAAGTTGACAGAGCTATGCATCATGATTTGTATATTTTTCTGTAGTATATTATACTCTATGATAAATAAAAATAAAACCAGTGTAGAGATGAAGGGTCAAACTATATTACGAAAAACCAATACAATCATTATGGGGTAGGGGCTGATTCAGTCAGTGGAGCATACAACTCTGGATCTTGGGACTGTGAATTCGAGCCCCATGTTGTGTGTAGAGATTACTTTAGAAAATAAATAAAGTATTTAAAATATCAGTTATGTAATAAAATACAAACAAAATAGGGTGCTATGTTTAGAAATGTGGCAAGGCCTTAGGTCAAATATACTGGTGGCAATTACTTCAGAGAGAGTGGAAAGTGCCACAGGCCTAAGGTAGGTTTTTGGATGAATGACAATACCATCACCATGTCTGGAATGTAATGAGTAAAGGGAAAAATGTGTAAAGATGAGTTGGAGAAAAAAATAAGTGCAATATTTATGTAGGGCTAAGTCGGTGAGTGTAGGGCTTTGTATTTTTATGTTAAACTTAATGGAAATGTATTGAAAGAGTGTAAGCAAAGGAGTGACAAGATGTGAGTTATGTTTGAAAAATATTTCTATATGAAAAATGAAATGTAAGTAGAGGAAAGGGTAAAATTGGACTAGAGAGATCATTTGGACCTGGAGAGAGATGATAGAGCCAGGGACTTTCACATTACCAGTGTAAGTAGTAATTATATGGAGTCTATTTAATCAGGGGAGAACTTTGTATTTAGTAAGAAAGCACATACTTTAAATTATTTATATGTGTCTATATATAGTATATATGGATGTTTATATAAAATACATGCAAACACAGACACATATAAATATATAAAGGCATGTTTGACATTAAATAAAATAATTTCTAATTATTTGGTCAAATAATTATTTGAATAATTTGGAACATATAAAATGAATAGGGTTTATTCATTTTGGAATATTCAAAATGAATACATGGGCTATTATTTATCCATAATTCAAATTTTTTTTCATAATTCAAATGTTTTAAAGAAAACCAGAAACATGACCTTTACAATTTAAACAACCATCAAACAAAATATTTGTATCACAGCACTTAAGTAGCAAAAATTTGCTAGCAATTGTCACCTCTGGGGAGTCATATAGAATATTTGAAATTAGTATTTCAAATTATTATTGGTTTCTTGAGACTAATGCATTAAAACCCCATGTGTAGAACTAGATGACACATACATTAACACAATTTCACTTACCAAAACAGTGTATTCATTATTAAACATGTTTATGAAATGCCTGATGAAAAATAATTCCCTTTTGCTGCAAATAAAAATAAAACACCCCTTAAAATGTTACTCTTGTCTTTGGAGTAGAGGGCATGGGACTGAAATCAGATAGCAAGATCCTGAGAAATGTGTAGGAGGTTAAGATTGAAGGCATTTGCCATGGCTCCTCTTTCAAATTATTTGATGATAAAGAAAAGAAGATAATCTTCACATTTCCACAAATCAACATAAACTTTAATAACATATGTAGCATTTTCAGAAAATACATAGAATAAAATTTCTATTTAGTGAGATAACTATATGGTTTATTTTATTTCATCTACATGGCAAAAAAAAAAAAAAAACATATATTATTCTTTAGGCTACGATGTGCATTGATGTCATACAACCTGGACTTAAAGAAGGTTTCAAGTCCCCTCAGTAACATCTGGCAAGCTAATTAACTTTATGAAAACATTTTCATCTATTTTTTTTGTAAATATGGAGAATTGTAACCATTTCTTGGGATTTTTTAATAATTAAGAAAATAAAAGTTCTAAAAAAGATCACAAAATCGAATCATGCACTCTGGATACTTATTGCAGACATATTCAACTCACATAATGCTAATGAAAAGATAGGAGACTAATATGCCAATGTTAAGAAATTAAGAAATCTGATATAAAAATTTTGATGACTTGGGCACCTGGGTGGCTTCAGTCTGGTAAGGGTCTGACTTCAGCTTGGGTCATGGTCCCAGAATCCTGGGATGGAGCCCAAAATCATGATCCCTGCTCTTCAGGGAGTCTACTTCTCCCTCTGCCCCTGCCTTCTCTCTCACTCTCTTAAATAAAATATTTTAAAAAAATTCTGATGACTGATATATTACTAAAAAATCATGCAATCTGAAAATATCAGGACTGAATTACTGCATAAATCTAACAACTAGCTATCCATTAGAAGAAGAGTTAAAGGGAGAGGGAGTCAGGTTCTGGAAGACACCTAAAGAAGACACTGTGGGTGTTAAAGCCAGACTTCCTCATTCTGGTATTTTTATATTTGCTTTACCTTAGGTTCCAGCCATTGAACCAAAGCTCTAATTAGCTTTTATATTTTGCTTTCCTTTATTGTATTTCTTTTTCTCTTTTTCTTGATCTTTCTTTTTGGGGGTTGGGGAGAGGGGATGTATTTCTTAAATGAGCAGACATCCTATTAATAAGCTGCTACTGAAGTTAAAGGGACATTCAGGCATTTGCCTGACACAGATTATTGCTTTAACTTACATGTGAGGAGAAGGAGATCAGTCCTTGAGGCACACAAATTGTATAGTTGACCTTTGATGCCTTGCAGCAATCTGGGACTGTCAAAGTTTAAGGTGAACAAAAATAAGTCAACCTGCCAGCCAACAAAGATGAAAAATTACTCAGCTGTCTCAGTTTCCATTCCAAAATTTACCTAATCCTTTTCTTTTAGGAAGATAAAGAGACTTCCCTAAAAATTTATAAACATAGATTTTAATATACATTGGTATGAGGTTCAAATCGTTGCCAACAGCATGATCCAAGATACTTCAAATTTAGAAACTAAAATAGACATCCTTGATTGGAACAAGCATTCCGACAAGCAAATCAGCAAAACTAACTGAATAAAAAAGCCAAATAGCAGGAACAAAAGACTCTACAATTTAGGTAGAGAAATTAGCAGATTAAATAGAACAAGTAAATATAAAATCTTGATGAGGTGATAAAGGGATTCACTTTTAATAAAAAAGGCTAGCATAGTACTCAACATATTAAGCTTCCAATGCAATTTATCAAATTGAAAAACTATTTATTTTGTTTTAAAATTAACATAAATCAAAACAACAATCAAACAACAATCATATATATATATAAATATATATATATATATACTTTTCCCCCTCATTGTTCTACTTGAGTTCCAAATACTCACTTTTCTTTTTTTAAAAAATATTTTATTTATTTATTCATGAGAGACACACAGAGAGAGTGGCAGAGACACAGGCAGAGGGAGAAGCAGGCTCCATGCAGGGAGCCCCACGTGGGACTTGATCCCAGCACTCCAGGATCACGCCATGGGCCAAATCCAGGCACCAAACTGCTGTGCCACCCAGGGACCCCCAAATACTCTATTTTCTTAAGCTTTTAAAATATTTTTCTTTCTACATTTTATGCTTGTCTTTCCTCTGTTTTGTTACTTTCTCTTAAGATTTATTTTCCCTGTTACCTTTCAAATTTTTCTATTACTGCTTTTCTTATATAAATTTGTTTCCAAATATCTGCAGCATGTTCTTTCATTTCTGTTAATATCAAAAGAAGAATAACTGGTCATTCCCATTGGTTTCTCAAAGATGCATATTCCTTAATATAAAAGATAAAAATAAATATTTATAGGAAAAGAGGAAACTCCCTCTTGTTTTTTTAGCATGGACAATAAAGATAAGGAAGTAACTAATTGAAATAAGACTATAAGATCACTATAAGTTTCCTTGTTCTTATATTTACTTTGCACTGCTGATGGCAATTCCTGATACCAGAGAATTTCACTTATGGATTGAATTCTTTCTTGGAGGACTTCTTAAAGTGAGGTCATAGCTATTTATGAATTAGTCTTAAAGTGTTTAGTTAGTTACAAATACAATCATTTTCTACAGCATGAGGACTTAGAATCATATAGGTACTTGAACTCTGTTATTGGACAATTACATCTTAAAAGTTGATTTATTGAAAAAATGGTTGGGTGAGTAATATATGCAGTAGATTGTATTTCATGTTTTTACTTCTATTTGATATATGTTAGGGTCATTAAACTTTTAATAAAGGACCAAGAAACACTTTGAGATGTTAACTCTCCCTCTTAGAATAGCTGGATTTTGTATTAAGCTTCCTTAGGTATCAAGCTATTTCTATTAGAAAGAAAAGCTGATTGAAAAGCAAGGAAATAGTGAAATTCTTTGTTACAGCCAGGCCTCATAAAGATGCAGTGTAGTGGATAGAACAGGCTATGAAGATAGAATTCGGAATTGCAATATACTCATGCCTCTTGTAAACTAGATGAGGAGACCCAGAGATAATTCAGGATCTGGAGTTGCTCTAGAAACTAGGATATCCTATGATAATATTATATTGCTTTGGAATCTGCAGTAAGAATACTTCTTCATTTCAGTACTGTATCATTTACATGATTTACACATTCCCTCTATCTTTCTATTGCTATTCACCAGTTATTTCTATGTAGTAGTAGAAATGGTAATAGTAGTAGTAGTAGTAGTAGTAATAGTAATTTTTTTCTTTCTTTCTCTGTGTAGTCTCTGCTACCTTTTTCTCCTGTGTCTTTCACTCTCAGTAGCTGCTAATAATAAAGTCTTCCTAAACATAACACTTCAGAGTTCCTCACCAGGAGAATCTTATTAAAGACTTAATTTTGTCATCTCCTCTTGTCAACTAAAACATTTATTATTAAGAAATTTTATAAATTCCACTGCCCAACATGTGGATGATGTTCCTCTGAGACAAATGCTCTCCCTTGACCCAGGTGGCTGTGGTTACAATAGGAAAGTCATGTGTTAGGCAGCATGGCCACCAATACATTAAGAAAGGACCAGAGCCAGAGGAAACAATAGGACAGAGGACCTAGAAAGTGTTTTAGAAATGGAAGACATTAGAAAGCCTATCTGTTCCTCCAGTCCAGATTTTGCAATATAGTCTCCACAGTGTACATTATCTGGCTTGCCATTTAATAGTTCTTTTTTTTTTTAAGATTTTATTTATTTATTCATAGAGACACACACACAGAGAGAAAGGCAGAGACATAGGCAGAGGGAGAAGCAGGCTCCATGCCGGGAGCCCGACGTAGGACTCGATCCCAGGTCTCCAGGATCACACCCCAGGTTGCAGGTGGCACTAAACCGCTGCACCACTGGGGCTGCCCCGACATTTAATAGTTCTGAGAACACTAATGAAAAGCCTTAAATATTAAATTAGGCTTCTGGAGAAGTCTGATGCATTGCAACTAAAACTGAAATAGCTTTACTCGTGCCAATAATTAAAAAAATATATTTTGACAGATAAGATATCTTTTGGAAATATTTAAAATTTTATACAGATTTTGTAAAGCCAGTGTTTAATGGATAAATTTGGAGAAGACTTTTAAAATTACTCTTAATATTGCTACCTAAATGTTATATATTTGTTGTGCCCAAGATTGCGACTCTGAGAAACCACCAAGGAGCCGACAGTGATGCAAGTGCACGAGGGTTTATTTACAAGCTCCAGCGTGGGTCCAAGTGTACCCGACAGAGCGGAGCAGGGACTTGGACCCAAGAGGCTAAGAGGCTTAGCAGCTTTATAGGGGCCAGGGGCCAATGGGATTGTAACATAGGCAGAAAGTTGCAGTCATGTAGGTCCACACGCAGGTGGCCGATTGAACTACATTTTACCCTATAGTATCCATTTGAGCTGGCCTATTACTTTGGTCGGAATCCGCGGCAGTTTTGGTGGGCACAGGCAGGGTTTGCATTGTTATGAGCCGATTTCCCATAAGGGTGTGCCCAGCAGCTTGACTAGGGTGGGGCAGCGCCTTAAGCAATAAGCAGGTCATGTGGGGGTCATACAGGAGGTGGCGGGTACAGCACAAAATGGAGTTAGTCCTGCTCTGCTTGTCCAGGGGTAGGGGATTTTTGTTAAATTTCCTGGGTCCCACAATATTCTGACTTAGGTTTCTACCATACTGAAACTCAGTAGTCTAATATGATTTTATTAAAATTGCGTGTTAAACTGTCAAGTAGTGGATACAATTTATATGTTGAAATGATATGATCACAAAAATCTAAAACAAGAAATCTACAGGTTTATTAAATTATGAAAAGATATTAAGTAGTATGGAATATTATTTTGTGTTGAGGTTTTTGGACCACTATCAGCAAAACTTTTTATTAACTGAAAAAGGCATTGTATAAAGTAACCTGAAGGTTTCAAAGAAAGCACCTGTGCAAAAAGGATTATGTTTCAACATCTTTAATATTTGGAGAAGAAATACTAAGGATAAGAAAGGGTATACAAATAACTCAAGTTATATTTTGTAAAAATTGGGTATTTGCAAGATTATATTAGGAGATGTAGGTTTATATTAAAGAAGTATTTTTGACAATATAAATGGTTTTTAAACATCATTTTCCAGTACTATCCTAATAACATTTTGTTCCAAATACAGATAGAATTATAGATAATGTAAGAGTTATAAATCCGTTTTCACTTGAAGAAACTTCAGAATTATAACAGTTATGATCATCATTTTCATTCCAGAAAACAGTGTGGCCTGTTGTAAAACCAGAGAGAAGAAGAAAGACAAAGGCACAGAGAGAAAAATAATAGCAAATGTTCTTTGGAGAGCTCAGCAATATATTGCAGCTGGTGTGGAGATTTCATACTATTCTTCATAAATAATCTGTAAACAAATCTAGCATTGTTGATTCTAAAAGTATACAAAATTATTAAAATAACAGTAATCTTAATCAGTTATAGTAAAAAAAGTGTTAGAATATTTGTCACACCTGTTAGAAGTAACAAAACAAATGAATTTGCCAATAATGTGTAAAACATTTTGTTAAACCTGCATATTATATGGTAAACATGCCAAGACTTGCAGGCTATGTGTAGTTGGAATGCAGTAGATAATCTGGAGTTAAAAACATCCTTTATAACAGAAGCAAAAGAAAAAATATTGGAAGATAGGATTTGGACATATACATTGTGGTTAAAATTTTAAATATCATTTATGGACAAGGAGAAATAAATGTTGGATCTAGTCTTTTCTATAAATCCAAATATACATATTTATCTTTGATTAACCAATAACATATAAATATAATAATTTAAAACACTTTCTTAGTTCTGTTAAATATTGTTACCTGTATATTATAAAAGATAGTAACTATCAAAAGTACATTAATAAACTGGCCACTTTAGCAAAACATGTTTCTATTTTCCATCCCTCATTCCAGTTTTTGGCCACATGCATACTTTTTAAATGTTATCAATCATTGAATAGATAGAATATTAAGTTTTAAGTTTTCATTATTAAATGCATTTTTCAAAATGATGCAGAGTTTATAACCATTAATTTTAGTGGCTGTCCATTAAGTTGATGTAGCATAATATAATTATTATCTTCCTACTGCTTCATATTTCATTGTTTCTATTATCTCTTATAAATAACAGTACAATGATATTCATGTGCACATATTTTTATATTTCTTTTGTATTATCTCCTCAGGACACAAAACATTCTGGAAATGCAATATTGGTTCTGGTAGTAGAAATATAGAAGAAGAAGAAATGGAGCAATGAATTAAAAAATATGAACTTCTATTTCAAATCAAAGAAATTATCTCACTTTTTTTTTTTAAGATTTTATTTATTTATTAATGAGAGAAACAAAGAGAGAGAGACAGAGACACAGGCAGAGGGAGAAGCAGGCTCCATGCAGGGAGCCCGACGTGGGACTCAATCCTGAGTCTCCAGGATCACGCCCTGGGCTGAAGGCAGCGCTAAACCGCTGTGCCACCCGGGCTGCCCTCACTCTTTTTTGTAATTGACATTGATGGGTTTTTATTTTAACCATAAGCTCAAGGTAGGCAACATTTAGATAAAATATTGCCTAAATGATTAAAAGACAGATGTCTTGATTTGATTCTAAAAATTATTTACCATATACTCAATTCACATCTAGGTCTCTTTGAATTATTGCAGAGGGGCATCTGGCAGAGGAGCATCTAACTCAGTGGGTAGAACATGCAACTTTTCATCTCTGGGTCTTGATTTTGAGCCCACATTTGGCATAGAGATTACTTAAAACAAACAAATAATTGTGGAATAGGAATTGGTGGTAAAATAAGAAAGTCAAAATAAGTGACACATGGACCTACCATCAAGAAGGACTTAGAGGAGAAAAAATAAATCGAAACTCAGAAATGTAAAAAACAGAGGAACATATATGTGATAAAAAATAAGATTATCCATTGAATCTAAGCAGAAGTCTGATGTATGGTTAACACATTGCTGATTATCACAAGATAGAGATGTCCTGTCAATCTCCAACCTTATTTCATTAAATAACTCCAGTTCATTTGTATATCTCAGGTCAGTTGTCAGCTGCTTGCCTTCTTGGCTATCTCAAATTCCTTGGCTATATGTTGTTGCTTTATTATGTAATTTTTTCCTTCTGAGCCCTTAGTTTGTGATAACACATTCATTAGGGGTTAAAGTCTGACTCTTCAAAATTTGGTACAGTGCCAGAAACGTGCTGGTACTCATTAAATATATGTTGCTTAACTAATTTGTTGATGGAAGAAAAGATCTATGTTAAATGGAAATTGTAGAGCAATCTTCATGAAGGAGGTAAAACATGTAATGGACCTTGAAGAATTGAGAGGTCAAATATAAGGGTAATTTCTAGCAGGGAAATGACAGTAGATTGACAAGGATGGTAGTGTTAAGGATGTTTGTTATAGCTGAGTATAAAATTTACTTATTTATTTTTCAATGTTTTGTTTGTTTGAGAGAAGAGAGGGAGAGGGAGAGAAAGGGAGAGTGAGAGAGAGAGAGAGAGAGAGAGAGAGGAGAGAAGGGGCAGGGAGAAGCAGGCTCCCCATGGAGCAGGGAGCCCTATGCTGGCTCCATTCTGGGACCCTGGGATCATGACCTGAGCTGAAGACAGAAGCTTAAATGATTGAGTGACCCAGGTGCCCGGAGTCTGAAATTTACATTGAGGTATAATTTCATGCTGCTGGGGAATATTAACAATCTTGGTGAAAATAGATAACATTTATCGAGGTCTGTTCTGTTGACTTAATCCAAAACATGTAATGATTTTGGAAGATGAGATAAGAACTTTAAAGGGAGAGATGTTAGAAAAAATTCACAATCCAGAGGTGGGATATATTTTGTGTTTCTAGGATTTAGGATGGCCAGAGTGTAATGGGATGTAAATGTCGATGGAGTAAAATGAGTTAGGGATCTTTGATGTTCAGCTACATAATAGATGATAGAAATGGATGTTATAGTTACTGAAAAATATAACCTGAGACTTACCTAGAAAGCATAAAAAGTGAACTTTAGAATAAATAGATTATGCCATTGATTATATGACAAAAATGGGAATAAATGAAGTGGAAACTTTGGTCCTTTTTTATATTCGCCTTCCTTCCCCTTCCTCAGTGTTTTCTGTTCTTGACATAGCAAACACAGTAACTCTTCCAAAATGTAATTCAGATCTTAACATTGTTCTCCTCAAAACCCTCCAATAACTCTCCTTTCCCCTATGTAGGAACAACATAGGATATAACCTTCATGGCCTTGAACTCTATAAGGTCTGACCACAGTTTGTCCCTGACTTCCCTTCCAACTAATTACTCTACCTCCTACTCTATTCCAGATACAATACCCTCTTTGATTCTCACAAACCCTTATTTTTAAACTAGCTTCTTCTTTTATATAGAATGTTCTTCTCTCAAACATCCATGAGGCTAATGTCTTTACCTTTTGCACCTCTCTTTGCTCAATAAGCTCTACTCTGACCATTCTGTTCCAAAATGAAATGTGCCCTCTTTTCTTAGTTGAGGCGGCTATAAAAAAGTACCATAGAACATGACTTATAAACAACAGAGATATATAGAACGTTCTCATAGTTCTGGAGGTTGGAAGTCCAGGATTAAAGTAATTGGATTCTGGTGAGAGCATTCTTCCAGATTGCAGACTTCTCATTGCAACTTCACATGGTAAACAGAGGATGAAGCTCCCTGGGGTATATTTTAAAAGGGTACTAATCCCCATTCACAAGGGTTCTACTCTAATGACCTAGTTTTACCTCCTAAACCTCCCACATATTTGGGGATTAGATTTCAGTGTAAGAATATGAAGGGGACACAAACATTCAGTTCATTGTGTTCTGCCCCTGCCCCCCAATCCCAATTCTTATTCTTCTCACAGGCAAAATATATCCCAGCAATCCCCAAAGTCTTAACTCATTCCAGCATCAACTCTGAAGTCTAAAGTCCAAAGTCTCAAGTGACAATTCATCTCCAGGTAAAATTCCTCTCCAACTTTGAACCTGCTTGCTCATGCCTATCCTCTTTATTCTGTTCTTTTCTTATATAATAGAAATTATAAAATTTTGACTTTCATTATAATTTCATTTTATTTTATATTTATTGTTTATGGTCCATCTCCCACCCCCAACTAGAGTGAAAGCTACCCCTGTGCAAAGATTTGTGTTTATTATGTTCACATGTATATCTCAAGGGCCTGGGATTCTACCTGGCATACAGAAATCACTTAATAAATAATATTCATAAATCAAATGAAAGAATTCACTTTGAAGAAGTTAAGGGAAAGTAGATAAATTAGAGATTAAGGTGACTTTGTAATATGTAGAATGATAGAAGGAAAAGGCAACACTGATTGTGGTATATTTGGGGAAGAACCAAATTTGGTCATGAAAAAAAAATGAAGATGATGTAGAGAGTTGGGCAAGATCAAAATAAAATTGATAATGATAAAGCATAGTGCACATAACATTAAGAAAAAAAAGAGAAAATATATGTGTGTCAAATGTTTCAGAAGCCAACTCAAGAAATCGCTAAAGAGTAAAATGAGAAAATCTGATTTATTTCCCTTACATATATGATTCTTGTCTTAAAATAACAAATTTATTGAACAGTTTTTTGTTTATGGTAATATTTTTTTCTTACTAAGCCCCTACTATGTGCCAGATATACTACCAAGTACTTTTTATACTTTACCTCATTTAATCCTCACAATACCCAGGCATAAATTTAAGAGATAATTCACTTTATCTCAGGATTCGATTAACTTGATATATACTTTGACAAACTGAAATCCCTGCTGTGTTCACTGAATGTACAAAATGCAATCTGGATTTGGTCTCAAGTGATCAGTAGTTAAAAGGTCTTGCTTGTATCATTAAACAATTTCAAAATCCAATTAAAAGGGAAAGCAAGCAATTAAGAAAAAAAAAACATTTTTGGCACATGCCAGTCTCATTATTTGGGCAACAAATTTATCTCTAATTAAATTGGTATCTAGAGCACTCCATAAATTGCCATGTATTATTTCTTTCCTGAACTCATATTTCTTGTTCTATTCTAAGGAAATCTACATCTTAAAATATCTCTTTGTTCACATCATATTTTCCAATTATTATTTGCATCTCTACAGGACCATTGGAAAAAATTACCTGAAATATAGATGAGACACTATATGTTTTCACTTTGTTTATAAAAAATAAGATTCATTTATACAAAAATACATGTGAAATATTCCCCAGGTAAAAATTCACTCTCAAATGAATGAACTAAAGATCATATGATGAATGTTAACTATACTGGATTTTTTAAAAAATCCCACATTAGAAAATTTTTTTAAAAACTAGATCACACGATCATGTAATCCCACTTCTAGATATTTATCTAAAAGAATTGATATCAGTATCTCAAAGAGATAGTAGCACTCGCATAATTATTTCAGCACTATTCACAATAGCCAAGATATGGGAGCAACCTAAATGTCCACTGATAGATGAGTGGATAAAGACAATTTAGTATCTATACATATTATGGAATATTATTTAGTTATTAAAAAAGAAATGTTGTACTATGTGACAATATGGATGAACCTGGAAGACATTATTCTAAGTGAAATAAGCCAGTCACAGAAGGATAATGCTGTATGATTCCACTTTATGATGTACCTACAACAGTCAAATTCTCAATCTCCTACTCAAGAGTGGAATGATGGTTGCCAGAGGATGGAGTTAGAGTGAAATGGGGATTTGCTAATCAATAGACATAAAGTTTCAGTTAAACAAGATAAAGAAGTTTTAGAGATCGGCTGTAGAACATTGTACCTATAGTAACAATACACTTTGCACATGAAAACCATTAAGAGGAGGTCTCATGCTAAATATTCTTACCACAATACAATAAAAATCTTAAAAAATCTTTAGTACAATGAAATAGTACTAAAATAAAATAAATAAAATAAAGATCATACAGTGCAAAATATCAGGATATTTTTTTCAATAAGGTAATTTAGTATTAATCAGTGACAACTGAAGGCTGAGTTATTTCATATAGCAGCAAAGGATGCCTTGTAAGACTCAAGTTGATTAGATACCATTGCAAATATATACTTTATAGCCAATAAATGCATTTTAATATCTTGACCCATGAAAAAACAAATTGACAAAAGCATTAGTAATGTTATTTTCACATTATGTATAGGAAAAATATTTGTAAAAATAAGTGTTGACAAACTAAAAAATTAAAATGTTTATTTCATTTTTTATTGAAGTATAGTTGACACACAGTGTTACATTATTTTCAGGTGTACAACTTAGTGATTCAACAACTCTATATGTTATGCATTACTCACCACAAGTGTAACTGCCATCTGTCACCATACAATGCTACTACAATACCACTGACTATATTCCCTTTGCTATACATTTCATCACATAACTCATTCATTCCATAATATAAAGCCTGTATCTCCTACTCCCCTTTGTCCATTCTGCCCATTCCCATTCCCCACCATCCTCCCTTCTGGAAACCACCAGCCTGTTTCTCTTTTTATGGGTTTGTTTCTGTTTTCTTGTCTGTTTGTTCATTTGTTTTCCTTTTAGGTTACACATGTAAGTGAAATCATATAGTATTTGTCTTTCTTTGTTTGGTTTATTTTACTTAGCATAACACCTTCCAGGTCCATCCATTTTGTCACAAATAGCAAAATTTCATTCCTTTTTATGGTTAAATAATACCCCGTTGTATGGATGTGTTGTATGTATGTAATACATACATATCTATATATATCTATATATACACATATGTATGTATGTATATATCTAGATAGCTATATATTTAGATAGATATGTATGGATATTATATCTTTTTTTATTCATCCATCAATGAACACTAAGTTTGCCTCTATACTTTGGCTATTGTAAATATGCAGTAGTGGAATGACTGGATTGTGTGGTATTTCCATTTTTAATTTCTTAAGGAAACTCTGTACTGTTTTCTACAGTGGTTGCACCAAATTAGCTTCACATCAAAAGAGAACAAGTGTTCCCTTTTCTCTACATACTGCAAATGCTGGTTTCTTCTCTTATTGATACTAGCCATTCAGGTGTAAGGTAATCCCTCATTGTGGTTTTGATTTACATTTCCCCAATGATTAGTGTTGATGAACATCATTTCATGTGGATGTTGGCCATTTATATGTCTTCTTTAGAAAAATATCTATTCAAATCTTCTGCCCATTTTAATTAGATTCTTTTTGGGTGTTATCTGTATATTTTAATGTTAGCCATGTGATATATATATTTATATTTATATATTTATCTATATATAATATATATTTTCAGTTGAGTTTTCATTTTATTTCAAACACAGAAATATATATATATATATATATATATATATCTCACAAATATCTTCTCCAATTCAGTAGATTGCCTTTTCATTTTGTTGGCGGTTTCCTTCACTATGCAAGAGCTTTTTATTTTGTCATAGTCCCCAAATATTTTGCTTTGGTTTCTCTTGACTGAGGAAACATATCTATAAATATTTTTACTAAATTAGATATCCAAGAAATTAGTGCCTATGTTTTCTTTTAGGAGGTTTATGGTTTCAGGTCTCAAATTTAGATCTATAATCTATTTTGTGGTGTTTTTTTTTCCTGTATGTGTGTGTGTGTGCACATCCATGTGTGCTGCAAGAAAATTGTTTAGTTTCATTCTTTTGCATGTAGCTGTACAGTTTCTCAGCACCAATTCTTGAAGAGACTGTCCTTTCTCCATTGTATATTCTTGCATTCTTTGTGGTAGATTAATTGACCATATAAGCATGGGTTTATTTCTAGACTTTCTATAATGGAACCATTGACTTATGTGTCTATATTTGTGCAGTAACATACTGTTTTGATTACTATAACTGCAGTATATTTTGAAATCTGTGATTGTGATACCTTCAGCTTTTTCCCTTGTCAAGATTGCTTTGGCTATATAAGGTCTTTGTGGTTCCATTCAAATGTTAAGATTATTTGTTGTAGTTTGGGGAAAAATATTATTGGCATTTTGATAGAGATTACATTGAATATGTAGATTTCTTTGGGTATAGTATAAATATTTTTAACAATATTAATTTTTCTAATCCATGAGCTTGGTATATCTTTCCATTGTTTGTGTTATCTTCAATTTCTTTCATCAGTGATTTATAGTTTTCAGAATATAGGTCTTTCAACCCTAGGTTAAGTTTATATAGGTATTCTCTTCTTTTTGATACAATTATAAATGTTACTGTTTTCTTAATTTCTCTTTCTGCTACTTTGCTATTAGTGTATAGAAATGCAACAGATTAGTATATGTTTGTTTTGTATCCTACAAACTTAACAAATTCACTTACGAGTTCTTTGAGTTTTTGGTGGAGACTTTAGGGTTTTCTACATATGGTACCATGTCATCTACAAATAGAGACAGTTTTACATATTCCTTACCAATTTATTTTTTTCACTTTTTTTTTTACTTTTTTTTCCTTACGTTTTTTCTGCATTTTTGAGCCAATCGTATGGTTTTTATCCTTCCTTTTGTAAGTGTGATGTATCACATTTATTGATTTGTGGGTATTAAGCCATTCTTGCACCCTGGAATAAATACCATTTGGTCGTGGTGAATTATTCTTTTAATCTATTGTTGAATTTGGTTTGTTAATATTTTGTTAAGGACTTTTGCATCTATATTTATCAGACATATCACCCTGTAGGGTTTTTTTTGTTTTGTTTTTGTAGTGTCTTTGGGTTTTACCTCAGGGTAATGCTGGTCTCATATAGTTAATTTGGAAATTTTTCTTCCTCTCATATTTTTGGAATAGTTTGAAAAGAATAGATGTTAATTCTTCTGGATTCCAACAATTTTGGATCATTGTGTTTCATTTTTATTTGTTTCCATGTATTTTTTTCCTACTTGATTTTCATTGACCCATTGATTGTTTAGTAGCATATTATTTAGCCTCCATGTGTTTGTGTTATTTCCACTTTTATGTGATTAATTTCTACTTTCATGCCATTGTGGTCAGAAAAGATGCCTGATATGATTTTAAACTTCTTAAATTTATGGAGATTTGTTTTTTGGCCTAACATATGATCTATCCTAGAGAATGTTCCATGTGCACTTAAAAAGAATGTGTATTCTGCTGTTTTTGGATGAAATGTATATCTGTATATCTGTTAAGTCCATCTATTCTAATGTTCATAGCCAGTTTCCTTCTTGGTTTTCTGTGTGGATTATCTATCCATTGATGTAAGTATAAGCTAAAATTCCCTATGATTATATTACTGTCCATTTCTACCTTTTTATTTGTTATTATTTGTTTTATGTATTTAGGTGCTCCAATATTGAGTACATAGATATTTACAATTTTTTTATATTTATAATTGTTATATCCTCCAGTTGGATTGATTCTTTAATCATCATGCAATTCCTTTTTTGGCCTCCTGCTACATTCTTTGTTTTAAAGTATATTTTGTCTGATATAAATATTGATATCCTTCCTATTTTTTTTTTTGCTTCTATAGTATAAAATATCTTTTTCCATACTTTCGTTTTCATTTTGCATGTGATTTAGGTCTGAAGCAACTCTCTTGTAGGAAACATAAAGATGAGTATTAGGTTTTTGTTTGTTTTCTCTTATTTTTTATTTCTTTTGTTTTTAGCTATTCCATTAATGCTGTCATGTGGTTGTTGCATTTTGGCCACTTACTTTTGAAGTAATTATTGATAAATATGTACTACTTTTCATTTTGTGAAGTGTTTTCTGGTTGGTTTTATAGTTTTCTCCTTTGTTTCATCTTCTCTTGCTCTCTTTATTTGTTATTTATGATTTTATTTAGTGTTATGTTTGGCTTCATGTCTATATTTTTGGGTACCTATTATAGGTTTTGGATCTGCAGTTATCATGAGGTTCCTATATACTATCCTAGGCAGTCTATATTAAGTTAATGGTCATTTTATTTCAAACACATTCTAATGAACTTTGTTTTTACCCTCCTTCCATGTGTTATGGATATGTTGTCATATTTTTACATCTTTTTGTGAGACCCCTTAACTAATTTTCAGATATAATTGATTTTACTACTTTCGTTTTTTAACTTTCTTTTTTTTTTTTTAAATTAACTTTTATTGGTGTTCAATTTACCAACATACAGAAAAACACCCAGTGCTCATCCCGTCAAGTGTCCACCTCAGTGCCCGTCACCCATTCACCCCCACCCCCCGCCCTCCTCCCCTTCCACCACCCCTAGTTCATTTCCCCGAGTTAGGAGTCTTTATGTTCTGTCTCCCTTCCTGATATTTCCCAACATTTCTTTTCCCTTCCTTTATATTCCCTTTCACTATTATTCATATTCCCCAAATGAATGAGAACATACACTGTTTGTCCTTCTCCGATTGACTTATTTCACTCAGCATAATACCCTCCAGTTCCATCCACGTTGAAGCAAATGGTGGGTATTTGTCGTTTCTAATTGCTGAGTAATATTCCATTGTATACATAAACCACAGCTTCTTTATCCATTCATCTTTCGATGGACACCGAGGCTCCTTCCACAGTTTGGCTATTGTGGCCATTGCTGATAGAAACATCGGGGTGCAGGTGTCCCGGCGTTTCATTGCATCTGAATCTTTGGGGTAAATCCCCAACAGTGCAATTGCTGGGTCGTAGGGCAGGTCTATTTTTAACTCTTTGAGGAACCTCCACACAGTTTTCCAGAGTGGCTGCACCAGTTCACATTCCCACCAACAGTGTAAGAGGGTTCCCTTTTCTCCGCATCCTCTCCAACATTTGTGGTTTCCTGCCTTGTTAATTTTCCCCATTCTCACTGGTGTGAGGTGGTATCTCATTGTGGTTTTGGGGGAGGGGCAAGATGGCGGCAGAGCAGGGTCCCCAATCACCTGTCCTCAACAAATTACGTTTTTTAACTTTCATACGAGTTTTATAAGTGATTGCTCTGCTACCTTTACTATAAGCTTTCTTTTACTCATGAAATTTATTTTTCTCTTAATGTTCTTTTTTATAATTATGGCCTCTGCCTCCCCAAACTTAAGGAAGTTCATTTAATATTTCTTGTAAGACAGTGGTGTTGAACCCCTTTAAATTTTGTTTGTTTGGGAAACTACTTCTCTTTTAATTCTGAATGATAACCTTGCTGGACAGAATATTTTTGGTTACAAGTTTGTTTTTTTCTTTCAGCACTTTCTCTGGCCTGCAAAATTTCTGCTGAAAAATCAGTTGATAGTCTTATGAGGGTTTTTTTTTTTTTTGTATGTAATTGTTTTCTTTTTCTTGCTGCTTTTAAGATTCTTTCTTTATATTTATTTTTTTTTTACCTTTTGCATTTTAATTATGTGTCTTCATGTTAATCTTTTGGGGTTCATCTTGTTTGAGGCGTTCTATGCTTTTTGAACCTGGATATTTTTTTCCTTCTCCAGGTTAAAAAAGCCTTCAGCTATTATTTCTTCATGTAAGATTTCTGCTCGCTTCTCTCTCTTCTTCTGGTTCCTCTGTAATGTAACTGTTACTATATTTGATGTTGTCCCAGAGATGTTTTAACCTATTCTCATTTTTATATTATTTTATTTTTTTTTAAAGATTTATTTATTTATTCATGAGAGACACAGACTGAGAGATGGAGGCAGAGACACAGGCAGAGGGATAAGCAGGCTCCTTGCAGGGAGCCCGATGAGGGACTCGATCCTGGATCCCGGGATCATGACCAGAGCCGGAGGCAGGCACCCAACCAGGAAGCCACCCAGGCATCTCTCATTTTTAAATTATCACCATCATCATTATTATTATCATCTGCTTTTTGCTATTTAGCTTGGGTGCTTTCCATTACCCTATCTCCCAGATCTCTGTGTAGAAAACAAAGTAATGCCCCTTTTTTGTTTTTCTTCTTAAGCTATTTACATTCTGCTGTGAAGTCTTAAACTTTCAAAATAGTGTATCATGATCCTTTCGATGCCAGAACGATTATATGATGAGTTATGAAGACAAATTAATCTGTGTTTCAAACTTGTTCATAGCTGTGTTATTAACCAACTAATAGTTTATTCCATTGAGCTTTATATTTTGTTTATAAGATGGTTATAATAATACATGTAACATAGTTGGTAATAAGTAGCTGTTTAATAAAGGTTAGGTATTTGTTTAATAAGGAAACTATAAGGGCAAGAGCAAACCTGAAATCATGTATACTTTCTATTATGCCATTCAATGAACTCATAGCTCTCAGATGGAATGCAGATAACATTTTAAGTAGAATTATTGTAAAAATTAAATAAGATCAGGTACATTAGATACATACATAAAACCAATCCATAATATCTGAAATGTGTCTATTACTTAGGTTCTGAGTAAGTGGTAGATTTTTTTTCATTATCATTACACTATCATCATCCAAAGAATATGCAAAACAGAGAATTGCACAATAGTTTAATCTTGAAGGTGCCAATTAGTCATGTCATAATGATTACTAAAGCTATGAGTACATTTCATGGAATAGAGAAGACTTTGTGCTGGTTTGCATGATAATGGAAGAATGGTATTAAACTTGGTCATTTATGCAAGGTAGCAAGATGTTTTCCATAAGAGGCAAATACTCTCTACATGTTAGATATTTGTATCAGCTAAGGTCAATTTTACAAATGGAAAAATTGATCCTAGTAATAGTATTAAATACTCTAGAAAATCTCAACCAAAACAATAAAACAAAAATTCAAATTATCACCTCAATTATTTCACATCTTGAATAGACCATATTCCAAACAAAGTTTTCCTTTCCAGTCATTTTAAAACTATTTATTATCATGTATGCATACTTTTAGTGGCAAATGGATAAAGAAAGATGATTTAAAATTATAAGGTCTAGGGATCCCTGGGTGGCGCAACGGTTTGGCGCCTGCCTTTGGCCCAGGGCACGATCCCGAAGACCCGGGATCGAATCCCACGTCGGGCTCCCGGTGCATGGAGCCTGCTTCTCCCTCTGCCTGTGTCTCTGCCTCTCTCTCTCTCTGTGACTATCGTAAATAAATAAAAAATTTTAAAAAAAAATTAAAATTATAAGGTCTAACATTTAAAAAAATTTAATTTAAACTCAATTTAGTTAACATATAGTGTATTATTAATTTCAGGGGTAGAATTTAGTGATTCATCAGTTGCATATAACACTCAGTGCTCATTACATCAAGTGCTCTCCTTAATGCCCATCACCCAATTATCCCATCACCCTATCCACCTTCCCTCCAGCAACCCTGTTTGTTTCCCATAGTTAAGAGTCTCTTGAAGTCTAACATTTTGATTAGAGTAAAATAATAATTGAAAATTAACAAACATGCTATTTGCCCTTTAGCAGCTTTACTTCTCAGAACAAGAATATTTTTCTGGTAAATTAGAAAAAAATTCATTCTATAAAATAATTGAGGACACAAAAACATTCTGCTTCTCGGAATTGTAGGCACTCTAAACCACTTCATCCAAAATCTATGAACACATAATTCATAAACTAGCATTTTATTAAAAACTCGAAATTTAATTTTATATGATTCTACATTTTAAAATTCTCTACCTTCATTTGTATTACAATAAAATAGTAGTAAATTATCATTTTATATTTGATACTCTTTATTTTACCTGTACACTGAAGTAGAAGTCAAAGAAATATCACAACAAATTTGATACTTACTTTTCATGTAAATCATATGTTTGAGTCATTTCCTGAAGTTCCTACTTATGTAGATTACCGGAGGTCTATTGTTCTGTAAAATATTAGTAAAGCACTTAATTGTAAACCTAAAGATTACAGGATGATGGGGAAATAATCTAAGAGTTATGAGCTTCAGATTTTAATGTTTAAGAAGTAAGAGAGTATACTTCATCTTTCTTACAAATTTAATTGAGGGTACTTACAATCAGAGCATGAGCAATCTGAACTAGTTATAGAGATTCACCCTTGAAGTATGATGAAAGTGTGAAAGATGGTGATGACCAGGAAAGAAGTTATGACATAAATTTTACTCAATTCAGTCATAATACCATCTAAACATGTCAGGAGTGGAAGAGGACCTCATGCAATTGTTTCACCAAATAACCATGTTTACAAGTTTAGTTTATAAAAATGCGTATTTGAGAGTTAAAAGCATAGCTAGTAACAATAACCAAACATAGCTTTTTGACACCAGGTTTTCAACTTTTTATAATCATTCAAAAGAAGCCAAATAAGAACAATAATTAAACTCAAAGAATAAACCATGTTAAATTTTTAAGAATTATGAAAAAGAAAACTTTGATTTCAGAACTTCCTTAAGGGGCATATATTTAGAAAATTAAGCATCATGATTAATAATAAATATATATAAAAAAAGAACCTCTGAGGAGGTTTAAAATATTTAGGGTATTATTTTTCCTTACAGGCCTATTATTATTTCATTATGATAGGAACCTCCTATTATTGTTCAAATCAAATCTTGTCACCCTTACCATTTGCAATCAGCTCTCCAGGTTCTGCATCAGTTGACCCAGTGTAGACATGGTCTCCCCACCTATCTCCTTCATCACTGAAACAATGCTTTCCCACTCAGATAGTTAACTTTCTATCTGCATATGTATTATTTCTGCAGGTGTCTAAGCAAGAAAAAAAAATAAAGAATTGATAGAGTCTCTCCCATAAAACTATAGTAGGTGTTGATGTATATTTAGACAAATAGATCATTGTGCTGATTAGAGAGCAGAGCAAAGAAATCCAGATATTTATGAGAACTTAATATATGACACAACAGGCAGTAATAATCCATAATACTATTGAAAAATGGGTATCCATATGGGAACAAAACAAATAAATTTGATGGTTTTCTCTTACCATAAACAAAATTTTATTTTAGAAGGATTAAAGACTTAAATATGATGTTAGGATAGGGAAAGGTTTCCTTAAGTAAAAAAGGAAAACAATTATTAGATGAGATAAAAAAGGAGACAATACTAGAAATACTGATAAATTGCATTACTATAAATTTATAAACTGAAAAGATACATAAAAACTGGAAGGTGTTTTTGCAACACATATAACAAGAACATATGTACTTATATAAAATATGAACTATATATAAAACATAAAATGTGACATATGAAACAAAAATATGAGTTTATGTTATGTAAAAATTATTTTTAAACATCTTTTAAAGTCACTAAAATCAAAACAAGTGGGAAAAATATCTAGAGACTGACCAAGTAAGAATTTTACTTATATATAAGTAACAAAATAAAAATGTACTCAATCTCATTTGTAATTTGGAAATACAAATTGAGCTAAAATTAATTTGGCAAATATTTTAAAATGCATGACTACACAGTAGGTTGATAAAGATATGGATAAGAGACATTTTATTTGACTTAGGTTGAAATAAGACATATATGAGAATACAGATACTCTTGGAATATACTCTATCTTACTAATTTGAATGAGGAGACCTGTTACAAGAATACTTATCAAGCTACCACTTGTAATTGGAAAAAATGTGTGAAAAGCCCCAAATATCCAATGACAATATAATGGATATATCTGTCATATATTTATACAGTAAAATATAATGTCTTATTTTAGTGATTAAGAATGAGGCCTCTGAAGTCAGACTTTATAGATCTGAAACACAAGTCTGCTACTAATTATTCTATAATTATTTCACTTCTCCATATTTCAGTCTGCTCATATATAAAATATTGATGAGAGTTTATAGCACTTATGGTTCTTATAGAAATAAGTGAATTTGTATATGAAAAGAGTTTAGAACAATTTCTGGAACATAATAAGCACTACAGGAGCATTAGTTCTTCTCTTATTGTTTTGTACAATGATGAAAATGAATAAAACTGCTTCATGGATGTTCACATGGGGGAATGAATGACATTCTTTAACATAATGTTGTTGGTTTTTTTAAAAGATTTTATTTACTTATTCATGAGAGACACACAGAGAGAGGCAGAGACACAGGCAGAGGGAGAAGCAGGCTCCATGCAGGAAGCCTGATGTGGGACTCGATCCCGGGACTCCAGGATCATGCCCTGGGATGAAGGCAGGCGCCAAACCACTGAGCCACCCAGGGATCCCCTAACATAATGTTAAATAGTAAAAATGAGTGCCAGAAAAACATACACAACATGATACCATTTATATAAAGTTCCAAAACAATAATAATTCAAACAAGATAGCATTTGAGTATACTTAAATTTATGGTGAAACTAAAAAGAAAGAAAAGCAATTATGTATTTCATCAAAGCAATAACCTCTGAGTAAGGCTGAAAGATGGAACAGTGGCAAGAAGCATACAGGAGACTTTAAAGAGAGCAGTCATTTCATATGTTTTAATTGGGTAGTGAGTATACCAGTCATTCATTATGTACTACTGATAGGTTACAGATTATTTTATAATGTACACTATTTTGAACAAAATTGAAAAAGATGATGCATAACCACATAGTATATACATTTTCAGTATTACTAGAAGTAGGGTGATAAATCATCCCTGTTTGCCCTAAACTTAAGGGTTCTCCAGAATGCTATATTTCAGCGGTAAAATTGGGACAGTCACAGGAAAGCTAAGAGGGTTAGTCACCCGTAGAACTAATTCTTTTTTAACTCTTTTTTTACTTTTTGCTTTCACTTTTTTTTAAATATTAAAGTATAATTGACATACAATGTTATATTAGTTTCAAGTGTACAATATATTGATTCAACAATTCTATACATTACTCCATACTCACCATGGTAAGTGTAGTCACAATATGTTGCCACACAATGTTACTGAATATTATTGACTATATTCCCTATTCCATACTTTTCATCTCCATGACTTATTTATCTTATAACTAGAAGTTTGTACCTCTTAATCCTATCTATTTCACCAATCATGCTACCCACCTACCCTCTGCCAACCACCAATTTGTTATCTGTATTTAAAATTCTGTTTTTTTGGCTTTTTTTTTTTTTTTTTTTAGGTTCCACAAATAGGTAAAATCATATGGTGTTTGTCATTCTCCGTTTGACTTATTTCACTTAGCATAATATCTTCTAGGCCCATCCATGTGGTTGCGAATGGCAAGATATCATTCTTTTTATGGCTGTGTGTTATTCCATTGTATATATACTACTTCTTTATCCATTCATCTATCAGTAAACAGTTACCGATGTTTCCATATCTTGTCTATTGTGAATAATGCTGTAAGAACCATAGGACTGCATAAAACTTTTTAAATTAATGTTTTCATTCTTTTTGGGTAACTACCAAGTAATGTGATTATGGATCATATGAGATTTCAATTATTAATTTTTTGAGGATACTTCATACTGTTTTCCAAATGATTGCATTAATTTATATTTCTATAAATAATACATAATGTTTCTCTTTTCTTCACATCTTGGCCAACAATTATTATTTGTCTTTTTGATACTAGCTATTCTGACTAGTGTTAGATGATGCCTCATTAGGGTATTTGTTTTCATTTTCCTGACAATCAGTGAAACTCAAGATCTTTTCATGTGTATGTTGGTCATCTGTATGTCTTTAGAAAGATATCTGCCCAGGCCCTCTACCCATTTTTTAATCTGAATGTTTGGTTTTTTGGTGTTGAGTTGTATAAGTTTTTTAAATACATTTTTGATATTAACCCTTATAAAATATATCATTTCAAAATACCTTCTAGGGATCCCCGGGTGGCTCAGCAGTTTAGTCCCTGCCTTTGGCCCAGGGCGTGATCCTGGAGTCCTGAGATCGAGCCCCACATCAGGCTCCCTGTATGGAGCCTACTTCTCCCTCTGCCTGTGTCTCTGCCTCTCTCTCTCTCTCTCTCTCTATGTGTGTGTGTCTCATGAATAAATAAATAAAATCTTTAAAAAAAATAAAAAAATAAAAATACCTTCTACAATTCAGTAAGTTACCTTTTCATTTTGTTGATGGTTTCTTTATTGTGCAAAAGCCTTTTATTATGGTGTAGTCCCAACAGTTTATTTTGCTTTTGTTTCCCTTGCCTTGAAGAGGCTTACGTATAAATCTCTTGCTGAGGTTGATGTCCAAGAGACCACTGCCTGTTTTCTTTTAGGTGTTTTTATAGTTTCAGGTCTCACATTTAGGTCTTTGATCAATTTTAAGGTTATTTTGGTGTATAGTGTAGGAAAGTGGTTCAGTTTAATTCTTTTACATGCAGCTGTCCAGTTTTCCCAACACCATTTATTGAAAAGAGTGTTTTTCCTCCATTGTATGTTATCCCCTTTTGGTCATACACTAATTGGCCATATAGGCATGGGTTACTTTCTGAGTTCTCAATCCTATTCCTTTGAACTATATGTCTCTTTTTTTTGTGTCAGTATTATACTGTTTGGTTACTGTAGTTTTGTAGTATATCTTAAATATGGGATTATGATAACTTTGTTCTTCTGTTTCAATATTTTTTTGGCTATTCAAGGTCTTTTGTAGTTCCATACAAATTTTAGGATTGTTTTAGATACATTTAAAATACTACTGGTATTTTGACAGGTGTTGAATTAAATATGTAGATTTTTTAGGTAGTATGGGCATCTTAACAATATTAATTTTTCACATCTATAAGTATGGGATATTTTTCCATTCTTTTGTGTCATTTCCAGTTTCTTTCATTACTATTATAGGTGTTTCGTTTTGTTTGTTTTTTACAATTTTAGATTTTTATTTTAAGCTTTAATTTAAACTCCAGGTGGTTAACATGCAGTGTAATATTACTTTTAGGTGTATCATGCAATGATTCAAACTTCCATATGACACTGGATGCTCATTACAAGTACACTCCTTAATCACCATCTCCTATTTAACCCATCCTGCTACCCTTTTCTCCTCTGGTAACCATCATTTATTTCTATAGTTTAGAGGCTGTTTCTTGTTTTGCCTCCCTTTTTTCTCCCCTTTGCTCATTTGTTTTGTTTCTTAAATTCTACATATGAGTGAAACCATATGGTATTTGTCTTTGTCTAACTGAATTATTTTGCTTAGCATAATACTCCCTAGGTCCTCCATGGCATTGCAAATGATTTTTGATGAAAACAATGAAATGTAAATGAAAAAGATATGTCATTCTTTTTTTATGGATGAGTAATTTTTCATTATATATAATTATATATAATCATTATATATATATATATATACATATATATATATATATATATATATATATATATCACTTCTTTATACATGCAACAGTGGATGTACACTTAGGAGGTTTCCATAAATTGGCTATTGTAGAGAATGTTGCTATAAACATCAGGGTGCATGTATACCTTTGAATTAGTATTTTTGCATTCTTTGGGTAAATATCTAGTAGTACAATTGCTGGTTGTAGGGTAGTTCTATTTTTAACTTTCTAAGGAACTTCCATACTGTTTTCCAGAGTGGTTATAGAAGTTTGCATTCCACTACCAATGAGAGAGAGTTCCCCTTTCTCTGCATCCTTGCCTACATCTATTGTTTCCTGTGTTGTTAATTTTGGCCATTCTGACAGGTGTGAGGTGATAGCCTATTGTAGTTGTGATTTGTTTTTCCCTGATGATCAGTGATGTTGAACATTTTTTCATGGGTCTGTTATATATGTCTTTGGAAAAAAATTGATTCATGTCTTCTGCCCATTTCTTAACTGGATTGCTTTTTGGGTATTGAGTTTTATAAGTCCTTTACAGATTTTGGATACTAACCCTTTATCAGATATGTCATTTGCCTGATCCTGGAGTCCCGGGATCGAGTCCCATGTCAGGGTCACTGCATGGAGCCTGCTTCTCCCTCTGCCTGTGTCTCTGCCTCTCTCTCTCTCATTAATAATAAATAAATAAAATCTTTAAAAAAATACGTCATTTGCAAACATCTTCTCCCATTCCTTCAGTTGCTTTTTAGTTTTGTTAATTGTTTCCTTGAATGTGCAGAAGTTTTAAATTTTTTTTATTTTTTTACTTATTATTCTAGTAGTTCATTTTTGAATGAACTAGTAAGAGATATATCTAGTAAGAAGTTGCTATGGCCAATATCAAAGTGGTTACAGCCTGTGTTCTCCTCTAGGATTTTTATAGTTTCAAGTCTCATATTTAGGTCTTTAATACATTTTGACTTTATTTTTGTGTAAGAAAGTGGTCCAATTTCATTCTTCTGCATGTTGCTGTCCAGTTTTCCCAACACCATTTGTTCAAAAGATTGTCTTTTTCCCACTGAAAACTCTTTCCTCTTTTGTGAAAGATTAACTGGCTGTATAGTTGTGGGTTTATTTTGGGGGTTTCTGTTCTGTTCCATTGATCTATGTGTCTGTTTTTGTACCAGTATCATACTGTTTGATTACTATGGCTTTGTAATATAACTCGAAGTCTAGAATTATGAAGCCTCCAGCTTTGCTTTGCTTTTTCAGGGTTGCTTTGGCTATTCAGGGACTACTGAGGAGTCTGATTAAAGACTTACAAGTTTTATTTAGCTTTTCAGAGAACAAGCTCTTGATTTCATTGATTTTTTTCAATCGTTTTAAGCCTCTATTTAATTTATTTCTGCTCTGGTCTTTATTATTTCCTTCCTTTTGCTAGGTTTGGGTTAGTCTTCTTTTTCTAGTTTAAGTGTAATGCTTAAATGAGATATTTCCTGTTTCTTGAGGTAGATCTGTACTGCCATAAAGTTCCCTCCTAGAACTGCTTTTATTGCATTCTAAAGATTTTTAACTGCTCTGTTTTCATTTTCATTTGTCTCCATGTATTTTTTAAAATTTCCTCCTTGATTTCTTCATTGACCCATTGGTTGTTTAGTAGCATGTTGTTTAGCTTCCATGTGTTTTTGTTTCTTCCAAATTTTTTCTTGTAATTGATTTCTAATTTCAATCTTTGTGGTCAGAAAATATGCTTAATATTATTTTAATATTTAAATTTATAGACACTTATTTTGCAGACTAACGTGATGTATTCTGGAAAATGTTTCATGTGTGCTTGAAAAAAAAGTGTGTTCTGCTATAATATATATATACTATATATATTGTATATGCAATATATACACAAATTACATATAAATCACCATATATGCATAATAATATATATACCCATATATATTATATTACATATATTAGGTCCATTTGGTCTAATGGATTGTTCAAAGGCATTGTTCCTTGGTGATTTTCTGTGTGGATGATCTATCCATTGATGTAAGTGGGGTCTTAAAATCTACTATGATTGCATTTTATCCATTTCTCCCTTTATGTCTCTCTTTAGGTTAATCTTTGCTTTATGATTACATGCTCAATGTTAAATGCATAGATATTTACAGTTGTTATATCTTCTTGTTTAGATTGATGCCTTTATCATTATGTAATGACCTTCTTTGTCTTTTTTTACAGTGTTTGTTTTAAAGTCTATTTTGTTGGAGAAAGTATTGCTACGTTGGTTCTTTTTTTTTCTTTTTTTTTAGGTTTCCATTTGCATAAAATATCATTTTACATTCCTTCACTTTCAATCTGCATGTGTCTTTAGGTCTGAAGTGAAACTTGTAGGCAGCATATAGATTGATATTACTTTTTATCTACTCAGTTATCCTATGTTTTTAACTGGAAATTAATCAATTTATATTTAAAGTAATTATTGATAGGTATGTACTTATTGTCATTTTGTGAATTGTTTTACAGTTATTTTTGTAATTCTTCTCTGTTATCTTCTTCTTTTCTGTTTCCTCTTGTGGCTTCACAGATTTTTTTTTTTTTTTTTAGTATTATGCTTGCATTCCTTTCTCTTATCTATTATAGGTTTTTGATTTGTGGGTACTCTTGCATTCATAATAAATATCCTATGTGAATAGTAGCCTATGTTAAGTTGATGGTTTCTTAATTTCAAACAAGTTCTAAAAGCACTAAATTTTTACTTCTCCTCATTTTATGGATATAATGCTAAATTTTACATCTGTTTGTGTGTGTGTGTATCTATTGACTAATTTTCATATATATGATTGATTTTACTACTTTTGTGTTTTAACCTCTACACTGGCTTTATAAGTAATTAATCTACTACCTTTAGTATATTTCATTTTTACCTGTGCAATTGTTTTTCTTTTCATAATTTACTACTTCTAGTTATTGCTTTTCCTTTAAAAAAAGAAGATTTTATTTGTTTATTCATGAGAGACACAGAGAGAGAGAGACAGGCAGAGACATAGGCAAAAGGAGAAGAAGGCTCCATGCAGGAAGCCCAATGTGGGATTGGATCCTGGGACTCAATCCTGGGACTTCAGGATTACACCCTGAGCCAAAGGCAGATGCTCAATCGCTCAGCCACCCAGGCGTCTAGTTATTGCTTTTCCTTTCCACATAATGAATTTCTTTCAACATTTCTTTTAAGACTGATTTGTGATGAATTCCTTTAACTTTTATTTGTCTGGTAAACTAGTTGTCTTTCAATTATGAGTGGCAACTTTGCTACTTAGAGTATTCCTGCCTGTAGGGTTTTTTTCAGCACTTTGAATACATCATGCCACTCCCTTTTGGGTTATAGTTTCTCCTAAAAATTAGCTAAGACCCTGATGGGTTTTCATTTGTACCTAACTGTTCTCTTTTCAAGGTAGCAATACTTTCTCTTCCTGCTGATAAGATTTTCTATTAAACATTCCTTTTTGCCATTTTAATTATTATGTGTCTTGGTTTGGACCTCTGTGGGTTCATCTTATTTGGAGTTTCTGTATTTTCTGGACCTGGATAGTTGTTCCTTCCCTAGAGTCGGGATATTTTCAGTTGTTGGTTTTTTTCAAGTTTTCTTTTCAAGTTTTCTGCCCCCTTCTCTCTTCATTTTTGGGGATCTCTATAATGCAAATATTATTAGTCTTGATGATGTCACACAGAGTTCCATTAACTTATTTTGTTTTTTATTATTCTTTTTTTTTTCATTTTGCTGTTCAACTAGATTGCTCTCTATTATTGTGTCTTTCAGAGTACAGATGTGTTATAATCTATTATAGGTTTCCTTGGTGTATTTTCATTTCAGTTATTATATTCTTCAATTCTCATGAGTACTTTTTTATACTTTCTATTTTATTGTTTGAGTACTCACTGAGTTAATCCCCTTTTTTCAAATCCAGCAAGTAACTTTACAATCATTACTTTGAATACTTTATCAGGTATTTGCTTATTTCCATATCATTTAGCTCTTTTATTGTGACTTTTTTTTCTTTCCTTTGGGCATATCCTCTTTGTTCATTTGTCTAATAAGTGTCTGTGTTTGTTTCTATGTACTAGGTATGTCAGGTGCATCGTCTCATCTTGAAAGTAGTAACCCTATTAGAAGAGGTCCTGTGGTGCCCTATAGTCAAACCATCCTTGTCACTAAAACTCCAGAATGTCCCCTGTGTTGGCTATGTGTGCTTCCTGTTGTGGCTGAGCTGCAATTGTGTTCAGTCCAGCCAGCTACAATTTGCCTGCTGTGGATACACTGGGCTGGATTCAGTCCCTTTGCTGTTAAAAGGCATGGCCGTGGCCACAGAAGGCTTATTGGTGGATGATGCTGGCACTCAGCTTCGCTGTCTATAATTAGCCTCTCTGCACAACTGTAGGACCATCGAAGGATATGGCTTCTCTCTTCTCACCTCACCAGGGCAGGAGTCATTTTGGGGTGTTATATGTCTTCTCTTGGGCTGACTTCTGGGTATAATGGGGTAAGAGCCACTTTGCCAAGATGCAGTGGTGAGATGGGTGTGCCGGGCAGTTTTGGGGTAGGGTACATGTGCTAGCAAGATAGATGGTGAGTATTAACACTGGCTCCTGCAAGTGTCCAGCTTTCTGGGGTGAGGGGGTGGAACAGAAATGGTACCCCTTAGCATTTTTGTTCACAGGGAACTCTACAGCAGGTCCCTGCCCCCCAGCATACATTCTATGATTAGTTAATAAATCTTCATATTTACCACAGGCACTTTTCAATCTGCTTCTCCTGCTTTGCTGTTTTCCATTGAATACCTTTTTCAATGCTTTTTGTGTGCTATTAAAAATCCTTAGTTAACTTTTTCCTCAAAAAGAGTGTCAGCATTAATATTTAGGTCAATGATCCATTTTTGTTTAACTTTCATAGATAATGTGAGGAAATAGCTTATGTTCATTTATTTATGTATGCATTTATGTGTTTATTTACTGATTTATCCATTGTGCATATGGCCACTCAATTGCTTCAGTATTATTTCTTTTTGGAAAGTGATATTCTATTTCATTGCTTTTCATGGCATCTTGGTCAAAAGTCAGTTACAACATATATATATAGACCTACTTCTTGACACTATTCTTTCCTTCTTATCTACAAGTCTTTTTTTTAATGCCAATATCAAGTAGTCTTTACTATAGACTTAGAATAAATTTTGATATCAGATAATGTAAGTTCTCCAAGGGTTTTTTTTTTTTCAAAATTACTTTGGCTAACTTAGGTTCTTTACATTTCCATGTAAACTGTACAATGGACTCATCAATTTCTACAATGTAGCCTGCTGAGATTTTTATAGGGATTGTGTTGAACCTCTAGAGCATCACAGAGAGAATTAGCATTTTAAGGAAATCTGAAATATACCAAGCAACAAAGTGTATCTTTCCATTTATTTAGAGCTTATTTAATTTTTGTCAGGAATATGTTGTACTTTTCAATTTACTAGACTTCACTTTTTTTATCAAACATATTTCCAATTTATTATGTCTTTAATTCTACTGTAAATACTATTCATTAAAATATTATCTCCAGCTGAACATTGCTAGTATGAAAAATACCATCAATTGTTACGTGTTGACTTTGTACCCTACTAGGATGTTTTTGCTGGTTCCTTAGAATTTTCTACATAGACAATTATGTTTCTAGATTCTGTGCATTAAGTTATTGATACTTCTTCCTTTGCCATCTAATTGCATTTTGTCAGCCACTTAAGACCATCAAACTTTAAAAAAATACAATATGGTGAATTATATTGATTTTCAAATGTTATATCAACTTTGCATTCCTGGGGAAAATATGCCCCCCATAGTCTTTGGTGTATGTTGTTAAATATGACTTATTAAAACTTTGTCAGGAAATTTTGTTTGTTGTTGTTGTTTTTTAAGATTTTATTTATTTATTCATGATAGTCACACAGAGAGAGAGAGAGAGAGAGAGGCAGAGACATAGGCAGAGGGAGAAGCAGGCTCCATGCAGGGAGCCTGACGTGGGATTGGATCTCGGGTCTCCAGGATTGTGCCCTGGGCCAAAGGCAGGCGCTAAACCACTGCGTCACCCAGGGATCCCTGTCAGGAAATTTTGTGTCTGTATTTATGACATATACTGATATATAGTTCTCTCAGAATTTCTTCTTCTGGTTTAATATTAGGGAATTGTTGATCTCACAGGATAAAATTATATGCAGATTTGATAATATTTCTTTATTAAATTTTGAATAAGTTAATAGTGAAAATATCAAGGATTGGAATTTTCCTCAAAGAAAATGTTCCACTGTATCCAACTTCTTCTTTTGATTGATTGATTTTGTATATATATATATTTTTATTGGAGTTCGAGGTGCCAATGTATAGCAATAACACCCAGGGCTCATCCTATCAAGCGCCCCCCTCAGTGCCCATCACCCAGTCACCCCAACACCCTCACCTCCCTTTCCACCACCCCTTGTTCGTTTCCTAGTGTTAGGAGTCTCTCATGTTCTGTCTCTCTCTCTGATATTTCCCACTCATTTTCTCTCCTTTCCCGTTTATTTCCTTTCACTATTTTTTACATTCCCTAAATGAATGAGACCATATAATGTTTGTCCTTCTCCTATTGACTTATTTCACTCAGCATAATACCCTCCAGTTCCATCCACATTGAAGCAAATGGTGGGTATTTGTCGTTTCTAATGGCTGAGTAATACTCCATTGTACACATATCTCTATCCATTCATCTTTCGATGGACACCAAGGCTCCTTCCACAATTTGGCTATTGTGGACATTGCTGCTATAAACATTGGGGTACAGGTGTCCTGCCGTTTCACTGCATGTATATCTTTGGGGTAAATCCCCAGCAGTGCAATTGCTGGGTCGTAGGGCAGGTCTATTTTTAACTCTTTGAGGAACCTCCACACAGTTTTCCAGAGTGGCTGTAGCAGTTCACATTCTCATCAACAGTGCAAAAGTGTTCCCCTTTCTCCACATCCTCTCCAACATTTGTTGTTTCCTGTCTTGTTAATTTTCCCCATTCTCACTGGTGTGAGGTGGTATCTCATTGTGTTTTTGATTTGTATTTCCCTGATGGCAAGTGATGCAGAGCATTTTCTCATGTGCTTGTTGGCCATGTCTATGTCTTCCTCTGTGAAAATTCTGTTTGTGACTTTTGCCCATTTCATGATTGGATTATTTGTTTCTTGGGTGTTGAGTTAATAAGTTCTTTATAGATCTTGGATACTAGCCCTTTATCTGATCTGTCATTTGCCAATATCTTCTCCCATTCTGTAGGTTGTCTTTTAGTTTTGTTGACTGTTTCTTTTGCTGTGCAGAAGCTTTTTAACTAGTTTAATTTCCCATAGTTCATTTTTGCTTTTGTTTTCCTTGCCTTCATAGAAATATCTTGCAAGAAGTTGCTGTGGCCAAGTTCAAAAAGGGTGTTGTCTGTGTTCAAAAGAAATAAAAGGCATTCAAACTGGCAAAGAAGCCAAACTCTCCTTCTTTGCAGATGACATGATACTGTACATAGAAACCCCAAAGACTCCACCCCAAGATTGATAGAACTCATACAGCAATTCAGCAGTGTGACAGGATACAAAATCAATGTCCAGAAATCAGTGGCATTTCTATACACTAACAATGAAACTGAACAAAGAGAAATTAAGGAGTCAATCCCATTTACAATTGTACCCAAAAGCATAAGATACCTAGGAATAAACCTAACCAAAGAGGTAAAGGATCTATACTCTAAAAACTACAGAACACTTCTGAAAGAAATTGAGGAAGACACAAAGAGGTAGAAAAATATTCCATGCTCATGAATTGGAAGAATTAATATTGTGAATATGTCAATGCTACCCAGGGCAAATTACACATTCAGTGCAATCCCTATCAAAATACCATGGAATTTCTTCAGAGAGTTGGAACAGATAATCTTAACATTTGTGTGGAATCAGAAAAGACCCCAAATAGCCAGGAGAATATTGAAAAAGAAAACCAGAGCCGGGGGCATCACAATGCCAGATTTCAGGTTGTACTACAAAGCTGTGGTCATCTAGACAGTTTGGTACTGGCACAAAAACAGATACATAGATCAATGGAACAGGATAGAGAATCCAGAAATGGGCCCTCAGTTCTATGGTCAACTAATTCGACAAAGCAGGAAAGAGTATCCATTGGAAAAAGGGCAGTCTCTTCAATAAATGGTGCTGGGAAAATTGAATGAAACTAGACCATTTTCTTACACCATACACAAAGATAAACTCAAAATGGACGAAAGATCTAACTGTGATATATGAATCAATCAAAATCCTAGATGAGAACAAAGGCAACACCCTTTTTGAACTTGGCCACAGAGCTTCTTGCAAGATACATCTATATATCCAACTTCTTTAGTAGATAGGAGGCTACTCAGTTTATGTATCACTTTTTACATGTGCTTTGGTAATGAATCTGTCTTTTTCATCCATATTGTTGGATTTAAGCCTTTAATATGTATATAATGTAGAATCTTCAAATATTCTCATTTCGTAATTTTTAATCTTCTCTCTTTTTTCTTATGTGTCTAGAGAACTATTATTTTGATTGTTTCAAGAAGTATCTTTGATTACATTATTTTTCCTTATTCTTGTGTTGTCTATTTAATAATAGTCTTATCTTTATTATTAACCTTTGCTTACTTTGTTCTTATTTTTGAAATGTAATTGTTGATATTTATAAAAATACTGCATCAAAATAATAAATATTTCTAAATTTAAAAATATTACTCTTTTTTAAAAATTGTATTTATTTATCCATGAGAGACTCAGAGAAAGGTGCAGAGACATATGCAGAGGGAGAAGCAGGCTCCCCACAGGGAGCCTGATGTGGAACTCCATCCCAGGACCGGGATCACAACTTGAGCCAAAGGCAGACACTCAACCACTGCGCCACTCAGGTGCCCCCCCCCCAAATAATACCCTTAATGCCATCTCATAGAATAACCTGTTACAACTATGTCCTAATAATCTGTGAGGTCTAATCTTTTTTTCTCCTCTCCATGTATTTTTATTCACATACTCACATATACACATATACATATAGACGCATAGGTACACATGCAAAACTTTTTCTGAGTCACTTTTGGTGAAGAATGCAATAAAAATAATATAGTGAAGCATATGAACTACAAATTTTTCTAATATCTACTTAAACGAAGACAGATATTTATATAAAAATGGAATTTAAGTCAATAATAATAAAAATGCCACATTAAAAATATTTTAGTCCAATCCAGTGATGAATAAATGATCACTAAGTACATATTCTCTCTTGGAATCATTTGATATTTAAACAGCAATGATATGCAGTCTGCATTCAGAATGCATGTTCATTTATGATTCCCATGAGGCTGCAGAAATCTTCCACATTTTGGGTTTGAGTAGATATTAGTGTAGGAGAAATTCCAACATAACAGAAGTACTAAAGGACATGTCCAATTTCCCTTCTTGAATCATTTGGATTTGGCAATCTATAAGATTAGAGATTACAGAGAAAGCTGAACAAGAGTTCACCAGCAACAAGAAATTGAAATTCTCCTTAAATTCACACATGCTGCCCAGAATTTTTACAGCTTCCTAGAAATTGTACTAATTCCAGATAACATAGCAATAATTTTCATTCACTGCAAATTCTGCTAACAACTCTTGTCAGCAAGAAGAGGAAATAGATTTGACCTATTTATTCACTAAGATTGTACTACCTGGAAAGAATTTCTGAGATACTTTAATTCCTCATAGAAATTCTAGTAGTTCTGGTTAACATATGAATTACAGAGAAATAATATGTCATTTTCTGGTTTGTTCTGAATTTACAAAAGTTAATAACAAGTTAAGGAGATCAAAAATTTAATCGTGACCTTTTCTAGCATATATTAAAATGATCTTAGAGGGAAAAAAGTGAACAGAACCATAGTTCATTGGGTTGGTTAAATGTCCCTTTTTACCAAGACATTTTATAGTCTTTCATTCTACTTAACAACAACCAACCCTTTATTCATAGTGTGCTATATAAGGTGATTGTTTTTCATAATATGCAAGAGCTACTCAGGCACAAATTTTGTTGAAACTCACAGAACTTTATATGAAAGGAGTCATGGAAAATATCTAGTTTAGTATCTTCAATTTTATATATAATGAAATTGCCCTCAGAAATCTCTTCAATTTACCACCTTGCCCTTTTTCCTTCATTTTCAAGCCTAATCACATTCTACATTAAAATGATAGGACATGCACATAGTCCCAAATTTTATCAGTTATGCATTGAATTTCAGCACTGTTGCTCATCCATTTCTATAATTATATATTTGTGTGTGCTGCCAAAAATAATTGGCATTGGGTTTTTGAGGTAAAGTTAATATATAATAATATATAAGTTTTAGGTATATAACATTATAATTCAACATCTGTATACATTACAAAAGTCTAGTTATCATCCATAAACATGCAATTGACTCTCTTCACCAATTTTGCCCACCTCCCAACGCTATTCTTTTCTGGTAACCATCAATTTGTTCTCTGTATTTATGAGTATGTTTTTGTGTTTTTTTTTTTTTGATTCTACTTATGAGTGAAATGAAAAAAAAAAATTTTTCTCTATCTTCTTATTTCACCTAGCATAATTTCCTTAAGGCTCATCCATGTTGTCACAAATAGGAAGATTTCATTCATCTTTATGGTTGAGTATTCCACTGTATATGTATACCACATTTTCTTTATTTGTTCACTATCAATGGAAAAGTAGGTCGCTTCCATATTTTGGGTTTTATAAATAATGTTGCAGTGAACATAGGGATATATATATATATATATATATATTTTAAAATTAATCTTTTCATAATTTTAAATATATACCAAGAAGTAGCATAGCTAGGTCATATGGTAGATCTATTCTTAATTTTTTGAGGACTCTCCATGTTGTTTGCTATAGTGGTTGCACCAATTTATATTTCTACCAAGTGTGCAAGGATTTCCCTTTCCTCACATTCTCTCCCATATTTATTATTTGTCTTTTTGATAATAACTATTCTAACTGATATGAAGTGATATCTCATTTTAATTTTAATTTCCATTTTTCTAATAATTTGTGATGTGGAACATTTTTTCATGTGCCTGTTGGCCATCTGTATATTCTTTGGAAAATGTCTGTTAGATTCCTGGTTTTTTTGTTTTGTTTTGTTTTGTTTTAGTTTGGTTTTTAGTTTTTTATTTAAATCCCAGTTAGTGACATACAATGTAATATTACTTTCAGATGTACAATACAGTGATTCAAGACTTCCATATAACACCCAGTGCTCATCACAAGGGTGCTCTTTAATCCTCATCACTTACTTAACCCATGCTCTCACCCACTTCCCTTTTGGTAACCATCAATTTGTTCTCTATAGTTAACAGTCTGTTTCTTAGATTGCCTGGGTGGCTCAGCTGGTTGAACATCTGACTCTTGATTTTGACTCAGGTCATGATCTTTGGGTCATGGGATCAAGCTCCCTGTTGGTTTTGTGATCAGTGTGGAGTCTGCTTGTCCCTCACCCTCTGCTCCTGCCCTTATTTTCTCTCTCTCTAAAGTAAATAATTAATTATTAAAATAATTTGTTTCTTAAATTCCACATATGAGAGAAATTGTATGGTATGTGTCTTTCTCTGACTGACTTATTTCACTCAGCAATAATAGTCTTTAGCTCTATGCATGCCATTGCAAATGGCAAGATTTCATTCATTTTTATGGCTGAGTAATATTCAATTGTAAATATTCCACCACTTCTTTTTTTTTTTAATTTTTTTTTTTTTTTAGTTTTATTTATGATAGTCACAGAGAGAGAGAGAGAGGCAGAGACACAGGCGGAGGAAGAAGCAGGCTCCATGCACTGGGAGCCCGATGTCCACCACTTCTTTATCCATTCATCAATGCGCACTTGGGCTGTTACCATAACTTGGCTATTGTAGATTATGCTAGTGTAAACATCAGGGTAAACATATCCCTTCAAATTAGTGTTTTTGTGTTATTTGGTAAATATCTAGTATTGCAATTGCTGGATTGTAGGGTAGTTCTATTTTCAAATTTTTGAGGAACTTCCATACTAATTTCCATACTCTGCCCCTTTTTTTGTAGCTTTTTGATTCTCTATTGTTGAGTTTATGAGTTCTGTATATTTTGTATAATAACCCCTAATTGGATATATGATTTGTAAATATCTTCTCCCATTCAGTGGTTTGCCTGTTTTTTTGTTTTGTTTTGTTTTTAAAGATTGTATTTATTTATTCATGAGACAGAGAGAGAAAGAGAGAGAGAGAGAGAAAGAGAGAGAGGCAGAGACATAGGCAGAGGGAGGAGCAGGCTCCATGCAGGGAACCTGACATGGGACTGGATCCCAGGTCTCCAGGATCACACCCTGGGCTGAAGGTGGCACTAAACCGCTGAGCCACCTGGGCTGCCCAGTGGTTTGCCTGTTTTAATGATTTTTTTTTTTCTGTAAAGATTTTTTTTTTTAGTTTGATATAGTTACCTTAATTTATTTTTTATTTTATTACCCTTGCCTTTGGCATAAGACCTACAAATACATCACTAAGATCAACATCAATGCTTGTTGCCTATGCTTTCTATTAAGAATTTTGTGATTGCAGGCCTTAAATTCAAATCTTTAATAAGTTTGGAGTAAATTATAGTGTATGTTATAAGATAAGGTCCAGTTTCATTCTATTGCATGTGGCTAACCAGTTTTCCCAATACCATTTATTGAAGAGATAGCTATCCTTTCTCCATCGTGTGTTCTGATTTTCTGTTATAAATTAAATTATTCATTTATGTGTGGATTTAGTTGAGTTCTCTATTCTGTGTCACTGATCTATGTGTTTGTTTTTATGCCAGTACCATGCTGGTTTTGTTACTATCACTTTGTAGTATAGTTTGAAATCAGTAAGTGTGATACTTCCAACTTTGTTTTTCTTCCTTATGATTGCTTTAGCCACTCAGAATCATTTGTGGTTCCATACAAAGTTTAGAATTATTTGCTCTAGTTCTGTGGAAAATGCCACTGGAAAATGATAGGGATTTCATTGAATCCATATATTGCCTTGGGTTGTATGGACATTTTAACAATATTAATTATTTCATTCATGAGCACTGAATACATTTCTATTAATTTGTGTCTTCTTCAGTTTCTTTCATCAGTGTTATAGTTTTCAGAGTGCCAGTCTTTCACCTACTTGGTTAATTATATTCCTAGATATTTTACTATTTTCGATGTTACTGCAAATGGGATTGCTTTATTAATTTTTCTTTATGGTAGCTCATTATTAGTGTATAGGAATTCCATAAATGTCTGAATACAGACTTGTATCCTGTAACTTTACTGAATTCATTTTTAGTTCTACAGGGTTTTTTTTTTTTTTTTTAGTATAGATTTCAGGATTTTCTATGTATAGCATCATGTCATTTATAAATAAAAGCAATTTTACTTCTTCCTGTTTGATTTGGATGTGTTTCATTTCTCTTGTCTGATTGCTGCAGCTAGGACTTTCAGTACTGTGTTGAATAAAAGTGGCAAAAATGGGCATACTTGCCTTGTTCTTGGATCTTAAAGCTTTTAGTTTTTCACCATTAAGTGTGATGTTAGCTGTGGATTTTCACATATGCCCTTTATTAAGTTGAGTTACAGTTCCTCTATACTAACTGTTGAAAAATTTTACCATAAATTTAGATTGAATTTTGTCAGATGCTTTTTCTGCATTTATTGAGGTGATCATATGATTTTTATTTTTCATTTTGTTAATGTGGTGTATTGCATTGATAGATTTGTGGATGTTGAACCATCCTTTGCATCCTTGGAATAAATACCACTTGATCATGGTGTATGATTCTTTCAAGGTTTTGTTGAATTTGGCGTGCCAATATTTTATTGAGGATTTTTGCAGCTATATTAATCAAGGATGTTTGTCTATATTTTTTTGTGATGTCTTTTTCTAGGTTTTGGTAATAAGATAATGCTGGCCTAAATAAAATAAAATAAGATAAGTTTCATAAAATAAGTTTGGAAATGTTCTCTTCAGTTTTTTGGAAAAGTTTCAGATAGATAGGGACTAAATCTCTGAATGTTTGATAGAATTGACTAATGAAATCATCTGATCATGGACTTTTGTTTGTTTGGAATTTTGCCTTACTGATTCAATCTCCCTAAAAGAAAGGTTCCTGATTTATCAATTTTGTTTATCTTTTCAAAAAATCGGCTCTTAGTTTCATCAATCTTTTCTATTAGCTTTTTAATACCCATTTATTTACTTCTGCTATGCTTTTCATCATTTCTTTTTTTCTACTAACTTTGGGCTTTGTTCTTTTTTTTTTGCTAGTTCTAGATATAAAGTTAAATTGTTAACTTGAGATTTCTCTTATTCCCTGAGGTAAGCCTGTATTGCTCTGATCTTCTTTCTTAAAATCATTTATATTGTATCTCATAGATTTTTGTATGTTCTATTTGTGTTTTCATTTCTGTCTAGGTATTTTTTGTTTTTACTCTGATTTTGTTGATGACCCACTGGCGTTCAGTAGCATGTTTTTTAATCTCCACATTTCAATTTTTTTCCAGTTTTCTTCTAATTGATTTTTACCTTCATAACACTGTGGTCAGAAAAGATGCTTGATATAATTTCAGTCATATTAACTTTACTGAGACTTCCTTTGTGGCCTAACATGTAATGTATCCTGGAGAATGTCCTATATGTCTTTGAATATAATGTGTATTCTGTTGTTTTTTGATAGAATGTTCTGTTTATGTCTATTAAGTCCATCTGGTCTAATGTGTTATTTAAGGAGATATATCCCTTTGATCTTCTGTTTGGATGATATATTCAATTATTTAAGTTGGGTTTTGAAGTCCCCTGCTATTATCACGTTCCTGTCAATTTCTCCTTTTGGATTTGTTAAAGATTTATTTATTTATGTTTAGAGGAGGAGAGAGACCATGAATGAGTGAAGGAGGGGCAGAGGGAAAGGGAGAGAGTGGGAGAGAATCTCCAGCAGATTCCTGCTGAGCATGGAGCTCCATCTCAAGGTTGTGACCGGAGCCAAAACCAAGTCAGATGCTCAACCAACTGAGATGTCCAGGCTCCCCTGCATTATACATTTTTGTTCTCCTATGTTGGAAGCATATATATTTATCAATGCTATCTCTCCTTACTAAATTGCTCTCTTTGTTGTTGTATAATACCCTTCATTGTTTTTTATTATAGTCTTTGTTTTAATGCCTATTTTGTCTGATCTGAGTATAGCAATACCAGATTCTTTTTGTTTCTATTAGCATGGAATATCTTTTTCTAACTCTGTACTTTCAGTCTGTATGTATCTTTAATTCTTAGTAAGTCTCTTGTAAAGCATAGAGAGATGGGTCCTTTTTATTTTTTTATTTTTTTATTTTTTAAAGATTTTATTTATTTATTCATGAGAGACACAGAAAGAGAGAGAAACAGAGACACAGGCAGAGGGAGAAGCAGGCTCCATGCAGGAAGTCTGATGTGGGACTCAATCCCGGGTCTCCAGGATCACTCCCTGGCCCAAAGGCAGGCACTAGGGAATATTATGAGCTCCTCTGACCCTAAGCCGGTGTTCATTTGACCTCTGTGTCTATCTGCCAACAGAACCTGGAGAAAACTTTACCATATGCAGGAAATTAAACAGAATTAGTGTGTTAGCCAAAGAATAAAAGATAAAAAAGAGCACTCCTCCTTTCCCTCCATTTTTGTAAAGTCAATCAATGAATTTTGGTCTGTCAGGATGGGTGGACCCAAGATCCAGTGAGTGATTCAGCTGATCCAAGGCTTATATTTTCCTTTATTTATCATCCATCCTCAATTGATGTAACTTCTTGTACTATTCTGATTAATTTTATGTAAAACTAGTTTACTTAAAAAAAAAAAATGTGCCTACGTAATAAAGTCTACACACTGGCTAACTTTAAAAAAAGAAAAGAACAAGCCACCCAGAGATCCCCGAGATGGGTCCTTTTTTTAAAAAAAATATTTTGTTTATTTATTCATGAGAGAGAGGCAGGCAGAGACACAGGTAGAGAGAGAAGCAAGTTCCATGCAGGGAGCCTGATGTGGGACTCAATCCCGGGACCGTGGGATCATGCCCCGAGCCGAAGGCAGATGCTCAACCGCTAAGCCACCCAGGCATCCCAAGATGGGTCCTTTTAAAAAATATTTATCCATTCAGTCACTCCATGTCTTTTGATTGGAGAATATAGTGCATTTACATTTAAAGTAATTATTATTTAGGTATACACTTATTATTTTAATTGTTTTTTTGTTTCTATAGTTTCTCTCTGTTTCTTTTTCTGTTTCTCTATTTCCTTGTGGTTTGATGACTTTCTTTAGCATTATGTTTAGGTTCCTTTCTCTCTCTCAATCTCTCTTCCTTTTTTTAATTTTTAAAATTTTTTTGCTTGTGGTTATTGCGAAATTTGCATACAATAGCCTATGTATATAACCTTTGGTTTTAAGTTCATAGAAACTTATATTTGAGCACTTTCCAAACCATATTTTTACTCTTCCTCCCTTACATTTTATCCTTTTGATGTCACATTTACATGTTTATTATGCATACATTAACTAATTATTGCAATTTTCACTGTGACTGCTTTTGTCTTTTAACCTTCATATTTGCTTTATAAATGATTGATCTACTATCTTTACTATATATTTATCTTTGCCATTGAAATTTTTACTTTTTTTTTTTTTTCAGGAGAGGAAGAGAGTGCAGGGAGTGAGGGAAAAGGAGGGAGGGGAACTTAGGCAGGCTCCAACCCCCAGTGTGTAATCCAACATGTGCCCAGTCTCACAATCTGAGATCATAAACTTAGCCAAAATTAAGAGTTGGAGGCTTAATTGACTAAGCCACACAGATGTCCCAAGATTTTTACTTTTATAAACTAATTACTTATCTGTGCCACTGCTTTTAAGCTTAAATAAGTCTCTAAGATTTCTAGTAGGACTGATATAGTGGCAATGAACTCCTTTACAGTTTGCTTATCTGAAAAATCCTTAATATCCCTTTAATTCTGAATCATTGCTCGGTAGATAATTCTTGGTTGGCAGTTTTTTTTTTCTTTTCCTTTCAACACTTTGAATATGTCATGTTACTCCATTTTAACCTGCTACTTTTTTGCTGAAAATTTAGCTGATAGCTTTATGAGGTTGCACTTATATGTAACATTTTTTTCTTGCTACTTTTAAGATTTCTTTATTTAGTTTTTACCATTTTGATTATAATGTGTCTCAGTGTGTATCTCTTGAGGTTTCTCTTATTTGGAACTCTCTGGAGTTCCCAAATATAGATGTCTGTTTTCCATCAGCAGAAATGAGGGGAATTTTTAGCCATTAATTCTTCAAATAAAGTTTTTGGTCTTCTCTCTCTCTTCTCCTGTGACCCCTATAATATGAGCGTTATATTTAATGTTGTCCCAAAATTCCCTTAAAATATTTTATTTTTTAATGTTTTAGTTCCTTTGTCAATCTGTTTGAGTTATTTCCATTTTTATTTCCACCTCACCGATATGTTCTGCTTCATCAAGTCTGCTGTTGTACCCTTCTAGTATATTTTTCAGTTCATTTATTGTGTTCTTCAGTGCTGTAACTTCCGTTTGGTATAAAAAATATTTTTTATCTCTTCATACAGAAAGTTCAACTTCATATAGAAAGTTCAAGTGCACACTGTGCTCATTTTTCTCTCAAGGTTAGTGAACATCTTTAAGACCATTATTTTAGACTCCTGGTTAGGTAGATGACTTACCTCTGTTTCATTAAGGCCTTATTCTGTGGTTTTATCCTTTTTTTTTTTTTTTTCCATTTAGAATACATTTCCTTGTCTCTTTATTTTGCCTGACTCCTTTGTGTTTAATTGTATTGGGCAAATTAGTTACCACTCCCAGTCTTGAAGGAATGATCTTGTGTAGGTGTCCTGTGGGGCTCAGAAGCACCATCTTCCAAAGCACCTGTACCAGGTCCTCAAGGATTTTCTTTTTGTCAGGTGCCTGTGTCCACCTACTGTGATTGGATCACAACTATGGCTTGGGGGTGGTGAGCAGGGCTGTCACCTGACCTGACTGTGTCATGCAGCCGCCCCCAAGGGTTAATGAAGCTCTTCACTGACTGGCTGTGACATGTAAGTATGACACAGAAGTGGATGGGCTCATACCTGGCCTGGTTGTGATATGCAGCTGTGTTATAAGTGGGGTTCTTGGCTGTCTTAGCTATGATACAGAGCTACATAATGGGTGTAGGTAGAGCCCTTAGAGGGGTGCACACTCTGGTGCAAACAGATTAGAGGGAAAATTCCAAATAGCTCTCACCATTGTCAGTATTAGAAGTTGGAATGAGGTCACAAAATGGCACCCACTGGTGTCTCTGCCCCAGAAAGAGTTCAAAAGATTTCCTGCTTCTCTTGCAGATGTTTTAAGATTAATTAGTCGGTTTCTTTCCCATATGGTCTATGTGATTTTCAAACTGGTATTTATGTGCAAGGATCCTGTGCAAGTGAATTTTTTAGTGAGACTTTTAAGAGCACATTTTCTGTTCCCTACAGTTCTGTGGTTTTTCTGGAGTTCATTTATCCTGTACAATATTTAGAGGTTGAAGTACTTGGTGTGGAGGACAGACCCCTTCTTTATCAGGAAAAATTTTACGTATTTTTGAGATCCCTTTTGCTTGTGAATTGCCACTAGGGTTTTGTTTTTGTTTGTGTTTTTGTTTTGGCATAAGCATGTTTCTGGATCTCCTATGCATTTTAATGCTGCCTTTTATCCTTTGTTGTGGAGGCTCTGTTTACTTAGATTTCAGGTCTATTTGGAGGAATCATTATATATATTATAATTTTTGTGTGTCTATAGGAAAAGATGAGTTCAAGATCTTCCTAACACTGCAATGAACCCCTCTAGTAGCATTTGGTTCTTAGTGTGTAGTGAGGCTTCCTCCTCATAAATCATACAAACATTCTGAATACCTAAATTTACTTCCTTCATTTATTTATAATCCATATAGAAGTATCATAAAATACAGTCATATTCAAATTGGATAGAAATCTCAACTTTGTTAAAAGCAAATAAAATGACCCTATTGTATTCAGGGTAAGTTGTTATTTTCTAGGTTAGGGCACACTGTCAAATTGTGCTTTGAAGAATAATTATTTGATCACACACTCCAATTAATAGGGTCAGTTCAGAGCCCATACTACCTACTGCAATCTATTGCTCAAGATAAGAATAATTAATATTAGTAAATAACTATATTGAGCCATCAAAATCATAGCTAGTCTACTTAATATGGAGTTGACCTTTAATGGAAAGGAGAAAAGTCTTTAATTGAGACTAGACAGGGCTCTTCCATTTTCTTCTAATAACCTTCAAGTTTCACTCTTTATTTTATATTTCCACGTAGCTTGAAAAATAAAACCTATATAAACATTTTGCTTGGGAATTGTTATCTCCTATAAAGCCAAATGGAAATCAAGTTGGAGATCATGTGAAAATAAATCATAAAATAAGCAACTTATATTTTCTTTCAGCCTAGACTATGAATAAAAGGAGCGTAAGGAAATTTTAAGGCACACATATGATCTTACTTAGCTGTGGAAGAAATAATTTATAGTTGAAACAAAATATACCCAAATATATTGAGCATTTCCCTGATGTATACCTCCTATACCTATAAATATTATGACAATGGAAGCAGGTGGATGGCATAGTTGATTGTATATGGGCGTTGAAGATCTCTTCTTTCTGTTTCCAAAACTGACTATTACCTTGAATTATAAAGAACAAAGTTTGACCTTCAGCTTTTATCATAATTTAGTGTCTGTATATGGAAATTTGAAATCTCAGAAACAAACCAAGAGGAAGAGAAATAAGCTAAGTTTAAAGAGATTAAGATTATGGAAAATGGCTTCTAAGGATTTCTTCCACGTGGATATCTAATCATTAAAGTTCCTATCTAAAGGGACATAGTAAACTCATTTGGACCTGCATCGGTAAGAATATAAGTCCCATAGGAGTGGATCATAATTAAAAATTTGTGGTACTTTTAGAGCAGATATATGGAAATTAGTGGTTGATCTTCCTTAACAGAAGAATCTCCAGCAGTAATTGAGATGGTTCTCTATTCATTCTCTGTTAATATGCTCCTAGAAGGTATATTTCTTTTTTTTTCTAATAATGTCATCTATATTGATGAAAAAGAGAAGAAACATCAATTTACTTGTATGCTCTATTATGACTTATTTTGCTCAGTAAGACAACCACAAGAAAAACATTTAATAAAATTTATCTCCCCAAGTAATATTAACCAGTTATGTATACAATAAAGGGACCTTCCATACTGAATGTGTGGAGTTTTGGAATAAATACACCAATGGAAAGAAAAACCTCATTTCTGATTTTAGAGAAAAAGAGGGAAATGAGGGAGAATTAATTGTTAAAAAACAAATTATCACTTCTGATGACGGAATGAGGAATTGATATTAAGGGTGTTGGAGAACACAATATACCATAAGAGTTATCAACATTATCAACCTTTTTGTCATTATTGTCTAATCATTGATCATATTTCGAATTTATATGATCTATAAACAGACTTTATCATGATTCATCAATCATTCCACCTTGACACACTTGACTTTCAGAAAACTTCCCGGTTTTCTTCCTTCCAAATTGATGGCTTGTTTTTCATCTCTTTTACTGCTTCTTTTTCATCTAACTGACATCTTAAAGCTGGTGGTTTCTGGCACTCAATCTTTTTTTTTTTTTAATTTTTTATTTATTTATTTATTTATGATAGTCACAGAGAGAGAGAGAGAGAGGCAGAGACACAGGCAGAGGGAGAAGCAGGCTCCATGCACCGGGAGCCCGACGTGGGATTCGATCACTGGTCTCCAGGATCGCGCCCTGGGCCAAAGGCAGGCGCTAAACCTCTGCGCCACCCAGGGATCCCCTGGCACTCAATCTTGATTCTCTTTTCTTCTTATAAAATTCACCTTTGGTGATTTATCAAGTCTTATAACTTTTTTTTAAAAGATTTTATTTATTTATCCATGAGAGACACACACACACACACACACACAGAGGTAGAGACACAGGCGGAGGGAGAAGCAGCCTCCACGCAGAGAGCCCGATGTGGGACTTGATCCCGGGATTCCAGGATCACGCCTTGGGCGGAAGGCAGGAGCTAAACCTCTGAGCCACCCAGGGATCCCCAAGTCTTATAACTTTAAATATTATCTATATGTAAACAGCTCCCTAACATGCATCTCTAGCACAGACATCTCTCCCAGTCATTGAGAACTCCACATGGATTATACAAAACATCACAAAATGATATTACTATAACTAAATGATTTTCTTTTTAAAATTAGTATTTATTTTTTGCTTGACTTTTTCTTTTTGTCTTTTTTTATTCATTATTATTTTTCTTTTTTTCTTTTTTATAAGATTTTATTTGTTTATTCATGAGAGACGGATAGAGAGAGAGAGGCAGAGACACAGGCAGAGGGAGAAGCAGGCTCCATGCAGGGAGCCTGATTCAGGGTCTCCAGAATCAGGTCCTGGGCTGAAGGCGGCGCTAAACTGCTGAGCCACCTGGGCTGCCCATCATTAATTTTTTCTTATAGTCAGTATTTCTGTGTGCATAAGTTTGATCCAAAATTTACAATGAGTGTTCTCTAAATAAACAAAGCCTGGGTTTTTAGAAATTGGTTTATGTAGATTTATTACAATCATTGATATGTTTGAATTTATAATCTTACAGTCTTAGCTTGCATCTTCTCTTGCAATATGTTTCTCTGCTTTGCCTTCATTATAATATCCTCCTTTTGATTGTCAAAGTAATTTTTTGTACTAGTTAGAATGTTATTCTCTTTCTCTTTCTTTCTTTCTTTCTTTCTTTCTTTCTTTCTTTCTTTCTTCTTTCTTCTCTTTCTTTCTTTTTTCTTTCTTTTTTAAGATTTTATTTATTCCTGAAAAAGACACAGAGAGAAAGGCAGAAAGGTAGGCAGAGGGAGAAGCAGGGTCCAGGCAGGGACCCTGATGTGGGACTATATCCTGAGACCCCTGAGCGGGGGGAAGGCTCAACCGCTGAGCCACCCAGGCATCCCTATGTTTAATCTTTGTAGTTTTAGACATTTTATCATTAATTTTAGGTCATTAAAGTCTAAGATTAATCAATATATTTACTAATGTCCCTTAATACAGGAACCTGAGAATACTTTACATACCTTTATATTTTTATACTGATTTTATCATGATTATTTATTTCTTTTTGAAACCCACAAAAGAGTTAATTATATTGTTTTTATAGCTGTCTCTAGATTTATGCACTAATGTATTTTTTTCTTTGTTCTTTATTTCTTTTTGAATCTTGGAATTTTCCTTTGGTGTTATTTTCTTTTGCCCACTACTTAAAATTTTCCTTTGGTAACATTTTATTTGTAATAAAATCTCTATTTTTGGTTTTGGCACATGTCTTTTTTCACCTTATCCTCACAAAGGATATTTGTCAGTATAGGGTAAAAGTTCATGCCACTATTGTCTAATTTCTGTTGTTTCTTTTAGAAATCCAGCATCAGGGCAGCCCCGGTGGCGCAGCGGTTTCTCGCCGCCTGCAGCCCAGGACATGATCCTGGAGACCCTGGATCAAATCCGACATCGGGCTCTCTGCATGGTGCCTGCTCTCTCTCTCTCTCTCTCTCTCCCTCTCTCTCTCTCTCCTCTCTCTGTGTGTCTCTATGGATAAATAAATAAAAAAATCTTAAAAAAAACAAAAAAAAAAGAAATCCAGCATCAAAAAAAAAAAAAAAAAGAAAGAAAGAAAGAAAGAAAAAGAAAAAGAAAAGAAAAGAAAAGAAAAAAGAAATCCAGCATCAGTATAATTTTTGTTCCATCAAAAACTGGAAGGAGAGTTGGGGTAAATCAGTGACAACTATTAAGGAAGGCACATGATTTGATGAGCACTGGGTGTTATGTGCAACTGAAAACTATTGAGCACTATATCTGAAACTAAGTATGTACTATATGTTGGCTAATTGAATTTAAATTAAAAAAAGAAAGTAAATTAATTTTCTCTGATACTATTATAGTCAATTTATATGGTTTTTAAAAAATACTTAAATTAAAATCAAGTTTCATAACTTTTTATATATCCCTAAATCCCTATTTTGCTAATTAATTTGGTAAGTGATACATTTTTAAAAAAAGCTATCTAGGCTTACAACTTTTGATCTAATATCTAAAGAGCTTGGAAGTTGTTACTCCAAATCTTAGAACAAGGAAATATCTATCTCTCTTGAGGGGGCAGGGGGAAGGGCTGAAAAGCATTTCGGAAAGTTGCAGCTATGGCTCACAAACCTGGTAAAATACGTAGACCTAATCATAGGATTACAGAATAATGTCTTCCCCTCCCCATAACTTACTGGAAGTCCACATCAATAGGACTCCTATAGATCAGGCAATTACAGATCAGAAACTACAAAATTTAGACTCTATTTAAGAATAAATTGCCAAGGGAGCCCAAATAATACAGGGGAGACAAAAAAAAAGGATACTAGAGAAAATTTAAAGATTAGATACATATGGTTAAAACAATAAATACAACATAACTCCTATAAGTAAAACTAAAGCCTCACACTAAAGGCCTAGTTATCTTAGTTCCTATTACCCAATATATCATGTCTACTTTCAAAAAAATTTAGAAGGCATGCTAACTAAAAAGGAAAACAAAACAAAACAAACCCACAGTCTAAAAGACAAAGCAACAAGAGAACCAGACTTGCAATCGACAGAAGTTTGGAAGTGCAATATAGGTAGGTGAAATAACTATGATTAATACACTAAGGGATTCAGTGGAAAAATAGAAAATATTCAGGAACAGACAAGTAATATAAGCAGAGATGTGGAAACCCCAAAAAACAAGAAGACATATCAAATATTAAAAACTAACAGTGATGAATAATGCCTTGATGGGCCAGTCAGTAGACTTGACACAGTTGAGGAAAGAATCAGTGAGCTTTAGCATATTCTAATAGAAATCTCCCAAAGTTTAATTTAAAGAGGAAAAAAAGAATGGAAAAGGAATGAGATATCTAAAAACTGTGGGACAATTACAAAAGATGTAACATGCAGTAAAAGTAGTGAGAAAGGAGCAAAATAAATATTTGAAGAAATAATGGATGAGACATCTCTCAAATTAATGCCAGACATCAAGCCATAGACACAGGAATATCAGAAAACACCACGCAAGTTGAAAGAGAAAGTGTGGGGAATCCTCACTTATAAAGGAAGAAAGAACAAAGATCAGAGTTACACTGGACTTCTCTTTACAAATCAGTCAAGGTAGAAGAGAATAGGGTTTAAAGTATTGAAAGAAAAAAACCACCATCCTGGAATATGTGTCCAGTAAAACTATTCTTCAAAAGTGAAGGAGATATAAAGAACTTTTTAGACAACAAAAACTGAGAGAAATTTTCACCAGCACATGTTACTTGTGAGAAAAGCTCTAAGTTCCTCAGAGAGGGAAAATGATACAGGTTAGAAACTCAGGTCTATATAAAGAGGAGAACATTAGAGAAAGAACAAATGAAGATTAAATAAACACTTATTTTTCCTATTCTTAATTGCTCTACTTGTTCATTGTTCAAAATAATAACAATGTATTGTGTGATTATAGTTTATGGATAAATGAAATAAATGATGGAAATGCTTTAAGGAGCAGGAGGGAGGAATTGGGGATAATCCATTATAATGTATCTGGACCATCCAGAAAATAGTGTAGTGTTATTTGAACATGAACTTATATAGTTGTAAGCATTTATTGCGAACTCTGGAGAATCAGAATAAAAAAAATTAAAATAACTATAATTCATATGCTAAGAGAGAAAATGAAATTGTATAAAGAACTCAAATCACATAAGACAGAAAAAAGATTGGAAGACAAAAAAGGAGAAAAGAACATGGGCAATAACAGAAAATATTTACAAGTACTATGGCTATTAATCTAAATGTGACAATAAAAAAAAAATAAAAAAAAATAAATGTGACAATAATAATAAATATGAATGACAATATACCAACAAAAAGATTTAATAAATCAAAAAAATCCATTTTATCTACAAAAACTCATATTCAGTGTAAATACACATGTAGATTTAAAATAAAGGGATGGAGGAAGATATATCTTTGTGACACAGTTCAAAAGAAAGTAGGAGTATTTCTTTTAATTTTCGACAAAGGATACACAGAAGAAGGAAAATAATCAGGGATAGAAAAGGCATCACATAATGACTAAGGGGTTAATTCTCTAAAAAACATAACAATCTTTAATGAATATGTGTCTAAAAATAAAATTTCAAAATATGTGAGGCAAAACCTAATATAATTGCCAAGAGAAACAGAAACATCCATTAACGCCTCTCTCTACCAGTAATAGTTCCAACAGGGGGAAATTCAGTAAAAATTAGCTGAACAGAACATCATCATCAGTCAACTGGATCTTATTCTATACGAGACGCTGTTAGGAGAATGAAAAGACAAACTACAGCAAGCTACGACAAAACATATCTTACAAAGATGTATCCAAAATGTATTAAAAACACTTAAATTTAATAATAAGAAAACAATCCAATTAAAAATAGGTAAAGATCTGAACAGACACATTGCTCAAGAGAAAGTCAATAACAAGTAAAGATATTAAAAAGTGTTTACCAAGATATGACATTAGAGAATTGCAAATTAAAACAATAATGAGGTACTACTACATACCTATTAGTGTAGCTATAACGGAAACAAAACAAAACAAAACAAACAAACAAACAAAAAACCCTGACAATACCAAATGATGGTGAAGGTGTAGAGCAAAAGGAACTCTTCATTGGTGGTGGGATGCAAAAAGATACCACAACTTTGGAAGATACTGTGGCAGTTTCTTACAAAACTAATTATAATCTTACTAAATGATGCAGTAATCACACTCCTGGGTATGTACACAAATGACTTGAAAATTTATGTACACATGAAAGCATGAATAAGAATGTGTACAGCAGCTTTCTTCATAATTGTCAAAATTGGAAGTAACCAAGATGTCCTTCAAAATGTGAATGGATAAACAAACTGTAATACATCCATACAGTGGAATATTATTCAGTGATAAAAAGAAATGAGCTATATAAAACCACAAAAAGACATGGAGTAACCTTAAATGCATGTTGCTTAGTGAAATAAGCCAATCTGAAAAGACTGCATGCTGTTCAATTCCAACTATATGACAGTCTAAAAAGGGAAAAATTATAGACAGAAAAAAAAAAAAGCAGCTACCAGGGTTTCATGGAGGGAGAAGGATGAAAAGATAGAACACAGGGGATGGTTAAGGTAATGAGTATCTTCTGTATGACACTGTCATGATGGATATATGTCATTATATATATATATATATGTATTTGTCAGAACCAAAGAATGTACAACACAGAGTAAACCCAAATTAAAATATGGACCTTAATTAATTATAACAATGACAATAACAATAGTATGTATCAGTATTATTTCACCAGTAGGAAAAAATGTACCACGTTAGTGCAAGAAGTTAATAACAGTGGAAACTCTGGGCAGGAGGAAGAAAGTAGATATAAAGAAATCTTTATATTATCTGCTCAATTTTCTTTAAGGCTAAACTGCTCTAAAAAATGAGGTCGGGGCAACGGGGTGCCTCAGTGGTTGAGTGTCTGCCTTTAGCTCAGGGCGGGATCCTGAGGTCCTGATATTGAGTCCTGCATCAGGCTCCCCACAGGGAGCTTCCTTCTCCCTCTGCCTAGGTCTCTGCCTCTCTCTGTGTGTCTCTCATGAATAAATAAATGATATCTTTAAAAAAAAAAAATGAAAAAAAAAAAATGAGGTCCGGGATCCCTGGGTGGCGCAGCGGTTTGGCGCCTGCCTTTGGCCCAGGGCGCGATCCTGGAGACCCGGGATCGATTCCCACATCAGGCTCCCGGTGCATGGAGCCTGCTTCTCCCTCTGCCTGTGTCTCTGCCTCTCTCTCTTTCTCTCTGTATGACTATCATAAATAAATAAAATTTAAAAAAAATGAGGTCCATTAGTATTTTCAGTGTTATCCATATCTGACTTAAAATTTTAATTATTTTCATTAGTGGCCATGGCTATTGGCCCACCAGCTACCAGAAATGGTAATGTGTGTATGTGCATGTTCAATATTACTATAGCTGAGAAAAATATTCAGAACTGAAGATGATCTGTTCATAGCCAAAGCTAGACATTTTTAGTGCATAAACTGTACATAGCTAATTGCAGATTACTTTTACTGAAGAGAAAAAATTTTCTGTAATAATTTTTCCATGTAATTGCCATAATAAGTAAAATCTCAGTTAAGTCCTCTGACTCAATTTTTTTTGTTTTTACACAATTAAATTATTTTCACTAAAGAAAACAATTTAGAATTTGCTTCTTCTTGTATATGTCTCTTATTTTAATGATCATTCTCTAACAATTATTATGTGAGATGGTTCTTTTGATGTAAATTTACAGCAATAAAACGAAAGAAAATGTGCAGTGACCATTTCTTATTTAATGATAGTTGAGAAAATTACTTAAACAGTCTAAAAAGGTGACAGCTGTATTTAAATGACTGATTTTAGGTGAGTATTATCAAGCCTCTTTAAAGAATAATGTCATTGTAAGGACTATGGTGTTGAGTATGTCTTTCAGTACCTACAATTAAAGCCAGATGACTAGAAAGTGCAATAATAAATTTTATTTTAGTGATCAACACAATCGATTTCAATTTTACTTAAATGTGTTCCAATGGACTTCATAGAATACTTTTATTTTTCTTCAAATTTGTTATTTGTTTTTTATATATTGTTATTCCTTGTTGTTTTCCTCCGTTATAATAACAAACTGATGAGTTCAGTTTTCCTATGACCATGAACTAAAGCTGAAATCTATTTAGACAGTTAAAACTCTTTAAAGGTTTTTTTATTTAAAATATTTAAAAATAACTCCAGTTATTTAATATATGGTATAATATAGTTTCAGTTGTACAATTTAGTGATTCAACACAACACTGACTGCTCATAACAAGTGTACTTCTTAATCCCAATCACCTATTTAACCCATCCCTTCAGCCCTCTCCTCTGTTACCAGTTTATTGTCTATAGTTAATGTTTCTTGCTTTGCCTCTCTCTTTTCCCTTTGATCATTCGTTTTGTTTCTGAAATTCCACATGAGTGAAATCACATGGTATTTGTCTTTCGCTGATTTATTCTCTTAGTATAATACTCTAGCTCCATCCATGTTTTTGTAAATGACAAGATTTCATTATTTTTGTTGGCTGAGTAATATTCTAGTGTGTGTGTGTGTGTGTGTGTGTGTGTGTGTGTGTACCGCCTCTTCTTTATCCATTAATTAGTTGATGGACATTTGGGCTCTTTGTCTAATTTGGCTATTGTAGTTAATGCTGTGAACATCAGGGTGCATGCATCCCTTTGCATCAGTATTTTTGTATTCTTTGGGTAAATGTCTAGTAGTAAAATTACTAAACTGTAGAGCAGTTCTATTTTTAACTTTTGGGGAAAACTTCATACTGCTTTTCACAGTGGCTGCACTAGTTTGCATTCCAATTAACAGTGTAAGACGGCTCACCTTTCTCCACATCCTTGACAACACATGTTTCCTGAATTGTTAATTTTAGCCATTCTGAGATGTGTGAGGTGATATTTCATTGTAGTTTTGATTTGTATTTCTCTAAGGATCAGTGATGTTGAACATTTTTTCATGTGTCTGCTGGTCATCTATATGTCCTCTGGAAAAATGTCTATTCATATGTTCCACCCATTTTTAATTGGATTATTCATTTTGGTGCTGTGGAGTTAAGTTCTTTTTAGATTTTGGATACTAAACCTATGTTTGGATATGTCATTTGCAAATATCCTTTCCCCTTCCATAGTTATCTTTCAGTTTTGTTAATTATTTACTTCACTGTGAAAAAGCTTTTTATTCTGATGAAGTCCCCATAGCTTATTTTTGCTTTTGTTTCCATTGCCTCATGAAATATATCTAGTAAGAAGTTGCTGTGGTCAAGGGTTACTGCCTGTGTTCTCCTCTAGATTTTAATGTTTTCCTGTCTCATATTTAGGTTTGTAACCCACTTTGAATTTATTTTTGTGTATGGTATGAGAAATTCATCCAATTTCATTCTTTTGTATGTCGCTGTCCAGTTTTCCCAACACCATTTCTTGAAGAGACTTTTTCCCATTGGATATTCTTTCCTGTTTTATTGAAGATCACTTCATTTCTGGGTTTTTTAAATTCTGTTCCATTGATCTAAATGTCTATTTTTGTTATAGTCTTGTGTAGTTCACTGTTTAACATTAAATACTAATATTTCTTCAGAATATTATGCTGGCAACAAAAAAGGAAAAAATATGAGGGAGGGCTAACATTGTTTTCCTCAATCCAAAAAGAATGTTTTATAGTATAAAAATTTAAATTAAATTGCTAAACTTTTAACTTAATGAAATATGTATTTATACATCCTCAATATTCAATTTCATTATATTTAAACACTCCGTTATAAACCAATCCTCTTCAGCAATTCTCAATATGTTCAAACTCAGAACACTGTCATAATGAAGGTGCTGGATGCAAAGCAATGTTGCACACTACATTCCACTCCCCAATTATCTATGCTATTTTTTTAAATAGTAGATACTTCTGTCAATTTTAATTTCATCTTGGTTGAAACACAAAATGGTGTGAAGGCTAAGCAAATGGCTGTCACAAACAGAGGGACACAAAATTCATAGGAAATTTTCCAGTCTGGTAGAGGAAAGGGGAATTAGTCACCAAACTCATTTTTTTAAAGATTTTTATTATTTAGTCATGATAGACATAGAGAGAGAGAGAGAGGCAGAGACACAGGCAGAGGGAGATGCAGGCTCCATGCCGGGAGCCTGACGCGGGACTTGACCCTGGGACTCCAGGATCGCGCCCTGGGCCAAAGGCAGGTGCTAAACTGCTGAGCCACCTAGGGATCCCCACCAAACTCATTTTATTGTTCATGAGTATTATGTGCCAAACCTTTTTATAACATGTGGAAAATAATCCTATTTGTGAACCCAAACATCTTATAAAAACATTTAACTGAATTACTAGAATGACTGCAAGTAGCTAGTAATTGTAAATGTACTGCAGTGATTTTCTTATTAATAATAAAAAGAAAAAATATATGTAACAAAATGATGAATTAGGAAATGAACAGTTTATGCTTATCTTTTCTATTGTTAGGGACTCTTTGCCTTGAACTGAGTTGTGTTTCATCAAATGGATTTTAGGAGCAAATATTTATATTTTTGTGCCATGTTGAGTTGAGTGGGGGAGTATTTGAATGTTTTTCTTTTTTCTTTTTTTTAATTTTTTAAATTTTTTTTTTGTTTTTCTTTTTTCTTAGGGTAATTTGTTCCGTAATGTTAATGGATTCATACCTTGAATTCAAACGTTGTAACAAGAAGAGGAGATAAGGGAGAAAATCTTGTATTTTTCAAGTCCAGAAAAAAAGTCTATAGTAAGTTTTATATTTTATGAGTTCTGAAAAATTTCACGTTTAGTGTAAAATAGTGTGGGCAATTTGCATTACTTCAGATATTTCTGATTTTACAAATTAGCCTCAGGAAATGAAAGCTACTCAATTCTGAGATCATCTCTGTTATTTTTATTAAGCATATTAATTTAAGTTTAACATATAACAGATGTAAACTTATAGTATGAAAATTACAGAATATAGGGCCACTTCAAACACAAGCCACTCATAGGCTCACCTGAGTGTTAATAAGGACCTCCAGACTCCTCTCTTTTCCTTTAGATAAACTTAAATGAGCAACTCTTAAGAAATAGTTTTATCTCATTTACTCTAAGGAGAGTCATGATATGAAGTAGTGGTTCTTGAAGAAAATAGAGGGTTACAAATTAAATAAATTCATCTGAAAAGAGGAAACAACACATTTATAAATTATGTGGCTGAATCTTTTACTTACTGTTTTTTAAAATATAAAACCAAATATACCATTTTTCTTTTTGATATATATTGTATTGTCTATTTTTCTATTCTATTTGTCTAATTTTCAAAGTCTATTAAAAATGTAAAGGTCATACTTAATGCTTCCCACCAAAATTTGAAAAGTAACATATAACTAACTGCATGAATAAAAATACAGAAGGCTGTATGTATATGAGAGAGAGGCACTCAAATTCATTTTGAAATATATCTTATTGGTTCAAACATAAGGCAACATTAACTTCAATTTCTGAATAGGATAGAGTAGTTTAGAATACAAAAATACCTCCATCATGAATAATTCACAAAGTTTGGTGAACTTTAAAAAAAAGAAAGAAAGAAAGAAAAAGTTGAGTTTTTAGAAATTACTTGTTTATAGGCATGAGAAAATTACTGAAGCAGCCAGGATGCAAAAGACCAATATTACCAAGAAGGGAGGGCCAAACAGTTGAGCCAAAATTCTGCATTTGATTTTCTCCTGGAAAGCATTTGCCAATTCTGGGTATAAAGCAAGAGGCTGAGAATCCAGGCTTTCTCAGGCAGAGCTGCTGCTGGAGGACATTGAAACCATCAGAAATTCTGGCAGAGATAAAATTATAAAACTAAAGACATTAGGAGACTGAGCTTACGTGGCCATTCTTAGGGTGAAGCTTTTCCACACATATGAGATCATAGTATTCAGATGATATCTTTGTGGTCCCCTTATGCTCACCACAAAATGACTATTTTTTCAGAAGTTTTTCTCAGATGGGCTCACTGAGCATTCTATAACAAGGTGTTAGCAATTTGATATTTGGTATTGTATTAGTTTTCTAGGGCTGCTGTAACTAAACACCAAAAACTGAGTTCCTTATACAATACAAATTTGTTATTTTATAATTCTGGAGGCGAGATGTCCAAGATCAGGGTGTCAGGAAGGTTGTTCCTTCTGAGGAAGAGCCTGTTACATTTTTATCCCTTAGCTTATAATGGTTTGCTGACAATCTTTGGCATTTCTTGGATTATAGACATATCATCTTGATCCCTGCCTTTATGTTCCTATGGCATTTTCCCTATCTGTTTCTGTATCCAAATCATCGATTTTATAAGAGCACCAGTTATATTAGATTAGAGTCTACCCAAATGATTTCATTTTAATTTGATTACCTATGCAAGGACCCTATTTCCAAATAAGGTCACTTTCTGAGATACTGAGGATTAGAGTCTCAGCATATTTTGGGGGGCACGCAATTCAATCCATAATGGGTTACCTAGTTTTCAGGGATGTCATAAGTACCGCTGACTTCTCAACATTTCTTTCTGCACAATTTCTGACAATATCAGTATCTTGCTGGTTTAGGTGATTTGGCACTACTAACTTCTGTTTTGGTAATTATTACACCTTATTATTTAGCTTTGTTGCAGAGATTGTGGGTTTTATTATGCCTACTTGCTCTATTTATATTTGTAAGAAATATTTTGAGATTCAGTGGCTATAATATTACCATTCTGCAGTTAGCAGAAATAAAATCTTTAAAAATAATAATAAAGCTTACCTACTTATTAATTCAAAACCTCTAATAGATGTTATTATTCTCCCTATAAATTGAGCCTTTTGGTCATAAAATTTAACATCTTTTCAGATATTATATTCTGTTTCCTTGAATGTGTTGGCTTTTGTTGCTGTTGTTTTGAAATCTTGGATTTACATCTCATGGCATAGAATTTCTTTTTTTAAAAAAAGATCTATTTACTTATTTTAGAGAACGATGGAGACAGAAGCCCGACCTGGGGCTCAATTCCACCACCCTGACATCATGACCTAAGCTAAAACCAAGAGTTGAATCCTCAACTGAGCCACCCAACCACCCCCATGGCATAGAATTTCTTAATGAATTTTGTAATTTTTGTTTGAGATACATACTTATGCAAAGAGTTTAATTTATCTGTTCAATACCCTTTGTTAGTTACTTTATTCCAAGGTCTTTGGAGTTTATGTCTCCAAATTAAATCTTGTACTTAAAGCTATAGGTCACAGGCTGGTTCTGTCTCCAACCTTTAACATATGCCTCTAATTCTATTTTCTGGATAGAACTATAAATTTTCTATTTAATTGTAGGTGAATGAGTAGAGACATTTTATCTCCTGTTTATGATTCAGACATGTAACATCACTCCTCACCTCAACATAGAGGTCAGTGTCATTTTTCTGACATTAATGGTACATATTTGACCCCAGAATTCAGGCATAAAAACACTAGTTCTTAAAGCTTGTACCTAATGCCAGCTTTTATAGGACCTTGTGACTTCAATGCCAACTCAGAAGCTTGACTTTCCTTTCAATATAGGTTTCTGGAGAATAGCATCTTTGTTTTCACACATTGACATTTATTTTAATAGTTTTTTTTAATTACCTCTCTTAAGTTTGAAGCAGATTGTCAACTTTCAAAATGTGTTAATGCTACCATCCTGTCTCAAAATTCCAAGAATATTCAGAAGATTACAAAGACACTCACTAGTCAGTAGCCAAGCATAGAGATCTTTCTTTTAAATATTAGCCCAATTAACTGCAGATTTATTATTGATCCCATTGTGACAGCTAACCAAGTCAGTTTGTCTTCTTACACATTCTGTATATTTTAACTTCTGGTCCTATGTCTGACAATTTCCCTATCTCACCAAAGTTCAGAATGGCCATTGTATTCTTTCAGTTAACCTAAAAATGAGGTTGTCCATATCTTCCTCCTAGGAAGATAATGAGTTTGTGAAGATAGAGGAAAACCACCTTACTTCCAAAGTAGACACTATAAGGATGAGCAAATTTCTTTCTTCTCTAGGTCACTTGCCAGATGGATCACCACATGCCTCCTAAATATTCCTCCTATGATTAATTAGTCACTTGGCACAACCAAACATGGCTTAGTCATACTTTCAGAAATGAAACCCCTAAAAGACTATTTTTATATTTAGGTACCAAAAAGGTCACAGTTCATAAATCTGGCTCCAAGTATATTTTCACTAAGAATTTCATGATCTTGATACCATTAAGAAGTTTAGGAAAGTATTACTTTATCTTAAGATCCTGAATCATAATTCATGAAAGAGTTCCATAATTTTAAGTAGTATGATCTTGAAAAAATTAAGAAGCATATATATGACTACCAGCCATACAAATATAATTTTTCATATAATAATAATTTTAATACTTGAAACTAAATTTTATAAAAAATATGAAAAGTTTAGAATAAGTTATCCTAAAATTACATTGTGGCAAATCAGTGGAAGTATCTGCCAAGGTAATCAGAAATGTCAAGTTTAATTTTAACATGCTTGAAGCATTTATTTAACCATCTGCCTACCTCCCTTAGCAATATAGAAAAAAATAAAAGAAATCATGTGGATATCAGTGAAACACACAAGGTAAGAACAGACTTCCAGTGATATGTCATTATGCTGCTTAAAAAATATACCCTAGACTAACATTACTCTAAATCATTAGAGTACAGAACTTAGGAACTCATAAGCAACAAACATACTAATATTGAATTAAAGCCCATATAACATATATCAGAATTGTTGGCTAGAAAAGAAACACACAAGTTCTTTTTTTTTTTTTTTTTTTTTTTTTGTATTTTAGCTTTAAGAACCTATTGTACCTAATCAATCACATACTCATGAAAATTCACATCAGTAATAAAACAAACCAAGTCTTCCCAGGTTATATGAATGCAGCCATCACGTCAAATCTTTTTTATACCAGTGCTCCTCAAATATATTTAATGGAAAAATGGTTTTGTTGCATGCAGATAGGCATTAGAGAAGTTCCCATTATGTCAGTAAAGTTGGTGGCAGGAAAAGTACAATTTAACTGAATCCACTTACAGAATTTAATTGCATAGTAAATAATTTTAATATTTTGATTTGCACCCATATCTTACAAAATAAAATGAAAAAATAGTGGAAATCAGTTAAGAGCATTACCTATTTAACAAAATTTAGGTTGGTAATATGCTAATTTTAAAAATAAAGGATGGCATCTTAATTTTTGCATTATTTTTCTACAATCCCATCCAATAGTATGACTTCACACTTGACTTTTATAAAAAACTATGAAGAGGATCAATTTTGCAAAAATATCTGAAAACTAATTCAATTTTCTTAAAGGCATCTTAATATGTTGAAATTTAATCAGTCCTTGTGTTCTTTATAATATTTCCTATCTGTTTGCATTGACTATACTGTATTTAACTGTTAAACTGTAACTGTTTAATTATACAATGCAATCAGTCATAGACTGTGCCACTGCTGTGTTGGCTATTTACCTGTCTCTCAATTTCAAACTGCTGAGGGTGTGGAGTCTCAAACTATATTTCCCAGTCTACCTTGCTAGGAGCTTTCTCTAGGCACTGCCAATAGGAAATGGCAGTTGGAAATCACAAGCAGAAAAAAAAAAAAAGTGAAACCTCTGTCTTCTCTATAAATATGAGAGTTGCTGGAGGTTGCCTTGTGGCAACAGGAGAAATAAGTTTGGATTTCTGCAGCCTAAGCAGAGGCAGCACACCTGTTAACACGATAGCCCTGGCCACCACTGCATTTTTTGGGGTGGAATCAAAATCAAATGCAACAAATTCTCTAAAATATGGCTTGTGGTTCCCAGAATAAGAATGTGGCAATTCCTCAGTATTGCCTTCCTTTCTTTTGCCCATCCAATGACCTGTTGTTTTGCCTTTGCTCTTGCAGCCCCCTCCAACTACTTTAGAGCCTTTTTTTTTTTTTTTAATTTCTGGATTAAACTCTGCCTGTTTGAAATTAGCAGAATGATTTCTGTTTTCTTGACTTTGCCACAATGACACAAGGACTGAAAGGTCGATCCCAAAGGGCAGGGATAAATTCTGTAAGGACTTTGGGAGTAGACACTAATTTTTAAGTGACTGTTTCGAAACTATTATAGTGTAAAGATTACTTTTATTTCCCCCAAACAAAAGGTACTTTGGGAGCTAATTTGATGACATTCTTAGACATCAGGGATGCCCTTTAGTCTGAGTAGAGGTTACAATAGTCCATTCATTTCTGGAAAGGTGATTGGACTGAATTTTCCTAAAATTCAAATGTTGAAGACTTAACCCCTACTACCTCAGAATATCACTGTATTTGGAGATAAGGCCTTTATAGACATAATTAAGATTGAATGAGGTCATAAATTTGGCTCTAGTCCCAAATGCCTGGTGTCCTTATAAGAAGAGGAGATTAGGACATACTGAAAGAGACCCCAGGGTATGCGACCACACAAAGAAAAGGACATGTGAGGACATAATGAGAAGGCAGTCATCTACAAGACAAGAGAAGCCTTAGTAGGAACCAAACCTGCCAACACCTCAATCTTGAACTTTTAGCTTCCAGAAGTGCAAGAAAATAAATTTCTATTGTTTAAGCCACACTGCCTATGGTATTTTGTTATAGTAGTACAAGCAGACTGAGAAAGAGGATGAAAATTAGGTAAATAGGTTTCTTTACAGTGTAAATCTCCATTGTGACTTTTTTTCAATGAGATTATGCCTTTTTTTTTTTTTTCCAAATTGCTCACTCACCTCTTTTTCTTCACAGAAAGTCTCATAAAACTGGTATCGGCAGGACACATTACAAATCTTAGCCCTATACTTTTTGCTCTTTGTCTCATTTCTTCCCTGTTTCCCCAAGTTTACAATTTCCTTAGTAAGATATTTAGGACCATGACTCTTGAATCCAAGCAGCACTATTTTGCATGTTTACATAATGGTTGCTACAGACATACTATTGAAAGTTCTAATACGTACTTCTCAGACAGTTACTGCATCAATCCCTCTTCAAAAAAGTTAATTTCCATCTTTGAGCATGACTTCATGGCTCCCTTATTTCTTCCACGATATACACCATAACAAAATCAGAAATTAACTAGACATCTCAAAGGTAACAAAAGGACATATTTATAATAATGTCAGATTTGAATCTCAAAAACATATCAGAATTTTGTCTAAATCCAGGATATAAAACCCTCACAGAGTTGGAAGATTTATTAATTTCTTGTTTTTGTTTTTGTTTTTGTTTTTTTTTTTTACTTTTTATTTTTTTTTATTTTTATTTTTTTTAATTAACTTTTATTGGTGTTTAATTTACCAACATACAGAAAAACACCCAGTGCTCATCCCGTCAAGTGTCCACCTCAGTGCCCGTCACCCATTCCCCTCCAACACCCGCCCTCCTCCCCTTCCACCACCCCTAGTTCGTTTCCCCGAGTTAGGAGTCTTTATGTTCTGTCTCCCTTCCTGATATTTCCCAACATTTCTTTTCCCTTCCTTTATATTCCCTTTCACTATTATTCATATTCCCCAAATGAATGAGAACATACACTGTTTGTCCTTCTCCGATTGACTTATTTCACTCAGCATAATACCCTCCAGTTCCATCCACGTTGAAGCAAATGGTGGGTATTTGTCGTTTCTAATTGCTGAGTAATATTCCATTGTATACATAAACCACATCTTCTTTATCCATTCATCTTTCGATGGACACCGAGGCTCCTTCCACAGTTTGGCTATTGTGGCCATTGCTGATAGAAACATCGGGGTGCAGGTGTCCCGACGTTTCATTGCATCTGAATCTTTGGGGTAAATCCCCAACAGTGCAATTGCTGGGTCGTAGGGCAGGTCTATTTTTAACTCTTTGAGGAACCTCCACACAGTTTTCCAGAGTGGCTGCACCAGTTCACATTCCCACCAACAGTGTAAGAGGGTTCCCTTTTCTCCGCATCCTCTCCAACATTTGTTGTTTCCTGCCTTGTTAATTTTCCCCATTCTCACTGGTGTGAGGTGGTATCTCATTGTGGTTTTGATTTGTATTTCCCTGATGGCAAGTGATGCAGAGCATTTTCTCATGTGCTTGTTGGCCATGTCCATGTCTTCCTCTGTGAGATTTCTCTTCATGTCTTTTGCCCATTTCATGATTGGATTGTTTGTTTCTTTGGTGTTGAGTTTAATAAGTTCTTTATAGATTTTGGAAACTAGCCCTTTATCTGATATGTCATTTGCAAATATCTTCTCCCATTCTGTAGGTTGTCTTTTAGTTTTGTTGACTGTATCCTTTGCTGTGCAAAAGCTTCTTATCTTGATGAAGTCCCAATAGTTCATTTTTGCTTTTGTTTCTTTTGCCTTCGTGGATGTATCTTGCAAGAAGTTACTGTGGCCAAGTTCAAAAAGGGTGTTGCCTGTGTTCTCCTCTAGGATTTTGATGGAATCTTGTCTCACATTTAGATCTCTCATCCATTTTGAGTTTATCTTTGTGTATGGTGAAAGAGAGTGGTCCAGTTTCATTCTTCTGCATGTGGATGTCCAATTTTCCCAGCACCATTTATTGAAGAGACTGTCTTTCTTCCAATGGATAGTCTTTCCTCCTTTATCGAATATTAGATGGCCGTACATTTCAGGGTCCACTTCTGGGTTCTCTATTCTGTTCCATTGATCTATGTGTCTGTTTTTGTGCCAGTACCACACTGTCTTGATGACCACAGCTTTGTAATACAACCTGAAATCTGGCATTGTGATGCCCCCAGCTAAGGTTTTCTTTTTTAAAATTCCCCTGGCTATTCGGGGTCTTTTCTGATTCCACACAAATCTTAAAATAATTTGTTCTAACTCTCTGAAGAAAGTCCATGGTATTTTGATAGGGATTGCATTAAACGTATAAATTGCCCTGGGTAACATTGACATTTTTACAATATTAATTCTGCCAATCCATGAGCATGGAATATTTTTCCATCTCTTTGTGTCTTCCTCAATTTCTTTCAGAAGTGTTCTATAGTTTTTAGGGTATAGATCTTTTACCTCTTTGGTTAGGTTTATGCCTAGGTATCTTATGCTTTTGGGTGCAATTGTAAATGGGATTGACTCCTTAATTTCTCTTTCTTCAGTCTCATTGTTAGTGTATAGAAATGCCATTGATTTCTGGGCATTGATTTTGTATCCTGCCACGCTACCAAATTGCTGTATGAGTTCTAGCAATCTGGGGGTGGAGGCTTTTGGGTTTTCTATGTAGAGTATCATGTCATCGGCGAAGAGGGAGAGTTTGACTTCTTCTTTGCCAATTTGAATGCCTTTTATGTCTTTTTGTTGTCTGATTGCTGAGGCGAGGACTTCCAGAACTATGTTGAACAGCAGTGGTGAAAGTGGACATCCCTGTCTTGTTCCTGATCTTAGGGGAAAGGCTCCCAGTGCTTCCCCATTGAGAATGATATTTGCTGTGGGCTTTTCGTAGATGGCTTTTAAGATGTCGAGGAAAGTTCCCTCTATCCCAACACTCTGAAGGGTTTTGATCAGGAATGGATGCTGTATTTTGTCAAATGCTTTCTCTGCATCTAATGAGAGTATCATATGGTTCTTGGTTTTTCTCTTGCTGATATGATGAATCACATTGATGGTTTTACGAGTGTTGAACCAGCCTTGTGTCCCAGGGATAAATCCTACTTGGTCATGGTGGATAATTTTCTTAATGTGTTGTTGGATCCTATTGGCTAGTATCTTGTTGAGAATTTTTGCATCCATGTTCATCAGGGATATTGGTCTGTAATTCTCCTTTTTGGTGGGGTTTTTGTCTGGTTTCGGAATTAAGGTGATGCTGGCCTCATAGAACGAATTTGGAAGTACTCCATCTCTTTCTATCTTTCCAAACAGCTTTAGTAGAATAGGTATGATTTCTTCTTTAAACGTTTGATAGAATTCCCCTGGGAAGCCATCTGGCCCTGGACTCTTGTGTCTTGGGAGGTTTTTGATGACTGCTTCAATTTCCTCCCTGGTTATTGGCCTGTTCAGGTTTTCTATTTCTTCCTGCTCCAGTTTTGGTAGTTTGTGGCTTTCCAGGAATGCATCCATTTCTTCTAGATTTCCTAATTTATTGGCGTAGAGCTGTTCATAATATGTTTTTAAAATCGTTTGTATTTCCTTGGTGTTGGTAGTGATCTCTCCGTTCTCATTCATGATTTTATTAATATGAGTCTTCTCTCTCTTCTTTTTAATAAGGTTGGCTAATGGTTTATCTATCTTATTAATTCTTTCAAAAAACCAACTCCTGGTTCTGTTGATCTGTTCCACAGTTCTTTTGGTCTCGATATCATTGAGTTCTGCTCGAATTTTAATTAACTGTCTTCTTCTGCTGGGGGTTTGTTTTTGTTTTTTTAAATAAAAAAATAGTACATTTATTTTCATTGGTGTGTGAAAAGTTTCCCTAAAACTTTCAGTGTTTATTATCTCACAGCATTCATAAACTAAAAACTTAGAATCAACTTAGTTGATAATTGGGGCTCAGAGTTTCTCATGAGGCTGTAGTCCAGATTTTGGCCATAGCTGCTGTCTTCTCTGAAGAGCTGATGAGGGTTGGAAGTTCTGCTTCCTAATTGATGTGGTTGCTGGTAAAATGACTTTGTCTTTCATTAGCTGGTCTCTAGAAACCTTAATTCCTTACCATGTGGACTTCCTACTGTATGAGGACTAGCTTTCCCAGAACCAGTGATCCAAGAGGGAGGGAAAAGTCACAAAGTCTTTAATGAACTACCCTTAGAAGTGACATGCCATCACTTCTGGCATATTCTATTGGTTATAGAGACCAGCCCTTATTCAAAGTGAGAAAGGACTGAGTATATAAGAGTGTGAATATCAGGAGGTCAGGATCATTGGGTCCATCTTGGAGGCTAGCTACCATAATAGAAAAATGTAAAATAAGTTATCAAATTACATTTCAACACAAATTATTTATCTCTTCCTTAGGTTTTTACTTTAAATATCTTGTCAATATAATCTATTTCTTCAGATTTTTAATTCTGTGATTTGAAATATTTTTAAAATTCATGAGTTGTTCTAATAATTTTATAACTACAATATAATATTAAGAAAGCTTTCATGGGGCACTTGAGTGGCTCGATTGGCTAAGTGTCCAACTCGATTTCAGCCCAGGTCATGATCTCAGGGTTGTGAGAACAAGCCATGCATAGGCTCCACACCAGGCATGGAGTCTGCTTAAGATTCTCGCTCTCCTTCTCCCTATGTCCCTCCTTGCCCTCCACCTCTCTCTGTCTCTCCCTCTGTAAAAAAAAATAAAGGAAAGAAAAAGAAAAAAAAGAAAAGAAAGTTTTGCTAACATTTGTGGAAAAAGTAGAACATCTGAAAATAAATGTGGAATGGTATGAACTTGTCTTGCCTCACTCAGATCTCACACACTTATTTTATATAAGACTTATTCTCGTGTTTCAAAAAAAGTCATCATAGTAGACTGGAAAATGGACAATAAATTTGCATATCAGATAATGCATATTAGACTACTTCTGACAATCCAAATAATGAAAAGCTTTCCACTCCCCTCAAAAGAGAAAATATTTTCCTCATGAATACCCTTGGGACTTTTAGGGGTCAGAGAAATTCATTGTGTCAACCTCCATTAATAGAGAACTTGATAGCTATTTCCCCAATCTTGGTGAATGTCTTATCGTACATTTCTTGAGACTTCAATCTGAGACATTCTTTCTGATTTCCAATTTCATTTTTTTCATCCACATCCAATTCATCAGCAAATTCTGTTGATTCAACCTCCAAATTATATGATGAATCCATCCACTTTTATCAATCTCTGCCTCATCAATCCTATTGCAGGGCATTTAACATTCCTTCCTTTCTCTATGCAACATCTTCTTATCTCCTTTCCTACTATTCTTCTTCAATCCAATTTTGTCCTTACTGAGGAACCAGAACCAATATTTCAAATGGAAACACAAAGGTAAAAATTTTCCATGGCTTCCTATTGCATTTATATTAATATCCAGACTTGTTACAATGGACTCAAGGCTCTTTACTATATTTACATTCTGGACTCATTTCTCACAAAGTTTCAAGCCCACTAGTCCTTCATTTACTCAAAATGAACACTTTTTTTATGCCTTAAACTCTTTACACATGCACTGTTTTCTTTAAAAAAGCTTTCCCTACTCTTCCTATGATTGACTTTTCTCATTCTTCAAGTTGTGACTTAAATACTATCTCCTCATAGAAGTTTTCCCTGAATAATTGACTCTTGTTAGAAAGAGGTGAATTCTCTCTATAGCAATATCTTTTTCAACCAATAATCTCCAATCTTGTTATTTCTTTATGGTAACAATACACACCTCATTGTTTTCCTTGCTTATTTTTGTATTTACCCATTGTCATCTAAAATGTACAAATTCTTTCATTCCCCCAGAGACTAAAATGCCTACCACATGGCCTTGCATATTTTTGAATAAATAGGATAAATCTATAGTCACAGATTCATTCCAAATTATTATCCAAATTGAATAATTGGGGCAGTTCCTCTTTAGCAGTTCTATTCAGAGTCTGGCGATTAGACTTGTTAGTCTGTCCTATTGCCTTCCTGCCCTCTACTGTAGATAGCTTTTAGCAAGCAAAGAATTTTCACAATTCAACCAAATTCTTCCTAATTTCCACAATTACAGCTGAAACAGTTTTTCTGTATGGAAAGTAGCTTTTGATATCTGAAAATTAAAATAATCAAAATACTTTATTATAAGTCAAATACTTTTTTTTTTTAATTTTTATTTATTTATGATAGTCACAGAGAGAGAGAGAGAGAGAGAGAGGCAGAGACACAGGCAGAGGGAGAAGCAGGCTCCATGCACCGGGAGCCCGATGTGGGATTCGATCCTGGGTCTCCAGGATCGCGCCCTGGGCCAAAGGCAGGCGCCAAACCGCTGCGCCACCCAGGGATCCCCTCAAATACTTTATATAAGTGAAAAACCTAAATGCTAACTGAGCTGGCTAACCAAAAACAAAATATAACCTTAACTTTAAAAAAAAAAATACAAAACTAAAGATAGAATCATTTATCTGTGGTCTGACAGTTAGTCAGTCCTCTTAAAAGTTTTTTAGCCACTGGAACTAACATGGCATTAGAGCCACTTAAAACATTTGCAGATAACAGGAAATCCAACAAATGGAAACTAATAAAAGGTATTACCACAGTCCACCATTTATAAGCCCTTTAAAAAGTCTTAGGGTCATAAATGCTTCCTGGCAGTTCAAAAATCACAAATACTTTCAACATCTCAGAAGCAGAAAACACAGCAGGATAAAGTTTGTACTTTATTAGTACTGTTAGCCATGCCGTTGGATGACCCTTCTCAGACAAATGTTGCCATATTTAAACAAAGTGCCTATGACATGGCTAACATACAGGAAATGATGCAGATCAACAAATTCAAGACAGAGCAATCCCAAATCAGGAAACACTTTGTTCAACTACTTAAGACAACTTTTTGAGTTTTAAACATCATAAACAAAAATAATTTACATACCAATATAAGGCAATTTTTACTTTTTCTTGACCCATAACTCATGATGATAAAAATTTTACATTTATATTTATTATTTAACATTCTAGTCAGATTCAGGTTTTGAATTTTTCCAAATAGTAAATTTAAGTAAGTTTCAATCTTTCTTCCCTCACAAATAGTTATACTCTTTTTTTATTTTTATTTTTTTAAATATTTTATTTATTCATGAGAGACACAGAGAGAGAGGCAGAGACACAGGCAGAGGGAGAAGCAGGCTCTATTCAGGGAGCCCGATGTGGGACTCCACCCCAGGTATCCACCCTGGGCTGAAGGCAGCACTAAACCACTGAGCCACCTGGGCTGCCCACTCTTAATGATGTCTACTAAGTTTTTCCCTAATGATTTTTGTTTTTATTGAATATGAGAGTGTGATTATTATACTTAAAACTGGCATTTGAATCAAAGGAAAAGTTGTTTCTAAATCAAAAAGGGAAATTTATAGAAACTATGTATTTTTGTTGGCATATATCTAAAAGTTGAGATATTTTTTCTATATGTATATGGTAATCAGAACTCTAAAAATAGCCCCCCAAGATTACCTCCTCTAATACTTGGGACTATAAATGTGATTATATTTCATGACTGTGAATATGTTATGTGCCATAGCAAAAAGGATTTTGCAGAGAGGTGCCTAACTGGCTCAGTTGGTAGAATATGTAACTTTTGACCTTGGGATTGTAGGTTTGAAGCCCATGTTGGGAATAGAGATTACCTAAAAATAAAATATTTTAATACAACATTTTTATAAAGAACTTTGCAGATATAATTATGATGAATGATTAATTTACTTTAAAATAAAGTGATTGCTTTGGATTATCATATGGGCCTAATCACATCAGCCCTTTAAAAGTAGAGAGTTTTCTACAGCTAATAAGAAAAGGGGGAAGTCAGAAAAATAGGAAGCCTGAGATTGACATGTTGTTGGCTTGAAATGGCATCATGTGTAAGGACTGGAGATTGGTCTCTAGGAGCTAAGAGTGGTCCCTGCTGACAGTTAGGAAGGAGGGACTTCATGTCTCGAAGTCCTGGAACTGAATTTAGCCAACTTATATAAGTCTGAAAGAGGATTCTTCCCCAGAACCTCCAGAGGAGAGCCCATCCTTGCCAACACCTTGATTTCCACATTGTAAGACCCTGATGAGAGATTCCCAGTTGAGTCTTCTCTTTGTGTCCCTACAGGACTTTGAGATATGTGTTGTCTTAAGCCACTAAATTGTCAAACAACCAAGATAACTAATACAGAGATATTTTGAATTGACCATTGGATTTCTTTCAGAAGTTATTATAAGAATTATTGTAATATCCCAAATATCACAATATTTATTATTTTCCTTTGAATGAATTTAATGAAGATGTTCTCTATACTGTCAAATTAGACAATAGCTATCACTGAGGATATTTAGTATATTACAATTTATACATCTTCAATAATTATGTTATGGTGTGTTATTCAACCATAAAAGTAAGCAAGAACCCAGTATGAGTGGTAGCTATAAAACATTAGGATTAAATTTTAATGAAAATTTAAAATAAAAAACTTTTATTCTAAAGTTTGTGCATTTGATTTATGCCACTCCTGTCCTCTACCTTATCTCTAAGCTCATAGAAAGTGTATAAAATGATATTTAAAATACCAGTTTTCATCAGACTTGTCTTTTAAAGATTCTATTACAAAACCAAACTTCATATGAAAATCCCCTACAATGTATATATAGCATATATTTACTTGAATTCTTCCTAAGTAAATCCATTTTACAGCCCTGTACCTCAGGCAGCACTGTTCATTATGTATTAACTCAATACTATGATTATTTCTGTGCTCTCAAACTCCTTGAAAAAAGTTCAAAATTAAGTTATAAATGAAGTATAATAAAATGAATTTTACTTTGAGTATATCACCTATTTAAATCATAGGAATGTTAATCTATTTCCTGTCTAATTGTATTTCTCAAAGTTTCCTTTTTTTTTTTTCTCAAAGTTTCCTAATCCTTATTTTCTCAAATTTATGAAATAACATCTCAGAAACTATAGTGAGGTACATATCACCTTTTTAATTATGATTGTATATTACTGCATCTATAAGGTACTATTTGAGGTTTTATATCCCATTGGATCAGTTTTGCTTAAAAGGGTTTGACTCATAAATCAAATAATTTACTGCATCATATATTTAATATATGAATTAGTTTAATTCATTTTAATGGATATAATGAATTTAATCAATTTAATATGAACAGTCTTTGTACTGTTTTTCTAACCAAGATAGGATTTAAGGATACATTGAGAAGTGCCTACCAATGAGACATAACTTAAGAGATATTTTATAACCCATAAATACTTTGACTCCTTTCACATTTTCTACACAACCCCTCTTTCTGATGGAGCTTCTTTTTGGCGGATATAAAATGTTATTCATTCATTGATTCATTGACTCATTATTTTATTCATCAATTCATCTATATTTATTTGTTCTTTCCATAATTTTTTATCTGCATTTGTATAGATTATGGAGGCTAAATTGGTGAGCATGAAATATTTATTTTATTATTTCTATTCGATTTTGAAGATAGAGAAAATGATTACAATAACATGTAATGTGTGCTAACTTGATAGATGGAAAGAGTAAGATGGGAACATGAATATTGTCTTAAAGTATTAGGAGATGCTTCCATAAGATGTGAAATCCAAGGGGAATCCTGAAGAACAATGTAAGTTAGATACGTGAGGTGAGAAATAACTATATTTAATTCTGTGCCCTTTCCTGGAGAAAAACAGGGCAAATTCTATGTGTAGAAGATAAGACAGGTTAAAGAAATTATGATACCTTTAAGGAATAGCAAGTTTGGTGGCATTAGAAATATACAAAACCATTAAGTCCATATGGCTAAGAGTGTAGGGAATAAGGCTGGACTTGAAGTTAGGATGTTGAGGTTAGAAATATGAGTTTATCCATTCTAAGGAGCCTCACTATGTTGAGAAGCTCAGAATGCAGATTTTACTAATATAATTTAACAATATAGCTTGATATTTTGTCTCAGTATATTCTTATCACAGTGTTAAAAATTATCAAAATGAATTCCACATGATGTAGAAAATCTTTGGAAGCTACAGTAAATATATTCCTAAGCAGGAAGATTATTTTTAATGCTTTCTTGAAATGTTTGGTTACATGTATATTAACTAATTTATTATTTCATATGTGTCAGTATTAGCAGAGTAGTTTCCATTGGAATAACTATTTCAAGATAGCAGTGATCAAATCAGGACAATATATTTTTAAAAATATATATATTTCAGGGCACTTGTGGGTGAATAAGCAGTCAGAACTGAAGGTGAGCCAGATTTTAGAAGAGGATGTTTGAACCAAGTGAGATTTGCATTTATGTGGCTTTGCCTGAGAGGCTTCTTGGTCCTCATGGCTCAGGGTAGGTGGAACTCAAGAAAAAAATCCAGAGGATTATTGATTTGGGGAGTCAGTGGGTGGAGATTAGGATATCCTGGGTAGCTGAGATACGAAGTATAATTTACCAAAATGGACAGAGCTGCAGAAAGGATGACCCCAAATATTTGGACTTAAATTCCATCCAAATACTTGGCTGATTTATAAATGAGATATTTGATATGAAATTTCTCAACTGAGGCCTGTAAACTGAATGGCTGAAAAATTCAGCTCTTGCCCACTGCATGGAAAGATAGTTTAGAATATGAGTCCAGTAAAGTTAACTGCCTCTTACAACATAAAACAGTATTTTTCAGAAGAGAATAACAAAATCAACTGTCTCTGCAGTATCTCCCACAATGTTCAATATACAATAAAAAAGTATTAGTTATGCAAAGAAACCACAAAATGGGACCCAAAGTAGAGAGAATATTCTGCTAATATAAATAGGTCTTCATATTTGTTGATTATCAAGGAGATAGGAATTTTAAATTGGATTAAGAGTCATGGATGTTAATTTAGCTAATATAAGTATGCTCAAGAACTAATCCCAATAGATAACCTTATCTAATCTAATGTGTTACTAAATGTTATTTATATGTCCACATAAACCAAATGGTGTTGCTTGGTTAAGTGCATTTTTAATTATGTAAATGGAATTGGTTATGTATTTTGTTGCTTTATGCTTCTTTCATTGAACAAGATGTTTTTAAGATCTATAGATGCACCCAAGGATATATCTATTTCTAAGACTTCATACTTCTCCATCCCCTATATTTTATCTCACCTCTCTCCCAGGGATGACCATAGGGATTGACTATATTTCAACCACAATGATAAAATGAATATCCTGGTATTTTCCTTTATGGCCCTGCCTGATAATTATTTGGAGTATATACCCAAGAATAGATTTTTGTGTAATAAGGTATGTGAATACTTAGCATGAATAATGTTATATAGCTCTCCAAAATTATTGTACCAATCTACATTCCTGGTAGCAGTACATAATACTTTCTAAAGTCTCATATCTGCAACAAAACTTGAATTATCCAGCTCTCTAATTTGTATCCATCTAATATGCATGAAATAAAATCCCCTTATCATAATAGTTTGCCAATAAATGTGACCATCTCTTCAATATGCATATTAGCCTTCAGGATTTCCTTTTCTGTAAATTTACTGTTCATGACCTTTACCAATTTTTTCCTGATGGTTGTGATTTTCCAGTTGACTTGGAGAAGCAACACATATATTGTACATATTAATCCATTTTTAGTTTTGGACATTGCAAATTCCATCCCCTAGTTTGCCTAATAAACTTTTTTGGTTAACTGTGTGAATATAAACCCGTAATTTTGATGTAAATATGTTTATATCGTCATACAATTCATTTCTGAAATTTAATTTTTTTTGAAATTTAATTTTTGAAGTTCTTCACTCCAAGTCACAATGATATCCTCTTAAATTTTCTTCTATTTCCTTTGTAGTTTTTCCTCTCAGTTTTATGTCTCTAACCATTAGAAACCCACTTTTGTGTCTTTTTAAACAAAATTGAGGAACACTGAAGACAATCTGTTCTTTCTAAGTTTAATTAGTAATTTATATTGCTAGTCATGAGGGCATATACTGTGCTTCAAGAGTCTGTGTCGACTGTTCTTCCTTTTAGAGGTTTCAGAGTAACTTCCAGATAAACTGACAATTGTCCACAACCTTGACTTCTGTCAGATAAATGAAATCTACAATAAGGTTATCCCATGTAGGTAGAAACTAGTGTGTTAAGTTTGGTTTAAGATTTTCATCTAATGGTGAACATTTCATGAAAAGACAGAGCCATGCTAAGAGAAACCAAAGAAACTTCAATCCCCTAAAACCAAAGCCTTCTTCTAGGGATCATGGAACAATGAACTATCTCACTTTATTTTTTCCTTGTTATGTCTTCAACTTCTGTCTCATATAAATCTAATTCATTATATGTGTGCTTGCCAACCAACAAAGAACTTTTACAAAAACCAAAAAGACAACAACAACAGAAAACCCAAACAACAACAATGACAACAACAACAACCTTTTAGGGGTCTCCAATTCAAAAAGTTTCAACCAGAGCCTGAATTTCATGATTTTTAATACCAGTTTTCTATTATGTTCAAATTCTATATGTCTTCCGGTAGTTAAAACATTTTGAAAATTTATCTCTAATCTGCTATATTTTGTTCTATCATGAAATGCCAAAAATACTTTAATTTTTTAAAGTATATATTCTGTGGACAAATATTACACTTAGAATTTTTCCTTAGATGAAGATTGAATAAATAAATGGAACCGTATAAAACACAGAAAATATTGCGTGATGAAAAAGACAATGCTTTTCTCATTTAATCTTCTGTAAGCTTTTCCTTAAAGATTTGTGGAAACAAAAGAATCATAAATCATTTTGCATGTACATTATCTGCACTTGCAATTTCATTTTAATATCAGTCATCTTCACTTTCCATATCAATGTAACTTTGCCTGAAAAGTCCTTTGGTATTATATCCTTTTCTGTGCTCTGTTTTTCATCCTCACTTCCTTTTCCTTTTCACTCACTTTCTCTGAGTTTAAAATGAATTTTTAATAGATAGAATACAGAGAAAGAAATATGGATTCATTATAATATTATTAGGATATCTGAACTATCTTGCGGGAAAAATATTTTAAAGTAAATATTGTCTATATTGTTAGTGAAATTTCAATGGCAAAATACCATAAAAAGTGTTTTTTTTTTTTTCTTTTTTACTTAGCTTTATCATTCCTGGTTAAAAGCATATAGTGGTAAAGTAAAATTATAACTCTATTTCTTGAAAATGCAATACCTCATAATATAAGGGTCAATGGCTAAAGCAGTAATACTTAAGAATCAATTTGTGATGACACACAATTTAGTAATGACATTGATCCATCAAGCTTCTAATCCTTATGTAGAAAAAAATAGTTGGACTAAAGGACTTAGGTATTTTGAGAATGTAGAGTATTAATCCTCAGATAGTCACCCTTAAAATGTGAAATTATTTTTATTGTAAAACACACACATGCATTGCATACACACTCTTACAAACACCAAAAAAAAAAAAAACCCATCAGAACATTATTTCTTAAAAACACATTTAAAATACATCAACAGAAGCAATAATAGAACTGCATCTATTAATGAAGCTTAAGATATTTTTTTCCTGATGTCATTGAATTTCAGGGATTCTTATTATCCATGTAAGAAAATATTATAGCTGTTTAAATTATCCCTGTTTCATCTAAAACCTATAATAATCAAAATGACTGTGAATGATTTAGACTGCATGACAGAAGAAGTAGTGGTGATAAAATTGTGGAGTTAATGCATTGTGCACATCAGAAATTTTTTGGAGTTAGATGTAAGAAGGCAGATTAATAAGAAATAAAGATAATGCATTTGGATTTATACTTTCATAAATCTTTCCCCTGAACAGCAGTAGGAATTTACAGAGGATACATCTAAACTACAGACAGTGCTCCAAAGATAATCAGGGCTTAGAAATCTAATTATAGAATAGTACTCAAGTTTTTATGTTGAGTTGGGTTCCTGGGATAGGATTTAATACATTCACATGATTATTGCCATATTAAAAAGAAAAAAAACAAACAGACCAAAACCTTCTTGTATGCGACTCACTAAAGGAGGAAATTTTGTGTTTCTTAACCATAAAGCTGCCTTTCAATATGTATAATATCTATAACTTGTGCCAACCTTCAGTTTGAAATTCTAACTAATTCAGCACAGAAATCATGTTTTGGTTTTTGAGTCAGTAGAATTTCTTTTATCATCAATCACTCTATTTTGTTAAAGAAATGGAAAGAATTGCAAAATTTGTGCTTTTCCTATGTGGTAGACAATATAATTAACTTGTTCAACATCCTTTCCAATCTTCTTAAAGTTTTCATTCTGCAACCAGTTCTGTCGATTCATAACTGAGGTATGTGAGAAGAGAAGTAAGGTACAGGATATTTATTTTACCAGGTTTGAGCACAGTCATGATGGAATGGTTTTGAAGCTAGAATCTTTTTTTTTTTATTCTACAGCTTACTATAGCAGAGCACATGCACACAGGAGACACTCCCTGTAGGCCTAGGCCCTGGGCACTATAGGACCTCTTCTTCATAAGACCATTACTTTCAGCATAAAAAGAACAGCAAATGCAGCCTAAAACCTATAGAAGGAAGAAAATAGATAGAAATTGTTGTGCCCAAGATTACCTACGTATCCGAGAAACCACCAAGGAGCAAACACCAATGCAAACACACAAGGGTTTATTTACAAGCTCGAGCTTGAGTTCAAGTATACAGAGCGGAAGCAGGGACTTGGTCCCTGAGGTGGGTTCCAGCTGGGTTTTTTGTGGACCTCCAGAAGGAGTGGAGGAATTTCTCAAGTTCTGTTTACACTCTTATATGGGGCTTTCAAGGGCATTAAATTCTGTTCTCATTCTGATATGGGACTTTCTGCCACTGGCTTGAGCTCTGTTCTCATTCTAATATGGGGTTTAACTGGAGTAAGGTAAAGTTCAGCTCTTATTCACAGGGGCCTGAGATGGCTGTACTTGTGCTAACGCTGAACTTAAGGTGGAATGGCCTTAATTTTCTCGGCCTCCACAAAATAGTAGAGCAGGAATGAAAGATATGGAAACTAAAAATAAAATAAGCCAAACAACTAAACAAAAAACAATAGAACATATCAAAGAAACCAAGAGCTATTTCTTTGAAAAAAATTAATAAAATTGATAAACTTCTAGCCACACTTATCAAAAAGAAAAAAAAAAAGACCCAAATACCTAAATAAATAAAATCACGAAGGAGAGAGGAAAAATTACAACCAACACCACAGACATACAATCATAAAAGAATACTATGAAAAACTATATGCCAATAAATTGAAAAACCTGGAAAATGGATAAATTTCTAGACAAATAAATTATTGAAACAGAAGGAAGAAATAGAAAGCTTGACCAGACCAATAACCAGTAAAGAAATGGAATCAGTAATCAAAAAACTCCCAACAAGCAAAATTCAGGACCAGATGCTTTCACAGGCAAATTCTACCACACATTTAAAGAAGAGTTAATACCTATTCTTCTGAAACTATTCCACAAAAGAGAAAAGGAAGGAAAATTTCCAAGTTCATTCTATGATGACAGGTTTACTGTGATAGCAAAATGAGATAAAGACACTATCAAAAAAAGAGAATCACAGGTCAATATCTCTGATGAATATAGATGCAAAAATTCTCAATAAAATACTAGTAAACAGAATCCAACAATACTTTAAAAAAATCTTTCACCACAATCAAATAGGATTTATACCTGGGTTGCAAGGATGGTTCGATATTCGAAAATCAGTCAACATAATACATGTAATAATAAAGAAAAGATAAGAACCATATGATCCTTTCAATAGATACAAACAAGCATTTGAAGAAGTACTATATTCATTCATAATAAAAGCCCTTAATAACCTAGGCTTAAAGGGAACATACCTCAACAGAATAAAGGCTGTATATGAAAAACTCACAACTAACATCATCCTTAATGGGGAAAAATTGTGAGCTTTTCCTCCATGGTCAGGATTAAGAAAGGCATTTTCACTTTCACCACTATTATTTAACATAATACTGGAAGCCCTAGCCTCAGCAATCAGACAACAAAAAGAAATCAAAAGCATTCAAATTGGCGAGGAAGTAGCAAACTTTCACTACTTGCAGGTGACATGATACTCTATATAGAAAACCTGCAAGACTTCACCAAAACACAGCTAGAACTGATACACAATTTCAGTAAAGTTTCAGGATACAAAATCAATGTACAACAATCTGTTGCATTTCTATACACCAATAATGAAACAGCAGAAAAAGAAATTAAGGAATCAATCCCGTGTACAACTGCACCAAAAACAGTAAGATACCTAAGGAATAAATCTAGCCAAAGAGAGGAAAAACCTGTACTGTCAAAACTATAAAAAACTGATGAAATAAATTGAATATGACACAAATAAATGGAAAGTCATGCTGTGCTCTGGAATAAGTACAAATAAAATGTCTATGTTATCTATATCAATCTACAATTTTAATTTAATCCCTATCAAAATACCAACAGCATTTTTTCATTAACTAGGACAAATAACCTTAAAATTTGTATGGAGTCACAAAAGACCCTGAATAGCCAAAGCAATTCTAAAAAAGAAAAGGAAAGCTGGAGGCATCACAATTTCAGATTTAAAGTTATACTACAAAGTTGTAGTGATCAAAGTAGTATGCTACTGTCACAAAAATAGAGCACAGATCTATAGAAGAGAATAGAAAACAAAGAAATGAACCCACAACTATGTGGTCAATTAATCTTTAACAAAGCAGGAATGGGAAAAAGACAGTCTCTTCATAAATGATGCTGGGGAGATTGGAAAGCAACATACAAAAAATGAAAATGGACCACTTTCTTATGCCATACACAAAAATAAATTCAAAGGGGTGGTGGAAGGGGAGGAGGGCGGGTGTTGGAGGGGAATGGGTGACGGGCACTGAGGCGGACACTTGACGGGATGAGCACTGGGTGTTTTTCTGTATGTTGGTAAATTGAACACCAATAAAAATTAATTAAAAAAAAAAAAACGAAATCCAATCTTGAGAATGAACAAAGATGGAAGCATCACATTCCCTAATTTCAAAATATATACAAAGCTACATTAATCAAAGCAATATGGTATAGGCATTAGAACTGACATATCAGTCAAAGGAAGAGAATAGTAAGCCCAAAACAAAACAAAACAAAATAAAACAAACATGCATGTGGGATCAAGTGATCTTTGACAATGTTGCCAAGATTTCACAATTGGCAAAGAATAGTTTCTTTAATAAATGGTATCGAGAAACTGGATACCCACATACTTAAAAGAATGAAAATGGATCCTTACTTTGTCATGGTAAAAAATCAACTCAAAATGGATTAAAGACTTGAATATAAACTTGAAACTGTGAAAATCTTAGAACAAAATAGGTAGAAAGTTTCAGGATATTAGTTTGGCAATGAATCCTTAGATATGACACCAAAATTACAGGCAATTAAAAATAACAAAGTGAGGGACTATATCAAACTAAAAAGAATCTGTGCAACAATATAAGCAATCAACAAAGTGAGTGCAAACCTAAAAAGTGGGAGAAAATATTTGCAACTCAGGTATCTGATAAGGGGTTAATCTCCAATATATATAAAGAACTTCTAAAACTCAATAGAAAAAAGAAACCCAATTAAAAAATCTGCAAAGGACTTGAATAGGCATTTCTTCAAAGAATACAAACACAATGACAAACACAAATGACCAACTGGTATACAGAAAAATGCTCAATGTTACTAGTAATTGGAGAAATGCACATCAAAACCACAATTAATTATCACTTCACACCTGTCAGGATTGCTATTATTTTAAAAAAAATAAAGTTTGGAGAAGCTACTGAAAAATTGAAACCCTTGTGTATTGTTGGTAGGAATGCCAAATGGTGCAGCCACTATGGAAAAAGCATGGGGGTTCCTCAAAAAGTTAAAAATAGAACTACAATATGATTAAGCAATCTCTTCTGTATATTTACCCAAAAGACTTGGAATCAGGATTTCAAAGATAAATTGATAATCTCATGTTCATTGCAACACTATTTGAATAGAAAAGGAAAATATGGTATTGACTTTTTTCATTTATTTTCTTTCTGATCCTCAGTATTTTTCAATACTACCATATTCAAATACATTGATTCTTTGTTCTGTCTGCTTAATTCTGCCACTGAATCCCTTTAATGGTCTTCATTTTAGCTATTTTACTTTCTAGCTCTCCAATATTTGTCTGCTTTCTTTTTATAGTTTCTACCTCATTATTGATATTCTCATTTGGTTTACAAATCATTTTCTTGATTCTCTTTGCTACTCTTTCCATGATTTTCTTTAGCTCTTAGAGCATATTTGAGTCAGTTTATAAAAACCTTTAGTAAACCTAATGTTTGTGTGTTTCCTCAGAAACAATTTCTGCTAATTTATTTTATGAATAGGCAATGCTTTGTATACATTGTATATACTTTGTATTTTTTCCCCTGACAGTGGCACATTTCAAGTTATTATAATGTGGCAACTCTGGAGATCAGATTCTTTCTCATCATCAGTTTTTCTTGTTTGTTATAGGTGGTATTTATTTGTGTGTTTAGTGACTTTTCTAACTATTTTGTAAAATCTGTATTCTTTGTGATGTGTGCACCCTGAGGTATCTTTTCCTGTAGAACATGTTTAGCTAATGGTTTGTTAGAGATTTCCTTGAAAACAAGGGGCTAAAATGAAAATGAGAGCAAGAATGAAAGGAGGAAGTAAGAGGAAAGAGAGAGAGAGAAAGAGGATAAGCGAAGGAAGAGGATAAGGAAGGAAAGGAAAAGAAAGAAAGATAAAGAAAGAAAAAGAAAGAAAGAAAGAAAGGAAGGAAGGAAGGAAGGAAGGAAGGAAGGAAGGAAGGAAGGAAGGAAGGAAGGAAGAAAGAGAAGAAAAAACCTCTTCTAGTTTTGCAGATGAGTTCTGTGCAGCACACATTGTAAATGCTTGGCTAGGCTTGTTCAGAGCCTGGAGAGGAGACAGAGATGAAATTTTAGGATCTTCTCAGTATTATATATCAACAAAGGAGTTCATTGTTGGTGAGGAGATTTATCCAGATTATCATAGAAAGTCACATTTTTACTACAGAATTTGGGCAAATGGGGAATTCATATTATTTCTATGCCAAATATTAAAACCTATGAAGACAACATCAAAATAATATGGTGATATCATTGAGGATTCAGAAGCATCAAAAATGGTTAGCTCTTCTTATCAGAAAAAGAACCCATCAGTTCAGCTAAGATTCTAAATGGGGACAAAAAAAAAATAATATATAGAAAAAAATGCTTGTTGTAGAAACAAAGACCATATAAGCTACACATATTTTTGTCTTTTTATTAGTTATATATTTATATAATTTAACTAATTTTCTTCTTTAGTTTCCTCTCTCATTTTACGGTACTATTTTATACAGGCTAGAGTAGTGATTACTACTAGTAACCTTATTTTATACGTTGCTAGAAATCAAGGATGGATTGTTACTGAACTAAAAGGGATAATGAACATCAGTTAGACATGTAAATGTGACAGATGAAAGTTTGAATCTCCTCTTTGGGAAAAGGGTGAGGGCATACTAGGAATTGGTCGTGTTAAGTTAATTGGTAGCAGGCTGTTGCTGGAACTGTTGTTCAAGAGTTTAAGCATAAGAAGAATGTTTGATCAGACGTGGCCATTGAATAGCTGTTGATGGTGGCAAATACGAGGACTGGTTCACTCAGCATCCATTCCTATAATCTCTCAGAAGCAGATAGCAGACAGGTATGAAGTGTTTATTCAGGTTTCTTTGTATCTAGACTTAGCATATATTTTATTTTATGACAATTGGATGCATTTATGCAAGACTTAGAGCAAATAAAGTCAGAATTTAGGGTATTCATTTTTCTACACAGGTCATGGCAGTGGCGGAATGATTCTGAAGCCAGCAGATTCTTGATTCATCAATTTTTGCAAAGAACAACTTTTTTGATTTTGGAAGAAACACAATAGATCTGGGTGGTAAAAATTGCTCCTGGGACCTTAACCTAGTTACCTTTCTTCATCTCAGCAATTATATACGGGCCGAATTTTCTATGGTAAGTCCTTTCTTTCCCAGTTTAGACAGACAATAATGGTTTCTGTTGGTTATAACTGGACACTCTTCAATATAGCCTCCAAATGAAAACTTGCATAATTTGACCAGAACAAAAGGGCTGAAATTCTAGTAAGAACACCCAGTCACCTGACTGAAAAGAACATTTTAAAATACTTTAAAAGGTTAACAAGATTAGAAGTGGAAAATCCTTCTGTGAAATGACTAACAATATATTGCCAATCTGTTAAGCATAGGATTAGGCAGATGAAGATAAAATATGTTACAGTATCTCTTTAACCCACTGATGGTAAGTAGAAAATGAAGATAATATTATTGCAGATTTTCAATAAAAAAGACCTGTTAAAAAAGCTTGAAACCACACTCTGCAAGCATAGGCAGTAGACACTTGCTAAACAGCTTGTAATTATTTCATAGGGTTTATTTTATTTACCTACTAATATGATTACAACTGTCACTATTTTGGATATCACAATCAATTAATAAATAAAACCAGAAAGACTTATGTGATTTATCTACATGCATCCTAATTGTCTCAAAAGTACCATGTCAAAGGAGGTTATATAACACGAAGTCTACAGATACCAGCAATATTAAAAAGATGAAATGAGATAAACAATGATAACCAGGGGAGGGAATGATAAATCTGCAATGCTAGCTTAGTCCGTTTCACTTATCTCCTGCAGTGAAAAGTAACTTGCTAACTGATTTGGTGTTTCAATTCTCCCAAAAATACTGTGTGAAGATAAAATAAGACTGGCATTGACTACACATTTGCTAAAATGAAAAAAATCAACATTCAAATAATCTGAGGTTTACAGTAAGAAAAGGTGGAAAATGTAGATATGTTCCTAGAAAGAAGTATGGAGGTAGTGCCAGCTCCTTCAAATCCCAACAATCACAAATAAGAGTTTCCTACAGAAAGTATTCAAAATTCACTTTATAGCTGAATTTATAATTAAGGTAGTCAGAAATGTATACATTAAATAGATATCAGTCTCTTATGATAAACCATACACTTAGGATTAGTCTGTTCTATATCCAAAAAATCATAGTAAAAACTTAATATAGACATTACCTATTAGAATTTGTAGAAAAAAATCAAGGAATATGAAAAATTACCTTGTAAAGAGTAGTCTTATTTATTTTTTCAAAGTCAGTCAAGCTAATTGATACTTTGCAAAAGATATTCAAGTTTAGTTTAAATGGTATATTAATGTTTGTTAAATGTTTTAATTGATAAAACATTTGACTATTACAAAAACAAAATTTACAATTATACAAAGATCAAAGCACTAGAAATCACTAGAAATTATATGCATTTTTAAAAAGGTTTTATTTATTTATTTGAGAGAAAATGAGTGAAGTGAGGAGCAAAGAGAGAAGCCAGCTCTCTGAGCAGGGAGCCCAATGTGGGGCTTGATCCCAGGACCCTGAGATCATGACCTGAGCAGAAGGCAGATGCTTAACTGACTGAGCCACCCAGGTCTCCCCATATTCATGTTTTATTTCTATGATATACAAAATTTGATTCTAGTTTTTCATACTATGTTCCAGTTGCTGTGAGTATCAGGAAACGTTAGGAAATATGGTAGGAGTTGAAGCATTGCTTCAATGGGAAACAGTTAAGTTCATGCTGAGTGCCTCTGGTTACATTTTCATCAACTGATTCTGTTTAAAGACATCTTTTTTTTTTAAAGATCTTACTTATTTTTTTCATGAAAGACACACGGAGAGAGAGAGACAGAGACATAGGCAGGGGGAGAAGCAGGCTTCTCGCAGGGAGCCTGATGTGGGACTCCATCCCCCACCCGGGATCATGTCCTGAGCCAAAGGCAGATGCTCAACCACTGAGCTACCCAGGCGTCCCTGTTTAAAGACATCTTATTTAATATATATTGTTGATTCATACCATTGAATTAGTAGCCAGCTGCACTATAACACGTTTGAACAAAGCTTGTATGACACAGACTTTTTTTTTTTTTTCTCCTTTTAGCTTTCTTGCATTTAGAAACACTAGACAACACCTCAGGCACTATACTCAGGGGCCATTTAAACAATGATAAAATCACCAACAGACAGCAAAAATATGTGAGAAATGTGGCGCTATATAGATTATGGAAAGGACACTTGTTTGCAGTATGAGGATTGAAACAAGAAGGCACAGCATCACTTTGTTCAACCTCAGGTGAGAATGTGTGCATGGGGCTACTCAAATTTTTCACTGTTCTACATATTCTTGAATGACTGCAAAAATGCCACAATATTGATTTAGAGGTTACAAATAAATATTAAAAAGATAAATACATAAATCACTCTGTATATGTGCGTATGTATATGTGTGTACACATGAACATACATGTATATATTTATAAATATGTATGCATATATATTTGCAGCCTAAAGTACAAAATATAACATGCAGTATACAACATAATGCTATTAATAATGTTAAATTAAAAACAGCTTATAGATAGATTGCTAGAAGAAAATAAATAATCTACCATCCATCATTTCAATGGGAGATTTCAGATCACTTTACTTTGTCAATGACCGAAGCAGACAAAAAAAAAATTAAAAATATAAAATATTCATCACAGTGATAGTATAGGTCCATTATTTTTACATGTAAGCAAATACTCAATTTCCTCAAGTATACATGGAACTTTAATAGGCTATAAAATTATTTTTGGTAGGTCTTAAAGAGTCAGGTATAGTCTAAATTATCTGTCATGCAATTAAATGAGAAATTGATAGAAACAGTAACAGACCAATAGATTTGGAACTTCCAAGGAAAAACTCATTTTGGAAACTGAAAAATAGTTAGAACTTATCAAAAATAAAAGCTATATGCAAAAACTTGTAGGAAATGGTGTAAGTGGTTCTTAGAAACTTATTTAAATGCCATTAGAAAAGAAAAAGCAAAAAACAAAAAAACAACAAACAAACAACTAAAAGGCCACTTCAATGATTACATGGAAACAAATAATCTTAGAAAAAGGAGAAGAAATAAAACAATCCATATAAAAGAAGATAGAATAAAAACAAAATCAAGAGAATAGAAAAGCAAATTCTTTGAAAAAACAAACTAGTAACATTGGCAATTACTTGTGAGATACTGAGAAAACAAAAAGAAAGCAAAAATTAAAACTATTAGAAATATAGAAGTGATATGCCAATACTGAAATACAAAATATTACAGATATAAAAATGAAAAACTATGCCAAAATAATGAAAACCAAGAACGGACAATCATCTAAAAAGAAATGAATTAAGAAATATTACTCAAGAAGAAATAAGAAATAAGAAGCATCTATAATCACTGGAGAAGTTTAAACAATAATCAAAACTCTATTCACTAAAGAGAACAGTCTTAGAAGGTTTTTAGGAGATTGATACCAAGTATTCAAGTGGCAAAAAGATTTCAATCTTATAAACATTCTTCCTGAGGAAAATAAAAAAGAAAACACAAATGTATTTTATGACACCAAGTTACTCAGGGTGTCACAATCAGAAAAGACCCTACCAAAAAAAAAAAAAAAAAAAATTACATCAATCTCAGTCACAAAAATAGATGCAAAAATCCTAAATAAACTTTTACCAAACCAAATCAAACATATGATCATTTTACTACTTACAGCAAAAGGATCCAAAAAAATTCAATAGCATTTATGATAAAAACTCAACAAGTTAGGATGGGAAGAAATTATGCTGATAAAGGATATCTTTTTCTTTTATAACTCTACAGAAGATATTATACTTACTAGAGAAAAAACAAGGATGTTTATTAATATTATGCTTGTCTGGCATAATCCTGAAAGTCCTAGTGCTATGAGAAACAACAAAACAAAAAATATATATAAGAAATTTAAAACAAAAAAGCATAGCTGTTATTATTTGGATTGTATAATTATCTGAATAAATAGCTAAATAGAATCTGTAGCAGAATTGTTAGAAACAAAAAAGTGTAGTTTTGCTGATGTAAATTTTAAAAATTCAGTTGTGATCTTTCACGCCAATAATAATCACTTAGAATTTAAAGAAATATAAAAATGTAATATAAAATACATTATCATTCAGCAGTAAAAATATATAGAATCTTAGAATAATTTCAATTAAAAGTGTGTGCTACTTCTTGGGCATAAATTTTAGCATTTTCAAATATATGAAACAAGATTTAAATAAATGGAAGTGGAATCTCATGAATAGAAATATCTAATCCCATGGAAATGTCATTCTAGCAAAATTATATTTTCAATGCATTTTCTAATTAAAATTTCAAGGTCCTTCATAACACTTGATAATATGATTCCAAAATGTATAGGGAAGAGTAAAAGACTAAGTATAACTAATTTAATTCTTAAAAAAAAAAAAAAAAAGAACTAATCGTGGGAAAATTCTCTTATCAGATAGCAGTATCTGTAAAGAACTACTGCATTTAAGATAGTGAGGTATTGGCATAGGAATAGATTAACGAATAAAGGAAGGCATAATTAGAACACCCCCCCCCCAAATACTTATACATACCTAATTGCCTGGGTTATGATAAGAATTGGGATAATGTAGGAATTTTATATTAGTGGGGAAAATAATAAACTCAAAAATAAATAATACTAGGACAATTTATTATATTAAGAAATTGATTCTTAAACTATAGATACACACATTAAATCTTAGTTGCAGATGGAAAATACATCTAAATTTGAAATATATTGGGGATCCCTGGGTAGCTCAGCGGTTTAGCACCTGCCTTTGGCCCAGGGTATGATCCTGGAATCCTGGGACTGAATTCCACATTGGGCTCCCTGCATAGAGCTTGCTTCTCCCTCTGCCTGTGTCTCTGCCAGTCTCTCTCTCTCTCTGTGTCTCTCATGAATAAATACAATCTTAAAAAAAAAAAAAAGAAATGTATTATGAAATCTGTATAACTTCAATGTAGAGATGTATGTTAACTCAGTATTTGGATCAAACAGTGCAATTATTTTGATACCTTTAATTAAATGATGATATATCAGTTAATTGTATAACAAGCCACTATAAAATTACTGACTTAAAATAACAATCATTTATTTTTGTGCACGAGATACAGAAGGTTGGGAAATTCTTCTAATCTTGGTTGATTTTGGTTTGGCTTGTTCAGCATCTGTTATAAACTGGTGGCTCCTGGTTAGAATGGCCTTGGTGGAAATGACCAGGCTCTGCCCCATGTGGTCTCTCATCCTTCTATAAACTTACATGAACGTGTATTCATGGAAGAGGTAGGTTCCAAAGTCTTTGGAGATAATAAAAAAGCAAATTGTTATAACTGGCACAGTGTTATTTCCTTCATTGTATCAGAATGTAAAATATATTTTACAGAATGTAAAACATCCAGAGATAAGATTCAAGGAGTAGAAAAAAAAAAAAAAAGATTCGAGGAGTAGGAAAATAGATTCTACCTCCTAATGTATGGAGCAGAAATGTGGAAATGCCAAGAAGGCAGATTTAGAGAATTGTGCAGAATTTTGTTCCATTTTGTAATCAATCTAACTAGAGAAAGTATAATTTCTTTAATTTATTTTAATTGGAAGTAAATATAACACCAAAGATGTTTTTCAGAAGACATCTTGTATCTTTTCAATATTAGATAATGTCATTTTCCCTATCACTGATATGCACTAATAATATATTAAAGGAAAAACAAGATAACCTTCTCTTCTAGAAATCTTCACTGTATCACCACACTTTCTCACCCTAATTTCTTTCTTGCTTTTGTGGGATTTAATGAGGACCAAATTACACATATGGTTATAAATTAACGAAAATTAATTTAACACTTAGGGCAAATATTTCATGGTATTGCCAACTCAACACATTGTAAAAATGCAAGAAATGTGGGGATCCCTGGGTGGCTTGGCAGTTTGACACCTGACTTCGGCCCAGGCCGCGATTCTAGAGTCCCGGGATCTAGTCCCACATCGGGCTCCCTGTGTGGAGCCTGCTTCTCCCTCTGTCTATGTCTCTGCCTCTCTCTCTCTCTCTCTCTCTCTCTCTTTCTCTGTCTCTCATGCATAAATAAATAGAATCTTTTTTTAAAAACATGCAAGAAATGGATAAAACTTTTAAAAATTTAGTGAAAAGATATGTTTATAATAGACATTCATAAGAGCATTATGTGTTCCATTGAATTGCATTACAATTTATTGTCAATGACTTACAAGAGGTTAAAAACATCGTTTATCCTCTGATAGACTTCTCTTTTTTGTATTTTACTATGTCCTTAAATTACTTAAGTAGAATTAACTTAGGTGGGCAATGATTTTCAGTCGAATACAAAAGGAAGAAAACAACTTTTTGATATATTGTTCATAGCCAGAGATGTTCAAGGGATGTTTCTAATTTCAAAATGGACCAGACATCCAATTCTCTTTTGATTCTCATAAATTTTGTTACAAATTTATACTAAGGTATGTAATATTCAATTTTTATTGCTAAAAACCCACATTAGAGAATTCCTAAAAATATTTTTGAATAACAGTATAATAGCAGATTTTCAAAATAGTAACACTTTAAAAATATTAATTTTTGTCTATGAAGGAATTAAAGATTTGTGGAATCTTTACAAATGTATGTGCCAAAACTATTATAAAAAACTCTTGAAATTATACTCTAAAAGCAGTTTTATACTTGAGAACATGAAATAAAGTTCAAATATAGATGGTTAGAAATCTGCAATTATGTGCCAAATGTGCAAATATTTGAACAGGCTGAGATCTTTCATAACTTTGATTGCTTTGATAAAACATGGCAAAAGGTAAAATGGTAAAACAGTTTATTATATTATATTATAACTTTAAATAGTTTATTATAACTTTAAATAGCTTTTATTAATATTATTGCATTTTTAAAAATCCATATCAGCTTTTGAAAAAGAATACACCAAAACATAGTTTTTTTGGTAATTATTTGTTTATTCATTTATTTTAGCTTTTTGTTGAGATGAAGTTTATATGTGGAAAAATGTACATCTTAAAAGTATAATTTGATTAGTTTAAATAACTGAATATACTCATAAACCAGTACAGCAGGCAAGATATGGCATATTCCGATCACACCAAAAAGGTTTGTTATGTGATCTCATCAGTTCCCATTTCTCTAAGGCAATCATTGTTTGATTTTTAATACCATTATTTGTACTTGTTCTTGACCCTCATAAGAAGTGAATCATGAATTAAATTTAACTTATCTGCATGTATTTACATTTAAAGGTTTTTTCCAATTTTTTTCTCCTTCAAACTATTTTTAGATTTATTGAGGTATAATTGACATAAAATATTATATTAGTTCCAGATGTATAACACAGTGATTTGTCATTTCTATGCATTGAAAAATGGTCACTACAGTAAGTTTTGTAACAATCTATCCCTTAGAAAGTTAATAAAATATTAGTGACTTTATTCTTATATTATACATTACATTTTCATGGCTTGTTTATTTTATAGTGGGCATTTTTTACTTCCTAATCCCCTTCACCCATCCTTCCTAAACCCCAAACTCTGGTGACTACCTATTGACTACCTATATATTCTTTACATCTATGAGTCTAGGTTTTGTTTGTTTTGTTTTGTTTTATATTCCACATATAAGTGAAACCATGCAGTATTTGTCTTTCTCTGACTTAATGACTTAATTCATGTAGGACCCTTTAGATCCATTCATGATGTCACATGTGGCAAGATTTCATTCTTTTTAGTACTGAATAACGTTCCATTGGATATATATGCCAAATCTTCTTTGTCCATTCATCCATCAATGGTGCTTAAGTTGTTTTCATATCTTGGCTCTACAAATAATGCTGTAATGAACATAGGGGTGTACATATCTTTTTGAATTAGTTTTTTTTGTTGTTGTTGTTTTGGGTTTTTTTTTTTTTTTTGGATAGATACACAGTAATGGACTTGCTGGATCATATGGTAGTTCTTAATTTTAATTTTTTGAGGTACATCCATACTGCTTTTCATAGTGGCTGCACTAATTTGCATTACCACCAACAAAGCACAAATGTTCCATTTTCTCCACATCTTTGTCAACACTTGTTTCTTATGTTTTTTATTTTAGTCCTTCTCACAGATGTAAAATGATAATCTCATTACAGTTTTAATTTGTGTATCCCTGATAATTAGTGTCATTGAGCGGCTATTCGTATGCCTGTTGGCTATCTGTATATCTTCCTTGGGAAAAAAATGTCTATTTGGACCCTTTGGATACTTTCCTAAGTAGATTTTTTTTGTTTTAGTTTTATGAGTTCTTTATATATTTTGGATATTAATCCCTTATCAGATATGTCATTTGCAAATATCTTCCTCATTCAGTATATTGTCTTTTCATCTTACTGATGGTTTTCTTCATTGTGCAGATGCTTTTTAGTTTGATATATTCCCATGTATTTATTTTTGCTTTTGTTTTCCTTGAATTGAAGTCAGATTAAAAAAAACAACAACAATAAAACATGTTGCTAAGACTGATTCAAATATTTTACTACCCATGTTTTCTTTGAGGAGTTTTATGGTTTCAGGTCTTACATTCAAGTTTTTAATCTATTTTGAGTTAATTTTTGTGTTTGGTGTAAGATAAAGGGTGAGTTTCATTCTTTAACATGAGCTGTCCAGTTTTCCCAACATTATTTATTGAAGAGACTGTCATTTCCCCATTTTATATTCTTGCCTCTTTTGTCATAGATTAATTGATTATATATGTGTGTGGTATATGTCTGGGATGTCTATTCTCTTCTATTGCTTCATGTCTGTTTTTATGCTAATACCATACTGTTTTAATAACCTTAGCTGTGAAAGATCTGTTCTACTAGTCTTTAGGTCATTTTCAGAGTGAGTTACATCATGTGCAGTTGTTGCCTCAGTGTGTCTGTGGAATGAGACAAGTTCAGGGTCCTTCTACTCTGCCATCTTCCCAAATATCTTCAAAAACAGTGTTTAATTGTCAAATAGCTCATAAAATTTTTTGAGTTACATTTTGAATGATGGGCAAGAGAGATGGGTCATTTTTCTTATGAACTCCACTTAACAGGTAAAACAAACTTTAAATAGGAATATCATAGTGTAGTGAGTGGCAAGGAGAAATATAGGGAATTATTATCATAATCCATATTTTGTCCTCTCCTGTCTCAGAACCACCCCATATCTGTTCACTCCATGTAGATTGTTATTCCCCCTTTATATGCCCTTCATATAGATAGTCAATTTTCCAATGTTGATTTAGTTATCATATTTTTAAGAAAACTTTCTCTGGATTATCTTCTTTTAAGAATACTCCCAAATCTGGATTAGAAACCTCCTTTGTTGGGCTTTATATTACTTGTGTATCCCTTATTAGAGCAATCCACATAGTCTATTATTATTGTCTGTTTGCATATTTGTTACTTCCACTAAGCAATATTATTTTATTTTCATCTTAACTCTACTATGTTTCACACAAAATCTGTATGCAACTGATACATCCACTCCCATGAAATAGACAAGGAAATTGAGATCCAGAAGGGTTATATATTTGGCAAGATCATGAAACTTAATAAAGAGTAGAGTCAAGATTAAACCAAAGTAAATGAAGGTTGACCATTGTGGGTAACCACAAATAAATCACCCTCAACAGAATCATGACTGGCTACTTTGATGAGAAATGCTTCCAGCAATAAAATATTCAAGAAGTAATAACTTGAAAATCATTATTCCTAATTGTGCTTTTCTTTTAAAATATCCAAAATTTTCCCATTAATAAATTACACAAATTCTTCTTGTATATTCTTATATGCCAACTTTAAGATAATTTCTTTTATAGTAATTTAGAGCCAAAAGATACAAGAAAGTGCTTTGTTAAACAAAGACAGAATTTTCAAGTCTTTTAATATCCCCAACATACATATCATAGAACTTACAGATTTCCCTTATGGTTTATTTTAATCAAAAGATATAGTTTTAGTACTCCACGAGGAATCACACACAGATAATATTGCAATTTCAAGAGAGAGAAGTTATCCTTATTAAGTCTGTTATTTAATTATTGATTTTACTCTGATCTTGATGGTTGAAAGGAATTTGGATATGGAGGGTGAATGATGCAAAATACAATATGTTGGTTTTATGTTTGTAACACAGGATATTTTCCAAGAATATTTCTGCACATAAAATCCAGTTATGCTTGAAGTTATTCATTCTTCGTTACTCCTTTCTCTATTTCATACCTGTCAAGAGCATGATGCCCCTCTCCAGTAGCTAGCAAAACAGATCTTAAATGTAGAACAACCAATTGCATCTATCCACCCATGTATAGTGTATAATATTAAACGTAACCTCTATCCTGTGGGAGCCTCTATTTTTCTTCCAAGACAACTTGGAAGAAGGACTTAATCCTTCTTTAAAATAACTTTTCTTTCTTTAAAATAACTCCCCCTACAGAGGCAATGGTGACTAATAGAAATTTCAAAGGGAAAGAGTATATGGCTTACACTATTCTACGACATAAAATTTCCTTAATTCTCTTTTGACATAACTCCACTTTAAGCATCTCTCTAACTGCCCACAAACATGGCATTTTCTACCTGGATTTGTATATTCAGGAGTCAGTGTTGCTTTTTCCACCCTTCCCCTATTTTTATTTTTCTCTAAGCATTTTGCTGTGCTTCTCTCCTTTTTTTTTAAGCAAATTAATTTTACTGTCCCTTTTTCCCCAAATGCACATATTCAGATACTTTGGCCATTCATCAGGGAAAAGACTCTGTGCATTTCTGGGGTTCACCGACCTTAGAAAGGAGTAGAGAATTATAAATATCATTTTCTTCCTAATCAGTATCCTGTCATTCAAAGATCCTGTACCTTTGACGATGAAATCACATGGCCTTCTGATACTCTGAAATAACATTATATTGACTTCAGCTTCACCTGTTTTTAAATAGTGGTGATTCCCATATTTGGGGGGGTAAAGTACTATCATTCTTAAATAATAAGCATGCATGCAGGAAACTTAGCTTGGTGGCAATGAGTCATCAAGATGGGCAATTTTATAAAGGCAAGAGTGTAAAAATAAACTTTAAACACTCTAGTGGATTGAGTGGTGGCCACCTCAAATATATGTCTACTGGGAATTTGTGAATGTGACCTTATTTGAGAAAAGTGTCTTTTAGATGTAATTGCACTAATGATCTCAGGATGAGATCATCTTGGCTTAATCAGGTGGACCCCTAATCCATTAGAAGAGAAGACAACAGAAAGGCATGTAGACTGGGAGGTGATTGAAGACTGGGGCAGAGATAGTAATGATGTGTTTATGAAATAAGTATGCCAAGGCTTGCTGGCAGCCACTAGAAGCTAAGAGACACGCATGGTATATATTCTTCCTTAGAGCTTCTGGAAGAAATCAACTCTGCTGGCACCTTAATTTTGGCTTTCTGGCCTCTAGAACTATGAGAAAAACAATTTCTGTCACTTTAAAGCATCCAATTTGTGTTATTTTGTTATGGCAGTCTTAGGAAGCTAATACAGATATTCTTTGTCTCAAACTAATTATATTACATAACAATAGATATTTATTGCTCATAATCCCTTATTTGGTAGCAGTATGGTATAGAAAATCAGGTAATGACCTTAAAAACATATCAATAAATTTAAACTTACATCCCAATTTTACCTTTTATGGGCTTTGTCAATAATTCATATCCTTAATGTTTTATCAAAAGCATGATATAATAATAATATATTGCATGAGGTGAGGGGTACATGATCTAATTTTCCTACAACTTTAGTTTTAATTATTTTATTTATACAATTATATTGTTATAAATTTAAAGAAAATGAACTAGTACTGTAAGGTTTATTATAGAATTGAGCAGTTCTGTGCTCTATTCCCTCTATAGCCCTATCACAGTATTCTTATTTCCTATTATTTCTTCTTTCCTTGCCTTTTAAAGATGTTTATGTGTTAACTTTATAAGCCTTGCCACATGAACCCACTATAGGCACTCATGATGTGGTTGTTTGCTCCCTCAAAGTAAGCATGAGTATTTCTCAAACCTTTCTAATGTTTTTAACATTTCTCTGTTGAGATAAGACCCACCAAGATAATTTCCCTTTGAATGAACTCAAAGTTAAGTAATCATAGATCTCAACTTCATCTGCAAATGTCTCTTTCTAAGTAAAGTTATATTTACAGGAATGATATACCATCATATCCACAACATTTAAAAGGTCGGGATTTTATGGAGTCTATACAGGGGCAGGTAGGAATCTGCAGTGTCATCTTAGAGTCTTGCCTTCCATTATCTATAATATATCCTTTATTGAAAAAAAATATATATACTTTGTTGAAAAATGATTTCATATATATAATTTGTATAATACACACACACATTTACTGACATTTTCCTAAAATCTTGGTGGTGTTTATGGGTAAGCCAGAGAGAAAAGTATGAGGGAAATGTTTAGAACTTCAAATATATCAGGGCTTACATTTCTTTTAGGTGATCTAACATAAAATTAACTGCTGGAATCCTATGTTTGGATAATCTTTCTGTTCTAAAGAGAAATGACTCTGCTTTACTCATACTATCACATCATCAAGATGTAACTATAAGCAGATCTTCATGATGATCTTGCAAGAATGTTTTGTCTCTAATTACTGTGTATCTGAAACAACATACAAAATACTACATGATAGATTATAGATCATTTCATAGAATTACCATAGCTCTACAGATTAACAATTTATTTACAATAGAGAAAGGTCATTTCTGAACTTACCATGCCAAGCAATTCTTAAACACATTGTTAGCTCAGAGATAAAAGCTGTCACTAAATTATGCTATTCTGTGATTTCCAATGATACATCAATAAACAGGAATTAGAAATTCATATGAGCAGAGCCAAAATATCCTTTTGGCAAACCAATATTTTGATATTAATGTGCCTCTGATTTTTCAGGATAGGTTCACAAGGTATAATGGGGCCGATACTGATGCCACGAATATCACTTGGGAAGTTAGAAATGCAAAATCTAGGACCCCATTGCAGACTTATTTAATGAAAATGAATTTTAACAAGGTTCTCTAGGTGATTCAAAGGCACATTAAATTTCAAGAAGCAGTACTCTAGTTAACAACTCTCACTGTATGATGAGGGTACTATGTGTCAGAAATGGTACAATTTGTCTGAGATCCCATAGCTGGTTAAAGGAAAAGCTGAAAAGTAGTACCTAATTCTCTGGACTCCTAACCCATCACTCTTCCAACACCTTTATTTGTCATGTCCAAATAAGCCTTTAAGTTTTGGAGAACAATGACATCAATTTAAGTATTGGACTCTATGCAACATGAGATTATTTAGGAATCCTACGTCTACATGGTAAACTAAATGGGATAACCACAATACAAAAGAAGCAAAAGTTCTCTTACACTGCTTATTTCTGAAAACAAAGAGTGACAAATTTCAGAAAGGGAGGTGAAAGAATAGGCTAATTTACTATGAAAATAGCAATAGCAAAACCCAACATGTATAAAAATAAGGCTGAATCACTTAACATTTGTATAGCTACTCAATGGCAAGCTTCACTTTCTTTCTTTTCTTCTTCTTTTTTAAAACTATTTCTTTCAGTTCCTAATATCTACATAGGTCACATAGTACGGAATCAATAAACTTGTCATGCTGATCTCTTCAATGATTTTCTAAATCCAATGAAAAATAATTTTGGAATTAAGGTGAAATGGTTTGCATTTCAATTTCTCATTATGCACAACTTAATAATTTTTGGTCCCCTCAATGATGTGAAATTATAAAAGCAGTATCTCTTGCTTTGTACTTGAAATAATAAGTAAACTTCAGGTGGAAAAACCCAGTGTTTTCAAAGATCCCAGGCAGCAATGCTTGACATTTATTAAATCACTTGTTACAGAGGAGTAGAATCAATTTGAACAGTTTCTACCTGTGTATGTATCATTTTCTCTTCTTAAAATGGATGTGTGAGATCAACATTGAATCTTTTTGCAAGGCTTAAAGGAGAGTGATGCAAGGTAGTTTATCATTTGATGCTAGAAAACGAAATACAAAGGGGGTAGGTTTGTTAAATATTTAGTTAAGTAATTAATAGGAGAATAGAAGGATCTCTGTTCTTTCATCCGTTAAAGAGTATATTAATCCAATAACAGTTCTAGATTGAATTATTTTCCTATAGCAACTGTTAATTTAAGAGGTATAAAGACTCTATTTTTAAAAAGGCAAGATGGCAGAAGAGTAGATGTCCTCATTTCATCTGGTCCTCCAAATATAGCTAGACAACTTTCAAACCATTCTGAACACCTATGAATTCAACCTGTGTTCTAAAGAAGGGAAGCTGAACACTACAAATGCAAAAGTGACTACTTCTTGCAAGAGAGGTGCAGCTTCTAGGGGAGAAAGAACTCACAGGGCAAACAGCTTACACTGAGCCTCGCCACCTGACAAGGCACAGACCTGAGAGCCAGTGCAGCAGGCCCCTCCCCTAGAAGACCAGTTGGAAGAACAGGGGAACAGCAAGTTTACTGACCAAACAGGACTGAAAAACTCTAGGACTGAGAGAAAATAGTATATATAACTCAAGGTTTTTTTTCTTATGATTCATTTATCTTTCAGGTTAAAAATTTCCAACATTCTTTCTTTTTTCCTGTCTTAACCATAATGTTTTATCAACTCATTTTTAAGTCTTTTCCTTTTTGACTTTCATATTTTTACAATTACAAGTTATAAATATATTGTTCATTTATGGCTCCTTTCACAGCGTTCAATTTAATTTTTGTGGGTTTTAAAATTTGTTTTGTATTGTTTTATAATTTTGGAATTTAGTACCTTCTAACATTTGGACCAAAATACACTCAGAACCAAGTGGATCACTGTGTTGGTCCACTCTGTGAGATTATATTCTCTCTCTCCCTTCCCACCCACCCCCCACTTTTTCCTTTTCTTTTTATTGCTGTTGCTGTTGTTTCTTTATATAAGTTTTGCTTTTTTATATAAATTTAGAATTCAGTACCTTCTAACATACAGGCAAAAATACACTCAGAACCAAGTATATCACTGTCTTGGTCCACTCTGTGAAACTATATTCTCTCTCCCTCATCATTCCCTTCCCCCTCTTTTTTTTTTTTTAATTTTAGTTTTTAAATTTTTTTTTCACTTTTGTTGACTTTTTTATTTTCTGGCTCCTGACCTCTTCAGAATTGTCTAGTGTGTATTTTGCTTGAATCATGGTTTATATTTTTGACTGTGTTCACTCATACAGCCATTCTGAACTGGACAAAATGACTAGAAGGAAGAATTCACCACAAGAGAGAACCAGAGGTAATACTCTCTGCCAAGGATCTAATGGATATGGATTTAAGTAAGATGTCAGAGATAGAATACAGAAATTATGATTATAAAATTACAGGTGGGTCTTGAAAAAAAATAAAAGACTCTAGAGAATCTCTTTCTGCATAGATGAGATCTAATCAAGCCAAAAGTAAAAATACTCTGAGATGCAATCTAAACTGAATTCTCTACCTGCTAGGGTAAATGAGGCAGGAGAGAGAGTAAGTGACATAGAAGACAAATTGATATAAAGGAAAGAAGCCAAGGAAAAGAGAGAAAAACAACAAAGAGCCAACAAGGAGAGGCTCCAAGAATTAAGTGATAGCTTGAAAAAGAATAGCATCCATCTTATTGGGATTCCAGAGAACATAGAGAGAGAGAGAGAGGACCAGAAAGTATGTTTGAAAAAAATCATAGCTGGAACTTCCCTAATCTGGGGAAGGAAACAGGCATTCATATCCAAGAAAGAGGACCTCCCCCCAAATCAACAAAATATAATCAACACCCTGACATATAATAGTGAAGCTTGCAAATTTCAGAGATAAAGAGAAATCCTAAAAGTGGCTTGAGAAATTCTTGTGTTAAGAAGTATCTAATGTATATGTCTCTAATGTATATGGGGAGAAATATGAGATTAACAGTAGACCTATCCACAGAGACCTGGCAGGCCAGAAAAGGCTGGCATGATATATTCAGGGTACTAAATGAGAAAAACGTGCAGCCAAGCATACTTTACCGGCAAAGCTATCATTCAGAATAGGAGAGATAAAGATCTTTAAGGACAGACAGAAACTGAAAGAATATGTGACCACCAAACCAGGCCTGCAAGAAATATTAAAGGGGATCCAGTAAGCAAAGAGGGAGCCTAAAGAAACAATCTGCAGAAACAGGGACTGTGCAGGTAATATAATGACACTAAATTCATATGTTTCAATAGTTACTCTGAATGTGAATGGGCTAAATTATCCAGTCAAAAGACACAGAGAATCAGACTGTATAAAAAAGCAAGAGCCATCTATATGCTATCTACCAAAGACTCATTTTAGGCATAAGAACAACTTCAGACCGAAAATGAGGGGGTGGGGAACCATTTACCATAGAAATAGCCCTCAGAAGAAAGTCAGGTAGCAATCTTCATATCAGATAAATTAGCTTTTAAACCAAAGACTACTGAGAGATTAGGAGGGACACTATATCATACTTAAAGGGTATATCCAACAAGAAGACCTAACAATTATGAATACTTATGCCCCTAATGTGGGAGAGGAATTATATAAGCCAATTAATAGCCAAAGTAAAGAGACACATAGATAATAATACACTAATAGTAGAGTTCAACACTCTGCTCTCAGTCAAGGACAGATCTAAGTATAAGATTAGCAAAGAAACAAGGGCTTTGAATGACACATTGGACCAAATAGACTTCACAGATACATACACAACAAAACAAAACAAAAAAAGCCTAAACCAAGCAAGAGAAGAGAAATAATAAAGATTAGAGCAGAACTCAGTAAAATACAGACCAGAAGAACTATAGATCAGATCAACGAAACTAGGAGCTGGTTCTGTGAAAGAATTAAAAGATAGATTAACCCCTAGCCAGACTTATTAAAAAAAAAAGAGGAAAGACTCAAATTAATAAAATCATGATGAAAGAGGAGAGATCACAAACAACACCAAGGAAATACAAACGATTTTAAACACGTATTATAAGCAATTGTAAGCCAACAAATTAGGCCATCTGGAAGAAATGGATGCATTCCTGGAATCCTAAAAATTACCAAACTGAAACAGGATGAAATAGAAAACCTGAAAAGATCAATAACCAGCAAGGAAACTGAAGCCATCATCAAAAACCTCCAAAGATGCAAAAGTACAGGGCCAGATGGCTTGGCTTCATAGGGAAATCCTAGCAAACATTGAAAGAAGAAATAATACTTATTCTACCAAAGCTATTTCAAAGATATGGAAAGTTTGACATCTTCATTGCCAATTTGAATGTTTTTTATTTCTTTTTGTTGTCTGATTGCTGAGGCTAGGACTTGTAGTACTATGTTAAATAGCAGTGGTGAGAGTGGACCCCCCTGTCATGTTTCTGATCTTAGGGGATGGGCTCTCAGTTTTTCCCCATTAAGAATATTTGCTGTGGGCTTTTCATAGATGGCTTTTAAGGTGCTGAGGAATGTTCCCTTTATCCCTACACTCTCAGAGTTTTGATCAGGAATGGACATTGTATTTTGTCAGATGCTTTCTCTGCATCTATTGAGAGGATCATATGGTTCTTGTATTTTCTCTTATTGATATGATCTATCACATTGATTGTTTTATGAGTGTTAAACCAGCCTTGCATCCCAGAGATAAATCCACTTTGTCATGGTGAATAATCTTCTTAATGTACTGTTGGACTTTCCCTCTTCCCAGATAACATGATACTGAAAATAGAAAACCCAAACGACTCCACCCCAAGATTGCTAGAACTCATACAGCAATTCGGCAATGTGGCAGGATACAAAATCAATGCCCAGAAAGATCAGTGCCATTTCTGTACACTAACAATGAGATTGAAGAAAGAGAAATTAGGGAGTCAATCCCATTTACAATTGCACCCCAAAACATAAAATACTTAGGAATAAACTTAACCAAAGAGGTAAAGGATCTATACCCTAAAAACTACAGAATACTTCTGAAAGAAATTAAGGAAAGACACAAAGAGATGGAAAAATATCCCATGCTCATGGATTGGAAGAATTAATATTGTGAAAATGTCTAGGCTCCCCAGGGCAATTTACAGTTTCAATGCAATCCCTATCAAAATACCATCTATATTCTTCAGAGAGTTGGAACAAATAATCTTAAGATTTGTGTGGAATCAGAAAAGACCCCAAATATCCAGGGGAATATTGAAAAAGAAAACCAGAGCTGGGGACATCACAATGCCGGATTTCAGGTTGTGCTACAAAGCTGTGATCATCAAGACAGTTTGGTACTGGCACAAAAACAGACACATAGATCAATGGAACAGAATAGAGAACCCAGGAATGGACCCCCAACTCTGTGGTCAACTTATCTTTGACAAAGCAGGAATGAATATCCATTGGAAAAAAGACAATCACTTCAATAAATGATGTTGAACATCCATTGGACAGCCATATGCAGAAGAATGAAACTGGACCATTCTCCTACACTATACACAAAGATAAACTCAAAATGGATGAAAGATCTAAATGTGAGACAACAATCCATCAAAATCCTAGAGGGGAACACAGGCAACACACTCTTTGAACTTGGCCACCGCAACTTCTTGCAAGATACATCTCTGAAGGCAAGGGAAACAAAAGCAAATTGAACTACGGGGACTTAATCGGATAAAAAGCTTCTGCACAGCAAAAGAAACTGTCAACAAAACTAAAAGACAACCTACAGAATGGGAGAAGATATTTGCAAATGACAGATCAGATAAAGGGCTAGTATCCAACATCTATAAAAAACTTATTAAACTCAACAGCAAAGAAACAAACAATCCAATCATGAAATTGGCAAGGGCATGAACAGAATTTTCACAGAGGAAGACATAGACATGGCCAACAAGCACATGAGAAAATGCTCCACTTCACTTGCCATCAGGGCAATACAAATCAAAACCACAATGAGATACCACTTTACATCAGTGAGAATGGCTAAAATTAATAAGACAGGAAACAAGATGGGATGTGGAGAAAAGGGAACCCTTTTGCACTGTTTGTGGGAATGCAATTGGTGAAGCCACTCTGGAAAATGGTGTGGAGGTTCCTCAAGAAGTTAAAAATGAGCTACCCTATGACCCAGCAATTTATGGGCATTTACCCCAAAGGTATAGATGTAGTGAAATGACAGGACACCTGCACCTTGATGTTCATAGCAGCAATGTCCACAATAGCCAAACTGTGGATGGAGCCACAGTGTCCTTTGATAGATGAATGGATAAAGAAGATGTGTTATATATACAATGGACTATTACTCATCCAAAAGAAAGGATGAATACCTACCATTTACATCGATGTGAATGGAACTGAAGGGTATTATACTGAGTGAAGTAATCAATCGGAGAAAGATAATTATCATAGGGTTTCACTCATATCTGGAATATAAGAAATAGTGCAAAGGACCATAAAAGAAAGGAGGGAAACTGAGTGGGGAAAATTAGAGAGGAAGACAAATCATTAGAAACTCCTAAATCTGGGAAACAAAGGGTTGCAGAAGGGGACGTGAGTGGAGGGATGGAGTAACTGGGTGACAGGCCTTAAGGAGGGCACACAATGAGATGAGCACTAGGTGTTATGCATTATATTGGCAAATTGAATTTAAATACATTGTAAAAAAGACTTTATTCTTTAACCATTCTTGCATATCAAATCATAACTATTTGGAACTTGTAATAGGATGTCAGTGTGTATGTATATGTGTATATATATATATATGTATGTGTATATATATGCATATATGTGTGTGATTATACACAGTGTTTATAAAATCAATACAGTAAAATGATACTTCTGCCCTAATAAATTATTTAATCACTTTTAAATTTAAAATGGACTTAACTTTCAAAGTTTACTAGGAAGAATTTCATATATATTTGTATGTATATGTCTGTGTATATATATATATACACACACAAACCCCCCAAGATAACAGTGATTCTCCCTATTGTCTAATATAAGTAAACAAATAATGCTGAGAACCAGTTTTCCTGAAAACAACTTAAGAGTTTTACATAATGCCTCCATTCCATATAGGCTTGCTTGCTGACTAGCAAGAACCATATTTTTCCAGTTTCTGGAATACTTTTATTATTGTTTAAACTCCATCTGGCTAAATACCAAAAAAGAGCCAGAAGTATTATGTGTAGGTTCTATTGTAGACTTTTTGTTTTTTGTTAGTTATTTAATAGTGTCCTATTCTTTTCCTAGTCCTATTTTTCTTTATTTTGAAATGAGCTTGCGATATTGATTTTGATGGTAGTCTAACCTGCCTTTTATTTGATTTTTGCTCTTATTGATTCTCTTTTCTTCTCTCTCTTTCGTTTTTTGCTTATTGCATTTTTGAGATAAATGCTTCTTAGGTTACTTGAAAGGTCCTTGCTCTTATTCTGGGATGAATAATATCTTTTCTTTAGCAATGTCTTAAGGCTCTGAATTTTTATTTTGTTTAAATGCAAAAGGTTTAATTTTGTCCTTTTTTTTCAAAGAAGATATGAGAAAAAATTATGAGGACAGTGTTACTTAGATACCAAAATCAGACAAAGATATCACAAGAAAATAAATTTACTGATTAATATTTTATGAATATAGATGTGAGAATTATGATCAAGATACTAGCAAACCAAACCCACCAACATATATATATATATATATATACACACTATACCATGAACAAGGGAGATATATTCCTGGAAAGGAAAGTAGGGTTCATTCAAAGTAAATTCATATTTATGAATTACTATAATATAGTATATCTATTGAATAAAAGAGAATCATATGATCATCTTAATACAGAAGAAGTATTTGACAAACTCTGATGTCTTTTTATGATAAAAATAGAAACGATGAATAGAATGTAACTTTCTCAACCTTATAAAGGGCTAAAACAAAAAACCCATGTTAATATCATATTTAATTTACAAACCATGATGTTTTCATTCTAAGATCATGAACAAGTTAAGGATTTCCACTTTTGCCATTTGTACTCATCATTGTATGAGAAGTTCTAGCCAGGGAAATTAGGCAAGAAAATAAAAATATTGAGATAAGAAAGATAAAAGTAAAATTATTTCACAGATTATATGATATTGTGTATCCTTAGGAATACAAAATATTATTAAAATTAATAAATTTGCCAAAAAAATCCTAAGACAAGGTGATTATTACCTATAGTAATACAATGCAATCTTATTTTTAATTACTTTTGTTAAAAGACAATTACCAAAGAAATCACTGAAAGTTATTCAAAAATAAAATGAAAAACAAGTGGGAATTCAATATTTTCCTTATTAACTAGTAACAAACATATATCTTTAACATAAATATATTACTAGTTAATAAGGAAAACTTGAATAAATCAGTTGATCAAAAGGAGTGAAACAATTTGCTGAAAGAGAAACACAGATGGCCAAGTGACATTTAAGAAGTTTTAAACATAAATGAGCATTTCACCAGTCATATCTGTCACAAAAAATCTTGATCATTCTCAGCATTAGTAAATGTCTTAGGAAAACTTCTCTGAAAGCACAACTTGAGATTCTAGAATTTATGTTCTGGTGATTTCTTAAGAGAGGGCTCTTGGGAAATGAGAAGTGAAAGGAAGGAGGATAGGGTTTGAGAAGAAAGCTAGGAGAGAACGCAGTCAATGCAGAGGATGCAGAGACTAGCCTCAGTCCAGTTCTATGAGCAGCTGAGAGCACTAATTGCAGCAGTCTTTCCTACTTATGAGACCCTTTGCCAGTTATTGGTTGTAGGCTCCACCTCCCCTCCCCTGATTGGAATGTAACCAATAAAAGGAGATTTGGGAGAATGCTAATAATACATCCACTGTAGCAAATGTTTAGAGAACAGTTGTTTTCATTCTATTAATTAGAGTATACACCAAGACATATTGAAGAGTATTTTGGCAATACTTCCTAACAAATACTGTTCATGTACTTTAATCCAGCAAGTGTACTTCTGCAAATATAAATTAAATAAACGCTGTCCTTGCTCTACTGCAGAAAAAAAAAAATGTATGTATGTCAATGTTTGTTGCAGGATGTGGTAGGTAGAATAATAGAACCTCTATATCCTAATCCTCAGAACCTGTGGGTTCTTAGATTACATGGCAAAGGAAATTAAAGGAGCAGATGTAATTAAGATTGCTAATCAACTGATCCTAAAATAGAAGCAGCATGCTGGATTATCCAGGTGGTTCCAATGTAATCACAGGTTCTTTTAAAAATGGGAGAGGGTACAGAAGAGTCAGAATGTGGTAGTATGAGGAAGGTTTCATCTGCTATTGTTGGCTTTGAAGATTGGTGTGCCTGAGCCAAGTAATGTTGGCAGCCTGTAAAAGCTGGAAAAGACAAGAAAACTGAGTCTCCCTGAGAGCCTCCAAAAAGGTACGTAGTCCTGCCAATACCTTGTTTTAGCCCAGTGGGATTTATTTCATATTTCTGACCTCCAAACTGTAAGAAATATGTGCAGTTTTGTGGTAACTTGTTACAACAGCATAGGAAATGAATACACAGAGTTGTTGAAATTATTTATCATAAGAAAGAATCGTGCTGCTCATAATGGGAATGAGAAAAGGAGCAGAGGGATAAATCAATGATGTTGATGTAACAACAGTTAAACATTTGGGAGACGTTAATGTTAATGTTTTTCACATGGAAAAGAATAGTTGCAGGGGTTTATTTGGGAAAGCTTTTTGTGAACTATAATAAATTTGAGGTCCCGTTCTAATATATTTGTTTAAGATGTTATTTATTCATGACAGACACAAAGAGAGAAGCAGAGACCTAGGCAGAGGGAGATGCAGGCTCCCCAGAGGGAGCCTGCCTTGGGACTCAATTCTGTGATCACGACCTGAGCCAAAGGCAGATGCTCAACCACTGAGCCACCCAGGCATCCCCCCACTATGATATTTAGATCAGCAGACAGAGCTGTCATAATGAAGCTTCAGTTTTAGTATTGGTATGAAAACCACATTTGAAAGGGTTGGACAGTGAATAAATAAAAGGAAATAAAGACTGCCTGTGATTGTTTCTAGGTTTGCTGTGAAAAGGTGGGGAATTTAGTAGTTCAAAGAGGTAGGAAGAGCTTAATAAGTGGGAAAAAAACAGTAAAAAGGAAGAATTTGAAGTTTATTGAAAGGATAGGTAATTAATCAAGTTCTCAAAGGAAATTTGCAACAATACTATACGGAGTCTAGAGATCATTACTACTGATTTAATTTCAGTTGCTTTTATTAAAGGCATTTGTAAGTAAATGAAAATTCTGTGGAAATTAGTGGGACAATATTTGTGACTGCCTTACCATCTGTGTTGGAATGTATTTAAGGAGTTTCTAATTTAAGTTATTCCAATTTACGTAATAAAATGCTTTTATTCATTTTCCTCTTGAATACCCATGATGAATTAGATCAAACAAAAAGTCTGTTTTGGTTGGTTAAATGTTTTTTTCCCTACTTTCTCAGTGTCTTCCAATGTTAAACACTCAGATTAAAGCAACTAGTAAATTTCTTTTTAGGATCAAATACATTGCGATTAAGATTACTAATAGGCCTAATTAATTGTCTTATTAAGATCCAGGAACATCAGGAGGCTCAGTTGGTTAAGTGTCTGCATTCCACTTAGGTCATGATCCCGAAGCCCTAGGATCAAGCCCCAAGTCAGTCTCCTTGCTCAGCAAGAGAGTCTGCTGTCCCTCCTCACCCCCTTTCACTCCTCCAAAATAAATAAAATCTTAAAAAAAAAATCTAGATCAAACTTCTGGAATTTTAGATATAAGACAAACTTTCTAGTAGAAAATAATATATATGTAAAAAATATATATGTACATACATAGGTGTACATAGGTATTTATACATATAAGAAATATTTTCAGATGATTTATAGATGACTTCATGAATTTGTATAGGTTATCAGCTGTGGTTGACCACAGTTTAAGAATATGATCCATTTCTGGGTCATGGAATTGAGTGGGAGACATTACAACTAAATGGTTATAAGGATGTCCAGTAACTTAATGAACTAATAAAACACAGTAGAAGGATAACAAGGTATATGGTGACTTAAAATATATGTGAGAATATTCTCTATAAAAACGTTTGATCTAATACAGAGGCAAAGTGGAGCTATCTTTATAGGAGTATAACTTAAATGTCCAGAAGTTTATTTTCTTCCAAGGCAGTGGAAACATAAGAAACACTGTCTCAAACATATATAGATAACAAACCAATATTTCCATCATTCATAGAGGACTGGATTATAGAGTGTAGGAAGAAGTGAGTGTCAGGGTGGACTAAGAAACAACAATCGTGTAAAGTCAGTGCTAAGTATGAGACTAGATTGGTAAGAACATAGCAGCTGGAAGAAAGTCATTTTATCCACAGTTTCTGCAGGATTAAAGAGAGGAGTTTTATCAACACCTTAGCCATGCAGCTTTCAATACAGTCCTTGTAGAAAAGAAAACAAGTTTAAAATATGTGTGAATTTTAATGTATGTATAAATATGTAAATTATAAATGTATATATAAAATATTTGTAAATCTCCCCACAGAAGATGTAGTGCATCAACAAACTTAGTAGAATATCAGTCAAAACAACAATATAGATGAGCAAAGAGTATTGCTCAGTTTATACCCTCAAAAGAAACTGAGGATGAGCAGAATTACTAGAATTTACCTCAGTAGGATTACAGTCCCTTACAGCTTCTAGACCCAAGCCAAATTACATTAGAGCCCATTGACTATTGGATAGGCTTAGTTCTGAGGAGAAAGGACTCTGCAGCACCATGGTTAGTATACGTGGTGGTGACTATTCCAGTCCTCCCCGCCCCGCCCCCCCCAAAAAAAAACTATGCTCATTTGCTTTCACAACTGTACATAGGTGAGAGAGATTGTGAAGATCATTGAAAACAAATTCAAGTTGGACACCAACTCCCAGTATGAAGAAGAAAGCACAAAACCAGGAAGCCTCTTTGAGATTTTGAAGCAACATATTCTACAACTGGGGAAATTGTTCCAAATCATTCTACATGGTACAAAAGCCTTCCAGCTGTGGGTGGAGCTCAAAAATAAGTATCTACTGTGGTGGATACAAACTATTGATGGTAGGAAGGAAAAGATGCTTTGTGAAAATTTGACAAGCTTCAGTGGAAGACCATACTGCAGAATCAGGGTTTTCGAAAGAAAGTCATGCCATCTTGGTGTACTTCTGTGCTAAGTGACAACGCTGTCACAACTACCATTAAGAAATGGGCTCTCTAAAATCTACCTAGTCATAAGGTTGGATGGGCCAAGAAATTGTTCACTATAAAATGGAAGTTCTATATCCAATATTTGGCATGAGTAAACCTAAAGAACAAAAGCAATATGCACAAGTACTTAGCCCCAACTATGAGTCAATGAAAATGATTACAGATGCAATTTAGGTCAACTCAGGAATGGTTTGGAAAGACCATGAAAAAAAGGATAGCCCTGATGAGCAGAATTTCATGCAATGCATTTGGTAATTCACTTCATGTGTTAAGAGAAGAGACCTGAAATAACCTATATTTAGTACACATATACTTACATATGTTTCTATCTACATATGTGCATGTATATATGTATGATTATAAATAAAATCAACCCCAGTATGTATACACACACAGAGACAATGGAAAAATAACTTTGATGGTAGTCAGAGGTCTAGGAGGAAATGAGACATCAACATCTAGAATAGAAGATGTAGATATATATTTGGGAATACGTACAAAGTATGAAGACCTTCTTATTACATTATAAAGACCATTAAAAGAAGCTTCAACAACCAAGCACACAACTCTACCAGTCAGTCTTATTTTTGTCCTCAGTCACCAATTATTGACCTGTCAAGCATACAAACTAATTGGCCATTATGGCAGAGATGGGCAACAACTGATATATATAACTTAATGATCAACCTTTCAATAAAGGAGGTCCTTGCTGGGTCTAATATGGCACTGTTTCTCAAGGAAACAAACCAACAATTAGTGGCACATAAAGAATATTGATCTTCTCTATCTTGGGAGGAGCAGTGATATACTAAGAGATTAGCTAAATATTTTGGGTATGGGTTTCCTATTCTTCCTTCAGGATTTTAGCAAGTCAGCACCCATATTTGAGAACTTCTTATTTAAGTCACTGGTGAGGAATTACATCTAACATTGTGTCAGACCAGTTTACGGCAGAGAGGCAGTTAAAAAAAAAATAGTAGGTTCCACGATTATGGTGTAATGAATTGTAGGAATGCCCTGCTGAAAGCACATCTGAAGTAGCAGCTCAAAAATGTTTCACAAAGGTGGAGTGAATCCTCCAGATACATTATTCACTTTAAGTTCTTAGTATGACACTATGTCCCAAGTAAGGAAAATACATACGTCTATGAAGAAAGGGGTAGAAGTGGTCCATTTGCTATCATTTCTAATGACTCACTTGAGGAGTTTGTATCCTATTCCCACGGTTTAGAACTATGCGAGGTTAGAGATCTGATTCCCAGAGGGGTAGTAATTCTGCCAGGGTTCACCGAAAGAGGGCAATTACATTATAAGGCATGCTTGCTTTTAGCTTATTTTGGGATTCTTGGGTCAAGGGTCAAACAGGCAAGAAGATAAATCACTATAGTAGATATAACTGATCCTGAACATCAGAAGAAGGTAGGGCTGCTTTTGCACAATGGGGCTAGTGTAGAATGTGTTCCTCAATCAAGTTTTACATGTGGATGCCTTATGGTATTCACTCCCTCAACCAATTTTGGTAGTAAATGAACAAGTGTGGTGATATCTAACAGAAGTATAAGCATAATTATAGTGCGTGCTTTCTGAATAAATATTATGAGCCTAGGACAGTAGTAGGAACTTTATGTGGATTATTAGACTGAAGAAGTTAATCAATTTGCCAAAGGTCACAATGTAAGTAGAATGATTTTTCCTCACTCAGGTAGATTTATTCCATATAGACAGGTTGGTTTTCGGAACCACATATATGTGTATATCTATATAGTATATCTGACAAGTGGCATTCATAGCATATTCTAATGCTAGAGCAGGCAAATCTGGCAAATTCTTGCATGGAATTTCATGAGTATCATTTATTATTACAGTTTACCACATATCATATCACATAACCTATATTTTCTAACTTAGAATTCTTATAGGCCAGAACAACCCTTTCCACTTAGTATCAATTACTTGACATCCACATCAGAATTTTCTAATTAGGTTGTTGCCAACAGTGAAAATGAAGAATAGTGCAAAACATCAGGATATAGATTTTGACTATATGTAGATATCTATCTAAATTGATTCTCTCATTTCTACACACTGTGGAGTGTTAAATTCTGAATTTATTGAGGCTGTGACTTTGTTGGTGAAGAATCTGTTTAATTACCTAAAATGTTGTTGCTTGGGTATGTACCAATAAATAAGTAAAACAATACATCTGTGTTATATCTCTCCTTTGAATTATTGCCCCTCTAAATGATTTCTAAAAAATTCATCAACAGTTTAAAAGGGGAAACACCTGGGTGGCTCAGCAGTTGAGCATCTGCCTTCAGTTCAGGGTGTGATCCAAGAGTCCTGTGATTGAGTTCCACATCGGGCTCCCTGCATGGAGCCTGCTTCTCCCTCTGCCTGTGTCTCTGACTCTCTCTCTCTGTCTCTCATGAATAAATAAATAAATCTTAAAAAGACCCCAACAATACAAAAGGAATATTTTATCTTTGTCCCTTACTTTATAGTGAAAGACAAGACCCAAAGTGCTGCTGGAATGCTTATTACTGCCGATGAAACTATTTAAACCCAGTTTTCGAATCTAGTGGCAGAATTGCCTTTTGGGCCTAATTTTCTTTTTATTATAATATAAATTTGACCCCTATCATGGAACATTTCACAATTGTAGAATAAAAGGCAATGCCCAGTACATTTTCTTGGGATTACAATAATTTTAAAATGACACAGGATAACACCTGAAGAGAGAAAATATTTACTATTACAGTACATGTATAATGAAAACAAATGCTATGGGAGGAGAATTATGCATATAAATTATGAGTGAGTAGAAGCAGAGAGATGGAAGGAGAAGCATGGAGCAATGGCTTGAAATAACCTTACTAAATTATTGTGATTTTCACAAGTTCTTTTACAAAACCAGAGGAGAGTGGGAACCTCATGCTTTCATGTGATTATTTTAGGCTTAAGTTTTTTCTTTGACTAACTATTCATTGCAACGAGAAATGCTCTTTAAAGACCATTTTATCTTCAACACATTGTGGCAATGCTTGCAGTCATTTTTCTCTTTTAAACTTTGTTCCATATAATTGGATTAGTATCATTCTGTAATGCATTTAAATATCAGATTAATTCACTCCATGCTACTGGGGTTAATTTCTTGGTTTTCTTCTTAATAAACTGTCAGATGTTGCTATATTAGCAGGGGAAAGATTGGTGTCACAGACATTCGTCACATACATTTTTAAATAGGACTATAGTATCCTAATTCTGCTTGATTACAAAATGCTCTTCTCTTGAATTAAATCTCTGAAAATCTTGATTCTAAGTACATATTTACAAGGCTGAGAGCAAATACAATGTGTCATGATAGTTATTTAGGTTCAGTTCCATGTTTCTGAATGGCAGAGACACACTGTCAAAGGTCAAAGTGCTTTCTAAACTCCTGGAAATGGGGATCCCTGGGTGGCGCAGCGGTTTGGTGCCTGCCTTTGGCCCAGGGCGCGATCCTGGAGCCTCGGGATCGAATCCCACATCGGGCTCCCGGTGCATGGAGCCTGCTTCTCCCTCTGCCTGTGTCTCTGCCTCTCCCTCTCTCTCTCTCTCTCTCTCTCTGTGTGTGTGACTATCATAAATAAATAAAAATTAAAAAAAAAAAACAAAACTCCTGGAAATGATTGACAAAGGGCCCTATAAAATGACTAGGGATAGGGTGACTATTGTTTCACGAGTCCTAGGATGTCTCCTTGATCCATTGCTGGTGCGAAATGGTATAGAAAAATAGTCTTAGATTTGTATAAAAAGTTAGGAGACCTAACCATCATGAATTTTTAGGATGACAGAATATTTTCACAGCTTAAATTCTAATTTTAGCCCATTTAGCCCATTTAGCCCACAGATAGGAAACAATTCCTCCTGAAACAACAATGATTCCAATATAAAATTCTTACCAAATGTGTAATAAAATTAAAAATAATAGCTATTTTTCTGTATTAAACAAGCACATGGATTGTTGACCAACATTTAAATAGAATATGTTTGAAAATATTCTTTAAAATTAGATTCTATAAAATACTCTCAAGGTAAATGTTTACTTTATTAGAGCCTGTCTGAATTATTGGGTAAGCATATGTCACACTTGGGTTGTGAATTAATAGTAAATTGAAAAATAGCATCTATCCTATGGTGATTCTAGAGCTGTTTATCTTCAGCTAACTGCTTCAGCTCATAACTGCAGTTTAGAATTACCCTGTTTTTTTACTAGATTAAACTAGTATTTAAAAGATGCTGAGTGTTGGTTTATTTGTAAGCATGTTGGCTGGTAGAATTCAAATATCTGTTCACCAAACTTAATGTTTCTTGCTGCTGAACACATAGCTGGCCTAAATTCTCTAGCTTTATAATTAAATGTAGGTATGTGACTGATTTCTAGCCTTTGGAATATGGACAGAGATGATAGACACTACATGACTGCCTGGCCCACATAAAACTTTCCCAGGGTATTGGTGTCCTTTTATCATCCTTCTCCTATGTGTATTACAAATTCTAATGCCCACGTGGTAGGTAGAATAATGCCCTCACCCACCCAAAACTGTCTACATCCCAATCCCACAAACCTCTGAATATGTAATCCTACATAATAAAAAGAATTTTGCAGATATGAATAAATTAAGGGTCTTAAAGTGGGACATTATGGGCCTAATGTGATCATAAGGGTCCTTGTAAGAGGGAAACAGGAAAGCCATAATCAGAAAAAGATGTGACAATGGAAGCAAAGATTGGAATGATGCAGGACCACAAGTCAAGATACATGGGCAGATTCTAGAAATTAGGAAAAAAGGCGAAAGAATGAATATTCTCTAGAACTTCTAGAAATGATAGAGCCCTGCCAATCTATTTCAGAATTTTGACTGCCAGGACTATAATAAAATACAGTTGTTTTGTTTTAAATCACTAAGTTTGTTATAACATCAATATAAACATAACATCCAAATATTTAAATATATTAGAAAACATAAGCAGTTTAGACATCAAGCCATATTCATGGACAATGAATCCAAGTGTAGCTTATTAAATATATGTATTAGAAGATACATATTAGGTACCTCTGAAATAGTTTTTATGTGGATTATGCTATTAACTTTTATTGTATATTTCAAAAATATGCAGTTATTATCCCCATTCTAGAGCTAGTAAGTTTTCACAAAGCATAATTTTCTTTTCATAGTGTTCTATTACTAATCCTTATCTGACTTTATATACTATATTTGGATATCTTAGACACAACTAGGATTCAAATATTTATTTCCAATTAAGACTGTTCTCTGGACCTTGGACCTACCTCCAAATGCCTTTTGGAAAATATCTGTTTGGATAAGCCATAACCATTTCAAACTAAATGTATTTAAAGTTAATTCAATCTTATATTATTTGTTTTTCCTGCAATGAATTCTCCATTCTATCAATGGCTTCACTATATACCCAGCTAGTCAAGTCAGGAACCTAGAATTATTCTTTCCATCCATTCCTCAAATACAATCAAAATCTTATGGAATACAAACCCCATATTCTAGCTGGTAAATCTGTTTCTCAGCAGAGTACACACTAGCAGTTCTGAAACTACACATAATTAGGTTTGAACCTACATACTATCGATGATGAGGATTGATTTTTCTCATTTTCAGGGAAAAAGTTACAAAGAGAATTCTAGAATGAGTTATTTGGTAACAAACTGGCATCTGAGCCATCAATATGAGTATATATACTATACAAGTACATATCACATAGACATACATACTGATAAAGAAGTAGATACAAATACATTTTTACGTATGTTTTTAGCATACAAATGTGCATTTCCTACCTCTGTTCATAGAGATGGCTTTGAAGTGGCATCACAGTAGCAATAAGCATACCTAGTACTCAGATCTGGGTTTCCAACTGCCCTTCTGAAATAAGAGCTCCTTAGCTGACCCTAAAATAAAACCAGGGAAAATAATTCTAGGGCACTGTGCTTAAAAAAAAAATGGGGGACTTGTTAAAAGGACAAGGGGCCAAATTGAAAGAGCTCCAGTAGTCAAACTGGAATAATTTGTGAAACAAGTAACATAGTATAGGATTCAACCTCAATAAAATATAAAATAAATGTCTGAGTCATTTCTGGTATAAATTGTTGAATAATATATAAATGGAGAAAAGGGATAGATTTCTTAAAATAATGCCAATTATGGGGCATCTTGGTGGTTCAGTCAGTTGAGCATCTGACTCTTGATCTTAGTTCAGGCCTTGATCTCAGGGTGATGAGTTCAAGACCTGCATTGAGCTACACATTGAGTGTGGAGTGTACTTAAAAAAATAGTTATTATAGAAGTAATAAAGGAAATAGACAATCACTATTAGAATATCTAACAGCAGTAATGGCTATGGGCAAGAATAGTAATCCTAAAATAGAATTAGTAGGTGAAACTTGAAAAGCTTCAAATTATTACCCCTGTGGTTGCACTCTGGTGGTTTTTAAAATGTCCACCAATTCTAAGAAGTGAAGCTTAGTTTTCTTCATTTTGACAAGGGCTGTACCTATGACTTCATTTCTAATTAATAGAATGTAAAAGAAAAACCTTTCCAGTGGAGAAATTTTGCAAACACCACCTTACCTAAGTGATTAAGATCATTGATTAGTGATCAATAATAAGACCGATTGACATTGTGTATCCTCTCATATGATGCTACAAAAGACATTTTACCTTTACTATATTCTTCCTCTAAATAAACAGTATCAGTCTAATGAAAAGACATTGGACAAACCCATATTGAATAACTTTATCAAAATAGATGATCAGTAGTCTTCAAAAATATTCACATCATCTAAGGCAGAGATTAAGGAAGTAATTAGGAGATATGAAAATGAAATAGAAGGTAATAATAGGGAGCCTGGATTGGATCTTGGAAAAGAAGAAGAATATTAGTGGAAAAGCTGAAGAAATAGGAATAAAGCCAATAGTTTAGTTAATAATGTTATATCAATGTTAATTTCTTAATTTTAAGCAATCCATTAGGTGATGTTACATAAAATGTTGACACTGGAAGTAAGTTGGTTGAGAGATGTTCAGGAACTGTACTAACTTTGCAACTCTGCTTTAAGTATAAAATTACAAATATCCTATCAAAACAATGTACTTACTATACCTTCGAGATCTCCTGTTCTCATTTCTACTTCTAGTACATATATTGAGATCTTACCAGTTCTTAAATAAATCACTAAAATTGACTCAAGTGACTTCCATGCCTGACCTGGTACCTTGCACTTTGTTTTTCTTTTACATTCTTCTAACACAAACGAGCTTTATCATATGCAAAGATAAACAAGAATATTTGCCTATGGTTTTACAGCGTCTTGTAGGTCTCATTACCTACCATATTTTTTAGCTTCCTTTCCCTCTGCTTTCATGTGTATGGCACATTTAATTGGTGATCTTTCCAGTTCCTTGCATCTGCCAATCTCTTTCCCCCTTCTATTCTCTCTCACTGAGAATCCTTCTGCCAAAAATATTCCTTTCATTTTGTTAAGTAGATCATTTCTCCTCCCCTGGAATTTTTCTCAAAAATAACAGTTCTTAGAAGATGTTCTTGACATCTCTGGTGTAAATTGCATTTTATTCTGGAACCATGCGCATATATATTTTTTAAAGGAAGGACACTTCTTTAATCCACAGCTCTTTCCCTGAAGCCAGGCAATGAAGATATGTTCAACCATGTTTTACTTAAAGTGGTAAAATAAATATTAAGAATAAATTCAAATGGAAAGACAAAAGCAAATCTATAGTGAATAATAGAAACATGAAGAAAAATATAAAGTTTTAAATCATAGGATTCTATAAATGCCCACTTAAAAATTTCTATTTTTATCAGAGGTCTGGATTAAAATGCTGGAAACCATGCAAGAATCTCATCTGCTAAAATACACATAGCAGGAAAACATCATGTGAAGAAATGGACCCCAGATGGCATTGTGCTATAGAACTAAAGGCATTGCTGAGACTGCAGAATCAGATGTATGTGTTTGTGAATATTAGAGCTCAGTAGTCTGAGAATCAAGTGCTAGTGTTATGGCATTATCTTCTCTCTTGTAGAACCACAAGAACTCCACAATTCAAAGTACACTTTTACCTTCGAGAATCAGAGTCCCAGAGGATCTATTCTGAAGGCTTTTAAGGCTGCTATTGACTCTATTGAGACAATCTGGACAAGTCATTCATTTGCAGTGACTGAGGGTCAGCAAAGAAATTCCAGGGGAATAGCATGAAAGACACCTTATCTGAGGAACAGATGGAACTGACCCAGACTGTATAAATCTCTTTCAAACTGGCAATTTATAGACTAGTTTATTTCAGTCATTGTCAACAGGCAAGAGTTCATAATTTTAAGTTGACTTTTAAAAAGGAAATTTTATTTTTGCCCCATTTACTATATACTGACTGTCCTACATTAAATCTTGTAAGTCTTTATATTTAGAGTCAACATTTTGACAAGTATGTTTTTGATTGCTTTGAACATTGTGTTGAAGAAAGTAATGCTAAAAGTGTAAATGACCAAGGTCAAGGCAAACCTGATTTTTTTTAGTGCATTTTGTTCTTATTTTTATGCAGAAAGGTTGCCATAGAAACTAGTGAAGGAGCTAAATTACTTGTTGATTCTGTATATGCCTTATCTTCTCTTCTATTCTGATGCTTGAATGAGAAACTGAAGAGGGAGGATTTTATATCTTCATCTCCCCTTAAATGGAGAATAATTCTTTAATTTGTTTTTTACTATTTTAAAATATGTTCTATTTAGAATACATTATTTCCAGTGACCTGTGTCCATAATTTCATTTTTATCACACAATTGTCAAATTTGAAGGAGAACAGAGTAGAACTCCGTGCCTCTTTTTCCTCAAACAGTACCAGCTTCTGGGGTAATAAAATTGTAGTGTACTTGTGTTCAAATATTGATACTCAGAGTGGGCAGATATGAGATAGCAGCCAGTAATGATTCACAGTACCTGATCTGAAACACAATAAGCTAAAGAAAGTATAATTGATTTTTTTTCAGACTGAATGATGGTCATTAACAAAGACATAAGAGTATTATTGTAGTGGCACACTAAAATGCAGCAAGAGAATATCAATAAGGGTGATAGATGAAAACAAAAAGGATACCAGTCTCTTAAAGGAAAATATGATATGATAAAATGGAGCTGATTCAGCAGCCTAAGAGTTATTCTGGCAGTATTACTGAAAGTAGTTGAAACTGAGTAAAGGGCATTAAGAGAGGCATGTGATGTAGTGAGCACTGGGTGTTATATGCAACTGATGAATCACTAAATTTACCTCTAAAACTAATGATACACTATATGTTAACTGAACTTAAATTTAAAAAGTACTAGAAATGAACAACACAAGGGTGAAAATTGTGAGTCTATACTGAAGAGTCAGTGTCTAGTTATGAATATTTTTAAAGTAGAATCAAACATGGCTGCTGAGAACAGAGATCTTTGGTGGGTAGGTGTATTATGGATTGTGTGTGCCTTCTCTATTTCTCATGCATACATCCCCCAAAAGATATCTGCATAGGTATGATTTCTCAGTTTGGAAAATTATATCTCTAGAGTAAGAAAACTAACCATGCTAAGAAAGACCATCCCAGGAGACTAAATACTCTAAGGAGATATAAACCACAGGGAATTCACAAAGTCTGTAGCATAGGAACACAGGAAATCCAATATTGAAGAATAGATAATAATAAGTAAAAGTACTATATAGGAAATATGTATGTATTTATATATAAATATGTATTTTATATATTATAAATATATACATATATACAGGTCTCTGGATTAAAGTAATGAACTAGATTTACATATGCTCACATAAATTGAGCTCAAAAGCATGAGTATAAAATAAGACAGGGCAGCCCCAGTGGCTCAGCGGTTTAGCGCCACCTTCAGCTCAGGGCCTGATCCTAATGACCTGGAATCAAGTCCCACGTCACACTCCCTGCCTGGAGCCTGCTTCTCCCTCTGTCTCTGCCTCTGCCTCTCTCTTTCTCTCTCTCTCTCTCTCATAAATAAATAAAATATTTTAAAATAAGACAGATTTATAGCATAAAATATATATTTTAGGAATACATATATTTAAATAAAATCATGGACATTGGGGGAAGCCAAGAATTAGAAAATGGAGTATAAAGTGAGAAAAATACATTATTTAAGTACATGTAAATGAAACTCTTCAGTATATGGTGAGACACTCAATAAGTTCATCACTTTAAATGAAAATTAAAAGAAAAAAAGATTTGACAAAACCAAAGTGTTCTGTGCGACTCTTTGGTGGAGAATGAAAGGAACCACAGGGAATAAAAATACTCACATGAATTGAAATGAGGGGATAGGGTTATTGTATTTAATTTTCACAGAACAAGATGAATCTACCTCAGAGAACCCTCTACTTTTTGAGTAATTTCCAGAGTTGAGGATCTTAGAAGAAATATTTGCTATATCTTTTTTTTTCCTTTTGTTTTTCTAATATGTTCAAATTCTACCTTTCTTTAGAGAGTACATCAGTCCTACTATACTTATTTGAGGGAGAGGGCATGGACAGCTTTGCCTTAAGCAGATCCCCAGCAAAGGTTTAAACAGGTTCATTATACTGGTGTATCTAGCGGAGAAGGCTGGTGTGAGAAGAAATCCAGCTGAGTCTGCCCTCCAAGCTCTTTGTCTAAGGTGGAGCTTCTTTAGTCCTGAGGTGGAGCCCTTTCTAACATGTGCAAAGATGCTGTGAGCTTGCCAAGCTGCCTACCTACAGAGCTGTATCCATCCAACAGGATCAGCTTTTTGTTTTTCTTTCCTAGCTGGCACAAAAGTGGCAAGTGGGTTATAAGTATGTAGTACTAAGTTTAACCTGACCAGAAAAAGAAAAAAACATTAATGATTCTGTGTAAGTGTAACTCAGCAAGATATTACTTCATATTATTAGGAATTAAAAGGAAAATGAGTTCCCTGAAATGAAAGTTCAAGGGAAATTGACTTACAGAAGGACATTTGGTCTCATCTATATCTGAGTTATGTTGTTAGGTCTGTCATGTAGGAACTAAAGGAATATTGGTTGTCTTTTGATAATTTGAGTGTAGATTCTTTCATAATTCTTTCTATATGAGTTGCAGAGACTTTACAATGCTGTGCAAAAAGGATTGGGAATAAAGTAAATTAGAAGCTCATCCTTGAGTCTAAATCAATTTCTGACTTCCATCATCATAGAAATTCATTTTAAATGAATTAAGAAGAAAAAAATTAAAGATCTTATACTCTTGAGGAATTTAAAAAATAATCGTGGGATGGAGGAAGCCTTCTCAAATAACCGAGAAATGCCCAGAAGTCCTGAGGGAAAGAACGACATAACAAAACATATGAAAATCTTTCTCTTACACAATGAGAAGTATTATACAGTACACTTTATAGACAAGCATACAGTGCAAAAATACTTAGCATATGTAAAACAAGAAGGAAATAATCATTATTATGCATGATGTCATTTTGCAAGTTGGTAAAGAAAAACCCTACCCATGAGAAAAATGGTGTCTTAATTCAAGTCCCACTAGAAAAGGACCCTGAGGACAGTCTTAGGTACAATACGCAATACTTTTTTGTCAGATACAATCTCCAGGCAGAAAGTTTGGTGGAAATAGATGAGACAGGGAGAAGAGAAGCAAATCAAGGTCAGGAAATTCAAAAACCATGTCCATCTGACCAAAGAATAGAATGGGAATGTATTTACCAGTTCCATCCTGCTTCTTTCTCATCTGTCAAGGTTCCTTCAAGTCGAGTTAGCTCCTTACCATTCAAGCTTGCATGTTTTAGCCTTATTGGGAAGTCAGTCTCAATTTTTGTCCTATGTTACCTTATCCAAGTCCAAAACTTAATGGTAAGAACCAGAAACTCTGGACAAATGGCAGGTGTGCCTTAAGGTAGCAGAACCAGAGATAGACCCATCGATTTGTTAGCTGTTGAAATAGATAACAGTTGAACATGTTGAATGAGGCCAAGAGATCCTTATGAGGGATAGATAATAAAAAATGATAAAAGAAAATAAAAAGAATCAAGGCGTTATAAAAATCGGCAGCAATCATATGAAAAGATACCTTCACTAGAATATGGAAAATGCTATTTAAGTACAAAATATACATACACACCAGATCAACAAAATTTAAGAGTGACTGCCACTATTAAAAGGTTTGTAAAGGGTCTTCCTTATGTAGTACTGGAGGTAGTATAAACTGCTGCAGTTTCTTTGGAAAGTAAAATGTCTTATATATCAAATATTAGCCATAAAGCCAAGGGCAATGGAAGATGCTGATATTAAGGAATCTAGGGGAAGGGTTGTACAGAAACTGTATGATTATTGCAGACCTCCTGTAAATCCCAAATTACTTCAAAATAAAAATTTATATTTAACCACAGGTGGTACCTCCAAAATCAATATTTCATGCTATCTATAGAATAGATAAATACAAATTCAAAGCTATATTGCAAATCAATGAAGTCATATTTGTAATAGCAAGAAAAATTTAAAACCACTAATACTCATCAATAGTAGAATGTTTAAAGTAGATTATCTGTTTTCTGATATTGTATATCGTCGTTTTAAAACCAAAGTGGAGTGTGTGTATCTTTTTTTTGGCCTGTGTTATTAGTATGGAATTGTCTCTAATACAGATTTTTTAACTGGCAAAAATGTTAAATATTATACTATTTATATAAAAACCCTTGTATGAGTAATTCAAGGATGTGGATGTACTATATATAGATATCTATAAATATAAATGTATTAAATTAAATTTCAGTGTCTGAAATGACACCATACCATATGCTTATATGATGTACTGGAAAAGGTATAATTATAAACAGACCAATGGTTACCAGGAGTTTTTTGGAGAGAGTTAATAAATGAAAACAGGGAAAATTTTAAAGCAATAAAGCTATGATGTAGCATAATGTAATAGTGGATAAATGACATTATTGCATCTGTCAAGATCCATAGAACTTCACAATGCTGAGTGAATTTTTAATATATGTGAGTTTTAAAAAGTCGTTTAAATGTTGGGAATCCTAGAATGAAATGCAAACCATAAAAAGAATCTAACTGAAATAGAAACTTAAGCAACAATATCACTAAAAATGATGTAAGAAAGGTGATGACTTTGGAGGTGAGTGGAGACTGTTAAGAGGACAGGCAAAAGAAACTGTATATGTAAACTGTACTCTAAATTATTTTTTCATAATACAGGTTAACAATTCTGAAACCACTATATATGTATAGAAGAATTGACTAAGTAAATGATGGCAGTTTCTCACTGTTGGAGTGAAAAGTTATAGATAAATAAGGGCAGAAGAGTAGATCCATTGTTTATGTGGTAATAGGTTGGAGGCGAAACATTAATATAAATTATGTTTACCTTAATATACATTCAGATAGATCCATGTGGAAATGTTTATGGATATGTATGTATAAACTGGTTACTGTATACATATACACTTTCTTTCTGTATTAGCTGAGATGGCCTAGAAGCAGTGACACCCCAGGAGCAATAAGCATGCTTAGAGCCAAGATCTTTATTTCTAATATTATTTTCTAGTAAAAAAGTTGCCTGAGTTATTTGGAGAAATAGCTAATTTTAGAACTGTGGCAAGAAATATACAAGAAGAATCTAGAGCATCTTGTGGTACCAGAAAGTAAGGAAGTACTAAAGAGTTAAACCACAGCAACAGGGGTATGTGAAAGGGATATAACAGTCAATTGAAAGAACACTAATATCCAAAGCTGGAACAATTTGAGCAATACAATACAGTATTGGATAATAACTCTATGTATAAAATAAATACTCATACTGACCTAAAAAATTAATCTCTTATGCAGAAGAAATCCAAGTAATTTATGAGATACTTTGCCTGGACAGAAGTGGGGATTAACTATACATTTTATTGTTGGTTGAACATAGTAACTTCCAAAGAACATTGCATATCTTTTACAGTGGAAAAACCAAATAAGCATTACCTACAGGTGAAAAGCAATAGTGAAAAGCCATGTTTATAATAACCACCCTTGCTACAATGTGATGAGAAGGGTACTTAACATCTGGCCTTCCGCAGGAAAGCTAAAAACCCCAATTTAATCCTGAGAAAGAACTATCAGACAATCAGACAAATCCCAACTGAGAGGCATTCTAAGAAAAAACCCTAAAAACTGTCAGTCATTAAAAAAAAAAAAAAAAGCATCTGAAAAGTGCCATGACCTAATGAGACATAATTACTAAATCTAATGTGGCCTCCTTGAATGATGGAAAAGAACATTAGGCAAAAACTAAGGAAATCCAATTTAAGTATAGACTTGATAATAGTGCATCAATACTTCATTAATTGTGATAATTGAGCCTTATTAATATAACAAGTTAATAGTTTGCTAGGTATATGGAACTCATATTTATGTCTTCTTATTTTTTAAATATAAGATATTATAAAATTATTTTAAAAGTTCTATGTGTAAACAAATCCTAGAAATTTATATGTTCCCTTAGGAGACCTACTCCTATCTTACTCTATTATCAAGCCCTTAACTCCACTATCTTTTTGCCTTTATATATTTAGAGCTTTGAATATGCTCAGTTAATTGTTACTGAGGAGTATAGTATCCTTACATATTAGTGATTTAATTTATGAACACATATGACTACTTAAAAATATACTATGTTTCACTGCACATACTTTTATTCATACAAGATATTTCTACCATGATAAAGGTTTTATCATTTCAAAACAGACAAGAAGTTGAAATCTACTTTTATTCCTGTTTCACTCATTTATCCTGTGCTTTTTAAACTGAACAGTATATGCTTAGCAAATTTAGCAACATATGCCTTGAATATACTCAATGTCATGTTTGATCAAGTCACTTTTCTTTCCATTCTATTTTCTGAGTTTCACCATTTTGATGGGAGATTGACATCTAGAAAATAAAATTTTAAAAGGAGAATAACAACATACATGCTTTCTGTAAGATCAAAGACAATGTAATGGCAAAAAATTGAAAGTTTTCTTAGTTGTAGTTTATCAACTAAAGGTTAATTACACATAGAGAATCATGAAAACACAGACAAACTCTTAAATATTTTATAACTTAAACACATGTATGTATTCATTTATCAATCTTCAAATAGGCTCAAGGCCTTTTTTTTAATAAACAGGTCCACTATGTAGGTTTTTTTTTTTTTTGCCTTTAATACTATCCTCATAAAATCTCATGATTTTTATGATTTTCAACATCTTAAAAGTGTAGAGAAGTGTCCAGAAACTCCACAACTAAATTGAGATTAGCATCCTCTTGCAATTTTTTCAGGTTCCTTCTAATCTTCTACATTGTCTTGTCCGTACTTAATTTGTCTGCATTTTTTAGTGACTTGCTTTTATGAAGTACTTCCAAAGCATTCACCTTAGATTTCAATAAAATACATTCTTTATATGAATTCATTTTTATTTGTTGACATAACATTTAATTACATGGAGTGATTACAGTATAATTGGCCAAAACTGATCTTTGGACAGCCACATTTGAATTTTGATAAGATGCAATTAATTGGTAAAGGCATTAACTGACCCAGCAGACAGCAGTCTGTCTGTAAGTGCGAGTGTTCAGCATACAGTTGGTATGAGCTAGAACTCCTATATTGTTGGGAGAAAGAGTAAAATGGTGCAGCCTCTGTGCAAAATAGCATGGCACTTCCTTAAAGCTAAACATCAAATTACCATATAGCCCAAACATTCCTCTAGATTCTGCTAGAGAAATGAAAGCATATGTTTATGTAAAAACTTGTACATGAATGTTTATAATATTCATAATAAAAAGTGAAATGAACTCAAATGTCTATCAACTGACACATAGATAAACAAATGTTGTACAGCAATATAATGGAATATTATTCACCCAAAAAAGATGTTATTAAAAAATGTAATTCACCATACTAGCAGAATAGAGTAAGAAAATATGTGCATATGCCCATGGTTCCAGAAATAACTTTTGACAAAATTCAGTACTCATTTATAATAAAATTGTCAGCATACTAGGATGGAAGGGAACTTTCTCATTCTGATAAAAAGTAATCTTCAAAAATAGTTTCAGTGAACAATAGCCAATGTTGAAAAATTGAATGCTTTCCCATTTTGATCAGGAACAAATAAGGAAGGTCCACACTTAACCACCTGCGTTCATAACTGTACTGAAAGTTCATGAATGTAATCAAGAAAGAAGAAAGAAAGGCATACAGATTTGAAAAAAAAAAAAACAGTAAAATTTTACTTTTTCTGTCAACATGATTCTCTATAGAAAATACTAAGGAATCCATAATAAAAGCTGCCAGAACTTCTGATGAATTTAGTAAGGTTCTGTTATATATATTTAATATGTAAATTCAAATACATTTCTCTAAAAATGGTTTAACAAAGACAAATGGAAATTTAAAAGTGCTACTAACTATGGTGTCAAAACACGCAAATTACTAAGACAAACATTCAAGCACATGTGTGTAAATTTGGCTCATTAAAATCTATAAAACATCTCTGGGGAAAACTAAAGAAATGAGTTTTATCATTTTTATATATCAGAAAATTCAATATCAACTGTCTCCTTAATATTTATGGCAATGCAGGCAGCAATTAAAAGTAATCAACAGCATATAAAAATTAAAATGTAATCCCAAATTTATGGTATTAAAATTTAAAAATATCTTTAGTGCAATACAATTTATATAAATTTAAAACAACTATATGTTCACACAAAAAATTTTCAAACACATATGTAAACAAAAGATTATACTATGTTGTAGGTTGGATCAGGGGACATCAAACTATCAAACTATACCCATGAGGCAGATGACAGCAACTTGGTCTTTTTTTTTTTGGGGGGGGGGGGTTGTTTTTTGATCTTAACAGTTTTATCAGAACACAGCTATGTCATGTAGTTATGTACTGTCTACTTCTCCCTTTACTCTAAAAGGGCAGATTTGGGGCAGATGGTATAGTTTCAACAAAAACTGTAAGGCCTGCAAAGCTGAATATGTTTACTATCTGGCCTTTTACAGAGTTTGCCAATCCCTTGGCTAGACTACTGTGGCATTCTGAAAAAACTCCAAAATATTGTGGCTCAAAACAAGACTTTTTTTTTTTTTTTTTTTAGTTTGTGTGTTTTCATTTTACTTTTTAAGCAGCACAGGCTCAAAAAACATTACTGTTGCAGCCACCAGTGTTTCTGCTTCTTAGTCTACACTACAAGATAACAAAACCTAGGTTGCCTTTATCATCATGACTGAAGCTGGCTGACCAGCACCATATAGTTAATTTCATGGGTAGAGAGGAAACAAAGTGTAAGTATGTTTGCTTTGAGTAAATGATGTGAAAGTAGAACTGATTATTTCCACTTATATTTCATTGCCAAGAACTTAGGCATATAGCCATTATCTACCTGCAAAAAAAGACTGATAAGTACAGACCATGCTAAACCTTTGGAAGCATTGCCTTGTTAACTAGTTAATATTAAAAAAAAAAAAAGTGAGCAAACAGATAAGGATGAAAGTTACCTGTCATTGATAAAAAACATATCCAATACTTTGCCCCAACAGAAAAGGAAAGAAGTAGAAATGGGTGTTGAAAAGGAAAAATAATGACATGAGGTCTGAGAAAACAGGGAAAGTCTTGGCCCAATCATGTAATCAAGATTCAGGAATGTGTTGACACCTGAGTTGTACCTGATTATCAGGAGGCCAGATACCTAGTCTTCCATCTCCAGAATGGTTTGGTATGCTGAGTTGAAGCTCAGGAAACTAGTATGATATGAAGATCTCCTTCAGTGTGGCAAATAGAACCTCTCTTTGGGGATATTTCTTTCCCTCGTGAGCAGTTGTATGCCTCTATAGAGGAACTTTGGAAAAACTGGTAAGCTTGTACCTCTATGTATGAGCATGCTGTGTTGTCTCCTATTTAAGTAATTATCTTTATAAGTTTCTCTTTCTTTTACCATTAAAGAAACATTAGTTCTTAACTATATCTGTTTTATTGCCAAGTGTAGTACTATCCTGTTGTGACAATCAAATACTAAATTAAACAGCTTTCTTAGAAACAACTAACATAGTTAATCCTAAGAAACTCTGATTAAGGAAAAAAGAAGCAAAACTATATCTTTCTAGGATTGACCAAGGAAATGGAACTACATACATGAAAGAAATGCTAAAAAACATTATATTGGGGAAAAAGTAGTTTCCTAGATAATACAAAAAAAATTAAATGAGCAAAGAGAAAGAATGGGTAATTCACACAAGAGTAAAACCAAAATATTGTTAATTTATTAAATGATGCTTCCCCTGATTACTATTCAAAGAAATGCAAACTACAGCAATAATTAGTGTATCTTTCAGATTAAAAAACCCTAAAAAATTCCAAAAAAATAATACAATCAAATGCTAGTAAAGATATGGTAAACAATCTTATTAATTACTAAGTGTTACAACAATATCCATTAAATTATAATATATACATATTTTTTCTTATGAATTCTACTTCCGAGAAACTATCCAACTGAAACAAAAACACAGGTATTAGGATGTTTGAACAATAATATTGTTACAGTACCATCTATAGAGTCAAAAACTGGAAATAACTGTTGATTCAGAAAATATTTTTTAAATGATTTACACATTAGTGTAAATAAAACTATTAAAACAATCAAATTTATATTTCTCTATCACAGTAATTAAGACCAATTTTTGTCAACAGAACAAAAAACCTGACCGTTTAATTTAAAATCTTTCTATTTTGGTTAGTTTGGATAATGGCATGAAATTATTTCACTGATTCAACTAACATATGCTCCTTTACTGATTAGAAACACAAGGAAAAATTAATAACTGATAGGCAGGAGATAAACAGGGCAGGAAGAGATTCATAAAGTTCTTAAAGAGAAGTGTCCTTATTGAAGTCACCTATAAGCTCAATGCTAAATCCAATGGTCAATTTACATTTCTCATCATACTTAAGCAGCATCATTATCACTTCTTTTTTGGTAGACTTTACTCAGTTTCAGATGTCACAGTTTTTCTCTTATCTCATTGATCCTTCTCAGTTTGCTTTGGTAGTTTCTTCTCTTGTTCTTAATATTCTAATATGGAATTCAGTGCATGGTCTCTATTATTTTTTATCTATACTCATCCGCTGTTTGACCTCATCTAGTCTTGTATCTTTATATGCCATCTTGTGTATTAACAGCTAAGTTTATATCCATAGCCCTGACCCTTTCCCTGATCTCCAGATATATATCTGCCTACTTGACATCTCCACTTAGCTGTTTAATGGAACCTCAATGGCAAACTACAGCTTTACTTCTTACACTTCCCTCCCTCAAATTTGTTTCTCCTGCAGCTTCCCCCATCTCATAAATTGTAACTCTATCTTTCCAGTTTCTCACATTTATGACCTTAGAATCCTACTTCATCTATCAGGAACTGCCAAGAAACCTATTGCTTTCATCACTGAAATGCATCTATAATTTGACAAGTTCACAGAGTTTCTACTTCCATTACGTTGGTGGAATCAATATAATCTCATAACTTAAAAAAAATAAGGAATACCCATACAAGGAAACCAAATATGTTTTCATAGTCTATTCTCGTCACTCCTACAGTCTAGTATTAACAGAGACTAATCTGTTGTGGACTGAATGTGCCCTCCATTCCCCATTTACATGCTGAAGCCCTAATCTTCAATGTTATGGTATTTGGAGGTGAGACCATTGGGAGGTCATTAGGTTTATATAAGGTCATGAGAGGGATCCCTGGGTGGCGTAGTGGTTTGGCACCTGCCTTTGGCCCAGGGCATGATCCTGGAGACCGGGGATCGAATCCCATGGCGGACTCCCTGTGCATGGAGCTTGCTTCTCCCTCTGCCTATGTCTCTGCTTCTCTCTCTCTCTCTCTCTTTCTCTCTCTCTCTCTCTCTCTATCATAAATAAATAAAAAATTTAAAAAAAGGTCATGAGAATAAAGCTTCCATGATGGAATTAGTGTCCTTGTAGCTTTCTCTTTCTGACAAGTAGTTGCTTACAGGCCAGGAAGCAGGTTCCCAACAGAAACTGAGTATGCTGATACTTGGATCTTAGATTTCCCACCTCCACGAATTGTGAGGGATAATTGTTTGTTGTTTAAGATACCAGTCTTTGGTGTTTTGTTCTAGCACCCCAAAATGACAAAGAGATAATCCTTTAAAAATATAGTTCATGTCACCCCTCTGCTAAAAATTGCAATGGCTGGCCATTTCCTCACAGTAGAATCCAAAGTCCTTAAAATCTCTTCTAAGTCTTTAGATGATGGGGCTAAGATTACTTTTCCAACTTCATCTTCTATTTCTTTCCTTGGCTCTCAACACTGCAGCCACACTGACCTCCAAAAACGTCCTTAAACATATCAAGCAAACTCCCACCTTCAGGAGTGTGTTCCACCTCTCCTCTGTGTAAAGATGCTCTTGCTCCAAATAGCTATTTGCTAACTGCCACACCTACTTCAAGTCTCTGCTCAAGTTATACCTTAATGGGCCTTACCTTTACCACACCATTAGTACTACATTTGTTCCATCTGCTGTAACACCAGAACCTGTAAATCCACTTGTCCTGCTACACTGAAACTTTTTTTCCATAGAACTTATTATCTCCTAATGCATTTGTAATATTCTTAATTTATTATATTTATTTTTGACTGTCAATCATTAGAATGTAAGCTCACCAAGGCAGAGATCTTTATTTTGTTCTCTAATATATTCTAATCATGTGGAACAGTGCCTGCCTGGCACATATCAGATACCCAGTAAATGTTGGATGCATAAGTGGGTGGGTGAAGGAAGTAGAGAGATAGACACATTTCTTAAATTTAAATGCTGACTATTCCAAAATATGAATAGATTCAAGCCATCTATTTAATGTGAGCTTTATGAGAGGAAACTATGAATTTAGAGAAAATGTATAAAATACTAGTCTTGTTCTATAAGAAATTACAAGGAACAAAAATATTTCTCAGCATAGGACTTGGTATTGTTTGCAGCCAAGGCCAAAAAAGAAGCACCTTGGCAAAATTTTGCTTGGGTCCAAAAATGTAAATTTATCACATATTTATACTGTTTTATGTCTGAGTTGTTATATAACATTTATCTCTCTAGTTCTTTGAGAAAGTATAAAGTTACAAAAAATGGGTTCAAGTAACACATTTATAAAATCAAAACCCATGTACCTAAAAGTGCATATCTCTCTGTTTTGGTATGCAAAAGGAAAAGTAAATGGCATGCTGAACTTGGCTTTAGAATAGGATAATAGAACTTTAGTCATTTAAAAATTATTATTTTAAAGATTTATTTATTTAGAGAGAGCGCAAGTTGGGGGAGGGACAGTGGGAGGAGAGAGTCTCAAGCAGACTCTTTACTGAGCATGGAACCTGACGTGGGGCTTACACTCATGACCCATGAGATCATGACCTGAACTGAAATTGCGAGTCAGACACTCAATAGACAAGCACCCCTTAAATGATCTTTATATTGGAAATTTTTGTTGGTTTTCATATGAAAAACATTTGGTTCTTGTAAATATAGGGTTATATAGTCACAACTGGCAGGTTGTTTTCATATCATTTAATAAACTGTAAGTACAGTAATTATAAAAATAATTCATATTTGACAAAACCTTATCCTTTGTTCTTGATTTATTTGTCCTACTTATTCAACACTTACTGATAAACCAGAGTGTAAAGGAAGGAGTAAGAACCATGTGAAGAAATTATCCCCAGCTGATGATACAGCTGATGATGCATATGAAACACCTAGGGGACTCTGGAACAGATGCAGCCTTGGGAATAATTCCCCCCACCCCATCCCAGAGAGTAATTATAAACCACATGTATACTGTTTTAAGTATTCTATCACAAAATGGGCTCATTCATACCTCTTCAAAGATTTTATAGCAGTATATATTTAGTAGGACCTGTGTGTGTTTAGCGTATGTGGTTTACACTCTGTGAGGGATTCCGAACATCTATCATGAGGTTATTTAAAAAATGAAAGTGCTAGTATGCTTGCTCCAACAGTCGGAGTCCATCTAGTTACTCAGTATTTGCATTTTAATGCTGATTTGTTTCTCTTATTTAGTATATAATCTCATTTTCTTATAACAACTGCTTGAGCTAGGTATTTTATCTCTGTTTTAAGTTAAAAGCTGTACTGTTACATGCAAATTAGGGCATTTGCTGGATCTGAGTAAATATTCCTCCAAAATTTCAACATCTTGTCACATCTGTCATTGACTCACACTTTACCATCTTCTCTACAGAGATAGTTCTATGTGACCTTCAGTATCTTCGAACCTCCAAACACACTGAGCACTCAGTTTGAAATCTGATTGAACTTAGGACAGGTATAGAGAGGTAGGAGCCAAGATGACAAATCTATTCCTGAATTTGAAGGTCTTTACTTGCCTTGAGGAGATAATATTACATACCTGAGTAACTGGTTCATAGATTACTTTGTTCCATGGATTAATAATGCAACTAGCCTAATGCCCAAAACTCAATGAAGAAATAAGAATAATGAATTTCTTATAAACAAGACTGAATAACCATGTGGCTAAAGAAAAGCAAATGAAGTGGAGAGTGGTACAAGAAAGGTGAACATAAGACAGAGGAAATCAGGGTATAGAGGCTTCACACAACGTCATCAGTGTTTTTTTTTTTTTTTAAGATTTTATTTCTATTTATTTATTCATGATAGACATAGAGAGAGAGGCAGAGACACAGGCAGAAGGAGAAGCAGGCTCCATGCCGGGAGCCCCATGCGGGACTCGACCCCGGGACTCCAGAATCGCGCCCTGGAGCAAAGGCAGGCGCTAAACCACTGAGCCACCCAGGGATCCCCGTCATCAGTGTTTATTTCCTTCTCAGTGAAATGAGAAACCAAACAGTAAATTAAGTTTTTACTTATTGAATACATTAGCATGGTTTGCTAGAAATTTTGAGATAAATTGTGAGCCAATTGTGAGCTAAATGCAGGGATTTAAATTATTTCCTCATGCTAAAAACATACACTTATTCTCAGTGACCAATCTCAGGAATTATATGTTGTAAATTTATTTGAATAGTTTTATAGGAACAAGTAATAATATTTATAACTGAGGATTAATTATCCCTACAAGTATAGTCTACTTTAGGCTTTAAAATACAAAGAGAATTATAAATCTGGTTTTAATTTCAAGTTTATTAGGCTTATATAGTATAATGTACAATTAGTCATTGTGTCTGAGGGGGCATGGAAAATATATTGAAGAACAATATCTTATATATTGATTTATTGATTAAAAAGTAAAAAATCAAATGATTTAAAGCATTGCACATTCATGCAACTTCTTATCTATTAAGAATTTTTCATTAGGCTTTTTTAAAAAATGAAGTATAATTAACATACAACTAGTTTCGGGTATAAAACTGATTCAACAATTCTATACATTACTCAGTGCTCATTAGTCAATAATCAGTATAGTCACCATACAATGTTATTATATTATTCACCATATTCCCTATGCTGTAATTTTCATTTCTTTGAATTACTTATTTCATAATTGTAAGTTTGTACCCATTAATCACCTTTATCTATTTCACTCATCTCCCATAATACCTTCTAGGTCCATTTGATGCTGTCATGAATATCAAGATCATCCTTCTTTATGGCTAATATATGTATATATACACCACTACTTCTTTAGCCATTCATCTATTGATATGAAATTGCTTCCATATTTTGGCTATTATAGATAACACTGCTATAAACATAGGGATACATAAATCTTTTCACATTAGTGTTTTTGCTTTCTTTGAGTAAGTCTATAGTAGTTAGGATCACTGGATAAAATAATATTTATATTTTTAATATTTTAAGGAACCACCATACTGTTTTCCATAGTGGCTGCACCAGTTTACATCCCCACCCACCAGTGCATGAGGGTTCAAGTTTTCCACATCTTTTCCAACACTTCTGTTTGTTGTCTTTTTTGAGTTGAGCTATCATGACAGGTTTAATGTGATATCTCATAGTGGTTTTGATTTTACTTTTCCTGATGACTAGTCATGTTGAGGATCTTTTCATGTGTCTGTTGACAATCTGTATGTCTTTGTGGAAAAAAGTATATTCAGATCCAGTCCCCATTTTTAGTTGGATTTGGGGTTTTTGAGTGTTGAGTTGTAGAGGTTCTTTATATATTTTAGGTATTAACATTTTATCTAATATATCATTTGGAAATATCTTCTTCCATTTAGCAAGTTTCCTTTTCATTTTACAGATGGTTTCCTTTGCTGTGAAAAAACTTTTTATGTTGGTATAGTGCCAATAGTTAACCTCAAAAATCTAAAACAATTTTGAAAAAGAAGAATAAAGCTGGAGGTATCACAACCCAAAATTTCAAGTTATACTACAAAACTGTAGTAATCAAAACAGTATGGTACTGGCACAAAAGTAGATACATAGATCAATGGAATAGAATAGAATAGAGAGCCCAAAAATAAACCCAAGCTTAGTCAATTAATGTAAGACAAAGGAGGCAAGAATATACAATGGGGAAAAAGTCTCCTTAATAAATGATACATGCAAAAGAATGAAACTAGACAGCTTTCTTACACCATGCCCCCCCCACAAAAAATGGATTAAAGGCCTAAATAAATGTATGATCTGAAAGTGTAAGAAAAAAAACATAGGCAGTGATCTCTTTGATATTTATCTTGGAAACATTTTCCTAGATATGTCTCCCAGTGATATCTTTGATATTTATCTTGGAAACATTTTCCTAGATATGTCTTCTCGGGCAAGGGAAATAAAAACTTTTTTCTTATTTTTGTTTTTCTGAAAATGTCTTTATTTTGCCTTCATTATTTCACATATAATCTTGACTGACAATTCACATACCATAAGGTTCATTCTTCTAAAGTATATAATTCAATGTTTTAGTATATTCACGGAAGAGTATGATCACAACCACTATCAATTCCAAAATATTTTCATAACTCTCTATTAGCATTCATTCCCCATTCCCCAATTCCCCACTCTCTGGTACCCACTAGGCTATTTTCTGCTACTATGGATTTGTGTATTCTGGATAGTTGGTGTAAAAGGAATCCTACAACATGTGTTTTTTTGTATCTGACTTCTTTAATTTAGCATAATGTTTTCCAAGATTGTCTACAATACAAGTATCAATACTTCAAAAAAAAAAAAAAAACTTCATTCCTTTTAGTGGGTGAATAATGTTCCTTTTGTATACACCACATTTGTTTACCCATTTATTAGTTGATGGATATTAGAGTCTATCACTAAGCTGTATTTTTTAAATTATTTTTAATATGATTGACACAAAATGTTATATTAATTTCAAGTATACAAATTAGTGATTTGACAATTTATACATTGTGTTATGTTCACCATAAGTGTAGCTACCATCTGTCCCATTATATCACTCTAACAATATCATTGACTGTATTCCTTATTCTGTGCCTTTTACTCCTGTGACTTATATGCTTCTAGTTATGGAATATTTACCATTCTCCTTCAATCATTGTGCCAAACTCCCCACCCTCCTCAACTCTAGCAACCATCAGTTTGTTTTCTGTATTTATAGGTCTGACTCTGCTTTTTGTTTTATTTTATTCACTTGTGTTTTTTTCCCTTTTAGATTCTACTTATGAGTGGAATCATATGCTATTTGTCTTTCTAGGCTGACTTACTTCACTTAGAGTAAAATCCTCTGGGTCCATTCATGTTGTCACAAAATACAAGATCTTATCCTTTCTTATGGCAGTTTAATATTCCATCTTCTATATGTATATAATATATGTGCCATATATATATATATATATACATTCCATGTATATGTGTAAACATCTATATATGTCATATATATGGAATACACACACACACACACACACACACACACACACCAATTTTTAGCCATTCATCCATTGATGGGGATTTAGGTTGCTTCTCTATTTTCACTACTCTAAATAATGTTGCTGTAACATAGAGACGCATGTACCTTTTTTTTTTTAAGATTTTATTTATTCATGAGAGACACAGAAAGAGGCAGAGACACAAACAGAGGGACAAGCAGGCTCCATGCAAGGAGTCTGATGTGGGACTCAATCCCAGGACTCAAGGATCACGCCCTAGGTTGAAGTCCAGGCACTAAACCGCTGAGCCATCTAGGGATCCCCGTATGTATCTTTTCAAATGAGTGTTTTTCTTTTCATTGGGTAAATCTCTGGAGATGAGATTACTGGATCATATGATTCTTTTATTTTTAACTTTTTTTGAGGTAACTCCATACTATTTGCCAAAGTGGCTATATGAGTTTAGATTCCCAACAGTGCATGAAGTTTCTCTTTTCTTCATTCTTTTTATTCTAGCCATTCTAACAGGTACAAGGTCTAGTTCATTGTGGTTTTGATTTACATTTTCCTGATGATTAGTGATGTTGAGCATCTTTTGAAGTGTCTGTTGGTCATCTGTATGTCTTTGGGAAAATGTCCGTATATATAATATATATATATGGAATATCCATATATATATATTCCATATATATATTATGGAAGTTCGATTTGCCAACATATAGTACAACACCCAGTGCTTATCCCATCATGTGCACTCCTCAGTGCCTGTCACTCAGTTACCCCAACCCCATGCACACCTCCCCATTCACTACCCTTTGTTCATTTCTCAGAGTTAGAAGTCTCTCGATTTCCGTCACCCTTTCTGATTTTTCCCCACTCGTTTTCTCTCCTTTTCCCTGTAATCCCCTTCACTATTTCTTCTATTCCCCATATGAGTGAAACCATATGATGATTATCCTTCTCCAATTGACTTACTTCACTCAGCATATTACACTCCGATCACATCCACGTCGAAGCAAATGGGTATTTGTCATTTCTAATGGCTGAATAGTATTCCATTGTGTATATATAACACATCTTCTTTATCCATTCATCTTTCAATGGACATTGAGGCTTCATCCACAGTTTGGTTATTGTGGACATTGCTTCTATAAACATTTGGGGTGCAGGTGTCTCAGCTTTTCACTGCATCTGTATATTTGGGGTAAATCCCCAGTAGTGCAATTGATGGGTCATAGTGTAGCTCTATTTTTAACTTCTTGAGGAACCTCCACACAGTTTCCAGAGTGGCTGTACCAGTTCACATTACCACCAACAGTGCAAGAGGATTTCTCTCTCTCCACAACCTCTCCAACATTTGTTGTTTTCTGTCTTGTTAATTTTCTCCATTGTCACTGGTGTAAGGTGGAATCTCACTGGGGTTTTGATTTTGTATTTCCCTGATGGCAAGTGATGCGGAGCATTTTCTCATGCTTGTTGGCCATGTCTATGTCTTCTTTGTTGAAATTTCTGTTCGTGACTTTTGCCCACTTCACCATTGGATTGTTTGTTTCTTGGGTGTTGAGTTTAATAAGTTCTTTATAGCTCTTGGATCTTTATCTGACGGGTCATTTGCAAATACCTTCTCCCATTCTGAAGGTGGTCTTTTAGTTTCATTGACTGTTTCTTTTTGCTGTGCAGAAGCTTTTTAAATAGTTTAAGTCCCCCTAGTTCATTTTTGCTTTTGTTTCCCTTGCCTTCATAGATGTATCTTGCAGGAAGTTGCTGTGGCCAAGTTCAAAGAGGGTGTTGCCTGTGTTCTTCTCTAGGATTTTGATGGATTCTTGTCTCACAGTTGGATCTTTCATCCATTTTGAGTTTATCTTTGTGTATGGTGTAAGTGAATGATCTAGTTTCATTCTTCTGCACATAGCTGTCCAATTTTCCCAGCACCATTTATTGAGGAGACTGTCCCTTTTCCAGTGGATAGTCTTTCCTGCTTTGTTGAATATTAATTGATCATAGAGTTGAGGGCCCATTTCTGGATTTTCTATTCTGTTCCATTGATCTATGTGTCTGTTTTTGTGCCAGTATCAAACTGTCTTGATGATCACAGCTTTGTAATACAGCTTGAAATCCGGCATTGTGATGCCCCCAGTATTGGTTTTCTTTTTCAATATTCCTCTGGCTATTCAGGCTCTTTTCTGATTCCACACAAATCCTAAGACTATTTGTTCCAACTCTCTGAAGAAAGTCCATGGTATTTTGACAGGGATTGCATTAAATGTGTAAATTGCCCTGGGTAGCCTAGACACTTTCACAATATTAATTCTTCCAATCCAAGAGCATGGGATATTTTTTAATCTCTTTGTATCTTCCTCCATTTCTTTCAGAAGTGTTCTGTAGTTTTAGTATATAGATCCTTTGCCTCTTTGGTGAGGTTTATTTCTAGGTATCTTATGTTTTGGGGTGCAACTCTAAATGGGATTGTCTCCTTAATTTCTCTTTCTTCAGTTTCTTTGTTAGTGTATTGAAATGCCACTGATTTCTGTGCATTGATTTTTTTTTTTAAATTTTTTTTTTTAAGATTTTATTTATTTATTCTTGAGAGATAGAAGGAGAGACAGAGCCAGAGACACAGGCAGAGACAGAGCCAGAGGGAGAAGCAGGCTCCATGCACCGGGAGCCCGACGTGGGATTCGATCCCGGGTCTCCAGGATCGCGCCCTGGGCCAAAGGCAGGCGCCAAACCGCTGCACCACCCAGGGATCCCCTTTGAGATAAATTGTGAGCCAATTGTGAGCTAAATGCAGGGATTTAAATTCTTTCCTCATGCTAAAAACATACACTTATTCTCAGTGACCAATCTCAGGAATTATATGTTGTAAATTTATTTGAATAGTTTTATAGGAACAAGTAATAATATTTATAACTGAGGATTAATTATCCCTACAAGTATAGTCTACTTTAGGCTTTAAAATACAAAGAGAATTATAAATCTGGTTTTAATTTCAAGTTTATTAGGCTTATATAGTATAATGTACAATTAGTCATTGTGTCTGAGGGGGCATGGAAAATATATTGAACAATATCTTATATATTGATTTATTGATTAAAAAGTCAAAAATCAAATGATTTAAAGCATTGCACATTCATGCAACTTCTTATCTATTAAGAATTTTTCATTAGGCTTTTTTAAAAAATGAAGTATAATTAACATACAACTAGTTTCGGGTATAAAACTGATTCAACAATTCTATACATTACTCAGTGCTCATTAGTCAATAATCAGTATAGTCACCATACAATGTTATTATATTATTCACCATATTCCCTATGCTGTAATTTTCATTTCTTTGAATTAGTTATTTCATAATTGTAAGTTTGTACCCCTTAATCACCTTTATCTATTTCACTCATCTCCCATAATACCTTCTAGGTCCATTTGATGCTGTCATGAATATCAAGATCATCCTTCTTTATGGCTAATATATGTATATATACACCACTACTTCTTTAGCCATTCATCTATTGATATGAAATTGCTTCCATATTTTGGCTATTATAGATAACACTGCTATAAACATAGGGATACATAAATCTTTTCACATTAGTGTTTTTGCTTTCTTTGAGTAAGTCTCTAGTAGTTAGGATCACTGGATAAAATAATATTTATATTTTTAATATTTTAAGGAACCACCATACTGTTTTCCATAGTGGCTGCACCAGTTTACATCCCCACCCACCAGTGCATGAGGGTTCAAGTTTTCCACATCTTTTCCAACACTTCTGTTTGTTGTCTTTTTTGAGTTGAGCTATCATGACAGGTTTAATGTGATATCTCATAGTGGTTTTGATTTTACTTTTCCTGATGACTAGTGATGTTGAGGATCTTTTCATGTGTCTGTTGACAATCTGTATGTCTTTGTGGAAAAAAGTATATTCAGATCCAGTCCCCATTTTTAGTTGGATTTGGGGTTTTTGAGTGTTGAGTTGTAGAGGTTCTTTATATATTTTAGGTATTAACATTTTATCTAATATATCATTTGGAAATATCTTCTCCCATTTAGCAAGTTTCCTTTTCATTTTACAGATGGTTTCCTTTGCTGTGAAAAAACTTTTTATGTTGTTATAGTGCCAATAGTTAACCTCAAAAATCTAAAACAATTTTGAAAAAGAAGAATAAAGCTGGAGGTATCACAACCCAAAATTTCAAGTTATACTACAAAACTGTAGTAATCAAAACAGTATGGTACTGGCACAAAAGTAGATACATAGATCAATGGAATAGAATAGAATAGAGAGCCCAAAAATAAACCCAAGCTTAGTCAATTAATGTAAGACAAAGGAGGCAAGAATATACAATGGGGAAAAAGTCTCCTTAATAAATGATACATGCAAAAGAATGAAACTAGACAGCTCTCTTACACCATGCCCCCCCACACACAAAAAATGGATTAAAGGCCTAAATAAATGTAAGATCTGAAAGTGTAAGAAAAAAAACATAGGCAGTGATCTCTTTGATATTTATCTTGGAAACATTTTCCTAGATATGTCTCCTCGGGCAAGGGAAATAAAAACTTTTTTCTTATTTTTGTTTTTCTGAAAATGTCTTTATTTTGCCTTCATTATTTCACATATAATCTTGACTGACAATTCACATACCATAAGGTTCATTCTTCTAAAGTATATAATTCAATGTTTTAGTATATTCACGGAAGAGTATGATCACAACCACTATCAATTCCAAAATATTTTCATAACTCTCTATTAGCATTCATTCCCCATTCCCCAATTCCCCACTCTCTGGTACCCACTAGGCTATTTTCTGCTACTATGGATTTGTGTATTCTGGATAGTTGGTGTAAAAGGAATCCTACAACCTGCGTTTTTTTTGTATCTGACTTCTTTAATTTAGCATAATGTTTTCCAAGATTGTCTACAATACAAGTATCAATACTTCAAAAAAAAAAAAAAAAACTTCATTCCTTTTAGTGGGTGAATAATGTTCCTTTTGTATACACCACATTTGTTTACCCATTTATTAGTTGATGGATATTAGAGTCTATCACTAAGCTGTATTTTTTAAATTATTTTTAATATGATTGACACAAAATGTTATATTAATTTCAAGTATACAAATTAGTGATTTGACAATTTATACATTGTGTTATGTTCACCATAAGTGTAGCTACCATCTGTCCCATTATATCACTCTAACAATATCATTGACTGTATTCCTTATTCTGTGCCTTTTACTCCTGTGACTTATATGCTTCTAGTTATGGAATATTTACCATTCCCCTTCAATCATTGTGCCAAACTCCCCACCCTCCTCAACTCTAGCAACCATCAGTTTGTTTTCTGTATTTATAGGTCTGACTCTGCTTTTTGTTTTATTTTACTCACTTGTGTTTTTTTCCCTTTTAGATTCTACTTATGAGTGGAATCATATGCTATTTGTCTTTCTAGGCTGACTTACTTCACTTAGAGTAAAATCCTCTGGGTCCATTCATGTTGTCACAAAATACAAGATCTTATCCTTTCTTATGGCAGTTTAATATTCCATCTTATATATATATATATAATATATGTGCCATATATATATATATATATACATTCCATGTATATCTGTAAACATCTATATATGTCATATATATGGAATACACACACACACACACACACACACACACCAATTTTTAGCCATTCATCCATTGATGGGGATTTAGGTTGCTTCTCTATTTTCACTACTCTAAATAATGTTGCTGTAACATAGAGATGCATGTACCTTTTTTTTTTTTTTAAGATTTTATTTATTCATGAGAGACACAGAAAGAGGCAGAGACACAAACAGAGGGACAAGCAGGCTCCATGCAAGGAGTCTGATGTGGGACTCAATCCCAGGACTCAAGGATCACGCCCTAGGTTGAAGTCCAGGCACTAAACCGCTGAGCCATCTAGGGATCCCCGTATGTATCTTTTCAAATGAGTGTTTTTCTTTTCATTGGGTAAATCTCTGGAGATGAGATTACTGGATCATATGATTCTTTTATTTTTAACTTTTTTTGAGGTAACTCCATACTATTTGCCAAAGTGGCTATATGAGTTTAGATTCCCAACAGTGCATGAAGTTTCTCTTTTCTTCATTCTTTTTATTCTAGCCATTCTAACAGGTACAAGGTCTAGTTCATTGTGGTTTTGATTTACATTTTCCTGATGATTAGTGATGTTGAGCATCTTTTGAAGTGTCTGTTGGTCATCTGTATGTCTTTGGGGAAAATGTCCATATATATAATATATATATATGGGATATCCATATATATATATATTCCATATATATATTATGGAAGTTCGATTTGCCAACATATAGTACAACACCCAGTGCTTATCCCATCATGTGCACTCCTCAGTGCCTGTCACTCAGTTACCCCAACCCCATGCACACCTCCCCATTCACTACCCTTTGTTCATTTCTCAGAGTTAGAAGTCTCTCGATTTCTGTCACCCTTTCTGATTTTTCCCCACTCGTTTTCTCTCCTTTTCCCTGTAATCCCCTTCACTATTTCTTCTATTCCCCATATGAGTGAAACCATATGATGATTATCCTTCTCCAATTGACTTACTTCACTCAGCATATTACACTCCGATCACATCCACGTCGAAGCAAATGGGTATTTGTCATTTCTAATGGCTGAATAGTATTCCATTGTGTATATATAACACATCTTCTTTATCCATTCATCTTTCAATGGACATTGAGGCTTCATCCACAGTTTGGTTATTGTGGACATTGCTGCTATAAACATTTGGGGTGCAGGTGTCTCAGCTTTTCACTGCATCTGTATATTTGGGGTAAATCCCCAGTAGTGCAATTGATGGGTCATAGTGTAGCTCTATTTTTAACTTCTTGAGGAACCTCCACACAGTTTCCAGAGTGGCTGTACCAGTTCACATTACCACCAACAGTGCAAGAGGATTTCTCTCTCTCCACAACCTCTCCAACATTTGTTGTTTTCTGTCTTGTTAATTTTCTCCATTGTCACTGGTGTAAGGTGGAATCTCACTGGGGTTTTGATTTTGTATTTCCCTGATGGCAAGATGCGGAGCATTTTCTCATGCTTGTTGGCCATGTCTATGTCTTCTTTGTTGAAATTTCTGTTCGTGACTTTTGCCCACTTCACCATTGGATTGTTTGTTTCTTGGGTGTTGAGTTTAATAAGTTCTTTATAGATCTTGGATCTTTATCTGACGGGTCATTTGCAAATACCTTCTCCCATTCTGAAGGTGGTCTTTTAGTTTCATTGACTGTTTCTTTTTGCTGTGCAGAAGCTTTTTAAATAGTTTAAGTCCCCCTAGTTCATTTTTGATTTTGTTTCCCTTGCCTTCATAGATGTATCTTGCAGGAAGTTGCTGTGGCCAAGTTCAAAGAGGGTGTTGCCTGTGTTCTTCTCTAGGATTTTGATGGATTCTTGTCTCACAGTTGGATCTTTCATCCATTTTGAGTTTATCTTTGTGTATGGTGTAAGTGAATGATCTAGTTTCATTCTTCTGCACATAGCTGTCCAATTTTCCCAGCACCATTTATTGAGGAGACTGTCCCTTTTCCAGTGGATAGTCTTTCCTGCTTTGTTGAATATTAATTGATCATAGAGTTGAGGGCCCATTTCTGGATTTTCTATTCTGTTCCATTGATCTATGTGTCTGTTTTTGTGCCAGTACCAAACTGTCTTGATGATCACAGCTTTGTAATACAGCTTGAAATCCGGCATTGTGATGCCCCCAGTATTGGTTTTCTTTTTCAATATTCCTCTGGCTATTCAGGCTCTTTTCTGATTCCACACAAATCCTAAGACTATTTGTTCCAACTCTCTGAAGAAAGTCCATGGTATTTTGACAGGGATTGCATTAAATGTGTAAATTGCCCTGGGTAGCCTAGACACTTTCACAATATTAATTCTTCCAATCCAAGAGCATGGGATATTTTTTAATCTCTTTGTATCTTCCTCCATTTCTTTCAGAAGTGTTCTGTAGTTTTAGTATATAGATCCTTTACCTCTTTGGTGAGGTTTATTTCTAGGTATCTTATGTTTTGGGGTGCAACTCTAAATGGGATTGTCTCCTTAATTTCTCTTTCTTCAGTTTCTTTGTTAGTGTATTGAAATGCCACTGATTTCTGTGCATTGATTTTTTTTTTTAAATTTTTTTTTTTAAGATTTTATTTATTTATTCTTGAGAGATAGAAGGAGAGACAGAGCCAGAGACACAGGCAGAGACAGAGCCAGAGGGAGAAGCAGGCTCCATGCACCGGGAGCCCGACGTGGGATTCGATCCCGGGTCTCCAGGATCGCGCCCTGGGCCAAAGGCAGGCGCCAAACCGCTGCACCACCCAGGGATCCCCTCTGTGCATTGATTTTTATATCATGCCACATTGCTGAATTTCTGTATGGTTTCTAGCAATCTTGAAGTGGAGACTTTTGGGTTTTCTATATACAGTATATGTCATCTGGGAAGAGGGAGAGTTTGACTTCTTTGCCAATTTGAATGCCTTTTATTTCCTTTTGTTCTCTGGTTTCCTTTAGACTTCTGGTACTATGTTGAATAACAGTGGTGAGAGGGGACATCCGTGTCACATTTCTGATTTTAGGGGAAAGACTCTCAGGTTTTCCCCATTGAGAATGATATTTGCTGTGGGCTTTTCATAGATGGCTTTGAGATGCTGAGGAATGTTCCCTCTATCCCTACACTCTGAAGAGTTTTGATCAGGAATGGATGCTGTATTTTGTCAAATGCTTTCTCTGCATCTATTGAGAGGATCACATGGTTCTGTTTATCTCTTGTTGATGTGATCTAGCACATTGATTGTTTTACCAGTGTTGAACCAACCTTGCATCCGGGGATAAATCCTACTTGGTCATGGTGAATAATCTTAATGTACCATTGGATCCTATTGGCTAGTATCTTGTTGAGAATTTTTGCATCTGTGTTCATCAGGGAGATTGGTCTATAATTCTCCTTTTGGTGGGGTCTTTGTCTGGTTTTGGAATCAAGATGATACCAACTTCATAAAACAGGTTTGGAAGTATTCCATCCCTTTCTACCTTCAGAACTCTTTAGTAGAATAGGTATGGTTTCTTCTTTAAACATTTGATAGAATTTCCCTGGGAAGCCATCTGGCCCTGGACTTTTGTGTCTTGGGAGGTTTTAGATGACTGCTTCAATTTCCTCCTGGGTTATTGGCCTGTACAGGTTTTCTATGTCTTCTTGTTCCAGTTTTGGTAGTTTGTGGTTTTCTAGAAATGTGTCCATTTCTTCTAGATTGCCTAATTTGTTGGCATATAGCTGCTCATAATACATTTTTAAAATCATTTGCATTTCCTTGGTATTCCTTGGTGGTGATCTCTCCTTTTTCATTTGTGATTCTATTAATTTGAGTCCTTTCTCTTTTGTTTTTAATAAGGCTGGCTAATAGTTTATCGATCTTATTAATTCTTTCAAAAAACCAACTCCTGGTTTTGTTGATCTGTTCTACAGTTCTTCTTGTTTCTATTTCATTCAGTTCTGCTCAAATCTTTATTATCTCTCTTCTGCTTGGTGTAGGTTTTATTTGCTTTTCTTTCTCCAGTTCATTAGGTGCGAGGTTAGCTTCTGTATATGTTTTTTCCAATTTTTTGAGGGATGCTTGTATTGCGAAGTATTTCCCTCTCAGGACTGTTTTTGCTATATCCCCAAAATTTTGAATGGTTGTATCTTCATTCTCATTAGTTTCCATGAATCTTTTTAATTCTTCTCTAATTTTCTGGTAGACCCTTTCATCTTTTAGCAGGATGCTCTTTAACCTCCACGTGTATGAGTTTCTTCCAAATTTCTTCTTGTGATTGAGTTCAAGTTTCAAAGCATGGTCTGAAAATATGCAGGGGACAGTCCCAATCTTTTGGTATTGGTTGAAACCTGATTTGTGACCCAGTATGTGGTCTAATCTGGAGAAAGGTCATGTTCACTTGAGAAGGACGTGTGTTCAGTTGCATTTGGTTGGAAGGTTCTGTATATATCTGTGAAATTCATCTGGTCCAGTGTATCATTTAAAGGTCTTGTTTCTTTGGAGATGCTGTGCTTAGAAGATCTGTCATTTTCAGAAAGTGCCATGTTGAAATCTCCTACTATTAGTGTATTATTATCTAAGTATGTCTTTACTTTGGTTATTGATTGATATGCTTGGCAGCTCCCATATTAGAGGTATAAATATTTATCATTGTTAGGTCTTCTTGTGAGGTAGACCCTTTAAGTATAATATAGTGTCTCTCTTCATCTCTTACTACAGTCTTTGGGATAAACCTTAATTTATCTGATATGAGGATTGTTATCTCAGCTTTCTTTTGAGGACCATTTGAATGGTAAATGATTCTCCATCCTTTCATTTTCAGGCGGTAGGTGTCCTTGCATCTAAAATTAGTCTCTTGTAGACAGAAAATAGGTGTGTCTTGCTTTTTTATTCAGTGTGAAAACCCTGCACCTTTTGATGGGATCATTAAGCCCATTCACATTCAGAGTTACTGTTGAAAGATATGAATTTATTGTCATCATAATACCTATTCAGTCCATGTTTTTGTGGATTATTTATTTGGGCATCCTCTTTCTTTTACAGAGCCCCCCTTAATATTTCTTGAAGAGGTGGTTTGGTGGTCACATATTCTTTCAGTTTCTGCCTATCTTGGAAGCTCTTTATCTCTCCTTGTATTCTGAATGAGAGCCTTGCTGTGTAAAGTATTCTTGGCCTCATGTTCTTCTCATTTAGGACCCTGATATATTCTGCCAGCCCTTTCTGGCCTGCCAGGTCTCTGTGGAGAGGACTGCTGTGAATCTAATATTCTAATATTTGTCCCCATGTAAGTTAAGGATCTCTTGTCTCTTGCTGCTTTCAAGATTTTCTTTTTCCTTTTTTTTTTTTTTTTTTGGAATTTGCAAGTCTCACTAATAAATTTTGAGGTGTTGAAGTTTTTATTGATTTTGAGAAGGACCTCTCTATCTCCTGGATTTGAATGTCTGTTTCCCTCCCCAAATTAGGGAAGTTCTCAGCTATGATTTGTTCAGATATACTTTGTGGCCTTCTCTCCCTCTCAGCCTCTTTTGGCGTCCTAATTATACGTAGATTCTTCCTTCTCAGGCAATCATTTATTTCCCTTAGCCTTTCCTCATGGTCTTTTAATTGTTTTCCCTTTTTTCCTCAGCTTCCTTCCTAACCATCAACTTGTCCTGTATGTCACTCATTCTTTCTTCCACCTCATTAACCCTAGCAGTTAGGACATCTAAGTTGGACTGCATCTCATTTATTTTAAATTTTGGCCTGATTAGATCCCAATTCTGCAGTAACAAAGTCTCTAGAGTCCCTTATGCTTTTTTCCAGAGCTGCCAGTAGCTTTATAATTGTGCTTCTGAATTGGCTTTCTCACATAGAATTGTAATCCATATTCTGTAACTCTGTGGCAGAGTGTACTGATTCTGATTATTTTGTGATGAGTTCTTCCTTCTAATCATTTTGTTCAGTGCAGAGTTGCTATATGAGTGGGCTGAGTCAAAATATCAACCACAACCTACGTAAATTCCACCCTAGATGATTCTGACGAGGTCAGAGACCACAAAATAAAAAAAAAAAGATCAGAATAAAATGAAGCAAAAGGACCACTAAAGTGCAAAACAAATTTTAAAATAAAGTAGTAAAAAACAAAAGGCCTAAAATCCTAAAGAAGGAAAAAAAAGAAGAAAAAAAAGTAAAGAGGAAAAAAGAGAAAAAAGAGGGAAAAAAAGAAAAATGGGGATACTGGGGGGAGGATGGTGTTAAAGAAGTGGTAGTGGAGAGAGAATGTAGTCTACCTGAGTGGTCCTAGAGGGTGATTCTCTTGGTTCTCAGTGTATTTTGTTCTGTATGTTAGAAGATGCTCAATCTCAAATTTATATAAACCAGCAAAATTTATAGGAAGCCCCAACACTGACCATCAAAGCATAAAAGAGGGAGTAGAATGGGAAGAGAGAATATAATTTCACAGAATGAACCAGTACAATATTCCACTTAGTTCTGAGTGCATGCTGGTCATGTTTTAGAAGGTATTAACTTCTGCCATTGTAGAACAAAACAAGGCAGAGAAAACAAAAAACATAAAACCTATATCTCATATTTCTCCTAAAATTATTGAATATGTTGAAGGGAATCCAGAAGTGAAAAATATATCTAAGACATGTAATTGTAGAACATGAAAGTCAAAAAGAAGAAACATAAAACTGAAGAGCTGGTAAAATATTGTAGTTAAGGTGAAAAGGAGAAAAAATATTGGAAATTTTTAGTCTGATATAAAAACCAGTTGTAATGGAAAAAGGAAAAAAAAATCTAAAAAAAAAAAAAAAGTCGGGGGGAACGCTCTAGTTCTATATACTATATTCTCACAATTTTCCCTTGGTCCTGGAGCTTTCCAGCGCTGCTTGGTCAAGAATTTGCTCTTCCCCTGTCCTTCTAGCTGGTTTTCTGGGGGAGGGTCCGCTCTGCTGATTCTCAGGTGTGTGCACCTGGGGTAGATGCCCGCCCCCTGCCAGGTGCTGGGCTCAGTGGGAGCTTTTTACCCCGTGAGGCCTCTGTTCCCTGGGGCCCCACTTTCCCAGGCACAGGGTGACACAAGGAGAAACAACAATACTGATGGCAGCCAGGTCCCCAGCTCTGGAGTTAGCTCCCCACAGTAACTAATGCAGTCTCCCCATCTGCAGTGGCCTAGATGCTCCCCAGGTGGTGGGGGCTGTGCTGCTCTGCTCAGCTTGGCAGAGCCCAGCAGCAGGCAAGTCCTCACTGTCCTGTGCCCTCCCAGCTTCCATCTGTCCCAAGGGGAATGGAGGATCACTGGCTTTACTGCTCGGGTGCCCTGGGATCCAGGGCCTTGTGCTGCTGGAACCACCCTCCCAGGGGCCATGACTCTGGCTGGAATGGGGCACAGATGCCTCCCTCTGGAGCCATCTGCCTAACCCTTTGGCTTCTCCCAAATGCCTTGAGGCCTGCAGCACTCTAGCCCTTTACCAAGATTGGTCCATGGTTTGTGATGGAATATTCTGTATATATGTTATGTCCATTAGTCCAATGTGTCATTCTTTTTGTTTAATTTTTAAAAACTATTTTTTCCATTGTGTCATTCAATGACATTGTTTCCTAATTGATTTTTGGCCTGGAGATTTATCCATTGATGTAACTGGAGGCTTAAAGTCCCCTACTATTATTGTATTACCATCAATTTCTCTCTTTATGTCTGTTTAGATTTGTTTAATGTATTTGGCTGATCTACTGTTGGTTACATAGATAATTATTATATCCTCTTGTTGAATCAGTCTCTTTATCATCATGGAATGTCCTTCTTTGTCTCTTGTTACAGTCTTTGTTTTAAAGTCTATTATGTCTGATATAAATATTGCCACCCTAGCTTTGTTTTTGCTTCCATTTGGACAGTGGATATTTTTCTATCTCTTTACTTTTAGTCTATATGTGTCTTTAGGTCTGAAGTGAGTCTCTTTTAGGCAGTATATGGATTGGGTCTTGTTTTTTATACATTTGTGTACCCTATTTCTTTTGATTGGACAATTTAGGCTGTTTATACTAAAAGTAATTATTGAGAGGTATGTGTTATTGCCATTTAAAATTTCTTTCTGGTTATTTTTGTACTTTCTTTCTTCTCTGTATTTTTATGATTGATGACTTTATATAGTGCTGTTTAGCTTCCTTTCTTTTGTGTGTGTGTGTATGTGTATATGTATCATAGGTTTGGGGTTTGGTACCATGAGGTTCATATATAACATCCTAAATAGATAGCAATCTATATTAATTTGGTTATTTAAGTTCAAACACACTCTATAAAGAAAAAAAACCACTTTTATTTATATTTCTTTTTTCCCTTCTCTTCTTTTTCCCTTTTTTCCTTTGTCTTTCACATTTTTTTGTATATCTTATCATACTTTACATCTTTCTACTCATAATTTTCTTATGTCTAATTGTGTTATTTCTTTTCCACTGAAAGGTTATTAACACTTCCTGTAAGGCTAGTTTAGTGGTGATAAACTCCTCATCTTGTGTTTATCTGGGAAATTTTTCTTTCCTTCAAATCTGAAACCCTGATGGGTAATTTTTGGTTGTAGGTATTTTCCTTTCAGCACTTTGGATATATCATGCCTCTCTCTTTTTTTGCCTGCAAAATTGCTGCTGAAAAATTAGCTGTTAGCCTTATAAGTTTTCCCTTGTAGATAACTTTTTGTTTCTCTCCTGCTGCTTTTAAGATTCTTGTTATACTTAATCTTTGACATTTTAATTATTAGGTACCATGGTGAGGACCTACTTAGGTTCATCTTATTCAGAACACTCTGTGCTTCTTGGTCTTGGTCCTAGGTTAGGGAAGGTTTCAGTTTTTATTTCCTAAACTAAGTTTTCTACAACTTTCTCACTTCTTCTGGGACATATTCACATATATTAACAAATAATGTGAATATTTGCTTGATGCTTTCCAAGAGAATGCTTATCATATCCTCATTTTTTAAAAATCTTTTTTTGTTGTTCAGCTTATGTGCTTTCTATTAGCCTGTCTTCCAGTTCACTGATACATTCTCCACATCCTCGAATCCGTTGATGCCCCTTGTGTCTGTGTGTGTGTTTGAATTCAGTTGTATTCTTCAACTTTGATTTCTTCTTCTTTTTTTCTAATTTCCTGTCTCTTTATTGAAGACTCCTTGAGTTCTTCCACTCTTTTCTCCAGCCCATTGAGTATCTTTATAATTATCATTTAAAATTTTTTTCAGGCATATTGCTCATCTGTTTTATTTCAGTGTGTGTGTGTGCGTGTGTGTTTGAGGGTTTTTCTTCATTTTGGAGCATATTCCTCTGTCTTCTGATTTTGCTCAACTTCATGTGTTTGTATGGATGAGGCAAAATAGCTAGTTTTAAACTTGAATGGATGGTGTTGTGTGTGGCGTCATCCATATAGACTGACTGAGGACTTTTGCCTGCTGGCTGGAACTGTGGCTGCATATGCTAGTTACTCGTTTAAACTATGGCTCTTTATAGAAATAAGAAAAAAAGATAAGAATTTTTAAAAATAATTAAAAAAAAAACAAAAACAAAAAGAACAAAGGTAAAAACAAATGATGAAAAAATGTTTAAAATTAAATTTAAAAAAACACATGTTTTTGTTTTTTTCCCTCCCCAGGGCCACAAAGTCTGGTATGGGCTTGCTGAGGATGCAAACTTGCTGTGATGACCAGACCTGCTGATTATGATGTCCATACCTTGCCCCATTTAGGCTTTTAAGTAGAGAGGGGAAAAAAAAATGTCATTCTCTAGTCTCTCTGATTTCAGCAAACCAGAGTCCACAAGCCCACACAAGACCCTGCCCCTTTCAGCGTTGAGGGTGGGGATTCCTTTTGTTGTTGTGTCTCCATCTCTTTTGCTGTTATCTTTTGCGATTCTGTCTTTGGTTGTTCAGAAGCTGTTTAGTTGGCTCTCAGTTCTTTAGGAGGAATTGTTCAATAAATAGAGGTAATTTAATGGGTTCCATGGAGGAGGTGAGTTTAGGGACTTATCTTTCCAAATTGGACTGGAATTATCATTATGGTTTTAAATCAATAACACTGCTAAGAATATGAATGTACAAGTTTTTAGTAGACATATGTTTTTAATTATCTTAGATACATATCTGAAAGTGGAAAATGCTATGCCATATGGTAATTCTATGTTTAATTGTTTAAGGATCTGCCAAACTAGTTTGAGGGTTCCAATTTCTCTACATCCTTATCAACACTTCTCATTGTCTGTCTTTTGGATTCTAGTCATTCTGGTGGGTACAGAATGTTCTCTCATTAGGGTTTTTATTTGCATTTCCCTAATGGCTAATGATATTGAGACTATGTCCACATGCTTATTGGCCATATGTATACCTTTCTTGGAGAAAAATCCTTTCAAGTCCTTTGCCTATTAAAAAAATGGGCTTTCTTTATATTTCGTTTGTTAAAGTTCTTTATATATTCTCCCATATTATCAGTTGCTTTTCAGTTTCTTATACTGTTTTCAGAAGCACAAGTTTTACATCTTGATGGAGTCTAATTTATATATTTTTTTCCTTTTGCTTCTTGTGCTTTTGGTGTTCTATAAAAGAAAAAAGAACTTGCCTTTTCCAATGTGTTGATTCTTTTTATGCCGAGATTTTCTTCTAAGTGTTTTGTACTTTTACCTCTTATGTTTAGATCTTTGATCCGTCTTGAGTTCATTTTTTATATGGTGTGAAGTTTGTTTTTTATATTCTTTATATTATCTATTGAGATCTTAATTCTCTTGTTCAATGATGTCATGGAGGGTCTTAATCCCTGATCCAGTGGTAGAAACTGACTTAATGTTTGTGCCTCCTCCACACTCCCAATTCATATGTTGAAGCCCTACCCTTCAGTATGATCTGGAGATTGAGTCTCTAAAAAAGTAATTAAGAGTAAATGAAATCATAAGGGTGAGGCCATGATCTAATAGGATTAGCGTCTTTATAAGAGAGAGACCAGTCAGCTTACTTTCTTCCTACACATGCATTGAGTAAAGGCCATGTGAGGACATTGAGAAGGTAGCCTTCTGAAAAGCCCAGGAGTAAGGCTTTTTCAGAAACTAAATCAGCCCAAACCTTGATCTTAAACTTGTAGCCTCCAAGATGGCAAGAAAATAAATTTGTTAATAAGTCAGCCAGCCTGTGATATTTTGTTATAGCAAGCTAAAGAGACTAATGCAGAAACACTGCACTGTGTTACCCCAATATACCTAATCCTGTTCAGTTAGCTGATTATTAGTCAAATTATGGCTCCTCATATGATCCCAAGCCTTGAATGAAATATGTTTTCCTCAGAAAATAACTTATCCTGCTTTCTTGAAATTACTTGATTTACTGTACCAAACCCCAAATCTGGAACTGTGGCTGTTTCATAAGATTTTGTAGCTAGAAAAGTCTCTCAAATATTTCTCAGTAAAATTTATCACTTCACTCATGAGAGATAATCCTTGGGAGAAGTGACCAAGGGTAGTGAAAGCTACACATCATTTAGGGGTACAAACACATATCTAGAATAGAATTCCAGGCTTTTCTATAACATACTATTTTAACTTTCAATAATGAGGCTCCTCCACTTCTGTAAGCTAAGTGGAAACTCATCTGTATCATTTTTTCTTTGCAGTGGTTATTGTGAGGTATCTTCATTCCCAGCTTTATTTTTTTTTTCATGGTTATAATCTTAATTTCTGTTTTTGTTATTCCACATTAGGATAACTGGCATGTTCACTGACTGCTCTGCCTATTCTATTTTTCCTACAATGTGATATTACACACCCATATATTCTTAAAGATTAGCATTAGTTTATTACTTAGAAACCTTCAGAGTTTTCCAGTGTTTTTAAAATTTGAAAACTCGGGATCCCTGGGTGGCTCAGTGATTGAGTGCCTGCCTTCGGCCCAGGGTGTGATCCTGGAGTCCCAGGGTTGAGTCCCACATCATGTTCCTTGCATGGAGCCTGCTTCTCCCTCTGCCTGTGTCTCTGCCTCTCTCTCTCTCTCTCTCTCTGTCTCTCATGAATAAATAAATAAAATCTTAAAAAAAAAAAAGAAAACTCCTTAGCCTGATTTTGTAGGCCCTCCATAACTTTATCTTAACCTTTGCACATCAATATTGGTTTCCTATCCTTTATCCTATTACATAACTCTGTATCTCTATTACTTAGGAGTTCTCAATCAGGGGTGATTATCCGTTCCTCTAGGGGCATATAGCAACATCTGAAGACAGTTTTTGTCATTACTACACGGGATGAAGTGTGTTAGTGGCACCTACTAGGTAGAGTCCAGGAATGCAGCTAAATATAATATACAGCATAGCTGCCCATAACAAGACAATATCCAGGCCCAAATATCAAGAGTGCCAAGGCTGAGAAACTCTTATAGCCTAAGTGTTAGCATGCTTTTTTTCTTTGAATATCCTTTCCTTATTTTCTTTATATCTTACCTCTTCTTCAAGGTCAGCACAATTTTTTTTTCGCGTGTGAGATTGTCCTTGAAAACGTCAGCTTTTTGAAATCATTCTATCTTGTATATCCTCTAAACACACTTTTTTATTGGATCATTTGGCACATATCACATATGACATTGACATGTAAAATCCAAACTTTTATATGTTATATGTACTTCAAAATATATTCTACTTTCAACAGTCAGATTTATTTTTTTTTTATCTTTACTATAGGTATTGTGTAATTTCTTTGTATTAAGAAATGAAAGTATGGGAGTACCTGGGTGGTCAGTCATTGAGCATCTGCCTTTGGCTCAGGATGTGATCCCAGCGTTCTGGGATCAAGTCCTGCACCGGGCTTCCTGTGGGGAGCCTGCTTCTCCCTCTGCCTATGTCTGCCTCTTTCTCTGTGTCTCTCCTGAATAAATAAATCTTTTTTAAAAAATGAAAATATGAAATTCTAACATACTTCTGAAAATCAGATTTATTCCCATACTATTGACTGTAATGATTAGATGATATAATTTAAATTAGTAATTAGAGTTTAAAATAAAAAAGAGCATTTCTGTTAATATACATAGTTGGATATTCTTTCATATTTTGTTATAATGCAGATTATTTCTATTTATAGCTTATGAGGGAAGTATATTCTGATTGTTTCATGAAATTTTACTTTGATTCAAATGTATTAACTTTCTTTGTGGGTGGAGAATAATCCAACTATTTTATATATAATTCTTAGTTTTTAGGGAGGAGGAATTTTTTTTCACTTTTTAAATGAATACAAAGAGTCTATTTTCAAACTATACCTGCTTTTTCTATTCCTGTTATAAACCTTACTCTTGCAACATTTAAAATTAGCTATAGTACTGGATGGCAATTTAATCCTAAAGAATGTTCTTCTGTCTTTTCTCCTCCTTAAAGTGTGTGCTTCTGACAAAGAAAGGCTTAGAAAGAGGAAAATATATAATGACGGCATTTTTCATTTGTATTTTAAAGGGAGGATGACTCTTCATGCAAATCTATTCAGTAAAAATTTACATGATGGAAAATGAGGAATAAACTGCTTTTATGCATCATGAAATCCATGTACTGTTTTATGCAGCTATAAAATAGATGACTGCTTCACATAATGCACATGGATGCCAAGCAAATCTAAATAGTGCCTACTTGTTCCCAAGTGCCAGGCAGTCCAATTGAGTAGACATTGGAAGAGGAAACTAAACTAATCTATAGGGTTTTATTCTGTAAAGATATATCTCACCTTTGTGCTCATGAGGAATTTTATCTTAAGCATGGAAAGGTACCTGTATTGTATGCCTGATAATGAAAAGAGACATTGATTTTTACTAAAAGTATTTCTCTCCCTCTTAATTTAAAGTGAAACTATTTCAAGGCCTGAGCAAAGCCTATCTTCCTTAATTAGCTAAGGGAAAGGGTCTATACCTCTGAAATAGAAAAATAACTATCAACTTACACTATTTGGAAATAGATGTAATATGAATTTTTCTTCTATAAATTAAAATTAGATGCATGTAAGTATGGTTGGCTGGTTTGTAAAAACACAAGGAGTTTCAAAGAATGTCTGAGCACATGGAGGCAAGAACCATTGCATCACCTAGGGAACCTAGGTATGCTAGCTTTTTAGCTTATATTATCACAGTAAAACCAAAATTACAGTGTAGTCTCACTGGCATGCTACTGATACTCTAGAGTATAGATTGTAAAACCCTTTAGTACTCCATGTCTTTGATTCTCCTAGTGCCCCTCCCAAGTTCCATCACAGTTGATGGAAATCAGGTCAACATAAAACTCAATAATCAAAGGAAAAATGCAATCCTGAATCCTAAAGCTGATCACTGCTATCTACTTCCCTGATTAATCTTAATCCCTATATTCCTTCTCCTCATTTCTCTGAGAGTTTATATATGACTGTTTTACCTATTACAGATTAAATTTTAATTTAAGCATATGAATATTGAAATATTACAAATTACTTTTATTTCATTTAAATACTATTGTAATAATAGTTCTCCATTCAGGTATTTGTGTGTATTAGTGCTCACTTTTTGGATTTGTTTTAAAATTTTCTTTCTGCCACATAGCCTGGACTAGGATACTTACAAAAACATTTGCGTTTAAAATCTAGTACTATCTCCATTTTACAGAGAGTGAACTGATATAGGAAAAAGCTATTTCTGCCTAAGCTATCACTCTATAGGTGATAGAGTCAGGATTTGAACCACATCATTTGGTTTGGGTTTGTGACAAAGAAAATAATCCTTCCCAAATATATTGCATGTTAAAATATTGCATTGCTCTTGAATATGGCCACAACTCCTATTATACACTTCAAAGAATGTTTCCTTTGAAAAAAATTCTATGAGTTATTTGAAAATATTGTTAGGTTTTGTTTTTTTTTAATGCACTTAAAGTGCTACATGTAAATCAAGTGTTAAAATAATAATAAAAATAATTTAATATGCTGCCATATTTTGAATGGCTGGTACTAGAAAATAAAGACATAAGTATCATACTGCTTATTTTTAAGTATTTTACTGTGAATAAGTAAGCTTGTTTAAGTACTATGGAAGTACTAGAAAAGTCCCTGGTTTCTAATAAGAGAAGCTATTATAATTCAAATATTTAACCTATGACCTATAGGTTTTATTTTTGTTTTGTTTTGTTTTGGCAGTGAAGTATCTCACCCTTGAGGAGTAGAAGTTTAAAAAAATTAAAAAAAAAAAACCCACAACAGACTCTGTTCACTCTATCTCAAATATATAAGCCATTTTTTCAACCTGAAACCTGAAACTTATGTCCTCCTCAAATCAAAATTCCATCTCTCTAATCTTTAAATTTTTACTTTATAGTCTCTTTTCTATAATATAGATAGATAGATAGATAGATAGATAGATAGATAGATAGATAGATATAGATTAATACCACCATTCTACAATTAAATAAAAATTTTAGCACTCATATAATATGGAAAGTCTCAGGATTCTGTTGAAGTTGTCAAATGTTACATAACAAGTTCATTGATCTATCTTTGTCAATAAGCTAAGTTTCTTTAAAACATGAATGCAGGCTCCTATTTCCTTTAAAAATTAACTCAAGGGGCACTTCAGTGGCTCAGTGGTTGAGCATCTGCCTTTGGTTCAGGTCCTGATCCCAGGGTCCTGGGATTGAGTCCTGCCTCAGGCTCCCCGCAGGGAGCCTGCTTCTCCCTCTGCCTCTGTCTCTGCCTCTCTCTATTCTTTCATGAATAAATAAGTACAATCTTTTAAAAAATGAAAGAAAAATTAACTCAAGACCTGATATAGCATTTTATATACAGCAGTTATGCATAGAAGAAAAAAAAGTAGCATCCAGATGATATGCTAAAAAATAGGGAAATACTCTTCATGTCCTTAAACTCAGTCTCTCTGTTCTCTCCTTCAGTACACCCACTAATATTCATAAGTGAAACACAGATTCTTTCTTACCTAGATATTGATATTGTATATTACAAAATTAGAACTAGAAACTTGCATTATCAAAAGTGTCCCTATTAAACTGAACTCAAGCCCAAAATATCACATGCTTGCATTATTTTTAAGAGTGATAGTTAAAATACATCTAAGTTGACATTAAATATTTCTCCCAATTTTAGAGAAGTTAAAATATCAAAGCAGTATGTCTTAGAAATGAATAAAATAATTAGCTGTGTTTCCAAACATTGCTACACCATTTTTGTACATCTATTTTCTTTTTTTTAGATTTTATGTATTTATGGGGGGGGGGAGAGAGAGAGAGAGCAAGCATGGGGAAGGGGGAGAGGGAGAAGAGACTCTTAAGCATATTCTACATTGAATGAGCAGACTAACACAAAGCTCGATCCTTGAACCCTGAGATCATTGCCTGAGGTAGAACCAAGAGTCAGATACTTAACCAACTGTACCACCTAGGTGCCACATTGTACCTCTAATTTTGGTATATGAATACACATATATCAGTTGAATATGTACCTAACTCTTTATCATCCATCAGGTCATGTGTACTATCAATTAATATAAATAAATTTCAGAATGCTTATGTTTTGTTTTTATTTTAATTTAAAAGTAAATCCATTTAATTAATAAATTATGCAAAAAGACAGTAAAAGTAGAAATTATGTTTTATGTGCAATCTAAAAATAAGGTTTTATTCTCTTAGAAACTTACCTATAAAAATTCTAACAACTAATGTTCTTGAGAAACAAAGTTTAATTAATAAAAATATTTATAGGTTAAAATTAGTCACAATGAGTTAGTATTGTATTTTTCCAATTAATTTTTCCAACTTATAAAATAAATACATAAATTATAGGCAAAGAAATTTTAGTTTCTGAAATCCATGTGTTATTTCAACACAAGACATGATTATATTATTGTCTATTTCGTACAATTGGATAAGATGGTTCAACTTTATGAAAATATATTTTCTTGGTTGAAAAAAAACAGATTTTCTTTGTGAAAACAGTTTGGCCCCTGGGTGGCTCAGTTGGTTAAAAAAATAAATTGTCTTTAGTATATGAGAAATATGTATGGTATCATAGTGTCCTTCCTAAATTGATTGCAGTTTTTGCTTGAATGTCAACTTTTTTTTTAAGATTTTATTTATTCATGAGAGACTGAGAGAGAGAAAGGTAAAAAGAGAGAGAGAGAGAAGCAGGCAGAGACACAGCCAGAGGGAGAAATAGGCTCCATGCAAGGAGCCCCATGTGGGACTTGATCCCAGGACTCCAGGATCATACCCTGAACCAAAGGAGATGCTCAACCACTGAGCCACCCAGGTGTCCCAAATGCCAACTTTTAAAAAATTGAGTCTTTATTGTTTTAAGCAATTATAGATTTATTTAAAAATTGAACAAAAAGTGCAAAGAATATACCCTTTACCCTCCTCCCAATTTCCCCAATTATTAACAAATTAGTGTGGTACATTGGTTGCAATTGATGAATCCACATATTTACATATTATTAACTAAAATCCATAGTTATTTATTGGGGTTCACTGTGTGTTGTACACTCTGTGAAATTTTGGCAAATGCATAATGAAATGTATCCACAACTATAGTATCATACAAAAGAGTTTCATTGTCCTGAGAATCCCATGGTCTGCCTATTTCTCTCTCTCTCCCTCCAAACTATTGAACTTTTTATTTTCTCTATGGTTCCTTTATATTGTTTTTGTGACTTAATAGCTTATTTGTTTTTATCATTGAATAATATTCCATTGTATACCATGATTTGTTTATCCATTCACCTACCGAAACACATTTTGTTTCCAAGTTTTGGCCATAATGAATAAATCTGCTATAAACATTCATGTGCAGGTTTCCATGTGATTATAACTTTTCAACTTATTTGTGTGAATGCCAAGGAGCCTAATGGATACATCATTTATGTTTTGATTTTTAAGAAACTGCCAGAATGTGTACCAGAGTAGCTCTACCATTCTGCATTCTTGCCATCCAGGAATAAGAATTTCTGTTGCTTTATATACCCAACCAGTGTATGATATTGTCAGTGTTTTAGACAGTGTTTTTGCCATCCCCATAGGTGTGTAGTGGTATCTTGTTTTAATTTGTAATCCTGTAATGAGCTATGATGTTGAGCATCTTTTCAAGCGCTTGTCATCTGTATATCTTTATTGGTAAGATCTCTGTTCATGTCTTTTGCCCATTTTTTTAATTGGGTAATTTGCTTTCTTTTGTTTCAATTTTAAGATTTCTTTGTATATTTCAGATACAAGTCCTTTATCTGTTATGTGTTTTGCAGATACCCTACTTTATCAGGCTTGTATTTTCATTTCCTTAAGCAACTATTACTTTTAAGAAATAAGCTTTTAATATTTCTTGTAGCATTTGCAGAATTAGTTTTTAACACTCAATTTATGTTACAACAAAGTTTAGAACCATTCATTTGATTCATTTGAGAACATTATATTAAATCTTCCCAAAATTAGTCGTCCTTAAGAGACCATGAGCTTTACATAAATGAGGGTTTGTTTGTTTGTTTTAAAGATTTTATTTATTTATTTTTTTCATGACAGACACAGACACAGAGAGGCAGACACACAGAGGGAGAAGTGGGCTCCTCACAGGGAGCCTTATGTGGGACTCTATCACTGGACCCAGGATCACACCCTGAGCCAAAGGCAGATGCTCAACTGCTGAGCCACGTAGGTGTCCTGGTAAATGAGTTTTTAACATTAAAACCCTGGCAATTATAATAGTTGGACATCTGGCCACCTGTAAAAATGAAAGTGAATAGTGATCCAATAAGGTTGTCATTGCAGGCAGCTTTTGGTCTTTATTTATTATACAGGTTACAGAATATGCTAATTAACAAAAGATATTCTAATGGCAGAAAGGAACTTTAACTCTGATGTAGGCCAGTGTTAATTGTATTTTTTGTTATTACTGTTGTTTGTTTTTTGCTTCTTTTAAGGAAGAAAGACTGTGATGACTCCCATCATTTAACTCTGCTTCAGTTTTTATGTGTGCATTTCAGAGGCTTTAAGTTGTAACTTAAACACGGTAAGTAGCAAATTAGGAGACTTATCAAACATTTTATGAAAACAGGGCTTGATTCAACCAATATAAATAAGCATGACAAACTTGGGGGTAAGGTTCAACACTGTTACCTGCCAGGATTCTGACCCCGATTTAGAGGGACTCTGAACTCTGTGCTTAGAAGCAACTGTCAGCCCTGGCTTTAGCTTCCCCAAGGGTGTTTTCTTTTTTTGCACAGTACTTTAAATGTTACTGAATATGCCAAAACATTATTTTTTAAATCAGGAGTTTTCATGTTAAAATCAACCCTTCCAGAATCCCTTTTACATTCATGGCAAAGTTCTGTGGCAAGAGCAACAACAGCCACTGTCTTTTGAAAGGCTTACTTAAAATTTGCCACTGAAACTTCATTCCTACCCCATTATTTCACTTATTTTGTTACTTCCTGGTAACTGGGGGTACTGGATTTTGCAATCCCTATTCTTTATACCACATTTTATGAATGACCTTTTGAATTCTACAAATGACGGAAATGTTTTAAAATTTGAAATTTGGCCTTGGGGTATTTTTGTAGAAAGTAATTAATATGTATCAAAGTCAGCCTGACCATTTGATGACTGAATCACAGTAGCCTACATATGGATATCCGACACCTTCATTGCAAATGTCAAATAAATACATATAATCTTATCAGCTGTGTATAAATTTATTTTAGTAGGGAAAAGGATTTTTAAAAAGAAAATAATATAACAAAAATCATGTTCATTTAGTAGTTCATACATAGTTTAGAATTTATAGAATGGAAACAGACCTAATTATTCAATATTTATTTATTGAGAACTTATTATAAGTCAAATACTGTGCAAGGGACTGGAATAAGAAAATATAACGATGCTAAAAGTTATCTTTTTTGTAAAGCTGTGGTGAACTTTGTAATTTTCTTAGGAACTTCTATATGTGATTTTTTTAATGTAAAATATTAGTTGAGATTGTCATCTCAAACTTTAGGGAAATTCTCTTTATTGAGGGATTTTTCCCCCTCAAGCTGCATTTTTTTTCTGTGTGCATTTATTACCTAGCAACCAAACCAAAAAAAAAAAAAAAAACACTAATGTTAGGTATTAGATTGATAGGGTTTTTTGCTAGCTGTAGTATAAAATATTTTTTTATGATGAAATCCATAGAAATTTCCCCCACAACAACAAAGGATTTAAGAATTATTGTACCAGCTTGCTCACTTCAGGAAAGCACATTTCAGCTTTCAGGGATTTCTGATTGATGTTCTTTGAAGTGCTGAAAATATCATGCTAGTAAATGATACCCTACAGACTAAAATCATCTTTTCATCTGTAGAACTATAGGCCAGTATGGTATAAACCTTCCTGTGACAGACTGACTACATCCCACTTGGCATCAAATGACAGCATCATTTCAGATCATGGTGGAAACCTCAACAAGTGCAGCTAGTGAGAAACACTTACCTTGGGCAATGCTTTCCATTTGGGTTTCCTTAGATATGTGTTTAATCTGTGAAAGCCTTGTATTTCAAAGAATGAATGCCACTCTAAAATCTGTTTTATAAACTCAATGTTAACATCAAAACTTGAGAGACATTGTGCTCAGTGGTCAAGACCTTGGGCTCTGGGGATCCCTGGGTGGCGCAGCGGTTTGGCGCCTGCCTTTGGCCCAGGGCGCGATCCTGGAGACCCGGGATCGAATCCCACGTCGGGCTCCCGGTGCATGGAGCCTGCTTCTTCCTCTGCCTGTGTCTCTGCCTCTCTCTCTCTCTCTCTGTGACTATCATAAAAAAATAATTAAAAAAAATATTAAAAAAAAAAAAAAAAAAAGACCTTGGGCTCTGAAGCTGGATTGGCCAGATTTGAATCAGGATTTTACATGCTAGTTGTGTGACCTTTGATGTGTTACTATTTAAACATTCTGCACCCAAGTATCCTCATTTGCAAAATGAGGATAAAGGTAACATCTATTTCATAAGGTTGTTTTGAGATTAAAATGAAATTACTCAGGTAAAGCACTTAGAGTAGAACAGGGTCAATAATCAAGAGATCGTAGAATCACTGTGGAGTTTATTTAAGTTTCTCAAGACTCAAAAATCTGAATGGGACCTTTGGCATTCTTAGTAACAAGTACATTTAATATATAATGACTCCTGCACCATTTTCAAGAGTGATCCTTTGAAAAACTTTCTGATGTCTTCAAATCTCCAACTCCTCCTTTCACTCTCCAAGTTGACCTTCTAATCTACTTTACTATAATGATTGAAGCTCTGTAAAGGGAAATCTTTCAATGCCTTCTTTTCCATTGATCAATGCCTTTGGGACATTGTGTTCCTACTCTAATTGTCTTTATGTTTAGGAAGAACACTTCCCCTATCTTACCAAACTACCCTGTTTTTTATTGTTGATTTAATTTTCTCTTCTCTTTGAGTTCAATTTTGACTCTCCTATTAGCTACTATATAGTATATAAGTGTTCCCCAACTCACTTATCTTATCCAAAGTGACTGTGTTTCCAGCATCAGGGACGGTTTTACTTCCCTAGTTGTTATAAATCAATTAGCTTGGTTATTGTTTGGTATCTGCCTCTATTAGTGTTCCAATTTGACAGTAAGTTTCAGGGTCATCTTATAGGCTATGAATATACCTATGCCTTCCTTTGGTCACCAAATAATTAAATGTGAAGACTTGCATTGTTTAACACTAAAACGAGATCTCCCTGTTAAGATTCTTGTTTCCATTCTTCTCAGACTTTTAAACAATTTCTTCTCTTCTCTAACCCCTAAATATAGACATATCAAGCTTGATATCCAACTTTCTTTCCTTTTTTTCTCCTCTCCTTTCTTTTTACTCTTCTCAATATTTCAACTACTTTTTCTCTGCTTGGAAGTCTCCATTATATTTCTGTATTTCTGAACACTCTGCTGAATCATAGGCCTAGATTCTCACTTCCTTGTGAGAATATTTTCTTCTGTATACTATACCTTCTCTTCAAATCCAAATCTGTTTTTCAGTTTTTTTAAATGCCTGGAACTGAGCAGATCAGCGGCCCCGCCCGGGAGCCCCCAGGCCCTGCAGACGGAGAGCCCCGGAGCTACTGCGGGAGCTGACTCCAGGGTCCCAGAGCTGCCCCCGCCACTGTGGCTTCCTCCCGGGGCCTCACGGGGTGAACAACCCCCACCGAGCCCTGCACCAGGCAGGGGCAGAGCAGCTCCCCCAAGTGCCAACACCTGAGAATCAGCACAGCAGGCCCCTCCCCCAGAAGACCAGCGAGACGGACCAGTTCCAAGGGAAGTCAAGGGACTTAAACTACACAGAATCGGAAGATACTCCCCCGTGGTTTTTTGTTTTGTTTTGTTTTGTTTTGTTTTGTTTTTTTGTTTTGTTTTGTTTTGTGCTTTTTTTTTTCTCTCTTTCTTCTTGATTTCTGATTGCTTCCCCCACCCCCCCCTTTTTTTTCTTTTTTCTCCTTTCTTTCTTTTTCTTTCTTTTTCTTCTCTTTTTCCCCTATTTTTTTCTTCTTTCTCTTTTTTCTTTTTCTCTTTTCTTTCCTTCTCTCTCTTTTTCTCCTTTTCCCAATAGAACTTGTTTTTGGCCACTCTGCACTGAGCAAAATGACTAGAAGGAAAACCTCACCTCAAAAAAAAGAATCAGAAACAGCCCACTCTCCCACAGAGTTACAAAATATGGATTACAATTCAATGTCAGAAAGCCAATTCAGAAGCACTATTTTACAGCTACTGGTGGCTCTAGAAAAAACCATAAAGGACTCAAGAGACTTCATGACTGCAGAATTTAGATCCAATCAGGCAGAAATTAAAAATCAATTAAATGAGATGCAATCCAAGCTAGAAGTCCTAACGACGAGGCTTGACGAGGTGGAAGAACGAGTGAGTGACATAGAAGACAAGTTGATGGCAAAGAGGGAAACTGAGGAAAAAAGAGACAGGCAATTAAAAGACCATGAGGATAGATTAAGGGAAATAAATGATAGCCTGAGGAAGAAAAACCTACGTTTAATTGGGGTTCCTGAGGGCGCGGAAAGGGCCAGAGGGCCAGAATATGTATTTGAACAAATCCTAGCTGAAAACTTTCCGAATCTGGGAAGGGAAACAGGCATTCAGATCCAGGAAATGCAGAATAATCAGACAAGCTGCTACCTGGTCTCTGATGCCTTCTTTTATAAATTCACTTTCATTTTGCTGCCAGAATAATTTCTCTGAAGCACAGATTGCATAGAAAACAAACATTTCTGGAAACCTATCCTGAAATCCAAGACCCTTAATAATATGGCTCAAACCAATTTTCAAACATTTCATTGTAGATTCACATCTGGTAGGACTCAGTTTTATTCTGTAGTATTTGAATATAGGGTTTTCTTTTGTTTAAACATAAATGTGTTTTGGGAAGAGGCCAACTAGGAGAAGTGTTTTACAGATGCTTAAAATAAAACCTTGTGAATTTTGATATTTTGGATCCAGGAGATGGATAAGAGCAGAGAGTCTGAACAATTAAAACCCAGAACTTTGAGAAATAGGCATTGAGATTTTATAAGTTGTACTGTTGATAGATTGAGTCCTTTTGTAATATTGAACAATATAAACATGCCAAATTGTGTAGAGGTGTTTTCTGACTGACCTTTCAGAACAGTCTAGTCAGTAAAGTTAATCATATTTTTGATATTTCCATATGGTTTGACATAGTGAGAGCCCTCTCATTTCCTCAGTTGGCTTTCAAGATACCATAAATACTTCTCACTTTCCTCTTAATTTACTGGCTTCACTGTTAGTGTTTTCCTCCCCCAGAAGTCAGTCTGGATTCTCTGTTCTATTCCCAAATTGCCACTCCAGATAATCCACCATCAGCAAAAATGGATACCTACCATTTGCTCTGACGTGGATGGAATTGAAGGGTATTGTGTTGAGTGAAATAAGTTAATTGGAGAAATATAATAATCATATGGCTTCACTAATATGCAGAATATAAGAAATAGTGAAAGGGACTATGAAGGAAAGGAGGGAAACTGAGCGGGGAAAAATTAGAGAGGAAGACAAACCATGACTCTGGGAAACAAACAAAGGGTTGCAAAAGGGAAGGAGAGAGGGGAGATGGGGTTAGTTGAAATCTCCTAAATTGCTTGTTAGAAATTTGAGTTGAGGCAATGTTTATAATAATTGTTGAACCCAGGGGTTAGAAGAAGCCATAAATGTTTAGCAACTCACATGCTACTGGAATTATTTTTTACATCTTCTATGTCTATATTTAAATAATTTCATTCTTGGGGCACACTATCTTCCAAAGCAGTCCTAACTATTAGAAAATTATTTTGTATTTTCAGTTATCACTTATTATGTAGTCTCTGCATCCCATTGATTTCAACATATTAGTCTTGGTTTATCTTAAAAGTGCTTCTCTAATTATAGGCAAACCATTATATTTCTGTACTTTAGTTAAGAAAGTCTCTTTAAAAAACAATTTTCCTACAAGGCACAGAATGGTTAGTTAAAGTTGTTTTAGTACATGGCACTTGACATTTTTACTCAGGAACACTTGACTTCGCCCCCAAAATAATCCACATCATTAGAATTCAGGCGCCTTAACGCTGTGTGTGTGACTGGATGACTGTTTTTTTTTTTTTATTTTTTTATTTTTTTTATTTTTTTTTTTTTTTTTCACCTAGGAATCCTGCCTGGGCGAAAACCTTTAATGATCCTGAATAATGGTCTTGCAAGACACTCAGACATCCCTACAACTTTATGTCCACGCTTTGCAGTCATAGATGGTACAGAATTAACCTATGAATCCTTAGATCTTCTGGGTTCAGTTTCAGTGGTTAGTAGGTCCAATCCCAGTATCTCAAAACACCTGGGTGGCTCAGGTTGTGATCCCGAGTTCCTGGGATTGAGTCCTGCAGGGAGCCTGCTTCTCTCTCTCCCTATGTTTCTGCCTCCTTCTCTGTGTCTTTCATGAATAAATAATTATTGGGATCCCTGGGTGGCGCAGCGGTTTGGTGTCTGCCCTTGGCCCAGGGTGCAATCTGGAAGGCCCTGGATCGAATCCCACGTCGGGCTCCCGGTGCATGGAGCATGTGCATGTTCTTATATTTCCTTCTTTTTAAACAGAAATGTGCAGAACACACATCCTATGTCATCCCTGAGCTTCACATTCTTCTCATCCTTACTCTTAAGCTATACTTCCTCTCTCATTGCATCTCTAAGGCTCATTGCATTTCCAACATACTCTGAGGATAGAAGTCAGAATGAGAATTAGAACCGTGATATCTCTTGCACATATTATTTGATTATAAAAGTTAATGGCTTTTACATTTTGACATGTGAAAAAAATCCTCCATGTCAAAACAGCTATAATTAGCTCGGCCCTTCCAAACCATTCTCCTCTATTACTGGCAATGAACAAAATATGCATTTATATTAACACAAGATGAAAGAAAGGCCCTTCATCTCACCCAAACCTTCTTTCTGTTTTTGTTTTCTACAAACTCTCACTCTATGCCCTGGATACTTATACTACTCCCTTTCATTCCCTAAACATTTGCATGCACTTTTGATATCCTTTTACCTTCTGCTTTTGGCTTACATGACAAGCTCAAAGGGAAATCCTTCTGGAGAGACTTCCCTAACTACCCAAAAAGTTGATTTTTTTTCTACCCTGCTCCATGATTGTTTTGTATATACCACCACTGTGGCACTCTTCACATTGTGTTGTGATCCTTGATATTTATATCCGTCATTCTTCTAGCATGCGGACTATGCTAATGCCTCCATCTATGGTCAGCTAGAGATTTGCCACCATTGAAAATATGCAGCTGTGAATTACATTGCAATGCACTCATCAGAAATTCATATCCAAGATGGGTCTCAGGTTTTGGGATAGCAGCAAAGAACAAAGAATAGGTAGATGCAAATCCACAGTCTTTCTGAAGTCACAGCTATTCTGGGCCAACCTTGGTATAAATCCCTGCAAAAAAAGAACCAGAGGAGCTTCTTCTAGCTGATAGGGATCATGTTTTGATTCTCTTGGCACATGGTACATGTTCAATTGCTATGTAAAGATTGTGTAATTGTGTTGGGGTTCCTCTCCTTTATTACTTAGGCAGAAGAAGATAGTGACATCTTCTGGTGAGCAGGTATATAATTAAGATTATTTTCTACTTTATTCTTAATTATTTTATTTTCTCCTTAAAATAAGTGGAAGAGTAGACAACTAAATATAGTGTGATTCAGAGCCCTACTACACTGAGTGTCAAATATTAGGCCAGTTTTTCACTTGAGTCAAAAAAAATATTTTTTCATTCTTTACACATTTATTCATTCTCTGAGCACCATTATGTGTTGGGTTGTAAGAGAAGTCAAAATCACTGACCTCCTGGAAATTTTATTTAAATAAATCCATAGCTATTGAGATTTATGAACTATAGTCATCAATCAATAACAGTCTTAGAAATGTTATAGAATCCTAGAAACTTCATTATTTATGGCAGAGTTTGGCTACCTTATTAATAACCTGTGTTTCTTTTTCTTTTTTTCCTGAGCATTTATTTAAACTGTATTTTTCAGGCTCTATTGCAGGTAGGCATGGCCACAGACTAAATTCTATATGATGGAATGTGAGATGTTAGTATATATCATTAAAACCTGATCCATGAAAATCTGCTATATTGGACACTCCATAGTCTTTCCCTTTCTGCCAGATTAATGCAGGGAAGCACAGTGACATTGGGACATTTAAAACTAAAATGGTGTAGATGATAAAGCCATTATGTGCAAAGAGTTTAGGTCTCAGAATCAGCCCTTGGAAAAAAAAGGCATCCACTCTTAGGGGCTGTTTTCATCTTTAACCTGAGCAAGAAATAAACCACTATGACTTTAAAGTTTATTTTTTAAAATAGTAACTTACCAATAAACCCTTCTTAATTCTTCCTCATCCTTAATTCTTTGTAACATCAAAATCACAAAACTTAAGAGCATTGAATTTAAATTCAGGACAAAACAAAGGGGACATTGGAGAGATAAATCATTCCTTTTTGCAGCTAGATTCAATGGAATGGGAAAAAAGGATTGTGATAGCTAACAGGAGGGAGAAAAAACAGGGTAAGTCCTTTGGGCCTGTTGGAGCAAGCAAAAAGGAAACATGAAGATCAGGATTTCAAGCCTGAGAAAGGGCATTTCTTAATAAGGGAAAATACCATGTTAATCTTCTTGCATTTCTGGAATTAAAGCTCTTTGGGAAAAGGGAGTTTGAGAGTAGCCTTCCACTTATTATATATATCCCAGGGCTTTAAATACTGCCTGCCACAAAGTAGACACTCCATAAAAATTTGTTATGTAAATGAGTGAATTTCTAATACTTAAAGCCTCTCAGCCTAATCATGATAATGTTCTGATTAAATATAAACACATTCTAATATGACAATTGATTAGAGAACTGTCATCATAATTGCCTAACAGGTTCTCACATTTCCTATGAATATCTTTAAAGCATTTACAATTCTGTTAATGTAACTAATCATCCAGAATTCCTAATGGTGATACCAAGTCCAGCATCTGTTCCTCATCTTAATGGTTGAAGCAATCATTTTAGACTTTTTATAAGGTTAGAAGATGGAGGAACAACTTTTCCATTAACTGGTGGTGACTTAAGAAGGGGAGCATGAGCTTAGGAAATCATTCTGGAAAAGAGGACAGCAAGGAACACCCTTTATATATATATAAAAAGATCCAGTCAAAACCCACAAATACACTGCTCCATCTCCAGTGCTTGCCACTCAATCAGGGTTCCATGGCATCCTTGAATTCTGTGAAATGCCAGTAATAGTTCTTCAGGAGATAGTGATTGGAAAAAAAAAAACACGTCTTTTTTTTTTTTTCCTTGTTAGCATCACATATTGTGTGATGGTAGCACTTGTAGTGATTATAATGATTAATCCCCTTTGGCAATTTCTTTAGAGGTTTTGGTCTTCTAGTCAATGGGCAATAGAACTATGATTATTTGGTTGAGTTAATTTTCAGATTTTGATATTATATAGATGTAATAATAGGTGTAACACAAGGTGAGCATTGTACAGTTGACTGTTGAACAATTTGGAGGTTAGGGGTCCCAGTCTCCCTGGGCAGGTGAGGAATACATGTATAAATATTCCTGCAAAGCTTGATAGCCTACTATTGATCAGAAGTCTTACTGATGACATAAAGAGTTGATTAACATATATTTTATATGCTATATGTATTACATCCTGTGTTCTTACAATAAACTTGAGATAGAGAAAAAATGTCATTAACAAATCATCAAAAGAGAAAATACACTTATGGCAATGTGTTGTATTTATTGACAAAAATCCACATATAAGCAGATTTGCACAGTTCAAACCTGTGTTGTTCAAGGGCCCACAGTATTGTACAAGGGAGAGTGTGTAGATTGGTAGCATCAGCTTCTCTCTTAAAAATTACCTTCCCAATCTCCTCTTATGCAAACAAGTTCTCTGTCCAAGGAAAGAATTAGGAGGGAAAATTCATTCTAAAGCTGGAAGTTTTATGTGCTAATCATCTACCCTTTCCTACTCTATTGTAAAATGTTATGATAGGTGGATCGCATTGGTCAGAAATGAATCATTTTGTCAAGGTTTCATATTTCTGTGATCTCATTTTTGGTTATCATCTATTTTTCTATTCTGCCTTATATTTCTTCTTTTATATTTGTATTAAAAAATATGCTTAATGGTCCAATGAGACAATTTGTGAAAACATGTTGTGATATGGGAAAAAGAGGATTCTAAGTCTTGTCCTACAGATATATCTGATAAATTTGATGATGAATGATTGCACAACTGTATGACTATACTGAAATTTACTGAATGGAATACTTTTAAAGGTGAAGTTTATGGCATGACAATTATTTCTCAATAAAGTTCTTATCTAAAAAAATTATGATGAATCTGATTTATTTCACTGCACCACTGCTACAAGGGACATGTATGCAAAAAATGCCATATTTACAAGAGCTGCTTATGGATGAGTACTGCATGGACTGAGGTGCTAATTCAAACTGTCCTATTCCACTATCTGTTGTATATGTGAAAAAAGTTACAAACAGCGATGGCTCCAGAAAAATTAAAACAACACTTAACCATAAAACACAGGAATTTGACGCCTAAAAGTGTTTATTTCTTAATGGTCTGTTAGAATATTGAAGCAAACAGTAAAACTTTTAAAAAATCAAATTGAGTGAAAAGCACTAAACACAAGTTATTTACTAGCAGAACTTTTTAGAAAACTAAAAGCCAAATACTTGATAAGAAATTAATACACTCACCATATAAAATTATAATGAGTAAACAGCTTAGGATGAGTATGATAAATTGAAGTTTTTCTCAAACAGTATGATAGGTCAACATTTTGTGATTATTACATGATACTTATATTAAATCAAAGAAAATTTGGATAATAACTGAGAAAATAATAGCTTCTCTATCTAGGTTGTTCATCAATAAATGCAATGTCAAGTGTCACCCAATACATTGCTACTATTACTACTTTTAACAAAGCTAGATTTTAAATTTATTAATATTATACAAGTAGGTATAGTTTTAAAAATATTTTTCTATTTCGTGTTCTTTGAAATACCTGAATCTGAAGTATAGTCTTTCATTAATTTCAGAAAATTCTCAACCATTAACATTTCAAATAACTCTTCTCTTTTTTCTATATATATCATATATAGGATACCGTGTGTGTGTGTGTGTGTGTGTGTTTAAAATTTCCCACAGTCTTGCTGGATTTTTTTTTTTTTATTCTGTTCTTCCTCTTTGCATTTCAGTTTGGGAAGTTTTTGTTAACTGATTGTCAAGCTCTCTGTCTACTCAACTATGTCCAGTCTACTAATGAACGCATCAAAGGCATTCTTCATTTCTGTAACATTAAAAAAAATATTCCTGGTTTTATGACATATAATTGACATTCATCATTGTGTAGGTAGTAAAGCATAATGGTTTCACTTAAATATGTTATGAAAAAATTATCACAATAAGTTGAGTTAGCATTTATCATCTTATATAGACACAGTTTAAAAAGAAAAATATTTTGTGATGAGAACTCTTAGGATTTTCTCTTTTAACTTTCATATCCTACAGTGGTGTTAACTATAGTCATCTGCTGTGTATTACATCCTTAGTGCTTACTTATCTCAAAACTAGAAGTTTGTACCTTTCACAATCTTTCTCCAGTTCCCCCTTACCCCAGCCTTTACCAGAGTAAATATAATCTGATCTACAAGTTTACTTTTGTTTGCTGCTGCTGCTTCAAGATTCCACTTATGAGCGAGACCCTACAGTATCAGTATTTCTGTCTTATTTCACTTAGTAAAATGCCTTTAGGGTTTGTGCATGCTGTCACAAATGGCAGGATTTTCTCCTTTGTGGATGAATAATATTCCATTGTAGGTGTGCATATATACATACACATACACATACTCGACTGTGTTATTATCCATTAAAACATTGATGGGGGATGCCTGGGTGGCTCAGCGGTTGAGCATCTGCCTTTGGCTCAGGGCATGATCCCAGAGTCCCTGGATCGAGTCCCACATTGGGCTCCCTGCATGGAGCCTGCTTCTCCCTCTGCCTGTCTCTGCCTCTCTCTCTTTCTCTCTCTCATGAATAAATAAATAAAATTTTTTAAAAATAGTTGATGGACACAGGTTATTTTCATGTCTTGGCTACTGTAAACAATGCTACTAAGAACATGGGGGTGTAGATATCTTTTGAAGTTGTTTTCATTTCATTTGGATGTATTCCCAGAAGTGTAATTGCTGGATCATACGGTAGTTTTATTTTTAAAATTTTCAGGGTCTTCCATAGTGGCTACATCAGTTTACAATCTCTTGAACAATGCACCCATGTTCCCTTTCTCCCATATCTTTTCCAGCAATGTTATCTCTTTTCTTTTCTATCATGGCCATTCTGACAGATGTGAGGTAATATCTCATTGTGTTTTGATTTGCATTTTTCTAATGATTTAGTAATCTTAAGGTCTTTTCATGTACCTATTGATTTTTGATATATCTATCTTCTTTCACAAAATGTCTATTCAGACCTTTGCCCACTTTTTAATTTGGGATTTTTTTCTATTAAGGTTATATGAGTTGTTTATACATTTTGGATATTAATCCTTTATCAGATATATGATTTGAAAAACATTTTCTCGTTCCATGAGTGGTCTTTTAACTTTGCTGATTTTTTTATTTTGCTGTGCAGAAATTTTTTAATTTAATATAGTCCCATTTTTCTGTTTTTCGCTATTTGTGCCTTGGGTGTCATATTCAAAAAATCATTGCCAAGATCCACGTCAATGAATTTTTTCTGATGTTTTCTTCTACAAGTATCATGGTTTCAGATCTTACATTTAAGCCTTTAATCCATTTTAATTTTTATGAATGATACAAGAAACAGGTCTAGATTCATTCTTATACATGTGAATATTTAATTTTCCAGCACCATTAAGTAAAGAGACAATCTCATCTGCATTGTGTATTCTTGGCTTCATTGTCAATTTTTTTAAAATTTTTTTTATTTATTTATGATAGTCATACAGAAAGAGAGAGACAGGCAGAGACACAGGCAGAGGAAGGACCAGGCTCCATGCACCGGCAGCCCGACGTGGGATTCGATCCTGGGTCTCCAGGATCACGCCCTGGGCCAAAGGCAGGAGCCAAACCACTGCACCACCCAGGGATCCCCCATTGTCAAATATTTATTAGCTATATATGCTTGGGTTTAATTCAGGGTTCTTTATTCTGTTTCATTCACTAATTCTGTTTTTGTGCGAGTTTTGATGACTATAGCTGTATAGTACAATTTGAAATCAAAAAGTGTGATGCCTCCAACTGTTCTTTCTTGTTTTTTTTTTTTTTTTTTGTTGTTGTTTTTTGGGTTTTTTTTTTTGTTTGTTTGTTTTTTTTTTTTTTTTGCTATTTAGGGTCTTTTGTGGTTCCATATAAATTCTAGGAGTATTTTTTACCCCTTCTGGAAAAAAATGCCATTGGAATCTTGAAAGGGATTGACTGAATCTATATAAGGCTTTGGTAGTATGGGTATTTTAAAAACACAAGTTTTTCCAATCCATGAACACAGAATATATTACCAATTTTTTGTGACTTCTTCAATTTCTTTTATTAATGTCTGATAGTTTTCAAATTAGAGAAATTTCTCCTCCTTGTTTATGTTTATTTTAAACTATTTTATTGTTTTCCATACTATTACAAATGGGGTAGTTTTATTTATTTTTCAGATAACTTGTTAAGGTATAGAAACACTACCGTAATTTGTATGTTAACTTTGTATCCTGCAACTTTACAAAATTTATTGGTTAGATCTAAGAAATTTTTGGTAGTCTTTAGAGTTTTTTTTATCTATAAAACAATTTCATCTGCAAACAGAGAAGAAATTACTTCCTCCTTTCCAATTGTGATGCCTTTTATTTCTTTTATCCTTCCTCTGGTAAGGATATCCAGTACTATTTGACTAAAAGTGGTGAGAATGGACATCTTTATATTGTTCCTGATGTTAGAAGACAAACTCATACTTTCACCACAGAGTATGATACTCCCTGTGGGCTTATCATATATAGCGTTTATTATATTGAGGTCATCCTTTTTTTTTAAGATTTATTTGTTTATTCGAGAGACACAGAAAGAGACAGGCAGAGACACAGACAGAGGGAGAAGCAGGCTCTTCACAGGAGCCTGATGTGGGACTTGATCTTGGATTCTGGGATCACAACCTGAGCCAGAGGCAGCTGCCCAACCACGGAGCCACCGAGGCGTCCCTGAGGTCATCCTTCTATACATAATTTGTTGAACATTTTCATCATGAACAGATGTTGAGTTTTATTAAATGTTTTTGTGTGTGCATCTATTGTAATGATAATAGGACTGTTTTATGCTATTAATATGATGTTATCACATTGATTTGATTATGTCAAACAATCCTTCTATCCCAGGAATAAATCCATCTTTATCATGGTGCATGATTTTTTCTTAATGTGCTGCTGAATTTGGTTTGCATGCATTTCATTCAGAATGTTTACATCTATATTCATCAGGAATATTGGTTTTATTTCCTGGTGATGACATTTTCTAGCTTTGGTAAGCAGACTGACTTCGGCCTCCTAGAATGAGTTTCTTTCTTTCTTTTTTTTTTTTTTTTTAAGATTATTTATTTATTTATTCGTAGAGATGCAGAGAGAGAGAGAGAGGCAGAGACACAGGCAGAGGGAGAAGCAGGCTCCATGCAGAGAGCCTCACATGGGTCTCCAGGATCACGCCCTGGGCTGCAGGCGGCGCTAAACCGCTGCGCCACCGGGGCTGCCCCGAGAATGAGTTTCGAAGTGTCCCTCCTTTTCAATGATTTGGAAGAGTTTAAGAAGGATTGACCTTTCCTTTAACCTTTATGCAATTTGTAAGAGTTTAATATGCTGTTGTGAAAATATTCCTGGCATTCTATTTGACTATCAACTTAATCAGAGTTTTGTGTACTTTTATCTTTTTGTTTCAGCCTAAAGAGCTTCTTTCAAGATTTCTGATAAGGCAGGTCAAGTTGTGGTGAACTCCCTTAGCTTTTGTCTGGGAAAGCACTTATTTCTCCAACATATCTGAAGGATAACTGCAGAATAGGGTATTCTTGGCTGGTAATTTTTAATCTTTCAATATTTGGGATATGTCATTCCACAACAGGCTCAAAGGAGACCTTTTTGCAAGGCTCTGTGCTAGCCTAGGCAGGGTCAGGGGCAATGCTGTCAGCGTGTAGCCACTCCTTTCACTCTTCTTAATGTAGTTTTTCTTGGTTTTTGTTTTTCAGGGGCTGCCTCAATTGTACTCTCAAGCTTTAGTATTTTCTCAATGATGTTCTATCCAGGAACAGTTGTTAGTCCTTGCGATGGAGAGCAAAGTTAGGAATGACCTATGTTGCCATTTTGGTGACATCACTCCGTTGTTTTATTTTTAGCATTGTCCCTTGAATTTCCATTTCTCTACTTATTTATCCAGCTGTTCTTAAGGGTTGTCTACTATTCCTATTGGGGCCTTCAAGATATTAATCACAGTTTAAATTGACTGACAATTCCAAAATCAGTGTTACGACTGAGTCTTTTATGCTTTGTTTCTTCAGACTGATTTTCTTGCTTTTTATCATGATTTGTAATTTTTGGTTGAAAGCTAAATATTATGGACTGAATATTTGTGCCACTGCCCATTCATATGCTAAAATCCTAACTCTCAATGTGATGGTATTAGGAAGGGACATGTGGTCTTTGGGAGGGGATTAGGCCATATGGGTAGAACTTTCATGAATGGGATGAGTACCCTTATAAAACAGACCCTAGAGGGCTTTCTTGCTTTTTCCACCACAGGAGAATAGAACCAGAAGTCAGCCATCTGCAGACAGAAAGAGGATTCTCACCATAAACCAATCATACTGGCATCATGATCTCAGACTTTCAGAATCCAGAACTGTGAGAAATTAGTTTCTGCTTTTGATTAAGCAACTTATATTGTAGTGTTTTTGTTATAGCAGCTCAAACAGACTAAACCTTAAACATAATGTATTGTGTAATAAGAATTGAGATAGTGTGAGGTTTTATGTTAATCTAGCTAATTTTGTCCTATATTTATTGTTTTCAATGGCAATAAGCACCAGTCTTTAAATTCCTCTAGTGTCCTAGTTTTTGTGGCTTTGCCTTCTGTAACTACTTCTCTTCAGGGAGTCTACACCTTGTAGCAATTTCAGCTGTAATGCTCTGTTAATATCGGAGCCCTATTGGTATAGTGGTAAATTGTGGGAGAGGGGAAACCTTCTAAAATCTTATGGTGCAATCTAACTTCACTGTCCCCGGGTTGTGACACTTACACAAATTTCTTAGCTTCTCTCCACCTGGTAAGTAAGACAGAATAGCTAGAGGGGACTGAAGTAAGAGAAATGTCCTTCTTACAGATGGTATAAACTTCCAATAGTCTTTTCCATGGAGAGTGAGCTTTTAGGGAAAATGCTCTGAACATATTTCTCAGTGATTCTTCTCCCCAGACAGAACTCCAAGGAGATCATTCTTGGACCTTCACTAGAACTTGGTAGATTTCCTGAAGGTAAAATCCATGAAAGTATGAGCTCTCCCCAAGGCTATGATCTTATTAGTTTCTTAAATGATGCTGGTCTAAACTCAAACTCCAGCCCTAGGTGTCTGCCCTAGGTAAACTGATTTGGCTATGATTCTTGATTTACTAATTATATATTTTAGGGTTGCTGTTTGCCTTGTAACCTTGTTTTCTTGCCCTGGGTCTATAAAAAATCACTGATTATCAGTTTTCTTAGATTTTCTTGTGTAAAGATTGGAATGGTAATTTCCAAGGTCTTTAGATGTTGGAATTTTAACAGATAACCTGTCAATAATGTTTTAAGAAGTTTCCTTTAATTCTTAGCTGTTTTTTAATGAAAAATGAGTTAATTATTACCAAAGGCTTTTTATCATTTGAAATAATTATGTAATTTTTTTCCTTTAATACCTATGATGAATTATATTGACTTCTCCAGTTTAAAAATGCATGTTTACATTTTTTGTTATGAACCCTATAAAATTAGGATAAATTTGTTTAATGGTGGTTCAGTTGTCTAAGATTTAGAATTATTTCTTCTATATTATTTACTAAATGAACCTATGATTTTCATTTTTCTTTTTGTTCATAATCAAGGTGTGTCTATATTGTTCTTACTTAATTTGGAAACAAATTTATAATAAATTTATAAACTGAACTTGGTAGCTTTGGATTTTTTCAAATTTATAGAATAATTATATCATTCAGGAATTAACTGTTCCTTGCAAATGTGGTAAAAAAAAAATTGCATCTTTTTAATACTAAGCTGTAAAGTTTAATTGTAAATGAATTGGTCCAGTGACTATAGCCCTAACCCCCTCCTTCCTCGTGCTCCTGTGAACCATATCTTAAGCAAATGTATCAGGAAATCACTTAATTGTTTCCAGGAATTGGTTTGAGAATACCATGAAAAGCTTACACATTTATTTCTAGTAGTGATATTCCAAATATATAAGGAAATCCAGTGCCTGGTAAGGCAAATCTGCAAGACTTCACAGTCATGTGACTTTCTAATTGCCCAAGAATCCATGTACATTTTGTAGGAAAGTTACATAAACAAAATGAATTGAAGGATTTTAAAAGATATATGTGAACTATTATGATAGCTTTTCTTGCATATATTATCTATTTTAGTTTTTTAAAAAATATTTTTGTAGTAGGAATTATCAACTGCACTGTCACATGTGAGAAAATTAAGAGTTACAGAATTCAACAATTTTGCAAACTCTGCATAAACAGTAACTTATGCAGCCAGGTTTCAGAATTATTTCTCCAAAGTCTATATTCAATGTCCATTTTTTCTATGTTATATATGTAAGCTAGTACTAGGATAATTTACAGTGATCCTATTTTTCTATCTCAAACCTCTGTTTCAAATATATGAAGCCTGCTTAGATTATTTGGAAACCCTTAACTCTGGAAGAAATCATTTTTCTCTTTTTTTTGTGTGTATATAGAACCACTGTCAGAGCAGCCATCTGACACTCTTACTGGCCATGTAACTTGGGATAAATTCTTAATGCTTTGTGTCCTTAAAAGTAAAAAGAAGAAGAAGAACATGAATAGCTATCAAATATTATGAAGATTAAATAAAAATATCCATGTAAGTACTGGGTATAGGGCTTGCATGTATAGAACATCACACTGTAATTGTTAGGCATTACTGAAATTAATAATAATCCATTTCAGGCCAATAGACAGGGCTCCTAGCCCTGTTATAGCACTACTAAGACTCTTTTATGTGACTAAATGAAACATAGATCTCATTTTATTTTTATCATTTTGTTTTTGTATATTAACTGTGAAACACACAATTTGGCAGATAGTAGGGAACCAGCATATAGGTGGGTTGCATATGCATGAACAAAGCTGCTTAAGCATGTAATGTAATAAAGTTAACAGAATGCCTTTATTCTGGAATACTAAAATTGTCCAAAAATTGTTTAATTGTAGATAATTCTTCTGAATTAATACAACCTTATTAATTTTAAATCTTATATTGGATTTTTTTTGACCTGCCGCAAAGCATGGGGGAAGGCCTTTCAACATCAGAACTCTCAGTGGAAAATTGAGAATCTATTATTACTAATATAAACTTTAAGGCTTTCATGCACACATTGAGAAAAATCTTTAATAGAAGGTAATTTGTAAGTATTATATCGTTAAGGAATTATTGGAGAGAAATAATTGGAACGCCTTGACTCTACATTATAATATAATAAAAACAAAATAGCAAAGACTTCAGGTATTTGTCCTTATATTCCTGTTTTCTATTATGATATACTTCTCAAATGCTAAGCATGTGACATTTTTCTGCCATCTCTGTTACCGAATCCGGTAAGAGGCAGTGGTTTCTGTTCACTATATTAGTATTAAAAGTAAATAAAATCTTGAAATTTTAGTAAGCATTCCAATGAATTTTGTTTTTAATAGATAATGAAGTAGCACAGCACAGGAAGCCTGTGTGTGTTTTTGTTAAATATATTACAAAATAAAGTTCTTTGAAAGCTTGAAACGTTTTTTAAACATGTAGCAAACTCATCATGCTAAATCACAATCTTATCTTCGGCAAGATAAACATTAAGACTTGATATAATAGCCTAAGAACCTGACACTAAAGATAAAATTTCCTGTATTTAAAAATACATTTAAGAATCCAGGAATTTGAAAGTCTTAGTATAAATTCATTCATTATCAAAGCAATGTTTAGGTCATGGGATCTTTAAAAAAAGATGAATCTGAAACTTCCAGAGATTATAGAATTTCTGATATTTTGTTAGAGATTTCTCTCAAAGAAGAGGTTTTTTTTGTTTTTTGTTTTTTGTCTTTGTTTTAATCATCATCCTCCCCCCGCCCCATCCTCATCAGTATTCTTGGATTGATAGACTTTGACAGAGGCAAGCACTACAAAGAATTCTCACCCAGTAAAAGGAAATCCTTCAATATATTGTTTGAAATATTTAAATTTATAGTTTTTAGCAGCATGGAAATATGGCAGATTAGCTATAGTTTCTTCACCAAAAATACTCAAATGTAGGAATTTTAAAAACAGTGGTAATGGCTAGTAAGAAGGTGCTAGAGTTGTATCACATTCACTCATGTTAAATGTTACTTGGGTTTCAAAGCTTTCCAGACATATTTTTGAGTCATCTGTTTGTGTGAAAATAAAACTCAGCCTGTGACCTAATGTGTCCATTATATACGCTAAAATCAGCCATTTAGTTGAAACATGGCACCACTTCAAATTTCCAGGATATGGTTACATTTCATTGTTCACCAGAATTTGAGATTGGATTTATATGTATATACTTTTTTCTATCCAGCACTCCTTTGAAAGTACAGAATGCAGAGTGCAAACTGTGGTATAAGAGCTAAGAATACCTTAAATGTGGTTTCTATTTAAAAGTTAATCTTTGGGGCAGCCTGGGTGGCTCAGCAGTTTAGCGTCGCTTTCGGCCCCGGGCCTGATCCTGGAGACCGGGATCGAGTCCCATGTTAGGCTCTCTGCATGGAGCCGCCCTCCCTCGGCCTGTGTCTCTGCCTCTCTCTCTCTCTCTGTTTGTGTGTCTCTCATGAATAAATAAATAATAATAAAAAATCTTTAAAAAAATAAAAAAATAAGTTAATCTTTAAGTATTTCCTTTTTCGTGTATAAGAACTCATGAAGGAATAAACAAAATTAACTAAAGCCCTAGCACTGAAACACAGCATGTATAAACATCTAATATAATTTTATCTTGTTTTTCATTCTTTTCTGGTCATATGATTACCAGTGTATCATCAGCAATGCTTTTAAATGAATCAATACTCTTCTATTGTGAAATTCTGGGTCGATATCTAGAAATAAAACTAAAGCACTAACCTTGGCTAAATTACTATCTGAAGCTAACTTTCTGTATAAAGGCTAGTTCTAGTTTTCTAAGTCATCTTCTGAAATGTGATTTAATTTTCAAAACTTACTTAAGCCAAAATACTTACTTGTCACTTCCATATGTTTTATACTGTGATGCCTGTTCTACTGATAGTATCTCTACAAATGGCAAAGCATTAGTTATATTAGAGGAATAATAACTGTGAAATGGAATAAGATGTATAAGAGCCATTTAAAATAAGATTAAAAATGAGAATATTTGAAAGAATGTATAAGCACTATATACATAATATTCCATTTTAAAGATTCTAAGATGATTATTTTCAGTTGAAATTTTAAAGAGAAATAGCTGTATAATTTATCTACAAGAACATACTAATTGATTATAATCATAACGAAAGGGTTTGTGATTACCAACAGAATGTAGAAGTAGAGTTTATGAGGTCTCATGAAGTCTTCAAAATAACCCCTAAAATTTAATACCTTCAGTAATTTAATAAAAAATAATCAATACGGTAGTTCATGACGTTTTATATTAGACAATAGCAGAATCAATGGAAAACTCTTCATGTGGTCAGGAAAATGGATTGAGTCTTAAACCATAAGGTCATATTACACATAAATTATAAAATATATCCTGTTTCATTTAGACTTTTTGTAATCACATTATATAAGAGCATGCAACAGAGGAGCACCATTTACTCTGAAGTTGTGAGGCCTGGTAAGTTTAAACATATAATGTTCCAGTATGCTTTCAAGGCATTGCAACAGGATTTTTAACACATGTTCTTCCCTATTGGCTGGTATGGATGCCAAATGGATACATACTTATGTACTGTTTCAAATGTTCTGAATCATCCACCTTCCAGTCATTTTGGGAAAACTGAGGGTGGGGACAGGGGCGGGGAGGGAGGGAGAGAAACAGACAGAGACAGAATTTAGAAGATTTTGTATTTTTTGTGTTGCTATAAAACACATAGAATGATAAACAAAACAAGGTTTTGTAAATTATAAAGTCAAAACATTGTAAGGTATATTTCGAATTGTGATCATTTGTAAAAAAAAAAAATGGAGATAAAGAGAATAAACAGAATGAAAAGATTCCACACATAAATTGAAATGAAATGATAGCATCATAATCTCCCAATGGTTCCTGGGATACTGCATTTTATTACTATATATCACAAACTAAGAAAAGCCTTATGGCAAAGGAATTGGAAATAGAAATCTGACAGGTCAACTGACTAATGAAGTAAGTGGCTGATTTGCTTCTTGTCAATCACCACAGTTTTCAAGGAACTAGAAATTACATTGCTTTATGCACTTTTATAGTGTGAACACATGTGTAAGTCAATCGATCACTAAGATAAATTAATATCATAATGAAAGTAGTCAGGTACCACACAATATTCTTGTTATTTTAAATTTTATTTTGCACAGGAATTAATGCATATTTTTTAAAATCACCATGCTTAAGTGTATCAATTTTTTCTCAGAATCGTAGTCAAATGGTGAAATTTCCATTAAATAAAATCATTGCCTTTATTGGGAAATCAAGAGCCACGAAAGAATTTATACTATGGCATTCAATATTACTAAAAATTAGAATTTCCAGAGTAATTTGCTATTTATTACTTTCTCACTAAATTTTTAGTTTTAGAGAATAGAAAACATTGTTATGTTGTTAATTTCAGACCAATGTACATTAGAACACATCCAATATAATCTTTTCCCTCTAAAAATAGGGTTTAGCTAATATTCAAATTATTTGCATTCCTGAAAATAAGATTTTGGAAGAGACAATTAACAATAGGATTATCTTTTATTCAGATATTACTTAGGTATATGATTAGCTATAAAGTATATTTTATTTAAAATTTAGAACGAGTGAGTTTGCAATTCCCATTTTAATTCCTTCCAAATATTTAGGAAACTTTAAATGAGCTGTAACTTTTGTCTCTACATGGAGCTATCCAAACTAATTTTGTAAAGATCTTGTTTTTCAGATGTATATAAGGCAACACAAAAAGTATCAAATTTAATGATATCTATATCAATATCCTCAGAAAATGAAGGAAAGAAAATAATCTGATAACTACATTATTTTTCACCTACTGTATGTTTTATGTTAGACACTTTATTGGCCCTCTCCTTTAAAAAAATATATAACATGAAATTATGTCAGTGTTTTTTCCAATTGCCTTCAAGAAAAGAAATTTAGGATGTTAGATTTTTCTAGGAGACAACCTTGAAATACAATAAGTACTTTCCTCCCAGGATTCTATATTTAATGATCGAAACATCAATACTTGTTTTAAAAATGCTTTTGAATCAGTAGCTTTTTTTGCTAAAATAGATCATTGCTCAGACCTTCCTGAGCAATATCAATGGAATTGTAAGAGTGAGGGTGAATGAGTCTGCACATGTTTGCCTGAGTCACTCTGCTTCCTTGGGAGGGAGCCTACTCTGGAGGTAAGCACAGTGTAAATGGAAAAGATCAAGGAATATGGAATCCAGGTCAGCATACATGCTGCATGTCCTTGGGAAATTACCAACTTACTGATCTCATCTATAAAATGCATAAAACTATAGGGAACTTATTAGGTGATTTTAAGCTGAAAATTAATGCTATGGAATGGATCTTTGTGTTCCCCCTAAAGTCACATTTTGAAACCTTTGCCCCAATGTGATGGTATTGGGAAGTCAGATCTTTGGAAAATAATTGGATTTAGATGAGGTCAGGATGGTGAGGCCATGTGATATGATTTGTGACCTTTTGAGAGGAAGACATAGTGAAAATGACATAGCTGTCTGCAAGCCAGGAACTAAAACTGCTAGCACTTGGGTACTAGACTTTCCAGCCTACAGAACTATGGGAAATAAATGTCTATTGATTAAGCCATCCAGTCTATAGTATTTTGTTATGTAACCTGAGCTTATAGAAGCAAGGAGGTAAAGTTTGGAAAGGATGATATACGATATAGAAACTCCTTTTCTTGAATTTCATGTTAAGGAAGAAAAAGTAAGTTTGTTAGATTAATCAGTAAAGTTAAAGGGACCTCACTGAAACTTCTCTAGAAAGAACCATGATATCCCACATTCTAGATCACTTATTCAGGTGGAAGAAACCCATTCTGTATTAGGAACTTTTTATTGTGTCACTGTTTTGTGGGAAACTCTCCAGGTCGGAAATAGGGTATACCACCTTCATCCTTTTCCATGTGTAACACAACTAGAAGGTGGATCTTTGACTTTTGTTTTTGGCCTATACTACTTGGAACTGCAGCTGGGTTCTGAGCAAGATCAGATTAATTTGTTTGTGGCCCTGACTATTGGTGAAAGAATTTAGCACAGAGTAAGATTTGAAAAATAAAGATTTGATGATAATGTAGATTGCTAGAGTAGTAGGCTTCTTTGGTTGATAGTTGGCTATTTGCTTTTCTACACAGTGTAATTCAGCTTTTTATAAGAACCCAAACAGTTTATATTTTCCATCATCCCTACCATGTGTTTAGATGTAGCCTAGAGTTGGCATGACAAAGTTAGCACATAGAAAATGAGCAAGAAAAAAAAAGTTTAAATTCCAGGAGGTGTAAATTCCCAAAGAATACATAATGTATAATTGACCTGTTTCTTGTACAAAAAGAAAAAGAAAATACATAATAGACTTGATAACAATTTCTAGAGTCAAGTCTCAGAATGCAATTAAAATCCTAGTATAAATGAATCAGTGCTGCATTTAAACTGATCTATCACAGAGGGAAAAGCCTCAGCCACAGGGAATGTGACTCAGTCATATGCATGGCAATTGCAGACAGCACCTTTAGATATTCCCCTTTCTTATTCTACTTTGAACCACATGGAGTTTAAGGTTTGCTTTGAAGTACTTCATAGTTATATAGATACTCAGAATGTATAATTCTGAATGTGAAAATGTGGGACAAAATTGACATTATAAGACTGTAAGATTATACTCTGTATTCCACGTTTCTCACTGTAATGTATTACCACTTTTTGATAATGGGAAAGATGATAATGAATGTGGAGAAACACTACTTGCCTGTCAATAAACTGCTCTTACTGTTCCATCAACAACTAAGTTACTAAGACTATTCTTGGGAGGACTAGTGAGTGGAATGTGGTTATCTTGCTGACGCAGTCTAGAATTAGATGATAATTTAAAAATACCAACTTTTCAGGGGGAGATATTACCTCTTAAATGCACACAAGGCAAAAAAAAAGTGACATTTCCTTTGAATTCAGTAAAATTCAGGAAATAATGACAATGGGCTAGGATTAAATCTCGGAAAACATATATTACAAACCCAAATTAATCATGACAGTTTGTGAACATTTTAAACTAGGAAAGTATGGACATGTCTACAAATGTTTAATGGCGACTACTAGCTTGCTATTTTATTTATTTCTCAACCAAAAATGACAAAAACAAGTTGAATAACGTGTGGCTCTAGGTTCTTACCCTGAGCATTTTGATACTGGTAGATTCATACCTTGAGCATTGCAGCTACTGTTTCAAGGTGTTATTTGAACAAAGACAATGGTGCTCCAAAGAAGCAAAAATAGTTGGAGAGGTAATTCATAATTTTGCTGTGACTCTGTTAGCATATAAAATTACTCAAAAAAATCACTGAGTTCATAGAAAGAGTTGCATGTTCCAATAATTACAAAAACGGGAACAGTTTATTTCAGGTGGAAACAGCTTTTCCTCGAGGAATATCTCTTCTTAAGTGTCCTTTAAAACACATTCGAAATTCAGAAGAGACCATTTGCAGCAGAAATTTTACAGGGTTGCTTAGGCTTAGCTACACACACACATGCACAGAAGAAAGAGGAAGGGAAAGAAAAGACAACTGCTTCCTTCAGAAAAACAAGCACTTTTTCCCCCTGGTGTCATTTCTTTGGATATGTACCGCCTTGGAGAAATGTATAAATCATTTTTATACATGGAACTGCCTTAGAAAACTAGAGATTTTCGTACAAAGAAATCAGTTTGCTGAAAGAATACCCACGTGCCATTGTTAGGAGTGACTATATATACACAAGAGGGATTTACAAAGGATCCCTGTTTTACAGTGACTGATGTACAGTAGCATAGTGGGCTTACACCTTCTCCAGGCCTGAGTTACACTTAGTATTACAAATAATATTATAACAATGCTGAAAATACTGATACAAAACAGCTTTAAGATGATAGTTCCAAAAAATACCCCTCCTTTTAAAATTGAACTGTTGAATCCGGGTTTTCTTTTTGAAGGTTTCAGCTTTAAAAAAGATTTTTCAAGAAAATACTAGAGTTTAAAATGTCTCTTAAAATGTCTATTAAATGACAGATTTTCTTAAATAGACTATATTTTTACAAAGCATAATTCAAAAGTCTATCTTTCAGGAAAACAAAACTATAAACTCCAAAAGTCCAAATCAAAAACATTATTTGTGATACACAGTTCTTCCATATCCTGGGAAAAAATCCTTGATTATTTTATCGTGCTAATCTATTTACAGACTTCAAATACTCTAGCAACACACACCAACATTCAGGATAAATGAAGCTGAATTCCACAACTAATAATCATAGTTTCTCTATCATTTCTTAAATATTGCCCAGCCCAAAATGTATATCTGCATGAATATTATAGCATCTAAAGTAGAGTGGGAATTTTAGATAGCAGTCTCAATAAGCCAAGCAAGTTTCTGTGTGTATTGTTCTCTTTTGGCAGAATTGCAAACACACGAAGAAAACATTTGGCAAACGTTTGTCTTGGTGCACATATGTCTTCCTTTGGAAAACCAAAATTAAACGTAAAACATTTCCACTAGGCTCTTGACTTCTACCAATTCTAATCAAAGTGTAAAAATGGAGCAAAGTTTAATAGTTAAAGCTGAGGGGAAATGTAATAGCTTTTCCCCAAAGGATAGAGCTCAAATCCATTTTTGTATTAAGAGATGAATTTCATACACAGCTTTAATTTAAGCAGATTAGTCAGATGCCATGCTAAAACTGCTATCTCAATTTCCCTTTATTCATTTCATTTATACATGCTGATGGAGTCTGTCTGTTACAGAATGCAAGGGAAATAGATCATGCAGTAGGTATGACAATTTCAATTTGCATGGACTATGCCTAATGTGGGTAAGTTACTAGCTTGTATCCATGTATATGAAAGTTGCAGCCCTGACTCATACTGTTTTAAAACTAGTTAGTTCGTTAGTCCTATAGCTGCATACAGCTCTGTTATTAATTACACATACAGGAATTAATTAGATTTATTGATCTATCTCATGTGTACTTATGTATAAAACATATTAGGTCTTGTTTGTTAAAGAGAAATATTTCCCATGGAATGAGTTTGAAACACTTCTGTTAGAGATTTATTTCTAAGACCAAACTGCCAAAGTTCACATATATTTACTTTTTGTTCTAAATCTAGGTGACTGAATTGTCAGAATTGTGTATACTGGGCTACCAAGAAATTGACTTTCTGTCCCTCAACTCATCACATAGAATAATTAATTGGACATACATAAAAATAAGTAAAAATGTTAAAAATACAAGGAAAATGAAAATTAGTTTTCTTAGAATGATCCATCCTTTAGATTTAAAAAAGAAAAAATGCTGATATTGCCATGGCAGTGACTCAGAGTATAACACGTCATGCTTTATGCATGATTTGACAAAATTCAGCCAACTTTACCACCTCACTGTGTTATGTCATACTACTTCAACATCCATAGCAAAACAGCAAAATTTTTCAAAGTTCAGAGCTGTCATTCTCTATTTGGATAGCAATTACTCAGTTGGGAATCCTTTGTGAACCAGTGTGAACTAAACATTTAGAGGATAAAAGAAATAGCCGTTTCCCCCTTAATAGTATGGCAAGATAAACTTGAATGTATGTAACAGAGACAGATTCATCTCTAGGTTACATGCAAGCAAGCTTCATTCTTCAAATAAATACACACCAAATATAAGACTTTAAAATCCTTCTTTTCTTCTCCTTCTATTAACTATGTAATTTAAAATTCTTTACAGTTCCTTTATCTATGTATTCCTCACGTCTATTTTCACAGTAACACCATTCAGTGAACAGAGTGCTATTTGATATTACCTTCTGAAACTTCAATGCATATCAGTGACTGATTAAGATAAATTATGGGCTATATAAACCAACAAGATGGTCCCATTTATTATACATATATATAATAAAGTCTTCAAGGCTATCAAACCTAATTCAATTAACATGCCTGAACTCTCATTCTAAAAAAAATGCACAATTCTTTGTTTATAACTAAAATTAAAAAGTAAAGATATGACAATTTAAACATGAACTATGCACGAGAAACACTAACCATCCTTATCCTACCGAGAGACAGGAATAGGGTGATTATCCATCCTGCTGGCCTAGAGTCTGCAGCTCAGTAGTGTGTAAATTATGGTGGAGAAAAACATTCTTTCTGCTGTACATGTGTAAAGAGATTGGCCCTCTCGGTGGCTGTCCAAACCGTCCTGTAAAGGTTGAATGCTGTCGAGCCACAGCAGCTTGGTCCTTTGGTTTCTCTGAGAATGTGGAGGGCCCTTCGGTCTTAGCTGTTGGCTTCAGAGGGTTCTGCCCTATGGTGGCCCGTAAATTCTGGGTAACCTCTGAAGTGAGAGTTTCATAAGTTCCTCTTGAGTGTTTGATAACTTCCACTAGTTCCTTGTCCTTCAAGAAATTACTTAAACATAGACTTGGTAGTTGACAGGTCTTACTTTTGTAGGGGCTTGTCGGATCTGCTGCTGAATATCTATAACGGTCCTCGGTGGGAGTATGTATTGCTTTTCTGTCCCTTGTGCTGAGACTTTGGCTCACAATTCGATTTCGATATGTAGCCTACAGTAAAGACACAGGAAGGAAAAGATGTCATTAAGGAAATCCATTCATAACATACATAGAATACAGAGTGGTATTCTCACATTTGTGGGCAAAACCCTAAATTTTCAAAAAGGCTTAAAAAAAACCAACATAATTCAAGAGACTAAATTTCCTAGTGTGATACTTCTACAAATAGTGATGGAATGAGTAAATTACTATAAGAGACATTTTTTAAAATAGTTTTTTTTAGAACACTTTTAGTTTTACAACATAATTGCGAGGAAGGCATGGAGATTTCTCTTATACTGTCTGCCCCACACTTTCATAACCTCCCTCCATTATCAACATCATTCACCAGAATGGTATATATATATTTTTAAGCAATGATGAATCTACATTGACATATAATTAATCAAAGTCCATAGTTTACCTTAAAGTTCACTCTATGAGCTGCACCTTCCTTGGGTTTGAACAAATTTATATGACACCTCTCTATTATTATAACGTCATACAGAAAATTTTCACTGCCCTAAAAAAATGCTATGTGCTCTAATAATCTCTCCCCTTATCCTCTGATCCTTAGCAACCACTGATCTTTTTATTGTCTCCACAGTTTTACCTTTTTCACAATTTTGTATAGTTGGTTTCATACAATATGTATGTAGTCTTTCAGATCGGTTTAGTTCACCCAGTAATATGCATCTGAGTTTCTTTCATGTCTTTTCATGGCTTGATAGCTTATTTCTTTTTAGTGTTGAACTAAAAGGCATTTTGAAGTTTGTTTATCTCATTTCCTAAATTTGAATTCTACAGTTTTATCTGAGAATACAGACTATTTTACTAAGTAATACAATCCATGTATGAGGCCGTTAATTTTTTTTTGTTGGATTTAAAATACCCTATTTACTTTAAACATATGCTAAGAGAGTTTCAGAATTAAAAATATGATTTGTATCAGTAAAATGGTAACCTAGTAATTTAAGGAACTAAAAACTAAATCACTACAGTGACCTAAAGAGAACAACAGAGCACTTAGAAAGATTTCAGCAAGTGTTTAACTTAGACTTTTGGTTGTACTTTGTTAATAAAAATCAGGTCCAAGAGTATATACTATCTTCTTTCTGTGAGAAGTTTATACTCTAATGAGAGAAATAAGACATAGCTCATTGAATCATGCTGCAAAGAAAGCAAAGATTAATCACTGAACACATCTCAAGCTAAGAATATATTATATGTTAATTAATTGCATTTAAATAAAATTTAAAAGAAATTGAGGAAAAAGGGAAAAAAATATTTTCCAAAGGTAAAAAAGAAAAGAAAGCAAAGATTGGACGCTGGCGCCAGAAATCTTCTTGAAGAGAGCCCTGCCTTGGTTTAGAAAAATACACTGGGATAGAAACTGACAAGCTGGCTTATGGCTCTAGAGGCAAAAAGTGAAAGATATATTGTTGCTACAAAGAATAAGGAAAGAGAAGAGTAGAGAACATGGCAATAGGCTGATACAAAATGTGCTAAAGGAGCCAATGAAAATTTATGCATACTTGACATCTAGATGGTGTCTTTTTAAATACCTACCATTTCATTGTTCCCTAGAAAATCATTTCTCCAAAAGTTTTCCCTATTTTGACCAATTTGCTTATTCAGCCATCATTACTTTGATAAATTAATATATTTAACATAAAACCAAACCAAAGAAACTTGATTTTGACTCTGAAACTTATTCTTCCCCAAATATCCTCTTTCTCAATAAACAGCACCATTATCAGGCCAACACCTGAAAATTCTCTTTGCTTTCTCTCTTTTCCTCATGTCCCTTTAAATCAAGTTCTTGCTGATGTACTGCAAAAATGCAACCTCGAGTTAATCCACTTTTCGTATATACACTCTATCTACCTGACCCAGTTCTCTGGCACATATTAAACATTTAAGAATTAGTGAATAAAGTTTTTCTGCTTGAAATAATATATGATATTTATTGAGTGTATATTATATGCCAAGCAGTATTCTAATACTCATATATTTAATCATCACAAGAGTCTTTAGAGGTAGCATCTGACTATTTCTATTACAGGCACACCTTGGAGATATTGCAGGTTCAATTCCAGACCACTATAATAAAGCTAACATCACAATAAAGCAAGTCAAATGAATCGTTTTGGTTTCCCAGTGCATACAAAAGATATGTGACACTATTCTGTAGTCTATTAGGTGTACAATAGCATTATGTCTAAAAAAAAAACAATGTACATGTCTTCATTAAAATTATTTTATTGCTAAAAAATGCTAACTATCATCTGAGCTTTCTAGGAGTTGTAATATTTTTGCTAGTGGAAGCTCTTGCTGTGATGTTGCTGGCTGCTGACTTATCAGGGTGGTGGTTGTTGAAGGCTGAGGTGGCTGTGGCAATTTCTTAAAATAAGACAATGAAGTTTGCTGCATTGCTAGACTTTTTTTTTTCACAAATGATTTCTCTGTAGCATGTGATGTTTGATAGCATTTTACCCACAGTAGAACTTGTTTCAAAATTGAAGTCACTTCCCTAAAATCCTGCTGCTGCTTTACCAACAAAGCTTATGTAAAATTCTGAATTCTGCTGGCATTGTAATAATTTCACATCTTCACTAGAAGTAGTTTCCATCCCAAGAAACTGCTTTCTTTGCTCATCCATAAGAAGCAACTCCTCATACATTAAAGTTTAATCATAAGACTTCAGCAGTTCAGTCACATTCCAGTCTCCACTTCTGATTCTAGCTTTCTTGCTATTTCTATCACATCTGCATTTAGTTTCCCGACTGAAGTCTTGAAGCCCTTAGTCATTTGTGAAGATTAGAATCAACTTCTTCCAAACTTCTGTTAATATTGATTTTTTTTACCTCTTTCCATGAATCATGAATATCCTTTTTTTTTAAATTCATTTATTCATGAGACACACACACACACACACACAGAGAGAGAGAGAGAGAGAGAGAGAGAGAGGCAGAGACACAGGCAGAGGAAGAAGCAGGCTCTATGCAGGGAGCCTGATGCGGAACTCGATCCTGGGACTCCAGGATCATGCCCTGGGCCGAAGGCAGGAGCTAAACCTCTGAGCCACCAAGGTATCCCGAATCATGAATATCCTTAATGACATTTGGAATGGTAAATCCTTTACAGAAGGTTTTCAATTGATTTTACCCAGATCCATCAAAGGCATCTCTATCAATAGCAGAAGCTATAGCTTTATATGATATATTTGTTAAATAAGACTTGAAAGTTGAAATGACTTCTTGATCCATGGGCTGCAGAATGAATGTTGTTTTAGCAGGCATAAAACCATTAGTCTCATTGTGTATTTCCAACAGAGCTCTTGAATGATCAGTTGCATTATCAACGAGCAGTAATATTTCAAAAGGAATCTTTTTTCTGACAGTAGGTCTCAAGAGTAGGCTTAAAATATACACTAAACTATGTTGTAAACAGAGGTACTCTCATCCAAGCTTTGTTGTTCCATTTATAGAGCATGGGCAGAATAGATTTTGTATATTTTATAGGCCTTGAATTTTCAGATTGGCTTTAATTTAAAGTCACCAGCTGTATTAGCCCTTAACTAGAATCAGCTTATCCTTTGAAGCCAGGCATTGACTTCTCCTCTCCAGCTATGAAAGTCCTAGATGGCATCTTCTTTCAATAGAAGAATATTTTGACTACATTGAAAATCTTCTGTTTGGTATAGCTACCTTCATTAATTATCTTAACTAGATCTTCTGGATGACTTGCTAGAGCTTCTAATGCAGCACTTGTGCTTCATGTTGCATTTTGATGTTACAGACACAGCTCCTTTCTTTAAATATTATGAACTGGTCTCATAAATATACTCTTTTTCAGCTTCCTCACCTCACAGCCTTCATAAAATTGAACAAAGTTGGGGCCTTTCTGGGGATTAGGCTTTGGCTTAAGGGAATGTTGTAACTGGTTTGATCTTCTATCCAGACGACTAAAACTTTCTCCATCTAAGCAATAAGTATATTTAAGTTTCTTATCATTCATGTGTTCACTAGTGTAGCACTTTTAATTTCCATCAAGAACTTTTCCTTTACACTCACAATCTGGCTGTTTGGCACAAGAGACCAAGCTCTCAGCCTGTCTTAGCTTTCAACATGTCTTCCTCACTAATCACAGTCACTTCTAACTTTTGATTTAAAGTAAGAAATGTGCAACTCTTTCTTTTCTTTTTTTTTTTTTATTATTCATGAGAGAGACACAGAGAGAGAGAGGCAGAGACATAGGCAGAGGGAGAAGCAGGCTCCATGCAGGGAGCCTGATGCGGGACTTGATCCCAGGACCCCGGGATCATGACCTGAGCCAAAAGCAGATGCTCAGTCTCTGAGCCACCCAGGTGCCCACAACTCTTTCTTTACCTTAACTCCTTAGAGGCCATTGGAGTGTAATTAGTTGTCATAATTGCAGTATTATTGTGTCCCAGGGAATAGGGAAGATCAAGGAGAGGAAGAAAGTTAGAAGAGTGACTGGATGTTACAACAGAACAAACACAACATTGATCAATTGTTTGCATCTTATACAGTTGCAGTTTGTGGCACCATAAAATGATTACAACACTGATCAGAGAGCAAATATAAAAACAATAACTCTTTTGAAATGTTGCAAAAATTACAAAAAAAAATGTGACACAGAGACAAGAAGTAAGCAGATGCTGTTAGAAAAATGGTACCCATAGACTTGCTTAATGCAGGATTGCCTCAAACCCTCGATTTGTAAAAAAAAAAAATGTGAAGTGTAATAAAACAAGGTATACTGTATATTGACATGAAGATGGAAGCACAATGAATTAGTATCCTACAGATAGTGTGGGATAGACAGTTTACTTGATTTATTTAGTTATTTTTAAAAGATTTTATTTATTCATTCATGAGAGACACAGAGAGAAAGGCAGAGACATAGTCAGAGGGAGAAGCAGGTTCCATGCAGGGAGTCTGATGAGAGACTGGATCCCAGGACTCCAGGATCACGCCCTGAGCCAAAAGCAGATGCTCAACCTGCTGAGCCACCCAAGCAACCAAACAGTTTGCTTGATTTATTTATTTTTAATTTTTTAAAATTTATTTATGATAGTCACACAGAGAGAGAGAGAGAGAGGCAGAGACACAGGCAGAGGGAGAAGCAGGCTCCATGCACCGGGAGCCCGACGTGGGATTCGATCCCGGGTCTCCAGGATCACGCCCTGGGCCAAAGGCAGGCGCCAAACCGCTGCGCCACCCAGGGATCCCAGTTTGCTTGATTTAATACCAGTTAGTGGCCTCTCGGTTTTCCCATGAGAATATATCTAAAATGTATCACATTTTACTAAAATACATATAGAACAATACTATATTTTAAATTCATGCTTGAAGACTCATTACTGAGATGAATCTCCCAAGTTTTCTATAAAACTAAGGCATATTAGGGGATATCTTCAGAGTGTCTTTATACTCAGTGATTTCAAGTTGAAATATTTTGCTAAACATGTCTTTTTAAATATTTTCTTCATGTTTGAAGTAAACTGCTATTTTTACCTTTAATTTTATTGTTTTATCTTAATTCCAGTGTAGTTAATATATAGAGTTATATTAATTGCATATATCTATTATAATGATTCAACAATCCCATATGTTATGCAGTGCTAATCAAGGTATGCATACTCCTAATCCGCTTTACCTACTTCAACCCCTCAGGTAACCATCTGTTAGTATCTTATAGTTAAAAGAGTCTGGGTTGTTTTGGTTTGTGTGTCTTTTTTTCCTTTTTTTGTTTCTTAAGTTTCACATATGAGTGAGATTGTGTGGTATTTGTCTTTCTCAGACTGATTTATTGTGCTTAGCATTAAACTCACTAGATCCATCCATGTGATTGCAAATGGCAGGATTTAGTTCCTTTTTATGGCTGAATAATATTCCATATACGTATATATGGAGGTATGTATATCTTCACACACATACACACTATATCTTCTTTATCCATTATCTGTGAATTGACACTTGGATTGCTTCTGTAATTTGGTAATTATAGATAATGCTGCAATAAATATATGAGTGCATATATCACTTCAAATTAGCATTTTTATATTCTTTGGGCAAATACCCAATAGTGCAATTACTGGATCATAAGGCAGTTCTAATTTTTAATTTTTTAAGGAACCTCCGTACTCTCTTCCACAGTGGCTGTATCAGTTTTCATTCCCACCAACAATGCAAGATGGTTCCTTTTTCTCTACATCCTCACCAACACTTGATGTTCCTTTTGTTTTTTATTTAGCTATTGTGACAGGTGTAAGGTGATATCTCATTGTAGCTATGATTTGCATTTCCCTGATATTGAGCATCTTTTCATATGCTAGCCATTCGTATCCCTTATTTGGAGAAATGCCTGTCATGCCTTCTCCCATTCATTTTTTATTTGGATTGTTTGTTTTTTGGGTGTTGAGTTGTGGAAGTTCTTTATATATTTTGGATACTAATCTTTTACTGGATATGTCATTTGTGAATGTCTTCTCTGAATCAATAGGTGGTCTTTTAGTTTTGTTGGCTGTTTCTGCTGTTCAGAAGCTTTTCTAAATTTTATGTAGTCCCAATAGTCTATTTTTGCTGTTGTTTCTCTTATAGCAGGAGACCTATCTAGAAAGATGCTGTTACAGCTGAAATACAGCAAAATTACTGGTCTCATTCAGGATTTTTATGGTTTCAGGTGTCACATTTAGGTCTTCAATCCAGTTCTTTTATTTTTGTGCATGGCATTAGATAGTGGTCCAATTTCATTCTTTTATATATAACTGCCCACCATTTCTTGAAGAGACTGTCTTTTTCACATTACATATGCTTACTTCCTGTGTCAAAGATTAATTGACCATATAATCATGGGCTTCCTGTTCTATTTCATTGATCTATGTGTCTGTTTTTGTGCCAGTACCTTATTGTTCTCAGTGCTACAGCTTAGTATTATAACTTGGTAACTAGAATTGTAATATCTCCAACTTTTTCTTTTTCAAGGTAGTTTTGGGTATTTAGGGTCTTTTGCGGTTCCATGCAAATTTAAGGGTGGTTTGTTCTATTTCTGTGAAAAAATGCTATTGGTATTTTCATATGGGTTGCATTAAAACTGTAGATTGTGTTCAGTAGATACAATACATTAACAATATTTGTTGTTCCAATCCATGAGCACAAATTGTCTTTCCATTTCCATTCATTTCCACAAGTGTCATCTTCAATTTCTTTCATCAATGTTTTATACTTTCAGAGTACATATATTTCAGTTCTTTGGTTAAGTTTATTCCTAGATATTATTTTTGGTATAATTGTAAATGGATTGTTTTCTGAATATCTCTTTCTGCTGCTTCATTATTAGTGTATAGAAATGGAACAGATTTCTGCACAATGATTTTGAATCCTGCAAACACTGAATTCATTTATCTGTTCTCATAGTTTTGGGTGGAGTCTTTAGGGTTTTCTGTATAGAAGTACACATCATCTGCAAAGAGTGAAAGTTTTACTTCTTCCTTACTGATTTGGATGCCTGTTATTTCTTTTTCTTGTTTCATTGCTGCCACCAGGACTCCCAGTACTATGTTGCATAACAGTAGTGAGGATGAACATTCTTGTCTTTTTCCTGACCTTAAAGAAAAAGCTCTCAGTTTTTTTTTTTCCCATTACGTATGATGTTAGCTATAGGTTTTTCATATACGGCCTTTATTATGTTGAGGTTTGCTCCAGTAAACCTACTTTGGTGAGGGTTTTTATTATGAACGGATTTTGTATTTTGTCAAGTGTTCTTCAGCCTCTATCAAAATGATCAAATGATCATATGGTTTTTCTCCTTTCTTACTGATGTGATGCATCACATTGATTGATTTATAAATATTGAACCAACCCTGCATCCCAGAAATAAATCCCACTTGATCCTGGTGAATGATTTTTTTAATGCATTGTTGGATTTGGCTTGAAAATATTTTGTTGAGGATTTTTGCATCTATGCTCATGAGATAAATGGCCTATAGTTCTCTTTTTGTGGTATCTTTATCTGATTTTGGTTTCATTGTAATGCTGGCCTTGTTGAATGAATTTAGACAATTTGCTTTCTCTTCTATTTTTTGGAAAAATTTGAGAATAATAGGTATTACCTCTTCTTTTAATATTTGGTAGAATTTGTCTGTGGAGCTGTGTGTGCTCCTGGACTTTTGTGTGTTGAGATTGTTTATTATTATTATTGATTCAATTTCATCGCTGGTAATCAGTCTATTCAAATTTTCTATTTCTTTTTGCTTCAGTTTTAGGAGGTTATATGTTTCTAGGAATTTACTCATTTCTTCTAGTTTGTCCAATTTGTTGCCCTACAATTTTTCATGATATTCTCTTAAAATCCTTTGTATTTCTGTGGTGTTTTTTATTTCTCCACTTCCATTTATGATTTTCTTTGAGTTCTCTCTTTCTCTCAATGACTATGGCTAAAGATTTATCAATTTTGTAGATCTTTTCAAAGAAACAGCTTCTGGTTTAATCACTCTGTTGAATTGGTTTGTTTTTTGTTTTTAGTCTATATATCAATTATTTCTGTTTTGTTATTATTTTCTGCAGGTTAGAGTTTTCTTGTTCTTTTTATAACTTCTTTACATGTAAGGTTAGATGTTTATTTGAGATATTTCATGCTTCTTGAGGTAGGTATGTATTGCTATAACCTTTCTTCTTAGAGTAGCTTTTGCTGCATCCCAAAGCTTTTGGACCAGTGTGTTTTCATTTTCCTTTGTCTCCATGTATATTCTTTTAATTTACTTTTTGATTTCTTATTTGACCCACTCATTCCTTAGTAGCATGTTATTTAACCTATATTTTTGTGCTCTTTCCAGATTTTTTTCTTGTGGTCGATTTTCTAGTTTCATAGCCTTGTGGTCAGAAAAATGCATGGTGTGACACTGAACTTCTTGAATGTGTTGAGATTTGTTTTGTGGCCAAATATATGATCTATTCTGGAGAACATTTCATGTTCACTGGAAAACTATGTTTATTCTGCTGTTTTAGTATGGATTATATCTGTTAATCACATGTATTCAAAGTAATTATTGATAAGTATGTTTTTTTTGCTATTTTGCCACTTGTTTTGTGGTTGTTTTTGTAGTTTTTCTCAGTTTCTTTGTTCCTTTGCTCTCTCCTCTCACCATAAGTTGGCTTTCTTTAATGATATACTTGGATTCTTCTTTGCTTTCTGCATATTATCGCTTAGTAGTTTTGATTTGTGGTTACCATTAGGTTTGTATAGAACTTCTTCTGTATATAACTGTCTGTAAAAAGTTAATGGTTGCTTACATTTGAGCCCATTCTTTACTCCTCTCCCCATCACATTTTAGGTATATGTTATTATACTTTACATCCTTTAATTTTGTGAGTCCCTTGCCTGATTTTTATAGATATAATTATTTTTACTATTTTTATACTTCCTGCTTTCTTAGTCTTATGTAAGGCCTTTCTTTCCACTCAACACGTCCCCTTTAGCATTCTTGTAGGGCTGTTTTAGTGATCATGGGTTCCGTTAACTTTTGTTTGCCTGAAAAACTTTTTCAACCTCCTATTCTGAATGACAGCCTTGCTGGTTAGAGTAGTCTTGGATTAGATTTTTTTTTTCCTTTCAGCACTTTGAATGGGTCATGCAAAGTTTGCCTACAAACTGACCTGCAAAGTTTCTGCTGAAATATCAGTTGATACCCTTATGAAGTTTCCTTTGGATGTAACTATTCTCTTTCCTCTTGCTGCTTTTAAAATTTTTATCTTTATAACACTTTTTGCCATTTTAATTACTATGTGTCTTGGTCTGGCCCTCCTTGAGTTGGTTTTGTTGGGGGCTCTCTGTGCCTCCTGGGTCTGGGGATCTGTTTAGATTAGGGAAGTTTTTAGCTATTATTTCTCTAAACAAATTTTCTTCCCCCTTTTCTCTCTTTTCTTTTGGGATCCCTGGAATGCAAATGCAAATGTTATTACATTTGATGGAGTAACTGAGTACTCTAAGTCTGTTCTTATTTTCCATAATTTTTTCCCTCTCATTTGCTCAGCCTGTACTTTCTGTTATTCTGTCCTCCAGGTTATTGATTTGTTCTGCTTCCTAAATCTGTTTATTCCACCTAGTATATTTTAAATTTCATTTATTTTGTTCATTTCTGATTGGTTTTTTTTTTTTCTCTCTTCATGAAGAGTTTACTGACATCCTTTACTCTTTTCTCAAGCCCAGGGAGTATCTTTATGACAATGACTTTAAATTCTTTACCAAACATATTACCAATCTCTGTTTTGCTTAGGTCTCCAGTGGTTTTGTCCTATTTTTTGATTAGGGGCATAGTCCCCTATCTCCTTATTATATCTAAGTTTATATGTCTGTTTCTATGCATTAGGAAAGTCAGCTACAGCTCCTATTCTTGAAAGTAGTGCCCTTATAAAGAAGAGGTCCTATAGTGCACTACGGTGCAGTGTCTCATTTATGGAAGTTTAGCATTTCAGGGGTGACTTTCACACGATGTGTGTGCTCTGCTATTGTGGCTAAGCCACTCTTTCATTCAGTCCAGTTGTCTGCAGTGGCTCATTTCCTGAGGTGGATAGTGTTTGGTTCCTGTGTTAGTCAGCCACTCTGAGGATGCCTTGGGCTTGAGTTGAGTAAAGCCAGATGTTTGCCAGAGGTGCAGTAGCACTAAACTACTTGGTACTTTCCCCTTATTGTCTCCTGAGAAACTTTCATTGTTGAGCAGGGCTTATAATCAGATCAGCTGTCTGCTCTTAGCCCTCTCTTGGGGCCACCATCTGACTTGTATATGTGATTTTCTTTCCCCATGGTAGGAGTCACTTTGGAGTGGACCCATATTGAGAGTGCCTGCACACAGCCAGGATTCTGGCTCCCATATGAATGGGTTCCTGCTAAGAGTTATTGGAGGAGATGGAGCCTCAAAGTGCTTGTAGGAGAAGTGCCCATGAGAGGGGCTGAGCTACTGCTGCTGGGACTGGGCCAGCCTGGGTAGATCAGCAAAATATGTGTGTGGGCAGGGCTCATAGTTTTAACAAGGTGAGCACCGTCTCCCTCAGAGGAGGCCTGCTCCCATCACCACAACTGAGGCCCACAAAGCATGTGGTTAGGACATGCAGGGGAAGAGACCAGCAGTATTGGGACTGAGCCAAGCCTAGCTGGAGGAGGCAGATCTCCAAATCCTGAGGGCAGAGCATGGTGTAAGCAAGTTAGGTAGTGAATTTTAGTGGTGTGCTAGTTCCCACAGGTGGCCATGTGGTTAAACTGGGGTGTAGGGGAGGGAAATGGCACCTGCCAACTTCTTTGTCCTGGGAGGAGTCTCTTCATGATCTCTGTCCTCTGGTGGAACATACAGTGATATTAGTAAATAGCTCTCCTCCCAGGTGTCTTTCCAATCACTGCTTCTATCCTGTATCTTTAAGGAATTGTTTGTTCTCTGCAAGGAGGGGGACTCCTTGTTTCCTATGGACCTCCAGATTCTTCCAGATCTGAGACTGATGATATTAAAAATTCCAGACTTTAGGGATGCCTTGATGGCTCAGTGATTGAGCATCTGCCTTCAGCTCAGGGTGTGATCCCAGAGTCCTGGAGTCAAGTCCCATATCAGACTCCCTACAGGAAGCCTGCTTCTCCCTCCACCTATGTCTCTGCCTCTCTCTGTGTCTCTCATGAATAAATAAAACAATATTTTTTTTAATTCCAGACTTTAATTTCTACTGGTTGTAAGAACTCAGGACATCTGGCCCCTTTGGTTTTCAAAACCAAATGTTATGGGGATTTGTCTTTCTCGTGCAGGCTCCCTGGTGTGATAGTCTTTTTCTATCTATTCTCCAGGTTGCAGGTCCCTCTTGCCAGTAGACAGTCCTTCAGTCCATTTAGCTCCACACTGCATCTCTGCCCTTTCTATCCTCTTCAATGTGGTCCCCTCTCTACATTTATTTGAAGAGTTTGTCCTGCCAGTCTTCAGGTCATTTTCTGGGTTATTTACACTGATGTATGTATTATCTAGTTGTATCCATTAGGAGGAAGTGAGTTTAGGATTCCCCTATGGGTATCTTCTCCAGGATCCCTTCTGCCATTCTAATTTTTATTTTATGCTTAATTAAAGAACCTCTCCTTGACTTATACTTTTCCATATTAACTCTTTCGTAGATTTGAAGTTAGGATAGTCAGGCTGGTTATCTGGTATATAAAAGAAAGCATTGTATGACTTGCAGATGTTTCAGGAAATTTCTTGGGAATAAAAGGAATAAACTATTTTGATTCAGTTTTCATTGTTCAGGAAATTTTCTGGCTTCTTGGCTCTTTTCCAATATTCTGGGTATTTGAGCATACTTAGAAATGTGAGCTTTCATTTTCTCTTTATCTTTATGACTTCTATAAGATGCTTACTTACACTATTGATCAAGTTGTACTTAATATGTGCATCCAAACTTTAGACACATTACAAGTGCTATTTGTGAAATATTCTGAGTAAAAATCCATTTGGGACAGAAAAGAGACATAAATTAATCATGATAATCAACAGTGGTAATGCTTCTTTTTCATTTCTATCTTACACATGCTGCCTAGGAAAGTAAGGAGGTGGGTGGAGACTTCATTAACACTACATTTGTTGAAATATTCATTATTTTCTTTATGTGATCTTTTTAACCCTCCTGACATTAAATTAAATGTATGGTTTTAATGAAGACACAGTGAAAGCGATCAAATAACTCAATCCCATAGGCAGCGTCAGTGCTCCTTCTCTGGTCTAATTTCTGACAGCTATAAGGTACATGTGGATAAAAATAAACAAAAGGAAGACTTTCACTCTCAGTTTTTAAAGAAAAGTGCACATTTAAATTCCTGTTTGTTCAGCATAGTTTGCTTTTGACATCTTAGACTTTCTGTTTTATTTTTATTTTATTTTATTTTATTTATTTTATTTTATTTTAGTATGGGTGTGTGTGTGTGTGTGTGTGTGTGTGTGTGTGTGTTGTTCACCGTTAAGTCCAGGGCTCATAGCACACATGGGAGACTACACAGCACAGGGGCTAATGGCATGATTTTTGGGTCAGACATGTGGGTTCATTTATTCACTTGATAAATACACTGACTACTACTAAGGGCAAGATGTTGCATTACATGATGGGAAGCAGTGCTGTGTATAAAAGAACTGGCTCCTGCCTTTAAGCAGCTTAAAGTTTAATGGAAAAATCAATCAGATTCAGGAACTTTTGTAGTTAAGTGTCTATGGTAGGTTACTTACCTTTCTAAGTCTCCAATCTCCTCATCTATGAAAGGAAAATTCATATTCCTACCTATATCTACATGCAAGATTGTTAAGATTCAATAAATTACTGTGTATAAAATACCTAATATTATTCCTGGAACATAGTTAGCTTGATGACAGCAACACTGAAAACAATTACAATATCAAAATTAAGTGACCAACAGACCTAGAAATTACTTTGATAGATGCTCATTTCATCCTTGAGAAAACAAATCACTTTGAACACCTCTTAACTTAAGCAAAGTAATTTATACCAGAATATTCAAGTAATTTCACATTTATTGTTGTAGTTTAGTGTCCTAGAACATACTTTGAAACAAATATCTAAGACAATAAAATAAGTTTATTGGAGAATAGTCTCAGGCCAACACCTGTAGGGGAATGAAGATAACAGAGACTGGCACAGGACAAAGCTAAACCCTATGTAATTAAACTAGCTCAGGTGATGATACAGCCAGCTGTGAAACTAGATTGACTCTTCATAGTTGCCCTCAATTTAGGCAAGTGGGTGAGAGCCTTATACTCTTGTGTCAACTAGTTATTGGACCTTGACAGCCTCTGAGAAGGTGGTGTAACCTTGAATAAGTAGGGGTGTATTTTGGTTGTTTGTTTTCATTTTGTTTTATAGAGGAGAAAGTCTCCAAGAGGAACTTATTTAAATGGTATCAGCTGCCAACTTTAGATGGAAGAAATGAGCATTCATTCAACTCTCTTACAATTCTACATTTAGAATATATTTTGTTTTACATATTTAGACAAACATAGGAAAGAAATCTTTGATTCAAGATACATAAAAATATTTTGGCACATATATATTTGTATTTTGTTACCCTGGCCCAGATGGGAATAATTTCTTCAACATGCTGCTGACATTTGTTCTTTCTGAAGCTCTTAGGATCACATCGCTCAAAGAGAATTTTCAGCACATACGCCTAGCCACATCATTCTCAAAACTGGAATTAAATTAAACTCACATAATTGTTAGACATTTTAATTATCAAACAGCTATTTTATAACATATCCTTAGACTTCCTAGTAGAGGATTAGATGGTAAATTTAGTCATTAGTCAAGTTTGAGGATTATAGTAAAGTTAGTTCTTTACTTCCCTATGATTTTTTTTCCTCTTCACTGGGAGGATATACTCTGCTTTTTATTGAATTTAAAATGACAGACATTAAAATACATTATTTTACATATCACTAAGAAAAGAATAACAAAAAATAAAATCACATGATGCTAATTAAAAACCCATGTTAATTTCCTTATTACAATTGGTGTGGCCTATTTATCAGTCACACCAGCCTCTCATTGTAGTTTCTTCATCGTCAGTTCCCTTTCTTAGGTTTGACAGATAGTCCTTTTGCATTTATTTCAATGACAGAGCTTTGTTAAATGCAGGTATATTCCCTTTTTACATTTTGTAAAGCCTTTGGTTTCACAAGAGTATGGAATTGAAGGTGTGGTATATCTTTCCATTTGTGTTTTCTTAATTTCTTTCAATAATGTCTTCTATTTTTCAGAATATAGGTCTTACACCACTTTGGGTAAGTGTATTCCTAGGTATTTTATTATTTTTGGTACAATTGTAAATGGGATTATTTTCTTAATTTCCTTCGGCTACTTGGTTATTAGTGTATAGAACTGCAACAGATACCTGCATATTAATTTTGCAACTTTACTGAATTCATTTATCATTTCGTAGTTTTTGGTGAAGTCTTTAGGGTTTTCTATATATATCATCATGTCTTTTGCAAATAGGAATGGTTTTACTTCTTCCTAACCAATTTGGATGCCTTTTATTTTTTTTTCCTTGTCTAATTGCTGCAATTAGGACTTCCAGTACTAAGTAGAATAAAAATGTTGAGAGTGGACATCCTTGTATTTTCCCTGATCTTAAGGGAAAAACTTACAGTTTTTCAACATTAAGTGTGATATTAGCTGTGGGATTTTTCACATATGGTTTTTATTATGCTAAGGTATGGTCTCTCTAAACTTATTTGTTGACAAGTGTTATTATGAATGGTTGTTATACTTTGTCAAATGCTCTTTCTGCATCCATTGCGATAATCATGTGGTTTTTATCATTCCTTTTATTGTTATGATGTATCTCATTGATTTGCAAATATTGAACCACCTTTGCGTACCTGGAATAAATCCCACCTAATCATGATGAATGATTTTTTAAATATATTGTTAAATTTGGTTTGCTAAATACTTTGTTGAGGATTTGTTCATCTGTGTTCATCAGAGACACTAGCCTGTAGTTTACTTTTGTATAGTTTCTTTGTGGCTTTGGTTTTGGTATCAGGTTAATTCTGATCTTGTAAGAATGAATTTGTAAGTTTTCCATCCTCTTTTGGGAAATATTTTTTGGACTAGCTAGCTTGCGAAGAACAAGTATTAACTTTTTTGTTTTAGTGTGTGGTAGAATTCACCTGTGAATGCATCCGGTCTTGGACTCTGGTTTGTTGGCATTTTTATTGATTATATTAAAATCATACTAAATAATATAATATATATAATATATAATATATAATATATATAATATTATTATATTAAATTATTGATTTAATTAATTTAATTACTGATTTAATCATTACTAGTAATTGGTCTGTTCAACTGATATATTTCTTCCTAATTTAGTTTTGGAAGATTGTACTTTTCTAGAACATTTTTATTCCTTCTAGGTTGTCCAATTTATTGACATATAATTTTTCATGATATTCTATAATTCTTTATATTTTGAGTCCTCTCCCTTTCTTCTCTGATAAGTCTGTCTAATGGGATAGCAATTTTGTTTATCTTTCCTTATAAATCAGCTCTTGGTTTCATCTTTTGTATTGCATTTTTAGGCTCTATTTCACTTATTTCTGTTCTAATCTTTGTTATTTTCTTCCTTCTAATAGTTTTGGCTTTGTTTGTTCTTTCTTGCTCCTTTAAGTATAAATTCAGGTTATTTGAGAGTTTTATTGTTTCTTGAGGTAGGCATATGTCACTATAAAATTCCCTCTTAGAACTCTTTTTGCTGCATTCCAAAGACTTTGAACCATTGTGTTTTCATTTTCATTTGTCTCCATATATATTTTTTCTTTTAATTTCTCCTTTTGTTTCTTGGTTAACTTGTTCATTGTTTAATACCATATCATTTAACCCTTTGTTTTTGTGCTTTTTTTCCAGAATTTTTCTTACAATTGATTTCTAGTTTCATACTGTTGTAATCAGAAAAGATTCTTGATATGATTTCAGTCTTATTAAATTTATTAATACTTGTTTTGTGGCCTACCATGGGACACATTGTGAAGAATATGTATGTGCCCTTGAAAAGAATGTGTGTTTTGCTGTCTGGGGATGGAATGAATATTCTGTATATATCTGTTAGGTCCATTTCGTCTGATATGTTGTTCAAAGCCATTGTTTCCGTGCTGATTTTCTGTCTTGATGATCTATCCATTGATCTAAGTGGATGACTGCTTTACTGTCTATTCTTCCCTTTATGACTATAATATTTGCTTTAGGTATTTAAGTGATCCTATGTGCAGTGCATAGGTATTTGCTATTATTATATCCTCTTGTTGGATTGATCCCTTTATCATTATCCATGCCCTTGTCTCTTGCCTACAGACTTTGTTTTAAAGTCTATTTTTTTCTGAAATAAGTATTGCTCCCTGGCTTCCTTTCTCTCTTCATTTCCACTTCCATAGTATGTTTTTCATACTTTGATCCTTTGATTTCAGTTGTATGTGTCCTTAGATCTGAAATCAGTCTCTTGGAGGCAGCAAATACATGGGTCTTGTTTTTTTTTTTTTTTTTTTTTTAATCCTTTCAGTTACCCTCTGTCCTTTAATTGGAGCATTTAGTCCATTTATATTCAAAGGAGTTATTGATAGTATACACTATTTCTTTTTTCCTTGACTTTCAGTACACAAAATAACTTTTTTTTTATGATACCAAATCATAGTAAAAGCTTTTTGAAAATATTCTTAAATGATAACTCAATATATGTAGTACCAACACTGCATGTAACTCAATTGAAGAAAGGACAATATGAAACCCATAATAAAATCCACACATGTACAATAGTGTGAATACTGTTAACACTGCAACCTGAATGAAAGCATTGATTGCAAGGTTCATCTTGGTTGTGTCATTACAGTTGCCAAAGAGAAATATAGTAATCATGTTATGATTGAATTAATGGGGAGGGGAGCAATATGTCAATTTCTGATTAATGACATATATAATTTCTTTCTGAAATTTTTCTCTTTTTTTGGTAAACTCTGCTGGTAATTGCCAAAAGTGGCATCAGCTGGCAATCTTCTATGTTTCTATGATAATTTCTCTTGTGGATTAGAATTTAGCATATGATTGATTATTTGACTTGATTTTAAAATAGGTTTTTCTGAAAAGGTTCTCCACTTAACAAAACAGTATTATTTTACAATACAACTTTTCCTAAAGAAATAGAAATACTTAGAACAATTTTCAAGAGCTAGCTAAAAAAGAAAAGGCATCACATTAGAAAAATTGCTAATGTTAAATAATATTTTAAGAAAATCATAAAGATTACTGAAAATGTCAGCATTATAACTTATATTTTAAAAAAAGAGATAATATAAAATTAGGTTAGTATTGGTCTGAGTTCTTATAGAAGGAGAGGAGAAGCTAAATCCTTACTACAGGGTAACTCGAACTGTGAAACATGCCTGCTGATTAAGTTCATGGTTTCCCACTAATGAGCCCTATGGTATTCAATGCAGAATACAGCATATTTTTTCATTTTATTTTTTAAAAAGATATTATTTATTTGTTCATGAGAGACAGAGAGAGAGAGAGAGAGAGAGAGAGAGAGGCTGAGACATAGGCAGAGAGAGATGGAGGCTCCATGCAGGGAGCCCAATGTGGGACTCATTCCCAGGACTCCAGATCACAACCTGAGCTGAAGGCAGAGGCTCAACCGCTGAGCCACTCAGGCGTCCCACAGTATGTTTTATTTAAGAATAGACTCTTTGACCCTTATGCATTACGACACCCAAGCCAACTAAAATGTAAGTGTCTTAAGGGCTGGGACTTTGCCTGTCTTGTTCATAGCTGAATCCACTTCTCTTAACAGTGTCTGGCATTTACTAGTAACTCATTAATATTTATGCAGTTCAGTTTTTCCCCATGTGTCAACATTACAAACAGAGACCCACTTCTTTGGCCAAAACCAAGGCTATGAAAATGCTCACATTAAAATATCCTTAACTCCTTATCTTTTATTTATGCAAAATTTGTATTTAGAAATGTAAAGAAAGTGGTCAGAACCTTTTCCCATTTATAAAAGGAGTAAATTTTGGGGGCTTTAGTAGTAAAAGGTCAGGATCTTTTCTAATTAATAAAAGGAAGAAATTTTGGTGCTTTAGTAGTAACAGCAACATATTAAAATATAGACTCAAAAATTACTATGACCCATTTGACACTGACCTACTGAGTTAGGGACAGGTGGTGGGGCTAGGCAGGTATAAATAGGAGCCATGGAATCAGGCTCACAGAAATCCCAAGTGTGGTGAGATGTAAAAAACCAGAGATAAAAATAGACTGGACCACCTGGTCTCAGATGTTAGGGAGTATCTTTCTTTGACAGCTACAAAGTAATCACAGAGACTCACCAGACCCCCCCCTCCCCCAACCAAAAAAAAAAAAAAAAAAAAAAAAAAAAAAAAAAAAAAGCCAGACGGCATTCACCCAAGACTGTACAAGAATCTCAAGGCCACAAACCCCCTGGTCAAGTTTCCAATAAAAGACCAGTCTAAAAGCCTTCAGTCAAAACGCTATCCGGACCCCTCTCACTTCTGAGCGTTTTTTTGTTTGTTTGTTTTGTATCCTTGCTTAATAAACTTCTATCACTTTACTCACTCTCCTTTGTCCATGAAGTTCATTCTTTAACTCCAGGAAACAAGAGCCTAGCTCCTCCCCATCACTACTAACCTGAAGATCGAGTAGGTCATTTCAGCAGTACAGAAAATAAGTGAAAAAGGCACAAGCTGAGTCAGTATAATAAATATTATACATAAATATAATGTGTGATAAAATGTATATAATAAATGAATGTTAGCAAACTTTATAATACATAAATTTAATTACAAAAATAACAACATATAGATCTAAAGGCAGAAGTAGAAACTTTCTAAATTGTGATATGAAGAAGACATCTCTCTGCACTGTTAAATAGGATTACAGAAAGTGTTTTGAAAGAAGGCATATGCAAATGTTACTCATGAGTAAAATATTAAAAATATAAATGTCTTAGGGATCGCTGTGTGGCTCAGTGGTTCAGTGCCTGCCTTCCACCCAGAGCATGATCCTGGGGTCCCGGGATCGAGTCCCACATTGGGCTTCCTGCGTGGAGTGGCTTCTCCCTCTGCCTGTATCTCTGCCTCTCTCTCTCTGTGTGTCTCTCACGAATAAATAAATAAAATCTTTAAAAAATATATGTATTTCTACTTTGTTTAATTGCCTTGTTTTATCATTTAATTCTAATATAATCTAGATTGCATTTGTTTTTTAAAATTTTGCTTATAAATCCTTTTGTTATCCCAAGTGTGAGCAAATTCTCTTCTAAAATACAAACCAGGATACTTTTCAGTACCTTTAAAGAATGAAAATACAAACCCCCTTGTATTTTCAACCTAATCTTGACCTTCACTATTATTTTCTATCTAGTCTATTATAGGGGTCTTTTTCATACTCTTTCTGTAATGATCTTTGTAAACTCTCTTAAAGGTTAAATTAGTATTGTGACACACTTTAGAGAAGAATTAAATGAAAGTGTTCTCTACCTGGTCTTCTTTCCACTGAAACATACACCTTAAGGGAAACTTGTCTAACTTTTAAAGGATGGGTTCTATACTGTTTCAAACAAATCCTGTACTATCTATAGAATCTACTATTGGAAGAGACATAACGATTTTTTTTAACCTTCACCAAACTCTTTTCTAATTCAGTTTTAATGAAGCTTATAGTTGTCTTAACCATGAGTCTATCAGACAAGTTAAAAAATATATAATTAAAAATTTAACCGAGGAAGAGACAGTAATAATATTTATATTCTTGAAAAAGCTTTCTTTGCCTCTATAAAATTCCAAGCAAGTCTTGAGTCTTAACAAAACAAAACAAAATTAATGGACAGCAACATTAAAAATGCAATAAAATAGTGATGAGTGTTTTCCAGACCTACGTGTCTAATATATAATGGTAAAAAGATCTGGTGGCAAAGGGATTCTTAAATATACTAAACTCAAGAAAGCGTGTGTTCCATAAATTTTAAAAATTTACAGAAGTAACTAAAAGGCAGAAAAATCTCATTTATTTATTACAGTAGTCCCCTCTTACCTGCAGGTGATATGTTCTAAATCTCTCAGTGGATGCCTAAAACCATAGATAGTACTAAACCCTATATACACTGTTTTTTCCTATAGGTACACACCAATGATAATGCCTAATTGGGCACAGTAAAAGTTTAATAGTAATAACTAAAAATAATATACTATAATAAAAGTTATGGCAATGTGGTCTCAAAGTGTCTTACTGTACTCTTATCATTATGATGATGTGAGATAATAAAATGCCGATGAGTTGAAGTGAATTGAATGACATATACATTGTGATGTACAGTTATGGTACTACTGACTTTCTTTCATTTTATTATTTTTCAATTTATCTATTCATGAGAGGCAAACAGAGAGAGAGAGAGGCAGATACATAGGCAGAGGGAGAGGCAGGCTCCATACACGGAGCTTGAGGTGGGACTTGATCCCTGGACTCCCGGATCAAGCCCTGAGCCAAAGGCAAATGCTCCATGGCTGAGCCACCTAGGCGTTCCAACTACTGACTTACTGATGTTATGTTAGGAGGGTCATTTGCTTCCAGACTGTGATTTACCACAGGTAACTAAAACCAGGGTAAGAGAAACTGTGGATAAGGAGGAAATAGTGTATTTTTAATCATGGTTAGAAGATTTTATTATACCCCTTTAATGATGAGGAAATGGTACTTATGAGGATTCCAGGGTTAATGGCTAGCAGAATGCAAATTAAAGCTCAAACATTTGGATTTCAGAATACAAATTCTAAGCCAGGGTTTTCTCCCCCTTAGCACTATTTATATTTGGGATTGTGTAATTTTATTGTAGGGGGCTGCCCTGTGCGTTACAGGATGCTTAGCCACATCACTTGCCCAAACCTACAGATACCAGTGGTACCTGCCTTCAGTTTTAACTACCAACAATGTTTTCAGTCATTTCCAAATGTCCTCTGGACAGCAAAGTTGCCCCTAATTAAGAATCATTGGCCTACACTATACTGCTTCCCTAAATCAGACAGATAAAAGTGGCCAATACAGTATCTCTCAAAAAATAAAAGCTATATATTTAAGCAACTATCCTTTTTAGGAAATCATTTATACCCATTCAGAGGGCAAAATTAAGCTTTTATAATTGTTATTTATTTTACAAACACATATAATGCATAGTGTATGCCAGATTTTCTTCTGGTCCCTTACAATCACTAGTATTTTTTTTTTTCAATTAGCTCATTTACTATACCAATGCACTAATAAATACTGGAAGCATTTATAAACATAAATTCTGCTCAACAACAGCAACAAAAAACACAGTGTGGTAGTTTTTTTGCACAGTATGGTGCTAAAAATCTAAAGGTTTCTTCCTTCTGGCTAAGCAAGCAAGCACTAGGGTTCTAATATGTCTAATTAGGAAGCACTTCACACAGTGATCCAACAAAGATTTAAAAAAAAAAAAAAACATTTCCTCCACATCTGGGAATGAAGGAATGTTAATGAAGTGTCATGAACTACTTTAAAAGCAAATTCCCCCTTTTGATTTTTTACCACATAATCCATTGGTATAAAGTAAATCAGACCTAAAATGTGCCTCTTTATCAGTGACAACCATTGAAGTGTCAGTATAAACCCAAACCATATTTATTAAAAACAGACAGTCCTTTTCCTGTCATCACTGAGGAATAGAATTTGTGAAGCATTTATAAATACCAGGACACTTCTCTGCAGAAGGTTTTGGCACACTGCTGAATCTGTTTATATCCTTAGATGTGGAATCTGTTTGCAGTGATAAAGAAGAGTTTTGTTAAAGGTTTCAGAAATATTCTACCACAGAGAGATTGTATACACAAGTAGTTACTGCTTTGCAAGCAGGAAGCCTTTTAATGAGTTCAAGTAATAACCAAAAAGAAACATTCAAAGGTTCTGGCAGACAAGACCTATATTTTGAGATTGCACAAATTACCAAGAGGAAATTGTCTAGAGTTAAATTACCTTTCCTGGCTCAACCTCACTCCTAAATTCTTAAGGGAATAGTAAATCCTCCTGGTGGGCACTTAGGATTCAACAGGGGTTAGAGGACTGATGCAAGATAAGCAAGGTGAATGTTAATACGGTCAGCTAAAGGCAGAGCTCCCCAGGGAGTAGAGCCACAGCATCCCCTCCTACTCAGAAGAAGTGAAACAATGAAACAGTTTTCTCAAAACCGGTAGGCATTTGCTTGGCTCCTCCGTTTATAACTAGAGTAAGCAAATTCTGTACAAAATTAAAGTCTGAGAAACAATGAGCTGTCTTTAAAACTTGTGTGTGTGTGTGTATGCGGGCACGTGTCCACATGCCTACAGTAATGCACTCAGTGTAAGCAGTTATCCTTAAAAGGTGATTTAAATGAGAATTTGAGACAATTACTACTTATAATAGCAATAATATATATGATTAGTAACTTAATTCAGAAGAAACCTAAGAAAGTATAATTCTGTAAGCTGGTATTCCAGAAAGTTTGATTTCTAAATGAAAAAGATGTGAGGGTTTAAGCTAAAATTATATGCCTAAGGGAATTGAGTAGAAAATAATTTTTATGTGCTTGTACAAAGATGCACAATAATGGACAATTAGGGTTTACTACAGTAACAACATGAAAAATGAATCTCTTGTCTACACACTCAGATGCCCAACATCTGGCATATCTTAGATGGTACAATGTTTCTTGAATAAAAGTATTCAAAAATAATAAGATTATTTCCATGAATAATTGAAAAGCTTTGTAGCCAATTTCTGTGATTATGTAAGATAGTTTCTTGTATCCAATAGATATATAATTGATTATATAAATATAATAAAATTATTGATTACATATAATTGAGAATATAGCCCATAACTTATTCCTCTTCTTTTCTAGTATTTATTAACATGATTAAATAATGGGAGCCCTTAATTTCTTGCTTAAATCATTTCACCTTATGAGTTTTACCATATAAGCTCTGCTAGGAGACTTCTAAAGGTTAAGACATTGTTTACCTAATCTGTATAATAATAAAAGAGGGGAAGTAAAATAAAAGTATAGCAATTTTACACTGCTCACTTATTTCATACCAGTATAATGTGAAGCAAGTCACTTTTAGAAGTTTGACTCACTGAATAAAGACAACACATTATTAAATACATGGTATAATTTAAGATCAGGAGATACTACAAACAACATAATTATAGCATCTCATCTGTTATATACTTTAAATGTTAAAAATTGTTTTCACATAAACTATCCTAATATACTACTGTAATGGTGCATTAAAATTGGTTTGAAATGCCTCAACTTCAACCTATAGATGGAAAACTGAAGCTCTTAATAATAATTGTCGTGTCTCAGATAATATATACGATCTTTGAATTCCAAGTCTTACATACTGTGCTATCTCTTTGTAAAATATGTATATATATTTCCTCCTCAATAATTTTATTAGTACTATAATCTCCTCTTTGTGTTAATTTTTAACAGGTGTATTAAATAACCCTGGTTCTGGATTTACATTATTAAACAAAATATACCTAGGCCCAATGCAGAAATTGCTTTCAGATAACTTGAAGTATATGAGATTATAAATTGTTAGTCAATTAAACCTTTCTAATGAATCAGGTTATCAGGTTATTCCTGAAGAAGAGGGTTTGAAAGGAATTGGAGGTATCTAGAAGATACAGATGATATATAAGTAGAGAAGAATAATGTTGAAGGAAAGGGAGGCAGGATGTAGGTAAATAGAAGACCTCCCTCCTCCCTCTAACCCCTCCCCCAACAGAATAACTATCAAAGTAGTTAATGTGAAAGAACTATTGCCCTAGGGATACCAGATCACTTGAGTGTCTCCCTGGATTCACTAAGCCATTTTTCACAATATTCTTTCACTATTTGAACTTAAATATTTTGGCTCAGTTATACCCAGAGCAAAAAAAAAAAAAAAAAGAAAGAAGAAAAGAAGAAATTCAGGATGTACTTCAAAAGTGATTTTTTGGTAGCTAGCCACATTGTATTAGCTATGACTGTATTTTTTTCAATAACATGCACAATTTAAGGTAGACTAAATGTCATTTAGGAAAATTCAGGGGACCCTGGGTGGCTCAGTGGTTAAGCATCTCCCTTTGGCTCATGATCCTGGAGTCTTGGGATCGAGTCCCACCTTGGGCTTCCTGCATGGAGCATGCTTTTCCCTCTGCCTGTGTCTCTGCCTCTCTCTTTCTTTCTCTCTCTCTCTCTCTCTCTCTCTCTATCTCTCTCTCTCCCCCCACCCCCGTGTCTCTCATGAATAAATAAAATCTTTTTAAAAAAGAAAAGAAAATTCAGGGGACATATATGGGACAGTAATATGGAAAAATAACAAAACTTGCATTTTATGTTTGATGGTTTGGTGACATAATACTGTATAAAAGTCCTTCAAAGAATTTACACCAAAAGAGTATTACAAACATGTATGGAAATACAATGGATGCAGGACGGTTTGGGATTTGTGATGAAATACTATCAGATTTTCTGAAATGCTTTCATATTATATAAATAAAGAATAAGACACAGCAGGGAATAGATTCTGGTATGGAAAGTTTTGGTCAGGAAATCATTACCTACAAGTTAGAGCTAATTTTTAAAAGCATGGAATTTCGAAAATATATTATTTCATACTGTAAAAAGTTGAACCTTGGAGGTAAGAGATTTATTTAGTAATAGCAATTTTTCAAATAACCAACATTTTTTTTTTCCTACCTAGGATGTTGAGGGGTGTTAGAAACACTACCAAAAAAAGGACCATTTCAGAGTATAAAAAGAAATTCTAATGATACTTTTTTTTCTTTTGAAAACTGTTTTATCAAAGCAAATCATTTCCTTTATAAAATCAGACTAGCCTCAAAAAGTCTGCTAACAAAGAGAAAACAGATGGACCACCAGCTTTAAGGTTAGTCATCCTTGAAAAGATATAAAATTGACTTTGAAATAGAAAAAAAAATCAACAACACACAAAATATAAGGAGGTGAAATATATAAATTGCTGAAATCTAAAAATATTGTCATTTTTATTTTATTAACATCATTTTTGTTATTAACTTCAAATCTAACCTCTTGTCCATTGAAAATATGAAAATTTTCATTTAAGTTTTATTTGGTAATATAATTGAAGATGCAGGAGAGACTGTAACATTTTTATAGGGAAACAATGGTTAGAATTGACAAGGGACTTACTGGTTCAAGATTATAAAGATTACTCATGGACGTCAACAACCAATTCCAGATTTCCCAGATTTCATTGTTTAATGTTTCCATGAAGAACTCATCAACTCTCATTTTAATGCATAGATACAAAATATTCATTTGATGTAAGAAAAACAAGGTCAAAGGATTTATAATGGAATAATTATATGTTCCAGCCATTATGGTATATTTCAGCAACACTCATGAACTGTGGATATGTATAGAGCTGTATCTCTTAAGTTTGGGGGATAAAAAGGGAGGATAAATAGAAAACTTCTTAGAGTAGTACAAGGAGGGAATTTTGTTCTGAGTTGAGAAACAAAGGTCAAAGGATAAGCATATAGTGATGGAGATTACACATATATACCCTGGCCTTTGCAAGCTGTGTTTTATACAATAGGTATAATAATAGGATGTGGGTTTAGGAAGATCCATCTGCATTCCTTAAATGAAGTTGTCCCAAAGTAGAAGGAATAACTCTTTACTGGCTATGGAGTTGATATCTCAGACATTTCAATAGAGGCTGTATTGGAAGGTCCAGATGTTAGAATTTTAAGGCCAAGTCCTGGCCATACCAATAGTCTTTACTCTAACTTTGAGAGATTGGCAGATGCTAGTGTAGGTAGCAAACAAGTTCTCCAAGAAAACTATTCAATATGTTGTCTGCGCACTGTTGTGAATGTTCTGAGCGATTCTCTGCAATCACTGTAGGGAAGCCTCAGAAATATTAAAATCTAAAAGTAGTCCTAAAAAAACCCACAACAGTGCATCTCCCATACCAGCTTTGTTATTATTTCTCATTCTCTGTGATTCTCTCTGCCTTCACTATTCTTTCATATATCCACTTATATGGAGAACCCAAACAATATAATATTTTCATTGGAAAATACAAATGGCAAGATCTCATTCTTTTTTCTTTTATGTATACACATACACCTGCAACTTCTTCTTTATCCATTTATCTATCAGTGAATACTTGGGTTGCTTTCATATCTTGGCTACTGTATATAATGCTGCAATAAACATATATACATATATATATACATATATATATGTGTATGTGTATATATATATATGTGTATATATATGTATGTATATATATATATATATTCAGATTACTGTTTTATTTTCCTTGGGGAAATATTCAGTTAATGGGATTACTGGATCATATGGTATTTCTATTTGTAATTTTTTGAGGAAACTCCATACTGTTTTCTACATGTTTGAACCAATTTACATTCCCAACAATAGTATATGAGAGTTCTGTTTTCTCCACATCCTCACCAACACTTGTCATTTCTTGTCTTTACAAATTGGAAGGAATTCACCTTCCAATTCTAGCCTTTCTAACTCATTGTGGTTTTGATGTGCATCCCCCTGATGGTTAATAATGTTGATAAAGTCCTTTGCTCATTTTTTAATTGGATTGCTTGGGGGGTTTTTTGGTGTTGAGTTTTTAGGTTCTTTATACTTTGGATATTAACCCCTTTAGCAGATATATGATTATCTTCTCCCCTTCAGTAGGTTGCCTTTTTATTTTGCAGAGTGTTTCCTTTGCTATGCAAATGTTTTTTTATTTTAGCGTAGTCCCAATAGTTTTTTGTTCCTCTTGCTTGAGAATATATATCCATAAATATGGTGCTAAGATTGATGGCCAAAAGATTACTGCCTATGTTTTGCCCAGGAGTTTTGTGGGTTCAGGTCTCACAGTTAGGTTTGTAATGTATTTTGATTTTATTTTTGTGTATGCTATAAAAAAGTGGCTCAGTTTCATTCTTTTGCATGTAGCTGTCCAGTTCCAACAACATTTATTGAAAAGACTCTCCTTACTCCATTGTATATTCTTGTCATAGATTAACTGAGCATATAAATGTGGTCTTATTTTTGGGCCTTCTACTCTGTTCCATTGATCTATCTGTCTTTTGTTGTACAAGTACGATAGTGTTTTGATTATTACAGTTTTGAAGTATATCGTAAAATCTGGTACTGTGATAGCTCCAGCTTTGTTCTTCTTTCTCAAGATTGTTTTGATTATTCAAAGTATTTGGTGGTTCCATATACATTTTTAAGATCATTTGTTCTAGTTCTGTAAAAATACTATTGGTATTTCGATAGGGATTACATTGCAACTTTAGTTTGCTTTGCTAGTATAGACATTTTAACAATATTAATTCTTCCAATCTCTGAGCATGGAATGTCTATTTTTTTGTGTCATCTTCAGTTTCTTTCAAAAGTGTTCTATAGTTTCAAAATACACATCTTTTACCTCTTTGGTGAGGTTTATTCCTAGATATCGTATTGTTTTGGTGCAATTGTAAATAGAATAAATTCCTTGATTACTTTTTCTGTTATTTCATTATTGGTGTATAGAAATGCAACAGATTTCTGTACATTGATTTTGTATCCTGCAAATTTGATAAATTTATATATCAGTTCTAGTTGTTTTTTTGGTGGAGTTTTTGGGTTTTCTATATACAGCGTCATGCCGTTTGGAAATAGCGAAAGTTTTACTTCCTCCTTACTGATTTGGATGCTTTTTATTTCCTTTTGTTGTCTGATTGCTGTGGCTAGGGCTTCCAGTACTATATTGAATAAAAGTGGTGAGAGTTAGCATTCTGGTCTTGTTCCTGACCATTCTATAGAGGAAAAGTTCTCAGCTTTTCTACATTGAGGATAAAATTAACTGTGGGTTTTTCAAAGACGACCTTTATCATTTTGAGGTATGTTCCCTCCTAGACCTACTTTGTTGAGGGTTTTTATCATGAATGGATGTTGTATTTTGTCAAATGCTTTTTCTGAAATATTGAAATGATCTTATGGCTTTTATGCTTTTTCTTATTGATGTGATATATCATGTGGACTGTTCTGCAAATTTGAAGCAGCCTAAAGCCTAGGCATAAATCCCAGTGGATTGTGGTAAATGATTTTTTTTAATGCATTGCTGGATTTGGTTTGCTAGTATTTTGTTGAGGATTTTTGTGTCTATGTTCATCAGGGATATTGGCCTATGGTTCTCTCTCTCTCTCTCTCTCTCTCTCAGTGTCTTTATCTAGTTTAGGTATCAGAGTAATGCTGGCTTCATAGAATGAATTTGAAAGCTGACCTTCATTTTCTATTTTTTGTAATGGTTTGAGAAGTTTAGGTATTAACTCTTCTATAAATGCTTGTTAGAATTCACCTTCCAAACCATCTAGTCCTGGACTTTTGTTTGTTGGGAGTTTTTTTTTTAATTATTGATTCAATTTCTTTGCTGGTTATTGTTGTACTGAAAATTTCTGTTTCTTCCTGTTTCAGTCTTGGTAGTTTGTATGTTTCTAGGAATTTATCTACTTCTTCTAGATTTCCCAATTTGTAGCATATAGTGTTTCATAATATTGTCTTATAATTTTATTTTGGTGGTGTTGATGTTATTTTTTCTCTCTTATTTCTGATTTTATTTATGTGGATCCTTTTTCTTTTCTTAGTAAATTCTGGCTAGAGATTTATCAATATTGTTTTGTTCTGTTTTTTTTTTTTCATATCAACAGCCCCCTGGTTTCATTGATCTGTTCTATTGGTTTAAGTTTTATATCATTTTTATCTCTCTAATCTTTATAATATCCTTCCTTCTGCTATATTTAGGTTTTGTTTGTTGTTCTTTTCCTAACTTCCTTAGGTGTAAGGTTAGGTTGTTTGAGATTTTTCTTGTTTCTTGAGGTAGGCTATTATTTCTATAAACTTCCCTCCTAACAATTGCTTTTGCTGTATCCCGATGATTTTGGACAGTTGTGTTTTCATTTTCACTGTTTTTCTATATCCTTCCTTAATTTCTTCTTTTATTTACTGGTTGAACCAATCATTGTTTAATAGCATGTTTTTTAACCTCCATTTATTTGTGGTCTTCCCAGATGGTTGCTTGTGGTTGATTTCCAGTTGCATAGCATTGTGGTCAGAAGAGATGCATGACATGACAAGTTATTTTTTTTGTATTTGCTGAGACCTATTTTGTGACTTAATATGTGAGACCTATTTTGTGGCCTAATATGTGATCTATTCTGGAGAATGTCCCATGTGCACTTGAAAATAATGTGTATTGTGAGGTTTTAGGATAGAATGTTCTGAATATATCTGTTAAGTATATCTGATTTAGTGTGTCATTCAAAGCCACTGTTTCCTTTTTGTTTTTCTGTTTAGATTTTCTGTTCATTGATGTGAGTTGTTAAAGTCCCCTACTATTATTGCACTGATTAATTTCTTTGTTATTAACTGTTTTGTGTATTTGGGTGCTCCCAGGCTGAGTGTATAAATAGTTAAAATTGTTTTATCTTCTTTCAGATTGTTCTCTTATGATTATATAATGTCCTTCTTTGTCTATTGTGACAATCTTTGTTTTAAAGTCAATTTTGTCTGATGCTACTACTGCTATGTGGCTATCTTTTGAAATCCATTTAAGTGATAAATGTTTCTCCACTCCTGAGTATCTTTACAATCATTACTTTAAATTCTTTATCAGGTATATTACATATCTATGTTTGCTTAGGTCTCTTGTTGTGGTTTTGTGCTACTCTTTGATTTGGGATATATTCTTTCGTTTCCTCATTTTTACTATGTGTCTGTTTCTGTGTGCCAGGAAAGTCAGCTAAATCTCCTATTCTGAAAAGTGAGTGCCCTGCCCACTACTTTCAACAAGGTGTCTGGTCCTCTTCCACATGAGACACACACACAGGTGCTATAGAGACTGGGGCCAGCTGGGGCTGCCCCACAACTGTTCTCAGGCAAGGGCACTGGGAATTTTTCTAACTAAATGTTTGGGGACCCATAGTTTGGTCAGATTCATTTCACTCTCCCTAGGAGATCCCATCCATATGTATGTGACCGTACATACCATCTTTATGTCAACAATCTTTATTTATTTTATTTATTTATGATAGTCACACAGAGAGAGAGAGAGAGAGAGAGAGAGAGAGAGAGAGAAAGAGAGAGAGAGAGAGGCAGAGACACAGGCAGAGGGAGAAGCAGGCTCCATGCACCGGGAGCCCAACGTGGGATTCGATCCGGGTCTCCAGGATCACGCCCTGGGCCAAAGGCAGGCACTAAACCGCTGTGCCACCCAGGGATCCCAACAATCTTTAAACTTATACTTCAACTTAAAGTTGAGGATTTTCCCCCTATGTCTATCTTCATGAGTATATACAGCTATCTCAACCATGTTGTTTTCTAACTGAATTTATCACAATTGGATCATTTTGGTTGTCAACTCTTCTTGACATTTTTAATATTTGTTGAACAAATGAGTGAATGAGGACCATACAGAAAATTTGGAATTGTTCTTGATACTTTTCTATTTTCCACTCCATACCATTCAGTCCATCACTATTTTATCATTATTTCATACCATTCAATGATTGTACCATCACTCTGCTCACTTCTTTCCACTTACATCCCTCTAGTTCAAGGCACTGTTACCTTCTTCCAGGATTTTGATTCCATCTCCTGTACCTTCACATACATACCAGCAAAGAGTTATAGAAATTTTGTTTTAAAATGGCTGTCTAATCATGCACTTGACCTCTTTGTTTCCTTAAATATCTTCTTACTGACTTTCAACAAGATATGAATTTTAATAGTGTACATGATCCTGAAATATCTATCCATACCTGTCTCTCTTATTTTTTCCTGGGACAAATTTTCCCTCAATCTTTGAGTTTCTTAAACATGAAAACTCTTTCCTCCCTCATATCATTACATCCATTATCTTTTACCTTCTGCTTGGAATGGTCTTTCCTTCCTCATTGCTGACAATTATAACTTAGTCCCCAAAACCTTAAGAACATTCATACACTCCACAGTTTAAAACAATTATTATAATTCATCCAGCTAGTTTGGTCAGTAGAGCATGAGACTCTTAAAACAAGTTCTAATATTTTCATGATCTTAACAAAGACACACCCTATAATTTTTCTTTTAGCAATTGTCCTAATTGGTATGTACACAAATATTTTGTGCATTATTTAATGCCTGTCACTCATTTAGACTCTAAGTTCTGTGGGAGCAAGAATTGGGCAAATTGTTCATAACTGTTTTCCCAGGATCTGGTCTTGTTTCTGATACAAGGGGAGTATTTGATAGATATTTATTGACGAAGAAGGAATTGAGTGAAATGGGAAAAAGAGAGAAGATTAAATAGGGAAATATGATCTCAACTAAATCCTCCACAATGAATGTTATTTGACATACCACAAGTCATGGGATGGCAGGGTGGCTCACCAGTTGAGCACCTGCCTTCGGTCCAGGGCATGATCCTGGAGTCCCAAGATCTCATCCCACATTGGGCTTCCTGCATGGAGCCTGCTTCTTTCTCTGCCTATGTCTCTACCTCTCTCTCTCTCTCTCTGTGTCTCCCATGAATAAATAAATAAAATCTTAAAAAAAAAAAAAAGAAATACTGCAAGTCAAGAAGGCGTGCCTACTTTTAGGGATAAAGGTCTATTTTGGGAAATGTTAGTATTATGTTTCTTGCTAAGGGGGAACAGGATGTTCACAGAATGATGGAGAAACAGAATATTACATGTGTAAATTGTTGTTTCTTTACCTGCTAACTTAAGGAATTTAGAATTGTAAATCAAATGGAGGTCTATTGGAAGCTTATGAAGAGGTAAATGACATGATAATGTAGTTTTTAAGAAAGTTAATTGGATAATTAAAAGTTAATCAGTCCAAGATTGTCTCAAATAAAAGACAATTGAGCATGCATATAGTTATTAGGGATCAAAGAAGGCATGTGTCACAAAAAGTGGTTATATTTAAAGTTATTCATTCCCAGAAATTCAAAAATTTTCCATAGTAGGCAAGAATATATTTTTTAAGGTCTTAAAACCTGCAAAACCTGAAATAAGACTTGTTACTAACTTGATCAGCATTTATACACAGAGTTAAAGTACAGATGAAGAAATTATAGACATCAAATAACTTTAAATTCTGCATGGCAATAGCAGTTATACATGTTGAATTTATAACCTACATATATCAGGACCAAAGGTCATATTTTATTTGCAGAATTCATGTAAAAAGCTAACTACTGCTGTTTTTTTTTCCAGTAATATGAACAGATGATGAAACATTTTGATCTTGCTTTTTTAAAGATTTATTTATTTATTTTACAGAGAGCATACAAATAGGGGTAGGGCAGAGGGAGAAAAGCAGATTCTCCACTGAGCCATGAGCCTGAGGTGGGGCTCAGTCCCAGGACCCTGAGGTCACTTAACCAATGGAGCCACCCAGGTACTCCTGAAACATTTTGAAGTAAATATTGTGTCTACAATTTTATATATCATTATATATATATATATATATATATATATATATATATATATATATATATATATTATCTAGGAAAGTTTATTGACAGAAAATGTGCTGTAAACTTTAGGGTGTTTTTGACTCAGTCACGTTCCTTAGAGCTTTATCAATATGAAATAAACTCCTTCAAAAAAAAAAAAAAAAAAAAAAAGAAATAAACTCCTTCAAAAAATATTTATACTATTTTAGTGAGGGTGATTTTCCTGTACCCATCTTAGAGATATCATGCCTGGGATATAGGGTTTAGAGAGTTTTGCATTTCTTGTCTTGAAATGTTTTGTTTTGTTTTTTTTTCTCTCTCTCTCTCTCTGAAAACTGAGAATCCACTGTCTAGGCATGGACATGAGTGGTAGAGAATTGTCTTCAGCCCCTCAACTGGAACTCTATAGATGAAAGGGAATTATGAAAGCTGTGATTCTGGCATTTGGCATTTATTTGTTGAGTTTGTATTTATTGAATGGAGAGTGGATAAGGAAGCCATAAGCTTCCCCAGTATCTACTGTTCTGCAGTGATTTCACTTCACTACACAATAGCTCAGAGAATTTTAAAGTAATGTGGCACTGCTAACAAAGCATGCTGTGAACATTTCATGAGTAAACCAAGTTCTACAGCATTCCAGTATCCAGAATGTTTCAAAACGTCCTACTGTAGATTCTTTCTTTGTCCTCCTTTCATCTGGCCTGGGTCATACCCTTTTTAAGTTCATACATGACAGCTGAAGATCTGCATAAAGTTGCAGCATTCTTTCTGCATCTCTGTCTCATAAAAGATAACTGGTTGATCACAATAATGCATTTGAAAGTATAGTTCTTGTATAGAAACACACATAATCTTTTTACTACTTAGTGTAACTCAGAAGTCAATAAATTGTGAAATAGCAAAACCTCTATAACTTAGACAAGGTATTGAAGAGCAAATCATTGGAATTATCTCAATAGTCAATGTTGGCTGTTTTCTTTTAAAAAGCCAAGGGATTAAAAAAAAAAAAAAAGCCAAGGGATTTGATGCAAAATCTCATCATATCTTCACATAAAGTAAACTGATAGATGTCCCAAATAACTGCAGCACAGAAAGAATACTATAGAATATACTAATAGCTGTGATGTGATTAAACAGTAAGTTCTGCTTATCTCACCCAAAATCTGCCAAAAAGGAAAATGTTCAAAGGTATTTTTCATGGTATCCTATTTTAGCTCAAGAGTATACCTGAGTTTTACTCCAAATCACATCAGTGTATTGAACTATCTACCCAAAAGTGAAAGGAAATAACCTCTTCCACAGAGGCAGCTCAGATATAATTCATGCAGAACCACAGGGAAGTAAATGCAGTTTATACATCTGTGCAAAAAGGGTTCACATGATAGACACAGTACCACTCAGGGAAATGAAACAATTTCTGGGAAATACATTATTAGAATCAAGCATTTTTGTTTGGAAGGCAACAGATTTTTTTTGTATTAAGATTGATTAATTTTTTTTTTTTTGGCTTTTTGTTTTTTAAATAAACCAAAGTCAAAAAAAAAAATAAGATTGATTAAAAGTTACATAAAATAGGCACCTTGAATGTATTTACATGATAAAGGAGGATAAGAATAAAAGAAAGCAATATGTAATATTGCATATGGGGTAAAGAGGATGGGACACATTAACAAGAAAGTTCTGCAGAATTCAAATAATGCAAAAAGAAAAGAACTACCAATGTAAAATCTCATTCTCTTAGCCATAATTACCTCTAAGTATTTACAAATTCCTCAGTAAAATTAGAAATTTATTAGTGATTACAACCATATTTTAGTCATGGCTTCAATGTATAGCATAGGCTGAAGTTAAATATACTATGGTATAGGTATGGAATTAGTCATTCTCCAGCATTCATTCTTCTGTCTCTCTGAAGCCCAAAGTTATTTGTTCTCAGAATTTTCCTGTGCATAAAAATTACCTAATGACAAGTTAAAATAATTATTTATGGGACACATGCACCATAAATTCAGTAGTTCCAAAGTTGGCTCAGAATTCTTGAATTATAAAACATATTTGCATTTTATATGATTCTAAGACACGATATTTGTAGCACACTTTAAATGAAAGGTTTCCACAAGGAAAATAATCCCATTAGGCTTTATATGTATAATTGACCCCTAGCTACTATAGTTAAACCTTGGACTTCTAAATCAGAGAAGTAGCATTGTCAGTGAAATGCTACCACCATTGAACTACATGCTACACATTACAAATGATCACATATCCTTGAGTTTTATATCATAAAAATTACTACAATGGTAAATTCCAAAGCAGGTAGCTAGAATGACAGATGTATAGCTGCAGGAGATTCTCCTTCAAATGTGATTTCATTTAGGAAAAAATAAATTTTATTTGTGTATAAATCCTGCATTCTAAGAACTCTTCAGGAATTGTTCATATAGAGGCTTAGACAGAGTCTCAACTAACAATTTGGTCAAGATTGGAATGCCCAGAATGGTAGACCAGAGAGATAGTAATCTTTCTCCTTTCTCATATAAAGAGTGCTTCCTGTGCAAACATCTTTTTACCAACATGTTCTAACATTTTCTGAGAAGAATAAGACCATCAATTACTGCCATATAATACTAAAGTGAAACTAACAAATCTACTCAAAGATTAACTCAAAGATTAACTCAAAGATTAACAAAGTTGAGAGGAATCCCAAATATTTTGAGACTTACTCCTAAAGGTGATATTGTTCACTGCAAAATCTACTTTACCCCTTTAGGTGCATGCATGTTAGAACTTTTACTTCTCTATGAGGATCATCCCAAGGAAGAAAATATATATATAAGCATGTTGAATCAGGTAAAACAAATTTTTGAGTAAGTCAATAGTCCTCAACTGGGATAATTTTGCCTCTCAAAGGACATATTATATGCTCACGATGTGTATGTTTATGTGTGGTGTGTGAGGCAACTATTAGTGTGTATGGAGTAGAGGCCAGTCCCCCACAACAAAGAGTTAGCTAGTCCAAATTATTGAGAGTGCCAAGGTGTAGAAACCTTGCCGTAAATTGAAACTATAATTCCCTCTAATACTTTTCTTGAATTGAGTCAACAACTCAAGAAACATGTTCCTGACTCCATCAATTTATGTAACTATAGATCTAATCTATAAATTCGGATTAAATCATCCATTTGGTATACTCCATTTGTAACCATGTCAACTACTTATCTCGCAGCCCCTCAGTTTGGTATCTATCAGCCTCCAGCTTAGACTGATCTAAGAGAAGATGTCATTTTAGCTGCAGTAAGTAATTGCTCTTCATTTCACTGTGTTAAGAAGCACTTTTTGTTATTGATTTTGGGCTGCACCTGAAGCATCACTATAGTTTTTTCCCAACAACCTGAATCTACTCCTATTGATCAACTAATGCCCTCTGGCACACTTTTTGCTACACCAAAGATACAGAACAAGGAAACAATGCTACAAAGTAAAACACTGCTATGGGAAATAGCCAGAAACTGTTGCTTGCTTATCTGATATCACCCCGAGATCAAACCAATTGAAAAGAAACAGATTAGAAAGATTTGACATTCTTAGTTTCCTTTTGTTCCCTACTTGTTACTTAACTGCAATATCGTTAGAAGGCTAGGTATGTTTAAGTAGCAATTCTCTATTCATTTTCACATAGCTCTCCAGGAGGTCTGTTGGTGAAGTCTTTACCTATGGAAAGTTTCTCTTTGTCTAACAAAAAAATTATGTGGTAAAGCATCCTAGTTAAGAATTCATGCTCTGGGGGCACCTGGGTGGCTCAGTCAGATAAGTGTCTGCCTTTAGCTCAAGTCATGATCCCAGGGTGCCAGAGTGGAGCCTGACATTGGGCTCCCTGCTCAGTGGGGAGTCTGTTTCTTCCTCTCCCTCTGCCGCTTCCCCCAGCTCATGCTTTCTCTCTGTTGTCTGTCTGTCTCTCTCAAATAAATTATTGAAATCTTAAAAAAAAAATGAATCTGTGCTCTGACTTATGTAGTTCCTAGATTGTATCCTATACCTTAGTCATTTAAAGAGTGTGTGATATTAGTAAGTCCTTTAATATCTTTGAAATTTGTTTTCCTTGTCTATAGAACAAAAATGCATGGTTGTTATAAAAGATGGTATGATTGATGAAGATGCGAACAAACAAAACATAAAGCATCTGTAATGACAAAGATGTGAAACTCGATTGTCAAGAAGACAATATTCAAAGTGAAAAACACTAATATAGTCTACCAGAGGTGCAGATTTCCCAGTCTCTGAGGCCTTTCAGATGAGGGAAGAATCTTGGCTTTGCCATTCTCACGTGAATTTTCTTATAGTTCCTTACTTCATTGTTTTGAAGATTGAGGCTATGTGGCTGACTGTTCACCAAGTACAAATAACTGATACAAGACACTTGAGACCACTTCTGAGCTTTAACCACAAGACTATCTAAATTACAGGTCAGTTTTTTCACCCACAACATCTCTCATCACACTCAGACAGCAGGCTTTCAAAAGAGGCCCACCTCCACAAACATAAAGGAGTAAAATTAAATATCTTACTCTTAGAGAAGATTAAAGAATCAAATGAGATATTTTATGTAATATGCTTAGCACAATGCTTAGCACAAAGTATTAAGATGATGGCAATTTTTTTTTTAAGATTTTTATTTATTTATTTATTCATGATAGTCACACACAGAGAGAGAGAGAGAGGCAGAGACACAGGCAGAGGGAGAAGCAGGCTCCATGCAGGGAGCCCAACGTGAGATTCAATCCCGGGTCTCCAGGACCATGCCCTGGGCCAAAGGCAGGCACTAAACCGCTCCACCACCCAGGGATCCCCAATGATGGCAATTGTATATAAGTATATCAGCAGAGTAAACATGATGTCTATAACAAAAATAAGGATATCTAATATTTCATCACAATACAATTTTCATAGATATGAGTTAAGTCCCATGACTAATAAAGTACTACATCAAAAACACAAATGATTATGTATGTACCATTATACAGGAAATCATTGGATTTTTCTTCACTTTGATCTGCAGGAACTTGCAGTAAATCACTGTTATCCCCAAGCTGTTAACTATTTTCCTGTAGGAAGCTTTTTCTAATATTCCCAATGTGCAAGTATATCCAGCAAATCTGGCCAAAGTTATTTCTATCCCTCATTACCATGTCAATGTAAAGCTTGGAACTCATCACACTGCTCTGAAGCTAAGGTTATACGTCTTTCTCTATTAAAATAAATAATTTTAAGAACTTTTTTTCTTCTTTATATCATAGGTTAAGATCTAAGTTATATTGTGCTGTAATTTATAATGAAAAATCAAAAGCAGCTTTTGAAATTTAGCTTTTCATGACCATGATAGTCACTTGTCATAGTTAAGGCTATTCATGGTACATTTCTTCATCTGTTGCACTTGTTCTACTAGTGATTGGAGATAACTGTTGCTCTATCATTTAGTAAGACAATTTCAAATTTAGGAAAATGGAAATTATTTCACTTTTCTTGATGGATTTATTAGCCTATTGTCCAACATGGTTTACTAATCCTTTCTTTTCCAAACCATTCTGGTCTACTCTAACAGATTCTTTGGGAAACCTCATCCCATAGAAATATGCCTTTTTTTTCCAGTTAACATTTATTTATAATGTTGTAGTTGAATTTTGCCTGTTGCTTATGTTTTCATCTTATGGTTACCACTTTATATCATAAACCATCTAAGGTACAGGATCATACTTTTTTTAAATACATGTATTCCAAACCACTTGCAGAGAGGTACACATCCTCTATGTACTAAGAAGGAAAAAACACAAAAAACAATGCAATGAAGAAAGTGTGTATTAAGATGGGTAACCAAGGGGCAGTAAATATTTTTAGACATATCTTTATAACTCAGCATTTAATCAGAAAGCACTTAATGATTTGTCTAATGTACATTATTTAAATCATATAGATAGATACAGAGATAGATGGATGGATAGATAAACCTACATATATATTCTCACACCACAGCTTACATTCATATGAATAATTCATTACATATCAAATATATAACAAAATAGACACACGTATCTTCATCTTATCTTCATGTTTCAATTAACATACATAATTCCTGCCAGCTACAGAATTATCAGTTTTGTCAACACAATGGGAGGTGTGGTGCGGGTAGGAAACATGTTCTACAGAGAATATGAAGAAATAAGAAATATACCACAAATTGTGGAAAATGATATTCCAGAATAAACCACATTTGGAATGTGGAAATCATATTGAATGGGACATGCAAAGCATCCCAGGTAGATGCTGCACACAGAATAGACTGGCATCATAGTTGAGGAAGCTTAATCTTTTACAGGAGAAGAACTATCAAACCTGTCCAACTTGCAGTTTTTACTGCAACTTATATTTTAATGCATAATGTTCAATAGTTTTTACTTTTGATCAGAACCATCCACAATTTCTAATAGAATTTCACCTTAAACAAATGAATGTGTTTACCAGAAGGATAAAATGAATGCATGTAATAGGAGATAAAATGCTAATTATTGCTTAATTCATTTAAAATTTTATTTTTATGGCACAGTGAGTGGGAGCAATATATTCCTAAAGTAGAAGACAGAAGAATTTCCTGGCTCAAACTGCTTGAGGATTCTTTCAGCATTTTGAATGAGATTCACCATTCAAATATTCTTAAGTGTCACTTAAAGAAGTGTAAGATCAGAATACAATCAAAATGCATTCTGTAGGGATCTTAAAAGGTTATTAAACATGGATAGATATGGTATCTTTTTTATGTTTAATTCAATTTGATAATCCTATTGATCTAATATTGTTCATTGGAATTAATTTTATTCCTCCTGATGATAAAATATATGCTAGAATGAATTGTGACTTATAAAGCATTTTTTTCTTTGCCTAGTTGAAAAAGTTATTGAACCCATGAAAAGATCTCTTGAAAAGTAATTTTAGTGTGATTTAGACTTCTTGGCAAATTTCCTAGTATCTCTAGAAAACACTGGTCCTTTCTCTCCTCCTTTTTCTGCATATTTTCAAATACCATATCTATATCTATATCATCTATATATATCTTCCTCTGTGCCCTCCCACCAAGGTCTAACTTATAGCTAAGCAGGAACACACCAAGTAGAGCCTTGCCAATGACATAGCCATAAGCTGACCAAACCTAGAACTAACTCATACACCTAAATATGCAAGTGGTTAGTCTTGGTAGAAAAAATCATGTATTTTAAAAGGTATGAAAGCCTGGGGTAAATATCAGATTTCTATAGATGATTTAAATCTCTGGAAATGTGTTAAAGAAGCTTTCCAAGAAGGTTAGCTGGAAGATTCCAGTCCAAGTAGCAAAAGTGACTTACATCTATTCATATTGAGATTGACATGAATTTAAGCAATTTAGCAGCTTATTTTTGAAACCTTATTTCTGTAATACAATTTGTTCTACTCCTAAACTTCTTTTTTTAAACCTTTTGAGATTTTATTTATTTATTTGAGAGAGCATGAGCTATGGGAGAGGCAAAGGAAGAGGGATAAGCAGACTCTTCCTTGAGCAGGGAGCCCAATGCAGGGCTCAATCCCAAGACTCTGGGATAATGACCTGAGCCAAAGGCAAACACTTAACTAACCCAGGCGCCTCTACTCCTAAATTTATATAGAGTGTGTTATAATCATTTTGAGAACATTATTTCATTTCCTGAAAACTCATCCGGTCAAACTTTTTCTTTTTGTAATATCCATATAAAAACTATTACAGTGCCATTTCTGATGATAAGTATTTGCCATTTCAAAGTTATTTATTATCTATCACTGTAAACAGAATCTAAAAAAAAAAAAGATCTCTGTATAGAACATCCTGCCATAAAAATGGCTTCAGTAGATAATGCACACTCTCACTCAATTTCTTTGTGACCATCAGCATATGCAGTCCAGTCTAGAATTCAAGGCTCTGGATTAGAGCCTTAGCTGTAATTCGCTGGGGAACAAAAGGTCACTGCCCTACTCCTGCATTTCTGGCTTTATCAACTAGATGACAATATCATCTTCCCAGTTGCATAAGTCACTCAATGTTATTAATGAACTTCTCATTCCTTATCCAACACATCTATTCAATTATATAATCATTCTAACACTTTCTATCTCCTTGGTCTTTTCTTCTACTCAGACCATGATTACTGATAACTACAAGTGGAGATTAACTGTTCTTTCTGGTTCATCCTTAATGACTCTTCCTGCCAACCACCTTGGTCCTCTCTATTATCCACAGTGCAGCCTAAGTGATATTTAGAGAACCATTTTAATCATAGCATCTTCTTGGAATCCCCAATGTCTCCCATTGATCTCAGATTAAAGTTTAAACTTCTTAAATGATTTCTGGCTCCTTTGTCATTTCTACTATATTTGTATTCTGCATTAGGTCACACTTATATCTTTTATTTCATAGCCCAGGGCATATTCTATTATCTCTGTTTCCTCTGCTAGAGACTTTTGGTTCCTCCTCACTTGGTTACCTTCTACCTACCCTTCAAACTGCAGCATAAATATCAGTTCTTCCAAGAAGCCTTACCTAACCCTACAAATTTTGGGTAAGTAAGTTCTCCACTTACTTTCATAGCAGTTCATAAATAAACACAAGAGTCCTCTCACTATGTTATAATTTTCTGCCTACTCTTTATATCCAAACAGATCACAGAAACCACTAGAAGAGTAACAGTGCTTATCCTGGGCAGTTATAGTCTTACTGTCTAGCTCATGTCTGATCCAGAGTAGACACTCTGTCAACATTTAATGAATGAAATATGTTTAATATAATATGTAAGGAATATTATGGTAAATGGATTGTATAGATATGAAAAATATGTAATTTAGGAAATTTATTTGGCCTTAGGCATTTTGATAATGAGGTTATCCTTAAAATTTGAAAATGAAAAGAGTGATCATAATACAAAGTGAATCTTTTAATCCACTGAACTTGGCAAAATATACTAAGAATGAGATCAATGGGGCAGCCCCGGTGGCGCAGCGGTTTAGGGCCGCCTGCAGCCCGGGGTGTGATCCTGGAGACCCAGGATCGAGTCCCACATCGGGCTTCCTGCATGGAGCCTGCTTCTCTCTCTGCCTGTGTCTCTGCCTCTCTCTTCGCTCTCTCTGAATGAATAAATAAATAAATCTTAAAAAAAAAAAAAGAATGAGATCAATGGTGCAGGGCTTTATACATATCACTCCAGTGGCAGGCATTTGGGTTATATTAATTGTTGTGAGCATAGAGATCACAGATGCTCAGTATTTGAGCACTTATTTAAAAGCAGCATTTGACTTCATAATTTTTAAGAATTATTTAGAATGACAAAGGTAATTTAATGCCAGGTTTTTTAGGAAAAATATTTAAAATGTAAAATAAGTAATTTTTGAAAAATTATAACATTCTGAGGACTGAAAGAATGCAAACATAACCAAGGCACTCAAGCACCCTACAGTTTAGAAGTGAGAAAATTAATTATGTGTGAAAATATAGTATAAGGAGAATTAATAACTATGATCATAAAAATTGTCATGAAGATACAGGGTGGGCAATATTGCTCTCAACAGTTTCAAGAAGTAAGATCTGAAAAATGTCATAAATGTATTACATGAGAACTTGGTGGTGGCTAAAATTGGGGTGAATGGAGAATGGAATGAGGATTTCTATGGGGGCAGAAGCATTCTTAGCAAAGATTTGAAACAAAACAAGGGAGTACAAGGCCAAATTGGGGAACATAAAGTACCTACACATATAGTTTTTGTTCAATTGTAAAGATAGAGGAATGGTAAAGGCAGGCAGGCTGTTAATAGGATTGGAAAGGAAGACAGGAATGCCATATTCATAAGGACTTTGGTCAGTAGGTAATAAGGATCCAATTAGGGTTTTTAACCAGTATGACCATTCTTTAGGAATGAACAAAAGAATACAAAGTCAAACAAAACAGTTTATCCTATCTTGACATTTTCATTAAGCTCTATGAATTTCGTAGGAAGTGTCAATCCCATATATTTCGATGTACCCCTCTTGAAATAAAGAGGGAAATTAAAATGATTTGAATAGTACAATGAAAATATGCCACTATTGAAATGCTAATGTAGATGCAGTTCTTGCTGAAGTGAATCTTTGATTGTGGGATATGTAGATTTCGAGAACAAGAGATTTCACTTCTTCATTGAGAAATACATTCAAGAGAATAACTGTTGTATCTTTAATCAGTCATTTCTGTTGTTTATTTTTCCCATTCTCTTTATGCCATCTTCACATAGAAAAAGCAGCAATTGTTCTGTACATATATAGGAGTACATATATGAAATGAGAAGAGAGAAGAGAATATCTGTAATTCTTCAATACTTTCATTTTTTTGGACTACTCATCAGTTTATAATCTCAATTGAACTATGTAAAATGCCTCTGTCATGCTAAGAGCGTCTTTGGAATCAGAGTAAATTTATGGTAAAATAATATTCATTCCATTTTTTTAGATTGAGTAGTTTCCAGTTTTTTACTTCTGCAAAGCAGCTGAAGAGAAAATAAAGGACATAAAGGACACAGCATATAAACTGATTACATTGCAAAGTATAATTGAAAACATGTGCACTGCAGTGGTTGAGTAAATGGCAAGCATATAATTGTCAGTTCTTCCTTCTTTAAAGTAGGCATATGGATAACAGAAAATAAGTTTGAAATAATCTTTATGTAGAAGCAAAATTACTTCCTCTTTAGTATTCATTTCTTAGCAGAATACTTAACATGTTCTGTATTTGAATATAAGGAATCTTTTGGAAGTACAGTAATGATTTGTGGATTGGATTAAACTCAGTACCTTTTCATTCCCCAAGCTATACATATTGTACAATAAAATATATTTTTTAATTGAAAATATGCTCTAACTCAGCATTTTTACTTCCTAATAACATATCACCTCTTTCAAGTCTATAAATTAGATTTTAAAAGGCTCGAGAACACAGCATAGATAGCTACTAAATATCACAGACATCATGAAGCCCTTCCATTATTAGTTATTTCATAATTCATAGTGCCCTTCTAAAAAATATTTATAATATAGAATTTTAATTATATTTTACTTTAAGGGTCAGAAGCTAAAATTTTCTTCCAAGACATTTTTAGGGGGTTATACATTTATATATATTGTGCATCTTATTACATAATACTTTAGATTGTGATTATATAATTACTTTCAATTATATAAACTACATGGGTCATTAATCAGGGTCATATTTTAAAAAAAATTACTAACTATAACTCTTTATTACTTTAAGTAAGATCTTTTGGTTTATTGAAACTGTTCATTCCAAGAAATACTGTGTGGATTTGGGGCTCCTACTAGAGGAGAAGAAACTATATAATGTATATATACTAGCTCAAGTCAAATGTTATCATTTATTGATAGGCAATTCAGCATAGTAGAATCAGCATATACTTGGCATTGGAAAGCCTTGGATTAAAAAATTGGTTGTAGATTATTTTCTATTGTATAACTTTGGACAAGTTATCAAGTGCCCAAGATTCTATTTACTATTAATTAAAGCTAATCTTTAATTCTTAAAGTGTTACAGAGCTTAATAACCTATAAAAAGGGATAGAACAGTGCCTATTATCAGGATGTTTACAACCAGTACTAGCTTTATACATAGGCAAAACTATGAACTAAGTTCTATTATCAAGAAATCTATACATTGCTCAGATGTTTGAAATGTAATTGAATAGCAGAGAAAAGAGTCTCAAAAATGAAAAAGAACACCTGCTTGCATCAATGATGAGCAAAACCTTATAATTGCAGGGAACTGTATTTTTTTGTGTGTGTATGGTAGAAAAAGAGCAGTGTTGTTCTGTCCCTATACTTAGTATGTCAGGATAGCACTGAACCCTGGTCTTCCGAGACCTCCTAATCAAACCTTTCCACATGACTCTATCTGTATGAAAGGCAGTGCAATTAACTGACACTTCCAGTTATTTGTGCTTCTGGGCAAATAGTTAATATCCTATCCAAGTAGGATAAATTTGATGCAAGACTCATGCACCTTAACATTAACTAGGTCTTTTCTAGCCTAGTTTAGACATAGAATTCTAGAAATGAGGGCCTTTGGTAGGGCCTGTCCTGCCTCCAGGTGCTTAGAATTTAAATCTGGCAGTCTTTTACAGGCCAACAGCTGCTCTCTTTGTAAGAGGTGGAGCATGGAAAGAAGATAAACATTTATGCTATATAGGGCACAAAGAACAGCTTGAAGTAGAATACTCTGAAAACAATGGTAATACAGACTACAGGGAAAAATGTTATATAAGATATACTTTAAGAAGTTTTAAGGGCAGCATTATAATAATCCAATTTTAAAGACAGATAAGAATTCCAAATTATGAAAAACACTGTACTTTAGAGAAAATGTCTCAAGAAAATAGTATCTTAACTTTTCACTATCTTAAAAAATTCTAAAAGTAGGATTTCAACCCAAGAATTTGAATTTCAGTGGCAGAAGAAAACTATTAACCTTATTTTCTAGATATTTTCAAACATCATCAATATACTGCAATTCTCACTAAAATGACCAGTTCCCTTATATACATGAGGTCTGGTTTATCAAATTATGAATAAACAGTAAAACTATACTAATGAGGTCAGATAAGATTAGATGTACAACTATATAGTTAGACATAAATATGGCCCTAAAAACAATTTTACTAAATATTAATCCAAATTATACCTAGGGTACACCTCACAAAATAAAACTCTGTAGGGATTACATGTTCATCAGAATGCTTTTTTTTTTTTTTTTTTTTAGAATTTTAGAAGTGGATATGTAGAGATATAACAAACTGAAAAACAAAGGCCTGATTCTGGAGACTAAGGATCTGAGTCCCATGTCAGACTCCCTGCATGGAGCCTGCTTCTCCCTCTGCCTAGGTCTCTGCTTCTCTCTCTGGGTCTCTCATGAATAAATAAATGAAATCTTTAAATAAAAAAAAAAAAAAAGAAACAGCAGAAGTAATTTTTTATCTTGTGCCCAGAATTTAAAACTTATTTCTTATTCATTCATTTTTTTAGATGGAAAATATTTATTGAGCTCCCACTAAATTTCATACACCATTCTAGCACTTAGTGATGTACTTAGGATCAAACCAAACTTTGCCTCTCTTGGAGTTTACATAATATGCAGAGAAGTCTGAAAGTAATTTATCAATAAATAATATGCCTGTATTGCCAAAAGCTATAAAGAAAAAAAATGAAATGAGCTGGAGAATGACTAAAAGAGAGGATAAAAGCTTATCTAGTCGAGTAGTCAGAGATAGATCCTCTCAAAGGAAAAAAAAATTTGACTTGATATCTAAATTATGAGTAGATGCAATCATATGAAGACCTAAGGAGAGAGAACCCCAGAAGAAACAAGTAGTACTATCAAAGACCTCAGAACCAAACATGAATACTAATGTTTCTGTAGAGAAAGGAATGAGGGAATATTGTATAGAACAAGGTCAGAAAAGTAGTCAGAAGCTACTCATCTAGTCTCGTAACAAGGACTGCTTTCCATTTTGATTCTGATAAAGTGCAAGATAATTTTAAGTGGAAGAGTCCTATGATGAGACTCAACACTTTGAACAAATGCTTTTGGCTCCTGTGTAGAGTGTGGATCTATAGGGTTAGAATGAGAAGAAAGAATTAGTAAGTTATTAATGTAAGCCAGGGGAAAGATGACTTCGAAGATCTGAAGAAACAATTATTTAAGTGTAAATATACATATATATATTGTGTGTGTATATATACATATACATATTGTATAATATGTATATTATATTTAGTATAAATACATATATTTATTAAATATATACACATATATAAAATTAAGCATAAGTATATGTATAAGTATAAATATGTATTAAGTGTAAATATACACATATATACATATTTAAATATATATAATTAAGTGTAAATATATATTTATTAAGTGTAAATATATATTTGTTAGGTGTAAATATATATAGTTTTCATGTTTTGCATAAGTAGCTTTATGATATCAACTTTGTAGAAGCCTTTGAAAATTTGTAAGTACTAGCATTATGCCTATAATGTCTCATAGTTAGAATAGCCTTGATGTCATCTTTTTATTTCTAAAGATCAATATTCCTGCCTCTAAAAGGTGCTATGTGAAATAATCTGAGTGTAATAATTAATAAAAGGACTTGAGAAACATACAAAAGTGGGCTTCACAGAAAAAGTGGGCTAGATATAAATGAATAGTTTACTTTATTTCTTTGTGGACCTAAGCATTTGTTCATTCAGTAAATACACAGCAATGGTCAGTCACTGACAGGCACTATGTTTGGCATTAAACATATGGCAGGAAACATAAATGACCTGCTACTTGATTTTGTGAAGCTTTTCATCTAAGCAGACAGATATAATGGACAAATTGCACTTCTGCTGGAAGTAGTTTTTTTGTTTTGTTTTGTTTTCAGTAGTGAAAATAATAGTGATATTAAGGTATGTTCCTATATCAGTAGAATAATCTATTTAATATTATTAATCACTTGATATACTTCAACCCTAATACCAATGCTAGATAACTAAGCTTCAAAGGGACAAATTATTTGGTGATATTGCTCAAAATGTTTGTTAACTGCCTCTAACAATAGCATACAAAAAGCTAAATTAATGTATTTCTACCAGATAAACTGAGGAAGACTGGAAATTATGTGGTACCAACATCAACCCAACATCTATATTATTTGGTAATGATTTGCTTTGGTACCAGTAACTCCTCATTTCCTCTTCCCCTCCAGCCCCTGACAACCACTATTCCACCCTGGTTGTTTTCTCCTTCTCCTTCTCCTTCTCCTTCTCCTTCTCCTTCTCCTTCTCCTTCTCCTTCTCCTTTTCTCCTTCTCCTTTTCTCCTTCTCCTTTTCTCCTTCTCCTTTTCTCCTTCTCCTTTTCTCCTTCTCCTTTTCTCCTTCTCCTTCTCCTCCTCCTCCTCCTCCTCCCCCTCCTTCTCCTTCTCCTTCTTCTGCTTTTCCTCCTTCTCCTGCCTCTACTTCTTCTATTCCTCCATTCTTCCTCCTCCCTCCTCCTCCTCCTCCTCCTTTTTTTCCTTTTTCTAATTTACATACCTCATATAAGTGGAATCATGTAGTATTTGTCTTTCTGTGACTGGCTTATTTTACTTAGCATAATGTCCTCAAGGTTCACTCATATTGTTACATGTGGCATGATTTCCTGCTTTCTAAAGGATGGATAGTATTCCTTTATATGTATATAACACATCTTCCTTATCAACTTATCTGTCAATGAACATTTAGGTTGTTTTTACATCTTGGCTACTATGAATAGTGCTGGAGTGAACACAAGAGTGTTATCTCTTCAAGATCCAGATTTCCATACTTCTGGATAAATACCCAGATATTGGGATTTTTGGATCATACGCATTATGCAATTTTCCATAGCAGCTGCACCATTTTATATTTCTAACAATAGTGTACAAGGATTCACATTTTTCCACAGCATCATCAACACCTGTATTTTGTTTGATAGTAGCCATCCTAACAGGTGTAAGATGATATCTCATTGTAGTTTCAATTTCCCTGATGACTAGTGACATTGAACATGTTTTCATATACCATTAGCCATTTGTAAGTTGTCTTTGGAGAAAGACGTCTTTGGTTGTCTGTGTTTGAATCCTTAGCCCATTTTGAAATTGGGTTTTGGGTATGTCTCTTTGTTTTTGCTGTTGAGTTGTAGATATTCTATATATATTTTGGAGATTAACTTCTTATCAGATATATGATTTGCAAATATTTTCTCCAATCCCACACATTGTCTTTCAACTGCTGATTGTACCCTTTCCTAGTCAGAAGATTTTCAATTTGATGTACTCCCACAGGTTTGTTTTGTTTGTGGCCTTTGGTATGATATCCAAGATCATTGAAAATTAATGTGATGAAGCTTTTCCCCTGTGTTTTCTTCTAGAAGTTTTAGGGTTTCAGGTCTTATATTTAAGTCATTAATCTTTTTTAGTATGATTTTTTGTGTATTGTGTAAGATAAGGGTCCAATTTATTATTTTGCAGGAGGATAGCTAATTTCCTTAGCACCATTTGTTGAAGAAACAATCCTGTCCAAAAAATTCACTCTTTTACTCTGTTGAAATGATCACTTTATTCATGCATTGATCTCTTGACTTTGATTAATATTTTATGACAATATTTTGAATTCTTTGTTAGGTAAATCATTTAACTCCATTTTAATAGGGTTAGTTTCTAGAGATTTATTGTGTTCTGTTGTTTGGAATGTTATTTGATTTCTTATTTTCCTTACCTCTGTGTTGAATACCATTAGAATGGGTTCCATTCTTCCTCCGGTGGCTAGACTGTGTGGGTTCCCTAGGGGTTAGAGAGTTTCTTCCCAACTATAAAGGTTCTGAGCTGGGGTAATTATTATGTCAAGAGGGTGTTGTTAATATCCCTACTGGCTTCAGTGAGACTAGTTACACTTCTCCTACACTTTTTAGTAGTTTTGAAATTCCTGATAAAGGGGAATTTGTCTGTGAAATGTTGTTGAATTGGTGTATTTGTGGGAGGAAGGAGAGTCTAGGAGACTTTAATCTGACATCTTGCTGTTCAAAATGACTGGAATAATTTCTAAAAAATAATATGAACAGGGCAGCCCTGGTGGCGCAGCGGTTTAGTGCCGCCTGCAGCTCAGAGCATGATCCTGGAGACCCTGGATCGAGTCCCACGTCAGGCTCTCTGCATGGAGCCTGCTTCTCCCTCTGCCTGTGTCTCCGACTCTCTCTCTCTCTCTCTCTCTCTCTGCATCTCTATGAATAAATAAATAAAATCTTAAAAAAAAATAAGACGAACACTATCAGTACCCCTCCCCTTTTTTGGACCTATGTTGTTTGGGAGATAATATATCCTTTGGATAAGGCAACTTCTAAGACCAAGGACCAGAATATAGAATCAAACTTTTCAAAATTGTCACTAAAGTATGTTAAAATACTATTGAGAATAAAAAGTGTTTGTACCATCACACATTAAATAAAATTTTGAAATTAAAAAAAAAAGATTTTATTTATTCATGTGAAGACACAGAAAGAGGGGCAAAGACTTAGGCAGACCCCAGATCCCAGGGTGCCGGGGGGCACAGCCCAGGATCCTGCGAACTGGATCCTGTCCCCGGGACAGGCGGAGGCGGGGAGAGCACAGGCCGGCAAAGGACTCTCTTGCGGCTGGGCGCCCCCGAGCTGTGCAGATCAGCGCCTGCCACCCCAGGAGCATCCAGGCCAGTGCAGACAGGGAGACTGCAGTAGTTACTGGGGGAGCTAACTCCAGGGCTGGAGAACTGGCGGAGGCCAGTGTTGTTGTTTCTCCTTGTGTCACCCTGTGCCTGGGAGGGGCGGGGCCCCAGGGAACAGAGGCCTCATGGAAACAGCTCCCACTGAGCTGCGCATGCACCTGAGATCAGCATAGCAGGCCCCTCCCCCAGAAGACAAGCTGGAAGGACACGGGAAGAGCAAGTTCTTGGCGGAGCAACACTGGAAAGCTCCAGGCTAGTTGAGGGATTTACATTATATAGAACCAGAGGAGAACCCCTCCTTGTTTTTTCTTTTTCCTTTTTTCTTTTTCTTTTTTTTTCTTTTTCTTTTCCTTTTTCTTCCTTTTGCCAATACAACTCCTTTTTAGCCACTGTGCATGGGAGCAAAATGCCTAGAAAGAACTCACCACAAAAGAAAGAATCAGAAACAGTAATCTCTGCCATAGAGTTACAACATATGGATTACAATTTGATGTCAGAAAGCCAATTCAGAAGCACAATTATAAAGCTACTGGCGGCTCTGTAAAAAGCATAAAGGATTCAAGAGACTTCATGACTGCAGAATTTAGATCTAATCAGGCAGAAATTAAAAATCAATTAAATGAGATGCCATCCAAAAGGAGGTCCTAACAATAAGGGTTGATGAGGTAGAAGAAAGAGTGAGTGACATAGAAGATAAGTTGATGGCAAGGAAGGAAGCTGAGGAAAAAAGAGAAAAACAATTGAAAGACCATGAGTAAAGGTTAAGGAAAATAAATGACAGCCTCAGAAGGAAAAATCTACATTTAATTGGCATTCCAGAGGGTGCTGAGAGGGATAGAGGACCAGAAAGCATTTTGGAACAAATCATAGCTGAGAACTTCCCCAATTTGGCGAGGGAAACAGGCATTCAGATCCAGGAGATAGAGAGATCTCCCTAAAATCAATAAAAAACGTTCAACATCTTGACATTTAATAGTGGAACTTGCAAATTCCAAAGATAAAGAGAAAATCCTTAAAGCAGCAAGAGACAAGAGATCTGTAACTTATATGGGGAGAATATTAGATTCACAGTAGGCCTCTCCACAGAGACCTGGCAGGCCAGAAAGGGCTGGCAGGATATATTCAGGGTCCTAAATGAAAAGAACCTGCAGCCAAGAATACTTTATCCAGCAAGGCTCTCATTCAAAATAGAAGGAGAGATAAAGAGCTTCCAAGATAGTCAGAAACTGAAAGAATATGTAACCACCAAACCAGCTCTGCAAGAAATATTAAGGGGGACTTGGTAAAAGAAAGAGGACGCCCAAAGAAATCATCGACAAAACAGGGACTGAATCGGTATTATGACAACACTAAATTCATATCTTTCAATAGTAACTAAGAATGTGAATAGGCTTAATGATCCCATCAAAAGACACAGGTTTCAGACTGGATAAAAAAGCAAGACCCATCATTTTGCTATCTACAAGAGACTCATTTTAGACGCAAGGACACCTACAGCCTGAAAATGAATGGGTGGAGTACCATTTACCATTCAAATGGTCCTCAAAAGAAAGCAGGGGTAGCAATCCTCATAACAGATAAATTAAAGTTTATCACAAAGACGGTAGTAAGAGATGAAGAGGGAAATACATCACAATACAAGCATCCCTCAAAAAATTGGAAAAAAACCTCAAATATACAAGTTAACTTCGCACCTAAAGGAACTGGAGAAAGAATAGCAAATAAAACCTACACCCAGCAGAAGAAGAGAGTTAATAAAGATTTGAGCAGAACTCAATGAAATAGAGGCCAGGAAAACTGTAGAGCAGATCAACAAAACCAGGAGTTGGTTCTTTGAAAGAATTAATAAGATAGATAAACCTTTAGCCAGCCTTATTGAAAACAAAAGAGAAAGGACTCAAATTAATAAAATCATGAATGAAAAGGAGAGATCACAACAAATACCAAGGAAATACAAACAATTTTAAAAACATATTATGAGAAGCTATATGCCAATAAATTAGGCAATCTAGAAGAAATGGACGCATTTCTGGAAAACCACAAATTATCAAAACTGGAACAGGAAGAAATAGAAAATCTGAACAGGCCAATAACCAGGGAGGAAATTGAAGCAGTCATCAAAAACCTCCCAAGACACAAAAGTCTAGGGCCAGATGGCTTCCCAGATAGTTTGGAATTCTATCAAACATTTAAAGAAGAAACAATACCTATTCTGCGAAAGCTGTTTCGAAGTATAGAAAGGGATCGAATGCTTCCAAACTCATTATGAGGCCAGTGTCACCTTAATTCCAAAACCAGACAAAGACCCCACCAAAAAGGAGAATTATAGACCCATCTCCCTGATGAACAGAGATGTAAAAATTCTCAACAAGATACCAGCCAATAGGATCCAACAGTACATTAAGAAGATTATTCACCATGACCAAGTAGGCTTTATCACCAGGATGCAAGGCTGGTTCAACACTCATAAAGCAACCAACATGATAGATCATATCAACAAGAGGATAAACAAGAACAATATGATCCTCTCAATAGATGCAGAGAAAGCATTTGACAAAATGCAGCATCCATTCCTGATTAAAACTCTTCAGAATGTAGAGGTAGAGGGAACATTCCTCAGTATCTTAAGCCAAATATGTAAAGCCCACAGCAAATATCATTCTCAATGGGGAAACACTGGGAGCCTTTCCCCTAAGGTGAGGAACACAACAGGGCTGTCCCCTGTCACCACTGCTATTCAACATAGTACTGGAAGTCCTAGCCTCAGCAATCAGGCAACAAAAAGACGTAAAAGGCATTCAAATTGGCAAAGAAGAAGTCAAACTCTCCCTCTTTGCAGATGACATGATACTGTACATAGAAACTGAAAAGACTCCACCCCAGGATTCCTAGAACTCATACAGGAATTCGGCAGTGTGGCAGGATACAAAATCAGTGCCCAGAAATCAGTGCCATTTCCATACACTATAACTGAGACTGAAGAAAGAGAAATCAAGGAATCAATCCCATATATGATTGCACCCAAAAGCGTAAGAGACCTAGGAATAAACCTAACCAAGAGGTAAGGATGTATACCCTAAAAACTACAGAACACTTCTGAAATTAAGAAAGACACAAAGAAATGGAAAAATATTCCATGCTCATGGAATTCACAGTTAATTTCACAATTAACATTTCACAATTAATATTGTGAAAATGTCAATGCTACCCAGGGCAGTTTACACATTTAATGCAATCCCTATCAAAATACCATGGACTTTCTTCAGAGAGTTGCAACAAATCATCTTAAGATTTGTGTGGAATCAGAGAAGACCCAGAATAGCCAGGGGAATATTGAAAAAGAAAACCAGAGCTGGGGGCATCACATTTCCAGATTTCAGGTTGTACTACAAAGCTGTGATCATCAAGACAGTTTGATACTGGCACAGAAACAGACACATAGATCAGTGGAACCAAATAGAGAACCCAGAAATCGGCCCTCAACTATATGGTCAACTAATATTTGACAAAGCAGGAAACAGTTATCCACTGGAAAAGAAACAGTCTCTTCAATAAATGGTGCTGGCAAAATTGGACAGCCACATGCAGAAGTAGAAACTGAACCATTCTTTTATACCATATAAAAAGATAAACTCAAAATGGATGAACGATCTAAATATGAGACAAGAATCCATCAAAATCCTAGAGGAGAACACAGGCAACACCCTTTTTGAACTTGGCCACAGCAACTTCTTGCAAGATACATCTATGAAGGGAAGGGAAACAAAAGCAAAAATGAACTATTGGGACTTAATCAAGATAAAAAGCTTCTGCACAGCAAAAGAAACAGTCAACAAAACTAAAAGACAACCTACAGAATGGGAGAAGATATTTGCAAATGACAGATCAAGTAAAGGGCTAGTATCAAAGATCTATAAAGAACTTATTAAAATCAACAGCAAAGAAACAAACAATCCAGTCATGAAATGGGCGAAAGTCACAAACAGAAATTTCACCAAGAAAGACATAGACATGGCCAACAAGCACATGAGAAAATGCTCCGCATCACTTGCCATCAGGGAAATACAAATCAAAACCACAATGAGATACCACCTCACACCAGTGAGAATGGTGAAAATTAACAAGACAGGAAACAACAAATTCTGGCGAGGATGTGGAGAATGGGAACCCTCTTGCACTGTTGGTGGGAATGTGAACTGGTGCAGCCACTCTGGAAAACTGTTTGGAGGTTCCTCAAAGAGTTAAAAATAGAGCTACCCTACAACCCAGCAATTGCATGACTGGGGATTTACGCCAAAGATACAGATGCAGTGAAACGGCAGGACACCTGCACCCCAATGTTCATAGCAGCAATGGCCACAATAGCCAAACTGTGGAAGGAGCCTCGGTGTCCATTGAAAGATGAATGGATAAAGAAGATGTGGTCTATGTATACAATGGAATATTACTCAGCCATTAGAAACGACAAATACCCACCATTTGCTTCGACGTGGATGGAACTGGAGGGTATTATGCTGAGTGAAGTAAGTCAATCGGAGAAGGACAAACATTATATGGTCTCATTCATTTGGGGAATATAAAAAATAGTGAAAGGGAATAAAGGGGAAAGGAGAGAAAATGAGTGGGAAATATCAGTGAGGGTGACAGAACACAAGAGACTCCTAACTCTGGGAAACGAACAAGGAGTAGTGGACGGGGAGGTGGGCAGAGGGTTAGGGTGACTGGGTGATGGGCACCGACGGGGACACTTGATGGGATGAGCACTGGGTGTTATGCTACATGTTGGCATATCGAACTCCAATAAAAAAAATATAAAATAAATAAATAACAAAAAACCCAAAAGGTAATGCCAATTTTGAACATCTATACACTTAAACTAGAAGCACCTAATACATAGGTCAAATACTAACCAATATAAAGGGGAAAATAGTAATATGGTCATTGTAGAGGCCTTTAATACTCCACCTATATCAATGGAAAGATCACCCAAATAGAAACTCTCAAGGAAACAATGACTTTAAGTGACACATTTCACACCAGATGGATTTAACATCTACATACAGAACATGCTTTCTTTTAAGTGCACATGGAATATTCTCCAGGATACATCACATATTAGGCCACAAAATTAGTCTCAATAAATTTAAGATTATTAAAATCATGTAAGCATCATTTTAAACCAGAAGTGAAGGAGGAAATCATAACATACATGGAGACAAACACACACACACACACAAAGAAAAGATATGCAAACACAATGGTCAAAATATTTGGGATGCAGAAAGGCATTTCTAATATGGAAGTTTACAGTGATACATGCAGTACCTCAAAAATAAGAAAAATCCCAAAGAATTTGACCTTGCATATAAAGGAATTTGAAAAACAAACCAATCCCAAAGCTAGCAGAAGGAAAGAAATAATAAAAGATCAAAGAAGAAATAAAGGAAATAGAGATTTTAAAAAACTGTTTAAAATATCAATGAAACCAATAGCTAGTTCTCTGAAAGGATAAGCCAAATTTATCAACCTTTAAACCAATCCATCAAGAAAAAAAAAAAAAAGACAGGACACAATCAGAAACAAAAGAGAAATAACAATGATACCACAAAGGTACAAATAATTATAAGGTTAGTTTGAAAAATTATATGCCAATAAAATGGACAGCCTAGAAGAAATGGATAAATTCCTAGAGACCTACAATTATCCAAAACTGAATCAGGAATAAATACAGAAAGTATAAACAGGCTAATTACTAATAATGGATTTGAATCAGTAATCAAAAAGCTCTCAACAAAAAAATAGAAGAGATTTGTTCTAGTAGGTCAGGATTACTCTGATTCCAAAACTAGACAAAGATAGTACAAAAAAAAAAAAAAGATAAAATCACAGGTCAATATGCCTAATGAACATAACCTGAATTTAACAATGTATTTAAAAGATCATCATGACAATCAAGTAGGATTTATTCCAGGGGTGGAAAGATGGTTCAATATCTGCAAATCAGTAATTATGACATATCACATTAACAAAAGGAAGAATAAAACCCATATGAACATCTCAAAAGATGCAGAAAAAGCCTCGAAAAAAATTCTGCATTATTTACAATAAAAATTCCACAAAGTAGGTTTAGAGGGAACATACTGAAGCATAATACAGGCCATGTATGACAAACCTACAGCTAGCATTGTATTCAATAGTGAAAAGCTGAAAGATTTTAAGATCAGGAACAAAACAAAGATGTCCATTGTCACCACTTTTACTCAGTATAGTACTGGAATGCCTTTTTTTAAGATTTCATTCATTTATTCATGAGAGACACAGAGAGAAAGAGGCAAAGACACAGGCAGAGGGAGAAGCAGGCTACCCACAGGGAGCCTGATGTAGAACTTGATCCCAGGACCCCAGGATCACAACCTGAGCCAAAGGCAGATACTCAACCACTGAGCTACTCAGGCATCCCAGAGTACTAGAATTCCTAACTGCACCAATCAGGAATAGAAAAGAAATAAAAGACATCTAAATTAGCAAGAAAAGTATAAAACTGTCTCTATTTGCAGAATATGTGATACTATCTATTAGTTACATATAGAGAGATGATACTATATCAGAAAACTCAAAAGGCACAACCAAAAATTTTTAGAATTAATTGATTCAGTTAATTTCCATGATACAAGATTAATATACAAAAATCTGTTGCATTTCTATCCACTAATAACATAGTAATAGAAAAATAATTTAAGAAAATAATCCCATTTACAATTGTATCAAAAAGAATAAAATAACTAGGAGTAAATTTAACCAAGGAGGTGAAAGACCTATACCCTGAAAAGTGTGACACTGATGAAAGAAATTGAAGATTACATAAACAAATGGAAAGATATACCATGCTCATAGATTGGAAAAACTAATATCGTTAAATGTTCATACCATCATACCACTCAGGGAAATCTAAGATTAAATGCAATCCCTGTCAATATACAATATTATTTTTATATAACTAGAAAAATTCTCCTGAAATGTGTATGGAACCAAGAAAGACCCCACATAGCCAAAGCAATCTTGAGAAAAAAGAACAAAGCTGGAAGTACCATAATCCTAAATTTTATGATATGCTAAAAGTTGTAATAATCAAAATATTATCATAATAACACAAAAGTAGATACATAGATAAATAGAACAGAATAGAGAACCTGGAACTAAAATCATGCTAATATGGTCAATGAAACTATAACAAAGGAAGCAAGAATATACAGTGGAGAAAAGACGGTTGTTTCAAGGAATGGTGGAATGAAACTGAACCAATTTATAACATTCACAAAAACCAACTCAAAGTGGATTAAAGACCTAACTGTTTACACCTGAAACTATAAGCCTCCTAAAAGAAAGCATAGGCAAAAGTCCCTTGAACATTGATCTTAGTAGTATATTTATGGATATGTCTCCTCAGGAAAGGGAAACAAAAGCTATTGAGACTACACCAAAAAAAACAAAAACAAAAACAAAAACAAAAAACCAACTTTCTGCACAGCAAAACAAACCATTAACAAAACAAAAAAAAGCAACCTATTGAATTAGAGAAGACATTTGTAAACGATACATCTAATAAGAGGTTAATATAAAAAATATATATGTATATATATTATTCATCCGTAAAAAAGAATGAGATCTTTCCATTGGGACAACATGGGTAGACCTAGACAGTATCATGCTAAGTGAAATATGCTGAGGAAAAAGACAAATACCATATGGCTTTATTTACATGTGCAATCTAAAACAAAACAGACTCAAATACAGAGTACAAACTTGTCAAAGAGGAGGTGTGTGTCTGCATGGATAAAATAGGTGAAAGGGATTATGAAGTACAAATTTTGAGTTATAAGTCAGATTTAAAAAACACAGAGAATATAATTATAATAATGTATGATAACTACACTTATGGTGAGCATTGCATTGTATACAGAATTGTTAAATCATGTGCAGTATGTTGTGCACATGAAACTCACATAGTATTGTATATCAACTATATTTCAATAATAAACATTTATTAAAGTGTTATTTTTCTTTTACCCTGTTAATATCCATTTTTGACATTTTAACATAATTCTAGCATAGCAAAGCCAGATGATATATAAATAAATGTTTATGCTTGCAAAATACCTTTAATGATAAGATTATGGACTCTAAATACTTTGAAGACCATTTCCTTATAAGTAAATATTCATAAAGAGGTGCCTGAGTGGCTCAGTCAATTAAGTGTCCTACTGTTGATTTTGGCTTAGGTCATCATCTCAGCGTCATGAGACTGAGCCCCATGTCAGACTGTGCACTGGGCATAGAGACTACTTAAGATTCTCTGTCTCTCGCTGCCCCTCCCAACTAGCATGTGCTCTTTCAAATTTTTTTTTAAAAAGGCATATATATAAATGTATGAATATATATATATTTATAAAAACTGTCAATGATGGGTTCCAACCTTATTAATCTTTATAAAACCTTATTGCCATATTACTTGCAACTCCCAGAGTATGTTACTTCTTCATGATTTTGTAAAAGTCATGTTTTCATCATGAAATTTCCTCATCATTTTTTACATTAGGAATCCATCTATCCATTAAGACCTAGCTCAGATATTTCCTCATCAGTGATTTTTCTGTAGTGTCACCATGCATGATTAATCCTATTTCTCATCTGTAGTCTGATATCAGTTTGTACTAATATCTATCATAGTTATTATATTCATAGGTACTGTGGTTATTTCTTTACATAGCTCTCTCCCTAATAAAACAATGAGTTCTTTAAAAGTAGGGCCTACTGTGTTTAGTTGGCATTACCTTCCCAAGGTTAGCATGGTGCTTGTGACATAGAATATATTTAATAAATTTTTGATGAATTTTAGAAAGAGATATATAAAAACAAGTACAAGAGAATAAATACAATGCTGCTAAGTAACATTTTATTATGAATCCTGGTGGATTAATAACTTTAAACAAATGGTCACAAAATGTTCAGAAAGCCATTATATAAAATACTAAATCACTATGATTTGACAGAAAAAGCTTATGACTTGTACATAGGAAGGCTGAAAATTCCTGAGGATGGCCCGAGAACTCAGGAATGCAAGGTAATCTTGAATATTTTGTGGAGTTGCACCCTCTATGTATTTTGTAGTAACACTGAGAAGCAAGAAAGAATTTCTAAGTGAAATTTCTTTTCCCTACATAATTCTAAAAATCATAGGCAAAATGATATAGGAAAATATTCATTTTCTTGCCATTGAATACAGCCAGTAGGAATAAAGAATACTGTTTGTAAAAATGTTGAAACTATAAGACTCACATATAAACTAGTGATAGGATTTGGGAATGGCCCTTTAATAAATGACTATGATTTTGCTGTTTTGACATATTCATGAGAAAAGAACATTGTGATCACTTTATATAATTCTTACATCCAAAGAAACCATGTTTTCCTTAAGGTACCTTTTAATATAATGCACTTATATGAATTATATAAATTATTTATGCCTACTCTCCGTGCATTTTTCTCTTTTAAAAATAAATGTAAATTTGTGCAAAAGTATTCCCAAATTACAAGTAGAAAAGCTGATATACCCCTTAACTCCCCAAGATCATGAAGTCAGCAGAATAGCTTTTGATATAGCATATTTCATTAAGTAGTTACTAATGTTTAATCTTGGTAGGTATTTTTGAATACTCACTTCTTTTGCTTTTAATAAAAAATTATTCTAATATAACTCTAATTGCCTATGAATACTTGGACCAGAATTTTTACTGTGCTCTGAAAATTTATTGATGATCACTTTGGTCTAAAAAAAGGGTGGATCCATTAGTTTTGAATAGATCAGACGCTTTAGCAGAAAGTTTACAGATAATTTGGATAATACTCAATTTTAAGAAGTAATTAAAAACTAAGTGTATACCTTTAAATGAGCTGTCTCAAATTAGATCAAAATCAGAATTACAGTCACTAATGTTCATTTCTTCTTAAAATATTAAGTTAAAATAACTGCAAATACCGTGTTTTCCTTGGTGAATTATATGTTTGCTTTGTGCAAAAACACATTTAAGTATTAAACTCATTTACCTTTTTTATCAACATTGTCAATATTTGAAATACCTCCACAGAGGATCCCTGGGTGGCTCAGCGGTTTGGTGCCTGCCTTCAGTCCAGGGCGTGATCCCGGAGTCCCGGGATTGAGTCCCACATCAGGCTTCCTGCATGGAGCCTGCTTCTCCCTCTGCCTATGTCTCTGTACCCCGCCCGCCTCTCTGTCTCTCATGAATAAATAAATTAAATCTTAAAAAAAAGAAATACCTCCACACATACACTACCAACATTATATTCATATTAGTTGAATCTCTATTTTGCAGCTGCAATAGGTTAATTGAAGGTTTGGTCATCTTATTGCAATGTCAGAGGTAAAATTGTTTATACATCTCAGTTTTAAATTCCTTCACCTGTATAATATATAGCCCTAGGGATGCTGTAAGGATTAATGAGTTTGAAAAGTACATTGACCTTTCTGATTAAACATGCTCTACAAGTACAAAACACTATTTTACTATACTCCAAATAAGATGCATTGCAAAAAAGTAAATATATATATATATATATAATTATGGCAGATTGACAGCACAGACACATTATATATAGAAACTCTTGTCTCCAGTAAAGTTTTGTCCTACCTTTTAAAGTTTCTTCTTGTCCCAAATATCTCCCCTTTGGTTAGCATTGTTTCTGTATCTAATGTAAGAATTTAGGTCATTTCTTTAAAGAAATCTGTACACCATCAATGTTAGTGTTTTACAGCTGAATTGTATATCCTCATTGTATTCATAGCCAATAAATTAGACTTTAGTTAGTACAATTAGTCTGAGCTTTTTTATTAATAGGCTATGAGCTAAATACTAGTCATAGATTATTTTACTTAATTCATTCAACATATAATAAAAGACAAACTGCACAATAACGTGAACAGTGATACTAATTTTTTAACTCATGACCACCTCATAGAGATATGTGATATGGAGAAGCTTTATTTGGCAGCATGAATCCAGCACAATTTTTTTAAATGAGGAATTTGAAGCCAACCAGAGCATTTACATGAATAGTCACCTTCTCTGTTCAAATGCCATTTCTTTTGAACAAAGTTATTTTTATCTATCTCCCAAGGATCTTCAAAACATTGGTACTAGAAAAGAAGATACAGTAAATAAAGGTGTGGGCCTTTAGATATTGGCAAAAAAATAGTTTTCTCTATAAATTGGTAAATTAGTAATCTGGTTTTAGATATTATTTCACTGAATGGTAAATTAATGTGATACATGAGCTTGATCATTCTGCATATACTTTTGAAGGCCAACATTGCTCTAATCAAAATGAGACAGTGACATTACAGAAAAAAACTGTGTATCAATATCTCTCATAAATCAGCACAGCAGGCCCCTCCCCCAGAAGACCAGCGAGACGGACCAGTTCCAGGGGAAGTCGAGGGACTTAAAGTATACAGAATCGGAAGATACTCCACCGTGTTTTTTTGTTTTTGTTTTTTTGTTTTTGTTTTTGTTTTGTTTTGTGCTTTTTTTCCTTTCTTTCTTCTTGATTTCTGATTGCTTCCCCCACCCCACCCCCTTTTTTTCTCCTTTCTTTCTTTTTCTTTCTCTTTATCCCCTTTTTTTTCTTCTTTCTCTTTTTTCTTTTTCTCTTTTCTTTCCTTCTCTCTCTTTTTCTCCTTTTCCCAATACAACTTGTTTTTGGCCACTCTACACTGAGCAAAATGACTAGAAGGAAAACCTCACCTCAAAAAAAAGAATCAGAAACAGCCCTCTCTCCAACAGAGTTACAAAACCTGGATTACAATTCAATGTCAGAAAGCCAATTCAGAAGCACTATTATACAGCTACTGGTGGCTCTAGAAAAAACCATAAAGGACTCAAGAGACTTCATGACTGCAGAATTTAGATCCAATCAGGCAGAAATTAAAAATCAATTAAATGAGATGCAATCCAAGCTAGAAGTCCTAACGACGAGGCTTGACGAGGTGGAAGAACGAGTGAGTGAAATAGAAGACAAGTTGATGGCAAAGAGGGAAACTGAGGAAAAAAGAGACAGGCAATTAAAAGATAATGAGGATAGATTAAGGGAAATAAATGACAGCCTGAGGAAGAAAAACCTACGTTTAATTGGGGTTCCCGAGGGCGCCGAAAGGGACAGAGGGCCAAAATATGTATTTGAACAAATCCCAGCTGAAAACTTTCCTAATCTGGGAAGGGAAACAGGCATTCAGATCCAGGAAATACAGAGATCCCCCTCTAAAATCAACAAAAACCGTTCAACACCTCGACATTTAATAGTGAAGCTTGCAAATTCCAAAGATAAGGAGAAGATCCTTAAAGCAGCAAGAGAAAAAAAGTCCCTGACTTTTATGGGGAGGAATATTAGGGTAACAGCAGACCTCTCCACAGAGACCTGGCAGGCCAGAAAGGGCTGGCAGGATATATTCAGGGTCCTAATTGAGAAGAACATGCAACCAAGAATACTTTATCCAGCAAGGCTCTCATTCAAAATGGAAGGAGAGATAAAGAGCTTCCAAGACAGGCAGGAACTGAAAGAATATGTGACCTGCAAACCAGCTCTGCAAGAAATTTTAAGGGGGACTCTTAAAATTCCCCTTTAAGAAGAAGTTCAGTGGAACAATCCACAAAAACAAGGACTGAATAGATATGATGACACTAAACTCATATCTGTCAATAGTAACTCTGAACATGAACAGGCTTAATGACCCCATCAAAAGGCACAGGGTTTCAGACTGGATAAAAAAGCAGGACCCATCTATTTGCTGTCTACAAGAGACTCATTTTAAACAGAAGGACACCTACAACCTGAAAATAAAAGGTTGGAGAACCATTTACCATTCAAATGGTCCTCAAAAGAAAGCAGGGGTAGCCATCCTTATATCAGATAAATTAAAATTTACCCCGAAGACTATAGTGAGAGATGAAGAGGGACACTATCTCATACTCAAAGGATCTATCCAAAAAGAGGACTTAACAATCCTCAATATATATGCCCCAAATGTGGGAGCTGCCAAATATTTAAACCAATTAATAACCAAACTCAAGAAATACTTTGATAATAATACACTTATACTTGGTGACTTCAATCTAGCTCTTTCTATACTAGATAGGTCTTCTAAGCACAACATATCCAAAGAAACGAGAGCTTTAAATGATACACTGGACGAGATGGATTTCACAGATATCTACAGAACTTTACATCCAAACTCAACTGAATACACATTCTTCTCAAGTGCACATGGCACTTTCTCCAGAATAGACCACATACTGGGTCACAAATCGGGTCTGACGCGATACCAAAAGATAGGGATAGTTCCCTGTATATTCTCAGACCATAATGCCTTGAAATTAGAACTTAATCACAACAAGAAGTTTGGAAGGACCACAAACACGTGGAGGTTAAGGACCATCCTGCTAAAAGATGAAAGGGTCAACCAGGAAATTAAGGAAGAATTAAAAAGATTCATGGAAACTAATGAGAATGAAGATACAACCGTTCAAAATCTTTGGGATGCAGCAAAAGGAGTCCTAAGGGGGAAATACATCGCAATACAAGCATCCATTCAAAAACTGGAAAGAACTCAAATACAAAAGCTCACCTTACACATAAAGGAACTAGAGAAGAAACAACAAATGGACCCCACCCCCAGCAGAAGAAGACAGTTAATTAAAATTCGAGCAGAACTAAATGAAATCGAGGCCAAAAGAACTGTGGAACAGATCAACAGAACCAGGAGTTGGTTCTTTGAAAGAATTAATAAAATAGATAAACCATTAGCCAACCTTATTAAAAAGAAGAGAGAGAAGACTCAAATTAATAAAATCATGAATGAGAAAGGAGAGATCACTACCAACACCAAGGAAATACAAACGATTTTAAAAACATATTATGAACAGCTGTACGCCAATAAATTAGGAAATCTAGAAGAAATGGACGCATTCCTGGAAAGCCACAAACTACCAAAACTGGAGCAGGAAGAAATAGAAAACCTGAACAGGCCAATAACCAGGGAAGAAATTGAAGCAGTCATCAAAAACCTCCCAAGACACAAGAGTCCAGGGCCAGATGGCTTCCCAGGAGAATTCTATCAAACGTTTAAAGAAGAAATCATACTTATTCTACTAAAGCTGTTTGGAAAGATAGAAAGAGATGGAGTACTTCCAAATTCGTTCTATGAGGCCAGCATCACCTTAATTCCGAAACCAGACAAAGATCCCACCAAAAAGGAGAATTACAGACCAATATCCCTGATGAACATGGATGCAAAAATTTTCAACAAGATACTAGCCAATAGGATCCAACAACACATTAAGAAAATTATTCACCATGACCAAGTAGGATTTATCCCCGGGACACAAGGCTGGTTCAACACTCATAAAACCATCAATGTGATTCATCATATCAGCAAGAGAAAAACCAAGAACCATATGATCCTCTCATTAGATGCAGAGAAAGCAATTGACAAAATACAGCATCTATTCCTGATCAAAACCCTTCAGAGTGTTGGGATAGAGGGAACTTTCCTTGACATCTTAAAAGCCATTTACGAAAAGCCCACAGCAAATATCGTTCTCAATGGGGAAGCACTGGGAGCCTTTCCCCTAAGATCAGGAACAAGACAGGGATGTCCACTCTCACCACTGCTATTCAACATAGTTCTGGAAGTCCTCGCCTCAGCAATCAGACAACAAAAAGACATTAAAGGCATTCAAATTGGCAAAGAAGAAGTCAAACTCTCCCTCTTCGCCGATGACTTGATACTCTACATAGAAAACCCAAAAGCCTCCACCCCAAGATTGCTAGAACTCATACAGCAATTTGGTAGCATGGAAGGATACAAAATCAATGCCCAGTAATCAATGGCATTTCTATACACTAACAATGAGACTGAAGAAAGAGAAATTAAGGAGTCAATCCCATTTACAATTGCACCCAAAAGCATAAGATACCTAGGAATAAACCTAACCAAAGAGGTAAAGGATATATACCCTAAAAACTATAGAACACTTCTGAAAGAAATTGAGGAAGACACAAAGAGATGGAAAAATATTCCATGCTCATGGATTGGCAGAATTAATATTGTAAAAATGTCAATGTTACCCAGGGCAATTTACACGTTTAATGCAATCCCTATCAAAATACCATGGACTTTCTTCAGAGAGTTAGAACAAATTATTTTAAGATTTGTGTGGAATCAGAAAAGACCCCGAATAGCCAGGGGAGTTTTAAAAAAGAAAACCATATCTGGGGGCATCACAATGCCAGATTTTAGGTTGTACTACAAAGCTGTGGTCATCAAGACAGTGTGGTACTGGCACAAAAACAGACTCATAGATCAATGGAACAGAATAGAGAACCCAGAATTGGACCCTGAAATGTATGGTCATCTAATATTCGATAAAGGAGGAAAGACTATCCATTAGAAGAAAGACTGTCTCTTCAATAAATGGTGTTGGGAAAATTGGACATCCACATGCAGAAGAATGAAACTGGACCACTCTCTTTCACCATACACAAAGATAAACTCAAAATGGATGAAAGATCTAAATGTGAGACAAGAGTCCATCAAAATCATAGAAGAGAACACAGGCAACACCCTTTTTGAACTTGGTCACAGTAACTTCTTGCAAGATACATCCACAAAGGCAAAAGAAACAAAAGCAAAAATGAACTATTGGGACTTCATCAAGATAAGAAGCTTTTGCACAGCAAAGGATACAGTCAACAAAACCAAAAGACAATCTACAGAATGGGAGAAGATATTTGCAAATGACATATCAGATAAAGGGCTAGTTTCCAAAATCTATAAAGAACTTATTAAACTCAACACCAAAGAAACAAACAATCCAATCATGAAATGGGCAAAGACATGAAGAGAAATCTCACAGAGAAAGACATGTACATGGCCAACATGCACATGAGAAAATGCTCTGCATCACTTGCCATCAGGGAAATACAAATCAAAACCACAATGAGATACCACCTCACACCAGTGAGAATGGGGAAAATTAACAAGGCAGGAAACAACAAATGTTGGAGAGGATGCGGAGAAAAGGGAACCCTCTTACACTGTTGGTGGGAATGTGAACTGGTGCAGCCACTCTGGAAAACTGTGTGGAGGTTCCTCAAAGAGTTAAAAATAGACCTGCCCTACGACCCAGCTATTGCACTGTTGGGGATTTACCCCAAAGATTCAGATGCAATGAAACGTCGGGACACCTGCACCCCGATGTTTATAGCAGCAAAGTCCACAATAGCCAAACTGTGGAAGGAGCCTCGGTGTCCACTGAAAGATGAATGGATAAAGAAGATGTGGTTTATGTATACACTGGAATATTACTCAGCAATTAGAAACGACAAATACCCACCATTTGCTTCAACGTGGATGGAACTGGAGGGTATTATGCTGAGTGAAATAAGTCAATTGGAGAAGGACAAACAGTGTATGTTCTCATTCATTTGGGGAATATGAATAATAGTGAAAGGGAATATAAAGGAAGGGAAAAGAAATGTTGGGAAATATCAGGAAGGGAGACAGAACATAAAGACTCCTAACTCTGGGAAACGAACTAGGGGTGGTGGAAGGGGAGGAGGGCGGGTGTTGGAGGGAATGGGTGACGGGCACTGAGGCGGACACTTGACGGGATGAGCACTGGGTGTTTTTCTGTATGTTGGTAAATTGAACACCAATAAAAATTAATTAAAAAATATCTCTCATAAACATAGATGCAAAAATTAACAAATCAAATCCAAAATATATGAAAAGAATAACACACTATAACCAAATAAGATTATCCCAAGTGTGCAAGACTGGTTCAATATTTGAAAATCAGATAGTGTAATCCATCATATCAACAGACTAAAGAAGAAAACTCATAAACATATCAATAGATGCAGAAAAAAAACATTTGATAAACTATCAACCCATTCATGATAAAAATTTTAGCATACTGGAAATAGAGGGGAACATCCTCTATTTGATTTTTTAAATCTATATTAAAAACAAAACAAAACAAAACACCTTACAGCTAACATCATACTAACTAGTGAGAAACTTGGAGCTTTCCTACAAGATAAAGAAGTTTTCTCTCACTGCTGGTTTTCAACAATGTACAGGAAGTCCTAGTTAATGCATTAAGATATGAAAAAATATAGTATATAGATTGTAAAATAAAACTTACTCATGTTATCTTATTACAGATGCCATAATCATGTATGTAGAAAATTTTTAAAAAACCAGTCTTCGAGAACTAATAAGTGATTATAGCAAGCTTGTAAGATATAAGATTAATGTACAAAATTCACTTTCCTATATACTAGTAATGAACATGTGGAATTTGAAATAAAAAATGCACTGTCATTTACATAAGCACCCTCCAAGATGAAATACTTAGGTACAAATTTAACAAAATATGTCTAGTATTTATAAGAAAATAAGAAAACTTCGATAAAAGATAACAAAGAAAAGCTAAGCAAAAGAGAGATATTCTATGTTCATGGATTGTAAGACTCGATATTGTCAAGATGTTAGTTCTTCTGACTTGATCTATAGATTGAATCCAATCCCAGTCAAAATCCCTGTAGGTTATTTTACGGATATTAACAAGCTGATAATGTTTATAGAGGGACGCAAAGACCAAGAATAGCTAACTCAACACTGAAGGTGAAGAACAAAGTCAGAAGACTGACACTACCCAAATTCAAAACTTACCATAAAGCTACACTAATTAACAGAATATATAACTAGATTTAATGGAACAGAATAGAGAGCCTAGAAACAAACTTACATAAATATGATCCACTGATTTTTCACAAAGGAGCAAAGACAATACAATGAAGCAAAGATAGTCTTTCCAACAAATAGTTTAGAACAGCTGGACATACACATGCAATAAGATCTTTATCCTTCAAAAATTAACTCAATAGGGATCCTAGATATATACAAAATTAAAATCCATAAAGAGAATATCTAGATGACCTCTGGTATACCAATGACTTTTCAGAACACACACCAACAGAACATTATATGAAAAAAACAATTTTAATTCATTAAAATTAAAAACTTGTCTATGAAAGTCAATGTCAAGGGAATGAGAAGACAAGCCACACACTGGGAGTGTATATTGTAAAATATATTTCTGGTAAAGGATGAAAGTGACTGTATTATAAACTAGGCCAAAGACTTTAATAGATACCTTATCAAAGAAGATTTACAGATGGCAAGTGGCAAATAAACATATGAAAAAAAGTTTGACATGTCATTACAGAATTGAAAATTAAAACAACGAAGATACTGGGGTGCCTGGGTGGCACAGTTGGTTAAGCAGCCAACTCTTGATTTTGGCTATTGTACAACTAAACCTACTCAGACTGTACAATTCAGTCATCACACTCATTATTTACCCAAATGTACTGAAAAATTAAAAGTATCCGTGTGCAAATTTTTGTGTGGCTATAACAGCTTTTTTCATAAATTTACAGGCTTGGAAGCAACCAAGATGCCCTTCAGTAGGCAAATGGGTAAATGAACTGTAGTACACCAAGACAATAGAATATTATTCAGTACTGAAAACAAATGAGATACCAAGCTCATAGAGGAAACTTAAATGCATATTACTTAGTGAAAAGGCTATGTACTGTTCCAACTATATGACATCCTGGAGAAGGCAAATCTCTGGAGATGACAAAAGGATCAGTGGTTGGGAGATGTTGAGGGAGACAGGGATGGATGAATAGACAGAATACAGAAGATATTTTTGGGGAAGCCTGGGTGGCTCAGCAGTGGAGCATCTGCCTTCGGCCCAGGGCATGATCCTGGGATCCCTGGATCGAGTCCCACATCGTGCTCCCTGCATGAGCCTGCTTCTCCCTCTGCCTATCTCTCTTCTCTCATGAATAAATTAAATCTTAAAAAAAAAAAAAGATATTTTGGGCAGTGCAGTTACTCTGTCTGTTACAACAATGGATACATGCTTTTTATACACTCATTGTACAAAGAATGTACAATACAAAGAATGAACCAAATATAAATTGACAATTTAGGGTGCTGATGTGTTAATATATTTACTTATAATAAAAATGGGGAGAATGTACATGTCAGTACAGGAGTACATGGGAAATCTCTGCAGTTTCCATAAATTTTTTCTGTGAACCTAAAACTTCGCTAAAAAAATAAAGTTTATTAAGTTTGTAAGATAAAAACTCTAGAAACTTGTGAATTATTATTAAAAAGATAACTCTTACTTATGTCCCATCACATTTGGGTTAAAGAAAATGAGTCATTACCTATTTCCTTATATCTAATCACATCAAAGTAAAATTAGTTTGTTACAACACTTATTTGTGAATAGTCATAAATAATAATGATTTTAAATAACAGCCAAACAATTTACTAAGCCATACTAACCTAATCTCTCATGTTAGGATAAGTAATTTGGTAAAATGAGAGAAACGTAGTTAAATAGAGAGAAGGAGATATGGAGGTAGACAAAAAATAGAAAAATAAATAGGTATCAGTACTTAAGACTGATTTCTAGAATTCAGTAAATATTTATCTGAGGAAAAAAGAACCAGATCTGAGATACTATTATTCAATTCTGTCACAATTTCTTGATGAGTCTGATTCGTCCTTCTATCTTTTTCTATATGGTGATCCAGTAATTCACTAACAATGCCATGGATAAACAAATTCAGCATTTATTATGCCCTACCTTATACAGGACATTTGAAATATATGTTATGGTCAATCCAGTCACAGACTAGCACTTTAAAAATCTCTGTTTAAGATAAAAGAGTAGATATGTAAAAACAATAACTAGAATATTGAAGAGGAAGTAATTTTGGAATATTTGGTAGTAGAAATAAACAGGTAAAAGATACAAGTGTAAGACACTTGGAGAAAGGTTAGTATTAAAATATTTCAGGAAAACCTTGGTTGACAGCAAACTAAACTGAAAACACAAACTATTACAGAACAGAAGTAAAAAAATAATAATAAAACAATATATAAGAAAAAAACACAAGCATCCAAACAGAATTCTTGATGTCATGAATAAATAAAAATATGAACAAGGTAAAGAGCTTCAACTAGAGATAAAGAGGCGAAAATAATTGTAGAAAAGATAACTGGAAAAATTGAATTGCTCATGCTAGAAAAGGCAGAAGTGAAAAAAATTAATTCTATACATTTAAACTATACTTACAGGACCTAATAATGATGAGCCATCTTTCAGCTATGCTGACAGAACAAGAGCAAATGAGCTTAAGCTCCACTCTGAGGTGTCCAGAAATAAGACTATCATGACAGTAAAGTTGTTTAAGCATTAGACTACCCTAAGAACTTAGAATATATATCTGTGTGTGTTTATATGTATATTTACATTATAAATATAAATTAATATGAATATATATTTATAAATATCTAAAACAAATACAAGTTAATAGTTTATATTATATATGAATAATATATATAAATAAATGCATGTTTGGGTAGGGAGGTGTGTGCAGTAGGGGGAAGGGGAACATCAAATGGAGGAATGGAGCAGTCCTGCTGTGTGCAGCAGGTGTACCCCTCCATGTTTGTGGTCTTGAACTTTTGAGAGCATCTATTGTTTTTTCTAACCCTAAAAGACAGTAAAGACCTCCCAATCTCTCCCAGTGATAATGGTGAGTGCTGTTGGTTTGTTTTTAATATTGTTTCTTGAAGAAAGTATTTTACTTTTAACCATTTAAGAACAAACTGTTCTATGACTAACATTTAAAAAATGTGAAAAGCAGATGATGCACAGAATTTAAGAAACACTTTTTTCAATCAATCATCTGAAAAATTGAGAATATGTGCTTTCTCTCTTTTAATGATTCTAAGCCTAAAATTAAGATTCAAGTTAGTTTAGTTGGCAGTATCGCTGAAGTTGATCTACCGTGGTTTTTGCTCATTCCTCATATACAAAGATACCATTTACAAAGGTAGATTTCTCTCATTTGCATTAACAACACCACTTAAATATTTGCTTTATACTATTACGCTTTCTACCTGATTAAATATGGCTGTACCAATTAATACGGCTAACAAAAATGGTATTCAGCTTCTTTAGGAGTAGCTAGTGTTAAACCTAATCAGTGTTTATCTGAATGGAATCAATTCAGCTAAACATAATGGTACTGTAAGTTAATCCTTACTCCCATGCTTAAATTCAACATGAACAATTAAAGAACAGAACCAGAGGACACCTTGTTTTATTTCATGAGATGAAATAACACTAAAATATTGCCTATGAATTTCTTAATTTGATAGGATTAGCACAACAAAAACCACCACAACTTTAACCAGAAAATACATTCTCTATTCCTATATGGGTTTACTGACTACTGGTATAAGATTTAAAGTTTTAGGATTCATTTTTTCCTTTAAGTGATTATTTTGCAAAAATATAAATTTACTTTCCACACTTTATATGATAGCAGATGATCACATAGTTAAAGGAAATTCTGTACAAAATTCTAGTATTATTTAGTTTTGCTAAATATATAGTACTGTAAAGGCTGTAAAGGCTTCAAAATTATAATTTGAGGGATTCCTGGGTGGTGCAGCGGTTTGGCGCCTGCCTTTGGCCGAGGGCACAATCCTGGAGACCTGGGATTGAATCCCACATCGAGCTCCTGGTGCATGGAGCCTGCTTCTCCCTCTGCCTGTGCCTCTACCTCTCTCTCTCTCTCTCTCTCTCTCTCTCTCTCTGTGACTATCATAAATAAATAAATTTTAAAAAATAAAAATAAAAAAATTATAATTTGATTAAGAGCCTCTCATGGTTTGTCCCCTCTCTTATTTATTCCCATTCAGTTTTTCCTCTCTTCCCTATGATCCGGCTAATGGAATTAAAAAATATATGCATAGTTAGAAGGGTTTTTTTGTTTTTGTTTTTGTTTTTTTAGGTGTCAGGCACAATCTTCAATCTTAGAGTTTTAAAAGTTTAATACCATTTTTGTGGTTTGTATTATTATGTGACAACTGCCTCATATTTCTCTTAAAATTTGTTCAAAATGCTACTCTTTTTTTAAACTATTGCTACAAATCAACCCACATGAAAATTTGACATCTACAGTAGGCAACTACATTGTGCTAAATATTTCCTTTTTTTCTAATTTTATTGTCTATTGCCATACTGATCCAATAAAGTATGTTAATATTACACAATACTGTATAGTGGTTAAAAGCATAGAGTCATGCTGCCTTGGTTTAAATCTCACTTATTGTATCATTTACCAGCTGCGTGGTATTGAGAAAGTCACTTAACCTCTGGAAGTCTCACTTTCTTCATTTTTAAGGGGAATAATAGTACCTACTCCATAGACCTGCTGTAAGCTAATATACTCAAGCCTTATAATGCAATGCCTGACAGCTAATAAACATACAGTAACTATTCGTTTTAGTGCTATACTTATTAACATATATAATAGTCAAATGGAAGATAAATGCATTAAAAAAACAGAAACATCACCAGGTGCAGATGTAATGGTAATTTAAAACTAAAATCCCACTAGCACCATAGATTCCAATAATCAAAAACTCTATTTACTGCCCTTAATATCCAGGAGGAAACAGATGGAACACTCAAATCAGTATAATTTAAGAGAGATTGTCACAGGACTCTTTATTTTGGAAAAACATGGAACTAAAAGGGAAAGCACAGAACTTCAGACTTTATTTCCAGTAGGGCCCCTTTAACATTTTTTGTGGATTACGGAGTGCCAGTTACTAGAATCTGATGAAAAAGAAGATTTTGTTGACAGGGCTATACAACAGGAACTGAGACCTTTGGTCAAGGGAAATAGCTGGCTTGCTGAGTCTCTGCAGATTGGGCACCAGGGAAATAAACATTTCAAAATTGCTCTCCTTGCCCCCTCCAATCTCCTGCCCTTGTTCCTCTTAGAGAAAATCAAGTGGAAACCTGAGGATAAGGAAGCCTAGTGATAAGTCAATACAGGTCAAAATCCTAGGGCACAGAGCAGAGTGGACAAAGATGGAAATTGAATATAGAATTGCAAGCAAATAAATTCCAACTTCCTGTCTGCCTGTCATCTACCTGTTTATTAATCTACCAAATGCTAAATTTGCGGCAGGTAAACATAATATAAATACTAGTTTAATTTACAGAGATTATGAATGCATGTACTATTACATTTTAAAATATTTCAAGTCTATAAATGTCACATAGACTCAAAAGTTACCAGAATATTTGTTTCACGCATAAATAGGCATAAACTTCCAATGGAATTGTTTTTACCATTGTTGATTTTTTTTTCAACCTGAAATCTTCACTATCCCCTATTTGATGTCTTTAGTTTCCCAAGCCTTTTATGTTAAAAAAAATTACCATCTGAAAATTCAAATGTTCTTGGAAAATATATTTCATACTGGTATAAATTAATAAGTCAGATTGTGACTAGAAGAAAGAAGAAGAAGAAAGTTGGTTTATGAAGTGACAAGAAGTAAAGGGGAATGTCAAAGTTGAGGGAGTGCCAAAGGTGGTTTAACTCATTTTAAGCTTACTGTGATCTTGCTTGCATTATCGGCAGCTTACTGGTTTACGAGATTCCACATTTTGCTTATATATAATCTATTTTATGTATGCTTTATCAAGTTAATATATATGTAGAATCTAAAATTCAAATCTTATTACAGGGATTGAGATGAGAGATGCTTGTTTCTTGACCCAATTATCACCTTGAATATTTCTTTGCCAGGGGCCAACTACATCCTATCTTTCCACTGTTTCTTCTCATATTTATTCCCATATTTCTATATATTTTTAAATTTCTATTTCTCTTTTAAATCTGAGAAATGCAGAGGAATGAACAGAAATTGTTTCATGAAGCAGGAGGCAATGCTCATAACCAGGTGTTCCTAAAAGATATCCAACTGCTAACAATACCATTAAGTAGAAGGCAGATACTGTCCAGTGGAAAGAAGACTGTTATCCTTGCTATTGTTTTTATTTTTCATTTTGTAAAATTTTATTCCATACTCCTGACTTCCTTGTCTCCAGCCTCTATCAAAACCCTAGTTCTTTCAGGGCATCTGGCTCTCTTGACTGCCTACCAGTAAACATACATTGTAAAAACAGACAAACAAGCAAACAAAACCCAAAAAACTCAACATAGTTCTGAACGTTATTTTTTGTTGTTAAATGAGTATAACTAGCCAAATATCATATTTTGTTGATATTATAAATTGCTTATTTTTTCATAAATTGCTTAAAACAATATTTAGAGCTTACACTATAAAAAAAGGAATAAATGAAATTCCTACTCAAACCCATATATTTAACTATATTTTTCTTGTTCCAGAAATAAATTGTTTTAGTCATGAGTTAATTGTTAAAATTTGTGAATTATAAAGATTTTAATATTATCCCATAATGCTATTAAAATCCTCTGGTCAACGATATTTAAGAAATATTTACCCTTCACTTTTATATATGTGGCATAAAGGAAAATCATCTGCAGCAGTTTTATGGTTGATAAATAAACAAAATTTACAAAGTAAAATTATTATAAAAGACCCACACCTGATAGAGAGAGGAGAAAGAAGTAAGCAGGAGGAGAGAGTTGGTAGGAGGCAGTATCCAGGACTCAGAAGGAATGGCTTGTCTCTGCTCTATCTGGTGTGACTTGACCAGCTGCCAGAGGTTGACCAGCTGCCAGAGGATCCACATCCAAGATGGCTCACTCAAGTGGCAGGTTGGTGTTGCCTCTTGCCTGGGGTTGTCAGATTCCCTGAGGATTTATTTATTTGAGAGAGAGAGAATGTGCAAGAGAGTACAAGTGGTGGAGGGGGAGAGACAGACTCCCTACTGAGTGGGGAGCCCTATGTGGAGCTCATCCCAGGACCCTGGGGTCACCACCTGAGCAAAAGGCAGATGCCTAACTGACTGAACCACCCAGGCACCCCTGTTCACCGTATTTTCACAGGGCCTGGTGCACAGTCATTGTGGTAACCAGTCAGTCTCCAAGATGATCCCTGAAGGATCCTTTCCCTTAGTATTCATACCCTGTATTGTGCTCTCTCACAATGAATACAACTGTGTGTGATCAATGGGATATCGCAGATGTGGCAGTGTGACTTTCAAGGCTGAATTATAAAAGGCATTGCTGCTTTCAGTGGATCTCTCACTCTGGGGGAAGCCAGCCACCATGTCATGAGGACACTCCAGCAGCCCAACCGACGTGGAAAGGAACTGAGGTCCCTGGCCATCAGCCAACATCAACTTGCCAGCTATAGGAGTGAGTAGCCTCAGAAAGGGATCTTCCATCACAAGCCATCAGACGACTGGAGCCCCAGCTGACATCTGACTGCATCCTCATGAAAACCTTGTGCCAGAAGAAACCAGACAAGCTGCTCTGAATTCCAGACCCACAGAAACTATGAGATAAGAACTATTTATTGTTACTTTAAATCTCTAATTTTTTACATAATTTGTTCCTTGTCCATAACCAAGAAAAGAAAGACCACACCTGAAGAAAAAGTGATTTAAGAAAATAGGTTTAATTCATATGGACAAATGGGAATGCAAGGATATTCATTAATTTCTTTGGCCTTTCATTCATAATTTTATTTATTGATTGAGCAAATTTTTATTGAACTTCTATCAATGTGCAAAGCAATTTAGAATACCAAAGAAATATTTTATATATTCTATTTGGTCTTTATATTTTCTATTTGGCCTTAATGATGCTAAAACCTAGTAGAAGAGAAATGCCATTCATTTATAGGAGATTAACTTATTACAGCTAAGAAATAATATAAGGCAATTGTATGCTCGCAAATAATCTAATGATGGTAACAATAACAACAGCAAAAACAGCAATACTGGTAGTATGTTTATATTTTCTAAGTATTAATGTAATCCTCATATCAACTTCATGTGATATTACTGCTATTATTTCCTATTTTGATTAGTAAAAATAGAACACAAAGATTTTCCACTAATTGCCCATGGACTTAAAACTAATAAATGTCACAGTGGAGTTTCATATTCATATAAACTGACTCTAAAGGACTATACAACAGGGACTAACAGGAAGACAGTAGGAAAGTAAAGTTTAGATGGATCTTTAAAACTATTATAATTTAGATAGAGAAGGAAGAGAACAAAAGGAATATAATGAGAGGAATCAATGTAAGCAAAATGCTAGAAATGCATGTAGCTAATTTAAGTAAGTATACATATTTGGGAAAAGTATGAATAGGCAAACAGTAGTGGCTAATGAAAATATACTTGAAATTTAAATAGGCTTTGGAAAAGGACTAGGTGTAGACTGGGGTTGCCCTAAATGGAATATCAGCTCTTAAAATTGGTTTAAACCTTAAATGTAACACAATCACAGAGATTTTTGATGAAACCGTTTTATAAGAACAATGTCTCCAGGCATAAATAATTCACATAATATCTATTTGTAATTATTTTTCCAGGTTGGTTTAGGCATATTCCCTGCAGTGCACAAAGAAATAAACTACATATCTTACTGAGAACCCTTCTAACATTCTAATGCTACAATAAAAACAAATCAAAGTATAACTGAAAACCATATGAATGAATAATTTTTATTAATTCATCTTATTTTAGCCAACTAAAGATTACTAATGGAGAAATGTAGGGATAATGGGCTTATGGAGAAGCTTGTAATGATTTCTTCATCTTTCTTTGATATACAAGCAGAACTCAAGCACATTAAATCAAACAAAAGGGCCTTTCAAATTCAAGTGCTGAGCAATTTATTCTCAAGTCACTTCAATTTTTATATTTGATTATTTGACTTATCTTGGCTTATACCAATAATCACAGCCAGCCTTCAGCAAAATTGACAGAAAGAGCTATTTGTCTTCTAAACCTATTCTTATTCACTTTTCCTGACCTCTTTTATCCATGCTTCAACTACCTAAATCAACATCCCCACTCCATCCCCATTGTCATTCCCATTCTTATGAGAGAGTTATAGAAGAAACTCCAACTTCTCTCAGAAGATTAGATAAAATGCAATTCCATAGCTCTTTCCAGAGTAACTGAGTTTTTATAATCATATGAAAAGTTATGGCTTACTTTATACTGTAGAGATTGACACCTCTAGTAAGTGTCAAATGGGAAGGAATTTGCTTAACTCATCCATATTAAAGTATTCATATTTTAAACCTTCTGTCACTAAAATTAGGTGAAAAGCTGAAATAATTCTGTAATAAATGGTTTAAAGTAATTATTATGAAAAAAGAGAAGTGAGGTAGAATTAATTATTCAGCTCTCTGGTATATGTTAATTAATTTTATAAATAATAACTTATTATGTCTGCTTTTACCTGAACACATTTAAATGCATTATTAGTCTTTATCTTCCCAGCACCTAACATATAGCATATAACAAGTTGATGATAATGTTTCTTGAGTGAATGAATGATGAAAATCAACACTGTAAAAATTAGCTGGAAAAAAGGAGGAATGATCACATCTGAATTTCAACGTGGTGGTTCAAAAAGTGAATTTTAATACATGTTTCCTTTTTATAGTCACCAAAGCTCTTTCATATTTATCAATGATATCTCTGAGATACTTCCACAATGGAGATATACATATAATTACTTTATTCCTCTTGGAAAGAATAACTTTTAATGTTAATAAATATGCGAACCATAAGAATGTCCACTAATTATACAGATTTTTGCATTGCAAATTACTTTGTATTTTTTTTTAACTCTATTTTCTTATTCCCAATCTAGAAACTATTCCAGTTAGCTTAAGTGTATGTCATAATTACCTAATGATAGTGCAGATGAGATAATAATCAACAAGATTTGTTCTTATATAGTAACTACTCAAATTATATTTATAGCTAGATGAATACTTCCAGAGCATTAGAGAATCACAGAGTTATCCCTTTAAATAGGATTTTTAATCTCTCATCTTTTAGTTTGAAATGCACCTAAAATCCTACTGTTAAAGACAGAAAACAGTAGTTGAAATCTTCACTTTGTAACTTATTACTGCAGAAAAAAATTCAAAATTCCTTTTCAGAATGAAGCGCAGGGGGTGATATCTCTAGCTAATTACCTGAATTTTCAGTTAAACTTCACAAATAACTGAAAAATTTAAGCTTCTTGACGTTTGCCTTGAGTTTCACAAGTCTGTTTGAGAATATTAGTTATAGGCCCTCACTGACGTGCTGACAGAGCCTGTGCCCACGTATGAGACAGGCCAGTGAAAGCGTCTCCTCTCTTCTGTTGATGACTTCATGGAGTTTGTGTGAGGCTGGTCCTGCGCCGCATCCAGTGGCCTCCCTGCCTCTATGTGTGTGGGTGAAATAAAGCCATTGTGTAGCCCCTCCACCCCCACCCCGGCCAAAGAACATTAGTTGTATCATAGTGAGGAGAGGCTCTGATTGATGTTAATGATTTAGGAAATTTTAGAAATAAATAATTTCTTAAGTATCTGTTATATAGCACAATCTTTTACATCATGGGATGCAGGGTGTGGGGAGTGAGGTTAGGGAAATAGGAAGATAAGGAATTAGGTAAAAACACTAATAAATTAATATTTAATGCTTTAAGGAAATTTTAAAACTAAATATATATTCTAGTAACTTTAAGTGGAAATGGGGGGGGGGGCTGAAATATTGCTTCCTTTGAAGATCTGATTAAACCATCACAGCCAAGTCTTTTACACTCTTTCATCCGTGAGATTCATTTACAATAAATTGTGTTCTGCTTTGTGACACCTTTCATGTTTTGCTACTGGTAATTTTAACTTATTTTCTCCACTATATTGTAAACTCTATGAGAACACGTGCTTATTAAATGATTTTGATATAGTGTAACCAATTGTTGTCATGCTTTTGACATCTCTTTTAAATGTTTTTCCCTTTTCATTGATGGCTGACTTACCAAAGCTTTAGTAAGTTTTGCTATAATTTTTTGGCATGTTCTTATAACTATCCTATTTTACTTAAATTTTGAACTCCAAAAACAAGTAAAATGAAGAACTTACCACACTGGATATTACAAGAGAAGATATTTCAATATCACTAATAAAATCTCCAATTACTATATTCCTATAACAAGTTTGGGATATTTTAGGTAAAGAGAAAATGAACATATTTTATATGGCATTTATTATCAGATTTGAAAAGAGACAGTAATTATCTAATTATTAGCTTTTAAACACTGTATATTAATTAAAGAAGCTCTTATTTTTTTTTTAATTCCACAAAAATTTCTTTGAATTTTTCATACCACTTACCATATTAGAATTAAATTTGCCAATGTCTTAGCCTAATTATTATTTATATACATTAAGTTGGAACTGTTTTAGTCTTCTTAACATTTGCATGGCCTCTTAAGGTACCTGGTACATCTTCAATAAATAGTTGTCAAATTTTAATTGAATAAATAATTTTGAACAAAAATACAAGTTTCTTTACAGCAGACTTCATTTCTTTGCCTTTATTTTCCTGCATAAGTACATAGTTGTAGAAGCCAATAATCTAGAAATTAGAAAAATAATTGTAATGGCTACACATTTAACAATTAGCATGTGTAGGAATTTAATGATGTATTTTTTATATAACTCTGAATTTTTTAGTAATTCCATTTTTTAGTATTACAATTTATCTAATATGAAAAATACTAAATTCAAATGATATACAAGAAATAGATTAGACACTGAATGACCCTAAGCTAATTTGATTTTATTTTTATTAAAGAATAAGCCCTAGCATGGAAATAGTTATTACTTTGAGTTCACATTATTTTGAATAAATTCATTAAAGTGATTTTTAAAAACTATCTCTTAGTTTTCATGTCATTAGTGGAAAATAGGAACAATCATTTCAAAGTGTAAATAAACGGACAATCTAAATATTTATTAAAATAAGCCCCCCAAAATGTGATTATAACTGACTATGCAAAGTTCAGAAAAGTTGAGCATACATGACAAAAGCCAAAGTATCATCAGTGGAGCCCTTACAAGATGGATAATTGGTTTGTTTATTGATTGTTCCTATTTTGTTCCTTATAATAACATCCCAGATTGGAAATAACGTTTTTTTTTTTTTTAATATTTATTTTAGAGAGAGAGCACATGTGTCTGTATGTGCATGTAGGGGAGGGGCAGAGGGAAAACATCTTCAAGCCAACTTTCCACTGAGCAGAACCAGAGGCAGGGCTAGATCTCATGACCCATGGGATTATGACCTGAGCCAAAACTGAAAGTCCTACACTTAAACCACTTGGTGCCTGCAGACTGGGAATAACTATTAATAATTATCTGTAAAATCTTAAATTTATGCCTAAATTATTAGGCTAAAACTAAAATTTATCTAATTTTCCAATAACATTTATAAGTTAATTAATCATAACATTCACACATTATGTCAATATAATCTAAATATTGTAAGTTAAAACATTAGCTGATATTCATAGGCTAACATTTATTATTGTTTGTAAATGATTTAATATATACTTTTAATAAAAGAACATACCCTTTTCCTGTGATTCAAGGCACTTTTGTTGATAATTTTCCTATTTCATTACCATGATGAAATAAACTGATGCAGTGATTCATTTGGGTTAAGAATAATATTCAAATATGATATAGTCATAGTGTTTAAAGACATTTTATTCTGCAGATGCTTTTCATTTCTGATTAATTACAGTATTAACCAGATATGGAAATAGTTCATAATAAGAAGAAACACTTCTGGGATATGAAATTACTTCAGGGAGGAAATGTAATATGCATTCACAAAGAAGACAAATTCCCTGGTTTGGAACTCTCATGTGAATTCTAGTAAATATCTACAACCTGTTCTGTCAATACTAATGATCAGAACATGTATCAGAGATGCAATAAAGGAGAGAACACATTTAGACAAAAGTCTATTAACTTTCCTTTGCAGGTCAAAGGAAATCAAAGAGAAACTTCCTGACTAGGGAAAAAGAATACCTTAGATCTCTTTGGCAACTACTCAGTCTAAGTACTACTTAGTAACTTACCTCAAGAGAATCCCAGCTACATATCAAACAAACAAACAAGGCCAATTATCTTTGTACATTAAACAGCGACAATGTTTTCTGTTGGCTTCTACATAATTACTAAACTTTTAACAAATAAAGATAGTATAAGAAAAAATGGATAGGACCCCTGGGTGGCTCAATGATTGACTGTCAGCCTTTGGCTCAGGTCATGGTTCTGGAGTCTTGGAATGAAATCCCATATCAGGCTTACCCAGGGGAGCCTGATTCTCCCTTTGCCTGTGTCTCTGCCTCTTTCTGTGTCTCTCATGAATAAATAAATAAAATCTTAAAAAAAAAAGAAAGAATGGGTAGTAAAAAAGAAACAAATATGTGATTGCTAACCAATTAAAATATTTCTATTTAATTGAAACCATCAAATTATGATTAAGAAAAGTACAACTGATTTTTAGAATCAGTGTTTAACTTGAAATTCTTTCTTGCCCTATATGGTTCTTGCTGGAGCCAATATTACTACTAAAACTACAGAAAGTAGGAGAACACGTCAAAATATTTTATTGTAAAAAAAGGACACACATCAGTAAATACTCTTTATAATTCCCTACAATTCTTTAGCTTAAAAAAAGTAGTCTACAGCAATCTTATCACTATTTAATGACCCATTCTGAACTTTCCTTTATAAAACTAGTCTTTTCTCTATGAAATTAATTAACTTATACATATACCAATATAGTCAAATAGAACTCATTGCCAAGAGCCTAAGTCAAGAGAGTAATTCGACTGATAAAAATAAGAGTATTAGTGAAGCATTAAGAAACAAAATTGGTCAGGTCAAAAGATGGCAATGGAGTAGGAAGACCCAAGGCTCACCTCATCCCATGAATACAACTAGTAACCATCAAATCATTCTAAATACCCTAGAAATTGACTTAAAGCCTAGCAGAACAAATCCCATGACTAAAATTGAAGGAGAGGCCACATCAAAGAAGGTTGGAAGTATGGAAAAACAGTTTAGGAGAGAGAACAGGTCTTGGCTGTTATGGTGGGGAGGAAGCAATAGTCGTGGAAAAAGGCAAGACACAGATTAAAACAAAGGGGAACACATGGGGAAATTACCCAAAGCAATGGGCTTGAAAAGCTAGAGGTGCAAAAGTTTGTGACTCCTGGCAACCAGGAGAGCTTAAGCCTGGAGTTTAAAAGGTCAGCAATCTTGGCTGGGATAGAGCCCAGAAGGCATTGTGCTGCTGCTGGAGAGAAGACAGGCAAACAACTCTCAGACATACAGTGTGGAAACATGTATCTGAAGAGTGTCTGGGGTACATAATGGGGGGAATACTTGCTCATTTCAGAATAAATCCCAGGGAGGCAGCATTCACTGGAGGGACCTATCTGGGAACAAAGGAAGTGGCAGAAACCAATTCCATCCTTGCCCCTCAGCATAAGAACAGGAACACCTGCTGGAAGCAGTGCAGTGCCAACACTCCCTAGCTAGCTAATTGCTTTACATTAAGCCCTGCCCCCCAACATGCTCACGTGGAATACCCTCCCCAGTTTCACTAACCTCAGTCCAGTGGCAAGGCCTGCTCCCCTAGAAGACTAACCCTAACCCTGCTCACACCACTTCCAATTCAGAAGTTTTGCAGAGCTTTGCTTCTGGCAGTGGTAGTGACAGGTCTCGTTTCACAAGCAGACCAAACATAACTAGTTAAAGCACACCTCATTTAGGCTAGGAACTAAATACTGCTCATAATAGGCAAAGAGAGCCTTAGCAGATGACTGGCCTGAAGGTAAAGCAGCCAGGAAAAAACAGGAGAGCACACACAACATACTGGAGACACTCCAGAAGTGCCAGGCCCTGGAGAATAAGGGACACTACATGGCAGGGCACTAGTGGACTATAGGACTTATTCCTTATAAAGTCATTACCCTCAAGAGTAGGATAAATAGCTGACTTTCCTAACATAGAAACACACAGAGAGGCATGTACAAAATGAGACAGAGAAATTTATCCCAAGTGAGAAAATAGTACAAGGCCACAGCCAGGGATCTAAGTAAAACAGAAGTAACATGTCTGATGGAGTATTTAAAGTAATGATCATAGGGATAATCATTGGACCTGAGGAAAGAGTGGGAGACATGAGTGAGACCCGTAACACAGAGATAAGGAATAATATAGCAGAGATACAGGGCTCAATAAATATGAAACATGTTGGATAGAATGAATAGCAGGTTTGAAGAAGGCAGAAGAGTGAATTAATGACCTAGAGACTAAGTAGTGGAAGTAATCATGCTGAACAAGAAGAAAGAATTATGAATTATGTCCCAAGAAAGAATTATAAGAAAGAATTATGTCCCAAGAATCTACTTAGGGAACTTGGTGGCTTCAAGAAACATAAAACTTATATCATAAATTTGAAGAAATAACTGAAAACATCTCTAATATAAGAAATGAAAGAGATACCCAGATCCAGGAAGCAAGAGACCCTCCCCCCCCCCAAATATACAAAATCAACAAAAGCATATCTACACCAAGACATATTATAATTAAATTTGCAAAATATAGTGATAAAGAAAAAAATAAAAACAGCAAAACAAAATAAGACAGTAACATATAAGGCAAATTCTATGAGGCTAATGGGATTTTTCAACAGAAACTTTCCAAGCCAGAAAGGACTAGCAGGATATATTCAAAGTGCTGAATGCGAAAAACCTGCAGCCAAAAAAAAAAAAAAAAAAATGTATTCACCAAGGACTCATGCAGAATAGAAGGAGAGATAGTTTCCCAAGCAAACAAAAACTAAAGAAGTTTATAGCCACTAAACCAGCTCTGAAAGAAATATTAAAGGGGACTCTGAACAGAAAGGAGAAAGCAAAAGTGATAGTGTGAAGGTAGGAAACACAAAAGCAGTAAAAATGAATATTTCTATAAAATATCAACTCACAAAATAAAGGGATGTAAAATATGAACATATACCTTAAAAATGGGGAGAAGAGGAGTAAAGAATGGGTTTAAACTTAAATAACCATCAACTTAATATCAACTGCTATATACAGAAGAGCTTATAAACAAACCTAATGATAACCATATATCAAAAACCACTAATAAATATGCAAAGAATAAAGAGAAAGAAATCCAAATATATTACAAAATAAAGTCAGCAAACCATGAAACAGAGAGAGAGAGAGAGAGAGAGGGAGGAAAGGATCAGAGAAATCTTCAGAAACAGAATAATAAAATGGCAATAAATACATATATATCAATAATTACTTAGAATAGAAATAGACTAAACACTGCAATCAAAAGATGTAGGGTGACAGAATGGCTAAGAAAATGAGACCCACCTATATGCTGCCTACAAGAAACTCATTTTCTACCTATAGACCCCTACATATTGAAAGAATAGGGATGGAGAAATATCTAACATGCCAGTGGATGTCAATAGAAAGCTTAAATAACAATACTTATATGGGGCAAAAGGGACTTTAAACCAGACTGTAACATGAGACAAAGAAAGACACTATATATAATAAAGGGGATAATCCAAAAAGATGTAACAATTGAAAATATTTATGCACTCAACATAGGAGCACCCAAATACATAAAACACTTAATAACAAATGTAAAGGAACTAATCAATAGTTAGTTTTGTATCATTTTTGTGATACAAAAATAGTAGGGGACTTTAACACTCAATTTATAGCAATAGATGGATAATGTAAACAGGAAACAAGAAAGCAATGGCTTTGAATGACACACTGGATCAGAAAGATTTAACAGATATATTCAGAACATTTCATCTTAAAACAAAAGAATACAAATTCCTTTCTTTTTTTTTAAATTTTTTATTTATTTATGATAGGCACACAGTGAGAGAGAGAGAGAGAGAGAGGCAGAGACACAGGCAGAGGGAGAAGCAGGCTCCATGCACCAGGAGCCTGATGTGGGATTTGATCCCGGGTCTCCAGGATCGCGCCCTGGGCCAAAGGCAGGCGCTAAACCACTGCGCCACCCAGGGATCCCTACAAATTCCTTTCAAGTGCACCTGACATTCTTCAGAATAGATTACCTCATGCCACAAAAGAAGCCTCAAAAATATAAGAAGATTGAAGTTATACCATGCATATTTTCTTACCACAATACTATGAAACCAGAACTCAATCACAAGAAACAATCTGGGAAGACCACAAATATATGGAGGATAAAGAACATGCTACCAAACAGTGAATGGATCAACATAGGAAGAAGAAGAAAAAAGAAAGAAGAAGAAGGAAGGAGGAGGGAGGAGGAGGAGAAGGAAAAGGAAAAGGAGAAGAAAGAAGAAAAAGAAAGAAAGAAGAAAGAAAGAAAGTAAGAAAGAAAGAAGAAAGAAAGAAAGAAAGAAAGAAAGAGAAAATGAAAACGCAACTGTCCCAAATCTTTGAGATGTAGCAAAAGCAATTGTAAGAGGGAAGTTTATAACAATACCAGCTTACCTCAAAAAAACAAGAAAAATCTCAACCTAACCTTACACTTAAAGGAGCTAGAAAAAGAACAACAAACAAAACCTACATCCAGTAGAAAGAAGGAAATTGTAAAGATTAAACCAAATATAAATGATATAGAAGCTAAAATAAAAACCAATAGATCATATAGATGATACCAGGAGTTAACACTTTGAAAACATTAATAAAATTGATAAACCTCTAGCCAGATTTACTAAGAAGAAAAGAAAAAGTACCTAAACAAAATCAGAAATGAGAGAGGAGAAATGAACAGCACAGAAATACAAACAATTTTATGAAACACTATGTGCTAACAAATTGAGCAATCTAGAAGAAGCAGGTAAATTCCTAGACATGTAAACTACCAAAACTAAATCAGGAAGAAACAGAAAATTCAACACATCCATAATCAGCAAAGAAATTGAATCAGCAACCAAAAAACTTCCAAGAAACAAAAGTTCAGGACCACATGGCTTGGCAAGTAAATTCTAACAAACATTTATAGAAGAGTTAATACCTATTCTCCTCAAACTATTACAGAAAAATAGGAAATGAAGGAAAACCTCCAGATTCATTCTGTGAAGCCAGCATTACCCTGTTACCTAAACTACATAAAGACACACACACACACACACACACACAGAGAGAGAGAGAGAGAGAGAGAGAGAGAGAGAGAGAATGTGAATTTCAGGACAATATCCCTGATGAATACAGATGCAAAAATCCTCAACAAAATACTAGCAAACTGAATCCAATGATACATTTAAAAAAATCATTCACCACAATCAATTGGGATTTAGTCCTGAGTTTCAGGCTCCTTCAATATCTGTAAATGAAACTATGTGATACATCACATTGATAAGAGAATAAAAAGTATATGATCATTTCATTAGATTCAGAAAAAAAATCTGAAAATGTACAACATCTATTCATGATAAAAACCCTCAACAAAGTAGGTGTACATGGAGCATAATAAACATAATAAAGGCCATCTATAAAAAACCCACAGCTAACATTATATTCAATGAGAACAAATGAGAGTTTTTCCTCTTTGGTCAGGAACAAGACAGGGATGACCACTCACCATTTTTATTTAATATAGTACTAGAGGTCCTAGCCATAGCAATCAGACATCAAAAAGAAATAAAAGACATCCAAATCAGCAAGGAAGAATGAAAACTTCCACTACTTGCAGATGACATGATACAATATAGAAAACCCTAAAGACTCCATCAAAAAAAAAAAAAAAAAACCTGCTAGAACTGATAAACAAGCTCAAGAAAGTAACAGAATACAAAATCACTGTACAGAAATCTGTTGCATTTATATGCACCAATAATGAAGCAGTAGAAAGAGAAATTAAGAAAACAGTTCCATTTATAATTGCATCAAAAATAAGATACCTAGGAATAAACCTACCCAAAGAGGTAAAAGACCTGTCCTCTGAAAACTATAGAACACCAATGAATGAAATTGAAGATGACAAAAGAAATGGAAAGATATCCCATGCTCATGGATTGGAAGAATAATACTAAAATGTCCATACTGCCCAAAGCAGTCTACAGATTTATTGCAATCCCTATCAAAACACCAAGAGCATTTCTCACAGAACTAGAACAAACAATCCTAAAATTTGTATGGAACCATAAAAGTCCTTGAATAGCCAAAGCAACCTTGAAAAAGGAAAGCAAAGCCAGAGACATCACAATTCCAGACTTCAGGTTATTTTAGAAAGCTGTAGGAGTCAAAACAGTATGGTGCTGGCACAAAACCAGACACATAGAACAATGGAATAGAATAGAAAACCCAGAAATAAATCCACAAATATATGGTCAATTAATCTTCAACAAAGCAAGAAAGAATATCCAATAGGATAAAAGACAGTCACTTCAATAAATAGTATTGGGAAAACTGGACAGCTACATGCAAAAGAATTAAACTGGACCACTATCTTACACCATACACAAAAATAAAGTAAAAATGTATTAAAGACCTAAACGTGAGATCTGACACCATAAAAATCCTAGAAGAGAACACAGGAAGTAACTTTGACTTAAGCCACAGCAACTTTTATCTTGATATGTCCCCTGAAGCAAAAGAAACAAAAGCAAAAATAAACTACTGGGACTTCACCAAAATTAAAAGCTCTACACAGCAAAGGAAACAATCAACAAAACTAAAAGGCAAAGTAGAAGAAGATATTTGCAAATGTTATATCTGATAAAGGAATCGTATCTAAAATATATAAAGAAACTGTAAAACTCAACACCCAAAAGACAAATAATCCAATTTAAAAATGGACAGAAAGACACAAACAAGAATTCCTCCAAAGAAAACATCCAATGGTCAACAGACATATGAAAAGATACTCATCATTACCTACTATCAGGGAAATGCAAATCATAACTACAATGGATATCACCTCACATCTGTCAGAATAGGTAAAATCAGAAACAAGGGTTGGTGAAGATGTAGAGAAAAAGGAACCCTAAAGTACTGCTGGTGAAAGTGCAAATTGGTGCAGCCACTGTGGAAGACAGTATGCAGGTTCCTCAAAAAGTTAAAAATAAAATTACCCTATCATCCAGCAATCATATTACTCAGTATTTACCTAGTGAATACAATACCTAGCCATACATTATAATGTTCCTCAAAAAGTTAAAAATAAAATTACCCTATCATCCAGCAATCATATTACTCAGTATTTACCTAGTGAATACAAAAACACATATTCAACAGGAGACATGCACCCCTATGTTTATAGCAGCATTATTTACAATAGCCAAATTATGGAAGCAGCCCAAGTATTCATCAATTCATGAATGGATAAAGAAGATATAATACAGATATAAATACAGTGGAATATTATTCAGCCATCAAAAAAGAATGAAATCTTACAATTTGCAATGACATGGGAGGAGCCATACATTATAATGTTAAGTGAAATAAGTCAGTCTGAGAAAGATAAATACCATATTATTTTATTCATATGAGGAATTTAAGAAATAAAACAAATGAGGAAATGGAAAAAGAAAGAAACAGAGACAAATCAAGAAACCGACTCCTAATTATAGGCAACAAGTTGATGGTTACCAAAGGGGAGAGGAGTGTAGAGATGGGCTAAATAGGTGATGGGGATTAAGGAACATACTCGTGATGTTCACAGGGTGATGTATGGAATTGTTGAATCACTATCTTGTACACTTGAAACTAACATAACACTGTATGTTAACTACCTGAAATTAAAATAAAAAACTTAAAAAAGAAAATTGGTCATATTTTAATTGATAGCAATATTTTCACTTTAGAATTTAAATTATTTTTTTCATTTTTATTTTTCTTCCTCATTTGATTTCTCTTCTCAACAATTAGGTCTATTAATCAAAGACTTCAGTTCTGGTGTGGTTTTCCTCTATAGATCCCGGAAGTCCTATAAATATGCAATGCTTTATAAACAGATAATTTATTCACCCTGAGTAACTTTCTATGAATAATGTGCTTATTTACAATTTATTTTATTTTACAGGTATTCCCAATCCTGAGCAGAACAGACAACAGTGAGGAAAGTACAGACATTACACAGAAGAGGATATTTAAAAAGCAAGGAGCAGTAGTTTTGACACAGGGAAGGATGAACCTTTTATAGCAATATCCATTATTTGACTTCTTCAACAAAAATATTGTGCCTGTTATGTGCTGATTATTGTGATAGATATAGAAATAAAAATATATATTTATGTGACATCTCTGTTGTCAAACCAACCATCTTAACCCAGCATATATTCCTGAGGAAATGGGAGACAGGAAGAAATATATATTTTATGGGGAAGTGGAGTTAAGAATGAGATCTATTAAGTGAATATCACTATGAAAGACAATGGTCAACCACTGGGAATTATAAGAGCACTACATGCCAGAAATCAGATTAAGAGGTTTCTAAATATAAATCTTACTCCTTCACAATTTTTAAAGGGTTACCCTGGCAAATGGTTAATAAATCAAAGTGTATTGAATACAGTTGACAATATGGAATACTCTGGACTTGGGCCTCTTTTTCAATACAATGAACAAAATAATTTCCTTGAAAGAAGAAATGCAATTTAGAATGAAGCAGTGGCTATATTCTGAAATGATTATGGGGTTATATATTGTCTTCCACATTCTATTTTACACCTTAGTATCTGGGATTGACACTGTTATGGGTGGATACAAAATACTAAATTTGGGAAGTATTCAAGTATATGACTACTATAAGCTATCTATAAACAAAGTTATCAGCATATAGCTAATAAACTTCTAACCTAGAAATAAATGGTACATTACTTGAAAGGGCAAATGATTAGCAAATCTCATCTCTGAAGGGAGAAACAGTCAGTAATAATAGCAATGTGGATGTACATCTATACATTGTAATGTTTACCAAAGACAGCTTAGGTTAATCCAGTAAAATTGCATCTGGCAACAAATTAAAATAGGGGTCTCCTTTTAAAATTTTACTTAATGAAGTGAAGCTGAATCTGCTTCTCCCTCTCCTATTCTCCTTGCTGTACTCTCTCTGTCAAATAAATAAATAAATAAATAAATAAATAAATAAATATAAATAAATAAATAGAAGAGAAATAGAAGGGGGAGGAGGAGAAGGCAGAGGAGGAGGAGGGGGAGAAACAACCACTGTAGGGAAATGCATTATGGGAAGATATAACAAATATTTTACATCTGTATAATAAATTGATACTGTACTATAAAAACAAGGATGCTCCTGGGCAGTACACATCCAGATCAATAACTCTAGATGACCTGTCTTCTCTATTAGCTTCAGAAATGAATTGCCATTTCCCTTTGATTCTTATGTATGCTAATATTTTATGTACCTCATACTAAACGTACCAAAATGATTTTAATCATATCCCATTAAACATATTCCAGTGCTTTAATGTTTCATCTCAAGACAAAGTACCACCCATTTATTAAATACAGAAACCTGTATCATTGTTAAACTTCTTTTTCTCCATAATCCAAAACTATATATTTTTATACTATTTCCAAAATATTTCCATAATTTTTTTCTATTTCCTTTTTCTGTATCATATCTTTTAGTTAGTGATAGAATTCAAGTAGGGTACTTGTTTCCTGTAATTTGATCACTTTTTGCTAATTGTCATAGAAAACTACTTGTTTCTTCTTGGGATCTGTTCATTCTCAGGTCTTAAGAGCCCCTATACAAGGTTCTTTTCTCTCATTTTTCTCTTGATAGCTTCAATCACTAGGCACAATCACTTGGTTATTACAAGCAAATTACCACCAGTTAATATCAAATTGAGAACTACCAGATTTTTACTCACTGAAAACTGGAAAGAAAAATCTTCAAGAATTTGACAGGTGTTCATTAAATGCTTAGGTTACCTACACTATCTTGTAACTATATCTCATTTAAGCAGAATATATTTTTATTCTCAGAATTAAGTGAATCTGTTTTCCTTTTTTTCTGAAAAACTGAAATTTTCTCACTTAATAGTTCTGATTAATTTAAAACATTTATAACAGCAAGATGAACATAGTAACTGTAAATACTCTGCCAAAAAATGTTGTAACTACTGGGATTAATAATGTTATGAAATTAAGAAATATCTCAAAAATACTAAGAATTTATAAATTGATATCTTTCAATGTAGTGGAAACATTTCATCACTTAAGAGTCATCTGACCTTGAAGTGAAACTCAAGTTAATAAATTGCCAACTGGGTAATAGGGAAAATGATATGACTTTCAATATTTTTAATACTTATCTGTGAATGATATACATGTCCTTTTTCCTCTCAGAAATGTTCTTAAATATAAAATGATGTAAAACCATTTTATATAATGTAAAATTTTTCCAAAGCTAGATTTTCTTTTATTCAATATGTTCACAGACTTTAAATAGATGACTTTTGTCATTCTAACCTGAGGAACATTTCACATTTATACCTGACCTAGAGCAGTATTTTCCAACTTATATTTTACAGTTGTCAGAACTGTATAAAATACATGTGCAGAACTCTCATAGATAAAAGGACAGTGGAAAAAAAAAGTACTAATTAAGATACTGGAGATTAAAGAAAAAAAAGAGACATTGGGGTAATTTTTGCTAGTAGACTTGCTCTACAAGAAGCACTAAAGGAATCCTTCTTGATGAAACGAATAGACACTAAACTAACGAATGTATATCAAGAAATAAAAAGTAAGAATAAAGATAACTACATAGATAAATGCAAAACATGGTAAAATATATTCTTGTTTTAATTATTTTCTTCTCACATCATATTTAAAAGACACTTGCCAAAAGCAATTATTATAAAGTCATGTTGATAGACTATAATATGTAAAGATGTAATTTATATGACAATAGAGTACTGAGGATGGAGGAGACAAAGCTCTATTGAACAAATGCCTGTATACTATAGAAATTAAATTGGTATTAATCTGAACAAGATTGTTTTAAGTGAAGGCATTAATGGTAATTGCTAGGACAACCACTAGGATTACATCTCAAAAATATATCAGAAAAGACACAAAGAAAATAATCATACACTAGAAAGTACCACCAAAAAGGCAGTAATTAACAGAAAAACCAAAAGTCATAAAACATATAGAAAAATGTAGCAAAATGGTAAATATTTAGGTAAATATTACCATCCAACCTTATCATTAAGTACATTAAATATAAATTGGCTGTGAAAAATACTAAATTACATGAGAAATATGTGTCTTGTATTTTTGTCTAAGCATCTTTGCCACAAACATTTTTGCCATATAACTAATTGGTTATAGGCAATTTTGCCTTAAAAGATAAAAGAAATAATAACTGGTTGATAGTTCAGTTTCATAGTTTGGTTTCATTTCTACATTGATGCAATACTCCCATAATTATATTATATAAATCTTATCCCTCATAATGCTCCATACAATGATGCATAGTTTTGAAACCACATTTCCCACAGAACTTTTGAACTTCTACTAACATACATATGACAATATACCAAGAACAAAAAACAGTATAAAATTCTTTCACAACACAAAGCTCAGTTACAAATACGTATCCAAGTCTTTGAAAATTGACACTCCTCTTAAAGAAGTAATTTTAGCAGAAAATGTACAATGCTAAATGAGACAACAAATCAAAATGCACAAAAAGTATACTATTATGAGTGAAAGACAATGAAGACAGATCCTTAGGTATAATCCATGAAATAAAATCAGGTATTTGACAGTATTGCCATGAATCTATACTATATATTTTAAATTTATTAAAATATTTTGTATTTCACAACAAAGTCTTTTTAATTTTGTTATTCATATTTCATGTTTTATTATGTCCTTTTAAATGAATGTTCCTCTTTCACTTTTTGTGATTTTATCTTTATGGTAAAATTGCCTTATGACCAATTAGTTATGCAGCGAAAAATGTTGGTAATGAAAATGCTTACATCAAAACTATCTAGAGTCACTCTGGAGAACAGTATGAGGTTCTTCAAAAATTTAAACAGAACTACCCTATGATCCAGCAATTGCCCTAATTTAGGTATTTACCAAGAAAAATACAAAAATGCTGATTTGAAGGGACACATGCATCCTTATGTTTACAGCAACACTATCAACAATAGCCAAATTATGGATAGGGCCCAAATGTCCATCAACTGATGAACGGATTTTTAAAAATGTGTAAAAATATTGGAATATTATTCAGCCATCAAAAAAGAATGAAACTTTGCTCCCTTTGCAACAATGTGGATGGAAGCAGAGTGTATTATTCTAAGCAAAATAAGTCAGTCAAAGAAAGACAAATAGCACATAATTTCATTCATATGGTGAATGCAAGAAACAAAAGATTCCCCAAAAATAGGGGAAAGGAAGGAAAAAATAAAATAAATAAAAACAGAGAAGGAACCAAACCATAAGATACCATTAACTATAGAGAACAAACAGGATTGCTGGAGGGGAGATGGGTGGGGGAATGCACTAAATGGGTGATGGGCATTAAGGAGGACATTTTTTGGGATGAGCACTAGGTGTTATATATAAGTGATGAATCAGTAAACTTTATTCCTGAAACTGATACTATGTGTTAACTAACTTGAATTTAACTTTACATTTTTTTAGAAAATAAAATAAAATGTATGTAATAAAGATAAAACAAAACTATCTAGAGCCATGCCAAAATTTATTTTTTGTTTTTATTTAAATTCCAGTTAGTTAACATTCAATTTAATATTAGTTTCACATGTATAATATAGTGATTCAACACTTCCATACATTACCTAGTGCTCTTCACAATAACAGTCCTTAATCCCCATCATCTCTTTAATCCATCCTCCCACCGACTTCTCCTTTGGTAGCTATCAGTTTGTTCTCAATAGTTAAGAGTCTGTTTCTTGGTTTGCCTCTCTCTCTTTTTTAGCCTTTGCACATTTGTTTTGTTTCTTACATTCCACATGTGGGTGAATCATATGGTATGTGTAGAACCATACTAAAATTTACATAATCTAGATGAATGGACAAATTCCAGGAAGTACACCCAACTACCGAAACTGAAGAAGAAACTAAAAATCTGTATGGACTAAAGAAAACAACAGTAACAACAAAAAACACATAGGGAAAAAAAAAAGCCCAAATCAAGATGGCATCCTTGGTGAATTTGATAAGGTATTCTAAGAAGAATTAATATGAATTTTCCACAGATTTGTCCATTAAAGAGAAGAGGATCAAATACTTCTGCAATGATGATATAAGGCCAATATTACACTTATACCAAAACTAGACAAAGATAGCAAAAAAACTACAGACCAATAGCTTTTATGAACACAAGTCCAGAAATGCAGAAAACCATATGATTTGACTAACAAATCAAAATCAATTAACATGTGAAAATATTTATGTATCATGACCACATGCTATGTATTCTGGAAATGCAAAAGTGCTCTAACATACAAAATTCTAATCAATGTAATACACCACATTAGTAGACTAGGAAAAAATTTACATGATCATCTCAATAGATCCAGAAAAATTATTTGATAAATCCCAACATCTTTTCATAATAGAAGTACTCAAGGTAGTAAAAATGGAAGGGAAATCCCACATCTTTCATAAAAACAGGGGGGGCAACTATGAAAAACCCATAGGTAAATAGCATGCATAATGGTGAAAGACTGAATGTTTCCCCCTAAGATCAGGAAAAAAAAAATGAGGATATTTATTCTTTCTACTTCTTTTCGATACTGTACTGGAGTTTCTAACAGGGAAATTGGAGAAGAAAAAGAAATAAATCCAGATTGTTAAGGAAAAAAGGATAACTATTTCTATAGATGGATGACATGACCTTGTGTCAGAAATCCTAAGGAATTCACTGAACTACTAAACAAATAAACAAGTTAAGATATGTTGCAGAAATCAAGAGCAACATACAAAGTAAATTGTGTGTCTGTACATTAGCAACAATCTAAAAATAGTAAGAAAATAATTGATCTACAGATTTGATGTAATCTCCATAAATGTTCAAGTCGCTTTTTTGTTTACAGAAATTGAAAGTTGACACTAAAAATGTCATTGAATGGCAAGGGACTTAACCAAAATAACCTTGAAAAAGTGAAAAATGGGGAGTGCCCACCAGTTGAATTATAAAAGGGATATTAGAAATGTTCTGAATTTGGCAGTGATGATGGCTGTCACCTGATTTTACTGAACACCATTAAATTGTTTTTAAACAAGTGAAGTTTATTTTATGTGAATTAGATCTCAATAAAAGATATAACATGTTATGAAAAAGGAAAACTGATTCTATTTTATTTCCATTAAAAATTAATATGCATAATAACCATTTAATTTTTTATTTAAGAATAAAGTAATTGGAGAATTTAGGAACACATCAGGTAAATAAAAATAAATGAAAACCAGGTGGGCATGACAATAATTTATTTATTTAGATCACTTCGCTGGTTGCCTAACTCCTTGGCAGCATGATAATTTTGACTATCGAACACTTCTAATATTCAGTTATGTTTTTCTTTAATATACATGTATAATGGCCCATTGGGTAAATAATGATTATAATAGGTGATAGGAAGCATAAGAACACTGATCTTGAAATAAAATTGGTGACTAAAATAAATAATGCTTTACAATTTGATTTCAATGATGAGAATAAGATAAAATTACTGTTCAGTACTATTTTATAAAACCATATGGAGTTAAGCGACTGTATGATGAAACATCTATAAAACTGCCTAGAAATGATTATTTTTTATGAATCAAATGACAGTATTACAATTAAGACACACTCAAACAATATTAGTGGGCAACATAAGACTATTCTTGTCTAGGATAAGATCTATAGGTCTCATTATGCTTTTATCGAATTTGGATAGTTTAGGAAATTTTAGATTTGGGGGAAAATGGTCAATAAGTAAAGAGATGAGTAGGAAAACACTACTTGGTGCTTCTACTTTTTAAAGCACAGTGATAATGCAGTTAGATAACATTTTCCTAACTCTAAAAAATATAACACTTTCTCTCTCTCTCTCTCTCTCTCTCTCTCTCTCTCTCTCTCTCTCTCTCTCTCTCTCTCTATATATATATATATAGAGAGAGAGAGAGAGATGCTATGCATCATTCTAGCCTTTTAATAGTAATCTCCCACACTGAGTGGTATTTGCCATACTTTAATACTTAAGAACATGTGCACAGTCTGTGACATGTAGCCTTTCAGCTGTAATCTTGTGCATTTATAACCCGTAACCTCAGTGATTTAAATTCAGTCCAGTAAGTATATAAAAAGGACTTTTTACTCAGATGGACAATAATGGAAGAATTCTGTCTGAAATAAATCCAATGCATTCATTCAATTTAATGGCCCATCTCATTAAGCTCTCATATCCTGCCACTGACAAGAATTCAGTGATGATTTTGAAAATCATCAACATAATCGTATATTTGATCATAAGGGACGAGAGAAAAACTAATGAACAGATTTTCTTTCTAATAATCTTTAATGTGACTGTTAAGTCATTTGGATACAGTCTTTCTCAAGTTCTACTCTAAATTTTATATTTTCCTAAAGTTCTTTTACATATTTTAAGGTATTGTCCTTAATTATACCTTAAAGAGTAAACATAAGAAAAGAAAATGATGTGTATATTTCCAACAATATATTCTATTATTTTAATCTACTCTTGACAATAATATTGGTTATCTTTTAAACCAGGCACTTGTAGGTTTCTGTTGCAGTGTATATTTATTGTTTTTCATTTTGAATCCTACAAATATTGAATTTAATACCCTTCTAAAATGATTCTTCTAATCCTTTACCTTTATGTTTTGATTATGTTAATCCTGATGAAACCTCCAAAGTAACTCCTAAGGGCATTTTTCTGGTCCCAATTCATTGAAACATGAAAGAGATTATAGAGCATTCACTGCATTCTATCATTTCAGTCATTTCAAAAGGCATTTAGGTAATGCTAGATTTAAGATTAAATATCAAGAATAAGTTTCATCTTCTTTTCTAGCATTTGCTTAAATGAAGTCTAACCAATTACTGTGTAATCATTTCAAAGACTAGGCTAAATATCTTTTTAGTCATGGAAAAGTATCACCACCATTTTGTCACAGCTGAAGTTTCTCCTAATTGCAGACTTACAATTTATCTCAGAAAGACCATCACTTAATTCTACTTCTGTCAGTCTAGAGCCTCACCAAATATTAAAAAGACCCAAAAACACCAAAACATAAGAACCCATTTCAACACTTGGTGATGGATTTCCATGTTTGTTCGGAGAGCAAAATAATTCCTGGAGATACTTTTTTTTTTTAAGATTTCATTTATTTATTATATATAGAGAGAAAGCACAATGAGCAGGGCACTGGGCAAAAGGAGAAACAGACTTGCTGCCAAGCACAGAGCCTGATGCAAGGCTCAATCTCAGGACCCTGAGATCCTGATCCCAAAGGTATATGCTTAACCAACTGAGCCACCCAGGAGCCCTTAAGGATAGAGTGTTTTAAGTGAAGTTTTCACGATAGGCTTTTGGGGGGTTTTTTGTTTGTTTTTGCATCTCACCACAATATTTATTTGTATATTTTATATCACTTCAACCAGCACCTTAAATATTAGTCATATACTTTAATTTTACATGTAATACTTATTCTAAAATTTTAGCCATTACTGTTACAACTTTAAAACAAATTCCTGTGTAAAAAACTCATGCTGTTTCACCTCACGTTTCTCTCATGTTGTCCACTGTAAGTTGCACACACAGAATGGATGGTGGTGTTTGGAAATCCAGGTAAGAGTAAGCTCTCTTCAGCTCTCTTAAGAAAAAGATCCTTGTTTAACAGCTGTATGATTTCTGAGTAAATTAACCTCTTTGGTTTTGATTTCATCATCACTAACATGAGGATATTAATGAGAGATACTTCTTAAGTTTGGGAAATTAAATGAATTAATAACTTGGCATATGAAAAAATAAAGGTTTATCATTATTATTTCTATTGATATTGTTATTAAAGCCTTAGGAAAATTGTATGTAATTTTACTTAATTTTTTCAGTATAATTATGAAAAACTCCCCAACCCAGTGATTCTACTTTGCTTTTAATGCAGTCATTATTTTTAACAGCTTTATTGAAGTAGAAATCAAATGTCATAAAATTCACCCTTTAAAAGTACATAATTAAATTATCGTAAGAAATTCAGGTATTTTTGCAGCATCATGATGACCAGTTTTAGAATTTTCCATCCCTCAAAAAAGCTCTCTTAGACCTGTCTCCAGGCAATCCCCAGACTACCCTTAGTCCCAAGCAACAACTGATTTGCTTTCTGTCTTTATAAATTTATCTTTTAGGGACATTTTATATAAATGAAACCATATGGGAGCAGGGCAAGATGGCGGAGAAGTAGGGTCCCCAAGCCATCTGTCCCCACCAAATTACCTAGATAACTTTCAAATCATCTTGAAAACCTATGAAATTGAGCTGAGATTTAAAGAGAGAACAGCTGGAATGCTACAGAGACAAAAATTTACACTTCTAACAAGTACAACTCATTTTTAGTCACTCTACACTGAAGAAAATGACTAGAAAGAAGAACTTGCCACATAGGAAAGAATCAGAAAGAGTAATCTCTGCCATAGAGTTACAGAATTTGGATTACAATTTGATGTCAGAGAGCCAATTCAGAAGCACAATTATAAAGCTACTGGCAGCTCTGGAAAAAAGCATAAAGGATTCAAGAGACTTCATACTGCAGAATTTAGATCTAATCAGGCCGAAATTAAAAATCAATTGAATGAGATGCAATCCAAACAGGAGGTCCTAACGTAGAGGGCTAATGAGGTAGAAGAAAGAGTGAGTGACATAGAAGACAAGTTGATGGCAAGGAAGGAACTGAGGAAAAAAAAGAAAAACAATTAAAAGACCATGAGGAAAGGTTACAGAAAATAAATGACAGCCTCAGAGGGAAAAATCTACATTTAATTGGTGTTCCAGAGAGCGCCGAGAGGGACAGAGGACCAGAAAGCATTTTGGAGCAAATCATAGCTGAGAACTTCCCTAATCTGGGGAGAGAAACAGGCATTCGGATCTAGGAGATAGAGAGGTCCCCCCTAAAATCAATAAAAAACAGGGTATCCCTGGTTGGCTAAGCGGTTTGGCGCCTGCCTTCTGACCAGGGCCTGACCCTGGAGTTCTGGGATTGAGTCCCACGTCGAGCTCCCTGCATGGAGCCTGCTTCTCCCCCTGCCCCCCTTCCGTGTCTCTCATGAATAAATAAATAAGATCTTAAAAAAATAAAATAAAATAAAATAAATAAATAAAAAACTTTCAACACCTTGACATTTAATAGTGGAACTTGCAAATTCCAAAGATAAAGAGAAAATCCTTAAAACAGCAAGAGACAAGAGATCCCTAACTTATATGGGGAGAAGTATTAGATTCACAGTAGGCTTCTCCACAGAGAACTGGCAGGCCAGAAAGGGCTGGCAGGATGTATTCAGGGTTCTAAATTAAAAGAATATGCAGCCAAGAATACTTTATCCAGCAAGGCTCTCATTCAGAATAGAAGGAGAGATAAAGAGCTTCCAAGATAGGCAGAAACTGAAAGAATATGTGACTACCAAACCAGCTCTGCAAGAAATATTAAGGGGGACTCAGGAAAGAAAGAGGAAGCCCAAAGAAATAATCCAAAAAGCAGGACTGAATAGGTATTATGATGATATTAAATTCATATTTTTCAATAGTAACTAAGAATATGTATGGGCTTAATGATCCCATCAAAAGACACGGGGTTTCAGACTGGATAAAAAAGCAAGACCCATTTATATGCTCTCTACAAGAGACTCATTTTAGATGTAAGGACACCTACAGCCTTAAAATGAAAGGTTGAGGAACTATTTACCATTCAAATGGTCCTCAAAAGAAAGCTGGGATAGCAATCCTCATATCAGATAAATTAAAGTTTATCCCAAAGACGGTAGTAAGAGATGAAGAGGGACACTATATCATACTTAAAGGATCTATCCAACAAGAGAACCTAACATTCATGAATATTTATTCCCCTAATGTGGGAGCTGCCAAGTATATCAATTAATAACCAAAGTAAAGACATACTTAGATAATAATACACTAATCCTGGGAGAGTTCAACACGGTGTTTTCTGCAAATGACAGATGTTCTAAGCACAACATCTCCAAAGAAAGAGAGCTTTAGTGATACACTGGACTATATGGATTTCACAGATGTACACAGAACTTTCCATCCAAACGCAACTGAATACACATTCTTCTCAAGTGCACATGGAACTTTCTCCAGAATAGACCACATACTGGGTCACAAATCAGGTCTCAACCAATACCAAAAGATTGAGATCATCCCCTGCATATTCTCAGACCATAATGCCTTGAAATTAGAACTAAATCACAAGAAGTTTGGAAGGATTTCAAACACGTGGAGGTTAAGGACCATCCTGCTAAAAGATGAAAGGGTCAACCAGGAAATTAAGGAAGAATTAAAAAGATTCATGGAAACTAATGAGAATGAAGATACAACTGTTCAAAATCTTTGGGATATAGTAAAAACAGTCCTGAGGGGGAAATACATCACAATACAAGCATCCCTCCAAAACCTGGAAAGAACTCAAATACAAAAGCTAACCTTACACCTAAAGGAGCTAGAGAAAAAATAGCAAATAGATCCTACACCCAGCAGAAGAAGAGAGTTAATAAAGATTCAAGCAGAACTCAATGAAATATAGACCAGAAGAAGTGTAGAACAGATCAACAAAACCAGGAGTTGGTTCTTTGAAAGAATTAATAAGATAGATAAATCATTAGCCAGACTTATTAAAAAGAAATCAGAAAAGACTCAAATTAATAAAGTCATGAATGAAAAAGGAGAGATCACAACAAATACCAAGGAAATACAAACGATTTTAAAAACATATTATGAGAAGCTATATGCCAATAAATTAGGCAATCTAGAAGAAATGGATGCATTTCTGAAAAAGCACAAATTATCAAAACTGGAACAGGAAGAAATAGAAAACATGAACAGGCCAATAACTGGGAGGAAATTGCAGCAGTCATCTAAAACCTCCCAAGACACAAAAGTCCAAGGCCAGATGGCTTCCCAGGGGAATTCTATCAAACGTTTAAAGAAGAAATAATACCTATTCTACTAAAGCTGTTTTGAGGATAGAAAGGGATCGAATACTTCCAAACTCATTATGAGGCCAGTATCACCTTAATTCCAAAACCAGACAAAGACCCCACCAAAAAGGAGAATTATAGACCCATCTCCCTGATGAACACAGATGCAAAAATTCTCAACAAGATACCAGCCAATAGGATCCAACAGTACATTAAGAAGATTATTCACCATGACCAAGTGGGATTTATCCCCGGGATGCAAGGCTGGTTCAACACTCATAAAACAATCAAGGATGATCATATCATCAAGAGAAAAAACAAGAACCATATGATCCTCTCAATAGATGCAGAGAAAGTATTTGACAAAATACAGCATCCATCCCTGATTAAAACTCTTCAGAGTGTAGGGGTAGAGGGAACATTCCTCAGTATCTTAAAAGCCAAATATGAAAAGCCCACAGCAAATATCATTCTCAATGGGGAAACACTGGGAGCCTTTCCCCTAAGGTCAGGAACACGACAGGGCTGTCCACTCTCTCCACTGCTATTCAACATAGTACTAGAAGTCCTAGCCTCAGCAATCAGGCAACAAAAAGAAATAAAAGGCATTCAAATTGGCAAAGAAGAAGTCAAACTCTCCCTCTTTGCAGATAGTACCCCATGTAGAAAATCCAAAAGACTCCACCCCAAGATTGCTAGAACTCATACAGCAATTTGGTAGCGTGGCAGGATACAAAATCAATGCCCAGAAATCAGTGGCATTTCTATACACTAACAATGAGACTGAAGAAAGAAATTAAGGAGTTGATCCCATTTACAATTGCACCCAAAAGCATAAGATACCTAGGAATAAACCTCACCAAAGAGGTAAAGGATCTATATACTAAAACTACAGAATACTTCTGAAAAAAATTGAGGAAGACACAAAGAGATGGAAAAATATTCCATGCTCATGGATTGGAAGAATTAATATTGAAAAAATGTCTAGGCTACCCAGGGCAATTTACATGTTCAGGCAATCCCTATGAAAATACCATGGAATTTCTTCAGAGAGTTGGAACAAATCTTTGTTCAGAAAATACCCTGAATAGCCAGGGGAATATTGAAAAAAAAAAAATAGACCAGGGGCATCACAATGCCAGATTTCATGTTGTACTACAAAGCTGTGATCATCAAGACAGCTTGGTATTGGCACAAACACAGACACATAGATCAGTGGAAACAAATTGAGAATCCAGAAATGGGCCCTCAACCCCAGTTGACCATAGGTCAACTAATATTAGACAATGCAGGAAAGACTATCCATGGGAAAAAGGACAGTCTCTTCAATAAATGGTGTTGGCAAAATTGGACAGCCACATGCAGAAGAATGAAACTAGACCACTCTCTTTCACCATACACAAAGACAAACTCAAAATGGATGAACGATCTAAATGTGAGACAAGAATCCATCAAAATCCTATAGGAGAATACAGGCAGCACCCTTTTTGGACTTGGCCACAGCAACTTCTTGCAAGATATATCTATGAAGGCAAAGGAAACAAAAGCAAAAATTAACTATTGGGACCTCATAAAGATAAAAAGCTTCTGCACAGCAAACACTCAACAAAACTAAAAGACAACCTACAGAATGGGAGAAGATATTTGCAAATGACATATCAGATAAAGGGCTAGTTTCCAAGATCTATAAAGAGCTTATTAAACTCAACAGCAAAGAAACAAACAATCCAATCATGAAATGGGCAAAAGACCTGAACAGAAATTTCACAGAAGAAGACAAACACATGGCCCACACGCACATAAGAAAATGCTCCACAAGACTTGCCATCAGGGAAATACAAATCACAACCACAATGATATACCACCTCACACCAGTGAGAATGGGGAAAATTAACAAGACAGGAAATAACAAATGTTGGAGAGGATATGGAGAAAGGGGAACCCTCTTGTACTGTTGGTGGGAATGTGAACTGGTATAGGCACTCTGGAAAACTGTGTGGAGGTTCCTCAAAGAGTTAAAAATGGAGCTACCCCCTATGACCCAGCAATTGCACTACTGGGCATTTACCCTAAAGATACAGATGCAGTGAAACGGCAGGACACCTGAACCCCAATGTTCATAACATCAATGTCCACAATAGCCAAACTGTGTAAGGAGCCTCGGTGTCCATCGAAAGATGAATGGATAAAGATGTGGTCTATATTGAGGAGCCTGGGTGGCTCAGCGGTTGGCGCCTGCCTTTGGCCCAGGCCGTGATCCTGGAGTCCCAGGAGCGAGTCCCCCGTCAGGCTCCCTGCATGGTGCCTGCTTCTCCCTCTGCCTATGTCTCTGCCTCTCTCTCTGTGTCTCTCATGAATAAATAAAATCTTTAAAAAAATGTGGTCTATATATACAACGGAATATTACTCAGCCATTAGAAATGACAAAACCCACCATTTGCTTCAACGTGGTTGGAACTGGAGGGTATTATGGTGAGTGAAGTAAATCAATCAGAGAAGGACAAACATTATATGGTCTCATTCATTTGGGGAATATGAAAAATTGTGAAAGAAAGAAATAAAGGGGAAAGGAGAGGAAATGAGTGCGTAGTATCAGTGAGGGTGACAGAACATGAGAGACACCTAAGTCTGAGAAATGAACAAATGGTGGTGGAAAGGGAAGTGGGCGGGTGGTTGGGGTGACTGGGTGACAGGCACTGAGGGGGGCACTTGATGGGATGAGCACTGGGTGTTATGCTATATGTTGGCTATCGAACTCCAATGAAAAAATACACAATCAATCAATCAATCAATCAATCAATCAAACCATACAATAAATAGTCTTCTACATTGGTTTCCTTTCACTTAGCATGAAATCTCTGAGATACATTGCTGTTACAGCATGTATCAGTAGTTTGTTCCTTTTTTGTACTAAACAGTATTCTGTTAAATAGATACACCAGATTTTATCTATTCACCAGTTAAAGTCCATTTAGATTGTGTGTTTTTTGGGTATTGTGAGTAATGTTGCCATGAACATTCAATGTATTTGTGCAGATGTATTTTATTTCTATGGAATAGACTAATAGGAATGAAACTGATGAGATGTCTAAGGTTATATTTAACTTTTCAAGAAACTGTCAAAATGCTTTTCAAAATTGTTGAGCTACGTTACCTTCCCACCAGCAAAGTATTCCAGTTTGTCCACATTCTCAGCAACACTTGACACTGTATTGTTTCAGGACAGTCATTTCTTTGGTGTCTCTTTGTGTTTTTTTATTTGTGCTTCCCTAATGACTAATGATGTTTAGCATCTTGTATGTGTTTATTAGCCATTCATGTATCTATTTCTGTGAAATGCTTACTTAATCAGAGCTTTGTGCAACTGTAGCAGTTGTAAAATTGCTTTCATAAACTCAGTAAATCTATATATAACCTTTCTTGACCTAAGACTCTTAAATTGTTCAAAGAAAACATTCTCATTGTTTTCATCATTAGTGGATTCTAATGTCTTAATGAAATATTTTGTACTCTGGAGCCTTTGTATTCTAGCCTCATGAAAGTATAGATACTCCTGTTTTTAACCTATGTTAAATCAGAATAAGTCATTTCTCAAAAGATAGACAGAAACACATATTCAGAGGTCAGTGCTTTACCATGCCTCAAATACATTAAAAGTATTTTCCTCACAAATATTTTTCACATGCTGTATTTATATAATAATTACTTTTATTTCTAATATTTTATTAAACTCCCTGTCTAGAACATATACAGCATTAAGAATATACAAGTCTTATACAGACTTCTCATAAACAATGGTTTCAAGGCAAAATTTGTTTTGGAATTCAACGGCATATTGATTCAAAATATTGCAGGTTATGCATAGATATCTGTTTGAGAAATCCATACCATAATTATGGCTCATTATTATTTTAAAAGCATGGATGGCCATTGATGACTATCTACAATTCAAATATAAGTTAAGACTATATTCAGCCAATTCATTGATTTCTCAAATATTTATTAAACTACTATAACGTCAGCCACTATTTATAGCACTTGATATTCACTGAAGAATAAGATCAGGTCGTTTTCTATATTCATTTTACTACATCACACTGGAAGAAGCAAGCAATACAAAGAGAAAAAGAAAAATGAAACTAGAATTCCTTAACAATAATGAAATAGATTCACATTAGATTTATGAGGGAAATAATAACATAAGGTCTCTTAATGAGGAATAATTATCAAGTATGAGACCCGCTTTATTTACAAGAGGTATTTTTGTGGTTCAGCTTCATCATTTCTAAAAGGAACTATTAATAATAGCTACTTCATAGGATTGTTATTAAATCAAGAGGGTTAAAGGAACTGGCACATAGAAAACACTCAATAAACATTATTATTGTTGATATTGATATTATAATTACATACCTAGAGAATGTTTGATTTAATTTTTTAAAGTTTTTTTGTTTATTTGAGAGAGAGAGAGAGAGCATGAGCAGAGGGGGGCAGGCAGAGAAAAGGGAGGAGCAAACTCCTCACTTAAGTAGGGAGCCCAACACAGGGTTCAACCTGAGGATCACAGCATCATGATCTGAAGTCAAGGCCTATGCTTAGCCAGTTTAGCCACCCAGGTGCCCCTAATGTAATTTTTAAAGCTATATTTACTTTAGTATGAAATCAGTATGCTCTATAGTAATTATTATAACAGCAAACAATATTTTTTTTTAAATAAAAGACATTTTTCTCCCTGGAGAAATGAAGATGGAATAAAAAGGTTGATGATAGAAAATGAAAGTTAAAAAATATAGAAATACAGGAAAAAATGTCAATATATTTGTATAAAAGGAGCCTGGGAGATTTTATTTAAATAAATAAATGAAAGGAAAATACAAGGGAAAAATTATATTTTTCCCGAATTTAGGAAAGGTCCAATTTTAGAAGCCTATAAAATATGAACAGAGCATTTAAGGAGACAATATAAGCACACAATTATATACATGCTATAATAGAAGACAAAGGTAACTGTAAAATCTCCTAGAAGGGAAAAATAGATTACCTACAAAATAATAAGTTCCAAATTGATAATGAGATTACTTATTCATGAGAGACAGAGACACAGGTAGAGGGAGAAGCAGGCTCCATGTAGGGAGCCTATCCCAGGACACCAGGATCACACCCTGGGCCCAAGGCAAGGGCTAAACCACTGAGCCACCCAGAGATCCCCGGAAGAAGCCAATTTGAAAGGGATACATATATATGAATCCAACTACATGACCTTTGGAAAAAGCAAAATTGTGGAGACATTAGAGATCAGTTGCTAGGAAACAAGGAAGGAGGGAGGGGTGAATAAGCAGAACTCTGAATTTTTAAGTCAGTAAAATTCTAGAAATATTCTAGAAAAATTCTGGAAAAAAAACTTATTCTCTATGTTCTGAAATGGTGGATATATATTGTTATATATTTATCAAGGCCCATAGAATTTACACCAAGAGTGAACACTACTGTAAACTATGGACTTGGGGTAATAATGACATTATCAATGTACATTTGTAGATTGTAATAATATACCACTTTGAAATGAGATATTGATAATGGGGAGCCTGTGAATGTATATAGGAATAGGTGGTATATAGCAAGTCTCTACTTTCCTCTGAGTTCTGCTCTGAGCCAAAAACACTAAAAAATAGTCTAGTAACTAAAAAAAATCCATATAGCTGAATTCTTAAAAATATATAGAGTAACTACACAATGCTGAAAACCAAACAACAGCAAAAATATGTAAAACTATCAAAATTTGTGGAGGGACACCTGGGTGGCTCATTTAATTAAGTATCCAACTCTTGATTTCGGATCAGGTTATGATGTCTGGGTCTTAAGATAGAGCCCAGCGTCAGGCCCCGAGCTCAACATGAAATCTGCTTGTCCCTCTTCCCGTACTACTTCCTCCACTCTCTCCCTTCCTCTCAAATAAATAAATAAATAATTTTTTAAAATTATGGATATAAGCATCTACTCCTTTGATGAAAATTTAGAACATTATATAAATTAAATTAGATTAAAATAAATTAGAGTAAGCATTTCCTTTGACCTAGCCAATCCAGCCATGATTTTAAGCCTTAGGGAAATTTCTACACAGGTACAGAAAAGTACCTAAAGTAGGATGCTTTGGGACGTCTGGGTGATTCAGTGGTTGAGCATCTGCCTTTGGCTCAGGGGGTCATCCCCAGGTGCAGTGATTGAGTCCCGCATTGGGCTCCCTGCGGGGAGCCTGCTTCTCTCTCTGCCTATGTCTCTGCCTCTCTCTCTGTGTCTCTCATGAATAAATAAATAAAATATTTAAAAAAAATAAAGTAGGATGCTTTATCTTAGCATCATTTGCAGCAACAATAAAATGTAAGTGATCTAAGGTAGACAGAGTCATCATTAACATAATAAATTGTGGTTGGATATATATGATGGAATTCTAGGTAGTATTTAGAAACATTAGATTGATATCCATAGATACTTTAAACATAGGATTGAGTGAAAAAAGAAACAGTTTAAATTAAGCATTCACAAGTCCATATTTTTAATATGAAACATGATCTTCAAAGTGCACATATCACACTCATTAGAAAAGTGCATAAAAGGAGAAGTGGGGAAAAATATTTAAGAAAAGGGGGGGTTATGAAGATAGTGTTCCATAAACAGAAATATCATTAGATGATCCCTCTATACCTGAGATGACCACAAAAGAGAAAGATGAGAAAAACATGACTATAAAATTTATTTACCTAAATAAAGCTACTAATCAATAATCTTTTAATCCCTCCAGAAAAATAAGGTACATAATTATAGTTATCAATTATTATTTTATTTATTTATTTATTTATTTATTTATTTATTTATTTATTTATAAGATTTTATTGATTTACTCATGAGAGACACAGAGAGAGAAGGAGGCAGAGACACAGGCAGAGGGAGAAGCAGGCTCCATGCCAGGAGCCCGATGTGGGACTCAATCCCAAGTCTTCAGGATCATGCCCTGGAGTGAAGGTGGCGCTAAACCCTTGAGCCACCCAGGCTGCCCTATACTTATTTAAATTGGAGAAAGAGACCTGTAGAAAACCACACTTTCTCAAGGTCACCCAACAGTGATAAAAGCATAAATAGAACAAGTTTATGGAAAACTTTAGAGTAATGTCCTACCGCCTACATATCACTTTATCTCATTAGAGTAAATATAAGGGTAAAAATGCTAGGAAAGAAAAGTGTAGTTATCCTGGGGGGATAATATACAGTGTAAATAATTCTCCCTTTACTCTGTAGCTGCAAAAAGTCACTGAATTATTTTCTAACTAACACAGCAAGAAGGAAGTGAATTTTTTTTTTTGATCTTCTTTAACTTTTATTTTAACTTTACCATGCAGTAGAAATGGATTTCTCATTTTGAAACCAAAAAGGAATGCCATTTTGCTTTTCTCACTCTGACCTTGGGTTGATTTTCCATTTGTATATTCCATCTCACCTGCTATATTTCTCAGTATCAAGGAATTTACGCATGGCAGAGCTGTGCTTCTTAATGTGTCATCTGTTCACAATTGTTTTGCATAATAGCTATTTGTTGCTTGGAGATGCATAGTTAATCGCAGTAATCCATACTATAAACTGAATGCTGGATACTTAAATTACCTCTTTCATGTATTGTTGGGGGTGATTGTGGGGAAAAGGTACTTCTAGATGTTAAAGAAAAATTCATGTTTTTTTCCATAACTAATATATTATAAAATATTAAATGTCAGTCCGTTCAGTCTGACTAGCCCTTTCATTGAAAACTTTTTAAGGGATCCCTGGGTGGCGCAGCGGTTTGGCGCCTGCCTTTGGCCCAGGGCGCGATCCTGGAGACCCGGGATCGAATCCCACATCGGGCTTCCGGTGCATGGAGCCTGCTTCTCCCTCTGCCTGTGTCTCTGCCTCTCTCTCTCTGTGTGTGACTATCATAAATAAATAAAAATTAAAAAAATAAAGAAAACTTTTTAAAAGCTGGTATAATAATGAATTCTGTATCTTTTTTTAACAAAGGCAAACTGAGGAAAATCTATCCTATCCTCATTTAATTTTAATGTACATGTTCTTTATTTCTAGCTTTAAAATATCCTAATGGTTAGTATCAATTACTGAACATGGAACTTCCCTTTTAAAAAAAATCATTCATTACAGCTTATCAAAACCCTTTTTTTTTTTTTTTAAGATTTTACTTATTCATGAGAGAGAGAGAGAGAGAGGCAGAGACATGGACATAGAGAGAAGCAGACTCCCCACAGGAAGCCCAATGTCAGACTTGATCCCAGGACTCCAGGTCACACCCTGAGCCAAAAGCAGATGCTAGACGACTGAGCCACCCACAGGTCCCTCAAAGCCTGTCTTAACACCATGGTTGGTTATTATTTCATAATCATAAAAATCAAATGTAGCTATTTTATTTGAAGTGCTAAACATAAAGGAAATGATCTATGCTTACAATATAGGAATTTTTACTTTATTAAAACTTCATTTGTCTATATTCAATCTTCACTGTTCCTATTTATTTCTCCTCCCTATAAAGAAATTCAGATACTTTAGCTCTAACAGAATTTTTGAAGTTATAAAACCAATGTCAGGAGTGCACTAAGGCTTACTATTGTTAGGACACAGACTTAGCATCTTACTGAAGCATTGTCCTAAAAAATTTATTTAATTCTTAAAAGCATTTTATGTGGTGAGTATTCTTATTTTAATCATAATTCATAGGAGGAACTCAAGCCCTCAAAGAAGTTAAGACACTTACCAACTACAAATTGTAATTAAATGAGAATCTGGGATCTGAACTCAACAGTTTAACTTCAGAGCTTGTGTTTTTAATTAGTATAATATGTTGGCACTAAGACCTTCTATGAGAGATCAATTCTTATTCTGGTAGGAAAGAAGAATACTAGTGTGGACAGGAGGGATGGAAAGGGATATACTGGGCAGCCCCGGTGGCTCAGTGGTTTAACGCCGCCTTCAGCCCAGGGCCTGATCCCAGAGACCTGAGATTGAGTCTTATGTCGGGCTCCCTGCATGGAGCCTGCTTCTCCCTCTCCCTATGTCTCTGCCTCTTAGTGTGTGTGTGTGTGTGTGTGTGTGTGTGTGTGTGTGTGTGTCATAAATAAATAAAATCTTTAAAAAAAAAAAGGAAAGGGATATACTTAAGTATTTGCAACTTGGTATTTTCCACCTTCATAGCCAAAAATTGATTCTTCAAATTAACTTTTTGTGTAATTTAGTTTGGAATATGCATATTAATTAAATGTATATATCTACAAATATTTATGTCAACTATAACCCCATTTTCATATTTGTTGTAAGGAGTGTTTATACAAGGCCAACATATACAAGTAAATAGTGTATCAGGAAAAAAAAATATTTCACAGAAAACTATAATTAAACTGTAATTTTAATGTGCAACATTAAAGAAAGGCATACTGAATATTTTGGTAACAGAATATAGCATTTTGTGCCATAAGGTTGTTGAAGTACAAGATGTGTTTGTTTAACTTTATGCATTCTAATCTTCCAGACAGTGATACAAACACAATAAATCAAGCCCTTGCCCTCAAATACCAAGCAGAGAAGATCACTGAGCAATTCTATGTTCACTTTATTTCATTTTATTTCTTCCTTAATTCCCACATCTAAGCCATGAAGACGAAGTCTCAAACATTTCATTTAGGGCTATCTCCAAAGGAAAAAAAATTATTGTGTGCTGCTAATTATATTGGGAGTTTCTCAGAAACTCCGCTCTTGTTTATCTAATGGAGGAGATGAGAATCATTTGTGAATGACTCTCACATGACCTAATAACACAGTTTGAAAATAAAATTTTATACAAATTTACTTATTTACTATCAACTATGCTAATCTATACCATGATTAAATTTCATGCTTTTATTCAAAACTTTATCATACATAAGTCTTTAGTATTTTTTTAGTCTTTAGTATTTTTAATTGATTTTTATCCAATATTTATTGGAATGATATAAAGAAAAATATTATAAGCTTCATTTGAGCTTACAGTAACTCTTTTTTTTTATTGTTTGGTTAAAAAAAGTTTAAAAGAGGAAATCAGAATAGAAAAATATTGGTGAACTTCATATTTACTTTTTAAAAAAAGATTTTATTTATTTATGTATGTATTTATGTATTTATTTGAGAGAGAGAGAGAGTGAGCAGAGGAGGAACAGAGGGAGAAGGACAAGCAGACTCCATGCTAAGTACAAAGCCCAATGCCTTATGTGGGACTTGATTCCACAGCCCTGAGATCATGACCTTAGCTGAAATCAAGAGTTGGTCACTTAACCAACTGAGCCACCCAGATACCATTAAATTTTAACATTTAAATTTTGACTCACTGAATATAATCTTGACAGACAATATATTTGGGGAGAAAATATTTCTGCTCAGAACACAAAATAACAAAGTTGATACCTGAATAGTATTTAAGTGGAAGACTCCACAAATTTTTTTAAATGGATCAGAAGAGACATATTGAGATAATTTGTTCACTGACTCATTATATTGCTTTATATATGCTAATAAGTTACAGATGATTGAATCTGTTACATTAACTAAGATGCAACTGATTCAGTGGACTTTACAACCTTTACTAAAATAAAACTTTATCACTTATTATGAAAACAATCTGTATCACAACTTACAAAAAATAAAATGGAAAAACTTAAAAGCCACTTACCAACTGCCAGGAAATGTAAATCCCTACCATCTTCCTTAAGTTCTTATCTTTTTTAATGAATGTCATACTGTATTTTTCACCTTCCACTGACTTTCCTTACCTGGCTCCAGTTAGTCAGCCTTGAAATTGTCCAAAAATAGTTTTACTAATTATAATTCCTCTCACAGCCTTGTCCAGTGTTCTTGTTTTTGCTTTTTTTTTACAATTCTCCATTGAACAAAGGATGAAGGCCAACTCGGTTGTATGACATAAAAGATCTTTCATGATTTCACTTATGTTCTTCTAGAGACGTTTCCATTATATTATATTCATACTATCCTGAATATAGCATAAAGTTGTTTCAAAACATTACTTGGGCCATATCTCCACTGTGAACATTTACAGAACAGATAAATATCTGCCATGCCATCTTGAAGACAGCTTATTATATTTTGCTTGTTAAAGTGAACATTAATTTTATTATTATTTTTAAGACTTTATTTATTTATTCATTCATGAGAGACACAGAGAGATAGACAGAGGGAGAAGCAGGCTTCTCCCAGGGAGCCTAATGCAGGATCATTCCCTGAGCCAAAGGTAGACATGCAACTGCTAAGCCACCCAGCTGTCCCAATTTTTTAATTATTTTTATGGACTTATCTTTCTAAGTATATTAATAGTGTTTCTATGGAAGCAAATATTAGGTTTTGAAAATTCTTTCAAATTGTTATTCTGACTTAATCTTTTTTTAAGAAAAGATTTTATTTATTTATTCATGAGAGACACAGAGGGAGAGAGTGAGAGGCAGAGACCCAGGCAGAGGGAGAAGCAGGCTCCACACAGGGAGCCTGACGTGGGACTCGATCCTGGGTCTCCAGAATCACACCCTGGGTGGAAGTCAGCGCTAAACCACTGAGCCACCCAGGCTCCCCTGACTTAAACAATCGTAATTAAAATCATAGCATCATTTCCATTGAATACATAGAAAATAGATGGTGCCAATTCAGGCTGCTATAGCAGAATAATATAGATTGAGTGACTTTTAACAATGGAAATTTATTTCGTGCAGTTCTAGATGCTGAAAGTCTGAGATCAGGAAGCCAGCATGGCCAGGATGTAAGGAGAACACTTGTCTGGATTGCAGACTACTGACTTGTATTGTCACATGCCAGAAAGACAGCTAGTTAGCTCTCTGACCTCTCTCTATAAGGCACTAATCCCACTCACAAGGGCTCCACTCTCATGACCTAAGTATATCCCAAAGATTCCACCTCCAAATACTATTACATTCTGATTACTATTTGTACATGAATTAGGAAGGACACAGAATTCATTGCATATCAGAGGAACAGATGATTGGCAGATGATAGATAGGTAGGTAGATGGATAGGATGAGACTTATGTAAAGAGATGTTTAGGTATTAAAAAGTTAATTTCTTAACCCCCCGGGGGGAGGAAGAAACCTAAACTTTTATTGTTTTTATATTTCTTACAGTAATTAGGGGCTTAGTCAAGAAATTTATCTAATTGTGTGTGTGTGTTTATTTTATTTATTTATTCATGAGAGACAGAGAGAGAGAGAAAGGCAGAGACACAGGCAGAGGAAGAAGCAGGCTCCACGCAGGGAGCCCGATGTGGGACTCGATCCTGGGTCTCCAGGATCACGCCCTGGGCTGAAGGCGGCGCTAAACCGCTGAGCCACCCAGGATGCCCTCTAATTGTGTTTTAAAAGGAAAATATTAATAAATTAAAAACATTCGAAATGCTTAAAATCTACTTTTATATAAATTTAGGAATTTGTTCCCTAAGGATTTGGCAATTGAATATTCTTCAAATAAAATATTTAAGAAAATAACCGAGAAAGTCCTTTATCTCAACTATATAGCTTAAATAGTTGAAGTAAAGGAAGTCAATACAATATATCATTTCAATATATCATTTCTTATACCCTGTAATACATTGCAAGATTAAACAGTCCCCATGTTATGTAAACACGCACACTTGAATGTGGTACTTAGTATCTCTCTCCCTTTCCCTCCCTCTCTCTCTCTCTCTCTCTCTCTCTCTCTCTCTCTCTCTCTCCACACACACACACACACACACACACACACACACACACACACACAAACAAAAAAAAAAAACACAGACACCATGTGCAACATTGAATCCAAAAGTTACTCTCTCAACAAAATGAGAACATAATCATTTCCTCTGCAATACTGTGGAAAATAATACAGGCACATAACAAGGTCACAGAGAACTAGATTAGAGAAGGCAACATTGCATGACTGTGAAAACAGAAACAAGATAGGCACCAGACTAAAAGAATCTAGTGAAAAGAATTGCAGAGCACAATGAAAGAAACCTTTGTGGTACAGTTGATAATGAGTCTATTTCTCTTTTTAGTTTACATTTTGAACAAGAAGTAAAAAATAATTTTCAATAGGTAATGGTCCTGATAAAATGAGGTCAAAGCTCAAAGAAAGGGTAATAAAGATATGGAGCACAAAACAAGATTATTAGAACCAGAAACATCAAAAAAATATCTGGACCAAAAAAGAGCTAATTCTCTTATAATAATGGTTTTCATCAGTTCCTACACTTGATTATGTATATGTATCAACAATATACAGAAAAAGCATATAGTTTGCATTTCATATCTGTATGTTTCCTTTTTTAATTAATAATTTTCTTTTCCGAGCAGCCCCGGTGGCGCAGCGGTTTAGCGCTGCCTGCAGCCCAGGGCGTGATCCTGGATACTTAGGATCGAGTCCCATGTCAGGCTCTCTGCTTGGAGCCTGCTTCTCCCTCTGCCTGTGTCTCTGCCTCTCTCTCTCTCTCTCTCTCTGTGTGTGTGTGTGTGTGCGTGTCTCTATGAATAAATAAATAAAAAATCTTAAAAAAAAAATTTCCTTTCCTCATTCAATACCATGCATGAGCTCATTCAAGTATTGTTATATGTAGATAGCAGACACTGGCAAGCCATATCTCATTACTTTTCTAATCATAATCATAAAATTTGAAGTAGGCATAACAGATAAAAAGTCTTTTATGTTTTTAAAAAATTATTTATTTATTTGACAGGGAAAAGAGCACAAGCAAGAGGAGCAGCAGAAAGAGAAAGAGGGAGAAGTAGGTTCCCTGCAGAGCAGGGAGCTCCGTGCAGGGCTCATTCCCAGGATCCTGGGATCATGATCTGAACTGAAGGCAGACACGTAAACAAATAAGCCACCCAGCCACCCCTTTTATTTTCTTTATTGAACGATTTTGATACACTAGGAAGCAAGTATTTAACTGCCCACATTTTATAAGAAATATGAGAAAACTAAAGCAAAAAGAATTAAATCAGCTAAAATTCCAAGCTAGAATGTGGCACAGGCATTTGGATACCTGAATACCTGAGCCTTAATCACCTTGAAAAAGAAAGACATCCATGTGGAATGCTGCCTAGGAGTATAATATTAAACCAGATGTTTTCCTTAAAGAAAATTAAGGGGATATTTTTAAATGATGATCTCTTCCTCTGAAAATGAATCACTTATGAGAAAACAAAAATCATATCAATTGCTCTAATCTGTCTCCATAAAGATTAGACTGAGAGGTCCTGTCTTAAAATTCAAAAAGTTTTCATAAGTTTGAAAACATTAAGAAAACATTGATCATTGATGTGAAAAAAAATCAATCTCCTTCATATTAGTCATGTGAATGTTTAGTTTTGACCATTTTTTAGGTGTGAGGACATATTTCCTGATTTTTCATAAGCTATAAGTTATTTCTTTTTCTTTTTTTAAAGATTTTACTTATTTATTCATGAGAGACAGAGAGAGAGAGAGGCAGAGCCACAGGCAGAGGGAGAAGTAGGCTTCATTTCATGGCGGATGTGGGACTTGATCCCAGGTCTCCAGGATCACTCCCTGGGCTGAAGGCAGCGCTAAACCGCTGAGCCACTGGGCTGCCCAGTATAAGTGATTTCTACTGAAAATTTATCTGAGAGACTGAGTGAATATTTCTAAGGATTATATTTCTAGCTACTCTTTTATAACAAATACTGGTAATTGCCAGTCATCATATGCAAAATATAGAACAGAAAATATTTTAATTCTGGGCAAAAATTCCCAAATATCTAAATTAAAGATTTATGGAAACTTTAATTGAATGTTACATGATATTCATTAGAATCATATTCAAAATTAACAACAGAAATAGATATAAAGGGATATTGTCTCTTGACATCTAGTGCAAAATATTGTTTTGCTATTTTTCTGGGTTGCTTATTGCTGCTAGTATTTCATCTTTGCATGTGAAACACTGAAAAGAGCTCCATTGTAGAAAAATAGTCACAAAGAACTACCTAGTGAGTTATCTTGCCTTGGTAAACTTCAACATTTCTGAGAATTACTTCTTTAGCTCAGTCCCTTTAAAAAATATATATCTCCCTCTGCCTATGTCTCTGCCTTTCTATGTCTCTCTTTTTTTATTTTTTTATTTTATGTTTTTTTTTCTTTCTGTGACTCTCATGAGTAAATAATCTTTAAAATATATAGATAGATATTTGTGATATTGAGAAAAGAAATTAAAATCTAAGTTCATGGGTAAGGAAGCAAATTCTATGAATAAAATCAAATTATAAAATTTTAAAGTATGTTGACAGTCTCCTTATCAAGAAGTTCCATCCTTTTTAGGAAAACTTCTCACAGCTTCACTCAATCTGTGAACTTGGGGACTTGATTTACAGATGATTAGAAATAATAACTAGGATTAGAGATGAGTCAGAAAAGAGCATACCAAAGATGGAAGTGGCAGCTAACAGACTAACAACAAATTCAGAAAGACTACATACTTTTGCTATGATAATGATGTGTTCTCAATATGGTGATTCTTAATCACCAAGAAGGATGAAGTGATAAGTATCCTGTAATTATTGCCTTTTTAATTGTAATTGGAAAATAGCAGTGATTACATTTTAATAAGTACTTCATTTAAAAGGATACTTTTAAATTCTACTTTATAATAAACACAACTTGGCACTTGAATATTTATGGTTTCAAGTATCTTGAAAATAATTTACATTCCACTACCCATACTTCAATAATATAAATAAATATTTAATTTCATTTTTACATTTCATTATCTGCATTCTTTACTAGGTGATAAAGTAGATCAATTAAATACTCTGAAGGTAGCACAGTAAAGCAATATATTTGAATATGTGTCTGGCATAAGTGATATATAAATGTGATTCTCTATTAATCTGAATAAAGTTACTCATGTAAGGGCTCACATCCATCAGATTTTCTACATTTTCTTCATTTAATTATGTTTATTTCTCTGGGACATTACCTTGCTCTCAAGTTTGTAGGCTCCTTATGGGCAATATTTATGAATATTTCATAGTGCTTTTAGAGATTTTCTATCGAGTTTGTTCCTCAAAACTTTTTAATATAACATGTAAAATAATGTCTATATAATGAAAAATGAGAACTCACATACCTTGCATTATTCTTAAATGCTATTCTACAGTTCAATTCTAACACACCAAATCACTTGTTCCCTGACCTTACCATGCATTTTCTCAAATCTATAAATTTTTCTCCTCTGAAATGATCCTATAAAATAATCCTTCATAAAATGACTAGGTTCACAGATCACTACCTCTGTGAAGATTGTCCTCTAAACTCTCATTGAGAAAATTGTCCAGGAAAACCCTAAGAGCCTATAGGAATTGTCCCTGAGCATCCTCATAGCATAAATCAATACACATCTTCAACAACATCTTTACTGACTTAATAATGGGCTACTTCTTATGTAGTTTTCTTTAGTACAGGTCATGCCATCATTTTAAAGCATAGATCTACATGAAGCCAATAATTTACAGTCAAAATACATCACTTTCTGATAGTCTGGCTTCTCTTCTATATAGTTTGCAGTATATAGGGCAGAAGTTTCTCCTCAGACACATGAGGTAGTCCTAGAGAAGCCCTGGGAGTACTGAGGATTGCCAATTTACTCTTGGCTCCCAGAAAAGCGATACATTTTTGATTTTGTAAATTTAGTTCTTCATAAGATTTAATTTGAGGGAAAGATTTAGCAGTAAATAGTTCAAAAACCATTGATCCAAAAGAATGGATGGATTGGCTTTCTACTGAGCTTTTCACAGATTCGGGGCAGCAGCAAACTTATGATTATACTTCTAGCCAATAACATTGTTGCCAGTAACATTGGATTTATATTCCTACAAAGTGGGGTTGGTGGTATGTGTTTACTCCAATTCACTGTGATCAATGTTCAGCTCTTCTTACCCTAGAAAAATACAGTGATTTGATCATTAGAAAACAAAACCAAGTAAAAATCAGGTCTTCCTTGAATCCACACAGGAATGTATAAGATAAAGGGAATCTAAAAGCAACTTAATATTTTGAACCTCATTTTCTTTCACATCACTTCAAATTAAGTTTCTAAAGTAATGGGAGAATCTTTGAAATTTCTAAGAAAAATCTCTGTCAAAAATGCCCTCTTTCCATGTATATGCCCTATAATTTAGAAGTAATTTGTAAGAAATACATTTCCATATAACTGATAATGCAAAATATCAAATGTAAAAAAATTATAAACTATATTTTCTTCATATTAAATAAGTTTTCAACATATACCATTAATATTTTTTTTAATTTTTTTTAATTTTTATTTATTTATGATAGTCACAGAGAGAGAGAGAGAGAGAGAGGGAGAGAGAGAGAGAGGCAGAGACATAGGCAGAGGGAGAAGCAGGCTCCATGCACCGGGAGCCCGATGTGGGATTCGATCCCGGTTGTCCAGGATCGCGCCCTGGGCCAAAGGCAGGCACCAAACCGCTGTGCCACCCAGGGATCCCTACCATTAATATTTTTAAAAGAATTCTTTAGATCAAATGGAAAATGCAATTCTCAATAATCATAGTTAAGTGAATTGGGATATACACAAACTGGTCTAAAAGAATAAGTTAATAGTCTGAAATTAAAAACAAAACACAACTTGTTTTGAATTCTATTTTGTCATGAATCCTGTTTCCCTACCATACTGAGAATCTTCATTATTTTAAAATGTGTGTGTATATTCTAAATGAAGCCCTTATTAATGATTATTTTTATATTTTATTTTATTTTATTTTTTTTATGATAGTCACGCAGAGAGACAGAGAGAGGCAGAGACATAAGCTGAGGGAGAAGCAGGCTCCATGCACCGGGAGCCCAACGTGGGATTCGATCCCGGGTCTCCAGGATCGTGCCCTGGGCCAAAGGCAGGCACCGAACCGCTGTGCCACCCTGGGATCCCCTGATTATTTTTATATTTATATACAATAGTCCTCAATTTTATTCCAAAATTATTTTCATCATGGCAATTCTCATTTTTAACTTTATCATTTTCACTAGAAGCTAAAGATACAGTCAAAATATGAAGAGGTGAAAATAATCCACTGTATTAAAGAGCCAAGTATTTCCATCTAAGCTAGAATATGTATTGGTGACTGTTTTCTTTAAGCATAGTGTGTTACTGAGAAGAAATATTTTGACAACATAGCCTGCTTGCAAGCATTGGGTAATAATTTCCTTTCTGTTTGTATGGCAAGATTACAGTTCTGTTTGCAGGGCAAGAATACAAGTGAGTTCAATACAGGTGAAGATAAAAGCCAGAAGTTGCTCAATAATGCATGCTACTTATTTTGTTTTTCATAACAGACCCATATTTTTGTCATAGTATAAAACAATGAAGTTTCTCTCTTATAATTCTATTATCTTTGTGCCACAAAAGAATGGTGACATATATTATCTGAATTTCAAACATTTATTCATATCATAAATCTGTCATGATTCTGGAACAAAATATTTTCCCCGACATTTAAGAGTCTCTTTGGAGCTTGCCAACTCATCCCTTTGTCCTCTACCAGAGCTCAGTACTAATGTATTTGTGAAAATGATATTTAAGAAATGACAGCAAGGTTGATAAATAGTACTAGGCTATTGTCATTTCTTATTCATTTTATCCTGTCCCATACCAAAGAAATGTAATGGGAAATAGCTTTCATCCATGTATCAGGAAATGAACCCAAGCCTACATTGACTTTTAGCAAAGATATTAGGTATAGGGCTCTTGGATCATTTTGAGATGCCAAGCATATGAATGGAATTATAAATCAGAGTGATATAAGATTGATTTTCTACAATTGTACCAGTAGGTTCAAAAATCATTGAAGAAGTCCAATTATATTCAAATAGCAATGCTACTATTTTAATTTAAATAGCCACAAGTATAGATTTAGACTTGATTAAGTAAACCAGTGGTTCACAAAAGAGCCACCTAAGCTTCTGTTAAAATATACGTAATGGGACCCCACTCCAGAATTTCTGATTCCGTTCTTCTGGTAGAGTGGAAAATTTGCATTTCTAATAATTTTCTAACAATTCTAACGCTGTGGTTTTGGGAACCACCCTTGGGAGATTCACTGAAGTAAATCATTGGCAGGTGAGTCCCTTAGAAGCTAAGAATCACTTGTTTTCAAATAAAAGGCTTTATAAACTCATACATTTTGTGCATAATAGAAAAGTATTTAGACAGATATTGTCTATAATTTTCAGCCAATGTTTACTTAAGACATAAGAATGTAAGGATAAGTATGAAATTTAAAATTTGTTTTGTTGCTTTCATCCTTCAAATATTGCACAGGATTCAAGATAGATTCATTGACTGATTTTGTTTAGGAAAGACATATTCATATTCACTGACTGTATTGTGAGCAATTTTTCTATGCAGTGGTGACTGAGGCTGGGAATGAGCAATCATTTAGCAAAGTTAATCAAGAAAAGCCTTTGAGGGGCTGAAATTTGACCTGGAATATGTAAAGAAGTAAGTTATGCAAAGATTTAAGAATAGAGTGAGCAGCAGTTCAAGGTTCGAAGTACAAGTTTGACTAAGCTTAATACAGTGTTTTTCAGTTTGTCAAGAAATGCTATATAAAGTGTTATTTGACTAAAGATTAAGATTGGACTAGAGGTTTCAATGAAAAATAATAATAGCTAGGGGAATTTCTGAATTTATTTATGTAAGCATTTTCACAGAAGAGGAAGACAGACTGAATAATATTTATCAAACAAACATACTGTCACAAGCACAGTGGTGAAGATTTCCAAGAGATGGGCTGGCTGCTTAGGCAGGACTGTTTGGGACCTCATGTTATACTGCCAAACAATGCAGGAAGTCAGTCTACTCACTTATAACTGGAGACATTTTTCTTGCTGGAACTATAACTTGGAATATATATATATATATATATATATATATATATATATATATAGAGAGAGAGAGAGAGAGAGAGAGAGAGATTCTCCATAAAATTTTTATTGTTAAAGCTTATGATAAGCTGAATTTTGGAATAAATTATACTGGACAAAAATGGAATCAAACTAAAATAAAAAGAAATGATAACATTTCAAACTGATTTTAATGAGTCCTAATAAATCCAGCCAAACCCACAAGAGTGAATGTATCTTTCTAGTAACTAGAAAGTTTGAGGGCTTCTCCACTTTACTTCAAGACACTGTTGTAAATTTTAAAATTGAATTTCTATTCTTTTGGCTCCTTTTCTCTAGTTTCTGTAAAAACCATCAGCACCTTCTGCCGATATGTTCCTTTTTATCAGATGGGGTATAACACAATTTACTATGCTGTAGATTTACATTTGCTAACATAAAGACACTCCCCTTAGGACTCTACATGTGTTTACTATGATATACTTTGAGGAATCCTCAAATTCTTTAGCTTCTCACATATTTAGAGTTTGGATTGTGATTGCTTACAGCAACAGCTAAACTCTCTTATTATATATTTTTGTTTTTATTTTTAGAAGGTCACTTAAATTTATTTTGGGAACTAGCTTGCAATCTCTCAGTTATGGGTTGAATTGTGTCCCCCCAAATTCATATATTGTGTTTTAACCTAGCCACCATTTCAAAGGCCCTATCTTCAATACTGTCACATTTCAAGATTTGGGGGTGAGTAGTTAAAATGAAATGATTAGAGTTGGCCATAATCAAATCTGGCTAGTGTCCTTATAAAAGGAAATTTTGACACAAAAAGTGATACCAGGAATATGTACACACAAAAGAAAATTCATGTGAGGACACAGAGAAAAGAGGTCATCTGCAAGCCAAGTAGAGTGGCTTTGAAAGAAACTAAACCTGCCTAAATCTTAATCTTGGATATCCAAACTCCACTCCTGTGGGAAAATAAATTTTTATTGTTTAAGCCAACAATTCTATGGTATTTTGTTATGGCAGCCCTAGCACCTCATGATTTCTGACTATGAGAGCAATCAAATATTACATGTCACAATGGTTGGTACCATTTTGGAACATTAGTAGTACAGAAGGGAGTGGAGAAGAGGTGGAGATAAGGAGAAGAGAGGAGGAAATAACCAATATATGGATTTCGCTTTTGTAGTAAAACAAATTAAATTAGATATGATGGCAGTCTCTCTCTCTCTGTCTCTCTCTTTCTTTCATATACACTCATACACACACATACATATACACACCATAAGAGAAAAAAATGTCACCTGACAAAAATGTACTCGCAGTAGAACAATGACCCATGGATGGAGTGCCTGCTTCTGAATTAAATAATGATTGAGCCAATATGTTATAAGTGTCATATTAAATTTTCTTGGAAGTAAGAAGTATCAGATTCTATTGTTTAGAACTAGAAATGGGATTTTAAAACAGTGGTACTCTAGACTGCAGTTTCCAACATGTCAAAAATATATCCTAAACTTATGTGACATTTAAAAGATAAAGAAATATGACTGTATTCTGCTACTTATTAATCCCCTGGAATTGGGTAGAGGTCTTGTGAAGTGCTCTAACAAAACAAAGTACATAAACATGAAACATTTCTGTCACAGTACATAGAACAGAAAGAAGGATGAAAACAAAAATTGGTGTCAATCTCAATGACACTGAGGTTTGTTATAATGGAGAGAGTAGTATTAGAAATCATTCAAAGAAATATTTTTATTTTGCTGACTTTAATTTTAACATTTAACAATATATTCTTACATTGCAAAATTGTTTTCTTTTTTTTAAGATTTATTTATTTATTTATGATAGACATAGAGAAAGAGAGAGAGGCAGAGACACAGGAGGAAGGAGAAGCAGGCTCCATGCCGGGAGACCCATGTGGGACTTGATCCCGGGACTCCAGGATCGCGCCCTGGGCCAAAGGCAGGCACTAAACCACTGGGCCACCCAGGGATCCCCGAATTGTTTTCATTTTATTTAAACTTTTGTGCATGATAATAATTTATTCTTCTAATAACTAGTGAAACTTTCTATTTATGGTTGTGCTACTACATTAAAATTACTTGAATTTGCTTAATCATTAAAAAAGGAGTCCAAGCATATATTTCTGCAGTGTGTGTGGTCTAATACCAATAAAACAAACAAACAAAAAAATAACTATGTATTTTATAAAGTTTAAATGAAAACACCACAAAGCTAAATATATAGGATTTAGTTATGTCTTTTCACATTTTTCCTAATTTATTTCCTAAAAACAACTTTTGGAATTTGACTTAAGAAGATCTCTTCTGGTATATGTAAGTATAGAACTATAAGCATGTCATATATATGGTGAAGTCAAATATATGTTTTCAAAAATTGCTCACAGGTATATCATTTCAAACTTAGATTTGAATAAAAGAAAACTACAGCACATATACTCTCTTCATTTATCATATTATATACAAAAATTCTGTATTATAACTTTCTGTTATCTGTTTTTGACATTATTAAAGTAGAACTAGAATTTGGAACATTTGCATAGGAATTCTTTTTGTTTGTTTGTTTGTTTGTTTTTTGTTTTTTTTTTTTTTTTTTTGCATAGGAATTCAAGAGAGAATCTTTAGATTTTTATGTTATTTTTCTTTCAACTCTTCTAGTAACTGATCTTTACTAAGATTATCCAAATTATTCAACATTGTTCTTTTAATAAAAACAATTGTCTATTTCCAACATTACCTGATACCAAAACCAGATAAAGACACCACAAAAAAGGACAGGACAATATCTCTGATGAACATAGATGCAAAAATCCTCAACAAATATTAGCAAACTAAATCAAATAATACATTAAAAAAATCATCCATCACAATCAAGAGGGATTTATTCCTGGGTTGAAAAGGTTCTTCAATATTCACAAATGAATTAATGTGATATATCATACTAACAAGAAAAAGAATATGATCATTTCAATAGACACAGGAAAAGCATTTGACAAAGTACATCTATTCATGATAAAAACCTCTAACAAATTAAATTTAGAGAGAACATAAAGGCTATATATGAAAAACCCATGGATAATATTATCCTTAATGAGAGCTTTTCACGTAAGTCAAAGAACAAGACAAGGATATCCACTCTCACCACTTTCATTCAGCATAGTACTGGAAGCAGCCCTAGAGATAGCAATCAGGCATCCAAATCAGTAAGGGAGAAGTAAAATTTCCACTATTTGCAGATGACATGATACTATATATAGGAAACCTGAAAGACTCCACAAAATCTGCTAAAACTGCTGAACAAATTCACTAAAGTCCTAGGATACAAAATCAACATATGGAAATCAGTTGCATTTCTATACACCAGTAATGAAGCAGCAGAAAGAGAAATAAAGAAAACATTCCCATTTACAATTACACCAAAAATAAAATGACTAGGAATAAACCTAACCAAAGAGGTAAGAGACCTATATTCTGAAATCTATAAAGCACTGATGAACAAAACTGAAGATGACACTAGAAATGGAAAGATATTCCATGCTCATGGAATGGGAGAACAAATATTATTAAAATATCTATATTACTCAAAGCAATCTACACATTTAGTGCAACCTCTATCAAAACACCAACAACATTTTTCATGGAACTAGAACAAACTATCTTAAAATTTGTATGGAACCACAAAAGACCCCAAGTAGCCAAAGCAACCTTGAAAAAGAAAAGCAAAGCTGGAGGCATCACAATTCCAGACATCAAGTTATTTTACAAATCTGTAGTAATCAAAACAGTATTGTACTGGTACAAAACCAGACACACAGAACAATGAAACATAATAGAAAACCCAGAAATAAACCCAAAATTATATTGTCAATTAATCTTCAACATAGCAAAAAAGGATATCCAACAGGAAAAGTCTCTTCAACAAATGGTATTAGGAAAACTGGGCAGCTACATGCAAAAGAATGAAACTGGACCACTATCTTACATGATACACAAAAATAAAGTAAAAATTGACTGAAGAGCTAAAAGTGTGGCCTGAAACCATAAAAACCCTACAAGAGAGCACAGGCAGTAGCTTCTATGAAATTGTCAGACGAGATAGGGCGCGTTCAGGGTGGTATGGCCGTAGACTATGACATTGTCCATAGCAACTTTTTTTCTAGATAGGTTCCCTGAGGCAAGGGAAATGAAAGTAAAAACAAACTATTGGGACTTCATCAAAATAAAAAGCTTCTGCACAATGAAGGAAACAATCAACGAAATTAAAAGGCAACCAATGGAATAGGAGGAGATTTTTGCAAATGACATATCTGATAAAGAGTTGGTATCCAAAATCTATAAAGAATCTGTAAAATTCAGCACCCAAAAACAAAACAATCAAATTAAAATGTGGGAAGAAGACACGAACAGGCATTTCTCCAAAGAAAACATCCAGGTGGACAACAAACACATGAAAAAATGCTCATCATCATTTATCATCAGGGACATGTAAATCAAAACTACAATGAGATATCACCTTAAATCTGTCAGAATGGCTAATATCAACAACATGAGAAACAATAGATGTTGGCAAGGATGTGGAGAAAAAGGAACCCCCTCATGCATTTTTGGTGGAAATACAAACTGGTGAACTCATTGTGGGAAAACAGTATGGAGTTTCCTTTAAAGTTAAATGTCAAACTACTGTATGATGTAGCAATTCTATTATTGGCATTTATTCAAAGAATACAAGACATTAATTATTAATTCAAAGGGATACATGCACTCTGATTTTTATGTCAGCTTTATGTACAATAATCAAGATATGGAAGCAGCCCAAGTGTCCATCAACAGATGAATGGATAGATAAGATGTGTATATGTGTATACACACACACACACAATGGAATATCATACAGCCTTAAACAATGAAATCTTTCCATTTGCAATGATATGGATGGAGCTAGAGAGTATAATGTTATGCAAAATTTAAGTAAGTCAGAGAAAGACAAATCCCATATGATTTCCCTCATATGTAGAATTTAAGAAATAAAACAAATGAGCAAAGGGTAAAAAAAGAAGCAAACTAGAAGCAGGCTTTTAAAAAACAAACCGATGGCTACCAGAGGAGAGGTGGGTGGGGGATGAGTGAAATTGGGATGAGAATAGGTGATGGGGATAAAGGAATGCACTTCTCATCTCATGATGAGTACCAGGTGATTTATGGAATCGTTGGATCACTACATCATATACCTGAAACTAATATAACATGAAAACAGAGAGGGAAGCAAACCATAAGAAACTCTTAACTATAGGGAACAAACTGAGAGTTGCTGTATGGGAGGTGGGTGTTAGGATGGGGTAATTGGGTGATGGGCATTAAGGAAGGTACTTAATGTAATGAGCTCTAGATGTTATATGCAACTGATGAATCATAAAATTCTACCTGAAGCTAATAATATGTGTTAACTAAATTGAATTTAAATAGAACATTAAAAAATAATATAACATTGTATGTTAACTAACTGGAATTAAAATAAAAAGTTAAAAAAAATTATATGGTCTGTACACTGAAAACAACTTAATATAATTAATTAAATAGCACATTTTTCTATAATGAGTACAATTAGATTACTTATATTTTTAGGATTAATAAAAACTGACTTATTTCCCTAGTCTTATTGAGATAATTGACATAAAATATTATGTAAGTTTGAGTGTACTTATTGATTTGATACATTTATATATTGCAAAATGATTACCACCATGACATTAGCTAACACCTCCATTGCATCACATAATTACCATCACTTTTTCATAGTGAGGACATTTAAGATCTACTCTGTTAGCAATTTTCAAGTATATAATATAGGATCATTAACTGTAGTAATTACTTGCAATGTAGTTACAATTAGATCTCCAGAAATTATTCATCTTACAGCTGAAGATTTGTATTCTTTGACCAACATCTCCCCATTTTCTTCATATCCTGGGCCTTGGTAACCATCATTCTAGTTTCTGGTTCTGAGTTGTTTGTTTATTTGTGTTTTTTTTTTTGTTTTTTTTTAAGATTTATTTTATTTTAGAGGAGGGGAGGAGGAGAGGGAGAGAATTTTAAGCAGACTCCCTGCCAAGTGTGGAACCCAATACAAGCCTGATCCCATGACCCACAAGATCATGATCTGAGCCAAAACCAAAAGCAAGTTCCTCAACTGACTGAGCAATCCAAGTGCCCCTGAGTTTGGCTTTTTTAGATTCCACATATAGATGATATTACACAGTATTTGACTTCTGACTTATTTCACTTAGCATAATGCCTTCAAGGTCCATCCATGTTGTCACAAAAGGCTGGATCTCCTTCTTTCTCATATCTATATGATATTCACTTTACATATATGCCGCATCTTCCTTATCAATTCCTCTGTTGACAGACATTTAGGTTATTTTCATATCTTTGCTATTGTGAATAATGCTGCAAAGAATGTAAGAATGCAGACATCTCTTTGAGATTCTGATTTCATTTCTTTTGCATATATATCCAAAAAAAGGGTTACTGGATTGTATGGTAGTTCTATTTTTTAATTTTTTAAAAAATATTTTATTTATTTATTCATAAGAGACACAGACAGAGAGATAGGCCGTGGGAGAAGAAGGCTCTCCACAAGGAGCCCAATGTGGGACTCGATCCCAGATCCTGAGATCACGCCCTAAACTGAAGGCAGATGCTCAACCGCTGAGCCACCCAGGTGTACCTTTTTTTAATTTTTAAAGCATTTCCATACTATTTTCTATGGCTGTTGTACCAATTTACATTTCTATCAACAGTACACAGGGTTCTCTTTTCTCCATATACTTGCCAACACTTATTATCTCTGTCTTTTTTATGGATAACCATCCTAACAGGAGTGGGATGATACCTTGTGGTTTTCATTTGCATTTTATTTGGGGATTTTTTGCTATTGAGTTGTGTGAATTCTTTATATATTTTAGATATCAACCCCTATCAGGTATATGACTTGCAAATATTTTCTCCCACTCTGTAAATTGCCTTTACATTTTATTGATGGTTCCCTTTGCTGTGCAGAAGCTTTTTAGTTCAATGTAGTCCCACTGTTTATTTTGTCAGCATCAAATAAAAAAAAAAATTTAAAAAAGCAAAAACAACCCCAAAGCACAAAAAACACAACAAAAAAAAATTGCCAAGACTGGTTTCAAGGAGCAAAACTGATTCTTGATAAATAAATAATTTCACTGGCAGAAAAAGTGGAATTGCTCAATAGTTTAATAGAGCTGAATAGCTCTGAGCTTACAATCTGCGAGGATAAGCTGTCAGTTTATTTTATTTTATAGGAGAAATTGGAATTGGTTATTTGAGCAATTTAGTTAATGGAAATTTATCAAAGTATTAGTTCTAGAAGAAGCTTGAGGTATATCAAAGTTCTACAAAACAGTTTACAGAAAGCACTGCACAATGACTTCTAGATTCCATTTCATGAGCATGCTTACAAACCAATAAATATTATTTGGGAGTTTGCCACCTAATTAAACTATTGTTCTAGTGATCAAGAAACCTGGAACGTCATTATAATTTTTCACCCATCTGTCATTTTATTATCAGAACTATTGATTTTTCTTCAATTGGTGAAATAGAGGATAGGTACAGTTTAATCCTCTAGCACAACAATATCTATATATCTATCAACCAAAAAAACTGGATACATAAATACTATCCAAGTGACTGTTGACTTGGGTAAGTGTTTTTACTAATGACATTGATAACATTGAAATTTTATCATCCTATCATCTGTATGTAGTCAGCTATCTAAGGATGAAGATATGGAATAAAACTAGGTAAATTAGGGATCCCTGGGTGGCGCAGCGGTTTGGCGCCTGCCTTTGGCCCAGGGCGCGATCCTGGAGACCCGGGATCGAATCCCACATCAGGCTCCCGGTGCATGGAGCCTGCTTCTCCCTCCGCCTGTGTCTCTGCCTCTCTCTCTCTCTCTGTGACTATCATAAATAAATAAAAAATTAAAAAAAAAAATAAAAAAAATAAAAAACTAGGTAAATTAGATAATAGATCCATAACTATCCACAGACTTCATACTGAGTCTCATACTAATACTAAAAATAATAACCATGATTTTCTGAGTGCTAGTTGTGTTGCAGGCATTGGCAAATGCTTTCAATTTATCTGCACAATGACTCTAAAAAGTATGTAACATGATCTTTATTTTATAAATATAGAAACCTAAAATTAAAAGTTCGAATGACTTTTCCAATATCAAAGAGCTACTAATTTGCAGCAATGGGATTTTAATCTAGCTCTGTTTGACTCCCCAAAACTCTGTTGCCTTCACTTTAACAAATATTCCTTTTTATAATAGCATCATGACTAAAATATCCTAGCCCAACTAAGAGCAAACCTACAATCTCTGCCTAATGAGACCAGTACTTGGTTTCTGCTCTTTTGTGATTTTTACTGAAGAGGACGTGGAGGAGAATATTGTTTGAGAAATAGTGTTGACTGCAAGGTACTAAGCTTCATGAGAAGTTTAAACCACCAGGCTTTTTTTCTCTTTCTATGGCCTACTCAGAAGCTTCCATAATAAAATTACATTCCTAAAGCATATGGCCTTTTTAAGTTATCTTTTCCACTAGTTAAAAATGTTTATGATTAAGAATAACTTTACTCACATTCCATATGCTTGCTCGTCTCAAGAAGAAGCTGCAGATTTTGTCTGGAGCTGGTTGAAGCAAAGAATTATCTTTCTCCTAATACTATGTAACATAGGCATTAGCACACAGGAATATAAAATATGAAACAGGAATTTGGAGTTGGTTGGAAGCACAACTTAACTGGGGATATAGTAAAGATCGCCAATCGTCATTGAAAGAAATAAAATTTCAGAAAAGGCATTCATCAGTGATTTACACATTTACCTATTTTATTCATAATTCTAGTTAACTACTATTTTATATAAATTGTAATAATGTTGGATAAGAGGACAGAATAGTTTCCAGGGTCAATAATGTACAGGTACAGTATCCATCTATGATTTTTTTTGTTTCCTCCTCTAGTTAAGGCACATTATGGGGGGATGACCTGCCTCTATGACACTGCTAAGGAAACAAGTGGCCAACAAAATTTCTTAATATTCTATCAACTAGACCTGTCTCTATCTTTAAGTTATACAAGTGATCTCAAAAAACTACACCACGGCCAGTCGGGTAGATTGTGCCATGAGAATGTCTCAGTACTGGTAACAAATATAATCATACCAAGATGTCAGTGGTTATAATAACAAAGATTTTCATTCAAGCACAAAACCTGTCATTTTTTAATTATGGAAAACCATTGTTAATAAAAATATTGTATTTTCAGAATATATTTTATATCTATGAATAGAGTTCAGAAGTCTCATTTGGCACAAAAGGCTTGTAAACTTCTGTCAAAAAAAAAAAAAAAAATCAAAGGGTTACTACTGATTGATTTGGATGGAAAAAAAAAATCTTGGCCTAAGTAGCACCACAGGCTCCAGTAACAACAATTAGATTCCTGAGTTCTCTTTGTTCATTTTAATATCAATCCCAGACAAGACATTTTAGTGGCAGTTATAATTATTTTACAACTGCTTTGGAAGCTTGTCATATTTCAACACTTACAGAGATGTTATCATAATAGCCTGTCTCAAGAAAGCTTCTGCGAAGCCTTAAAATTAAAGCTCACCAGTTGGCAAAGTCACAAATTGATAAAGTACTAGTGAATTGGAAATTCACCAGGTAAACAAAGCTCCAAGTAATTTAAAAACAATGAAAAATAGGGATCCCCTGGGTGGCTCAGCGGTTCTGCAGTGCCTTCGGCCCAGGGCGTGATCCCCAGATGGAGTCCCGCGTGGGGCTCCCTGCATGGAGCCTGGTTCTCCCTCTGCCTGTGTCTCTGCCTCTCTCTCTCCCTCTCTCTCTCTCATAAATAAATAAAATCTTAAAAAAAAAATGAAAAATAGGTCACTACTTTCGTGTTTGCCAATCGTACCAGAATTCTAAAATAAAACCTAGTAACTTCTTACTAAGGACTTAAATAAAATTTTTAGGTATTTTTAAGACAATATGACAAAAATACATAGTAGTGCCAGACACACTCATACACACAAAATGATAATATGAGTATGCACATAGTCTTCTTAATGCCTTCAAAAGCCTTCTAAATCCATTCAAACGGAAAAGAATCTCACTACCAAGTATTTCAGTTCTATTGAGAGAACTGTTTACTGCATACAGCAAAATAAGCAGACCCTGGCCCAGGGGAGTGAGTCATCACAGCTCTTTTAATGGCCTATCCATATTACTTCATGACAACTGTGAGCCTAGCACCTCGAGAGCTGTGTGGTGTGGCTGGGTCAACGTGAACCTGAATGATCTCATCTCCTAGGTGGAGGTCTGGCTGTTTGAGCTGGCTGCACACAGAGTTGTGCAGTTTATTTGGGTAGATGACAGTAGCAGTAACAATGTCAGATAGGCTTTTCCACAATGCAGGCGTTTTTCCTAATGGTGTTATTATCTTCCAAATTCAGTGATGAGGCTAGAGAGTTTTCATGTGATGCTTTGCATCTTTCTTTCATCCCTAATACCTTACTCACTTGTCACCTTGTCATGTGCATTTAAGGTGGTGTTCTGGACAGTGTTCTCAATTTATGGTAGGAGAAAGGGGATTTTTCTTCGTTTGAAAACTTTTGGCCCAATTAGCAGCATGATTTGGATCTTAAGCAAATATTATTGATTTGAACAGATTAGTAAAATAGTATTTTCATCCATGGCACTGGAGAAGCCATTTGAGCAATATTTACAAAAGTACAGTATTTTCATCTACAGGTTGAATAGTTGTACTTTCAACCTGAAAGTTTATGAGTTAATTTATAATTTTCCTGAGACCCAAATTTGAATCATATACATTAGGATGTGCAAGAATGAGTTTCTCAGCTGGTGAATGAGCAAAACAGATTGATATTCATCTCTCAGTACTACTTTTCTTTATCTATGCATATATATTTTTGTAGGGGTAAGGGAAATTATGTGTTCCAATTTTAAAATGGAAATTCACAGAGGTCCTATAAATATCTCTTGCAAAAATCAAATATCTACTGGCAGATGGTAAATATCAAGAACCCACAGTAAATATATCTGAATAATCATTCTCTCTTCTGAGATTATATTCAGCTTCCTTCTTACACAGCCCTTCTGGTAACCATTACCAATTTATCAGAATAGGCATGAGAGAAAAAACCTATTTGCCATGTCTTATATATTATATATGAAGAGGCACTGGCAAGATTTCCTTTATTTTCCTTTCCATTTTAGTCATTATAATCTAAATGTCATTAGTAAAATGAAAGAGGTTAATTGCATTAGAAGAGAGCTGGAATATTTAGAAAAAGAGACCATAGAATTATTCTCAACTATAAATGATATAATGCCTTCAATATTAGCATTTTAGCCTTTAAAACCTCTTAGAACCTCTAACGTGAAATAAGGTGCTGAATGTCTATAATTTACACAATACCTTATGGACATAAGTATCCATTACTTCACGTTTAACACTCAATTTAACGTGCTCTTACTTTCTAAACTTTTTCCAGAATTGCACCCTCAGTGAAACGCACCTAGGAATCACTATTGACTCTTTCCCAAAGCACACAAAATTAATGTTATTACCCCTTTTAATGTGACTTGCAGATTTTTATATTTGATAAATATCACAAATTTAATGTAGGCTGCTTATGGTTAAACTCAATCCATGTAAGTGAAATCATAGTGATCTAAGTATACATAGAGTATGTTGGGTGTTTGAATCAGCTCAACTTAGAGAAGTTCTCTAGGGCTTGGCTTATAGTGCCATGGCTCTCCTTGACGCTAAGCTTTTAAGTATACCTTTAAGTTGATATGAAAGACAAGAAAGCAAAAAATAATTGCCAATTTCAAAAAAAGGAACAGAATTAACACACATTCATTGACAATTAAGTTTCTAAAAGACTGGTTAAACTAAACCAGAAGTCTTCCTTAAAGAAAAATGATATAAGTAGTCCACCATTTCTGAGTCATAACATTTTTAAAAGCCATTCTCCTTGAAGAGATTTATTAAAAAGATATTAAAATTCTTCTCCTATTGTTATCTTATTTCATAGACAGACAGTGGGATTTCTCAGCTGAAATGTCAAATTTATAACTAGGATTCCTATGAAACAAAGTTTATCTTGCTTAAACACCTAAGTACCTTTTCAAAGGTACCTTTGCAATCTGTAATACACCAATAAAATAAATATTCAGTGAATGTTCCACATATAAATTAATTTTATACAACTTTTTCCTTTTGACTTTCTAATAAAATAACAAAGTATTTTTAACAGTGAACCTTAAAATTTGTAACACAAAACTTTTGAGATTGTATAATTTATTTAGGTAAAAGATTAAATTTTGCCTAATTTCCTTTAAGATAAAGGGAAATATTTATTAGAGCAGTTTAATCATTTTCACTAAAACAGGAGTCACTTATTTATATTTTAAGATACAGTAATCCTTCAATACAAGTTTTTTTTGTGTGTGATGTTTCTGAAACATTATTGCACCTCTCAAGTAAACTGATTTGTTCCCTTTCAGTTATATAATTAAGCCCATTATTTAAAATAACAAGCTTTACTTATTTTTAAAGTTAATTCTAATGATTAATGTTAAACCTAAATAGAAATGTAAATGTCAGGAGAACATATATGACCAAAATGAAAAAGAAATCATCCTCACTTCTTGGATTACTAATAAAATTTACTACTTACCTTTCATCAAATAACCTATTCCTAATGTATCTTAATATTTTCCTTTTTATAGATGTTTAGCAAAAACAAAATGTCAATTTTCAAAAAATGATTTCAATATTTCACATACACAGAATATGATGACTTGTATTTCAATAAAATGTTATGAATAAAAAAGGATTTAAATTGTCTTATAAAGAAGAAACTAGGTCAGTTAAAGTAATTCTCTTTCAATTATGGAGTAAAATCTCATTTATTCAGGATTTGTATTACTTTAGAATTCATGACAATTAGGGCATAACTAGATTGAAGTTTACAATTATATTATCTCTGAAGAAAATTTTACTAACACAGTCAACTTTCCCCCATATCTTTCTTTTGTTTTTACTTCTTAACTTTTTATTGGCCTCCTGCTTCTCAAAAGAATATCCTGCTTCTGCTGCTTCAAAGCCTCAAAACTTTCATGTTATTGGTTTCAGAAACTTTGCCTTCCACAATTTTGCAAGTTGTGGTCTTTTGGATGGTTTTCACGGAGTTGCATTTGTCCAGGATCACCAACGTTGAAGTCCTCTCCATTTACTACTAGCAGGCAGTGGTAGGTGGCAATCTCAGCCTCCAGTTGACCCTGATCTTCATCAAGGCCTCCTATACATGGGTCTGGTGCTACCCTTCTGCCCAAATCTGGGACAGCTCCAACTCCAGTGTAGTAGGATCCTGCTGAGCTGCTCCATCTGCATGGTATAGCAGGCTTCCATCTTCCTCAGGTTGTTCTCCAAGCTGGCATTCAGATTTCTCATGGAGTCCCAGTGAGTCTCCAAGGACTGAGCCATACATCTCAGCTCACTGAGCATCATTTCAGCTCCTCCTATTTCAGTGGCATACACTGTGACCATAAGTGTTGCTCTCCTCAGTCATCTGGGATCAGTACTTGTCCAGCTCTTCTGGGTTCTTCTAAGCCATCTTGTGGTACTAGGCCTGCCTGTCTGTCATGATCTTTCTGAGCTCCTAAGATTTGGGACATACAACTCCAGGGTCAACCCAGATTTGTACAATCTGTTTTTGTAGACCTCTTAATTTCTCCTTGCGGTTCTTTATGAAAAGAAGCTCTTTTTTGAGCGTCTCAATTTCCAAATGTCCAGCTGCAGCCAAATGACAATTGGTGTCATCAACAACCCTGTGTAATCCATGGATGTCACTCTTTACAGACTGGCACATGGCCAGCTCTGTCTCATACTTGACTCTGAAGTCATCAGCAGGGAGAAGAGCATTGCCAATCTGCAGAATGACGCAGGCATTGTCCACAGATTTTATAAAGATCTTAGCTCTCAGCTCCTTGATAGTTTTAAAGTAATGTTTCCAGTCCCTGACCTGAGTTCCTTTCTTCTCCAGGTATTCCCAGATTTTGATCTCCAGTCTCTGGTTATCAGCCTATTTAGTCATGTGATTTGTTTACAGTAGACTAAAGAAATAATAGCAATATTTAGGTGTGTCAGGATAGAGGTGGGAGACATATTAGTCTTTGGGAAGTCAGTCTTTGGGAAGATGTATATTTGAAAAGTTTAAAAATTGGAATAAAGGCCTCAACAAAAAGAGAAACAAGCCAAGAAATGGGGTCCTACCTCTGGAGAACAAATTGCCCATTGCCAGAGTGGAATTGGACTATAATAGGGGTTGTGGGTGTGGGTATAGGTGAGAGAGGTGACGGGATTAAAGAGTATACTTATGATGAGCACTGAGTAATGTATAGAAGTGTTGAATCACTACATTTTACCCCTGAAACCAATATAATACTGTATGTTAACTAACTGGAGTTAAGATTGAAAAAATAAAATAAAATAGGCTAAGAGTAAAGCTCTAAAATACGTGGATTATGTGCTGTTTTTAGTACTATGAGTATACTAGGTACACAACAAATATTTCTTGAATTAAATAATTAAATAATTCATCTTCTATTTTATTTTTAGTACAGGGATTGTAATACAGATGTATGACAAAAATAAATGATTTGGACCAAGAAAGGATTAAATTAATAAAATTATATTTTCACAAAGTAAGGTTAATAGTAATGGAAATTTTTATTTATTCATATAAGCAAATGAAATAACATTTATTGGACACAGTAGAAATGTCTATATTAGTATTTGAGTAAATCTGATTCCTGACCAAATTAAATATTCCTGAAACAACATTGGGAAATCATATTAGAGCTATAATTTATAAATATAGAAAGAATGGCTGAATGGTGACTTGCACATACTAGCTTGAAATCATTATACTTGGAATGAATAAAATGATGGAAATATTGCATGAAATGGTGAAATATGATTTTAAGATTCAATTTTTAGAATGATAACTTAAAAATCTGGAAAAATCTTCAACTTCAAAAACAAAGAAGACACAATTATGAATATTGCTTCCAAGCTGAATAATTAAGAGTTTTAAAAATGCATAACAAGCTTGCAGGTAAATACATTAAAAGATAAAGTTGGCAATATTATCCTAGCCATTTTCCTTTGAAATTTTTCTTCTTTCTTCAACCCACCTGTGTTTTTCTCTTTTCCTTCACATTCACTGATTTAACCATGAATCAGACTCTCATTATCTTAGGTCAGAATTAAAGACTCTATGAACTTCCCTTTACTATTCAAACTTAATGTAGTTTGCAGATCAGTTTTCCCTCTTGGTTTGAAAAGGATCTCAGTAATGTGACCCATTTATCTACTTATATGCTTCCACTCAAATTCTTAGATATACATGCATTTTTTGCTCTGATCAAATTCATATTTCACATCCTATTATAGTCCAATCCAATTTGCTTTAAATATTTGTTCTGCAGTTATATTCCAGACATAGCACTAGAAGTTTAAGCTTCAAGGAAACGCCACAGTGCTGCCCTTCAGTCTGGCTGAAAATAAAGTAAGTGATCCCAGCACAATAAGTATTAAGGGAACATGAAAGGACACTGTTCAGTTTGTAGGAAGTCAAATCTCATAGTAGGTGAAACACAAACTCTCTCCTCTACTCATGTTGTTATTTTCACTTAAAACATTTTCCCACTTTCTCTGAACTAATTTTTATCGTGCTCAAACTTGTGTGTGTGTGATATAAACCTTTTAGCTTCTTTTGAATATAAAATACACAACCTAGCACTTATATTTTACATTTAAGAAGAAAATAGGTGGCAAAAATAAAACCATTTGCAAATATTCTTTAAGTTAAGACTTAAACAGATAAAGATAACTTCAACTGCAATGGTCTCTGGCAGCAAATAGGATGCTGGACAATTCAAACTAAGATGCTGAAAGGAGAGGATTAGAACAGGGCATTTTCTGTGTTTATACTGGCTTAGATTTCATTAGTTTTCAGAGAGTAGACTTTGAAAGGAACATGACAGACAACGCCTTAGTTTAATGTTGATAGTTGGACATACCTAAATATGTTTAGATGAACTCTTTAATAAACTGCATTGTTTATTTCCTAGTGCAAAAATAATCATTCACAATAAATGGCTTCATTACAAAATAAATTAAAATCCTTAAATAAGGAACTGCTTCAGACTCTGTGATGGGCTGAAAGTGACCCCAAAAACCTCCAGGTCCTAATCCCTGAAACCTGTGAGTGTTCACTTTTTTGACAAAAAGGACTTTAAAGATATTAAATTAAAGATTTTAAGATTATTCTGGATAATCTTATTGGGTGTCAAATATAATTGTCTGTTATAACAGGAGTCAGAGGGAAACTTGGCTACAAAGACAGAAGACAATGTGGCTACTGATGCAAGATGAGATTTTGCTAGTTTTAAAGATGGAAGAAAGGCCCACCAGCCAAGGAATACAAGGAATGCTGCTCCAGAAGCTAGAGAAGCAAAGGAAGAGATCCTTTCCTTAGAGCCTCATAGAGTACAGCCTAGCAACACCTTGGTTTTGGCCCAATGAATTTTGAACTTCTCACCTCCAGAATTCTCACTGTAAAAGAAAAAAAATGTGTATGGATTAAGCCACCACATTTGTGGTATTTTGTTATAAAGGCAATAGGAAACTATTACAAACACTATTAAAAATAGTTTCTTGTGGGGGGGGGGAGGGGCACCTGGGTGGCTCAGTGGTTGAATGTCTGCCTTTGGCTCAGGTCATATCTTGAGATCCTGGGATTGAGTCCTGCATCAGCCTCCCCACAGGGAGCCTGCTTCTCCTTCTACCTTTGTCTGTGCCTCTCTCTGAGTGTATCTCTCATGAATAAATAAATAAAATCATAAAATAGTTTCTGGGGAGGAGGGTCAAAATGGTGGAAGGGTAGGGGGTCCTCAACTCACCTGGCCACATAAACTTACCTAGATAACTTTCAAAACATCCTGAACACTTACAAATTTGACCTGAGATTTTAAGATTTAAAGAGAGAACAGTCAGAACACTACAGAGAGAAGGGTTTTCACTTTTGCCAAGATAGGAAGGTGGAAAAAAAATAGAAGAATTAGAAGAAAAAAGAAGAAGAAGAAAAGAAGAAAGAAGAAGAAGAAGAAGAAGAAGAAGAAGAAGAAGAAGAAGAAGAAGAGAAGAAGAAGAAAAGAAGAATAAAGCAGGGGAGGGGAACCACTAGCAGCCCGGCTAAAGCAGACTGGTGAAAGCCTCAGGGTCAGGAAAGCCCAGCCCTGGAGGAGCGTGAATTCTAAAAATCCTCATTGGAGTTTTCCTTGACAGAAAAGTGCTTAGCAGGAAAATAGGCCAGAATTGCAGGAGGGGAAGTGAAGCCTCAAGATTCGTGGAGTCACTATAAGAAGAGGGGCACCAGGGGGAAAGCTCACTGCAAACTACGGTCCAATATGGGTAAAGGGCTGGAGCTCCGCAGGCATCTGGGGCATTTGGGAGAAGGCAATCAATTAGGTGGACAGGCTTCAGACAGAGGTGGCTATACCCTGTTCCATTCAGGAGAGGTGGACCCTGGGAGTGCAGATCCAGAGGCACAGGACCTTGGGTCCCAGGGCACCTAAGCAGACAAAGCCGAAGATCCTGCATTCCCCCTGGGACAGACAGAACTGGGGAGGGCACAGGAAAGCAAGAACTCTTGTCACTGGGTGCCCGCAAGCTGTGCAGATCAGCACACCTGTGCCTGCCCCCAGGAGAATCTAGGCCAGTGTGGACTGGGAGACTACAGTTAGTTACTCATAGGGAGCTGATTCCAGAGCTGGAAATCTGGCCACCGCCATTGTTGTTCCTCCTTGTTTCACTGTGTGCCTGGGAGAGGTGGGGCCAGCAGGGAACAGAGGCCTCATGGGGTAAACAGCTCCTACTGAGCCCTGGACCGGCAGGGGTTGGGGCAGCTTCCCCAGCTTCACACACCTGAGAATCAGCACAGCAGACCCTCCCTGAGAAGACCAGCTGGAAGGACAGGGGAAGCTCAAGTTCTTGACCCAGTAGCGCTGGAAAGCTCCATGACTGAGGGAAAATAGTATATTGAACTAGAGGGTAAAAATGGGTAAAAAAAGGGTAGAAAAAACTAGAGGGTAAAAAAAGGGTAAAAAAACTCCTTTTTTTTTTTCCTTTTTCCATTACAACTCGTTTTTCTATCAGACTAAAATTTTCCAATATTGTGTTTCTTTTCCCATATTAATTACAATATTTTACCAGCTCTTCATTTTTAAGTTTTTTCCTTTTTGACTTTCGTATTTCTACAATTACATGTCTAAGTATATTTTTCACTTCTAGATTCCCTTCAACGTATGTAATTTAATTTTGGGAGATATACAAGATACGGGTTTTTGTTTTTGTTTTTTGTTTTTTTCTGCTTCATTTTGTTTTACATTGGTGGAAGTTAGCACCTTCTAAAACACGACCAACATACATCCAGAACCAAGTGGAAAAGCATTGATTCAAGTGTGAGAATATACTCTCTCTTCATTCCCATTCTGCTTCCATCTTTCATATTGTTTATGTTATCGTGGACAATCTTGGGGCTTTATATAACTATTGCTGGTTTACAAATTTGGGGTGGTGCATCTTCTAACATACAGAACAAAATAGACTCAGAACCAAGAGGATAACCCTCCAGGACCACTCAGGTACATTACCACTTCCTCACCACCACCATTCCCCCTCTTTTTTCTCTCTTTTTCCTCTTTTCTTTTTTCTTTTTTAAAATTTTTTTCTTCTTCTTTGTTTTTGGTTTTTGGCTTTTTATCTTTTCTACTTTATTTAAAATTTGTTTTTCACTTCAGTCATCCTTTGTTTTATTTTATTCTGTTCTTTTTCTTTTATTTTCTGGTCTCTGACCTCTTCAGAATCATCTAGGGTGTATTTTACTTAGGTTGTGGTTGATATTTGTGATTCAGCTCACTCATACAGTCACTCTGGACTGGAAAAAATAAATAAAAGGAAGAATTTGCCACAAAAGGAAGAACTGGAAGCAGTAATTTCTGCCACAGAGTTACAGTTTTTGGATTTTGATATGATATCAGAAATTCAATTCAGAAGTACAATTATAAAGCTACCGGTGGCTCTGGAAGAAAGCATAAAGGACTCTACAGTCTTTGTAACTGCAGAATTTAGATCTAATCGAGCCAAAATTAAAAATACATTAAATGATATGCAGTCCAACCTGGATGTCCTAACTGCTAGGGTTAATGAGGTGAAAGCGAGAATGAGTGACATAGAAGACAAGTTGATGGTAAGGAAGGAAGCTGAGAAAAAAGAGAAACAAGAGTCCATGAGGAAAGGCTTAGGGAAATAAATGATAGCTTGAGAAGGAAGATTGTACGTCTAATTGGGATTTCAGAAGAGGCTGAGAGAGAGAGAGGACCATAAAGTATGTTTGAAAAAAATCATAGCTGAGAACTTCCCTAATCTGGGGAAAGAAACAGGCATTCAGATCCAAAAGATATAGAGGACCTCCCAAAAATCAAAAACCATTCAACACCTTGACATTTAATATAGCGAAATTTGCAAATTTCAAAGATGAAGAGAAAATTCTTAAAGCAGAGCAAGACAAGAGATTCTGAACTCATATGGGGAGAAATATTAGATTCACAGCAGACTTCTCCACAGAGACCTGGCAGGCCAGAAAGGGCTGGCAGGATATATTCAGGGTAATAAATGAGAAGAACATGCAGCCAGGAATACTTTATCCAACAGGGCTGTCATTCAGAACAGAAGAAGAGATAAAGAGCTTTCAGGAGAGGCAGAAGATGAAAGAATATGTGACCATCAAAACTGCTCTCCCAGAAATATTAAGAGGGACCCTGTAAAAGAAAGAACCCAAAACAATCCACAAAAACTAAATTCATATCCTTCAATAGTTAGTTACTCTGAATGTAAGTGGGCTAAATGATCCCATCACAAGACATAGGGTATTGGACTGGATAAAAAAGCAAGACACAACTATATGCTGTCTACAAGAGACTCATTTTAGACCTAAGGACACCTACAGCCTGAAAATGAAGGTATGGAAAACCATTTACCATTCAAATGGTTCTCAAAAGAAAGCTGAGATAGCAATCCTTATATCAGATAAATTAATGTTTATACCAGAGACTGTGGTAAGAGATGAAGAGAGACACTATATCATACTTAAAGGGTCTGACCTAACAATCATGAATATTTATGCCCCTAATGTGGAAGCTGCCAAGAATATCAATTAATAACCAAAGTAAAGACATACTTAGATAATACAGTAAGAGACTTCAACATGTTACTTTCAGCAAGTGACAGATATACTAATCAGAACATCACCAAAGAAACAAGGGCCTTAAATGAGAAACTGGACCAAATAAATTTCACATATATAGAGAGAACTTTCCATCTGAATGCAACTGAAAACACATTCTTCTCAAGTGCACATGGAACTTTCCCCAGAATAAACCATATACTGGGTCACAAATCAGGTCTCAAAGGTCACCAAAAGATTGAGATTGTCCCCTGCATATCGTCAGACCAAAATGCTCTGAAATTAGAACTCAATCACAAGAAGAAATTTTGAAGACACTCAAACACATGTAGGTTAAAAAAGCATCCTACTAAAAGATGAAAGGGTCAACCAGAAAATTAGAGAATTTAAAAGATTCATGAAAACTAACAAAAATGAAGATACAACTGTTCAAAATCTTTTGAATACAGCAAAAGAGATCCTAAGAGAGAAATATGCTGCAATACAAACCTCCCTCAAAAAATTGGAAAAAACCCAAGCACACAGGCTAACCTTGCACCTAAAGGAAAAGAACAGCAAGTAAAACCTCCACCATGTAGAAAAGAGATAATATAGATTCAAGAAGAACTCAATGACATAGAGACCAGAAGAACTGATCTCTATTTAAAACAGATCAACAAAATCAGAGCTGGGTCTTTGAAAAAATTAATAAGATAGATAACATTAGCCAGAATTATTAAAAGAAAAAAAAAAGACTCAGATTAATAAAATTATGAATGAAAGAGGAGAAATCACAACCAATACCAAGGAAACACAAATGAGTTAAAAAATATATTGTGAGCAGCTCTACATCAACAAATTAGGCAATCTAGAAGAAATGGATGCATTTCTGGAAAACCACAAGTTACCAAAACTGGAACAGGAAGAAATAGAAAACCTGAACAGGCCAATAACAGGGACAGAATTGAAGAAGTCATCAAAAACCTCCCAAGACAATAAAGTCCAGGGCCAGATGGCTTCCCATGGGAATTCTATCAAATGTTTAAAGAAGAAATAATACCTATTCTACTAAAGCTGTTTCAAAGGATAGAAAGGGATGGAATACTTCCAAACTTGTTTTATAAGGCCAGCATCACCTTAATTCCAAAACCAAAGATCCCACCAAAAAGGAGAATTATAGACCAATCTCCCTGAAGAACACAGATGCAAAAATTCTCAACAAGATACTAGCCAATAGGATCCAACAATACATTAAAAAGATTATTCACCATGACCAAGTGGGATTTATCCCCGGGATGCAAGGCTGGTTCAACACTTGTAAAGCAATCAATGTGATAGATCATATCAACAAGAGGATAAACAATAACCATATGATCTTCTCAATAGCTGCAGAGAAAGCATTTGACAAAATACAGCATCCATTCCTGATCAAAACTTTTCAGAGTGTAGAGATAGAGGGAACATTCCTCGACATCTTAAAAGCCATCTATGAAAAGCCCACAGCAAATATCATTCTCACTGGGGAAACACTGAGAGCCTTTCTCCTAAGGTCAGGAACACAACAGGGATGTCCACTCCCAATACTGTTATTCAACATAGTACTAGAAGTCCTAGCCTCGGCAATCAGACAACAAAAAGAAATAAAAGACATCCAAATTGGCAAAGAAGTAGTCAAACTCTCCTTCTTTGCAGATGACATGACACTGTACATAGAAAACCCAAAAGACTCCACCCCAAGATTCCTAGAACTCATGCAGCAATGCAGCACTATGGCAGGATACAAAATCAATGCCCAGAAATCTGTGGCATTTTTATACACTAACAATGAGACTAAAGAAAGAGAAATTAAGGAGTCGATACCATTTACAATGCACCCAAAAACATAAAATACCTAGGAATAAACCTAACCAAAGAGGTAAAGAATCCATACTCTCAGAACTAAGGGAAGGATCCCTGGGTGGCGCAGCGGTTTGGCGCCTGTCTTTGGCCCAGGGCGCGATCCTGGAGACCCAGGATCGAATCCCACATCGGGCTCCCGGTGCATGGAGCCTGCTTCTCCCTCTGCCTGTGTCTCTGCCTCTCTCTCTCTCTCTCTCTGTGATGACTATCATAAAATAAATTAAAAACTAAAAAAAAAAAAAAAAAAGAACTAAGGGAATACTTCTGAATGAAATTGAGGAAGATACAAAGAGATGGAAAAACATTCTATGCTCATGGATTGGAAGAATAAATATTTTGAAAATGTCTATGTTACCCAGGGCAATTTACATTTTCAATGCAATCCCTATCAAAATACCATGGACTTTCTTCACAGAGTTGGAACAAATCATCTTAAGATTTGTGTGGAGTCAGAAAAGAGCCCGAATAGCCAGAAAATATCAAAAAAGAAAACCAGAGCCAGGGGTATCACAAGGCTGGATTTCAAGCTGTATTAAAAAGCTGTGATCATTAGTATGGTACTGGCACAGAAACAGACACATAGGTCCATGGACAGCATAGAGACCCAGAAATGGGCCCTGAACTCTATGGTCAACTAATATTCAACAAAGCAGGAAAGACTATCCACTGGAAAAAGGACAGTCTCTTCAATAAACGGTTCTGGGAAAATTGGACAGCCACGTGCAGAAGAATGAAACTAGACCACTCTCTTACACGATATACAAAGGTAAACTCTAAATGGATGAAAGATCTACAAGTGAGACAAGAATCTCTCAGAATCCTAGAGAAGAACACACCAACAACCATTTTGAAACTGGCCAAAGTAACTTCTTGCAACATATATCTATGAAGGCAAAGGAAATAAAAGCAAAAATGAAGTGTTGGGACTCAATCAGGATAAAAAACTTCTGCATAGTGAAAGAAATAGTCAACAAAACTATAAGACCACCTAGAGAATGGGAGAAGATATTTGCAAATGGCATATCAGATAAAGGGCTAGTATCCAAGATCTATACAGAACTTATTAAACTCAACAGTAAAGAAATGAACAATCCAGTCATGAAATGGGCAGAAGACATGAACAGAAATTTCACCAAGACATACACATGGCCAACAAGCACATGAGAAAATGTTCCACATCACTTGCCATCAGGGAAATACAAATCAAAACTACAATGAGATACCACCTCACACCAGTGAGAATGGGGAAAATTAATAAGACAGGAAATGAGAGAATGTGAAGAAGGGGGAACACTTTTGCACTGCTGGTGGGAATGCAAACTGGTGCAGCCACTCTGGAAAACAGTGTGGAGTTCCTCAAAAAGTTAAAAAGAGAGCTGTCCTATGACCCAGCAATTTCACTACTTGGTATTTACTCCAACGATACTGATGTAGTGAAATGCTGGGACACCTGCACCTCAATGTTTATAGCAGCAATGTTCACAATAGCCAAACTGTGGAAGAAGCCACAATCTCCTTCAACAGATGAATGGATAAAGAAGATGTGGTATATATATATATACATAATGGAATATTACTCAGCCATCAGAAAGGATGAATATCAACCATTTGCTTCAACATGGATGGAATTGGGGGGCATTATGCTGAGTGAAGTAAACCAATCAGAGAAGGACAATCATCAATCGTTTCACTCATATGTGGAATTTAAGAAATAGTGAAAGGGACCATAAGGGAAGGAGGAAACTGAGTGGGGAAAGATTAGAGAGGGAGACAAATCATGAGAGACTCCTAACTCTGGGAAACGAATAAAGGGTTGAGGAAGGGGAGGTGGGCAAGCGGTTAGGATTACCGGGTGACAGGCACTGAGGGGGGCACTTGATGGGATGGAGCACTGGGTGTTATACTATATGTTGGCAAATCAAGCTTCAATAAAAACAAATGAAAAAAAAGTTTCTCGTCATTCATAATGACTTTGAAGTTCTGGAGCCTATATATGTTAGATTAAAAAATATTAAAAGACATTGTTTTAATGATGCTTCTTCCTACTTACATTTGTAAGAAACTGTAAATATATCTAGTTATAATACCAGAAACAAAGTAGGTGTTTGTTAATTATTAGATTTTTTTTTCTTCGTATCATCCATTTGTGTACCCAGGAGTTATCAGTTTCATAAATTACCTAGCATAAAACTGAAATACAGAGCAGCCCTGGTGGCTCAGTGGTTTAGCACCACCTTTGGCCCAGGGCGTGATCCTGGAGACCCGGGATGGAGTCCCATGTCCGGCTCCCTGCATGGAGCCTGCTTCTCCCTCTGCCTGTGTCTCTGCCTCTCTTTCTCTCTCTTTCTGTCTCTCTCTCTCTCACTCTCTCTAATAAAATAAATAAAATCTTTTTAAAAATCCTGAAATATAAAGTATAGTGATAAAGCTACATACACTTTCTTCCATATGATTTCTTTGGTTTTTTTCCAATCCTAATATAGACTCATCTCACAATGCTGGAAAGAAGCATAGATTCAGCCAAGATATACAACACCTGCCAGATATGCTTGGGTTCTTTCAAAGGTAGTACTGAGCAGCTAGGTAAAGGTAAAGTGGTGGATGTAATTTGTCTAAAATAGATGGAAAACTTAGCACACATCATTGAATTTGTACGCTCCAAATGCTTAGGTTTAAAAGTCAGTAAGCCTGGCAAGGGAAAGGTGACAAGACATTTAAATAGATGTAAAATTTTCTTTAGGAGGAAAGATGTGCTCTGGAAAATGTAAACGCTGTAACAGACAAATAAATAGGGGCCTCTCAACTTCACAAGAAGTAGTCTTGAGATTTTCTGTGAACTGATATAAAAATGACCCAGAGGAAAGTAGAATTCAAAATAAAATTGAGCAAAGATATCACCTATAAATGAACATGAACACTCTCATGTAGATAGTGTTATCAGGTTGATGAGGGACTTGTTTCTGGCTCTGCTAATTTGCAGAACAGTAATTTTCCAAGGAGATGGCATAAAACTCCAAATGCTAGGTGTATTTATTTTTAAAATTTCCAGAATTGCCATGAAATATGACAAGCACAATTCTAAATGCCCAATGACCACGTAGAAATCAGAATCCGTAGTGAGCTCAGCTCCCTTACTCTTTTTAAAATTTTTAAATTTTTTTTTAAAAAGATATTTATTTATTTATTTATTTTTTTATTTATTTATGAGAAACAGAGAGAGAGAGAGGCATAGGCAGAGGGAGAAGCAGGTTCCCTGCAGGGAGCCTGATGCTGGACTCTTGATCTCAGAACCCAGGATCACAACCTGAGCTGAAGGCAGATGCTCAACTACTGAGCTACCCAGGATCCCAGAACCCTTATGCTTATTTTTTTTTAGTAACATCAATTATGAATTATGGAACTCAATAATGAAATGAAGTAATTTGATGTAAGGGAGAAAAATCCAAAGGTTACTCAATTTGAGAGTATAAAAGACAGTTGATATGCAAAAGCTGGAGGATTATTTGAACAATTAAATCTTGGATGCATTCACCGACAGTTAGTGATCAGCAAGAGGTTAGTGATCTTATTTTCCATAACTAAGGACAAAGTAAAGAAAAGCCTTCATCTGCAACAAAATGAGCTAGAAAAAAAAAATCTCATTAGGAATGCTTTTCAGCTTGAACTGCAACCAAAAATGCTCAACAATGCTTGTCAAGAAGAGAGTGAGGTCTCCAGTCTTTATTAGCTTTACAGGTTAAACACTGAACCTGCTGTGACTAAAAATGAAGGAATTTAGCCAGTTATTTTAAGAAGTTTGAATTTTATTTTCTAGGTTTATCTTCCTTAATACCTCAGCACATTTTGGAAGACAATGTGCATTTATTTATCTTTTTTGTTATCATTAGGTTCATACCTTCCTGGAAACATTTTCAAAGGAGAAAAAAAGATATATATTTAGATATGCTTGACGTAAGTGCTTTGCCTGTACAACAATTTAATTGTTCAAATATTGATATCTAGATGCTAATCATGTATACATCATAGTGTATAGAGAGTGTCCTGATGCAAATTCTTATCAAAAAGTTATGACAAAGCTGTAAAGAATTCAACTAAGCAATTGCTATTGTTCCAGTCCAGACTACAGTTCAGTCTCTTTGGACTACATTGGGTCATCCCACTCAGGCTAATCATAAACGTCCATGTCTTATTAATACTAGTACTTATTAACACTTAATACTAAACTGGAACTCTGCTTTTGCACTTCAGATAAAGTCCTTATTACTGAAGTTTTATCTTCAAGTTCTAAAATCTTTTCTTCTGTAGTCTCTAATCTCCTATTAAGCCTATCCAATGTATTTTTTCATTTCTAGAAGTTCATATTGGGTCTATTTTATGTGTTTTGTATTTCTCAGGACACTCATGTTTTCCTCTACCTTCTTGGTTATTTGGATAATATAATGGGTCTTTTAATGTTCTTTTCTACTATTCTGTTATTTGTGATTATTTTTCTCCTTATTGTGTATGCGTCCTGGTTTCCTGCTTCCTTGTCTGCTTGGTAATTTTTTATTAAAAAGTGAAGTGTCAGATTTTTTTAAGGGATCAACCCTTTAAGTACTTTGAAATTTATTGTGATTTGCAGTTAAATTACTTGGAAACAATGTGAGAATCCTTTTGATTTCCTTTTAAGTTTTTAAGGCAGGACCATAGCACCCTTTAATCTAGGTCTAATTTAGCTCTCCTACTCAAGCCATATCCTTCTGCCTATTACCCCCAGGAATAAGAAGCTACTTTTGGGAAATGTAAGTATTTTCAGCCCTGTCTGCAACTTTAGAATCATCCCTCCTATTCCTTTCCCTAATTTTGAATAGTTTCCTCATAGAAATGTTCTGGTTAGTACTGGGCTGGAGACTTGAAAGGAAACTTCTCATGTGGCTGAGGGTTCTCCTACAGTTCTCCCCTCTCAGATGCAATGCCTTCTCAATCCCAGCCACCTGAGCCTCCCCAAATATTCCATCTCCTTAATGCAGGACTCCCAATGAGCTCTATTTGAGTTCTTCTCTCTGCACTTCAGTCTAAACTGCAGACAGAAAACAGGGGCAATTGTAGGGCCTCCCTCATTTGTTCTTCCTCAGAGACCACTATGTTGTATATAACTTGTCTAATATTGAAAGCTATTCCTTTACATATTTTATCCAAAGTTTTAGTTGGTTAAGGCAACAGAACAAATTTGATCCCTGTTACTCCATCATAACTGATAAACAAAGTCTTTCCCGAAGTTTTATCAACAGATGTTTGATTAAATAATTTTTAAAGATTTATTTATTATTTTGAAACAAAGAGAGAGAGAAGGAGGAAGGGGGAGAGGCAGAGGGAGAAGGAGAAGCAGGCTCTCTGCTGAGCAGGAAGCCCAATGTGGGGCTGGATCCCAAGCTTAATCCCAGGGTCCATCCCAAGACCCTGAGATCATGACCTGAGCTGACCTGAATGAGCCACCCAGGTGACCCTTATTAAATAATTGTCAATGTGATCTGATTTTTTTTTTTCCATGAATGGGTGATGCTTTAGTTATGTGTTTTTAAACAAAGCTTTTGGAGAAACCCATGTTCTTCCATGAATCAGGTGAAAACAAAAGACCTCTTTGGTAGGAATAGTTTTTCTCCAATAGGACAATTCTCCCTTTGGACAGCATAGTGATCAATCCTGTATAAAAATATTAAATATACTCCAGCTCCTGAGATGCTACGTTTTATCATAGGACTTTCCCTTTACAGTACTTAATTCCAAAAAAGTTATAAGCAAACTGAATAAATCATATCTTCAGATTAGAACTTGGATGCTCAGTGCAAAAGTAAAATAAAAATAGTTAACCCATGTTTTCTAAATATAATTCTGCATTGTTAGAACTCTCTTTATTACAACTCTTCAAACTCCCAGAAATATCTAAAAACATTAGTTATTTTTCTTTTCAGTTTAACAATGACCAATTTTCTTTCTAAAAAGGTAGCCTAATCTTTGTAATAGTTCATGAAATATGAACCCTGTTAAAATGTTAATTGCCTTTCAGTTTCAGATATGTTTACAAATAGATAAATAAATATTTAATTTTCATTTTACCAGGGATAGAGCTAGGTAATCACTAAATGAGTGACACACTTTAGATTAAATGCCTGATTACGCCTAAAGACTTGAACCCATCTGAATTTCATATTTGAAATTTTTAATTTCAAAATTAAGTGTTAATCTGGGATTCTAAATTGCCACTACTTTTGCCATTTTTCTTCAATATAAACCTTGTCACTGATCAATACTCATCAGTGGATCAATGCCTTGAAAAATATTCCTGTATCTACTTCAGAGGCATATAGGAGGGAGTGACTCATTCTGTGCTGAAAGCAGCTGCACAGGAGGGCAATATTTAAAGCATAAATAAAGATATTGAACATGTAGATTCAATAATAGTAAATGTAGAAACACATAATGTACTTCAGGCTTGAAATGAGTAAGACCCTGAAACAGAATCCCTGCTGAGTGTGTTACTCCCTCTCTCAGAAGCAGGAATTAGGTTTATAAATTAGAGTGCTGTCTTTTCAAGGGTTTTTTTTTTTTTTTTCTTCTTCTTCTTCTTTTCTTAGAACACTTTATACCCAGATATCTATATGACCCACTCCCTCCTATCCTACAAGTCTCTACATATATGTCACATTTTTAATGAGGCCTTTGCTAATGTAAAGTAGTAGACCATCCCTATCCCACTCCTCTATCACTACCCTATTTCCCTTATTCTATTCTATTTTTTTCATAGGTCTTATTACTGACTGCAGTTCTATATATTCAGTCTTAATTTCCTTACTGTCTGCCTTTCCCCACTGGAATGCAAGCTTCATAGGGGCAGTAACTTCATCGATTTTTTCCATCTATTTTTGGTATATATTAAGCACCCCATAAACATTTGTTTAACAAATGAATGAAGGAAGGAAGCACTAAGTATTGTGCCTGGTACATAATAAATGTTCAGAGAATTACTTAGCATCATCATCATTATAACATTTACTATTATCCTAAAGCACAAAATTTTTCCAAGCTCCTCAGTTTGTCTGTATGGGTATATAAGAAAATCATGTAAAAAAAAGAGAAAAATATTTTGACACTTGATATAAGGAACTCTAAGATCATACATTGAATGAATTAGAGTTAAATTAAAATAACACTTGTAGGGATCCCTGGGTGGCGCAGCGGTTTGGCGCCTGCCTTTGGCCCAGGGCGCGATCCTGGAGACCCGGGATCGAGTCCCACATTGGGCTCCCAGTGCATGGAGCCTGCTTCTCCCTCTGCCTGTGTCTCTGCCTCTCTCTCTCTCTCTGTGACTATCATAAATAAATAAAGATTAAAAAAAATGTTTTAAAAAAAATAACACTTGTAGGTAAAATAAGTCATCCCAAATATGTGATTGGTTGTTCTTGGCAAATGAATTTTAAACTATTATTTAATATCAGTTAATCTGATGGTTTGTTGAATTCAGGAAAATGATATTTTGTTGAATAAAATTCCCTTGAGTTACAGGATCAAACTTATATATTTAGAAATAAATAGAGTCTAGAGATTTGAAATTATAAAAGACAAAAAGTAATATTTGTTTCTAATACTAAAAATGATGTTACAGCATTAATAAGAAACAATACATTAATTTGCACCAAAAGGAGGAAAATGCTCCAATTTCACTTATGTTTTTATTTCCATGTAAATCACTGACTTACAAAGTAGCATCTTGTCTTTCCACAAGTTTCCTATATTATATCTTATCCAAAAAGTAATATAGTAATTTTATATGTATATCTAAAATAAGTTAATAAAATATAATAACTACTAAGTGAAACCTTTTCATGGAGCTATCTTTATTAGGTAATAGGAATTTAAAAAATACGTACACACATGTAAACATATAAACATCATTTGCTAAAATAAGTGCTATGTTATTGCAACTTGTAGACTTTAAAGTTTATAAATCAATAAAATTTTAATTAAAAAGACAAGTTATTTTACACTCTATTTTTTTTAGGGAATAAATTTTTATTACAGATCATCAGAATGTTAGCAGAACATCATAAAAAATGTTCAGGGATGCCTGGATGGCTCAGTGGTTGAGCCTTTGGTCCAGGGTGTGATCCTGGAGACCCAGGATCAAGTCCCACATCGGGCTCCCTGCATGGAGCCTGCTTCTCCCTCTGCCTCTGTTTCTGCCTCTCTCTCTCTCTCTCTCTCTCTGTCTTTCATGAATAAATAAATAAAATCTTTTTTTAAAATTTTTATTTATTTATGATAGTCACGCACACACACAGAGAGAGAGACAGAGACATAGGCAGAGGAAGAAGCAGGCTCCATGCACCGGGAGCCCGATGTGGGATTCGATCCCGGGTCTCCAGGATCGCGCTCTGGGCCAAAGGCAGGAGCCAAACTGCTGCATCATCCAGGGATCCCAAATAAATAAAATCTTTAAAAAAAATGTTCAACATTTGTTGTTTTTCTGATTACAAAAGTAATACACGTTCATGATAGAAAATTTGTATCATAGAGAGAGGCACAAAGAAAAAAATAACTGCTTCAGTCAATCATAAAAAGACAAAATTTAAGAAAGGGCCATGTGATCAACTTGCCTTCTAACATCATCATTGTATAAATGACATGATAACATCAATGATATTAGGTAAACATAATCTTGAAGTAAAATATTTTACTATTTAACAGATTGAGCTTCATGACAAACTCATTTTTGTGCTTATTTTTCAATAAATTTATATTTTAGTACAGACCTACACGTAATTGTTCTCCACAACACTGCCGTAACAGAAATACTACAGGCGTATGGAAGAGGATGTGATTTACTATGTGATGGGAGCAGCTTCACAGGAGGAAGACATTTGAACCACCAATCAAGATAAGGAATAGAGGAGAAATAATGGGTTTAGGGGAAGATAATAAGTGACAGAGCCAACATTATGAAGGATAGTAGGGCAAGGAGCAAAAGAAAAGAGCACTAATTACTGACAGAAGGAAAGTAGAGTCAGTCATAAAGTGCAAAAGGAAAAAACACTATATTCTGTGATTTGAAGCAAACAACCTCTGGCACTGCAATATTACATGTAGCCTTTAAAATTACTGGACTTCTTAACACTCTGTAATTCTCTGTTCGTAACCTCCAGAGATCTTCCTAGCAGGCTTAATATAACTGAATTCAAGAAAATGAATGGCGGATGGGAAGAGATGAGAAAGCCCCCTATGCCACATGTCTGATGTTGGTCAAAAGCACATGTCCCATGCTAAAGGCACACCAATCAGTTCAGCCCAGCCCTCCCCGACTTAGGAGAAGGGAGAGCCATTTACTCCATGTAATATATTATCTCCTCACACAGTTTTAATTGAGTTGAGTCCAGAAATAAGTGAGCCTGAGTGCAAGAAGAAATTCTATATATTTCCCAAAGTATATCAGAATAAATATCTTCTACTATAATAACCTCAAATTTTAAATAACCCTAAATACCTAACAACCAAAAAATTCAACTATTTTCTATTTATTCAACATATCCTATACATAAATGTAAAATTCTGTTGTCAAATACTTTTAAAAATACAGAAAATATTTAAAATATAATATCAAGTGGAAAGGGTGCAGTACTGTTTAATGCATTATATATTCATACTATACATTATATATGTTTATTGTTACATGTGAAAACATACAAATACACACACACACAGACACACACACACAAATATAGTACACAAAGAACTGTAAGGCAAACACTAGAATCCTATTAGCTACTATGTACCATTAGCTGATGGCTATGAGTTTTTAAAAATGTCTTTTTAAAATTTCCTGTATTTCTCTAAGGTTTCTATAGTGAATATGCATAACACTTATAATATGAAAACAATATAGTATTTATAAAACACATTATTCAATTTATAAATCTTCTTAGTTGTAAACGGATAATTCTTATGATCTAGAAAACTTGGTGGATCAAAATGTCTAGAGATGAGCTTTTACTTAATTAAAACCAATATGTCTTCAGCAATGGTCTTGCTTGGTTACTGCCTAACGTGACTCATCTACTAAAGTCTTAACCTTATCAACTGACAAAAAAACTCAAGGAAAAAGAAGTCATTAAATGATCCTTCCCCTTAAAAGCAAAAACAAAGAAATAACCAAAGAAAGCAGACCTTTGTACTTTAAGCACTAAGGATTAAAGCAATACAAAAGCAAGTCAAAGGAGTAACAAGGTCAAATGAACTATTTGTACTTACTAAAACTGTATTTTAATTATGCATTTAATTTCTTCCTCTGTGTGATATATATTCTGCCTACCTCAAAAAGAAGAATAGTATTTTTTTTAATAATTATCAGTATTAAGAATCAGTTCTATTCTAAATTTTCTATTAGAATGTAAGACAGCAGATGTAGAAGTCATACATATTATGTAAAGACAAGCAAAAATCCCACTATTTTTGAAGAAGTATGCAATTAGATACAGTAAAGTGTTATTATTATACCACTGTGCTTTATTTTTCTCCAACTTAGGCTAATTTTCTGTTAATAGACAGTATCTGCAAATTTAGGGTATGTGCTCAATGAGAGGTAGATTGAAAGATGATAGATACAAATAATGTAAATAAACGACATAGGTAATGACAGAGAATTAGTTAATATTTGACTTTCACATTTTCACAAAATTCAAAATGTATTCATCTCTAGCTTCAATATTTCTCTCATTCTTTGTAGCTTCCACAGCACTCCTGTTATTGAGAAAATGCCTTTGCTATTGGATAGGAAAGAAAAGGAAAGGAATAACCACACTTGGGAAAAAAAAGAAATTACTATACTCATCATGTTGGACAATAATCTCACTTTCCTTTTTTTTTCCCAGAACAAAATTGTTGCAAAATACAAGTGAAAACTCATAGCAATACTGTTGTATAATAAAACTATAAAAAAATAGATGAAAGTTCTTAAAATCTCAACTCTATTTAAAAAAATCTTGAAAGGTAGGAGATTACAAAGTAAAAAGGCAGGAATTATCTAGTGGAATTTTCTATGTTGAAACAGGAGATTGTTTTCTTCTGTAAGTGATTTCAGGGGCAGAGAAGCCCTTTAAAATATGAAACATGTCAGAAAAAAAATATTTTAAAGAACTTATACTAATTTTATGGCATAAAGTGAAGCAAATTTGTAATGTCTCATCACTTTTAACAACACATCTTCTTTCCTATACTATGTAGGAACACAACACATTAAAAAGAAATAAAAACTTCACCTCTGTGTGAAGAAGGCCATTGATTTGTAGATACTAGCCTCACAGTTGGGTTGATTGAGAACTGTTAGTGATGAAAAAAAGCAGAGACAAAAGATTATAAACATTTCTCCATATTTTTGACATTTATTCTCAATGGCCCATTAGCTTAAAAAAACAAAACAAAACCTAAGAGAATAAGCACTTAAAAGATTTGTGCTCAGTTTGTTCATAAATGTATCATTTTGCTTTACTGCTACTTATCATTAAATTTTATATATTCTAGAACACATATAAAATGTGCCTATCTAGGTCCATATTAAAGAGTCTGTTCTATTGAAAAATTAAATCATTAGCTTATCCTACTCGTTTTAGGTGGCTACAAAGCTTTACACATTGCTGCCTATTCAGATTCTCACAAGTTCTTCAGTTTTCATTTTTAACTCTAGTAACAGAACAGATGCCACTCTAAGACTGAGGGAAATATTTAACTATACGTTATCACACTCCATCAATAAAACTAACCTTTCCATAATGTGCCTGCATTTTAAGTGTATACATTAATTGCAAAAAAAAAAAAAGTAATGAAATATTGAATGTGGAAAAATATATTGCATATAACCTTTGTTTTTTCTTTCCTGAGAAACCAATTCCAAAGGCAGGGCATATGATTTCAGTAAAAGATCTCCTCAGGCTCACTGAAGCTATTCTTATATTTATTATTAATAACTATGCAGAACTTTTGCCTATTTATCTTTGGATATTTGGAGAAATAAATTATTCTGAATTATTAAATATCTATTTAATGGCATAGTTATCTAATTAAGTATGACTAAAAACTCCATAATTTTTTGGTGAGGATTTTTATCTAAAAGGAATTACATATTTCTGTGCTTTTTAATTTTTTAAAGTTAAATTATTTTAAGTATCAATTCTGAAATTGTGATGGGCTAGAAGTCTATCATTAGAGATGTTTTAACCTATAATTAAGTAGCTAAAAATTATAGGATAACTCTCTCGATATTTTATTTATTCAAGATGGCAGAAGAGTAGCGTCCTCACCTCACCTGGCCCCACCAACTTACCTGGATAACTTTCAAACCATCCTGAACACCTACGAATTCGACCTGAGATTTAAAGAGAGAACAGCTGGAAGCTACAGAGGGAAGAGTTTTCACTTCTAACAAGGTAGGAAGGTGGAAAAAAATAAAATAAAAAAGAATCAAGGGGGGAGGGGCCCCGCGAGGAGCCGGGCTAAGGCGAGGCCGGGGGGTGGGTAGAGCCTCCGGACAGGAGAGCCCAGCCCTGGAGAAGCGGGAGCTTTAACTCCACCCCGGATTCTTCCCCGACCGGGCGCTCAGCGGGGACCTCGGGCAGGATCGCAGGAGGGCGGTGGGGCCTCCGGTCTCCTGGGGTCACTAACAGAGGAGGTGCGCCCGGGGGAGAGCGCCCCACACCCTGCAGCCGATCTCGGTAAAGGGCTGGAGCGCCCGGGGGGCCTCGGGGAGAAGCCGGGGGTCAGGCGGGGGCTCCGGGCAGAGGGGGCTGCGCCCTGCTGCCTTCGGGAGCCGCCGGCCAGGAGCACAATTCCAGGAGCGCAGGCCCCGGACCCCAGGGCGCCCAGGGACACAGCCGGGATCCTGAGCTCCCCCAGGACAGGTGGAGGCGGGAGGGTACAGGACAGTGAGGACACTTCTGTCGCTGGGCGCCCCCAAGCTGTGCAGGTCAGCACCCCCTGCCCTGGGAGCATCCAGGCCCTTGCGGACTGGGAGCTGAGGTAGTTACTGCGGGAGCTGACTCCAGGGCTGGAGACGTGCACCTGCCAGTGGTGGTGTTCCTCCTGGTGTCACCCTGTGCTGGAGACAGAGGGGGGGCCGCCAGGGAACAGGGACCTCATGGGGTAAACAGCTCCCACTGAGCTGTGCACCTGGCAGGGGGCAGGGCATCTCCCCCAGGAGCACACACCTGACAATCAGCACAGCAGGCCCTTCCCCCAGAAGACCAGCTGGACAGGGGAAGAGCAAGTTCTTGACCAGGCAGCACTGGAAAGCACTGGGGAAGTTGAGGGATTTACAGTATATAGAACTAGAGGATACCCCCCATCTTTTTTCCCCTTTTTTTCAATACAACACGTTTTTATATCAGACTAAAAATTCCCATTATTTTTTTCTCTTCCCACCGTAACTACAATATTTTACCACCTCTTCATTTTTAAGTTTCTTCCTTTTTGGCTTTCATATTTCTATAATTACAGGTATTAGATATATTTTCCACTTGTAGATTCCCTTTAACATACTTGACTTAATCTTTGGGATACAGCAAAGACGATCCTAAGAGGGAAATACATCGCAATACAAGCCTCCCTCAAAAAATTGGAAAAGCCCGAATACACAAGCTACCCTCACACCTAAAAGAACTGGAGAAAGAACACCATATAAAGCCTAGACCAAGCATCAGAAGAGAGATAATAAAGATTCGAGCAGAACTCAATGACATAGAGACCAGAACTGATCTCTATTTAGAACAGATCAACAAAACCAGGAGCTGGGCCTTTTAAAAAATTAATAAGATAGATAAATCATTAGCCAGACTTAATAAAAAGAAGTCAGAAAAGACTCAAATTAATAAAATCATGAATGAAACAGGAGAGATCACAACAAATACCAAGGATATACAAATGAGTTTAAAAACAATACATTATAAGCAGCTCTATGCCAACAAATTAGGCAATCTAGAAGAAATGGATGCATTTCTGGAAAACCACAAGTTACCAAAACTGGAACAGGAAGAAATAGAAAACCTGAACAGTCTGATAACCAGGGAGGAAATGAAGCAGTCATCAAAAACCTCCCAAGACAATAAAGTCCAGGGCCAGATGGCTTCCCATGGGAATTCTATCAAATGTTTAAAGAAGAAATAATACCTATTCTACTAAAGCTGTTTCAAAGGATAGAAGGGATGGAATACTTCCAAACTTGTTTTATAAGGCCAGCATCACCTTAATTCCAAAACCAAAGACCCCACCAAAAAGAATTATAGACCAATCTCCCTGATGAACACAGATGCAAAAATTCTAAACAAGATACCAGCCAATAGGATCCAACAGTACATTAAAAGATTATTCACCATGACCAAGTGGGATTTATCCCCGGGATGCAAGGCTGGTTCAACACTTGTAAAGCAATCAATGTTATAGGTCATATCAACAAGAGGATAAACAAGAACCATATGATCTTCTCAATAGATGCAGAGAAAGCATTTGACAAAATACAGCATCCATTCCTGATACAAACTCTTCAGAGTGTAGGGATAGAGGGAACATTCCTCGACATCTTAAAAGCCATCTACGAAAAGCCCACAGCAAATATCATTCTCAGTGGGGAAGCACTGGGAGCCTTTCCCCTAAGATCAGGAACAAGACAGGGATGTCCACCCTCACCACTGCTATTCAACATAGTACTGGAAGTCCTAGCCTCAGCAATCAGACAACAAAAAGACATTAAAGGCATTCAAATTGGCAAAGAGGAAGTCAAACTCTCCCTCTTCGCAGATGATGTGATACTCTATGTAGAAAACCCAAAAGACTCCACCCCAAGATTGCTAGAACTCATACAGCAATTCGGGAATATTGCTACAGGATATATAATCAATGCCCAGAAATCAGTGGCATTTCTATACACTAACAAGACTGAAGAAAGAGAAATTAAGGAGTCGATCCCATTTATAATTCACCCAAAAGCATAAGATACCTAGGAAAAAACTTAACCAAAGAGTTAAAGGATCTATACCCTAAAAACTACAGAATACTTCTGAAAGAAACTGAGGAAGACACAGAGATGGAAAAATATTCCATACTCATGGATTGGAAGAATTAATATTGTGAAAATGTCTAGGCTACCCAGGGCAATGTATACATTCAATGCAATCCCTATCAAACTACCATGGACTTTCTTTACAGAGTTGGAACAACTAATCTTAAGATTTGTGTGGAATAAGAAAGAGCCCAAATAGCCAGGGAAATACCGAAAAAGAAAATCAATGCCGGGGGCATCACAATGCTGGATTTCACATTGTACTACAAAGTTGTGTGGCACTGGCACAAAAACAGACACATAGATCAATGGTGCAGAATAGGGAACCCAGAAATGGGCCCTGAACTCTATGGTCAACTAATATTCGACAAAGCAGGAAACACTATCCACTGGAAAAAGGATAGTCTCTTCAATAAATGATGCTGGAAAATTGGATAGCCAAGTGCAGAAGAATGAAACTAGAACAATTTTCTTACAACATACACAAAGATAAACTCAAAATGGATGAAAGATTGAAACGTGAGACAAAAATCCACCAAAATCCTAGAGGACAACACAGGCAACACCCTTTTTGAACTTGGCCACAGCAACTTCTTGCAAGATACTTCTATGAAGGCAAGGGAAACAAAAGGAAAAATGAAGTGTTGGGACTTAATCAGCTTAAAAAGCTTACAAAACTTCTGCCTAGCAAAAGAAATAGTAAACACACACACACAAACACAAACACAACCTACAAAATAGGAGAAGATATTTGCAAATGACATATCAGATAAAGGGCTAATATCCAAGATCTATAAAGAATTTATTAAACTCAATAGCAAAGAAACAAATAATCCAATCATGAAATGGGCAAAAGACCTGAACAGAAATCTCACAGAGGAAGACATAGACATGACCAACAAGCACATGAGAAAATGGTTCGCATCACTTGTCATCAGGGAAATACAAATCAAAACCACAATGAGATACCACCTCACACCAGTGAGAATGGGGAAAATTAACAAGGCAGGAAACAACAAATGTTGGAGAGGATGTGGAGAAAAGGGAACCCTCTTACACTGTTGGTGGGAATGTGAACTGGTGCAGCCACTCTGGAAAACTGCAGGGGTTCCTCAAAAAGTTAAAAATAGACCTGCCCTACGACCCAGCAATTGCACTGCTGGGGATTTACCCCAAAGATACAGATGCAGTGAAACGGCAGGACACCTGCACCCCGATGTTTCTAGCAGCAAGGGCCACAATAGCCAAACTGTGGAAGGAGCCTCGGTGTCCATCGAAAGATGAATGGATAAAGACGATGTGGTCTATATACACATGGAATATTACTCAGCCATTAGAAATGACAAATACCCACCATTTGCTTCGACGTGGATGGAACTGGAGGGTATTATGCTGAGTGAAGTAAGTCAGTCAGGGAAGGACAAACATATGGTTTCACTCTTATGGAGAATATGAAAAATAATGAAAGGGAATAAAGGGGAAAGGAGAGAAAATGAGTGGGAAAAATTAGAGAGGGTGACAGAAAATGAGAGACTCCTAATTCTGGGAAATGAACAAGGGGTATGGAAGGGCAGGTGGGCAGGGGATGGGGTGACTGTGTGACGGGCACTGAGGAGGGCACTTGATGGGATGAGTTCTGGGTGTTATACTGTTTGTTGGCGAATCAAACTCCAGTAAAAAATATACAAAAAAAACATTTTATCTTTGTTTATGACATCATTTCTTGTGCATTGTATTATTTTTAAATACTTTCAACCTGCAACAGTTTAAATCCATTCATGGTCACAAAAACTATATTCAGAACAGACATCTTCCTCCCATGGTGAGATACACTTAATCCCTACTCAGTGATAGATTATTCTGTTATCTTTAGAAATTAACCAAGTTTTACTATTGAACCAGTTAATATAATCAAACATTTATTACTTTCTTCCCTTTTCTACCAAAGTCTGAATCATTATTTCAAAGCAAAGGTGAGAACAGTAAGAACAGCCTCTTTAGTTTCTTTAGTTTCCTAATATATACTATCAGAGTGAATGAAGATAATATCTAGGACTTTGATAATACATATGTAACCAACCTGTTTCAGCAGGCATGTATTATGAAGTTCAGCAGGACTCCATTCATATCCCATGCGCAGATGCTAGGAAGATCACATGTATGGGAAAGGGCTTCACTAAACTTCATCAGGAAGTCACCAGGCACCAGATGTCTTCTTTGTTTTTTTATTTTTTAAAATAAATTTATTTTTTATTGGTGTTCAATTTACCAACATACAGAATAACACCAAGTGCTCATCCCGTCAAGTGCCCCCCTCAGTGCCCATCACCCTTTCACCCCCAGCCCCCGCCCTCCTCCCCTTCCACCACCCCTAGTTCATTTCCCAGAGTTAGGAATCTTTATGTTCTGTCTCCCTTCCTGATATTTCCCACACATTTCTCCTCCCTTCCCTTATATTCCCTTTCACTATTATTTATATTCCCCAAATGAATGAGAACATACAATGTTTGTCCTTCTCCAATACACTTACTTCACTCAGCATAATACCCTCCAGTTCCATCCACGTTGAAGCAAATGGTGGGTATTTGTCGTTTCTAATGGTTGAGTAATATTCCATTGTATACATAAACCACATCTTCTTTATCCATTCATCTTTCGATGGACACCGAGGCTCCTTCCACAGTTTGGCTATTGTGGCCCTTGTTGCTAGAAACATTGCTATAAACATTGGGGTGCAGGTGTCCCGGCATTTCATTGCATCTGTATCTTTGGGGTAAATCCCCAACATGCAATTGCTGGGTGGTAGGGCAGGTCTATTTTTAACTCTTTGAGGAACCTCCACACGGTTTTCCAGAGTGGCTGCACCAGTTCACATTCCCACCAAAAGTGTAAGAGGGTTCCCTTTTCTCCGCATCCTCTCCAACATTTGTGGTTTCCTGCTTTGTTAATTTCCCCCATTCTCACTGGTATCTCATTGTGGTTTTGATTTGTATTTCCCTGATGGCAAGTGATGCAGAGCATTTTCTCATGTACGTGTTGGCCATGTTTATGTCGTCCTCTGTGAGATTTCTGTTCATGTCTTTTGCCCATTTCATGATTGGATTGTTTCTTTGGTGTTGAGTTTAATAAGTTCTTTATAGATCTTGGAAACTAGCCCTTTATCTGATACGTCATTTGCAAATATCTTCTCCCATTCTGTAGGTTGTCTTTTAGTTTTGTTGACTGTATCCTTTGCTGTGCAAAGCTTCTTATCTTGATGAAGTCCCAATACTTCATTTTTGCTTTTGTTTCTTTTGCCTCGTGGATGTATCTTGCAAGAAGCTACTGTGGCTGAGTTCAAAAAGGGTGTTGCCTGTGTTCTCCTCTAGGATTTTGATGGACTCTTGTCTCACATTTAGATCATTCATCCATTTTGAGTTTATCTTTGTGTATGGTGCAAGAGAGTGGTCTAGTTTCGTTCTTCTGCATGTGGATGTCCAATTTTCCCAGCACCATTTATAGAAGAGACTGTCTTTCTTACAGTGGATAGTCCTTCCTCTTTTATCGAATATCAGTTGACCATAAAGTTCAGGGTCCACTTCTGGGTTCTCTATTCTGTTCCATTGATCTATGTGTCTGTTTTTGTGCCAGTACCACACTGTCTTGATGACTACAGCTTTGTAGTACAACCTGAAATCTGGCATTATCATGCCCCCAGCTATGGTTTTCTTTTTTAAAATTCCCCTGGCTATTCGGGTTCTTTTCTGATTCCACACAAATCTTAAAATAAATTGTTCTAACTCTCTGAAGAAAGTCCATGGTATTTTGATAGGGATTGCATTAAACGTGTAAATTGCCCTGGGTAACATTGACATTTTCACAATATTAATTCTGCTAATCCATGAGCATGGAATATTTTTCCATCTCTTTGTGTCTTCCTCAATTTCTTTCAGAAGTGTTCTATAGTTTTTAGGGTATAGATCCTTTACCTCTTTGGTTAGGTTTATTCCTAAGTATCTTATGCTTCTGGGTGCAATTGTAAATGGGATTGACTCCTTAATTTCTCTTTCTTCAGTCTCCTTGTTAGTGTATAGAAATGCCATTGATTTCTGGGCATTGATTTTTTATCCTTCCATGCTACCAAATTGCTGTATGAGTTCTAGCAATCTTGAGGTGGAGGCTTTTCGGTTTTCTATGTAGAGTATTATGTCATCGGCAAAGAGGGAGAGTTTGACTTCCTCTTTGCCAATTTGAACGCCTTTAATGTCTTTTTGTTATCTGCTTGCTGAGGCGAGGATTTCCAGTACTATATTGAACAGCAGTGGTGAGAGTGGACATCCCTGTCTTTTTCCTGATCTTAGGGGAAAGTTTCCCAGTGTTTCCCCATTGAGAAGGATATTTGCTGTTGGCTTTTCGTAGATGGCTTTTACATGTTGAGGAATGCTCCCTCTATCCCTACACTCTGAAGAGTTTTGATCAGGAATGGATGCTGTATTTTGTCAGATGCTTTCTCTGCATCTAATGAGAGGATCATATGGTTTTTGGTTTTTCTCTTGCTGATATGATGAATCACACTGATTGTTTTACGAGTGTTGAACCAGCCTTGTGTACCGGGGATAAATCCTACTTGGTCATGGTGAATAATTTTCTTAATGTATTGTTAGATCCTATTGGCTGGTATCTTGTTGAGAATTTTTGCATCCATGTTCATCAGGGATATTGGTCTGTAATTCTCCTTTTTGGGGGGTCTTTGTCTGGTTTCGGAATTAAGCTGATGCTGGCCTCATAGAATGAATTTGGAAGTACTCCATCTCTTTCTCACTTTCCAAGCAGCTTTAGTAGAATAGGTATGGTTTCTCCTTTAAACATTTGATAGAATTCCCCTGGGAAGCCATCTGGCCCTGGACTTTTGTGTCTTGGGAGGTTTTTGATGACTGCTTCAATTTCCTCCCTGGTTATTGGCCTGCTCAGGTTTTCTATTTCTTTCTGTTCCAGTTTTGGTAGTTTGTGGCTTTCCAGGAATGCGTCAATTTCTTCTAGATTGCCTAATTTATTGGTGTATAGCTGTTCATAATATGTTTTTATAATCGTTTGCATTTCCTTGGTGTTGGTAGTTATGTCTCCTTTCTCATTCATGATTTTATTAATTTGAGTCTTCTCTCTCTTCTTTTTAATAAGGCTGGCTAATGGTTTATCTATCTTATTAATTCTTTCAAAGAACCAACTCCTGGTTCTGTTGATCCGTTCCACATTTATTCTGGTCTTAATTTCATTGAGTTCTGCTCGAATCTTTATTAACTCTCTTCTTCTGCTGGGTGTAGAATCTACTTGCTGTTTTTCCTCTAGCTCCTTTATGTGTAAGGTTAGCTTTTGTATTTGAGTTCTTTCCAGTTTTTAAATGGATGGTTGTATTGCTGTGTATTTCCCCCATAGGACTCCTTTTGCTGCATCCCAAAGATTTTGAATGTTGTATCTTCATTCTTATTAGTTTCCATGAATCTTTTTAATTCTTCCTTAATTTCCTAATTGACCCTTTCATCTTTTAGCAGGATGGTCCTTAACCTCCACGAGTTTGAGGTCCTTCAAAACTTCTTGTTGTGATTTAGTTCTAATTTCAAGGCATTATGGTCTGAGAATATGCAGGGGATGTTCCCAATATTTCGGTATCGGTTCAGACCTGATTTGTGACCCAGTATGTGGTCCATTCTGGAGAAAGTTCCATGTGCACTTGAGAAGAATGTGTATTCAGTTGAGTTTGGATTAAAGTTCTGTAGATATCTGTGAAATCCATCTGGTCCAGTGTATCATTTAAAGCTCTCATTTCTTTGGAGATGTTGTGCTTAGAAGACCTATTGAGTATAGAAAGAGCTAGATTGAAGTCACCAAGTATAAGTGTATTATTATCCAAGTATTTCTTCACTTTGGATATTAATTGAGTGATATATTTGGCAGCTCCCACATTTGGGGCATATATATTGATGATTGTTAAGTCCTCTTGTTGGATAGATCCTTTAAGAATGATATAGTGTCCCTCTTCATCTCTCACTACAGTCTTCGGGGTAAATTTTAGTTTATCTGATATAAGGATTGCTACCCCTGCTTTCTTTTGAGGACCATTTGAATGGTAAATGGTTCTCCAACCTTTTATTTTCAGGCTGTAGGTGTCCTTCTGTCTAAAATGAGTCTCCTGTAGACAGCAAATAGATGGGTCCTACTTTTTTATCCAGTCTGAAACCCTGCGCCTTTTGATGGGGTCATTAAGCCCATTCACATTCAAAGTTGCTATTGAAAGATATGAGTTTAGTGTCATCATGATATGTATTCAGTCCTTGTTTTTGTGGATTGTTCCACTGAACTTCTTCTTAAAGGGGAATTTTAAGAGTCCCTCTTAAAATTTCTTGCAGAGCTGGTTTGGAGGTCACATATTCTTTCAGTTCCTGCCCTTCTTGGAAGCTCTTTATCTCTCCTTCCATTTTGAATGAGAGCCTTGCTGGATAAAGTATTCTTGGTTGCATGTTCTTCTCAATTAGGACCCTGAATATATCCTGCCAGCCTTTTCTGGCCTGCCAGGTCTCTGTGGAGAGGTCTGCTGTTACCCTAATACTGCTCCCCATAAAAGTCAGGGATTTCTTGTCTCTTGCTGCTTTAAGGATCTTCCCCTTATCTTTGGAATTTGCAAGCTTAACTATTAAATGTCGAGGTGTTGAACCTTTTTTATTGATTTTAGGAGGGGTGGATCTCTCTATTTCCTGGATCGGAATGCCTGTTTCTCTTCCCAGATTCGGAAAGCTTTCAGCTATGATTTGTTCAAATAAATATTTTGGCCCTCTGGCCCTTTTGGTGCCCTCGGGAACCCCAATTAAATGCAGGTTTTTCTTCCTCAGGCTGTCGTTTATTTATCTTAATCTATCCTCATGGTCATTTAATTGTCTCTTTTTTCCTCAGTTTCCTCTTTGCCATCAACTTGTCTTCTATGTCACTCACTTGTTCTTCCACCTCGTTAACCCTCGTCGTTAGTACTTCTAGCTTGGATTGCATCTCATTCAATTGATTTTTAATTTCTGCCTGATTGGATCTTAATTCTGCAGTCATGAAGTCTCTTGAGTCCTTTATGCTTTTTTCTAGAGCCACCAGTAGCTGTATAATAGTGGTTCTGAATTGGCTTTCTGACATTGAATTGTAATCCAGATTTTATAACTCTATGGGAGAGAGGACTGTTTTTGATTCTTTCTTTTGAGGTGAAATTTTCCTTCTAGTCATTTTGTTCAGTGCAGAGTGGCCAAAAACAAGTTGTATTGGGAAAAGGAGAAAAAGAGAGGAGAGAAAAAAGGAAATAAAGAGAAAAAGAAGAAAGAAAAAAAGAAAAAGAGAGAAGAAAAAGAGAAAGAAAAGGAAAGAAAAAAAGGGTGAAGGAAGCAAACAGAAATCAAAAAGCAAAAAAAAAAAAAAAAAAACCCAAAAAACACGGGGGAGTATCTTCTTCTGATTCTGTATACTTTAAGTCCCTTCACTTCCCTTGAAACTGGTCTGTCTAGCTGGTCTTCTGGGGGAGGGGCCTGCTGTGCTGATTTTCAGGTGTTAGCACTTGGGGGAGCTGCTCTTCCCCCTGCCTGGTGCAGGGCCCAGTGGGGGTTGTTCACCCCGTGAGGCCCCAGGAGGATCACTGCAGTGGCGGAGCCAGCTCTGCAGCCCTGGAGTCAGCTCCCAACGTAACTCTTGGGCTCTCCGTCTGCAGGGCCTGGAGGCTCCGGGGCGGGGCCGCTGATCTGCTCAGCTCGGGGCAGGAGCGTCCTCGCTGTCCTGGGCCCTCTCGGCCTCTGCCTGTCCCAGGGGGGAGGCCGGATCCTGGGCTGTGTCCCGGCGCCCTGTGCTCCGGGGCCTGCGCTGTTGGATTCGCTCCCGCCCCGCAGCCCCCTCCGGGGAGCCGCCGCCCAAGCCCCTCCGAGCTGCTCCAGGTCCCTCCGTGCATGCTGCAGCCCTTAGGGAGCTCGGCGTACTCTCCCGGGGTGCAGGTGCCTGTTAGTGTCCCAGGGAGCCCGAGGGCATCCCCGCCCTCCTGGGTCCTGCTCCAACTCCCTGCGAGCCCCTTTCTGCCCGGGAAGGTTGGTGCAGCTCCTGCTCCTCCGGGACGGGGCTCTCCTGTCCTGGGGACACTCGCCCTGGCCTCAGCCCGGCTCCTTGCGGGGCCCCTCCCCCTTGAGTCCTTTTGTTTCTTTATTTCTTTTTCCCCGTTTCCCTACCTTGATAGAAGCGCGAACTCTTCTCACTGTAGCATTCCAGCTGTTCTCTCCTTAAATCTCAGGCCGAATTCGTAGATTTTCAGGAAAATTTGAAGGTTATTTAGGTAATTTGGTGGGGACAGGTGATTTGGGGACCCTACTCTTCTGCCATCTTGCCCCTCCCTCTCACCAGATGTCTTCTATCTGGATTTTACATAGTGGCCTTTTGAAATTTTCATGTACACATTTTTGGAATTTCTTTTCTGTATATTTGAAACATTGCACTTTTCCCAGTTATCCTGCTTTTTCTCAGACTAGGCCATTCACTTCGCAAACATGAGTCTCTCCTTCCCCAGGTCTTGGTTTTGAGAAGCAGCAGGCCTTTTGTTCCCAGCTTTGTTGTGTGTTTGTTTGGAGCATGTTAGAAAAATATTTTAAGATTTTTTTTTAATTGTATCCATCCTATTTCAGGTTAGTTTTGTTGATGTCAAATGTGTATATAACATGTATATGGTTGTTTTTAACCCTTTCTCGTTTTTTTTAGAGGAAACTGAAGATAAACTCCTTGATACATTTTTGTTTTTTCTTTAGCAACTTATCACTGGAATCAAAGGTAAAAGTGATCTCTTTTTGCATTGGTTGTATTTGTATGTCACAAATAAAAGACACTTTGTTAAAAAAAATCTTTTACTTTTTCCTCAATTGGAGTTCACCTGTGGCCACCAGCCTGTATACAGCCCGAGCTGGCCTCCATTCATGATTTAACTATTGGCAGATGCCTGGTATAGTATAAATAGCCCTGAGCAGGATGCTAAAACAGAATTAGTCTTCTTTGTCACTAATAGTTTGATCTTAAGTATATATTTTAACCTTTTAAATTATTTTTTTTTTATTTACCAGTCTAGAGAATTATTAACAGTGACATCTCTATGCATTTGGTAAATTTTTGCGGCAGCCTAAATAATATCCCTATATATGTCTTAAAGCAGTAGACCGTCAAAATATTCTAATTTGAAGTCATTAACTTTTCCATCCTACTACCTCCTTTCTACTACCTCCAAAATAATTAATTCCCATAGAGGCTAACAGTGAAAAGAGAACATTTCTGGAGACGTTGGAACTTGACTTTAGTCTTGCGTTAAGTTATTCTTATTCCCTCCCTCATATGTTTGTGAACAAAATATGCAATTTAAGTAAATTTATTAAAATCTTGCTATATACCATGCACTGTTTTAAGTGATTTACATACATTGTCTCAATTTAAGTCCTACCACATGAGAAGGATGTTTTGAGAAAATGAAATAAACCCAATGTGCCTAGAACACAGGAAGCACAAAGGAGGAAGACATTAAATTAGACTAGTGAGCTAATTTTGGGTTTAGAACATATTGGATTTTTCACGTAATGTCAAAGATTTCATCATTAGAGAAAAAAAAGCCTTAATATTATCTAAGTGGAGTGGTATCATAATTACTCTACTCTCAGTGGTGAAAGCTGAGCTGAGGGATCATGACTAGATGTGGAGGGACCAGAAAAAAGAGTATTGCTCAAATACATTTAATTCATGGGAACTTTCTCCTACTACTCTGGTAAAATTTTTAATCTTTCACTTATAAAGTTATATTTCAATAATTGTAAACACAAGCACGAGTTTTTGTTTTTACAATATAGTGTTCTGTATCAAGTGAAAATAAGAGAAAATCAAATTATAGTCTAGAGGTGAAACTATGAATTCCAGCTGAAAGTTGAGTGTGTTACATGAATAATTAGCTGAGATATCTCAAATTAAATTTAAATAGTATGAATACTTTATTTTCCTTTCTTGCATTTAACTAAAATTATTAGTATAAATATTTCTTAATTGTTCATCACAAGTTTTTAAAGTCTATAGAAAGCCTATATAAACACATACATTTGAATAGTATTAATGCATTAAGAAGCATAAGATGGTACTGAAATCTTTCCTAACAATCTTCCTTTAACTTGTAAAAGATGAAAAATAAAAGAAGCAATTTACTTTTAGTATTTAAAGAAAGTTTAGCTGTGGATTTCCTAAATGTTTAAGATACTTTTGTCTTGCAACTGAAATAACATGAGGAATGTTTGAGTCCTGTCACAGTAAGAAACAAAATGCTCAGTTTTTACCACGAAACACCAGATATTGTTCTTGGGTAGGCCAGCAGATAAAATCATTGAATATCAAAAAAAAAACAAAAAATAAATAAATAAATAAATAAATAAATAAATAAATAAAAAATCATTGAATATCATGGAACAGAGACAAAAACCCTTCATTGTCACATTAGGAAGAAACTCTGTTTTGCACAATATCCTAAATAAATCTCAAGCTGAAAAAATAAAGTACATAAACTCTCATAGAAATACCTGATGGCATCATGGTTGGACTATGCCTCTTACCAGGACCCTAGCCCTGGAGAATCTTGAAGTGGCTCTTGCTTTAAGAGAACAGGTTCTAAAGCAAGGCCTTTGTCATTTTTATCACAGAAAAGTGCTGTGACAAATTCAGATTCAGTCAATACACTAAGTTTCCATTACATTCTGTAAAATAACTGCTATTGAGAACTCTTATTTAAGACATGAGTCAAATGGATAAAAGTAGAGTTAAGATAGTAGGGTACTAAGAGGATCCTATGCTTGCTTCATCTGTCAAACATAGATAAATATCAAATCATTCTGAACACCCAGGAAATCAATCTGAGGACTGAGAAAAAATTACACAACTAGAGAGATAGAAGAGGCCACATTGTAGAAGGTAGGAAGTGCAGAGATGTGATTTTGGAGAGAAAAGAATTACCAGTGATGTAGATGGGAGGGAGCCCTGATCAGGGAGAGAGGAGAAAAAGAAAAGAGGAGAGAGAGAGGGAGGGAGAACAGAGCACAGGGCATTACACACACACACACACACACACACACACACACAAAAAAACACTTCCCCAAAACCATTAACAGAGAAAATGAGAGGGGCTGATTATCACGAGTTTTAGAAGTAGCAGAGTTCAAACTCTGAAGTTTTAGAAGTCCTGGTCATGGAGGGGTGGAGGCTGGTGGGTGTATAGGTGCTCCAGGGGAGAAGGAGGGGAAAGGCAAGGGGATAAAAGCAAGGTCTGAGGATACCCTGGGGGGCACTGACAAAAACAGTCCCTGAGTACATTTGGGAGAAGTAGCACTGTCTTTCCATGGACAAAACAGCCAGCAAGTGTCGTTGAGCTGCCTCATTCATTAGCAACAAGGAGAGACACTTGCTGAGGGCACCTAACCTGGACACTGGCTTTTAGCTGCATTTTACCATAAACTCCAAGGCCCTGAATGTTTGTGCAACTGCCCTTCTAGAATAAACTGGCACCAACCACATCATGGAAAGACCCTCCTCCAGAGGATCAGCATGGATCCATGCCCTGCTAGGTCCCTATAATTTGACATTCTAAAACCCAGCCAGTGAGCTTGAGATAAAACACTGGAGCACTGTGTGTCAGGTGGGCGGATGGTTCTGACTCAGAGTGAAGACAAAGATCTGAGTGATACATGGGACAAATGAGGATATTGTCCACTCCTCTGTGAGGGCTTCTTGAATAGCGATTCAGTGTGAACTCCCCTCTCTAGGGACTAGAGAGCTGCCTGACACCATTTTTACCTCTGCTCATCATCATGGACAGACTTCAGTGAGCAGCACAGCACTGGAAGTAGAGCCTTGACCCTCTTACATGAAGTCCCACCCCCCTGCACTCTGCAGGTGCTTCTGAACTAGGGAAAGTGTGCCTGAGAGAGCAGCAACTGAGCCCTCCCCTAAAAAAGCAGGAACCCCTCACACAAACTAAGCCTACCAACCATAGAGTTCTGCAAAGCTTTAGCTCTATAACAGGATCTAGCCTCTTTCAATAAGCAGACTCAAACACATTTAGTTAAAACTCATCACACATTGGACAAAGTCCAAACACTCCCCACTGCAGTCAAGGAGAAACTCTGCAGAGGACTAACTTGAGGGAAAGAGCGGCCAAATCACAACAGCAGAGTGTATACAGCATACACCAGAAATACTTCCTGAAGCATTAGGCCCTGAACAGTATATGACTTTTTCTTAATATAGCCATTTCTCTCAGGAGTAGGAAACATAACAGGCTTTCCTAATACACAGAACACAGAGACCTAGGAAAAAAATGCCAACATGGAGGAATTCATCCCAAAAGAAAGAACAAGAAAAGGTCACAGCCAGGGGTCTGATCAGATATAAGTAATATGCCTGAACCAGAATTTTTTATTTTAATTTTTCAAAAGATTTATTTATTTACTTTGAAAGAGAGAGAGAGAGCAAGGGAAGGGGCAGAAAGAGAAGGATAGAGAATTCCAAGCAGACTCCTCACTGAGCAGGGAGCCCAATGTGGGGCTCAATCCCAGGGCCCTGAGATCATGACCTGAGCCAAAATCAAGATTCAACTGCTTCTGATTAAGCTACCCAGGTGACCCTCTGGAACCAGAAGTTAAAACAACAATCATAAGGACACCAGCTGGGCTTAAGAAAAGCATAGAAGCCACAAGGGAGTCCCTTACTGCAGAGATAAAAGACCTAAAAACCAGTCAGGCCAAAATGAAAAATGCTATACCAAGATGCATAACTGACTATATGCATGACCTTGACAAGGATAGAAGAAGCAAAGGAATGAATAAATGATACAGAAGATGAAATATGGAAAACACTAAACTGAAAAGGGGGAAAAATATTGGATGGCAATAGGGAACTCAGTGACTCCATAAAGTGTAATTAAGTGTATTAACATCTGTATTGTAGGACAGGAGGCAGAAGGAAGAGGAAGAAGAGAGGGAAAAGGGGGCAGAAGGTTAAGTGAAGAAAATTATAGCTGAAAACTTCCATAAAATGAGAAAAGTAACAGACATCCAAATCCAGGAGGCACACAGAACTACCATCAAAGTCAACAAAGGCAAGCTAACACCAAGACATATCATAGTAAAATATGCAAATATGGAGATAAAGAAAGAATCCTGAAAGTAGCAAGGGAAAAGAAATCCCTAACCAACAAGGGAAGATAAATCAGGTTCATGGCAGATTCCTTCACAGAAACATGGCAGGCAAGAAGAGAGTGGAATACATTCAATGTGCTGAATGGGAAAATTATGAAGCCAAGAATATTCTATCCAGCAAGGCTGACATTCAGAACAGAAGGAAAGATAAAAAGTTTCCCAGAAAAACAAAAAATAAAGGAGTCTGTGACTATTAAACCACCCCTGCAAAAAAATAGTAAAGGGGACTCCTTGAATAGGAGAGAAAGAACAAAAACAGCAAAGCCTAGAAAGGAAGAGAAAAAAATCTCCTGAAACTCCAACTTTACAGGTAATACAATAGCACTAAATATATATCTGTCAATAATTCCTCTGAATGTAAATGACTAAATGCTCCAATCAAAAGACATAGGGTATCAGAATGGATAAAAAAACACAGACCCATCTGTATGCTGCCTACAAAAGACTCATTTTAGACCTAGACACCGGCAGATTGACAATGAAATGATAGAAAACCATTTAACATGCAAATGGACATCAAAAGAAAGCTGTAGTAGCATAAATATAGTAGACAAATCAGATTTTAAAGGAAAGCCTGTAACATGAGATGAGGAAGGACACTATATCATAAGAAAGGAGTTTATTCAACATGATCGAACAGTTGTAAATATTTATGCCCCTAACTTGGGAGCACTCAAATATATAAACCAATGAATTACAAACATAAAGTAACCCATTGATAACAATACAATAATAATAGGGGACTTGACCACCATGCTCACAACAATAGACAGATCATCTAAGCAGAAAATCAACAAGGAAACAATGGCTTTGAATGACACACTGGACCAGATGAACTTAGCAGATACATTCAGAACATTTCATTCTAAAGCAGCAGAATTCTTTTCAAATGGACATGGAACATTCTCCAGAACAGATCACATACTGGTCACGAATCAGCCCTCAACAAGTACAAAAAGACTAAGATCATACCGAGCATATTTTCCACAGGCCTATGAAACTTGAAGTCAACCACCAAGCAAAAATTTGGGAAGATCATAAATACATGAAAGTTAAAGATTATCCTACCAAAGAATGAAAGGTTAACTAGGAAATTAAAGAAGAAATAAAATAATACATAGAAACACATGAAAATAAAAGCACAGTAGTCTGAATCTTTGAGATGCAGCAAAGGTAGTCATAATAGGGAAGCACATAGCTATACAGACCTGCCTCAAGAAGCAAGAAAAGTCTCAAACACTCAATCTAACTTTACACCTAATGGAGCTAAAAAAGGAACAGTAAATAAAGCCTAAAGCCAGCAAAATGGAACTAATAAAGATTAGAGCAGAAATAAATGATACAGAAACAAAGAAAAAACAGTAAAACAGATCAATAAAACTAGGAGCTGGTTCTTTGAAGGAATTAATATAATTGATAAATAAACCTCTAGCAAGACTCATCAAAAGAAAAGAGAAAGGAATGAATAAATAAAATCATGAATTAAAGAAGAGAGATCATAACCAATAGAATAGAAATACAGCTAATTATGAAAACATTATGAAAAATTATGTGCCAACAAATTGGGCAATCAGGAAGAAATGGACAAATTCCTAGAACCTATAAACTACCAAAACTGGAACAGAAAGAAATAGAAAATTTGAACAGATCTAAAACCAGCAAAGAAACTGAATCTGCAATAAAAAATCTCCCAACAGGGACCTATGAGTGGCTCAGCAGTTGAACATCTGTCTTTGGCTCAGGGTGTGATCCTGGAGTACCAGGATCGAGTTCCACATTGGGCTCCCTGCGTGGAGCCTGCATCTCCCTCTGCCAGTGTTTCTGCCCCTCTCTCTCTCTCTCTCTCTCTCTCTCTCTGTCTCTCATGAATAAATAAATAAAATCTTGAAAAAAACTCCCAACAAACAAAATTCCAGAGCCAGATGGCTTCCCAGGGGAACTCTACAAACATTAAAAGAAAAGCTAATACCTATTCTTCTCAAACTGTTCCAAAAAACAGAAATGGAAGGAAAACTTTAAAACTCATTCTACAAGGCAAGAATTGCCTTGATTCTAAAACCAAAGATGCCACAAGAGTAGAATTATAAGGGCACCTGGGTGGCTCAGTTGGTTTAGCACCTGACTCTTGATTTTGGCTCAGGTCATCATCTTGGGGTCATGAGACTGAACCCCATGTCAGCCTCTACACTGAGCATGGAGTCAGCTTGTCCTCTCTTCCTATGCTCTTCTCTCTGCTCATTCTCTCTCTCTCTCTCAAATATATAAATAAATAAAATCTTTAAGATAAAAATAGAATTATAGGCTGATATCCCTGATGAACATAGATGCAAAAATTTTCAACAAGATAATAGCTAATTGAATCCAACAGTACATTAAGAGAATTATTCACCATAATCAAGTGGAACTTATTGCTGGGCTACAAGATGGTTCAATATTTGCAAATCAATCAATGTGATACACCAGATTTAAAAAGAAAGGATAGGAACCATATGATCCTGTCAATAGATGCATAAAAAGTATTTGACAAAATACAACATCCATTCTTGATAAAAAAACAAACAAACAAACAAACCCTCAACAAAGGAGGGATATGGGGAACATACTTCAACCTCATAAAGGCCATATACAAAAGGCCCATTACTAATATCCTCGATATGGAAAAACAGAGTTTTTCCTCTATAGTCAGAAACAAGAAAGGAATGTAGAGGAAAAGTTCTACAGAAATCATCCTCTGACTTAACAAAGTCAAGAACTTTCTCAACAAATTTCAATGCATTGTTCCTATTTGGTTTACTGCTCAGAAAACATTGCTATACTTGTTTACACATACATAAACACATATATAGACTTTGAGTTTACAGTGTTAGGCACTGTGACCAACATTTCTTATTCAATAAACAGATGTTTAAGTGGCTACAGTTTTCTACGCTCTGAGCTAGATTATGGGTATAACATGGCAAACAAAACAGATATACTTTCTATATCTCATGAAGCTTAGAGGAGTCATGGCAGAGAAGATGTTTTAACCAAATATTCATTCACATAACTAGGGAAATTATGATAATTTTGGTAATTAATATAATTTTAATTGATAAAGTAGTAAATAGCTTAATGTGGCTTATACATTTATCATGCCACTATTTTATTCAGCCTAGCTTTTCTTAGCAATTTGCACACTGATTACCTTTTGTTGACTAATATGTGGGCAGGGACTAATTATAATGATCACATGATCATACTAAGTAGCATAGTACCCTGCACAGAGTAGAGCCTTAAAATTTATATTTATTTCCACACCTCCAGGATGAGATAAACCTTTCCAAAATGAAGAGTTAATAAAAGGAAATACAAATTCTATAACATAAAAATAAAAATAAGAAAATGATCAACATTTTTAAAACAGGGGTTTACCTATAATTTATATGACAAAAAAGGGGCTAATGTCCCTACTATGTAAATTATCTAAAATCAATAATAAAATACCATAACCCAGCAGGAAAAAAAAGGAAAGGACAGTTCATACACACACACACACACACACACACACACACACACACACACACAAAAGGAAAGTATAAGTTGCTTTAAAGATTACAAAATAAGTTCAACTTTACTTATTACTAGGGAAGCGCAAATAAATCTACATAGAGATAACTTTACTTAGGCAATTATAAAAATCCAAAAGTTTGATGACATACTCTGTTGATAAAGATATGGGAAGTCTAGGCACTCTCACACGTTGCTAGTAGAAGAGTAAATTGTTATAAACTCCATAGAGGAAGATTTGCCTGTCAATTGAAATTTAAAATCTGCATATCTATTGGATTTCCCAGGCTTCAGAAACATAAGAAATAAATATGTGTTGTTAATAAGCCACCAAGTCTATGGCATTTTGTTATAGCAACCTGAATGGACTAAGGCAGTAAAGGACACCAATTTTAAGATGTTTAATTTTCCAATAGCAAGACATCCACATTAGCCGCATTATAAGTACTCAAATTTGTTTACTAGCCCACTACATTTTTGTAATTATAGGAAAAAAAATGTTATCCGTAAAGACTCACCAGAGTCTAGACCACTGTGTTTTACTATGTTTCATTACAGCAATGGACAATGTATAAAATTATACTTAGGTTCTCAGATTCCAATACCAAACACAAAGCAGTATTGTTTATGAACAGCCATAAAGAAAGAATATTGTAAGTGGATGGATGTGCAATTTTATGTTGCTCTAAAATGCTATAACTGAGACTATAAGCCCCGTGGAAATCTACTTTATTAGCCTTCCTTTACAGCAGAATAAACAAAATCTTATCAGGTGTCAAGTATCACCAAATCCAATTTCGTTAGAAAATAATGAAACAGAGAAATTCAAGTTGAATTGAAAATGAGTGTAGAGCCATTCTTCCACCCTTCCAAGATGTGAATCACCTGCAGGGTAGTTGGGATATTAAGGGAATTAGGAGCTCAATGAAAATGATATCCCTGACTAAGCATGGGATTTGTATTTATGCACAAATACATTTAATCAAGCAGATTGAAAACAAAATCATTTAACTCTCACCAGGTTATCTAAAATTCCATGTCAGTTATTTAAATTAAGTTCTCCTAGTCATTTGTAATGGGGACAAAGATAAGGTTTCCAGTAAATAATCATATAATTTTACAAATATAATAGTTAACTTTTATTTATTTTTTTTTTAAATTTTTTTTTAATTTTTATTTATTTATGATAGTCACAGAGAGAGAGAGAGAGAGAGAGAGGCAGAGACACAGGCAGAGGGAGAAGCAGGCTCCATGCACCGGGAGCCCGACGTGGGATTCGATCCCGGGTCTCCAGGATCGCGCCCTGGGCCAAAGGCAGGCGCCAAACCGCTGCGCCACCCAGGGATCCCAATAGTTAACTTTTATTGAGTACCCATTAGCTAATTAATCTTCACAACAATTTTGTAAAGTAGGTTATTTTCATCCCCACTTTACAGGGGTAAAAAGTGAGAATCAGAAAACTTGTGACTTCAGTGTTATATCCCAAAACAAAAATCAGAGTCTGGCTCTCCGTCTGCAAAGACTGTGTTTTTTTCCTACTATTCTGTGCTGACTCCATTGCATAGCCTGAGCTAGGCTTCTAAAATCAAGTTAGAACTTATTTAGTATAATGGGGTTAATATTACAAATAGGAAAATTGAGTCTGAAAATGCCTGAGAACTAACTGAAAATCATACAGATTTGTACTTCCTGGAACCAAATCTCAAACAGATTTGAGTTTATACTTTCACTATTAAAAGGTAAGGATGTTCAAATGCATGCTTTTGAAAAGATATAACTAGATGAATCACATATTGAGAAAAGCGTCTAATACTTTTCAGAACAAAATAGAACAGCTCACGGGGAAATTTTATTCACTTTTTACTTATTACTGGAGCAATAACTGTTTTTCATCTGAAAAGTAGTATTTTCAAGTAAATTTATTAAATAATGTGCTGTTATTATTTGACAGTTCACAGAAAAGCAATTTTAAACTTCAGTCTTTCTTATATATTTTCTATTTGGATGAAGATGTTTAGTACAGTGGGTAAAAGTCTAGACTCTGTAACTAGTAACTACAGTTCTGATAATAATAATCAATTATTATTATCTGACATTACTTAACTATGCTGTGTTCCTTGCCCAGAAAATGGTGATTATGAAGTATTTACTCATAGAGTTGCAATGAGATCTAAATAAGTTACCTAAAAATCACCTATAAGATTTCCTGGCTCATAGTACTCAATAAATGTAAAGTGTTTCATACCTAGCACATAATAAGCATTCTATTATTTTTTAAATGTAAACTTAAAATCTGTTTTACCTTTTGATTTTCCTTTAGGAGATTATACAATAGCCAAAATAAATATATACATATGCACATACACAAATCAGAAATCAGAAATCAAGAAGATAATATTTGGGATTCAATTAAAAACACTTTTTAAAAATTATAAATATATACATATTTAAAGTATATATATATACTTTAAATTAAAGTATATTTATATATTAAAGTATATTTATATATACATTTTATATATAAATATATACATTTTATATATAATTTTATATATAAATATACTTTATTTTTAGGTTTCAAATTACAATTAGCATTACATAGCCTATAATTTTTAAAAATTGCTTAGAATATTTCTGTGTAAAACTTCATTGTGAAGTTTCTTGATCTTTCATGACTCGATATAGTGCTCATTTTGACTGTAATGAAAATTTAGCATAGGATAAAAGCCAGATTTGTCCATTCTTGTTTACAAGTGGTCATTTTGTCCTAAAGAAGATAATTCCTCAATTACTGTTAAGTACATTATTACTTCTACAGGCTAAAATTAAACACACATTACATCATAACTACAATAATTTGACAGTAAATGTAATTCCCAGGAAATTTACGAGAACATATAATTACTACATGCTTGGGATGTCAAGAGTTTATTTGTGTACCAGATAGGATGGTTTTATCAAAATAAAAACAAAATCTCCCTAACACAAACATTTAAAAAGCATTTCCTTTGATCATTTTAAAAGATGAAAATGCTTAAGATCCCATTACATTTAAAGTTCAAAAACAATTATGAAGTAAAATAAGTTCCACCAAACATTCACACAGTCTTCTTTTTTCCTAAGACAAGATATATTTGAAAGGCACACAGTCTTTTCTAGTGTTTTTAACTTTAGATACTTTCATAAGTAATAGTATCGGTGTCTTAAATGTATAATTTATAAACTGGTTATATATACTTCATATATGCATAGAATAGTTTTATCTAAATAGACATATTTTAAATCATGCATATCTTTTCAAGTACAATTAATTTGACTATGTCATTTAACTGATATAAATAATACGAAAAGCTGATGTTGATAAACAAGAACTCTGATATGAAAACTCAACCACAATCACACATGCATAGAGATAACCCTCAAAAATGATTTATAAAAAAAAAATAAAACAAACAAACAAAAAAAAAAAACAAAAAAAATAAAAAAAAATGATTTATAAATTCTTGTGGTAAATTTATTTTATTTTTATATGAAATATTTTCTTTCTTTACATAATCAAACAAATTCAGGGATAGTTATTAGTCACTTTTATTATGCAAGAGATTGTATTTACTTCTATGGAAATAATGCATATTTTACTCTTAATGAACTTGGATTTCATATCAACTCCTCAAAAATAAAACGTCATTATAAAAGAAGCTAGCAGTTCTCAAGAATTACTATGTGCCAAACATTGTTCCAAGTACATTAGATATAGAAATTCATGTAATATAATGATCCTATGAGATAGAAATGACCATTATGCAACTACTATAACATTGAGGCACAGACTTCAATAATCTCCCAAGTCCATATGGCTAGAAATGTTAATAAACATGAATTGCTAGAGTGGTTGTAAGGCAGTGAGGAGGGTGTGGATAATTTTGTGTGGAGTATAACAAAATTGAACCACAAAGCTCTCAAGGATTTTTTAAAGATCCTCTCAGTTCATGAAGCCTCTTGGTGTTCTAGTCCTCCTCTGAACACCTTATGTTCTCATTTATTTATTCTTTTTTTTTTTTTATGATAGTCACACACACACACACACACACACACACAGAGAGGCAGAGACACAGGCAGAGGGAGAAGCAGGCTCCATGCACTGGGAGCCCGATGTGGGACTCGATCCCAGGTCTCCAGGATCGCGCCCTGGGCCAAAGGCAGGCGCTAAACCGCTGCGCCACCCAGGGATCCCTCATTTATTTATTCTTTAAACAGAGTACCTAAGATGGGGAATTTAAAAATGACAAACAATCCTCATTCTTGAAGAGTATATATTATTATTTGCATCCAAATATTTAGCACTTCTTCATATAATATCATGTACCCTTTACTATTATTTTCTTACATAGCTTCCGCATTTCTAGCTACACCACAGGCTTTCTGGAGACCAGACCACATCAGAACCCCTATATATGGGCGCTCTCTGGCTGTTCTCTCCTCTAACATGAACCATGCTGAAAATAGGGACTCAGTGAACACTGCTTGGGTGATTTGGATATATTTTCTTTTGTTTTCTCAGAACATCTTTTGAAACAGATGGCAAGCAATTTTTTTTTGTAGGCTAGAATTTATATTTTTAAAATGCCGGTAAGATAAGTAAATAGGGAGAAACTACTCAGAAGAAAATGCAAGGAATTACTTTCAATTCTAGAGGCTGTCGGCATTTTGTGGCATTGTCTATAACATAAGTTCCTTGGCTTCATAAGCTATATGTTAGGAAAAGGTTTCCAGTCTAATCTTTATATAAGAAGAAATGTTATGGGTAACTCTACCTATTTTTGCTAAATGAACCAATCTCTGATTATAGGTTCCTAATTATGCCTACATTCTTTCTCCATCACCAACCAACCTTTGGTATATTTTTAGGAAAATCAATAAGATGTTTCAACATGCTTTTCCCAGTAGAATTAAAAAGAGCATATTTATTATTATTCCATTTTAAAATAATAGTTTTCTAGCATAAAACTATACAGTAGAATATTATCCTAATTTTCAGTGAACTTTTAGTAACCACAAACACATATATTTTTATTTATTTGAAAATCTTGTATCTTATCAAGTTGACATTGATACCACTTCCAAAAATCTACACTTTCCAACTGCCTCTCAGTCCTATGTAAATTATTTACCCATTGCTAACACCAGCTGCTCTACTGTCACACCACTTAAACTAGACCTGCTGCCCTAAAAAGATTATATATATTTTGATTTTATATGCTTGGCTTATTTTTGGTAGTCTACTAGATATCCTAAAAGTAATATGAAGGATCTTTCTCCTTTAATAAATCTTTTTACCTACAAAATCAAGGCCAAAATTGGTTTCAAATGCTGGAAGGTTTTTTTTTTTTTTTAAGTACTTTTTTTTTTAAAAGGTTTTTATTTATTTATTCATGAGAGGCAGAGAGAGAGAGAAAGGCAGAGACATAGGCAGAGGGAGAAGCAGGCTCCATGTAGGAAGCCCGATGTGGGACTCAGTCCTGGGACTCTAGGATCACATCTTGAGCCAAAGGCAGATGCTCAACTGCTGAACCACCCAGGCATTCCTTTTTTTTAGGTTTAATAATCATTTGGTTAATTACAAATATTTTGAAAATTAAAAAAAAAATCAATGAGTATTTCATAATCACCACTACCCTCCTAAAGCTATGCTTGCAAATCCATGTGGGAAACAAAATATACGCATACAAAATTATTATTCAACAGTATGTAAAAAAAAAAAAAACAGGATGTGACAATATGATTAAATAAAAACAATTAGGCACTGAACACAAAATAGAACAGCAGTGTAGTATATCATTAGAGAAGTCAGAGGAAAAAAATAATCAGTTCAAGGTAGAAACTTCAAAAATTCCTAGGGTATGGTATGACTAAGATGAGCCCAGCAGGATAAATATGGACATGTGAGGGAAAAGAAATAATGTTCAATGTAAAGGCAAAAACATAGAAGCATTAATCACTATATTGATTTTCTATTGCTGCTGCTACAGATGATCACAAACTTAGTTTAAAACAATACAAAATTATTATCTCACAATTCTGAATGTCAGAAATGGATTTATCCATGCTAAAATCAATGTTGGGGGAGGGTTACTTCGTTTACCAAAGGTTCTAGGGGAGAATATACTTCCAGACATAGATGGATTGGCAAAAATTCAATTCCATGGAGTTATGGGACTAAGATCCCATTTTCTTCCTGGACTCTGCCAGGAGTTTTCAGCTTCCAGTCTTTCAGAATTCTTTGGAACCTGGTCTCCTTTATCTTCAAAGCCAACAAAGAGAGGTCAAGTCCTTTCCATGCCTCAGCTCATCTGCTTTTCCATCTGTCTTCCTCTTCTCTATTTGGTCTTTTTCATCTGCTTTTAAGGGTCCAAGAGATTGCATCAGGTCCATCTGGATAATCCACAATAATCTTCTTATTTTATGGTCAGCTGATTAGCAATGTAATTCTACCTGCAACATCCCTTTTACTATGTAACAAAATATTTACAGGTATAATACCCAGGGGCAAAGATCATGAAGAAAACATTTCTGGCTACCACATTCATTCAAAAACAAAAACATGTTTTGTTCTCATTTTCAATTTCTCAAAAGTGTCACATTATGAAAGAGGAAAGAAATCACAAATAAATATATGTTTGGTACTAAAATAAATGCACATACAAGATGTATAAATTATATAATTGTGCACATAAATTAAGTCCAGAAAATGGGAAGGAGGATACTAAAAGTAGTCACAAGTCTAGAACAAAAAGTATATGTGGGAAATTAGTGCCTAAAAAGCTCTGGATTGAGGCTTAGTCCAAGATGGCAGCACCTTGAATCTAATCCTCTCATGGATACAGCAAATCTACACACAGAACAATTCCCTGTGAAAAAGAACTGAAAAATAGGTGAACTGCTTCTCCACATCAAAGGGTAAAAGGGCCACAGTGAGACAGATAGGAGAGGTAGAGATGTAGTCTCACCAAAACATGACCCCCAGCATGGTAACCCACAAAAGGGGAATGGAATGTCATAATTCAGAGTTTCTCCTGAAAAAACAGGGAGTTTGTGTCATATACCAGGCACTCTGACCCTTAAGACCTGAACTGGAGAGATGAGCCTCCAAAATGTCTGGCTTAGAAAATTGACAGGGTTTATATCCAAGGGACCTAGAGGACTATAAGAAAATGAGATTCTCTTTTTAAAGGACTTCAGTGTGTTCTCAATCATCTCAGTCCCAGTACAAAAGCTGCAGTTTGAAAAGTGCCAGAGTATATGTGAGGACAGTTCATTTGCTAATCTTAAAGCATCTGCTGGAGGTGCAAGAGACTGTTGAAACTCTTTTTAGAGATGGAAGTACTGGAAAACTCCATTTTTGCACTCTCTATCATACTAACATGGGCTTGTGCAAACATGGCACTTTCTCACTACCTTGCTACAGATGGCAAAGGCAAGTGGTTGTGGCACTCTCCATATCTTTGACTGGGGCCAGTAAATGCAAGTGGTCATGGCACTCTCCTGCTCTCTTGCTATAGGCAGTGAACTCAAGTGGTTGCAGTACACCCCGCTCTATGGCTAGGACCAGCAAGTGCCACCAGTCACAGAATTCTCCCATCCTTTTCACACATAGATAAGGCATTTTTTTCCATTACACTGATGAAGCTAGCAGGTGAACACAAGCAAGGCATTTTTCTTCTGTCTTACTAAAGTCAGAGAGCATGTCCTGCCCACTATGCTCTCCAACTTCTTTGCTTAAAGTGGTGGATGCATGCAATTTGATTCCCCAACCCTGATGGCCAAGGGGGTTTGGGTTCATGGGCTACACAAAACCATAACAATCAGAAAGACAATTCTTGGTAGGCTACCACTATCAAAGCACTACACAGGCAGCGGACTGAGTCATAGTCCCATACTTCCTGAGAAAAAGGTACTTTGCTTTTCCTGGACTTAGAAATAGGATTCAGGACTTTTAGAGGCTATGAAGGCAATCTCATGGAAAGTAAGCAAGAAGACAACTCTCCTGCACTCCATTGGCCTTACTACAACTGAATGATGCTTCCCAGAAAGGAGTTTATATACTTGTCTAGAGCCCCGGTTTTTGCAACGGCCATTCATAGGATACCTCTAGATGACTTGCTCTGGATACTGGTAGGTTATAATTGCAGCCCCATAGGACTGTATATATTAGCCTATTTTAAAAGATGCTGCCTGAAGGTCTAGCTTTCAGTCAACCTAAATCTAGGAGCTAACTGAAATCCCCACACTCCTCTGGCCAGAACACTAATAGGTTTTGACACACCCTCAATAATAGGTCCCTATCAATAAAAATATCAGACTGCTTAGACAATACAAAAATTTGAAAGAAACCTAGAGCCAGGGCAAAATTGGATAATAAAGCTCATTATCTCCACAAGAATACTCCTTCAAGACCAAGAGAGGTGTTGCTTTACTTAATACACAGAAACAAACGCACAAAATCAGGGGAAATGAGGAAGCAGAGGAATATGTTCAAATGAAAGAACATAAGAAAACCTCAGAAAAAAACCTGAATACAATGGAGATAAGTAATCTACCAGATAAAGAATTCAAAGTAACAGTCATAAAGATTCTCACTGAGCTTGGGAAAAGAATGGATGAACAAAGAGAGAATTTCAATAAGTGATAAAAATATAACAAGATACCAAAAGTCATGGGGATGAAGCATAAAATAACTGCACTGAAAAATAGATACTTGATACAAGAGTAGACTAGGTGAAGCAGAAGAAAGGATCAATGATCCAGAAGTTAGAGCAACAGAAATCAACCATCAGAGTAGCAAAAAGAATTTTAAAACATGAACACAGCTGAAAGAAACTATGTAGCAACATCAAGTAGAATAATATTCACATTACAGAGACCGTAGTAGAAAAGAGAAAGGGTCAGACAACTTATTTGAAGAAATAATTGCTGAAAATTTGCCTAACCTGGGAAATGAGACAGGTATTTAGAATCTGGAAGCCCAAAGAGTTCAAAATAAAATAAAAATAAGAAAATTCACATCAAGACACATTATAATCAAGATATTAAAAGTTAAAGAGAGATTATTACAAGCAACAAGGAGCAAAACAACTTGTTACATACAAGAGAAATCCCATAAGGTTATCAGCAGATTTTTCAGCAGAAACTTTACATACTGGAAGAAAGTGGTAGAATATATTCAAAGTGCTGAAAGGAAACAATAACAAAAACAACAAAACTATAGTCAAGAATACTGTATTTGGCAAGATTATCACTCAGAATTAATATAGAGATAAGGAGTTTTCCAGACAAGTAAAAGCTAGAGGAGTTCATCATTATTAAACTGACCTTACAAGTAATGTTAATGGAATTTCTTTAAGCTAAAAATGGCACTATTTAAAAGAAAAGAAACATACAAATGTAAAAATCTCACTGATAAATGTAAACATGTACTAAAGGTAGTAGATAAATCATTTATGAAGCTTGTATAACGGTTAAAGAAAAAAGTAATAAACTATAACAATTCATTAAAGGATACATAAAATAAAAAGATGTAAAAATGTGACATCAAAAACATAAAATGTGGAGGGGAGGGAGTAAAATATAGAGTTTTGAAATAAGTTCAAATTTAAATTATTAGCAACTTAAAATAGATTATATACACATAAGATGTTACATATGAACCTGTGGATAACTACAAGGAAAACCCATGGTGGGCACACAAAAGAAAGTGAGAAAAGAATCTGAGCATAACTCCAGAGAGCATTATCAAATCACAAGGGAAAAGAGTAAGAGAAGAAGAAAGGAACAGAGAGGAACTACAAAAACAGACAGAAAACAATTTTAAAAATGGCAATAAGTATATATCTGTCAATAACTATTTTAAATGAAAATGTATGGAATGAATCAATCAAAAGATACAGAGTTACTGAATGGATCAAAAAACAAGACTTGTCAACACGCTGCCAAAAGACTTACTTCAGAAGTAAGCACACACAGAGACTGTAGTGAAAGAATGGAAATAGATATTTCATGCAAATAGAAATGGATAAGAAAACTGCTCTAGTTACACTTACATCAGACAAAATAGACTTTAAAACAAAGACTGTAATAAAAGACAAATAAGGGCACTGCATAATGATAAAAGGGTCAATCCAACAGGGACATATAACATTTATAAGTATATATGAACCCAACATAGGAGCACCTATGCATATACAGCAAATATTAACAGACCTAAAGGGAGAAACTGACAGCAATACAAGATTAGGAAGGGATTTTACCACCTACTTAAATCCACTGATAAATCATCCAGACAGAAAATCAATAAGGAAACATCACCTTCAATAACACATTAGACCAGATGGACTTAGAAGATATATACAGAACATTCCAGGGGTTCCTGTATGACTTAGTTGGTTAAGCATCCAACTCTTGATCTCACTCAGGTCTTGATCTCAGGGTTGCCAGTTCAAGCCCCTTATTGGGCTCTACACTGGGCGTGAAGCCTACTTCAAAAAAATTGGGGTCCCTGGATGGCTCAGGTGGTTAAGCATCTGCCTTCAGCTCAGGTCATGATCCTAGGGTCCTGGGATTGAGTCTCGCATTGGGCTCCTTGCTCAGCTGGGAGCCTGCTTCTCCCTCTCCCTCTGCTGCTCCCCTTCCTTGTGCTGTCTTGCCCTCTCTGTCAAATGAATAAACAAAATCTTTTTTAAAAAGATGTATACAGAACATTCCATCCCAAGGCAGCAGAATACACATTCCTCTCAAGTATACATGGAAGATTCTCCATGCTAGATCACATGTTAGTCCTCAAAACAAGTGTTAACAAATTTAAGAAGGCTGAACTCATACCAAGAATCTTTTCTGATCACAATGATATGAAACTTGAAATCAATTATAAGAAGAAAACTAGAAAATCCACAAATAGGTGAAGAGTAAACATTTTTCTGAACAACTTTTCTGTCAATGAAGAAATCAAGGAGAAATTTTTAAAAATACACACATAAATAAAAATGTAAATATGACATACCAAAATCTATGGGATGCAGCAAAAGCAGCTCTAAGAGGGAAGTTCATGGCAATGCAGGTTTACCTCAAGAAATAAGAAAAATCTCAAATAAGCAATCTAAATTTACACCTAAAGGGACTAGAAGAAGAACAAATAAAGCCCAAAGTTAGTAGAGGAAGGAAATAATAAAGATCAGAGCAGAAATAAGTGAAATGGAAAGGAAAGGACAACAGATATGACCAATGAAACTAGTTCTTTGAAAAATAAACAAAATTGGCAAAACTTTGGCAAAAAAAAAAAACAAGAAAAAAAGAAAGAAGACTCAAATAAATAAATCAGAAACTTATAACTAACACTACAAAAATACAAAAGATTATAACAAATTACTATGGACAATTATATACGAAGAAATTGGACAGCCTAGAAGAAATGGATAAATTCCTAGAATAATACAATCTTTTAAGACTGAATTAGGAATAAATAGAAAATATAAATAGACCAATTACTAGTTAAAAAGATTGAATCAGTAATCAATAACTCCCAATAAACAAAAATCCAGGCAAGACACCATCATCGGTGAACTCTACCCAACATTAAAGATGATTTAATATCAATCCTTCTCAAACTCTTCCAACAAATTGAAGAGAAAGGAAGACTTCCAAACTCATTTTACAAAACCAGCATTATCCTGATACCAAAACCAGACAAGGATATCATGAGTAAAGATAATTATAGGCCAAGATCCCTGATAAACACAGACACACAAATCTTCAACAAAATATTAGCAAACTAAATTCAATAATACATTAAAAGGATCATATGCCATGATCAAGTGGGGTTTATTCCAGATACAAGTTTGGTTCAACACCTACAAATCAAAGAATGTAATATGTCACATTAACAAAATGAAGGATAAATATTATAGGATCATCTCAATAGATGCAGAAAAGGCAAAATTCAACATCCAAATATGATTCAGAAATAGAAAGATATTCCATCCTTATGGATTGGAAAAATGTTGTTAAATGTCCATACTATCCAAAGCAATATACAGATTCAAGTAATCTCTATCAAAATTGCAATGGCATTTTTTTTCACTGAAATCAAACAAACAATGCTAAATTTGTAGGGAACAACCAAGGACACCAAATAACCAAAGTAATCTTGAGAAGGAAGACAAATCTAGAGGCATCATGCTCCCTGATTTGAAACTATACTACAAACCTATAGTAATCAAAACAGTATGATATTGGTATAAAAATAGACATATAGATCAATGGAATAGTTAGAGAACCTAAGGATGCCCAGGTGGATGTCAGTTAAGCATCTGACTCTTGATCTCTGCTCAGGTCTTGATCTTGGGGTCGTGAGTTCAAGCCCCATGTTGGGCTCCACACTTTGCATGGAGCCTACTTAAACAAACAAACAAACAAACAAACAAAACTTTATAAAATGAAGAACCCAAAAATATACCCACACATACATAGTTAATTAATTTATAATGAAGGAGGCAAGAAATACAATATAAATATACAATATAAATAATGCTGGGCAGAGTGGACAGACACATGCTGAAGAATAAGACTTGACCACTTTCTTATATTGTACATGATAATTAACTCAAAATGGATTAAAGACGTGAAGGTAAAACCCGAAACCATAAAATCCTAGAAGAAAATATAGGCAGTAAGTACCTAGATGTTGGTTTTCACTGTTTTTGAATCTGACTCCACAAGCAAGGGTGCCAATGGGAGAAAATATTTGGAAATCATATATCCAATAAAGGCTTAATATCCAAAATATATAAATGACTCATACAGCCCAATAACAACAATAACAACATAACCTGATTTGAAAATGAGAAGATCTTAATTGACATTTTTCCAAAGAAGACCTATAGATGCCCAACAGACCCATGAAAAAATATTCAACATCACTAATCATCAGGGAAATACAAATCAAAACCACAATGAGATGTTACCTCACATCTGTCAGTATGGCTATTATCAAAAGGACAAGAAATAACAAATATTAGTAATGATGTGGAGAAAAATGGACCCTTGTGCAATGTTGATGGGAATATAATTTGGGGCAGCCATTATGGAAAACAGTATGTAAATTCTTCAAAAAACTAAAAATAAAACCTCTATAAACATAGCAAACCTGCTTCTGGATATTTATCCAAAGAAAATGAAAACACTAATTCAAAAAGATATATGGGAGCACCTGGGTGGCTCAGTGGTTGAGCATCCACCTTTGGCTCAGGTTGTGATCCTGGGGTCCGGCGATGGAGTCCTGCATCAGGCTCCCCGCAGGGAGCCTGCTTCTCCCTCGCCTGTGTCTCTGCCTCTCTCTCTGTGTGTTTCTCATGAATAAATAATTTTTTTTTAAAGAATCTCTTATGGGGATCCCTGGGTGGCTCAGCGGTTTAGTGCCTGCCTTTGGCCCAGGGCGTGATCCTGGAGCCCCAGGATCGAGTCCCACGTCAGGCTCCCGGCATGGAGCCTGCTTCTCCCTCTGCCTGTGTCTCTGCCTCTCTCTCTCTCTCTCTCTCTCTCTCTGTGACTAAATAAAAATTTTAAAAAAATTTCATCTAAAAAAAATCTCTTATAAAAAAAAGATATATGCACCCCTATGTCTATACAGCATCATTTATAATAGCCACGATATGGAAATAACCTGTGTCCATTGATGGATGAATGGATAAGGAAGATACGGTGTATGTATACACAATGATAGAACACTCATACATAAAAAAGTAATAAATAAAATCTTGCCATTTGTAACAAAGGCTTGTGGGAATTATGCTAAGTGGAGTAAGTTCAGAAAAGACAAATACCCTATGATTTTACTCATTTGTGGGATCTTAAAAACAAAACTAACATCATAGATATAGGGAACAGAATGATGCTTGCTACAGGTGAAGGTGGTTGGAGAGTGGGCAAAACAGGTGAAGGGGCTCCAGAGGTACAAACTTCCAGTTATAACCTAAATAAGTCATGGCAATGTAACTTACAGTATGGCAACTATCATGAACAATATTTTAGCTCATAAAAATAAAAATTTTTAAAAAGCTCAAGATAGGTTTATCTGGAAGGTCATATTAGATTCCTGAAGGCTTTCAAAGTTCAGTTAGAGAAAGTTAGATATATTATTTACATAGAAGAAATAGGCTCCACTGCAGTTTCTTCAGAAGGAAAGTAATTTCTTATAAAAAATTTCTAGATGTGGAAATGGCTTAAGAAAGCACCTAATCTGGGACACCGGGGTGGCTCACTCAGCTAAGCATTAAACTCTAGGTTCATCATGACTCAGGTCATGACTTTTGGTCATGGGATGAGCCCTGTGACAGGTGTGAAGTTTCTCTCTCCCTCTCTCTTTGCCCTTTCCCGCTGTACATTCACACACTCTCTCTCTAAAATAAATAAATACATAAGTCTTTAAAAAATGAAAAAAGAAAGCTTCCAATCTAAGCATGTAAACTGGACTTAACAATGAATTGGTATTAGAGTCAGGATGAAAAACCTCCAGGCCTCTCTTCTTTAGATGCATCTATTATTCTTCCACAACAAAATATTATGAAAAGAATATTTTAAGAAATTTCAAAGAGGGATCCCTGGGTGGCGCAGCGGTTTGGCGCCTGCCTTTGGCCCAGGGCGCGATCCTGGAGACCCTGGATCGAATCCCACGTCAGGCTCCCTGCGAGGAGCCTGCTTCTCCCTCTGCCTGTGTCTCTGCCTCTCTCTCTCTCTCTCTCTCTCTCTCTCTCTCTCTCAATCTCTCTGTGACTATCATGAATAAATAAATAAAATTTTAAAAAAAAAGAAATTTCAAAGAGCCCAGAAAGGAAATAATTGGTGAAATAATTTCAAGAATCTATATTACAGCAAAATCACAGAATAATGTAAAATTATGTAACTCTTACAAATCTTCAAGCTGACAATGGATAATTAACTCCACATAACTAATCATTTCAGTTTAGGCTCAAGGGACTTCATATACCAAACAATATACTACTTAGCACATTATCACCAAGATCATTAAAACCTTAACTACTGAATGTACACTATTTTCTAAATAAATATAGTGCCTTCCATTTTTTTTTTAGCAATTATCTTAAATCATGTCTGTTAAATAAATGCATATAAAAGATGGAGAGAGAAGCTACATTAGGGGCACCTGAGTGGCTCAGTCAGTTAAGCATCTGCCTCCAACTCAGGTCAGAATCCTGGAGTCCTGGGATAGAGCCCCACATTGGGCTACTCACTCAGCAGGGCGTCTGCTTCGCTCCCTGATCCTTCTCTCTCTTTTGCTCACTCTCTCTCTCTCAAATAAATAAGTAAAATCGGGGGGGGGGGGAGCTGTATTAAAATAGATCAGGATAACTAATAAATTGATATTTTATTGCTCACAGGTTATGGGGAGAAACAAGATAAATTACATGAAGGCAACTATAAAACTCTACATTCCTGATGCCTTTGTTCCCTCTAATTCTTTTCTATATTTCATCTGCCATAATAAAAAAAACTTAGAGAATATTTATTTTTTCCAATAGAAACTAGTTATTATCATTGATATGGTTGGGTACATGCTATCTGAGAAACTTCTTTGCCAAATAGGTTCTTCATCTTGCAAAAGATTCAAGTAACCAAAACATAAAAGCACTGTGCCCAGTATATTTTTCATAAAGTTCATTCAAGTGTTTTGGACAAGGAACATAAAAATGGCCTTTAAAAAAATTTTTATGGTAGATCAAACAATGATGTGGGTAAATTTCATTCTCTATTCCCTTGTCAGTTCATATTGCTATTAAAGTTATTACATCTATGGTGAAAATAGTAGAAAGCATTTAGTGTTTTAAATGGCGGAAAGTTTTAGGTTGAACGTAAGAAGTAAAGCTGAAAACATCTTCTTTCAAAATTAATCTAATTATCAAGTAGGAATAACAATAACATTTCTTTCAAAGTGTTTGAGTAGGTAAGTTTTTGGAAATAGGAGATCCTGATAAATTTCAAGTTAAAAAATGCATACACAGAAAGGACAACCAAAAAATGGTGAGATATTTGCTATATTTTCTCCTCTCCTCAGTCATATTAATCTAAAAACTCTGGTAAGGCTAAAAATTTTTTTCAAAGGGAAGGATTTTATTGTTAATGTGCTTATTGCTTTTCAGATATCTAGAGAATACATAATAAAAGAGTTTCAGTCATATTTATAAGAGTATTAAGTAAAATAAATTACTAAATCTTTTACTTTGGGGGTAATATTCATTGATCACACTATACTTCAGGTTGTCATAAAATTTTGAAGGCATAAACAGTATTACATGGGAAGAACAAAATGCTGTATTTATAACTGGAATAAAGGTTTTGAAATGACTTTTAAAAGTCTTTTTTTAAGTGGAACATATGGAGATGTGAAGGGAACTTTATTAGCTTAAAAACTTTGGAAAACTATAGAAACATCTCAATCTGGAAACAGAATATAAAAATAGGTCTCATTGGAAATGTCAGTGTAAATTAAATCTCATTAATGACCTACAATGAATGGAGGCAAATAGAACAGTAAAAAATATGTAAATCAAGGTTAAAAGGTACTAAGACGAATACGTTGGACAATATGAGGGCATGTTAAACGGTAATTAAAATCATTCAAATAAATGTCTGCATCAAGGATGAGCCACTGAGTTGTCCCTAATGAAAAGTTCATTAGGATGACTGTTTAATCTTTATGGAGACTGGAAAAAAAAAATTTTACTGTTATAGATGATTTTCTATTTTGGCCTTTGCAAATGCATTTGAGTGTATTTACACAAATCCAGAGAAGGGCCACGTGAAGAGCGTTTGTTTAAGTTTCAAGTGACTGCTTTGTTGAAATGGAATATGATATACATGGATGGCAATTGTTTTCCCCACAGTAAATAAGATGCCAAGGAAAGGCACAGAGTATGTGAACTGTGAACATCCAGTTCTGATCTGAGGGCACCTGTTACTACTACTTTTGTAGATAAAATACAGGAGAATACCATGCTTGGTTTACTTCTCTGAAAGTCATCATGTCTAATCAGAATTCTTAAAGCAATACTTTCAAAAACATCAGGCAGTTTATATAAATGCTACTCCAACTGTTATTCCAACCATCCTGCCACTGTGGTAGATAACATTCTCCATTATTTCTAACTGAATGTTACACAATCTGTTCTTCATAGACACAAAGCATATAGAAATTATAAAGAATCTAGAGATAGGCCAGGAAAATTACGGAATGCCCTAGGAGCAAACAACAACAACAAAAGAGAAGATATTTGATGGCTATTAATACCTATTTTAGATAAATAGATAAATTTTATGGCAGATAAATCTAATTTAAGAGGAAATTTACCATAAACATTTTTGAGGGAATAAGTCTAAGGATTCAGTACAAAAAAAAGAGAAAGTGATAAAGATATTTTTATAAGTTGAATGCAATTTGACATTTAACGTAATATACTTGCCTATAGCCAAAGAAGTCATCACAAAAAATCTAAAATCTGGATGATATAGCCAAGTGGTTTGTTACTGGAGACACAATTGTATCTCCTCTCATGAGATTCAGTATTCAATAGATGCTTGTTGTATAACTTATAGTAGTGGAAGTATGTTGAATTGCACGATTACATGAAAAGTGCTTTTAAATTGCATTTTATTATTTTCATGGATAGAAATACATTTGAAATTTTGTCTCCATAAAAGGTGTAAAAGTTTTAAAAATTTGTCAGAAAAAAAAGAGGAGAGGGCAGCCCGGGTGGCTCAGCGGTTTAGCGCTGCCTTGGCTCAGGGTGTGATCCTGGAGACCCCGGATCAAGTCCCGCGTCGGGCTCCCTGCATGGAGCCTGCTTCTCCCTCTGCTTGTGTCTCTGTCTCTCTCTCTCTGCCTCTCTCTCTCTCTCTCTCTCTCTCTCTCTCTCTCTTTGTGTGTGTCTCATGAATAAATAAATAAAATCTTAAAAAAAATGAGAAAAGAAACAATTTACTTTTTGTTGTTTCCCACTTGGGAAATGTTTAATGTTCTGTTGTCAATGTTATCGTCCGGTTTTAAAAAGATAGGTTTATTTAACATTCTTTCCTTAATGCAGATGAAGCTGTGGGTGCCCCACTCATTCACTTCTGTGCTCAAGAATTCCCATTGCACATTGTCCTGAGGGCTTGTTTCTGACCTGGGGTACCACCAGCTTCTGTGCTGGGGAAGCGAGAAGTGCTGGATCAGCAAGCAGCCCTTACTCAAATGGTGGTGGACCAGTAAAAAACAAGGAGTTAGTGAATAAAATCCTCAGGTCTCTAGCCCCTGAGGTGAGATTTCTCTGAAGCCTGCTTGATATGCTATGCCCAAAGTTCCTTAGTAGGATTGAACTCCAATTACCTACAGTTTTAAGTGGCTACAAACTCAGTCTACAACTTTCTTTCCCCACTGTTTGATAACTGCCACCTCCTCCTGGTATTTCCTGAGATTATCTCCCAAATCAATGACTTGAACTTGGATCTTTTTTAGGGCCAGCTTCTGAGGGAACACAAATAGAACACATAGCTTCTTGATGTGAAAACTGGACCTGATAACATCAATCTCAAGAAGGTATTGTGAGACCTGTCAGAATGGCTAAAATTAATAACACAGGAAATGGCAGACGTTGGTGAGGATGCAGAAAGGGGAACCCTTTTACACTGTTGGCAGGAAAGCAAACTGGTCCAGCCACTCTAGAAAACAGCATGGCGTTTCCTCAAAAAGTTAAAAAATAGAACTACTCTATGACCCAACAGTTGCACTACTAGGAATTTACCCAAATGGCACAAAAATAGTGATTTGTAGGGACACAAGCACTCCGAAGTTGTTTTTTTGTTTTTTGTTTATTTGTTTATTTTTTTGTTTTTGCACTCCAAAGTTTTTAGCAGCATTATCAACAATAGTCAAATTATGGAAAGATCCCAAGTGTCCATCAACTGATGAAGAGATAAAGAAGGAATTATATATATGTTATATATATATTATATTATATATAATATTATTCAGCCATCCAAAAGAATGAAATCTTGCTATGTGCAATGATTTGAAGGAGCTAGAGTATATTATGCTAAGCGAAATAAGTCACTTAGAAAAAGACAAATACCGTATTATTTCACTCAAATATGAAATTTAAGAAAGAAACCACATGAACATAGGTAAAAGATCAAAAAAGAGAGAGGCAAACAAACCATAAAAAACTCTTAAACAAACTGAGGGTCGATGGCAGGAGCTGGGTGGAGGATGGGCCAAATTGGTGATGGTTTATTAAGGAGGGTGCTTATCCTGTTGAGCACTGGGTGTTATATGTAAGTGATGAATTGCTAAATTCTACTCCTGAAACCAATATTACATCATGCTAACTAGAATTTAAATAAATATTTGGAAAAAAAAAGGTATTGTGAGCATTAAATTAGACAATTTAAAAGATCTACTGCATAGAACTTAATTAGGAGCTATCTTATTCCTTCCTTAATCGTAGATGAGCTACTTGCCAGTAGTAACTGCTGAAACGCTAAATTATATTGTGTTTGGGTAAAGTTATCCTAAGGATTGAAAAGCTTTTATCCTCACATTCAGAAACCTTCGTATTGTAATTGACAGGGAGGTTTTGTCTGACTTTTGAAAAAATAGTAAATAAAACAAAAACATGTGTGCTAATACACTCTGAAACAAACAACACTGATTCTATTGAAAGTGTTATGTTTCCAGGGTCTTGAGACAGTATTTCAAAAAGTGAAACTATATGAACATATTTCCAACGTCATACATGTACCATTCAATAGTACTTATTTTATTATGTGTCTTTTTAGTAAAATATAAGCCTTTTAGGAATAGGACATTTTTATTTCTTTTTTTTTCCTTTTTATCTGGGACATCAAAAATTTACACATTTGATGAAAACTGAACAGATTGATGAGAGGATGGAAGTACATTCCTGGAAATCCTTAAATATTTACACTTAGGTCAGTATTTTAAAAAGGGAATAGATGCTGCCATCAATGAATTTAAGATATATTAACAGAGAATATGTTTTCTCATTAAATTTGAATAAAATTTAAATAGAGCAAATCTTTACTCATATTTGACATATATATTTGTTGGAAGGAACAAATGGCCTCCCTCATGTTAACATCACTTTATCTACAAATAGGACACGTTATATTTTCTTATTAAGGAAAATAAATTTTCAGACTAGAGAGCCACTAGTTTGAAGCCACTATTTGAAGGCATAAAGAGGAGTGGTTTTGGTTCCTTTTCAAAGGAACCAGAGATATTGAAGTTCTTGACTTCATACCTTACACTACCATTTAATTAGAACTGTCTCTTTATTCTGATCAGAGTAGCCATCCAATCTTTTGTTGTCTACATGTCTATGTGCAGGTGACAATATGAAATACAAAGTGGCAGTGAGTCGTTGAACTCTTAGGGACTTATTTGTCAAGAGTGCTTTTCAGTTCTGGAAACAACAACCTATAAACACATGCCACTCTCCACAGATTGCATGTTAACAAGACAAGTTTTTTGTTTTTGTTTTTTGGGGGGTTTTTGTGTTTGTTTGTTGTTTGTTTATTTTTGCCAATTACATTTGTATGTAACCCGTTTCTGAAGTCTTGCTTTCATGTCTTCATTTTCAAAGCCCTTGGGAGCTTTAATGACTTGGATATCGAGTTATTTAAAGCAATTTGTATACATATTTTATTCCTTCTGGTTATTTATTTTTCTTGTATGTCACTTAGAAAAGGCCAAGCATGAAATTGGAGTTGCAAAGCAAGAACAAATTTATTGATATGAAACTGCTCTGATAACTCAATAGGTGTGCAGCAAAGCAAGAAGGGTAAAGGGGCTGAATAATTCATTGAACCTTTAAGCATCAATAAATAACACTTACAGTGAGAAATGTCTGCTTTGCAACATTAGGTATGAAATGTGAGTGTAAAATAAAAGACATCTTTGAAGTGCCATATTGTGAGAATATCTGAATAAACAAAGGTTGATTTTTCATTAATAATTCTGTGGATAACAGCACCATGAATAAAAAATTTCAGGATTGGGAAGTTCATGTTATTCTGTGTAGTGCCTCAGATTTTATTTACATAGGTCAAATGAGTAAAAACATGGATAACAACTTAATACAGCAGAATATTTTATTTATACAGAATGGTACATAATGATGAAGATATTATCATTGTAACTGTAAATTTAAAGTCACTTCTTTACATTCTAGGAAAAAAATTATGAATAGACTGTATGAAGTATTTAAAACCATGCAAATGGCATGTATAATATACTATAACTACTACTACTGTTACTGTCAACTACATTCTTTTTAGAGTGTATTTGTGGATATGCTTACTTACAAAAAGGTCAATCCCAATTCAGTAACCTTAAAAAAGACAACACATTGACACAATTTTCAAAATGGCTTTCAATAAAAATACCAACCTAAATGTAAAGGAACAAATTAAGAGATAAATTAATCAGAATAAGAGAAAACAATATGGTGTAGTGGCAGCAGTATGAATTCAGGAGTAAGAGGACTCAGCTACTGGACTTAGTAAATTTCTTAATTTGTGCTACTTACTAAACATTTCTGATTTGGAGTTTTCTTATTTTCATCTATGCTAATAAGTCCACCATTGATTTGTTGTATGGATAAGAATATAATTTATATATCTGAGAACATACATATATAATTTAGATGTCTAAAGTCTACTAGGTATTAAAAATATTAGTTATTTTATTCTACTGTTATTAGTAAAAATTTTATTGTCTGACAATTAAATGAAATAAAATACATAAAAAAGCTGGCACAATGTTTGGATTGTAATAATCAGTCTCCAACTATTATTCTCTCCTTCCTTTTATCCTTTCCTTTGTTTATTTCAATGTAAAACAATCAGTTGCAATTATGACTTTAAGTAACTGTAAATAGTTTTTGACTTTTGAAAAGGTTTTTTCCATAACCATATCAAACTGAATGATCTGATATCTTTAATGGCATGAACAATCTATATCACTTAGCTGTGAGCTACCTCTTACTTTTTTTTAATATGCACCAAAAAAGCCAAATGACCAATTTAGGGAGATGGAAAAATATAGTTCTAGACTTATTTGGAAACTAAATACTATATAATTGAATTTTGGAATAGATTCAAAATAGGCATTTCACAAGCAACTGATACTTCATTTTTCTAGATATTTGAATATGCTATATAGATGATGATTATAAAAATTCTATTAGGCATATGACTTGCAGTTATGGTTTCAGAATGGAAACCAACAAAGATACTGTACGTAAAGTTCCAGAGACTAGCACAATTATAAATATTTTTAGCTACTATTAATGAGTATGATTATATTTGTTTGTATTTTACATGAAATATAAATGAATAGTTTGCTATTTTAAGGACAATTTCTCAGAAATGATGTGGCCTAGATGATAAATTGATAACATATAGCTATATTAGTTAGTTTATAGGACATAGCAAAGAAGAATGGATAAGAAAGCAATGCATTAACTGTGAAAAGTCTACTATGTAATTTCATTTTAGTTTTTAAAAGATACTAATGAAAAGAAATGTAATTCTTTGATTTGAACTCTTTTTAACTCTACTTAACTTCAGTACTTAATACTACTTACCTTCTAAAGATAGAGAAATAAAAATTAGTAAAATCAACAAAATGATTTATGGAATGGGAAGAAAAGCTTTAAGGAAAAAGCTGAATGATTAATTTGTTTAGCCTGAAAAAGAAGAGGATAAGTAGACATTATATGTCACAATTTCTGCTTTTAGAAGGCTGAAGAAGCAGGGTGCTTGAGTGGCTGAATTAAACATGAGCTTTGGATCAAGTCATGATTTCAGGGTCCTGGGATCAAGTCCTACCTTGGGCTCTCTGGTCAGCGGGAAGTCTGCTGTTTCCTCTGACCCTCCTCACAGCTCATTCTCTCTCCCACACTCTCCCCCTCTCTCTCAAATAAATAAATAAAATCTTAAAAATAATAAAAATGAAGCAAATGGCATAGGCAATAAGTGACAGCATTTGCATATTTGAATTCTAGAGAAACAGAAGTTGTGGTCCCACCATGATGTAAAAAAAAGGCAGAGGCTTAAATCACCGTTTTTCACAAGGCAGGAAATCAAGCCATATTATTCAGAAACAGAAAAGCAGGCAATTTTTTTTATTTCAAATCTATGTAAACTTTGGATAATTTTACTTTATAAAGTGGGAAAATATCAAAAATATGCTTAAAACAGAAAAAAATTAGGAGTTAAGAGGAAGGGAGAAGAGAGTTAAGAGAAAAAGGAGAATTGCTGAAAAAATTCTAGTCATTATTTCAGTATGAGTACATATTTACCTAACATGTGACAACTTTGGCCTTCCAGGCAGGAGGGTGGTATTAGCACATGTCTATATTTATAGCTTCCTAAGACCCCACTGAAATGTTAAGATAAACAAAAATAAGACTACAGAGAAAAATAGAATTGGAGAAAAAGCACAACAAATAAGAAATATCTCTATTTAACATTGTGATGTCTTAGCCTCAGCAATCAGACAACAAAAAGAAATAAAAGCCATCCAAATCTCAAGGAAAAAAGCAAATTTTCACTATTTCCTGACAACATGATACTTATGTAGAAAACCTGAAAGATCCCACCAAAAAATTGCTAGAATCAATAAACAAATTCAGTGAAGTTGCAGAATACAAAATCAATGTACCAAAATCTGTTGCAATTCTATATACAAATAATGAAGCAGCAGAAAGAGAAATCAAGGAATCAATCCCATTTACAACTGCACCAAAAACCATAAGATGCCCAGGAATAAACCTACCTAAAGAGGTAAAGGATATGGACTCTGAAAACCATAGAACACCTATGAAGGAATTTGAAGAGGGCATAAAGAAATGGAAAAACATCCCATTCTCATGGACCGGAAAAATAAATATTGTCAAAATGTCTATACTTCCCAGAGAGACCTACATGTTTAATGCAATCTCTAACAAAATACCACCAGCATTTTTCACAGAGCTAGAACAAACAGTCCTAAAATTTTTATGGAACCACAAAAGTCCCCAAATAGCTAAAGCAATATTGAAAAAGAAAAGCAAAGTTGAAGGCAGCACAATTCTGTACTTCAAGCCATATTACAAAGTTGTAGTGATCAAGACAGTAGTATTGGCATAAAAACAGACACATAGATTAATGGAACAGAATAGAAAACCCAGAAGGGGACCCTCAGCTGTATGGTAAACCATTCTTCAACAAAGCAGGAAAGAATGTCCAATGGCAAAAAGACAGTCTCTTCAAATAATGGTGTTAGGAAAACTGGATAGCAACATGTGGAAAAATGTTGAAACAGGGCCACTTTCTTACACCATATAAAAAAAAATTCAAAGTGGATGAAAGAACTAAATGTGAGACAGGAATCCATCAAAACCCCAGAGTAGAACAGAGGCAGCAACCTCTTGGACCTGAACCACAGCAACTTCTTGCTAGACACAGCTCCAGAGACAAGGGAAACAAAAGAAAAATGAACTATTTGGACTTCAGCAAGATAAAAAGCTTCTGCATAGCAAAGAAAACAATTAACAAAACTAAAAGGCAACCAATGGAATGGGAGAAGATATTTTCTAATGACATATTGGATAAAGGGTTAGTATCCAAAATCTAAAAAGAACTTATCAAACTCAACACCCAAAGAATGAATAACATAGTTGAGAAATGGGCAGAAGACATGAATAGACATTTTTCCAAAGATGACATCCAGATGGCTAACAGACAAAGGAAAGATGCTCAATGTGACTCACCAGGGAAATGCAAATCAAAACCACAATGAGATATCACCTCACACCTGTCAGAATGTCTAAAATTAACAACCCAGGAAATAACAGATATTGGCCGGAATACAGAAAAAGGAGAACTCTTTTACACTGTTGGTGGGAATGCAAACTGGTGCAGCCACTCTGAAAAGCAGTATGGAGGTTCCTCAAAAAGTCAAAAATAGAACTACCCTAGAACCCAGAAATTATAATACTAGGTATTTACTCAAAGGATACAAAAATATAGATCTAAAGGGGTACATACATCTCAATGTTTATATCAACATTATCAACAATAACCAAATTCTAGGAAGAGCCCAAGTGTCCACCAACTGATGAATGAATAAAGTGGTATATATATGTATATATATACAATGTGATATTACTTAGCCATCAAAAAGAACAAAATCTTGCCATTTGCAATGACGTGGATGGAGTTACAGTATATTATGCTAAACAAAATAAGTCAATCAGAGAAAGACAAATACCATATGATTTCATCATATTTGGAATTTAAGAAACAAAATAGATGAACATGTGGGAAGGGGGAAAAAAGAGGAGAGAAGAGGAGGCAAACCATAAGAGACTCTTAACAATAGAGAACAAGAAATATCTAGAAAAATTCAAGAAAAATTTGAAATGATAGGGCTGGTAATGAGATTTTAATACAGAGCACAAGCAAGGCAAAGGCATATATCAAAAATGCTTCTCTCTAGCTTGATGCTTGACAAGGAATAAATGCAATTATTAAGGGGAATCATGTATGGGGTTTAGAGTACAAGGTACCTCTGAAGCTTTCAGGTTTCATTCATGAATGTCAATGTTCCTTTACAATTCTTTGTGTGTTTGGAAAGATGACTTCTATCTCATCAGGCTTTGACTTGTTTCCATTGCCACTCACCTATCATAGCACTCTATTCTAAGTGACTTAAAAAGTATTTGATTTATAAACTCGTAAATCTAATGGCTAGGTGTCAAAGGAAACCTCTTTAATATTTTTATATTCTTTGAAGCACGTAGAAAAGCCTGTTTTCTAATACCAGGAGCAATAAATGATAGTTTAAAATTTTTATGTGAGTTTGGGTCCTCAGGGCATATTACATTTGGTTGGGTAAGTTAATTTATGACAACACAATGCAACTATCTGAATCATTACTGCTTAGAGAAGAATGGCAAATTGTCAAGGCAAATGGTTTCCTAATTTGACCAGTTTACTGAGATTGCAGGTACATTCTAGTACAAGTTGTCAAAAAGACAGAGTTCAACGAAACACAGATTTGCATTTAAAATATTAACTATCACAGCAGATCTCATAATTATATAACAGCTTACCAAGTTTCAGAGTCTAAAGCTTAACATTGTAGACAATACTAACAGGCTTAAAATTTCCTACCAAGATAATTTCAGAATCTAATCAATGGGTAAAATACATTTATTATCTTTTGCCTGAGTATCATTTTCTTCATTTCATAAATATATTTAAGGACCACATTTGCTCACATCATGGCTATCTTCATTTAATAATCACAAAGTTATTTTGGAGTAAGAGAAAACAGGTCAATAATACCTTCATAAAGTTCATACTCATGACACAGTTTGTTGCCTTAGGCAACGTGTTAAAAACAGCAGGTTCCATGAATAACTCATATTTATTTCAAGTGACAAGTCTCAGTCCCAATGGCTAAACTGTTCTAGAAACCAGTACATGGATATGGGAGCACAAAGAAGCAGGAGTAGGCATAATAGTAGGATAAGGAGCCAAACAAACATTTATTCCTTGTATATTATCCTGTGCCAAAATGACTAGTGACATTTCACAGTTGTTCATGACATTGAAAAAGCTTAGGATCTGTGAAGTTGGAAGTTAGCTGAATTATTTTACAAAAGTAAAAACTTGAGACGAAGTCCTGAATCCCATGAAACCAAATTATTTACTTTGGAGAAGAGCAATCAGTCAAGCAGCAAATTTCTCTCTCCCCTCACAAATACTCATAACTTGTTTGGCATTCCTTAAAGCCACCAGTATCTTTACATGAATAAAAAAATGAATACAATTCCTGTAACTTCAAGTAAGAAACACTTCCTTTTTTCCCATAGAAGGCTGGATAAATTTGCCAATTTCAGACATCTAGGACAAATTAAGTGGTGCACCTTGTTGTATATAATGCATCCTATTGACTTCCCAAATCTTTTAGTTGGACTATCTTATTTCCAAGGTATTACTGGGACAGCAGCTCTACAGGTTCTATTGAAAAACATTTCTTGTTTGTCTTTCCTAATAGCCGTACTCTTTTAATACAGTCAGCACCCCACTGGGGATAAATAAAGTATTATAAGGGGGCACCTATATGGCTCAGTTGGTTGAGCGTCTGCCTTCAGCTCAGGTCATGATCCCAGAGTTCTGGAATCCAGCCTCTCCTCAGGTTCCCTGCTCAGCCGGGAGCCTGCTTCTCTCTCTCCCTCTCCCCAATCTCCAACCTCTCTCATTCGTGCTTGCTCTCACTATCTTTTCTCTCTCTCAAATAAATAAAATCTTTAAAAAATAAAAGCATAATACAAAGAAGGCCACCAGCACAATGTTTTACCTTGCGTTTATATATGTTCTGGGAATCACTTGGTGTAACTGAGCAACACAGAAATTCAGTCTGAGAGTGCCTGAGAACAGGGGGCTTGAAATTTTCCTGATGAGACAAGTGCACAAAGACAACCAGATTGAATAACTTGACCAAAATTCATGGTTTTTGAACGTTTGAAAAGTTTTGAAAGTTTTCTCTTCTAAAATTTTGAAAGCTTTTTTCTTATAAAAAGAAGAAACACCAACTTAATCACAGATCAAAAATATCAGGGAAGACATATACACTGGCACTTATTTCTTTGTAACCTGTACTTTGAATAGTTCTATTTTATTTATTTATTTATTTATTTATTTATTTATTTATTTATTTATTTATGATAGCCATAGAGAGAGAGAGAGAGAGAGGCAGAGACACAGGCAGAGGGAGAAGCAGGCTCCATGCACCGGGAGCCCGATGTGGGATTCGATCCCGGGTCTCCAGGATCGCGCCCTGGGCCAAAGGCAGGTGCTAAACCACTGTGCCACCCAGGGATCCCTTGAATAGTTCTATTGAATTTAAAAACATTTTGTTTTCTCCTTAATAGTTATAACATGTTTAATTTATCACAGCGGATGGTATGAAGATATTGGTCACTTGTCAGAGTTTAATCTGAAAGAGAAAAAGCAGTGGGATAAACTATTTCTCATGTTTTTATATTGTAGATTTAAGGTAACAGCAATAATTCTAGACACATTTTGTCAATGTATTAGAAATTACTGATTGAATACTTCAGCTACTCTTTTATACCCCATTAATTTTAGCTGGTGTGTCTTATTTTGCTTTTTGTCATGCAGTATAGATTTAAAAAGAAACATTCAATTCTATGAAATTTGCAAATTTCTTTGAATTAAAAAATATATAATTTTCCATAAATGTGATCTAACTAATGTTTCTAATGTTTGGTACTATAAAGTACCACTCTACTACCAACTATCCCTAATTCTAAAATGAGCTTTAGACATACAGTGTTTAACTGCTGAACTAATTTATAGCTAAATGTCTAGAATTTTGCCTCAATAGGAAAATACAAAGCTGTGTTAAATGGCTTTCTAAAGAATTTGCCAAGCTAATCTATCTTTAACAAATATTCGAAATAAGTTGCTGTTATTAGATGTACTTAAGAAGTTAGTCTAATAATGGTATTGAGATATTAAGAAAATACTTCTCAATACATTCTAGCCTCACTTAGTTGACAGTATTTATAATATTTAATTTACTAAACATTCAGCATCAATACTTTGTCTTTTACATCTGAAAACACATATCATCATGAGGCTCACCTCTCAAAATCTAACTATGGTATTAAATGTTCCTGAATTACTGGTAACAAGTAGAACAGATGGTTTATGAGATCAGGATCACCTTATTCTGAGGGACTGTACAAACTTAGATTGAAAGTACAGTTTTTCTGACATCATCAGCTACTATACTTATCATGGATCTAAAGAACCCCATTCAATTTGCCTTCAAAATCTTTCAAATCCAAGCACCTTGCAAGTGTATTAAAAAAAAAGCTAAGGAAAAACAAACAAACAAACAAACAAACAAACAATGACATGCAATGTTAAATTTCTACTCAGTCTGCAAACCCTCATTTAGTTGACTCTCAGTACCAGCTGTAACCCAATTAAATTCAGCATTGCACAGGTGTTCACAGGAGTGACTAACACAAAAGCATACTTCCCTTTAGGGCTCTTAAAAAATAGTTGTTTAATTTCCATAAAACTTCAAAACCCAAACCAAACAATACATTATTGGGGGGGGATTAGATACAGTGGGGGAAAAACACAATCAGCATGAGCTATAACCCAATTAAACTGAATAGCACTCATGTGCTTGCAAGAGCACACTCACTTAAAATTTTACCAACACAAATCAACTTTCTCTAAAACCTCTCAAATTTGACAATGAATATCCATTTGCCTTAAAGTTAGTTTGAGATGAACGTTTTCTGAATCAGAGTTCTTGAAAGTGGATTTCATTGTATAGTATGTAGCAAAAATAAATATAGATTTTTATCTAAATATTCCATCATGAGCACTTAGCATTTAAAAATATCTGTTTTGGTCCAGATAGAAGTATTCACTGTAGGTTTTATTTTTGACTGACTCTCTTTAAATTTTATCCATCATGCAGTAAATACTCTTCTCATTTATAAAAAGAATCCAATGATTTGGATTTAATCTTTCCTAAATTTAATTAATTATTTTTTTAAATTTTTTTTATTTATTTACGATAGTCACAGAGAGAGGGAGAGAGAGGCAGAGACGCAGGCAGAGGGAGAAGCAGGCTCCGTGCACCGGGGGCCCGATGTGGGACTCGATCCCGGGTCTCCAGGATCGCGCCCTGGGCCAAAGGCAGGCGCCAAACCGCTGCGCCACCCAGGGATCCCCTAATTAATTATTTTAAACTCAAGTTTTAAGATGTTAGAAAGTCATAGTCAAATAAGTTCCTATAGTGCCATTTAACATATATTTAGAGTATCAATAATATAAATAACCATACAGTTGTTAACTTATTTTAATGTGAAAATGTAAGGCTGTCAGCCCTATCTATGATTCACATTTGCTAGGCAGACATAATTTTCTCCTCATTTTAATAAAAACATATAAGTTGTTTACTTTCTTAGTGATCACAAATTAGCAGTGTAGGGGACACCTAGAAAGCTTTTAGACCTGCACGACTCTTGCCCCATCTCTAACCTGCTGTATCAAATTCTCTGGGGTTGAAGCCTAGAAATCTCTTTGTTGTTTTAAATGAGCCCTCCATGTGATTTTGATGCACTGTTACATTTGAGAACTACTGGTCTATTCTTTTTCTAGCTCTTAATATATTACAAAAATTTGGCAAACTCCTGTTTATACCATAGTGACTTACAGAATAAATCATAATATATCAATTAATTGCCATTTTCTAATCCCTATAGTCTAATGAAACAAATGACTAAATAAAAACATATCACTTCTCAATTTCCAGATTTTTGCAAAGACTTATTTATTTTAGAGAGAGAGAGCAAACAGGCAGCAGGAAAGGGCAGGGGAAGAGGGAGAGAATCCTCAAGCAGACTCCCTGCAGAGCACAGAGCCCATCATGAGGCTTGATCCTAGGACTGTGAGATCATCAGCTGAGCTGAAACCAAAAGCAGAAGTTCAACCAACTAAGCCACCCAGGCACCCCCTAAATTTCCGAATTTTTAACTACTAGCAAAAACCATGCTTGTCTCACAGATAGTAACCAATAATTATATACTATAATTAGCAGAGGGCCTAATGTGACTCTAAGTGAAAAACTCAGAGACAGTTATGCAGTTATTATCTGAAATATCACTGTTACACACAGAAATATGAATTGGTTATATTATTCTCCAAAGTTTCATCTTGAACTGGATTGTACAATTTATAGAAATCTTCATGAAACGAATGTATGATTTAATGTAATTTGAAGTCACTCCTCTTATTCAAGTTGATATAGAAAAATAAATATCACAAAGAAACAAAAAAGAAAAGAAATTTACTTTGTGCAGTGTGTACATGTTTAATATCGCTGAGTAGTTTGGGTACTTTAGCCTATAATATTTTCTCCTTAAATTACTGATTTTTAAGCCAATTGTCCTTATTCATATCTACAAACCCTTACATAATTTTTGCATTCTTCTACAAAGCTCTACCATAGCATCATTAGTAAAGAAGTGATTCTGTGGGTGGTAGAGTATAGCTGATGGTACTGAAATAATAAACACAGTTTTGAGACTGAGTAAGGAAGTAAGAGTAAAAAAAAAGATGATTCAAAGATCTAAACAGAATTATAGACTCTAGAGAAGATATACATGTATAAAAGAAAAGTTATTTTCCAGAAAGCCAGTTATACCCCACTTCTGACTTCATCTTCTCATTCACATATGCGACAAATATATGGAATTTCTTCCACATGCTGTTTTGTCAAATAATAAAAGAAATCTGGGTCGGAAATATATCAATAAAAAAATCTAAAATCATTAATTTTAAAATTCTTATGAACATATTTAAAATGATTTTTATTTATAGTGTAATATAAGCAAGGAGTATGAAATTTAAAAAGTATCACTCTATCATCCAGCATAATGTGGTTAATGATATATGTCTTTAAGAAATATTTTCAGAAAATTTTTTATGATAAACTGATAAATGTATTTTATATCGAGGAAAACTTACATAATCTAGAAATTAGCTCCTGAAAACAAGTGAAACAGCACTAATCATTCCTTCCTTACCAATCATTTCTTTTTGTACTTTTTGATCACTCTTTTTTGTTTGCAACTTTTTATAGTAATTTTTCTCTTCCTAGAAAGTGCTGTAATGCATCAAAATATAAATGATTAACAAATATTTTAAGAAACCACTCAACTTTTGGAGATTAAATATACGTTGGTAGCATAAAATCACTAGTAAATTTTCATTGGATGATAAGATGGGAAGCGTAGGTATACCCTTGCTATATACACTTTATATTGATAAAAATCATTTTGAGCAGAAATAATAAACCTAATTTATACTTTATTTTCCAAATTTTTACTTAGTACAATAATCTTATCTTTCTTTGCTTGAAATGAAATTACTAAGCATCTTACATGTTTAATGGGAAAATATATTTTAATAAATAATTAACTCTTAGTAATAGTATTTTAATATTTATGTCATCAAAAATGAACATACTGATACATTGTTCAATTATAAGAAAATGTATTACCCTATAAGTTACTTTGTCTCTTTGTTTTTTCCGAGACAAGAGACATGTACTGTCAGAGACACATAATAGGTATAAAGTTATTAATATGTTAATATTAGTATATAGCAATACACTAAGTAGTTAATATATTAATATTAGCAAGTTAACTTCTAAGGCCTAAGTTTCTTGTCCCAAATATTAACATTTCTATGGATATAAACACTTATATTTTTAGAAAATAAGATAAACTTAAAATGTTAAGGAGAGAACTTAGTAATAATTATTTGAGAAAAAGATTACACAAGGAATAATTTTTAGAATAAGGCATCTCTAAAAATTTCTTCACAGTCTCTCATTTTGCTGGTCAGAGAAAGAGTTAAAAATAGATCACATAGTTTCCTGCATTCATTCTGATATCTACAAATATATGTTAATACAAGTTTATGTATTGTGCACTAAAAATAAAGTAAAACAATGACATTTGATTTGAAATGCCTTATAAAAATCAGGATGAGCAATAGGTAAAAAACCTAAAGGAGATGGAGAAGGTTCAGAAAATAGTCATAAGACCCAGGTGTACCACATAAGAATGAACGCAAGGACTACATTAAAAAAAAATAAACAGCATGGAATTATTAAATATGAACTTTATCACTACATCTCTTGTAACTAGTAGAAAGCTACAACTACTAGTTAGATACCTTTTAAAAAGTAAAGTTAATGCAAATGTAAAAAATTATTTTACATTGTGGCTATTTTATTATGAGTTTGATAAGCTTTTGCTATTTTAAAGTTTTTTTTTTTCTCTTTTCTAGATCAGAAGACATAAGTTCCTGATTGATTAATTACCAAAGATTTAAGGACATACAAGGATTTATCTAACATCTATTTAAAAATAAGTGCGCAGCTTTAAAGTAACACGTTAAAAGCTATGCCATTTCCTCCTAACTGATATAGATGTTGTGCTGCATGTTCTAACTCATTATTGTAATGTTTTGCTCCTAATATCATATGCAGCACAACCAGAATTAAAAGAATGATGGATCACACAAACTCCAGTGTGTATATTGGTAATGTTTGTCTTTGCTTAAAAGAACTCTGTTATTCTCATGTAATCATGTTCTTCATTTCAATGAACATCAGATCACTGTTGTATACGTGCTTGGTAAAGTGAGTTCTAAATACATAGGAGATTCAGTCATCAACACTGAGATGAGAATTTTCAGTAATGTGTTTAAACAGCTTTTTTGAGAGCACAGAAATTTGTGGAGGGATTACTGCATTGTTTCAACACAATATGCATACATACTTGTAAAGTGGTTCTTGCATTATTTATGGAAGCATTTTGTTTGCACATACCCACATTTATTCACTTTTAAAGTTGTGAGTATAGGCAAACAAACACACATAAGAGGATTTTCTTCAGAGATAATCTCTTAAGAAATATTTCTTTTTAGTAATTGAAGAAGAGACATCTTTTCTTAGAAATCCTACAAATTGAAACAAACTATTTACCAAAGCAATTTTGGACAGATAAAATGTATCCATTTTGCTTCTTATTTGAATACAATGTATTATTGGTTAGGAATTTAACAACATATATGATTGAATTACTAAGAAAAGCTTATCATTTGACTTCTGTTTAGAGAATTACATTCAATAGCCTTACCTTTAAACTATAATTTAGCATATATATATGCTAAATAATATATATATGCCATTCAATGTCTATTGAACACTACTATATCATAAGCTCTAATTCCAGTCCATTGATGAGCAAGGCTTCAAATGTATTCACTAATACTCAATTTACAAGTACTTGGAGAAGTACACTGAAAAGAAAATCATAAAAAATAGAACTGTGCCATGTAAATGCAAGAGATGTATAGTGATAGAAAGGAAGAAATGACCACTAAGAACTAAGATAATCCTTGAAATAAAAGTAGAAGGTTAAAAACAAGGTGGAAAAGGGAGTTGACTCCAGATATAACAGAGTGAATAAAAGGATGAGAACTCAAAAAACATGTGCAGTGTGTCATAAGTAGGCTAGTTTGAAGTGAAAAAATTGGTCTTTACAGATAATGGATGATAAGGAGTCTTCCAGATATTTTTACTTTTGGTTTTATATATATATATATGTGTATATATATAATGTATATATGGTTCTTTTAAGATTTTATTTAAATTCAAATTAGTTAACATATAGTGTATTAGTCTCAGGGGTAAAATTCAGTGATTCATCAGTTGCATATAACAACAAGTACTCAGGTTGGGAGGGGCGAGATGGCGGAAGAGTAGGGTCCCCAAGTCACCTGTCCCCACCAGCTTACCTAGATAACCTTCAAATCATCCTGAAAATCTACGAATTCGGCCTGAGATTTAAAGAGAGAGCAACTGGAATGCTACAATGAGAAGAGTTCGCACTTCTATCAAGGTAGGGAAACGGGGAAAAAAGAAATAAAGAAACAAAAGGCATCCAAGGGGGAGGGGCCCTGCGAGGAGCCGGGCTGAGGCCGGGGCGAGTGTCCCCAGGACAGGAGAGCCCCGTCCTGGAGGAGTAGGAGCTGCACCAACCTTCCCGGGCGGAAAGGCCTCCCGGAGAATTGGAGCAGGATCCCCAGAAAGGCGGGGATGCCCTCGGGCTCCCGGGGACACTAACAGGCACCTGTGCCCTGGGAGAGTGCGCCGAGCTCCCTAAGGGCTGCAACGCCACGGCGGGACGCGGAGCAGTTCGGAGGGGCTTGGGCGGCGGCTCCCCGGAGGGGGCTGCACCGCCGGGAGCGCGAATCCAACAGCGCAGGCCTCGGAGCACAGGGCGCTGGGACACAGCCCAGGATCCGGCCTCCCCCAGGACAGGCAGAGGCTGGGAGGGCCCAGGACAGCGAGGACGCTCCTGCCCAGAGCTGAGCAGATCAGCGGCCCTGCCCCGGAGCCTCCAGGCCCTGCAGACAGAGAGCCCCGGAGTTACTGCGGGAGCTGACTCCAGGGCTGCAGAGCTGGCCCCGCCACTGCGGTTGTTCCTCCTGGGGCCTCACGGGGTGAACAACCCCCACGGAGCCCTGCACCAGGCAGGGGTAGAGCAGCTCCCCCAAGTGCTAACACCTGAGAATCAGCACAGCAGGCCCCTCCCCCAGAAGACCAACTAGACGGACCAGTTCCAGGGGAAGTCAAGGGACTTAAAGTATACAAAATCAGAAGATACTCCCCCGTAGTTTTTTTTTTTTTTTTCTGATTGCTTCCCCCACCTTTTTTCCCCTTTCATTCTTTTTCTTTCTCTTTTTCTTCTCTCTCTTTATTTTTTCTTCTTTTTTTCTTTTTCTCTTTTCTTTCCTTCTTTCTCTCCTCTCTTTTGCTCCTTTTCCCAATACAGCTTGTTTTTGGCCACTCTGCACTGAGCAAAATGACTAGAAGGAAAACCTCACCTCAAAAGAAAGAATCAGAAACAGTCCTCTCTCCCACAGACTTACAAAATCTGGATAAAATTCAATGTCAGAAAGCCAATTCAGAAGCACTATTATACAGCTACTGGTGGCTCTAGGAAAAAGCATAAAGGACTCAAGAGACTTCATGACTGCAGAATTTAGATCCAATCAGGCATAAATTAAAAATCAATTGAAAGAGATGCAATCCAAACTAGAAGTCCTGACGACGAGGGTTAATGAGGTGGAAGAACGAGTGAGTGACATAGAAGACAAGTTGATGGCAAAGAGGGAAACTGAGGAAAAAAGAGACAAACAATTAAAACACCATGAAGATAGATTAAGGGAAATAAACGACAGCCTGAGGAAGAAAAATCTACGTTGAATTGGGGTTCCGAGGGCGCCGAAGGGGACAGAGGGCCAGAATAAGTATTTGAACAAATCATAGCTGAAAACTTTCTGAATCTGGGAAGGGAAACAGGCATACTGATCCAGGAAATAGAGAGATCCTCCCCTCCTAAAATCAATAAAAATGGTTCAAAACCTCGACATATTAAGCTTGCAAATTCCAAAGATAAAGAGAAGATCCTGGGATCCCTGGGTAGCGCAGCGGTTCGGCGCCTGCCTTTGGCCCAGGGCGCGATCCTGGAGACCCAGGATCGAATCCCACATCAGGCTCCCGGTGCATGGAGCCTGCTTCTTCCTCCGCCTGTGTCTCTGCCTCTCTCCCTCTCTGTGTGACTAACATAAATAAAAAAAAAAAAAGAGAGAGAGAGAAGATCCTTAAAGCAGCAAGAGACAAGAAATCCCTGACTTTTATGGGGAGGAGTATTAGGGTAACAGCAGACCTCTCCACAGAGACCTGGAAGGCCCACAACAGGCTGGCAGGATATATTCAGGGTCCTAAATGAGAAGAACATGCAACCAAGAATATTTTATCCAGCAAGGCTCTCATTCAAAATGGAAGGAGAGATAAAGAGCTTCCAAGACAGGCAGGAACTGAAAGAATATGTGACCTCCAAACCAGCTCTGCAAGAAATTTTAAGAGGGACTCTTAAAATTCCCCTTTAAGAAGTCCAGTGGAACAATCCACAAAAACAAGGACTGAATAGATATCATGATGACACTAAACTCCTATCTTTCAATAGGAACTCTGAACGTGAACGGGCTTAATAACCCCATCAAATGACGCAGGGTTTACGACTGGATAAAAAAGCAGGACCCATCTATTTGCTGTCTACAAGAGACTCATTTTAGACAGAAGGACACCTACAGCCTGAAAATAAAAGGTTGGAGAACCATTTACCATTCAAATGGTCCTCAAAAGAAAGCAAGGGTAGCCATTCTCATACAGATAAACTAAAATTTACCCCGAAGACTGTAGTGAGAGATGAAGAGGGACACTATATCATACTTAAAGGATCTATCCAACAAGAGGACTTAACAATCCTCAATATATATGCCCCAAATGTGGGAGCTGCCAAATATATCAATCAATTAATAACCAAAGAGAAGAAATACTTAGATAATAATACACTTATACTTGGTGACTTCCATCTAGCGCTTTCTATACTTGATAGGTCTTCTAAGCACAACATATTCAAAAAAACGAGAGCTTTAAATGATACACTGGACTAGATGGATTTCACAGATATCTACAGAACTTTACATCCAAAATCAACTGAATACACATTCTTCTCAAGTGCACATGGAACTTTCTCCAGAAGAGACCATATACTGGGTCACAAATCAGGTCTGAACCGATACCAAAAGATTGGGATCGTCCCCTGCATATTCTCAGACCATAAGGACTTGAAATTAGAACTAAATCACAAAAAGAAGTTTGGAAGGACTTCAAAAACGTGGAGGTTAAGGACCATCCTGCTAAAAGGTGAAAGGGTCAAGTGATCCCTGGGTGGCGCAGCGGTTTAGCACCTGCCTTTGGCCCAGGGTGCAATCCTGGAGACCCGGAATCGAATTCCACGTCGGGCTCCTGGTGCATGGAGCCTGCTTCTCCCTCTGCCTATGTCTCTGCCCCTCTCTCTCTCTCTCTCTCTCTCTCTCTGTGACTATCATAAATAAATAAAAATAAAAAAAAAGATGAAAGGGTCAACCAGGAAATTAAGGAAGAATTAAAAAGATTCATGGAAACCAATGAGAATGAAGATACAACGTTCAAAATCTTTGGGATGCAGCAAAAGCAGTCCTAGGGGGAAATGCATTGCAATACAAGCATCCATTCAAAAACTGGAAAGAACTAAAATACAAAAGCTCACCTTACACATAAAGGAGCTAGAGAAAAAAAAGCAAATAGATCCTAAACCCAGCAGAAGAAGAGAGTTAATAAAGATTCGAACAGAACTCAACGAAATCGAGACCAGAAGAACTGTGGAACAGATCAACAAAACCAGGACGTGGTTCTTTGAAAGAATTAATAAGATAGATAAACCATTAGCCAGCCTTATTAAAGAGAGAGAAGATTCAAATTAATAAAATCATGAATGAGAAAGGAGAGATCACTACCAACACCAAGGAAATACAAACGATTTTAAAAACATATTATGAACAGCTATATGCCAATAAATTAGGCAATCTAGAAGAAATGGATGCATTCCTGGAAAGCCACAAACTACCAAAACTGGAGCAGGAAGAAATAGAAAACCTGAACAGGCCAATAACCAGGGAGGAAATTGAAGCTGTCATCAAAAACCTCCCAAGACACAAAGTCCAGGACCAGATGGCTTCCCAGGGGAATTCGATCAAACGTTTAAAGAAGAAACCATACCTATTCTACTAAAGCTGTTTGGAAAGATAGAAAGAGATGGAGTACTTCCAAATTCGTTCTATGAGGCCAGCATCAGCTTAATTCCAAAACCAGACAAAGACCCCACCAAAAAGGAGAATTACAGACCAATATCCCTGATGAACATGGATGCAAAAATTCTCAACAAGATACTAGCCAATAGGATCCAACAGTAAATTAAGAAAAGTATTCACCATGACCGAGTAGGATTTATCCCCGGGACACAAGGTTGGTTCAACACTCGTAAAACAATCAGTGTGATTCATCATATCAGCAAGAGAAAAACCAAGAACCATATGATCCTCTCAATAGATACAGAGAGAGCATTTGACAAAATACAGCATCCATTCCTGATCAAAACTCTTCAGAGTATAGGGATAGTGGGAACATTCCTCAACATCTTAAAAGCCATCTACGAAAGCCCACAGCAAATATCTTTCTAAATTGGGAAGCACTGGAGCCTTTCCCCTAAGATCAGGAACAAGACAGGGATGTCCACTGTCACCACTGCTATTCAACACAGTACTGGAAGTCCTAGCCTCAGCAATCAGACAACAAAAAGACATTAAAGGCATTCAAATTGACAAAGAAGAAGTCAAACTCTCCCTCTTCACTGATGACATGATACTCTACATAGAAAACCCAAAAGCCTCCCCCACAAGATTGCTAGAACTTATACAGCAATTTGGTAGCGTGGCAGGATACAAAATCAATGCCCAGAAATCAGTGGCATTTCTATACACTAACAATGAGACTGAAGAAAGAGAAATTAAGGAGTCAATCCCATTTACAATTGCACCCAGAAGCATAAGATACTTAGGAATAAACCTAACCAAAGAGGTAAAGGATCTATACCCTAAAAACTATAGAATACTTCTGAAAGAAATTGAGGAAGACACAAAGAGATGGAAAAATATTCCATGCTTATGGATTAGCAGAATTAATATTGTGAAAATGTCAATGTTACCCAGGGCAATTTACACACTTAATGCAATTCCTGTCAAAATACCATGGACTTTCTTCAGAGAGTTAGAACAAAATATTTTAAGACTTGTGTTGAATCAGAAAAGACCCCAAATAGCCAGGGGAATTTTAAAAAAGAAAACCATATCTGGGGGCATCACAATGCCAGATTTCAAGTTGTACTACAAAGCTGTGGTCATCAAGAGAGTGTGGTACTGGCACAAAAACAGACACAAAAATCAATGGAACAGAATAGAGAACCCAGAAGTGGACACTGAACTTTATGCTCAACTAATATTTGATAAAGGAGGAAAGACTATCCATTGGAAGAAAGACAGTCTCTTCAATAAGTGGTGCTGGGAAAATTGGACATCCACATGCAAAAGAATGAAACTAGACCACTCTCTTGCACCATACACAAAGATAAACTCAAAATGGATGAAAGATCTAAATGTGAGACAAGATTCCATCACAATCCTAGAGGAGAACACAGGCAACACCCTTTTTGAACTCAGCCACAGTAACTTTTGCAAGATAGATCCATGAAGGCAAAAGAAACAAAAGCAAAAATGAACTACTGGGACTTCATCAAGATAAGAAGCTTTTGCACAGCAAAGGACACAGTGAACAAAACTAAAAGAGAACCTACAGAATGGGAGAAGATATTTGCAAATGACCTATCAGATAAAGGGCTAGTTTCCAAGATCTATAAACAACTTATTAAACTCAACAGCAAAGAAACAAACAATCCAATCATGAAATGGGCAAAAGACATGAAGAGAAATCTCACAGAGGAAGACATGGACATGGCCAACAAGCACATGAGAAAATGCTCTGCATCACTTGCCATCAGGGAAATACAAATCAAAACCACAATGAGATACCACCTCACACCAGTGAGAATGGGGAAAATTAACAAGGCAGAAAACCACAAATGTTGGAGAGGATGCGGAGAAAAGGGAACCCTCTTACACTGTTGGTGGGTATGTGAACTGGTGCAGCCACTCTGGAAAACTGTGTGGAGGTTTCTCAAAGAGTTAAAAATAGACCTGCCTTACTACCCAGCAATTGCACTCTTGGGGATTTACCCCAAAGATTCAGATGCAATGAAACCCCGGGACACCTGCACCCCGATGTTTCTAGCAGCAATGTCCACAATAGCCAAACTGTGGAAGGAGCCTCAGTGTCCATCGAAAGATGAGTGGATAAAGAAGATGTGGTTTATGTATACAATGGAACATTACTCAGCCATTAGAAATGACAAATACCCACCATTTGCTTCGTGGATGGAACTGTAGGGTATTATGCTGAGTGAAATAAGTCAATTGGAGAAGGACAAACATTATATGGTCTCATTCATTTGGGGAATATAAATAATAGTGAAAGGGAATAGAAGGGAAGGGAGAAGAAGTGTGTGGGAAATATCAGAAAGGGAGACAGAACATAAAGACTCCTAACTCTGGGAAACAAACTAGGGATGGTGGAAGGGGAGGAGGGTGGGGGTTGGGGGTGAATGGGTGATGGGCACTGAGGGGGACACTTGATGGGATGAGCACTGGGTGTTATTCTGTATGTTGGCAAATTGAACACCAATAAAAAATAAATTTTTTATAAAAATATTTTAAAAAATAAAGGTTGACTAAGTTGTGGGGAAAAAAAAACAAAAACAAATAAAATTTAAAAAAAAATAGCCAGTGCTCATTATATCAAGTGTTCCCTTCAATGCCCATCATCCAGTTACTCCATCTTCCCACCCACCCCCTCTCCAGCAACAAACCCTGTTTGTTCCTTATAGTAAAGAGTCTTTTATGGTTTGCCTCCCTCTCTGTTTTTATGTTATTTTATTTTTCCCTCCCTTCCCCTATGTTCATCAATTTTGTTTCTTAAATTTCACAGATGAGTGAAATCATACGGTGCTTGCCTCTCTTTGACCTATTTTTAGTTGGCATGATGCACTCTAGCTCCATTGTGTTGTTGCAAATGGCAGTATTTCTTTTTTTTTTTTTTTTTTGATGACTGAGTAATATTGCATTGTATATATATTCCACTTCTTTATCCACTCCTTAGTCAATGGATATTTGGGCTCTTTCCATCCATATTTTGTGGACATTGCTCCTATAAACATAGGGGTGCCTGTGCCCCTTTGGATCTATATCTTTGTAACCTGTGAGTAAATACTTAGTAGTGCAAATGCTGGGTTAGGGTAGTTCTATTTTTAACTCCCGTAGGGTTTTACTACTTTCCATTCCCACCTACAAGGTATGAAAATACCTGTTTCCCCACAATTTTCCAAAAGAGTACATTTTAAAATTTGTGAAGTTTGCCAATATCATGATCTCAGTGTAGTTTTTTTTTCTTCATTTCTCTCATTATGAACAAAATTGATTCCCTTTTTATATATTTAAGAGCATTTTAAAATTAGTTTTGGGGAATTTGCCTATTTACATCTTTGGTAAATATTCCCCCCCTTTTTTTGTATTTTGACATTACTTAGAGTGCATCTTGTCATGCAAAGATTTTTATTTCTGTGGTGAAATGTAGTCATTTTTCATTTTATTGCATCTAAATATTGTGAGAATATAGAAAGCATTTCCTTACTAGCAGGTTATATTGGAATACACCCTTGTTTTCTTCTAGAATTTATAGTTTTATTGTTTACATTTAGTTCTCTCATCCATTTTGAGTTTGTGTTTGCTCGAGGTGTGAGGAATGTACCTAATTTTATCTTACTCCAGATGATAACTTGTTATCTTAACAGCCTGTATTAAATTTTTTTATTATCTCAAATCATTTCAGAAGTGCATTTGAGAAGTATAACTTGATATCCTATTGCATTTTAATATCGTGCAATAGATAATAGAAATATTCATTTGTTGAGGTGTTTCTTTAAAGATTGTTACTTTAACAGTTCTCAAATGAAAGTTTACTTATCTGCAATACATACTAATCACAGCTTCACTCAACCAAACTACAAATATTTTATAGACCTCAGTTTTATGTTTTCCATCCTCCAAGAAAGATCCAATTTAATATCATTTATTTACAGTGACTCATTGGGATCCTCTCCCATAAGAGAAGGCTAAATTAGCCAGCAATATTTAGGGAAAACATTAAGTAACAGTTTGAAACTTGAATAAAAAAAAAATTTACTTTAGTGACTGCAACTAAACAGGAATAGATTATCCACTGTGAACTAAAGCTTGTTCCCTAACGAGAACTGCATGTTTCTTCACCCAGCCTCCATAAATCCTACAGCAGTCTTGGGATTTTAAAATTGACTCTAATACTGAGATCCATTACAGATATTTGTACTCTTTGTGATTTATAAAGCTGAAAATCACTCTGCTTGATACTGAATAGTTGTCCTTTAAGATGCCAACAAGTTCCTATTATGGTAACAAGAAGAAATATTCAGACTACCCTCCTTTATCTTCTCTTTATGTATTTAACCTTATCTCTAATCTTCAAATAGATACATATAAAGTATAATGCGGATTAGCAAAAAAATTTTCTGTACAGAACAGGATAGTAAATATTTTAGGTTTTTCAAGCCATATTGTCTTTGTCATAATTCCTCAGCTCAGCAGGAGTAGCACAAAAGTAATTATTTGTCCTGAACTCTTTTAAAGTTTCACTATTATTTACATCACAGACTAGCTTCAATGAAATTTAATTTATTAAAATAGAACCATAAATTCAGAAAATCTGCTCCCAAACTTGAGGTGTTCAAAAAGGTAATGTCTGTGTCAGTAGAAGCATCTCATATTTGGTATCACATCCTTTTAATTTGCTAGGTTTAACCTTAAGTCTCCTTGGGGCGAAAGGAAAGGAAAGGAAAGGAAAGGAAAGGAAAGGAAAGGAAAGGAAAGGAAAGGAAAGGAAAGGAAGAAAAAGAAAAGAAAAGAAAAGAAAAGAAAAGAAAAGAAAAGAAAAGAAAAGAAAAGAAAAGAAAAGAAAAATGAAAAGAAAAGAAAGAAAAGAAAAATGAAAAGAAACAACCCACTTTGAGATAAGATAACATTAAAAGAAACAGAGAAGCTTGAACTAACCAGTGGGCCACTTCAGATTAAAAATGTGTTTAAAAAGATAAACATACAATGACCCTCTAATTGGCCTTGCACTCATACACAATAACTGAATATCCTGTATCATTTTCAAATGAACTAAATATTTGGGCACTGGGAGGTAGTTTATATTATTTTCTTCCCTATTTGCAATAAAACACCCTATTTTTTCCAATATGAATTTATATAAAGTTTAAACATCAAATAATAAAGGTCATAAATGCTTTAGTGTCTGTGGGCCACCAAGGCAAACTGATACTTTCACCAGTTCTCTTTCCCAAGCTTTGAGTAATTATTTTAATTTTACCCAAGTAGCCAAATCCAGAGATAAGCTGCTTCATTAATGTGCTAGAACTCCATGTAATGAATAATTTCTGGAAACAGACTCAGCATTTCATGACTTCATATTAGCTAATGGCCTTACTGCTATACCTCAGTCGTGCTTAGAGTGGTTTGTCTCATTCAGAGTGGATAGGTTCAAATTTAGATATTGTTATTCATGAGATTCCATTGCTCTCCATTCAGGGGACTTAATAAATTATCTCCTTTATATTTTTTTTCATTATGTTTACTGGATCTATTGTAAGAACCTAATTAAGTGAATTTAAATATAGTTTTTGAATGTTGTTAGGCATATTAGAGTTAATTTCTATAAGTTTTTGTGGTCACTTGATTCTATTTATAACATAAAGGCATCTATTTTGAAAATTAAAATATTAACAAATACAAAGTGAGTTTTTTTGTTTTTCTTTTTAACAGATTTATTAATATATTTAAGAGAGAAAGTAAAGCATGTAAGTGGGTAGAAGGGCAGAAGGAGAGAAACTTCAAGTAAACTCCCAGCTGAGCAGGGAACCAGAGGTGGAACCAGAGGTAAATTCCATGACCCATGAGATCATGATCTGAGCTGAAACCAAGAGTCAGATGCCCAACCAACTGAGCCACCCAGGTGCCCTGAGCAAATTTGTTTTTTTAAATAGCAATGGAATTGAGAAAGAAGATATGGTATCAGAAGAAAAACAATATATTTGCAGTATATAATTAGAAAAGGTAAAAGGAGCTAAATCAAAATGTACCTGAATCTTAAAACTTTATTTCTGTCTATAATAAGAGAAGGTTATATGACATGAGTAACTGGAAGAGAGAGCCAAATCAGGGTGTTATAGTATACACTGTGCATTTTAGGAGGTTAGAAAAATAAATCTGTAGTACATAGTGGTTATCATCTTTCCAAATTTGAGTAGAGTGCTAAGATTGTCCAAACTTGTTTTGTAAATGTACCAAGTTCTTGATATATATATATATATATGATATATATATCATATATATTTAAACATGATTACAATTTTAATCAATGGCTCAGTTGAAACATTTACATAAATGAATATATACATACACATAGAAATACGTCAAAGATAATTTTAAATGAATTTATCTTTTTTATAAACATACTGGTTTATTGTAAAAAAACAATAGTAAATACAAAATAGGGGAAAAGTACAACTAGCCCTTATTTATAGAATTTTGAATGTTTCCAAAGCTTACTTACCCCAGTTTCTTATGATCCTTCTGTCCTCTTCTTAAAAATTATTGGAATCAGAAGGGGTAGCCCAAGCCCTTCGGGTAGAAAGTTTTAAGTACTTTCAGGCAGAAGAGATTTCTTCTTTAATCTACGGAATTTGTATAATCTCAAATTGTGACTGTGTTTTGATTTATGAGACTATAAATTACTTGGAACTAGAGATAGTCCAGAACGGAAATTGTTAACTGTGTTACACAAGTATAAGAAATTATACATTTGGGTTTTGGTATAATTTTGCTTTGGTTCATATATTTCTCTATTACATTTTCTGATCTGCTCTAGAACATGAGTCAAGTAAAACATGTTTTATTCATGTTAATAACCTGAATGTTGGCAACTTGTGTATTATATGTCTATCAAATATTATTTAATATAGTGTTCAATAACTTTAAAAATACTGTTTTTCCTGATTATTTTTATAAGTGAAGACTTAGTGTGTAGTAGAACTAATTTGGATAGTTAACATTTTTATTCCAAATTAATTAGCCCCTCGAACAGTTATAGAGCATATCTTCTATATGATTATGGAATTAAACTATGTATTATCAATTTTAAGAAACCATAATAAATATACTATCTAATTGATGACATGTCTTCTATCTATTCATTAAACATTTATTAATATTAAACTATTCATTAAACATTTATTAACAAATTACCTTGTGGAAGATATACAGGAAAAGAAATGTAAAGACATGTAAATGACATGTCTTCTATCTATTCATTAAACATTTATTAACTTTAAACTATTCATTAAACATTTTTTAACAAATTACCTTGTGGAAGATATACAGGAAAAGAAATGTAAAGAACTTAAAATAACTTAAAGCATGGAATTACCATTTTAGGGACAATGGTAACAAATAAAAAAGAATTCCTCAAAAATCCCTAATAATTGCAAAAATGAGTAATTACATTATTTAGCTTTGCTGCAGTAACAAATGACCCCACATTCTCAGTGGCTTATTTCAAGTATTTCTTTCATATTACATGTCTGGTACATATCTGATCTACATATTGTCTTGTTAGGTTGTCCAGGCTGAAGAAGTAGATCTTTTGGGAGCATGCCATTTTCATGGAAGAAAGAAAAAGGCAAAGAACTAATAGAAACTAGCTACGCCCATTCACCCTTCTGTTAAGACGTGACATAAATCATACCCACTCACATTCCTTTGGCCAAAACTGAGCTTAAGTCAAAATCAACAGGACAGGGATAAAATTTTGCCTAAAGGTCATACAGAACTTCCATGGTAATGAATGGAGATTTGGAACTTTCTTACAAGAGAGAGGATTGATGTAAACTAATAAAGCATTCTGTCACAAAAGGATTCTATGTTTTCCCCCCATGGTGGGATTTAGGAGGCATCTCCTTATCAATAACATCTCTTCACGCTTTCCTTGTATTTCCAGAATTGATTGATTCCTTATTTGTATTATACTGACAAGTTGACCTGACACCCCGCAGAAATAAATAAATAAATAAATAATAAATAAATAAATAAATAAATAAATAAATAAACAAATAATAAAATAGACTCTTTAGTTCTGAAAGAATAGGAATGAATTTTATACTTTATGCAGGGAAAAATTTTGTGAACTTTACGTCATTCTCTTTTTTTCTCACTAGTATAAGACTGATTAAAATAAGCAAAATCACTATGAACTGAAAATATTTTAATATTTGATAAGTAAAAATATATGATGATAATGAAGACCAGAGACAATAGGGATGGTGAATTAAATTCTTCCCCCAAAATGAAGCATGATGAAGGTTTGATCATATAGCACATATCTCGTGTGCTTTAAAAAGAGAAACAACTAAAATGTATGCTTTTAAAAGGACAAAAATGTGTAAATCTGCCAAGAATTTCAGAAGCAATATTAAACTGGTAGAGGCAAACAGGAAAGAAAAAATACACTACACATTTAACAAGTCTGTTGTTTTGAACATTATGGTCTTCCTGCTGTTATACTTGCTAAAGGGCATAGAACTATTATTAAGTAGAAAGCAAAAATCACAGTGCAGACTAAATGGAGCATATTACTGTGAGTAAATATTTGAGAACACTGAATTTAATATTAGCTGCTGTTGAACAAGAACAAACTTCAATGTCAGTTATGAATCTGACCACATGCTTGTCATTAGAGTTCTGGTTATCTCATCTGACATCCTAGGGAGAAAATAGAAGGGACCAGCAACTATGAAACAAAATTGTTTCATGCAAGCTAAGAGATTATTTCCTTAAAATTTACCCACCCATAGAAAAATATTATTATTATTTTTAATAAATAGCCCCATAGAAAAATTTATATACTGCATTTATTCTCATATTCTGCATTTTATATAATAACCAATACTAAGAATAAATGCCATCCAAACTAAGTAAGAACATAAGACATTTTTGCTATTCAAAACATTTCCTGAAATCATGCTAGACTTGCCAGGTTTTGCTCTAGAATGTCTGCCACACAGAGTTCTTTATAAAATATTCACAACAACTACTTAAAGGCCAACTCCAGGTGATGCCCCACAGAATAACAATAGATTGTGAGCATGTGATTCAAGGACATCCAACACATAGGACACCAATAACCAAAAGATGATATCCAGGTAATATTGAGAGAATAAGTCATTAATAGTGGAAGGTGAAAAGATGAAAATTTATGAGATAGTATCATGTGAGAGTGGCCATGATGTTCCCTGAATAAGACAAAGTCATAAGGGAGAAGAAACTTTGACTAGGCAAAAAAGCCTACTGGTAAAGAGAGAAGACAGCAAACATGAAAAGAGAAGCAGATTTCAGAAAAGAGAATAAAAAGAAAGTGAGAGAAAATCTCAAGAATTGCTTAGGTTCCAGTTCTATTGCCAGGGCACTTGTATCTTAACAAAAAACAAAGCACAAAACCGACAAATACCTCTTTTTTACCAGGAAATTCCATGAATATAATCCTGATAATTAAAGATTCCAAAAAATATCTATGACTTATGTTTTGAGTTTTTCCCCCTAAATTATGATTACTGAAAATCTATTAAGTTAAAGAATGACTTTCAATTACAAAATAAATGCAAAAACAGATAAAATACAGAAATTGTATATGGTAATCATAGTGTTTAATGTGGTATTTAATTATTAATGCTAAAACTACATTTTATACAGGATGAGATAAATAGAGAATTTAATAACAAGCAAATATCATTAAGAACTGGAATGTTTAGAGGCACAGTTGGTTAACTGTCCCACTGTATTTCAGCTCATGTCATTATCTCAGGGTGATGAAATCAAGCTTCTCTACCCCATCAGGCTCCACACTGTGCATGGAGCCTACTTAAGATTCTCTCTCCCTTTTCTTCTGCCCCTCCCCTCCCACACAACACACTCTCCAAAAAAAAAAAAAAAAAAATTAATTCCCTATGATGGTTACATTTGGAAGTTTATGGAGCTCCTCCATCCCAATCATCACAAAGTAGTCCTATGCAAAATGACTGACATATAGTAGGCACTCTGTAATAACTTATTAGATGAATTAATTAAGGAAAATAAATTATTCAAATAAATATTTTACCACACTAACATTTATGAATTATTGTATTTTCAATTTAATAAATATATGCATTAGGAATTCAGTTATAGAGTCTGATTCTATCGAATCAAACCAAAACACACTGATTACCTCAGTGTGTCAAAGTATTCTCTAAAATAATCTTTATGTTAATTTAAAAAATCACCTAATGTGTATATGAAAGATATAAAATTTGATGTATTGTTAAAAACAATACTTCATATTTGCATTTTACATGAGAAATAAAAAATACACAAAGCAGTTCATGATACATTTGCTAGAAAGGTATACACTGTTAAATTACTGAGAATGAAGCTATTTTTTTAAGATTTATTTATTTTAGAGAGAGAGAGAGTGGGGGGAGGAAGGGACAGAAGGAGAAGGAGAAAAGCAGGGAGCAGGGAGTCTGAATGTGGGGGAGAGGGGGTCAACCTCATAACCCTGAGATCAAGGCCTTAGCTGAAATCAAGAGTCAGATGCCTAACTGACTGAGCCACCCAGGCACTCCAAGAATAAATAAAATTATAGCAATAAGCCAACAATGTCAAAGACTAGTCCTTAACCATCCAATATCTAATCTGATAGCCAGCCAAGCTCTTACCCACCCTCTCCTTGTCATTAACATCTCAACAAAAATTGATTGAGCACTCATGATGAGTTCTTCATTGCATTAGTGAAACATTAAGCAAGACACAATCCTTTCTCTCCTAAAGCTTATCAGTCTGCTGAGTCAGAAAAGGAATGTTTGTGTATATATATGGATGGATGCAGGCATGCATGCATGGATATATTTATTGCTTACTTCAGGTTAGCCTATTTATAGGCTACAGTGATTTTCCCTCATGTTCCAATAAATATATATACAGAAAAATACTGAAAGCCTATTTCAAACAATTAAAATGCTAATATCCAAGCAAAATACACTATTTACTATCTACCCTATACATATTATCTACCATTTATCTCCTATATTGTGGATACCAGGCTGACTTTATAATAACTGGAAGATTATTTTTGTGAGATTGGGAGTTATACTACTATTAGTCTCTTTATATCTTTATATAATCTTGTTAAGGCAGATACATCAGAGGAAAAATGAAGAGTTAATGGTGATCTTCGGGGCCATATTCACAACTTTATGACAAATATCTTTAACATTTAAAAAAAATTAGGGAAGTTAAATGAATAATAGAAAATAATTATTTGACAAAGAATAAGTAACTATAGATTAATAACCTGAATTATGGATCTCCTGTACTAGAAGAAAAAAGACCTAATAAAATATTTGAACATGTTAACCCAGCAACTGTGTTAAAAATATTTTTAGACCAAATATGAGACTTAGCTCTTCATATAACATCATACAGTTAGGAACATGTTAAATGGAGTTATTAACATAGTTTTCTTTTTGGGTAGCCAATAGCATTTACTAGGCAAGTTCCCATAGGCAGCCAATCCCACAAATACTCCTTCTCCAATAAAGTAAACAAGAGCTAAGTATTGGGAAGAATCTTTCTAGTTACTAAAGTATGATATAATTAAACAATATCATGCCAATATTTTACTTAAATATTAAACTCTAAAATTGACTGTATTATTTTCAATGAAAAGTTTTCTAAACTTTAATTAAAATATTTATAGAAGAATTTTTGCATCTCAAATAAAAATGAAGCTAACTTTGCATTTCAAACTGAAGAAAATCTGCTACTAAACTACATTATTTAAAACAAGGTTGGGGTGCCTGGCTGTCGGTCAGTAGAGCATGCAACTTGTGATCTTGGGGTTTTAAGTTCAAGCCCCTTGTTGGGCATAGGAGATTACTTAAAAAAAATAATAAAGTCTTTAAACAAGGTAAAAAACACAAACCAAATTATAATTTTTCTAAAGACTCAATAGTAATAGCTGTTTTGCAGTTGACTATAGTAAACATTTCTGCACAAAAATTACTCGGTTCTTACAATAATGTGTACTTTCTGAAAAGGTCATGTGTATCCTGGAATCCATGGAGTTAAATTTAAAATATGACAATACTGTATCAAAATGTGCTTAGACATCAAGGAGACTGTAAGATACGATCAATGCAATAGACTAAAGACCCAAATCAATGGACTGCAGTAAGAATATCATTTATGACATCCTTGTCTGCATCCAAAGTTATATGGTCTCAAATTAAAAAGTCAGTTGTTCCTGAATTAAAGAGGAAAAAAATGATTGTTTCTGACATGATAAAAAGTACTTCTGCCATTTAAACTGAATATAGCAATAAACAAACAAACAAACAAATAAATAAACAATATAGCAATAAGATTTTGATAAAAATATAGTTGTGCGTTTATCTAAATTAATCTATTTAATGGATTCATTGACTCCTTTAATCAAGGAAAATGATGTAAATATATCTCAAGGATTCTCTTCCAAAAGCTAACTCTAAAAGGGAATATTTTGTTGAGCCCCGAGTATCTGTCTGATTCTGCTATATGCTATATTTATATAGCTTTCCTTAATTAGAGACGGAAGGAAATGAGGAGAACTTAGAGGACACTAACAGAAACCTTCTTCCTGTGTTTGATTCATTCCTTGACAAGTCAGTTTAGTTACTGAATCAGCTGTTTTACCAGCTTTTTCCTTAGTTATTTTTGGCAACTTCATATTTTACGTCTTCTGTTCCTCATATTTTGTGTCATTCTCTTACCGGTATATATTCTATGCTTTAGTCAATGTATATTAGTTCTATCTCTAATTCAAGTCCACAAAATTTTATTGTGAGTAAGCCATTCTGCTACACATAAACCATAGGTCACGTCTTCAAGAATTTTATAGGCTCTTAATAGCGTTATGCTAGTGTTTTGGGGTATAAAAGAGAATATTTTATCTACTCTGACTTATTGGAAGAAATCATCCCGGGATGAAAATTGGTCAGAAAAATAGAAGAGTATTTTGTGAATGATAAAGAGAGAGCATATCAGGCATATCACAATTTCTTAAGAGCCAAAGGCAGCAATCCAGGATTGAGATGACAACAGTCTGAAACCAAAGTTGGATTGTTTTTTTTTTCTTTTAATGATGAGTATATTAGTCCCTTTCAGAAGTTTACACTGTAGTCAAGCACATCACTAAACACAATATAAGGTCTGAAATGTCCTTACCCCAGATATCCTCAATTTTTTCAGATCTCTTCACAGAGATGTCTTCCCTAACCAAGATTAAAAAGTAGCAGCCTGAAATCCTTACTATGCTTTATTTTTTTCTATAACTTTCACCATTTGATATAGCATATATTTATTCATTTAATTGTTTGTTCTCTGCATTCTACCCCTGGAACACAAGGTTTATGAAAGCAGGAAATTTGTTTAGAGAAATGACTTGGCTTATATTTCAATGCTCAATAACTATTTTCTTGAAATGATGCATGAACAAATGCTAGTCTTCACAGCAAAAACACTTCAGTCTCTTCAAACCCATGTTCCGAAACATTAATTAGAATCCCTCTTACCCGTTAATATATTCTTTACTCTGTGTATATTGCCTCTGTTACTATACCCTCTACTCCCTTAAATATTCATGGAAATACACTCCATCTTCAACATACCCTACATTGTTTTTGGTTCTCCAGGCCTATTGATTCTTTCTACACAAAATCTCTAGCTTTTTCTTACTTTTATCCATTTCCCATTGCTGCTATGCTGCTGAAGGCTCTAACCATCTCTCAGCAATAGCCTTTCTCTGTAAAAAATAATAATAATTTAACTAAATTAAGAAGTTTCGGCCAATGCTGCTTATTCTAATTTCTCATGCCCCCCATCCATTTTTCCTTATTTACTAGGAAGTATCTTCCTACAGTATAATTCATATCATGTCACTTTTTCTAATTATTTGTGATAGACCATAAAAAATAACCAAACTCCTTAAACTTTTGTGATTTAATGAATGTCTCAATATATATTTTGGCAAAGTTAATAATAAAGAATATGTAAGTGTGTCTACCAGCACTAAAAATAACTCCACCCTCCCTACAACCCCTGATAGTACTATGACTACTAATTTTGTTGATGTGTACTGCTGAACATCAAATTATCCACCAATAATTAGCATGTTATTTCTTAAGGCAAAGTCAAAATTATTTGGACTTTCATCATTTTGCTATACCAGAGCAAACCATTTTTCAAAAGGTGATATTCTCCCCCAGCCAAATTCTGAGCTCTGAGATCCTGACTGCTTTTGATTTTGTTGTCTATTATTAATCAGAAGCAGTTCCTCACAAGTTACTATGAACTTACCTTTAAAAAGAAAACAAACAAAGCTATTCTAAAACAATGCAATGCCCCTACAGTTTTAATAGGTCGCAGCCTTTGTTATCATACATATAGAAGTTACTGTTTCCCTTGAGATTCTGAGTTTGCCTTTGCATTTGCTATTGCTCCCCAAACCTTTACACTGGCTCCTTCTCTCCCTTCATTCTTATCTTTATGGAATAATTTCCTGACTACCATATCTGATATAACTATCTCTGTCTTTTCATACACTACTTAACTTTTCAACCTAGCACTTAATATTACCTGATTGCATATTGTCTGTTTTTTGTTTACCCTCCAATCCTCCTATCAAACATCAGCTCTAAGAATATGGGAAAACCTTATGCCTTGTTCACTTCTCTGTTTCCAATTACCAGAAGAATACTAGGCACGTGGTAGGTCTCAATAAATTTTGTTAGTGTAGGTGAATTGCCTCTCAAGTGATTAATCCCTTGTTGCATATTATATTTTTCATAATGGGACAATTACATCTAGTATTATTAATGTGTAGCAGCAATTATTCAGTCTAAGAAATCAGCATTGACCATTGTATATGGAATTGCATAATTATTGTATGATCATTATACTATATTTCTTTTTTTAAAATACAGCTTTCTGGGGCACCTGCGTTGCTCAGTTAAATGACTGACCCTTGATTTTGGTTCAAGTCATGATCTCAGGCTTGTGAAACTGAGCCCTGAATCAGACTTCATGCTCAGTGTGAGTCTACTTAAGATTCTCTCTCTCTCTCTCTCTGCCTCCACCACTGCTCCTGCTTACACACATGCATGTGCATGCTCTCTCTCTCTTAAGAAATAAAAATGAAAAAAATAATAATAAAATAAAACTTTCTAAGCCCATTATAAAATGAGCAACATTTTTAAATTTTAAAAAAAGGTAATCTTAACAGGAAAATAAAAAAAAAATTCACATACATAAATCATTATATAGCTCTTATTAAAGCATAGCTATTGTCTTAAGCCAATTTTATGCCATTGGTAGTTGTGTTTCCCAATGAAATTGAGCTAATCAGAACATAGTCATCATTTGTATTATGGCTAATTAATAATTCCAGTAGAAACCCAAATTATTAACTTCATATTAACAAACTCACAGAAAGAGCAACTTGAAACAAAAACAGAACAAGTGGATATTTTCCCCATATATTGAAACAATGGAAAAAATAACTATCATTAATATAGTATCATCTGTTTAAATTAATGTAAAATATAATTTGGAATAAATTTGTCCCTAACATTTTTCCTATGGCATTTGAATTTTTTAAAATAAGACTATACCTAAGATGATCAACAGGGCAAAAAGATCCTCATATTTCATTTTCTTGGTTGATTTAATAACATAATTTTTTAAATTTAATTTTAATTTTTATTTATGATAGTCACACACAGAGAGAGAGAGAGGCAGAGACACAGGCAGAGGGAGAAGCAGGCTCCATGCACCGGGAGCCCGACGTGGGACTCGATCCCGGGTCTCCAGGATTGCGCCCTGGGCCAAAGGCAGGCGCCAAACTGCTGCGCCACCCAGGGATCCCTAATAACATAATTTAATGTTGACATAACTCTTCTCACAATATATCGCAACAGTCATTCATTTCTGTGGTAAATATTGTTTGTATGTCAGAATCTGTTTTATACCTCAGCAAACCAATAATTAGTACTCAAAAGAATTTTAAACAAAAACAAAGTCTTAATATACAAAAGGTTCTAAGGAATGAAACTCAAAGATTAAGTATCTTTTTAATCAAAACACATTAAGAAATTATTATTTCAGCTAACCAGTATTAGAATTATGATGACAGTTTAATAACCTCCCAGCCATACTTTCTACTTATATATTTATATGAGAAAGAAAATGTGAAGTAAATCCAATATTGTATATCACTGATGTATACTTCTAAAATAGATTGTTCATGAGAACAAAAAGTATTTTGTAGACGGTATCAGGAAGGAAATATCCTCTCTCTTATGAATTCTCTTTTTGCCTTCAATTTAGCACAGAAAAATAAACAACCAGAAGACACTTCACTTCAGATCCACCTAAAGCAAATGCTATTATGACAAACTGCTTTAAATCTTATTTAAAAAAAACATAGAGTGTAAGTGCATGCATGCAAAACTCATATTAAAGTCCTTAAAATCCCATGACTTTGAACACTGTGACATTTTTATTCTTTAGTAAGAATTATTTAATTTCACAAATATATCTTATATATAGCTTAATTTGTTTCCCATATAAAACAATAACATCAGATTTGAGGTTAAATTTTATTCTTATGCTCTCTCCCAATGCAATTTTTTTTATGTTGTTGAAATCAACTATTGTAAAACTATTAAATTTTTAAATTGAAAAATGCTCAAATTGAACATTAAATGTGAAAATAAAGAAATTAAGCCTTTCTCCTACTATAAGAAAAATATCCATAAATGCTATCAAGAGGGCATTTTCCTCTGGTAATAGTCATTTCCTGTTGTTATATGTATATAATTCTTTCCCGCTTGTGCCAGCAAAGACATTTAAATAATACTCAATTATAAAAAAAGGATCTCTAATATATTGGCTTCAAACAAATTTTAAAATTTGTAAAAATAACAATATTTATGTACTTTCATCTTTCAGTTATTATAACAACAAACTTTAGGGTACAATTTGTATGTTTAATTTTCATCATAATGGATAAAATATCTGAATATTTCGCTGATAGATATAGATCTAATTTCTTTTGTAGTATATTTTATTACAGAAATGTATATCCTCCTCCAAAATATGCATACCCCCTTTAATAGTTAAATAATAGGAAGTAAAACAAAAATAATACTGTAAATTTTTATTTCAAAATTTAAACTCATGTCTTCCCATTCAAGTTCACTGGAGGTTGTCATTCTCATCCTCACAACAAGAAAAAATGGGCAGAATGAAAATCAACAGCTTTTCTTAAATACATCAGAAAAATGAGGTCACAAGGCAATCACTGCCTCCAAGATTGGAGAGACAGACAGGTGGACACTGCTATACATACACAATGGTACAGCCACTTTTGAAGACAATTTGGTGTTTATTTATTTATTTTTTTTAAGATTTTTTTATTCACTTATTTGAGAGAGAGAGAGAGAGTAAGAAAAAAAAGCAGTAGGGGGAAGGGCAGAGAGAGAAGCAGGCTCCCCACTGAGCAACGAATGCAATACAGGCCTCCATCCCAGGACCTGGAGATGATGACCTTAGCCGAAGGCAGCTGCATAACTGACTGAACCACCCAGGCACCCCAATTTGGTGGTTTTTTTGTTTTGTTTTGTTTCGTTTTGATTTACAAAATTAAATTTAGTCTTCCCATGTGATCCAGTGATAGCACTTTCTGGTATTTATTCAAATGAGTTGAAAATACATATTTCATCTCATAAATGAAAGAAACTAATCGAAAAGGCTACTCCATTCCAACTAGATGACATTCTGGAAAAGGCCTAATAATGGAAACAGTAAAAAGAGCAATAATTGTCTTGGGCTTATGGCAGGGAAGAATGAACAGATAAAGCATAGGAATGTTTAGGGAAGTGAAACTATTATGTTGTAAGGTGGACATATTTCTTCATGTTTGTTACAATGCACAGAATGCACAACACTAACAATAAACTCTAATATAAAGTACGAACTTTGATTAATGAGTGTATCAAAATAGTTCATCAACTATAACAAATGCACCACACTAATGTAAGATGTTAATGAAAAAACTGGAGAGATGATAAGGAATTTGGGGGAACTCTATACTTTCCCCTCATTTTTTCTGTAAATCTAAAACTGCTCAGAAAATCTATTAATTACAAAACAAAATAAAAAACAACAAAAAGGAAACAAAAGTTCAAGTCATTATACTACTCTATCTTCATCAAGAATAATTCATTGAAAATAATTTGTATTTTAAGATAATCACATTGCCAATAAAGATTTTCAAAAACCCCAGGAAATAATCAAGAATGTAATAACTGCCAGAAACGGTATTTCAAGTATTTTAACAACTTAAGTTGATTCCTTGCAAGCCTCAGAGGGACTATGCTATTAATTAATATTTTCTATTTAATTTCACACATACTTATTCCCCATAAACACTTAAGAAGTCTATCTAATTACATGAGGCTCTTCCCATTGAATAATTGTATCAAATATTTAATTTTTTATCTTTATAATTCACTTACTTTGAGCACACCAATTTCAACCCCCAAAATTAATTTATAAACAAACATATCTTTTCCCTAGTGTTCTTGTAATCACAATTACTTTTTTTTTAAAGATTTTATTTATTCATGAGAGACACAGAGAGGGAGAGAGAGACAGGCAGAGGGAGAAGCAGGCTCCATGCAGGGAGCCCCACATGGGACTTGATCCCAGGATTCCAGGATCATACCCTGGGCCAAAGGCAGGCACTAAACCACTGAGGCACTAAACCACTGAGCCACCCAGGGATCCCCCACAATTACATTTAAGGTAGTTTTCTCCAGGTAGTAGTTACACTATCAGTCAAAAAAATCTAAATTCATTTAGTATCTCTTTTTCCCCTCTTCTGTTATTATTATTATTATTATTATTATTATTATTTTTGGTAGGCTCTTAACTTTATCATTAAAAAGCAAGTACTTTTTAAAAAAAATGAAATTTTATAAGTATATAAAATATTTTGCTGTTTTCCAGGAAATGTTTTTATATTCAATCCCATTCAATTTCAATATAACTTATTAGCCATGTCCAATACCATACATATGCTGCTACTTTACTGTTACTTTCTATTTACAAATTATTAATTGAAATAATTAATTATTATTATGCTGTAGAATGTGGAATTCAGGTACTTATATGTCATAATTATTATTCTGATTATTCTATTAATGTAGAATAATAAATGCATCATACTTTAGTTCATTCTATTAATATGTCAGTCTCTCAGACTTAAATCTTTCATATACCCCCTATTATCTACTTTTGCATTTCTTAAAATAAACTGCATTTTAACTTACGTGTATTTGAAGAAGAAATTCCATTTCACTACCAGGAATGCAAGACCAGGGGAGCTTCCCATAAATAGACCAAAATCATAAAATATAGATATCATGAAAACAAAGCAATATTATTAAATTTTAAATAGATATTATTGCTAGGTAAATGTATTAATCTAGTGTCTCCACTCTCTTTGTTAAAGTAGGAGATTAAATGTGTTAACGTGTTAAAGATCTATAATCTCCATACTAAGATTTTATCTGGAAAAATAATAGATCATAAGAAATGTTAGATAATATTAAAGGAAATTATAATCTCACTCTGTTAATCAATATTCCTTAAATTTAAAGCAGCCATGTCATCTCTGCTATAATCCAAGTTACTGATTCCACAATTGGGACATCATGATACAGAAATTAGTGCAAGAGGGATTTCTTTTATCTCTGCAAAATGTGTTTCATAAAAATGGTAAATCATTATCTAGTTGGTTTATTTTCAGGACTTTTTTTTGGCATAAGAATCACTTTTTTATTAATTTTCAATGTGAAGGGAAGAAATTTCGCTAAAGCAGAAGTAGCCATCAAGCAGATAAAATGGAATTATATTTCAGCTAATGAGAAAAGGTTTTTAAATCATAGAGTTAAATACACTTAAGTTGTTTTTGTTTTTGTTTTTGTTTTTTTTTTAATGCTTATTGAACACATACTGTGTTTCAGGTGCTGTTCCAGGTGCTAAAGTGGAGGACAGGAGATTTTTATAAGAAATTGAGCAGAAGAGAAAAAGCATTAATCTTCATTATTTTACTATAAAGTAGGAAATATTTTATTATAGGAAAAATATTTTACCTTAGAAGTGTAACATATATTTAAAATGTATTATTTTATAAGATTTTAACTAATTCAAAATCCTCACCATATTTTTGTAGCTTCCAAAGCACCTAGATGTCACTTACTTCCTTATATTTGAAAAGATAATTTATTATTTTTTTCAGATAAGGAAGTAGGGAACAAACCAAGCTGTATGAATGAAAACATAAATGTACCTAAGGAAAAGCATAAATCATATAATTCTTGTGCATGGAAACCGAATAAAATGAATAAAAGTAAGATTCATTATCAGTAGGGAAAGTGTCTTGGAAAGTATATGTAACTATGCTTGGAAATAGGTTATTATCACCTACATGTAATTGATACATACTAGAAAAAAATATGAAATCAATTTTAATGAGGTATATGTGTAGAACTCTATCCTGAGTCAAGAATTTCTATCAGGTGATGAGAATAATAGAACTGAACCACTAATCTAAAATGGTGAATAATATATCTTCCATTTCATTTTGTTTTTATGGGGACAAATATAAGAAACATGTTATACACATGAGATAACCTGAGAAACGTTAATATGTTTAACACAGTGGTAAAAATATATTTCAATCCTTACATTTTGGCAACTTTTCAAAGTATTAGCACTTATTCTTTGAGTACAGCAATATATGAGAATTGTTACTACATCTAGCTAGCTATATATCAGGCTGCCCAGGTTTAAATTCTATCCCTGCTACTCACTTAACTGTAAGACCTAATTAACTTGTTTCCCTTTCCTCATCTAGAAATGAATATGATAGTATTAACCATCTTATAGTGTTGCTGTAAGTATTATAAGTGCTAACACATGTGAAATGCCTAGTGTGGTGCTTGACACAGAGTTAATCCTCCTAAGGTTTAATTATTTCTATTTTTCTTTTGTGTCATTGTTTTTCCTTTACTGCAGAAATGATAAACCATAAATACTAAGAACAAGAAATCTTGATATTTGATAGATTTTGTGGAGTAAACTTCTAGAACAGTTGTGGCTTTGTATTATAATTAAAATATTAGAATTATATCTCCCCAGTCGTTCATCTTTTAGGGCCTAAGTTTTTGTTAGTTTCTTTCCGTCTACTAATAAGTTTATTTCTAAAACGATCCATTTTTAAATCATAATATTTCTTCTTATTAATGTCTATACTACCTAAAAATACTATTCATACATTTTAGTTTATATCTATTTTTCACACAGAAAAAATAGTTACTTTGGGATTAGATTTTAGAACATTTGGGAGTAACATGGTCAGTACAGGTTTAAGAGTAGGCTATAGATTCCATATCATAAATTTGAATTCTAACTCCAAGGCTTATGTAACCTTAGGTGAGCTATTTATTTGAAAACTTAGTTTCTGTACAATAAGACACGGTTATATACTCTGCAAGCATACTGTGAACACCAAATAAGACATGGACATAGGGACTGTACATGTTTCATCTTGAGGGTACAATAAATACTGGATGTATTTATTAAAGAATAACACAAAAGTGAATATCTTAATAATTGGTAATGTTTGTTTTCTTTCTCCAGAAATTCATCCAATACATCTTCAGATAAATTTACCTCATGAAGTCTTTTAATCATTAGATTTTAAGCATCCATGCAGTAAAACAGATGAATGTATGGAAATACAGTTTTAAACTCACTTTCTGGTGAGATGTAATTGTTTCCTTCCCTCTTTTCCTGTGCCCTTTTCTACTTTCACATATGATAATGATCAATATAGTCACAAAAATATGAAAAATTATTTGAAAAAGACATGCAATGCCAAAAGCCCAAGTGAAAAGTTTTATAATTTCCAAACAAATGTACTGCATAACTATCATTGTATTCTAGATGCACACCCCAAACATTAAAGTGTACTTTCCATTGTATTCAATTTTATCTACCAGAAAATATTAAAACTACTTTTAAAAAGAATTGCAGTTAGTTATATTCTGACACTAATATTAGAACTTTTTAAAAATCCATAGCTCTTTATAGCTCTAAACATATCACCCTACATTGCTTTAGTCAATCCATAGTTCAGAAAAGAAAAAAATAAATAAACCCACAAAATTAATCAGTGCACTCTTTGTTTTCCATTGACAATAATGCCCTTTTGTAGCTATCAATTACAAAGAAAAAAATCATGAAAATAAAAGCCTAAGTCACCCTAGAAAACAATGATATGAAAACAAAGCCAAAGGACTAGACTGAAATCATTTTAATAAACTTTGTAAATGTTAAGAATAAAATGGTGAAAGCAGAATGAAATCATAGCCTAGCCCTCTGAGATCTGGGCCGCAAATTTACCATACTACTCCACAAGTCATTTAATATTTTCATTAAAATGGAAAAACTTAACAGGAGTTTCAATTATGTCCATTATGCCCAGGAGACCAACTTTTGAAACTAGGCCAACAGATTTTGACTAACTGATAAAAGCTAAATGGTTTTTTTATATTAATTGTGCATTATTAAAGCCAGACAGAAAAACTTAAAAGAAATTTAGTCGGGTTCTATTTCACTAAGTTCCCACAAGTTTATATTCTCGTACCCACTGTGAATTGATATAGAAATTCTTGTGTATGAAGTAAAAAAATAACATAAAATCAGAATCACAAGAAGTGCAGAATTATAATAAAAAAAGATGCATACACTGCACACTCTTGATTAAATTAGGACACTGGAATAAGTTATGATTCTTTACAATAACTCATCAAAGTATGGTAGAAGATAGTTTGTATAACTTGATGATTTATCAAATTAATGCATTTTAAGATAAATTTTTCTCTTTCATATGAACACATAATTTCCTAAGAGTAATAAGAACTAGGCACTTGAAAAATTGAAAATTATTATGTCATCTGTGAAGAGTGAGAGTTTGACTTCTTTGACAATTTGGATGCCTTTCATTTCTTTTTGTTGTCTGATTTCTGAGGCTAGGACTTCCAGTACTATGTGTGAAGGACTCAGCATCAGTGAAATACAAATCAAAACCACAATAAGAGACCACTTCACACAGGTCAGAATGTTTAAAATTAACAAGACAGGAAACAACACAAATTGATAAGGATGTGGAGAAAGGGGAACCCTCTCATACGTACTCTTGGTGGAAATGCAAACTGGTGCAGCCTCTCTGGAAAACAATATGGAAGTTTCTGAAAAAGTTAGAAACAGACTACCCTATGACCCAGCAATTACACTATGAGGTACTTATCCAAAGGGTACAAAAGCAGTGATTTGACAGAGCACATGTCCCCCAATGTCCACATTAGCAGTAATGTCCACAATAGCAAAAATATGGAAAGAGCCAAAAGTCCATTGAGAAATGAATGGATAAAGAAGATCTGGTGTACGTGTGTGTGCATGCATGTGTGTGTGTGTACACACACCAGAATACTACTCAGCCATCACAAACAATGGAATCTTGCCATTTACAACAGTATGGATGGAATTATAGTATAATATGCGAATAAGTCAGTCAGAGAAAGACAAATACCATATGATTTCACTCATCTGTGGAACTTAAGAAACAGAATAGATGAACATAGGGGAAGGGAAGGAAAAGTAAAATAAGATGAAAACAGAAGGAGACAAACCATAAGTTTCATAAGTCTCTTATGAGACTCTTAACTATAGGAAACAAACAAACCTCTCTAGGGTTGCTAGAGAGGAGATAGGTGGGGGGATGGGGAACTGTGTGATAGGCATTAGGGAAGGCTCTTGAAGTATGAGCACTGGGTGTTGTATGCAAATGATGTATCACTAAATTTTATTTCTAAAACTAATAATACAGTATATGTTAATATACAAAATTTAAATTAAAATTAAAAATTGAAAATAATAATCCCCAAATTAGTGAATGCATTAATGTTATTCTTAAAGGCTACAGTAGAAGACTACTGTTTTTCTCAACTGGCAACTACTTATCTTTCATCAAACCATATCTCAGTTTCCCTATGAGGGAAAACATTCTTCCTCACGTTTAATTCAACAGACTTTGTGGAATACATTTATATCTAACCCAGCACTACCATTTTGTTAACCACCATGATTGGTTCGTTGCTGTATATTTACCCTACCAGAACCAAAGCTATGCCATGAGCCTTCTGCTGTAGATTCCAATAGAGAAGAAAGGAGTAGTTGCCTTTTGACTGAAATCTGAAGAGTATGAGATGTTTCAACTATTGCTTCCATGTTGTTACGATGCAAAACCAAAGACTGGAGCCTAATACAGCAGAGCTAGGACATTAATAGATGTCTGAAAGCTCTGTTTATTTCTAAATCTAACTGCCTGAAGTCAGTCCTACTCCCAAAATTAATCTGATTAATCAACTAGGAGTTGGCTGTGTTTCACTTACAAAAATATTTCATTCAAAAATAAAAAAATCATAAATGATAAAAAATAAAAAAACTCTATACAGGAATCATTTAATTAAATAATTAATTATGATTTATTAATTCAGTATTTATTACATATCCATTATTAGATGTCTGGCAATGCAAGTGCTAAAATCTGACTTAGGATCTATTTTGAATGATTTTATCTTTCATTTTTTTCCCCCTTCCTAGGACATTAAGCCCTCTAAAAGCAAAGATGTACTTGCCTGATATAATCTGAATTCTCCTATACCAAAATAATTTTAACACTGAAATAGAAATCCATAGATTAGAATATTTATAGGAGACTCATAGATAAGCATTTTTGCTCTCTAATCATATTTGATATGCTGATATTACATAAAATATCATCTCTGTAAAATGTCTCAATACAGGAACCTTCAAAAAAAAGTCATGAGTTAATACAGTCTTTTCAGAACTGAATAATTGATTAGATTCCTTAAAAACAAAACAAAAAAGTGCAAATAGTGTCTTTTACAATGAATAAATTGTTAGTAGGCAGAGCATGGACTCTAGGATAATAGCCGGGTTTAATTTCTAGCTCTAAGGGTCACAAGTTTATGACTTTGGAAAGTGAAGGAAATCATACAAACTGTCTGGATTTTGTAAAGATGTAAATTAAGGAATATAAAGCATGTAATACATGACTTGATATCTAGTGATCATCCAATAATTCCTGGTTTTTAAATTATTATTGCGGGGGCCGAGAAAAATTAAGGCCATTCCACCTAAAGTTTAGCATTAGCACAAGTACAGCCATCTTAGGCCCCTGTGAATAAGAGCTGAACTTTACAGGAAAAACTGCAGAATGTCCTTGGCCGGGAATCCTATATCAGAAAGACAACAGAGCCCACGCCTGTGGTAGAAAGTCCCATATTAGAATGAGAAAAGAGCTCAATGCCCTTGAAAGCCCCATATCAGAATGTAAACAGAACTTGAGAAATTCCTCCATCCCTTCTGAAAATCCCCTAGACCAGCCTATAAAAAACCCAGCTGTAACCCACTTAGGGATCCAAGTCCCTACTGGGCTGTGTTCGGTATACTTGGACCCAAGCTCCAGCTTGCTAATAAACCCTGGTGCGCTTGCATCGGTGTCGGCTCCTTGGTGGTTTCTCGGATTCGCAATTTTGGGCACAACATTTATCACAATAATGTAAATTATAATAAGATAAATTGGGAGTTCTGGAAGGAAAAAACATAAACACTGAAATAAGAAAAACCCAACCTGTCTTATTTTTTCTTATAATTTCAGTAATTTTTCAATGATTTTGTACATGGACACTTATTCTTTTTTTTTTTTTTTTTTAAGATTTTATTTATTTATTCATGAGAAACAGAGAGACAGACACAGGCAGAGGGAGAAGCAGGCTCCATGCAGGGAGCCCGATGCGGGACTTGATCCTGGGTCTCCAGGATCATGCCCTGGGCCAAAGGCAGTACTAAACCGCTGAGCTACCCAGGCTCCCCGCCCCCCCCCCCTTTTTTTAGTTATTATTTCTTTAAAAATTTAAAGAGTTAAAAATTTGGCATTCTTCATAATTATTTAGAACTATCATAAAATTGAGAAAATGCAACTATATAGAAATCAACTTAGATTGTTTTATTTTTGTCTTTCCTTGATTCCTTGATATGATCTTGCTAAGTATGACATACAAGAAATGTATTATATTACTCAAGCTGTGAAGTACTGATAGTGACCAAAAGTCAAAAACAAAAACAAAAACAACTTAAAAAAAGATAGTTCTCAAACTCATTATATAATATGATAGGGAAAGCAAAAAAATTGAGTAGTAAATGAATGACAGTCTTCAAGTAAATGCCATATTTTTGGTCAATCTGCCTGTTTTACAAGAATACTAAATGGTATTTAAAAAATTTGTGCCTTCTTTAGGATCAACAAAAATTATATATTTAAAGGGACAAGTACATTAGCATGTGGTCCTCATGGACATTGATGGATTCTGGTTTTCTGGTCTTGTGGGAATATACTAATAACATTGAACTACAGAAATACTGAAATCTTGCTTCCAAGTTCTAGGTGAGGTCTTTTACATTAGTTAATGTGTAACCTTTGTTCTAATTCTTACCTGCAAGCCAGTCATTATGTGTAAATCTAGATTTTAAGTGCATTTTAGCTTATTTGACATAATTATATTTTGATATTTTATTTTAAGGCATTTTAAGGGATTTTAAAGCCTGTGCTCCCTTAGTTCTGTCTATGAATCATGATATATTCAGGTCAACTTGTTCATATAATCCATTTATCATGTTATTTTCACTGCCCTCACCTAATTTCAAAAAAGTATCACATAATAACACTTGAACTTTGATTCTTCCAGAATTACAGAGTTGTTTTCTTAACTCTCAAAGTCATGCCCCAAGGGGCAATTCTGTGGAATCTGAAATAGAATGATTTCTCAGTTCATATTGCTACATGCTCCTTCATGAGGTTAGTGCATTCCTTGCACAGAGGATTCACTCTATATTTTGCAGGGTTGTAATTAGTTAAACTCTTATATTCTCAACTTAGCTTTTGTAGTAACTATTAATAACTTAAGGACAGCACAGCTGTGGCTGTAAGGCTGTTGGGGAAGTCTAGGCTGGAGAGGAAGAAGTTGCAGAAACAATCTGGGGAGATTTGGATAATAAGATATTAAGATTATCTACCTACAGGATGGAGCCAGCATTCAAATCCAAAGGGCTAAACAATCTTTAATCTGATCAAGGCTATCCTCAAGGGGTTTATGGGTAGAGCAGGACAAAGGCATTAGGTTTAGTTAGGTGCTTGTAAGACTGGATCTAAAATATTGAAAATATTGTTTTACCTTACCTCCATCACCACACAAGCTTCCCTCCATTGTAATTTAAAATTTAAACAAAACAAAACTTTAAATAAGCATAGGAAAATCTTTATAGAGTACTGAGTCTCTCGCCATGACTTACTTTTTAATATAAAATCCTCATACATTGGTAACTTTATGAAAAGGCCTAATCTCCTAGGGAATGTTGAGAAAATACCTCTAGTTCTTGAGAGCATCTGGATTACAGCTATCATAATTGAGGAGGAAAAGCCTTGTAGGAACAGAACAAGATGGGTTCATCTAGGCTCACCTCGCTGGAGTTTAGAGTCCAAAATCAGATTCAGAAATAACCCAGCATAGGGTCTAGGAACAGGGTGAGTTCAAAAGGCCCAGCAGGCAAATGAGTCACAGCCAACGAGAGTGAGAGGAAGCTGCAGCCCAAAGTTCACAAAATAGAAAAGGACTGGACATCAAAATGGAAAAACAAAACAAAACAAAAAAAACCAGACTACATTCAAACATACTTCTCAAAGGGTGAGGCTGTCTAATATATTTCCAGTTTTGATTAAGGGACTAGACAAGGCTGATTCTACCACCTATAGTCTTTAGTATCAACAGGTAGGTAGACAAGACTTGACACAATGAAGAAAAACATGCTTCTTTTGTATATTTCTTGGCTTCAATGTCTGTTAAATTAGGAAACCCTACAGTGGATATTGATGCATTGGAAATAAACATTATGATTCAACATCTATTCAGTTCGAATTAATTAATTAATTAATTAACCTTTAAAAACATTTGTCTTAAGAAATATCATTACAATATAATCAATAAACTTGACTTTTTCTGGAAGTGGAGCAGACTTTTAGTTGAAAAACTAACATCTATATCCTCTGAGGAACTGCAATTATCATCATCATCCTGTAATTGTATAACAATTTCTATGAAAAAGGTACTATAACTGACTCTGGTTTGGTCTATTTACATTTTTTTTTAATTTTTTTTATTTTTATTTACATTTTTAAAATAAGGGGATGCATCCATTTTTTAATAAGGGAAGGTGTTCTATATATTACTCAATAATTAAATCAACACAAAGTACTACATTATTAATCCATTAATAGTAGCTTTTTTTGAGGGTAGAAATTTAGAGCTCAGTCAAGTTTAACATTATGTTTCTGCAATTTTGTAGGCAGATATTAATTTCAATAATAATATACAAATATTTTTATGAAAAGATATATCTAGAAGCCTTATTTAATCTTAACTCAGACTAACTTCTACTTGGAAAAAAAAAGGTAGTTATTATTTACCTACTATTGATAATATTTCTTTCTTTCTTTTTTTTTTAAGAGACAGAGAGCAAGAGAAGGGAAGAGGGAGAGAATGCATCTTAAGCAAGGTCCATGCTCAGCACAGAGACCCACATGGGGCTAGAGTTCATGACCCTGTGATCATGACATTAGCCAAAATCAAGAGTTGGATATTTAAGTGACTGAGCCACCCAGGTGCCCCATCTACTACTGACAATCTATTTAAAATATATATAACAATATCAACTAACTTAGGTGTTAAATCCTTATGTCATATCATTTTGTTACTCTTTTTCACATCTCCTGCAGTGAAAGTTATGAGTCTTCACTGCGTATAAAAAGCATTTTATTTAAAAAGTTCCTTGCAGACAGCCCAGGTGGCTCAGTGGTTTAGTGCCGCCTTCAGCCCAGGGAGTGATCCTGGAGACCCGGGATCGAATCCCATGTCAGGCTCCCTACATGGAGCCTACTTTTCCCTCTGCCTGTGTCTGTGCCTCTCACTCTCTCTCTGTGTTTCTCATGAATAAATAAATAAAATCTTTAAATAAATAAATAAATAAATAAATAAATAAATAAATATTAAAAAAATAAAAAAGTTCCTTGCATTCATTATGCCTCCAGTTACAGCACTGCATTAAAGGAAAAGACATAGCATAGCAAACACTGGCTTATATTCCCTTGTGCAGTAATAACTAAGATTAAAGATAAGTGATTTTATTGACCAGCTCTATAGGATTTATGGCTTTATAGATTATTAGATACTTACATATCATCAACTTCTGTCAATAGTTAAAGATAGATTCTAATTTTCAAACATACTCCTAATCAAAGTAGTGTAAATTATGCATATGCAAGGTGCACAGAAATAACATGTACATATAACTACTCTTGGGCTATGTATTAAAACGTGGCTTGATGAACTAGAGATCATCCTAACAACAACAGTTAACGGATGCGTATAAACACAAACACTATTACAACTGAATTTCAAGTCTGTTTTTCTCTTACTATGTGTACACGCCCTCTTCCTTTATTCTCAGCTGTTATATAAAAGCATGGCTCTGCTGAATCTGTTCTTTTCAATTTGCAACCAAAGCTATGAATAAGAGAAGTGGGGGGGGGGGGGGATGAGAACACAGCAAATGGGAAGTAAAATATGGCCAGAAAATAATTTTGTGATCTTTTTTATGTATGGTAGGTTCTGAAAATATATACACAACTCAAATGATTCTGCACCATTGTGGGTGATGGTCACGCATTGGCAATCTTTCTTGTCTTTTTAAATTCTGAATCAACTCCTAGTCAACATGATTTAAACATGTTTATGTCCCTATTTGTTTGTGATGCTGCTAAAGAAATTACCACAATTGTTCACAATCACACTTGGCCTGACGTCCCCAATGCCATCTTTCTTCACCTGAAACTTTTTCCTCACTTTTCCTATAGGCATAAAACTAGTGCCACTGAAACAAGTCCTCAGTTTTGCTCTCTTTGCTTGTTGTGGATAATTATAATGCTCTTGCTATGCCTAGAGAAGGAAAGCATTTCCACTCCATTCCCCATGAAAGAAAGGTTCCTTTCTCTAACCGTGCTTTATTTATTCTCCCCAACAGAATGAATAGAAAAGGTCATTGTCCCATTCATGCCATTGGGAAAAGGCCCAATATGAATGCCCTTCTTACTCTTTTTGGTCTTCTCTCCTCTCTCTCAGAGCTACCTTCCTAATGTCTTTTCTCCACGAACAGTAGGCTTCCAGGGAATAGAGTGGGCCAGGGAGTGAGGATAGCTGGTGCAGGAGGCTTGCCATCCACCAGCTGCTTAGTCGGCTTATTCTGTTAACGAGATTGGGAAGTTCACATGGGGGTAGGGTAGGGAAACAGAAAGTACATTTTGGCCTCAGTTTCTCCCTGTGACTCCTCTTCCAGCTTTATCTGATCTTTCCTTCCCTTACCGTAAGGACTGTTTTCCCACTGGCTCAGAACACTTACAGCCTATGTGAAATATTGAGGCTCCAGGCTTTTAAATGCCAAATCAGATTATGCCTATTCTCATTCCTGTGCGATTACAAATAATATACACTAATTTTACTCAGAATGACACCAGTGTTTCAATTAAAAAAAAAAAAAAAAGGATACATTTGGAAGCCTCGTTTCATCTCAGTAAGAAAACCTTTAGGGCAGATTCAAGAATACAAATATTGAAGATTTTTAAATTTTACACTCCTTTTACACCCCAGCTCATGTTAATTTTTAGTTACCTATGTAAATACATCTTCCCCACTAAGTGAGCTTCACATGTAAAGGGAATGAGAAACAGATATGATTTCAATATGGAGACACTGACACACATACATATACAACTGGACACAGAAACTGTCCCACTCAACTAAATGTCACACACACGAAAATGCACTTAATATGGACATTTACCTATTTATTTAAAGGTGGAGACTAATACACAAATACAGTGCAATGCAAAAATGTACATGCTAATACAAATTAAATGCTTTTAATTTATTAACGTATTTAATTTAATGGTCTATTTGGATGTCTCTAATCAGTAGAAAATTTTCCTACCTTGCTTTGTTTGGTGTTTTGGCAGGTGTGTGTGTGTGTGTTCTCCTTTTAACCTTTCTCTCCTTTTTAAGATTTTTATTTATTTATTCATGGGAGACACAGAGAGAGAGGCAGAGACATAGGCAGAGGGAAAAGCAGGCTCCCTGTGGGGAGCTTGAAGGACTCGATCCCAGGACCCTGATATAACGATCTAACCAAAGGCAGACGCTCAACCACTGAGCCACTCATGTGCCCCTAACCTTGTCTTTAGACTGACTTTGGATAGCAGTACTGTTTCCTCGTGTCGACCCATCAACCACTGCAAATTGTACAATACCTTGCACATAGATGTTTATTTCATTTATTTGCTAAAATATTTGCAAATAAATCTAAGGAAAACCTTACGGATGGACATATAGGCAAGAGATTCAGGCATAGCACATGTTCCCAGAGAAACACATGAAATTGAGAGAAATATGATGCTGCATAAAAAACTGGGTTTGAGAAGATTTGAGCAAGCGAGATTTGTTTAGAAATAAAGAGACTGGGAATAAATAGGGAGGTAAAATTGTCTCACAAAGTAGCCCCAGGATTTTGGCATCAATAATGCAGAATTAACATTCTCAGTAATCTCACAGAATTAAATATCCCATTTCCTTGAATTATTCATTACTTAATTTATACAAACATTGAACTATTTTAAAAAAATCACATGAATATTCTTTCAATCTAACTCTTTTAAGTTTATAAGTTTTTTTGTTTGTTTGTTTTTCTTTTTCTTTAAGATTTTATTTGCTTGACAGAGAGAAAGAGCACAAGCAGGGGGAGCAGCAGAGGGAGACCATACTGTTAAGAAGCAGGCTCTCCTCCAAGAAGGGAGCCCAATGCAGGGCTCCATCCCAGGACCCTGGATCATGACCTGAGCCAAAGGCAGATGCTTAACTGACTGAGCAACCCAGGCACAGTTTCTAGGTTGTTTGATTTAACTCAGCAAAATCCTTAAATATTTATAATTTAGCGGAAATAATTTTCCAAAACATATGAGTAACTTCTCACAATTTGTTTTACCTGTATTATAAGTAAAAATTATTTTAAAAGCAGAAAGGCTGCCACTTAGTCAAGCTATTTTAAAAACTAATATTAAATCTATTTTAATGTAATCACTCAAACCTAAGTTCAATCAGGAAACAGTTCATTCTGCCTTGTACTTTTATTATTCACATCTTTTTTTCCCCATAATATCAGATTTCAAGTCCTAACTAATAGCTATATTTAATTAGTAATTTTGGGGATCCCTGGGTGGTTCAGTGGTTGAGCATCTTCGTTTGGCTCAGGACATGATCCTGCGGTCCCGGGATCGAGTCCCACATTGGGCTCCGGTGTGGAGCCTGCTTCTCCCTCTGCCTATGTCTCTGCCTCTCTCTCTCTCTCTCTCTGTGTGTGTGTGTCTCATGAATAAATAATAAAATCTTTAAACAAATTAGTAGTTTAAACTACAAATTTCTCTAACAGGGTTACACAAATATACAAATTACAAATATAAATAGCATTATGTTTATCATAGAAATGATTATATTACTTATTGATGTACATAGTAGAACTATGTACATAAACTGAGTATATGAGTATATGTGGTTGCATATATGAACTCAAGGGTGGTTTCTACCTTATTCCATTTCTAGTACTGAAAGTCATGATTGAAAACATCATCAAGATGAGTTTAAAAATGAAAATCTGCATTGCCTTTTAACCTAGATAATGGAAAGAAGGAGGGAGAGAGGAATAACAAATGAACATAATAGTAACATGATCTTTGCCTTAAGAGTAAAAAGGAAAGAACACTTTACAGATAGCTAGGGTCTTTGCCAGAGTTTAATGCTTTCCTCAGCAAATAAGTTGATTGCAAATGAATAATTTTTCAGGTGACATAACACTTGCAATTCTAGAAGACAACTCACATTTCCATTCTGAAGAATCTACGATAAACAAGTTATTTTATCTGATATACAGTGACAGATGATTAAGACAGTGCATTATACTGTATTCAAAATTCTTTTTTCAAGACTATCAATCCAACCATAATGGTATGTTATAAAAGCATGCACACTTGGACAATTCCTCTCATAACAATAGCATTCCAAATGTGTCTGCAGATGTTTGGTGAAGATTGCTTTTGTGACAAGAATGGGTGTTTAGATGCTTATAAGCATAAAAATCTAACACAAGAACAAGGAGAAACATTCTGCCATGAGAGTTAAATTTGTTCCTCTCAAGTAGTTTGGAACTGAAGTTTCAGTGTGGGACACTGAGTTTAATAAGCTTTTCTCCATATTACAGAATAATGAAAATTAGATTGCCATTTTTAATGGAGCAGAGTATCTCCCCCAAGAAACAAAGCTTTATTTAAGACTTTAAAGGGAAAATGTGAAGAATTTATTATATAAAAAGTGGGTTCAGATTCCACTTAGTTATTTAGCAGCATGACCATAGACAATGCATAAACTGAACTAGCAATATAAGGATTTGATGATGCTCCACCAGCCACATAGATGGGTGATTGACTTCAAAATATTGAACCATGCTTGCAACCCAGAATAAATCCCACTTGGTTGTGATGAATAATTTTTTTTAACTTATTGATGGATTCAGTTTGCTAGTATTTTATTGAAGATTTTTACATCCATGTTCATCAGGGATATTGGCTTGTAATTCTGGGTTTTTTTAGTGGAGTCTATCCAGTTGGTTTCATAGAATGATTTTGGATGTTTTCCTTTATTTTCTATTTTTTTGGAACAGTTTGAGAATAGGTATTAACTCTTCTTTAAACGTTTGGTAGAATTCTCCAGTGAAAGCACCTGGCCCTGGACTTTTGTTTGTTGGGAGTTTTTGGATTACTGATTCAATTTCCTTGGTGGTTATCAGTCTGTTCACATTTTCTATTTCTTCCTGTTTCAGTTTGGTAGTTTGTATGTTTTAGGAATTTGTCCATTTCTTCCAGGTTGTCCAATGAGTTTGCATCTACTTTTTCATAATAGTTTCTCCCAGTTGTTTGCATTTCTGTGTGTTGGTTGTTATTGCTCCTCTCTCATTTGTGGTTTTATTTATTTAGGTCCTTTATCTTATCTTTTTGATAATTGCTAGAGATTTATAAACTTTATTATTTTTTTCAAAGAACCAGTTCCTGGTTTCATTATATGTTCTATTATTTTTTTGGATTCTATATCATGTATTTCCTCTTTCATCTTGATTCTTTCCTTCCTTCTGCTGGCTTTAGGCTCCATTTATTTTTCTTTCCCAGCTTTTTTAGAAAGGTATAAGGTTAAATTGTTTATTTGAGGTTTTTCTTGTTTCTTGAAGTAGGCCTGGATTGGTATATATTTCCCGTATATATTTACCGCTTAAGACCACTTTTGGTGCATCCACAAAATTTTGGACTGTTGTGTTTTCATTTGTTTCCATGTACTTTTTAAATTTCTTCTTTGCTTTCCTGGTCGACCCATTCATTGTTTAGTAGCCTGTTGTTTAGCCTCCATGTATTTGTGGTCTTTCCAAAGTTTTTTCTTGCAATTGACTTCTAGTTCCAGAGCATTATGGTCAGGAAAGATGCATGGTATGATTCTGATCTTTTTGCATTTGTTGAGGCCTATTTTGTGAGCTAATATGTGATCTATTCTGGAGAATGTCCCATGTGCACTTGAAAAAATGTGTATTCTGTTGTTTTAGAATTAATGTTCTAAATATATCTTTTAAGTCCATCTGGCCCAGTGTGTCATTCAAAGCCATTGTTTCCTTCTTGATTTTCTGCTTAGATTATCTGTCCATTGCTCTAAATGGGGTATTCAAGTACTCAAGTCCCCTACTATTTGTGTTATCAATTATCAATAAAAAACATTAACAATTTATGTTTATTAAATGTTATATATATTTCAGTGTTCCTATGTTGGGGGCATAAATATCTACAATTATTACATATTCTTGGTGGAATGTCCTCCTTATGATTATATAATGCTCTTTGTGATTATATAATGCCTTTGTTTCTTTTTATATTCTTTGTTTTAAAGTTAGTTTGTCCAATGTGAGTATTGCTCTTCCAGCTTTCTTTTGATATCCATTTGCCTGATAAATATTTCTCCATCCCCTCACTTTCAATCTGCAGGTGTCTTTAGGTCTAAAATGAGTCTCTTGTAGGTAGCATATAGGTGGATCTTGTTTTTTATCCATTCTGACACACTATGTTTTTTGATTAGAGCATTTAGTCCATTTGCGTTCAAAGTAATTATTAATAGATATATATTTTTGCCATTTTATTACTTATTTTGTTGTTGTTTCTGCAGAGTTTCTCTGATCCTTTCTTGTCTGTCACTTTTGGTCTCTCTTCTACTCAAGGACCCCCCCCTTTAATATTTCTTGCGGGGCTGGTTTACTAGTTACGAACTCATTTAATTTTGGTTGGGAAACTCTCTCTCTCTCTCTCTCTCTCTCTCTCCTCCTATTGTGAATGATAGCCTTGTTGGACAGAGTATTCTTGCCTGCCAATTTTTCCCATTCAGCACTTTGAATATATCATACAATTTCCTTCTGGCTTCCCAAATTTCTATTGAGACATCACTAGGTACCCTTATGGATTTTCTCTTGTAAGTTAAAAGGACTTCTTTTGTCTTGCTGCTTTTAAGATTTTTTTTTCTTTATCACTGTATTTTGCAAATTTAATTATAATATATCTTGGTGTCTTGGGAAATGGCACCAGCCAGCTCTTTTGTTCCTTGAGAGGCATCTCTGTGAATGCTGCGCCACCACCCCCTATCCTCTTATGTCCCAGGCATCCCTCAGATCACTGTTTCCACAATGTCTTTCTCCAGGTCTTTTGCCTGCCCTCTCTCCAAGAGCAGCATAGTGCCCTCTGGGCTGACCTTTAAAACTCTAGGCTTTAGAAACACAGGTATGGGCAGGGGCTTATGATGATCTTCTGGGGCCTGCCATGCTGGGTCTGAGGCAAGCTTGACTGAGAAGGGAAGTCCCATCAGAGCACAGGGGGATATAAATTTATTAGGTATAAACAAGTTAGGCAGTCAGTGTCTGTGCTGAGCTGCTTCCTTCAGGTGGTTCTGTGTTTACCTCGAGGTCTCAGGAGGAATATGGTACCAGCCAGTTCCTTTTTTTCATGAGAGGTATCTCCAAGAATGCTGTGCCTCAGAGACATGCTCTGACAAGCATGTCAGATTTTTCAGATCACTGTTTCCACACTGTCTGTCCCTAGGTTGTTTGCCTGCCTTCTCTCTAGGAGCAGCACAGTGCCCTTTTGGCTCTATCCCAGCAAGCCTGCTTATCTTTAAAACTCTAGGGATTAAGCTCCGCTGGTTATAAGAAGTCATAAAATTCAATACTTCTCATTTTCCAAGCCAATGGCTAGGGGAAGCGTTCTTCTTGTGCATTCCCTTGTATGTTCCTCTGTTACTCACTCTTCTCTATGACCATGACTCCCTCTGCTCTGTAGCATCTGTGATCTGTTTCCTCTCTTGAAACAAGACTCCACACTTCCTACCTTCTTTAATGTGGTCTCCTTTCCCTTTAGCTGTTTTTTGTTTTTTTGTTTTTTTTGTTTGTTTGTTTGTTTTGTTTGTTTGTTTTTTTTTTTGTTTTTGGACAGTCTTCAGGTTGATTTCTGAGTTATTTAGGATGATCTGAAAGCCATCTAGTTGTGTTCGTGGGACAAGATGAGTCTAGGTCCTCCTAATCCACCACCGTCTTCCTCTCTAAAATTTTCCTACTTGGATAAATTTCTCTTTTAATTATACATTCCTTGTGACCATTGAGTCTTTTTTATACTAACTGAAAAGGGCTTGCAATCTAATATTATAGTTTATAAATGTAGTACAGGTTTTATGAGCACTCAATAATGCAGATAATGATGGTAATAATATTACAATGTAAGCAATGCTTTCCAGATTAAAAAAAAGAAAATTATACTTCGATTAGCAAGGAAAATATGATTTCGATTCAAGAATTTTTCAATTATGCTATAACTAATTATATTATTTTTAAAATAGCATGAACCAGAAAATAAGATTAATCATTCACTTAAATTAGTTTTTAATGACCTAACTGGTTTCAAAACAAAGAATACCATGTCAAGTAAACCAACATAGCACATTTTTAGAAATTATCAAGATTTCAATAAGTTAATGAGAATCTAATGTCTCATTGTCATTCATTTTTATTGACTTAAGTTTGCTGAAAATTCATTAAGGTGCTTATATAAATATGAATCTAATTTTGATGGAGATGAAAACAACTTTATGTTAGAAATATATTACAAAGAGTTTCTATTGGTGACATAGACTGATATCTTTGAAAGATACAGGATTTGTAGTTGATTTCAAGTCTAGACTGACAACAGTTAGTAGTGAACAAATACCCCACATCAGATACAGTCTAAAGTGTATTGCGTTATAAAGACATGAGATCCCTGTGCTAATCAAGCATATAGCCTAGTGGGTGGTGTACTGTATCAAATAATCATATTTTTCTTAAATGTGAAAATAAATATCCAAATTAAATTTAAAAAACAACCATAGAGATTCTGTTTCAATTATTTTATGTAAATATATAAAGGTTGGTTGACAGGGAGGTGAAAGACAATTTTCCTATGGAACTGCCAAAGGATTGAGATCTGAAAACAAAAAAAAAAAGGAATTAACGAGGTAAGAAGAAAGAAAAATAATGCTAAGTGCCAGTATCCTGCAGTAGGAAGAGGAAGAGAAGAATCAGGAAGAAAAGATCACTGTGGCAGAGCAAAAGGCCAGGAGAAGCCTGAAACAAGCTGAGGTTAGAAGGACAGGCAGGGCCATATTTTACAGGCCCTTGTAAACACATTAAGTTTTTCTTAAGCGTGCAAGGGTGAATCTAGAATTATAGTCAAATAATTGGATGTGCATTTCAAAGAACAACAGTGAAAAAGAACACAAAACAAACAAACAAAAAAACCCAGAGGTGTCCATAGTAGAATGTAACAATAGAGGAAAATACATCAGACAGGACTATTGAAGAAATAACAATGAAATATTTAACTAAGTCACTCAACTTCTCTGGATGCCATTCTTCTCAAATGTAAAATAAGGGTTGCCCGATGACTTCAGGCATCCCTTCCATGTCTAACAGTCTATGATTTGGGTATTTGGATATTGGAATCTGTACTTACTGAGCAGGATACTGGTTATAGAAAGTATAGTTGCTAAAAGCTGAGGCAGATATCTCCCCAGGGCAAATAGTCTCCTTGATCCTGTTGCAACAGAATTATTTTAAATTGGAAAACTGAAAAGATAATGAAAAGTTTTTACTTCTGTTTTCAGGGAATAAATTAGCCTTTTCAGTAAATTGCATATAGTTTGCCAAAGGGAAAGAATAGCTTTCTTTTAACTCAGCTAAGGGGTTATTTTAATGTTTTCACGAGTAATAAAAGAATTTTCTGCAAGATGAAAAAAAAGAAAAGTAGAGACAAATACAAAATTACCCAAGACTGTTTAGTCATTTCTTAGCTGTTTTCCACATTTGCCATAGTGACTAGTACAGCCACTCCATGACTTCAAGTATAGGCTTAATGAGTATTACTCTCAATTTTTGTCTCCAATCTTAATCTCTATAATTTTAGGCCCATATTTCCCACAACCTCCTAATTATCAATAATAACAGTAAAAAGTCAGTAACCAAAAAATTAAATGTACATCTAAATGACAATAGACCTATAAATTATAAAAGTCCTACTTCTAGATAATAATGAAAATACTGCTTATCAAAGTGCAGTAAAACCCATCTTTAGAGGGAAATATATAGACTTAAAGGGTTACATTAAAAGAAGTAAAGGCTGCAGTGCCTGAGAGCTTAGTCAGTGGAGAATCTGACTCTTGATTTTGGCTCAGATTGTGATCTCAGAGTCATGAAATCTAGCCCCGTATGGGGCTCCATGATCTGTGGATAGTATGAGATTCTCTCCCTCTCCCTCTGCCCCTTCCCCTATTCACACACTCTCTCTAAAATAAATAAATAAATCTTAAAAAAAAAAAGGAAGGAAGTAAAGGCTATGAATTAGCGTTAAAAATCCAAAATTAGATGTTAAGAAAAAACAAAAGAATTACCCCAATCACACAGCATATAGGAAACATGAGTAGAGTTTGGGGAAAAGACAAAAAAAGGAGGAACAATTAAGCATAAAGACTTAAAAATGAGCAAGCCCTTTAGGAAGTTCTAAAAAATTAAGAACAAAAGAGAGAAGCCAAACAAAAGCATTAAAAACTAAAAAGCAGGACATGAGTGTAAATGTGGCAGCAAGTAAAAAGATAAAAATATTATCAAAAATTTTATGTCAAAAATATTTAAAGTTTAGGTGAAATGGAAAATTCTGAGATAGAAACTAATAAAACCAATTCAGGAAGAAAATAAAAATAGGTTTGTTTCTTTTTAAATAGGTGTCATCTAAAAAATAAGTATAAAATCTGCCCAGAAAAACACCAGAACCCCACCTTTTTACAGGTAAATTCTCACAAGTATTGAATAATACCAATAATCATGCTCTTCCAGAAATGAAAAAGAGGTAGCATCATTCCCCTTGACAATATCATCTGGAAGCCAAATATAACCTTATTTTCAACCCACCAGAGCAAGGCAAAACAAGAAAATAAATTTACAGGTGAGCTTCACTCATATAACATAGATACCAAAATTCTAAAGAAAATTATAGCAAACCAAATTCAGTAATATCTAAGAGAAAACATCTAATATATTGTGTTTATTCCAAGAATGACTGATTGCTTCAAAATTAGAAAATACATTAATACAATTAGTATATTAAAATATCAAAGACAAAACAATCAGTATATTTATCAAACAAAACTGAGTTCTACAACAAATATCATACCCAATAATGACATTTTGAAAGCATCCTAGGAATGGGAAAAATATGTCCATGCTATTTCTATTCAACACTGTGTTATGAATTCTAGCTAGTACAATTGTATAGGAATAATTAACAAAAGTATCAGGAAATTAGAATAAAATTATTGCTATTTGCAAATAGTATGTTTTACTTTTAAAATTAATAACATTGTTTGGCAAGATTGCTGGACATAAGATTAATATATCAAAAATATTTTCCCTTTATCTTTCAGTTTATTAATGTTCATAAGTATTCTAACTACCATTCTTTCCGGTGAAGGTAAATTAGAGCTCTATATGACATGAAGCCATACTTACACCCTGAAAATTAGAGAAGAGTTAAGCACAATCTTTACTAATAATACAAATTTAAGCATGGCTTATGTTTATACTCCCAGGGGTCAAAATATTTTAGTTTTTTTGATAGGATCCCTTCAGCACATATATAGTTAATCTTTTATTTTTAATAATCCATACAGACAAACCAATCAGATAAGTTTTATTGAAACCTGAAATCCAAAAAGTTTCAGATATTTCTGTGGTTATATCAAGAGTTCCTCTCTATTTGTCTTTATATATGTTAATCCAATCAATCTAGAACTTTAATAAGCAAATATAATCAAATATTTTAATATACATATTTATTCCAAGTCCAAAATTCTAGAATTCAAAACTCAGGAAAGCAAAGTTTACACTGTTAAAATGAAAACATTCATTTTTAAATTGATTCATACAGGTTTAATCAATGAATAAATATTTTCATTTCTCAAACTAAAACTAACATATCTGTGATGATACTATTGTAGGCTATGAATATTTCATTACATTTTCCAATTTTTTTTTTTTTTTTTTTTTTTTTTTTTTTTTTGCTGTGAAGACCCAGCAGACTGCTGCCATGTATATTGTTACTGGAACTGAAGTAGTACAAAAGTAAAGATGAGTGAATTGGTTCACATATTAGTCATATGGCAAGCAGCCAAGTCTAGGAAGCTTTGTACAATTTTGGGAGTAGAAATGGATGAAAGAAAAGACTTTTATTTCAACAGAATTTTGCTGTTGAGATTTGATCTCCCGACTGAAAATCTGCAGCACTATTAACCTTGACCCGAGGCTAATGTTCTTTTTCTTTCTCATTTAATTGTCCCTGAGACAGTCCGTTTAGCTGCCTATCTGATACCTGTTCTTCCTTCCTGCTTACAGAGAGAATCTTGATTCCTGACCCCAATTTCCTGCATAGATTGCAGGGTGTACCAGCTAAACATATTTGCTCCTCCTAGCTCTTGTGCATCTATAAATGGCACACAGCACAGTTCTAAACAGTAAGCTAATGGCAATAGTTGGTCCCTGTCAAATGATTTTTACTTTCCAACTAAAGATTCTCTGGCAAATAAATCTTGAAACCCTTTCTTTTTCTTCCTGCCTTGAATCCAGACACAAAAGCTCAGATGTACAAAGCCATCTCTTGTGACCAGATAACAAAAGCCACCTATTATGTTAATGAAACAAGGAGTCAGAAGAAGACAGTTGCTAACTTGAGAATTAGAAATAAGGTATTCCTTGTCCCCTTTTCCCACACAGGTGACCTATAACGAGTACCTAAGCTGCTCAGTAAAGCATGGTAGTCTTAAGAAAAAGTCCAGGACCTAATTAATTTCAGTAAGGCACTGTTTCAGCCTTAGATTGCTGTTCCCAGATTTCCTGTACTTGAAATAAATAAATTCTATGTGTATACAAATGTCAGTGGTACAGTTTTTGTTTGTTCATTATTTATAGCCAAATGTATCACTAACTGATATCATTACCCATGAATTATATAGTTGTTATGTACTCATTGTGAATGTAATTCAAAACATAAACTGTTACATTCCTAAATAAAATAATATTACTCTATGAAATATTTTTAAGTTTAAAATATTTTAATTTCATTAGAATTTAAATTTTAAAAATCAAACTGTTTTTTAAAACTTGTACCCAGCATTTTACTCATGTGAACAAACATGTACACACAGATAATATTTGTGAATTACCTTCTAAACTCTTTGTTGAGCACAATAAGCAGTTAAATCATTTTGACACGTTAACAAATAGCAAACTGGCATGAAATAGACCCTAAAGACTGATACTCTCCAAATTATGAAAATGTAAAACTATTAAATAATGTAAGAAAAAATAATATAATTTGGGAGAGAGAACAAATAAGTACAAAATATAGTGACAGAGTCCCTATAAAGGCATTGAGTTATCTTAGACATATCTGTCTCAGTTGCCTCCACTGTAAAGTGAGCAAATTTGTTAAATTATTTTAAAATTATCTCGTTTTAACAAAAATATTTAAGAAGTTGAAATGATCATAAATGAAATTTTAATGTCATATGTAAAAATTCACTCATTTGTTCACCATGTACTTGCAGAGCATCCATTGCATAATGATAGGAAATTTAGAAAACAGAAGTGTACATAATCAAGGCTGTCTAATGCAGGTCAAACCTCAGAGATGCAGCAACAAGAGGAAAGTCCCTTAGCTTCTGAGGCACAATTTTAGAGAATAGGGCAAGGAGTTCTAGTCTTAGGAAAAGTGAATTCCATGCAAGGAATGCCCCATGGGGCTATATACCCTTTGTGCTAGTAATCTTTCTTATTACATTTAGCAGAAAAATTTTTTTTAAAGATCTTTTTTTCTTTTTTTTAATTTTTATTTATTTATGGTAGTCACACACACAGAGAGAGAGAGAGAGAGAGAGAGAGGCAGAGACACAGGCAGAGGGAGAAGCAGGCTCCATGCACCGGGAGCCCGACGTGGGATTCGATCCCGGGTCTCCAGGATCGCGCCCTGGGCCAAAGGCAGGCGCTAAACCACTGCGCCACTCAGGGATCCCTACATTTAGCAGAAAATTTATGCCAAACTGACTATAATGTGGGGCTAAAAGCTTTAAATTAGAGTCTTCAGATTATTAGAACTTTAAATGAAAGACGAATTGATTTTTGTTTGTAAAAAAAATGATTCAAAGTTTAATTTCAGTTAAGTATCCTAAATGTATATATCTTTTAATACTTATTATTCAGATGAATTCTATTTATATAACTATGTTTATGTTAGGTCATCTTTCATTAGTGAAATTTCAATTTACTTGAAAAAAATATTAATGTTTTAGAGATCTTAAGTGTTTTTGAAAAAGAGGTTGGGACACTATAACTTCTTTGAGTACTAGCTAAAAATACAGTGTCCTGTCAGTCCTAAACTAACAGAATCAGAATCTCAAAAGATGAGCCTGTGAATCTTCATTTTTAGTAAGCTTTATGGATGATACACACCAAAGCTTGAAAACTACTGTTCTTCACTTATGCACAACAGAGACCATCTGCTTATCTATATTGAAAAAGCAACTGGATAGTCATCAAACACCTGTCCTTATAATTGCCAGATACCTTGCCCTTCCAGCTTGGTTGGATTTCTTCCTGTTGGCTATAGCTAGGTCTAGCATTGCAGTGGCTACTCAAGTCTAATGGATATTCATCTTTTATAGGTTTAGTTACTTTCTATTGGTACTTAAAACCTATCTAGACAGATATGTCTATATCTTAAAAGAAGATAATAAACCTTGTTTTGCTGCCAGGTTTTTTTTTTCTGATATTATGCTAAAAAGCTGTTTTAGAATCAGCCCTCTGATTCTAAATTATCTACCTCTGTTTGTACTTATCTTTACAGTTTAGTTGATCAAGGGGATCTTTTTTGCTGATGAAACAAAATAAGATTTGTAGCCCAAGCATACTACCTTTGTTGTTGTTGTTGTTGTTTTTCCCATTTATTAGGCACGTTCATTAGGCTCCATGACTACTGAACGTGTTGGAAATATTTTCAGACCTATTTATTAAATCAAAGCAAAAACATATGTTGAAAACATCTTGAATACTGGCTAAACATAAAATTTTTTACAGAAACATAAATATTTCTATTTCTTTTTCATTTGATTAATATAATGTAGATTTGATTCATTCATTTAAGAAATTATCTTATTTTATTTTAAGAAATTTTTTTTATTGTGCAATTACCATGTGCTGGTCACTGTGTTAGATGATAGGAAAACAGAAATGAAATTGAGAAGAAATGACCCCTTACACTTTAGGAGTTTAGAGTAAAATCTATAAAGGAATTTCTCTTGGAAGTAGTCATTTTACTAAGAAATTCTTCACAAATTTATTTTTACAAAAAATAAATAATTTTTACAAAAATTTCAAATCATGTTAACTTGCAACATGGTACATGGTAACTTGTTAACTTGGGTACCAATTTATGAAAGAGATAGGGAAGGGTTTAAATCTATAGAAACTCAGATATCTAACATTGACGAAATTACTGAGTTGGAATGAATTTCCAAGAAAGAATTGAATTGAGCCACTCATGTAGTTCTAGGGCTAATTGGTGAGGTGAGAGATTCCTGAAGAATATCAAATTATTTACAAGAAAAATAAAAATAAAAGGTACATTTTTTTTTCTCATGTTAATATAGTTCAGTAGACTTGTAACTCTCCTTAAGGTAAAACATATTTGGGAAAACATTGTTTTTGCTATAAATGATTCTATATACAGGAGCATTTTGAATAATTCATTTATTCATCCAATATTCATTCAGTGCCTATTTTGAATCCTCCTTGATTTATCCCATTATGCTAGAGATAAAATAGTGAGTAAAAGTTCATGCTTCCTGTTCCTAGAGAAATTTCATTTGTGAGCAGTAGACTGACTTTAATCAAATAATACCAAAAGTTGTAGTTTTAAAAGGAAACATTTACTATGGAAATATGTGATATAAAAAGAGAGTAAAATAGAAATTGGATGGTTAAGGAAATTCTGGGAATCTTCTCTGAGGAATGATTGTACTTGTTGAGATCTGAAAATTGTAAGATGAACATACGTACTCCAATGTTCTGTCTACTATCAGAAGGAAGACAGCACATTTGAAAATCTAAGTATGAACAAAAGAAAAATGAACTATTGGGACTTCATCAAGATGAAAAGCTTCTGTACAGCAAAAGAAACAATCAGCAAAACTAAAAGGCAACTGACAGAATGGGAGAAGATATTTGCAAATGACATATCTGATAAAGAGTTAGTATCCAAAATCTGTAAAGAACTTATCAAACTTAACACTCAAAAAATAAAAAATCCAGTTAAGAAGAGGGTAGAAAGGGGCAGCCCGGGTGGCTCAGTGGTTAAGCGTCACCTTCGGCCCAAGGCCTGATCCTGGAGACCCAGTATCGAGTCCCACGTCGGGCTCCTTGCATGAAGCCTGCTTCTCCCTTTGCCTGTGTCTCTGCCTCTCTCTCTGTGTATCTCATGAATAAATAAATAAAATCTTAAAAAAAAAAAAAAAGAAGAAGTGAGTAGAAGACATGAATAGACACTTTTCCAAAGAAGACATTCAGATGGCTAACAGACAAATAATAAGATACTCAATATCACTCATCAGCAGGGAAATATAAGTTAAAACCACAATGAGACAGCACCTCATACCCATCAGAATGGCTAAAATGAACAACTCAGGAAACAACAAATGTTAGTGAGGATGCAGAGAAAGAGGAACCCTCTTGTACTGTTAGTAGGAATGCAAATTGGTGCAGCCTTTCTGGAAAACAATATAGAGTTTCCAAAAAATTGAAAATAGAACTACCCTATGACCCAGCAATTGTACTAGTAGGTATTTATCCAAAGGATACAAAAATGTTAATTCAAAGGGGCACATGTATCCTGATGTTTGTAGCAGCACTACCAACAATAGCCATATTATGGAAAGACCCCCATGTCCACTGACTGATGAACAGATAAGGAAAAGGTAGTATTATATATATAATGGAATATTACTTGGCAATAAAAAAGAATGAAACCTTGCCACTTGCAACAACATGGATAGAGCTAGAGAGTATTATGTTGTATGTAATATGTGGGATTTAATAAACAAAACAGATGAACATAGAGGAAGGGAAGGAAAAATAAGACACAGAGGCAAACCAGAAGAGACTCTATAGAGACTACGGAAAACAAACTGAGGGTTGCTGGAGAGGAGGCAGGTGTGGGGATTAGCACTAGGTGTTACATGTAAGTGATAAATCACTAAATTCTATTCCTGAAACCAAAAGAAGAAGAAAGAAGAAGAAGAAGAAGAAGAAGAAGAAGAAGAAGAAGAAGAAGAAGAAGAAGAAGAAGAAGGAGAAGAAGGAGAAGAAGAAGAAAGAGGAGGAGGAGGTAGATGAGGTAGGAAGGAAGGAAGAAAAGAAGGAAGAAGGAAATCTAAATATGGGTATGGTTTCATTTAAAAACTTATAAAAAGAAAAACTAAGCTACAGCTGAAATGTAAATGGACCTATTATTTCCAAATAAAAACAGAGATTTCAGAAGCAAAGTATCTCATGAACAATAAAGGCAATAATCTAAACTGATTGGCTTCAAATAACACAACTACAAATAATATAACAAAACTGTTGCTAGTGATTACATTTCCTTTCTAAGAAATCCCTGATTGCTTAGGTCAAGCTGTAATCAGTACCTTTCTTATAATTTCTACCTCCCATATGTATAGACATTGAGCTGCTAAAAGGAGTTTCTTTTGTCAAAGACAGGCCATGGAATAAAATTTGACCACTCAAGCTATAAGCTTTCAAATGATTTCAAATTACATACTGTCTCTCATTCATGATTAATATTAATAGTGACATAATTCAACAAAATAGAAATCAAAATAAGACTACCAAAAAAAAATCGCTAAGCTATTATTATCATAGCCATCTTAGTTGGACCTGCAGTGAAAAAACTGTTTAGAGTGGAAAAATTTATGGAACAGGAATCAAGGCAACCACTGCTACTAACTACTTCAGTGTTCAGATCAAATCAATTAACAGTTCAGGGACTGGGCCTATAAAACAACAAAGGAAGAAGGGCTGAAACTAAATGTGAATTACAAGACAAGGTGAAAAAAAAATTGCAATTCTAAAGCTTGTTTTAAATTTTCAGACTGAATTTATTTCTGTTTTGCTTTTAGTCTATCACATTTCTAAAAACCACACCTATATAACAATTCAACTTTTCATTCTCCTGACTATTAATAGTGGAAAAATTGACCTTGAATTTAGTATAGACTGAACATGACTATTATCTTTCAAGAAGGCAAGTTTACTAAGCAACAGAAATCAATTGTACTGGAAAAGTGGGCTAGAGGTAGGGATGGAAAAACCATCCCTACCTTTCTTGGTTTTATTATCATAGGTGATTCATTTGTAAATAAAAATTCCCCCATTTTTACAAGCCTTTGCTTGTCAGCTGGTATACAGAAAGTGTTCCTTTAACAATTCATTAAATAAATAAATACTGCACTCTAGGGAGCCTGAGACCAAGAGCAGCCTTCTTAGCAAACTGAAAGGAAGAGACAGGACTCAATCTTTTAATCTCTCTGAGTTAGTATTAAAACCTTCCTTAGTTTTAGATAATTTAAACAAGTCTAAAAGATCTATAATAATTGTGTGTAGAAATATATTTTCCCAGTTGTTTTCCAAAAGATTGAATCTGTGACTCTGAAAAATACAAAAGGGTCACAAATTCACAACTAGTTGCATTTTAAATTCAGGGGGTATGTGGGAGAAATGGAAATGGAAGGAAATTGTTGATACCAAGGAATCATCCTGCATCTGAACCACAGGAAGGAGGACCCAAATAACAATGCCTCTGGAACAGGAATCCCAGACAATGTAGGTAGAAGGACAAACATGTGGGAAACTTTCTGGAAAGAATTTCAGTCTTAGTGATTTAAGGAGTATTACAAAGTCTGACTATGATGGGAAACAATATTTCCCAACACAAAGTATTTGTCATATGCTCTCCTAGGACCTCAGGATAAAACACAAGGTAAAAAAGTAAAAAATGTAGTATTTTAGCTATTATTTAAGAAGACAGTCTGTTGTATTTTAATAGTGATAAGTGGTGATGGGGAAAAAATTAAGCAGAGAGAAGAACTG